>NC_083292.1:5771450-6993533 GCF_963506605.1 Zootoca vivipara
ACATAGGTACAAGTATGTAAGTTTTCATAAATATTCCCAAGCATGATCTACAATTTAGCCTTAACATGCACACCCCATGGTATTAGGGCTGCAGCTTTGGCCAAGCCCTTCTGAATCTCAAGGCCCTCTCCACCTCCATCCTTGGGCCTCATCCCTGACTATTGGCCCTGGTGTCTGTGACTGATGGGAGTTGGAATCCAACAACATCTGGGCATAGACACAGGTCCACCTCCTCTGTTGTGGAGGATAAGAACATTAGAAGAGCTTGTTGGATCAGGCCAATGGATCTAGTCCAGCATCCTGTTCCTACAGGGCCAACCCACAAGCAGGATTTGAGCACAAGAGCCATCTCCCTTCCCATGATCTCCAGCAACTGGTATCTGAAGAAGGGAGCTGAACGATGGACTTTGCCATTGTTGCACATTTGCAAATGAGATTGGATTCAGCAAACCCCATGTCCCTTTCTGTGTACTGTGTCATGAACATCTTGGGGAATCTTTAATCGCCTTAATGAAGGCCATAAATAGGATGAGTGGCTGATATGGTAGATCAAAAAGCCTGCACCGAGGGAGCTCCGTTCAAATTCAGATGAGTCTGGGATAATTAAGAAAGCTCAAACTGGGAGAGATAAGTGTTGAGACCTTATCTCAACACTTAAGGAGGGAAATTGATATTCTAGGATGGGCTGATATCAAACAGGTCTAAGTTCTGCATTAGTATCTGCTTCCATGTTAGTCCTTAAGTTAATCAGGATCACTTTTAGACGGAAGTTTCAAAAGGGGAGTCCCATTCAGTGCCATCCAACATTTGTTCCATGCTTGTAAGTAGGGGTGAGAGGAGAAATTAGATTCAATTTGTCAGTGGTTTTTTTTTGGGGGGGATGCAGGGGTACACATACCCCTAAACCTTTTGTGAATCTAAGTTTGGCCTCATTGAGGGGCTTCTATTTCAATATGAGTAGGAAAATGAGAGTACCCCTAAACATTTTCTTTAAAGAAAAAGCACTGCAATTTGCATTTAATATCAAATCTGTCAAATTTGTGCTTTCTGAAGCTATTCTTAAAAATTTGCAGTTCTTCAACTTTAGCAATGCAGTTGTCTAACCAATGTTAACAGAAGCTGAAAATGTGTGTAAAATTGAACATATTAGTGAAAATAACATACAAAGGTGCAATATATTGTGATAAAGTGCTTACAAAAATATGTTCATTAGGAGAAAAATACACTAACGAGCTGAAGAAATTTGATGAAGATTTTAAATACACACACAAACTGCTGCAAATTGCTGCAGGAATGCCGGAATTTAAGTTAGAAAGAAAGAGAAAATAAGAGAACCAACGTTGACAGATCCTTACAGCCCTACTTGCAAGGAAACAACCCTTCAGTGTAGCAGCTCCTACTCTCTGGAACTCCCTGCCCATTGATATTAGGCAGGCATCTTCACTGTATTGTTTTTTGTGCCTCCTAAAGGCATTTTTGTTCAGACAAGCCTTCCCAGACATGTACTTTTCTTTTACTATGTATATTTTTAAAACACCTGATTTTATTTGAATTGTGGTAAATCTTAGGTTAACTTGTTTTTAATGTTTGGTTTTGTCAGTATTTCTTTAAAGAATATTTTACATCCTGCGCAGCTTGTGTAAAGGTTTTTGATGATTACATCCAGTTAATTAAAATAATTAAAAATCCAGTCAGCGTTAATGCTGCTGCCGCCACGCTAGCTTAAGAGCCCAGTAAAAGGCTGGAGCTGCGTGGAATAATTATCAGTTTAAATTTTCCAAACAAAAGCGAGCAAAATCTTTTAATGGGGGAAAATGTGTGTGAATATTCTCGTTTTGGTGATCCTATTCAGCACTATAGCTTTCTCATTATTTCCTCTTCCTTCTTCTGTCTGGGTTCATCACCTATGTGATCGCTGTCAATCAGGGATCCTGTACTGAATGGTGTGATGTCACAAAGATACCTAGTCAATCACCATGGGTTCTGTGATGACATGGCTGAGAATAAATGAAGGCAATGTAAATGAAGAAATGAATATTTTCACAAGTGGTTTTGCAGGGCTAGGAGAGAAATTGCTGGGAAAGGGAAATGCATTTTTCAGAGCTCTGAAAATCTCAAAAGCTGTCAGTAGCTTTGCTTTGGTTCCATAAAACATAACTCATGGCTGACTTATCTTGCATTTCCATTACAACAATGGGTCAACAAGGCAATGATTCATGCAAGCAATGAAACATTGCAGTATATTAGCAGCCTGCAGCTGGGAGATTCCAACTCACATAGCTCCCCCATCAATGGACCATGCAAAAATCCCTCCTCTCCCCTCCTTTCTCCTCATTCAACCTTTTTGCCCATCTTTGCCCCCTTCTGTACATGGCCAGTTTCCACAGTGGGTGTTTGAATGATTGCCTTTTCTTTCATCTCACACCTTAAAGAACATATCAGTACAGGATGGGGATAAATTAATTTGGTCCTCCTTTTACAGTGAACCAACCCACTCTGATGCTCCCAAACTCACTGTGGGTTGGACTGCAACACCCAGCTGAATTGTACATTTCTCTGGATTTTGCCATGGCTTTCCGATGCCCAAAAGGGTGCACACAGAAATGTGCATTTTATGTAATTGCAAAAGAAGTGCCCAGGGTGCACATTTTCTTGGTGAAGGCATTGAAGATATGCACGCACACAGCTCTACTGAGGACTGAGCATGCTGTGTGGCCACAGAACATTGAGTGTTGGGTTAGTGATGGTGGAGGGAGATAGAAAACTGAGGTGGTGAAATGGAGGATAAAGAAAGCAGCATCTCTGGCTGGTTAGAACGCAAAATTGCCACATCATTGTGATGATGTGGACAGAAAAATGGAACAAACGAGTCATTTCCCCATCCGTTCTTGAATTTGTAAATAATTCTAGAGGTTTAACTGCGTGGCCTGCAGGCATCAAGTCAGACACCATCCCATTGAGAAGGACTCTGAATGCCTTCCAGGACTTGCTGTTGTGTGAGATTTTCATTGCTTAATATTAATTGTGGCCTCAGCAAAAGGGAGAATTAGCTACTTCAGAGCAAAGCGACTGCACTTTGCCGTCGCCACTACCATAATTTTAAATGGCAAAAGTAAGCTAATGGGAAACCTTTTGCTGAGTGGACAACTACTAGATTAGGGTAGCCAACCCCTTTTTAGCCCATGGACCATAATTCCTATAACCAACCCAATGTGGACCATATTGCTGCATCTCTTGTGCCGAGGACCTAAAAGCTGCTATGGAAATTCCCAATGATGTTTGTATACTTTATTTGTTGCTGCCACTACCAATAATCTTGAGCCTGGACAGGCGCCACTAACAAGTATTGGGTTGGGAGATCATGTCTGTGGTCCCGAGGTTTGCTGCCCCTGTACTTTCATATATATATATATATATATATATATATATATATATATATATATATGATTGGCTTATATGTATCAGTTAAACATTTTGGAAGCTGGAGCTGCCTGGAGTTACCCAGTTGCACCATTCGTTCTGTCTCGGTTACACATCACTTGCATTGCTTAAAAAGTAAAAATAAAACATACCTGCATCCCATTGGTAAAGTAAAAAAGGTTATTTATTTACAGTTGCTTCATATGCCCAATGACAGCTTTTGATTCTTCACTACATCCTCATGCAAGAAAGAGAAGAGAGAGAGAATGAACATGAGGAAGGGGGAAAGCATTGATGTTTAGTGGGGAGCCACAAAGTGTATTTTTCCTTACTTTCTGTTAGGGTTCCGTTAGGGTTGCTTATACCCAACCTGTGCTAAATGAGAGGATTTTTTAAAAGAACAAAAAGAGATTCTGATCATTCATTTTCTAGTAAGTAAAGTGAAAAATTGCAAATTCAAAGCAAACCTAGCAGAAAACACATTGTTATTGTTTTGGTGCAATTAATTCTATTTCATGCCTTTTGTACATCTGTATAAATGATGGATGGGTTAAAAATATTTCAATTAAATAAAAACACATAAAGAAATGCATAAAGAAACAAACAGGTTCACAATAAATCCAGCTTTTAATGAATACAATTCAAGGAATCGCACGCCAGGTCTGGAGGCTCCATTTTCCTCCCTGGACATATATGAATGGAGTTATGGTTTGGGGATTCCAGACAATTATGCTTTACACTCCCAGTTTTAGAGAATGCATTATGACTTATTAAAGGACCGTTGTCTGGCACCAATTTTTTTACTGCCCTTATATTTTTTTTAAAGAGAGATGAATGGTTTTGTTTTATGATTCTCAGAATGTTCATCTTCCTCCTCTCCAGCATATGCCTCTTCCTTTAAGTAAGCTGCAAATGCAACACTTGATCCTTGTCAACTTTGAAATTCTTATACCGGTAGATTGCTGTGTTTCTGCTAGAAAGGCTGGCAGTGTGATTTCCTAACACCACTAAGAGATTGCTGTTCTTCTGGTCATTTTCTATGGAGAACAGCAAAATTGCCCCTAAGAAGATAATCCAAACCAGGGGTGACCAACATGGTCCTCTACAGGTGTCGTGTATCACAACCCCCACCATTACTGATCAATGGCCATACTAGCTGGAGTTGTAGTCCAAGACATCTGGAAGGCACTACATTGGTAACCCCTGATCCAAGCAGCACAATAGCCATGGTTTCCAAAATAAGCATAAAAACATAAGAATAGTCCTGCTGGATCAGACCAAAGGTCCATCTAGTCTGGCATTCTGCTTTCCACAGTGATCCACCAGGTGCTTCTGAGAAGCCTACAAACAGGGCGTGAGCACAACATCCCAATTCTGTTATTAATCAGCAGCTGTTATTTGGTACAGCTCAAAATGGAGGCTGCACAAAGTCAGCTCAGTTTGTAGTCACCCTACATGTACTTATGGAAGATGAAGTCCATGAATTTATAACTTCATATAGCCGCATAGGCCATTGGTAGCCAACATGGTGCCTTCCAGGTGGTGTGAAACTATAGATCCAATCATCCCTGACCATTAGCCAGGTTGCCTGGCAGATGGAAAATGGGGTCCAACAACATTGGAGGGGCACTATCTTCTAAAGTAGTGGGATCACCCCCACATCTTGTGGCAATAAATTCAATAAATTTATTTTGAACACCATCGTGGTGCTGGTATGATAGAACATGTTCTAGCTCTGGGGTACTCATTCCACATTGATCCATCTGCCAGAAAACTCCAGCACAATGTATATGATTTGGAGGCATACTTTTAGGTGCATAGTCACTGCAGGCCCATCGGACCTCATCATTGTCCCACATGAGGGTAGAGTGTAAGCTGGAGTACACTCCACAGGGCCAATCTGGTCTCCTCCAGATTTTGTGGACAGCAACTCCCAGAAGCCTCAGCCAGCAAGGCCAATGATCAGGGATACTGGCAATGGGTTTTAACTCAACAACATCTGGACTGGCTACTCCTTCCTTATAGTATCTTCATCTGTAGTTTGCAGCCCTAGGAGATTATATGGCCTAGACCAGGAATGGGGAACCTGTGGTTCTCCAGATGTTGTTGGACTGTAACTTCCATCATTCCTGACCGTTGGCCATACTGGCTGGGATTGATGGTAACTGGAATCTATAACAACATCTGGAGAGCCACAGACTTCCTCAACTCTTACCTTATACGCTCCTGTGGCTGTACATTAGAGGTAAAGTTCATCAATGGTAGACAAGGGGCCTATCAGGAAGGTTCTTTGCAACCAGTGAGTGCCTCATCAAGGATCCCTGATCTGAGAAAAGCCATGGTACCTTGGATCACAGCTTGGAAACCATTTTCATAGATTAGTTCACAAAGTTGAGTAGCTACCTGCTTTAATGTACCCACCAAACCAAGCCCTAGATGTGAATCCATTCACTCTCCTGGTAACAGCGAGACTAGCAAGGACAGTAGATTAACAACTATGGACATGAGGCAAGAGAAAAGCTAGTCAACTTTGTTGGAGAAATGTTAGGTTACTTTGCTTGGTGGAAGCCCACAGCTTGTATCTTGCAGAAGGGTCTTTAGAAACCCAAAGCCAGCTCTATTTCCATTTGTAGTGATTAATGGACTTTGCTTGTTTGATGTTTTTGAAGGTTTCAGACAACTGTGATGCCATCTTTGTGAATGGGAAGGAAATGAAAAGCAAAGTGGACACCATTGTGAACTTCACGTACCAGCATTTTACCACCCAGCTAGAAGTCACCGTCTGGGTTCCACGACTTCCTCTTCAAATAGAGATCTCCGACACAGAACTGAGTCAGATCAAAGGCTGGAGGATCCCCGTCACCTCCAACAAAAGGTACCAGCACCGTGCCTTAAAAATGGCTCTTGAGAGCAACACAGACAAGCCATGTAGTTCAGCATCCCCATTCAAGTAAATGGGGATTGCATGCTAGGACAGGAGTGGCTGACCACTGGTAAGCTGGACAAATGTGACCCTCTAGGCAAGACTCTCCCTAGGTAGGGATGGATGGTTTCATTATAGTCTACTTCATTCCATTTCTACATGGGCATGAACTAATCTGTCTCATTCCGTTTCCTTGCAGATTTTAAAAGAAAAATCCCTGCCCCATGTTTGTTTAGCACTACAACTGTATGTACTGATAAAATAACAAGGCAATATTGATGCCATTGAACCTACAATTACAGTGCAATGCTTTTTTTGGTGGTGTTTTGCAATGCTTTTTTGGTGCAGTCTCATCCAACTTGCTTTATTGCAGAGAGGGTTTTTTTAAAAAAAAATCAGTTCACACAAATGGCGCATGCAGATTAGTAATAGCGGGGCATGTGAAACTCACAAATGCTCTGAGGCATGGGTGTCAAACACAAGGCCCGGGGGCCAAATCCGGCCCGCCAGACCTTGTCATGTGGCCCGCCGAGCGCCCCAGCCAGCGGGACCCAGCAGCGGGACCTTGCTGCTGAAGCGCCGCGCCGACAAAGCGCCGACAAACAGCTGGGGCCGGGGGGGGGGGGGGGGGTAGAAAGGCGGCCAGAGCAGCGCCGCACGGCGAGTCCCGAGCCTCTGCGACGCAGCAGTGCTCTGTAGCACTTTGAATCCTCCTCCTGCCACAGCTTGGCGCCTGGAAACGGCTGCTGCTGCTGCTGAAGCACAGACAAAGCACCCAGAGGCTCGGGACTCTCCGCACGGCGCTGCCGGGCACCGACCCGGCAAGCCGCCACCTCCTCCTCCTCCTCTTGCCTCACCTCCTCCTCCTCCTGCCACGGCTCAGTCTCATGAACATGCAACTCTGAGGCTTTACACACTTCTCCTAAAACGGACACCCGCTACCTCACGCTGCACGGGAAATGCTTTTTGCCCCTGGGTCCCTTCGCGCTCTTTTCTGGCGCTGAATCAAGGCGGCGACCCCCCCTTCCCTTTCTTTCTTCCTCTCTCTCGTTCTTATTCTTTCTTTCCCTCTC
The DNA here is from genome assembly GCF_963506605.1 of Zootoca vivipara. Classification (NCBI taxonomy): domain Eukaryota; kingdom Metazoa; phylum Chordata; class Lepidosauria; order Squamata; family Lacertidae; genus Zootoca; species Zootoca vivipara. Next base: position 5,778,867 of record NC_083292.1, read on the forward strand.
CTTCCTTCCTTCTTTATCTCTGTCTTCTCTCCCTCTTTCTTTTTCTTTCCTTCTTTATTCCTTCTTTCCTACTCTTATTTCTCTCACCTCTTTCCTTCCTCTCTCCCTCCTGCTCCCTCTTTTCTTTCTTTCTTTCTTCCTTACTTCCTTCCTTTCTTCCTTCTGTCCTTCCCATCTTTCTTCCTCTCCCTCATTCTTATTCTTTCTTTCCCTCTACTTCCTTCCTTATTTCTCCCTTTCCATCTTCTCCCCCTCTTTCTTTTTCTTTCCTTCTTTATTCCCTTCCTTATTTCCTACTCTTCTTTCTCTCCCCTCTTTCCTTCCTTCCTCTCTCCCTCCCACTCCCTCTTTTCTTCCTTCCTTCCTCCCTCCCTCCCTCCCCTCCCCTCCCTCTCCCTCTCCTCAGAAACATAGGATGCTGCTTTATACTTCTGGCCCTTAAACCCTGAAACCAGGAGAGCAGCTTCAGTGAGTCAACCTCAGCCAGTCCCTTTGGTGAAGGGTGGTGGCTCACTGGCAGAACATCTGTCCTGCATGCAGAAGGACCCCAGCATCTCCAGGTACTAGTAGCTTTGCAAAGGTCCTGCATGAAACCCTAGCGAGCCTCCACCACCCAGTGCAGTTACCAAAAATAATTTTTCAATAAATTGTACAATAATTGTACATTTGAATATCTACTTGCCATTATTCTGACTATGTTTCTGCTTTCAGAGCTAGTTATTACTTACATTATTACAAAAACAGTAATAATTGAATGCAGTGACAATAATTTATGATAATAAAGAGTGGACACATAGTCCTACAGATACAACCGGCCCTTTGAGGGTGACCAAACTGCTGATGCGGCCCCCGATGAATTTGAGTTTGACACCCCTGCTCTGAGGGAACTGAAAAAGGGAGCAAACAGCCAGTATAAAGGGCCCTTCCCAACATAAGAGATAACAAGGGAGGATGCTTAAAGCATTAGTTCCATTTTTGAATCTTAGATGAAAAGTTTGAGGAGTTTCAGAAGCACCCCTAAATGCGTGTTGAGATGAAAACAGGCAAGGAGCATCTTTGTCCATCTGGCCCACTGTTGTCTCCTGCCAGGGATGAGGAGCCCATGGTCCATTCCAGCCACATCTTTAGGGTTACTGGTTCCCCATCCTTATCTATTCCAATTGCAATAATTCTCCAGTATCACAGGAATAAGTCTTCCCAATCACCAGCTGCTGATCCTTTTCTTTTAACCGGTGCTGGAGCATGTGCTCTGCTACCGAGCCACTATTTCTCCTCCATGAGATGCTGGCCAAAAGAGTGAACCAACAGAACATGTGCCAAACTCGACAGGAACTTGAGAGCATTTTTAACGGTTATCATTGGCATTGGCAAAAAAAGAAAGAACAAGACCATTCTTCTGCTGAGTTAAGTGCCTCATCCGGTTGACTCCCTGCTCACCATATTGTTGGGAGTTTGCTTGTGCAAATGTCTGCTGAATCGTTCATGGCGATATATCCATTTGAGGAATAAACCTGCCATCGCAGACGCGGCAGGTCACGCCTTCAGCAGCCATTAGCCCAGCGCGAACATTCTGCCTGTCAGCTCATTATGCCGAGTGCTGAAAATTTAACCCCCCAGGTGTCTAGTTCATATTTATTGGGCCAGCTGAAGTGAATTGAACAGCCCAAGTAGCTTCGCTGTTTGCAAGCTGGCAAGCCGTTCTCACCAGCAGCTATTCAGATTACCGCAGAGCCACTGGGCACCTATTTAGCATTTCATTTCATTCTTTCTTTTTTTAGGAAGGGGGTGGAATGGCAAAGCTGTTTGCTGTGAAAATTTGCAGCCGGTTGCCTGCACCGTGGCCTGCCAGCCATTGTTTTTGGATGAGTGCGTGCAACAGCTCATGCTTTCCAATAGAGCTGGCGAAAGTTTGTTTTTAAGCAACCTAATCACATGGGTGACTTGAATGGGGACGACCAACCATTTCTTCCTGTAGCAAGAATGCAATGGAGGCCGGTTTATTAGGGCAAATGGGGCACATCCCCACCAACCTCTGCCTGCCCTGCCTGCCTTCTTATTTGCAATCAATCCAGGCGGTGGCGATGCCGATAGGCTTTCTCCTCCTCAGTCTCTGGGTTCTTAGAATCACCAAGCTGTAGAGATGGAAGGAGCCAAAAGGACAATCTAGTCCACCTCCTGTAGGAATCACAGGTAGAGAATCAGTGGCAGATGACCATCCATCCTCTGCTGAATTCAGCTGATTCATGTGGATCCAGGCTTGAGCTGATTTGTTTGGAGACAGTTCCAAGTCACCCCAGGTTGGGCAGGGCCACTGAGAGATCCAGGACTTTCAGGGGGTGATGAGTCAGGCGGGAAGGCTCTAGGGGTCTGCTTTGCAAGTGTGTTCACCACAGAGAATGCATTGGGGAAGCAGACCTCACCAGGATTGAATCATCCTCCTGCTGAGGGGAGGATTCAGTCCTGAGGGGTGCAGGGCGCTCCTTTTCAAGTGCTTTCCCCACCAGGGCCGTCTTAAGCGCCCCTGGCGCCGTGGAGTGACGGATCCCTCTGGCGTCCCCCGCGCGGTGGGCGGGCGCAGTGCTGATGCGCGGCGGGCGGGCACGCACAGCGCGATTGCCGTGGGCGCAGCTGCGCGGCGGACCGGCGGACCAGCCGGCCAGCGGGCAGACGCAGCTCGCAGCGCCCTCCTGGTGGGGCGCCGCCGTGGTGCCCTGCACCACCCAGCCTGGCCGTAGGGCCGACCCTGTTCCCCACAGGGCACAGCCTTAATTATCCCAGCTGAAGGGCACATTTCACCCTGGGGAAAGTGTCAGGAAGGGCACGTCAGGGCCTATATTTCAAGGGGTCTCTTGGACACCATTCTGAGGACTGGATAGAGAGGCTTATGGGACATCATTTGACCCTTGATCCTAAGGTTCCCTACCTGTGATATAGAAGGCCCCAGGTTCAGTCTCTGGCACCTCCACGGGAGAAAAACCCTGCTTAAGACTTTGGGAAACTTCAGTCAGTGTGTACGCCAGCCCCCTCCAACCTGGTGCCCTCTAGGTCAGGGTCAGCAAACTTTTTCAGCAGAGGGCCAGTCCACTGTCCCTCAGACCTTGTGGGGGGCCGGACTATATTTTGAAGGGGGGAAAAATGAACACAGTCCTATGCCCCACAAATAACCCAGGGATGCATTTTAAATAAAAGGACAGGTTCCACTCATATAAAACACACACTGATTCCCAGACCGTCTGCAGGCCGGATTTAGAAGGCGATTGGGCCAGATCCGGCCCCCAGGCCTTAGTTTGCCTACCCATGCTCTAGATATTTTATGCTACAATTCCCATCAGCAGAGTGTACCACATCTTTTAGACAACACTGAGTTAGATTGATGAACAGTATGATAAGGCATCTTCCTGTGTTCATTGGAATGGGCCTCCAACCAGGTTCTCTCTCAGGAAGCAGCATTGAGATTCTTGGGCACCATGCCATTGATAGCACCCATTGATTGGTCTGCCTGCTGCTTTCCTTGAATGGGAAATTAATAAAAATGTAATAAGGAAGTGAGGATCTGGATCCCTTATGAATATATCTGGGGAGATAATAAAAACCCATCTGGAGAAATATGGCTCATCACACTGATCCATAGATAGATGGGTAGCAGGAAGGGGGAGAGATACTTTTATCCTTATTTGCAGTAGATGGGAGAATCATAATTTAATCTGGGTATGTGCCACTATCAATATGAGCGGCCAACTCTTCCAGATGGAAATTTGCTCTCCAGATAGGTGTGCTCTCATGACTAATGTACTGCATGGAACCCTTGAACGGCACTCGGCTAATAGAAAAACCGGCTTGCGAAATGAGCAGTCGAAAAGCCCACAATCGCAGCAAATGAAAGGAATAAATATAAATTAAAGTCAAATAAGAGTGGGGAGAAGGGGAGGAAAGTCCAGGCAGGCAGAGACTGATGTTCTTAACAAGAACATTTATTTTGATTCATTATGCAGCTGGAAAATAATTATCCCCTTGTTGAAGTTCATGCATTACCTCTCCGGGTGGAGCGTTCGGTGGGAGGAAGTGATTTTTGTTCATTTCTTCTAAGGGCCGCTTAGTGAGTCTTTTGACGTACGTTGAAACGATGCCCTTTGGATCTCCTATATGTATCAGGGCTAAAGAATGCCTGTGCGCCTTTCTCTTGTCACCTGCAAGCCCTCCTAACCATCGACCGAACTGCTGAGAATGAGTCATTGGATGTTGAAAATGAGGGTGGGGCAATTGGTGGTGGAAGGGCTCCAAAAATGAGGGATAACATGGGCTCATACCTGACAAGTTCCTCTCTGAAAAATATGGGACAGGACCGAAAGTAGCATAGCGGAAGTAGCGCGGCGGCCATTTTGGAACTGGGCGGAGCATGCTCAGAAGTGACTTTTGATGCTGCTGTGCCCAGTTCCAAAATGGCCGTCGCACCAGAAGTCGTGCTGCAGCCATTTTGGAGCTGGGCAGAGCAGCATCAAAAGTCGCTTCTGAACATGCTCGGCCCAGTTCCAAAATGGCCGCCGTGCCAGAATAAACCAGGAAAAAACAAAAAAATCCGTTTTTTTGGCTGGGGACAGCTGGAAAAACAGGGGTTTCCCAGGGAAAACGGGAGACTTGGCAGCTATGCATGGGCTGAGAAGAATTTAACCATGTCCTCTCCTGACCATGAGGACCATGCTCTGTGGAGCAAAATAAATCCCTGAGGGTGGCTAAGTCACGCAGAAGGCAGCCATGGGCTGGAGCTGCAAGACCTTGGGTAGCTCTGAGAAAACAAGATATGGAACTCAGTGGAGGGGTTTGATCTCTTGTGCCTCCTGTGTGGTTGTCCTCTAGCCTGGAGCATAGCACCCTTGTCACTTGTTAATCAGTTCCCGCATTGTACTCTTTCCCCCAAGGGGGCCTCAAAATACCCTAGTCCCAGGCTTAGAGACACAGACAGGTTTACTCTCATAGGCAGAGCCTTTGTAAATATATTGGCTGAGTCCAAGTGGTGCAAATTCTACATAATTGCAGCAATTTGCTGCGTGAGGAAGGGGTGGAAAACCTCTTTCAGCATGAGGACCTAACTCCTTCCTGGAAAACCTTATGGGGACCACACATCATTGGTGGGCCAGGTGAGAGGCAAAAAAAGTGGGCAGGCCCTCAGAGGACAATGAGCAAAGCCAGCAGTGTGAGTCTTGCTGTGTACAGTAGAGAAGAACACTTGAGGAGAATGAAGAGCAGGTTCCGTGAAGAGTAAGGCCTAGAGGAGGAGGCATGGCCTGAGAAACTGCCAAGCCCCCAATAGATAGGTGTAGGGGGGGCCACATTAAGTTTACAAGCGTGTGGTGTCTTACATCAGTGTAAGGCTATGTACCCACAGATCCAAAGTGAGCTTAAGACATTTTGGCACAAAATGATACCTGCTAGTCAGGGAGAATGGGGCAAGTGGAGATGTACACCAGGAGCAAAGTGAGAATAAAGATCTACAATGGAAACGAGGATGGGAGGAGACCAATGTAGCTCCAGTGGACCCTGTGAGGTTCTATGTGTTGAAGGGGCCAATTGATGCCCAATGCTGATAACATAGGCATTTCATAAATTTTGTTTATTTATTTTATTCAGTTGCTGAGTTATCTAATAAGAACTATTCTCGAGACAAAGTGCACAGTACAACAAAGTGATTGTTTAAAGTGCAGCAACTTGGTGGAACCTTAACGAATCAGTAAAACCAACCCAGCAGAAGATGAAATCCTGCACAGATAAAACCCAACACAGACAAATTAAAGTCTCAAATGGAAAAAAATCAGGATTGTATCTATCTGAGCTATACCCAGAGAAGGCGCACTGAAGTTAGTGAACCTACAGTGGTACGTTGACTTCCGAATGCCTCGACTTCTGAATGTTTCGACTTCCGAAGTCGGCAAACCCGGAAGTATTTTAGCTGTGCATGCGTTCCGCACCTGCTCAGAAGCGGTGCATGCGGTCTGCGCATGCGCAGAAGCGCAAAATAGCGCGTCGCGCATGCGCAAAATGGACGCTTCGACATCCGAAGGTTTCAAATTACGAAGAGCACTGGTGCATGCGGTCTGCGTATGCGCAGAAGTGCAAAATCGCGCTTTGCGCATGCGCAAAATGGACGCTTTGACATACGAAGGTTTCGACTTACGAAGGATCGCCTTCGTAAGTCGAGGTACCACTGTACATTAGGCACACCTGTTCATTTCAATAGGTCTACCCTGGATACAGCCTTTAGAATTTGCAATATTCAAAATGAACAGAGTACAGTTGTATTGCAAGAACAACCGCAACCAAGTACCTTCTTGTGTGTGTTTCTGTGTGTGTCCTACAGGCCCACACGCGACAGTGATGAGGATGAAGATGACGAGAAAAAGGGCAGAGGCTGCACCCTGCAGTACCAACATGCCATGGTGCGAGTCCTCACCCAGTTTGTGACAGAATCATCCGATTTGGGAGGCCAGCTGACCTACATGCTTGGCTCTGAGTGGCAGTTTGACATTACGGACCTTGTGACTGACTTCATGAAGGTGGAGGAATCGAAAGTAGCCAAGTTACAAGATGGACGGGTTCTGATTGGTCGTGAGCAAGGAATCACAACAGTTCAGGTACAAAGTAAGGCTGAGTGTCAAGGGAAACATTAATGTGGGCTGCAAAAGGTTGCTGGTAGGTGGATTTGTAGCTCATTGACAGACTGAACCCAAAGAGTACTCACTAATGGACAGGGCCGGCGCCTCCATTTAGGCAAACTAGGCCATGGCCTAGGGCGCCGAAATGGAGGGGGCGCTGTCGAGCCTGCCCGCTGCCTGCCGGCGTCTCCATGTGCGTCGCCAGAGCCTGGCGGGCGGCTGCTCGGCTCTGCCCCTGAAATGGAGGGGGCGCTGGCGGGCCTGCCCGCTTCCCGCGCTGCCACCAGCGCTGGGAGCAACGAGCGAGCGGTGGTGGCGGCAGCGCCCGTAGCTGAAGCCTTCAGCTATGGGCGCTGTTGCTGTCGCCACTCGCTCGCTGCCGCCGCCGTTGAAAAGCTCACAGCGTCCCCTCCATAGGCGGGAGGCGCGCGAGCCAAAATGAGAGCTCAGCACCCTCCCGCCTATGGATGAGACACAGCAGCGTCATGACGCATGTGCCGGGGGGAGGCGCCAGAAGGTGATTTAGCCTAGGGTGCAAAAAGCCCTAGCACCAGCGCTGCTAATGGATCCTCAACATCCTGGAGAAAAAAGTGACAAGCGGGTTGCCGCAGGGTTCTCTCCTGGGCCCATTGTTGTTCATTGTCTTTATAGATGACTTGGATGAAGGAATTGAGGGGATTCTCAACTAATTTGCAGATGACACCAAACTGGGAGGGATAGCTAATGCTGCAGAAGACAGAAATGGGGTTCAAGATGACCTTAAGAGATTAGAGAACTGGGTCCAAACTAACAAAATGAATCTCAATAGGGACAAATGTCAAATTCTACACTTAGGCAGGGTTTTAGTAGACCACAAGCTTAACTTGAGTCAACAGTGTGATGTGGTAGCAAAAGCAGCTAATGCTATTATAGGCTGCATCAACAGAAGTATAGTGTCCAGATCGAGGGACGCAATAGTACTGTCCTATTCTGCCTTGGTCAAACCACATCCGGAGTATTCTGAATGCCAAAATTTAAGAAAGATGTTGATAGGCTGGAACATGTGCAGAGAAGGGCAACTAAGATGATCAAGGGTCTGGAAACCAAGCCTTATGAGGAAAGGCTGGTTTATTTTGGATAAGAGGAGACTGAGATGAGATATGATAGCCATCTTCAAATATCTAAAAAGCCATCACATGGAAGATGGAACAAGCTTGTTTTTTCCTACTCCAGAGGCTGTGACCTGAAACAATGGTTTCAGGTTACAAGGAAGGAGATTCCCGCTAAACATCTGGAATAACTTTCTGACAGTAGGAACTGTTTGGCACTGGAACGGACTCCCTCGGGAGGTGGTGGACTCTCCCTTGTTGGAAGTTTTAAGCAGAGTTTGGATGACCATCTTTACTTGAAATTCCCGCATTGCAAGGGGTTGGACCAAATGACCCGCAGGGTCCCTTCCAACCCACACAATTCTATGATTAGTCGGAAAGCTGCTTTATCTTGAAGAGAGACCAAAGCAGAGGATCAGTCTAGGCATAATGCTACTTAATATTGAGCAGAGACCAAATTGGTCTAGCAAAAGCCATGGTGATAGTTGGCTGCCTACTGTTGGAAAGTGGAAGACAGGTGAGGTGGGAACTTTATTCTATTTCAGCAAGTTAGTTCTCATGTCCTATGATATAGTGGTGTTTTCATGCACCAGTCCCCACAACGAGGGCCTCAGTCTCACATATTTGCAGATAGTTGGGGTTGTTGGACTTTATAAAGAGGCAGCCCCCTAGTGTAGGGCTATCCCTTGGGCCATGCTGTCCGGGGCTGATGGGAGTTGAACATTCAGAATGGCTCCTCCTGCCCTTGTGCCTCAGGTGACCAACCTTCAAGGGGGAGCGTTACATTTCATGCCACATTTTAGCATGGACCTATTTTTAACATTCTTAAAATGTGCATCTGCTTGTTCTAAACCAGGCATCCCCAAACATATATTTGATGTACCCTTCCCTGTGATCACTTGCTCAGTGAAGGGTAGGTTTAAAATGAAATAACTAACTAACTAACTAATTATGCCCCCCAACCCCTTGGCTGCTTTCACAGAAATCCACTGTATTTGACTAGTAGCACAATCCTATGCATGTCTATGTCTTTTTATATTGCAAACTGCCCTGTGATCCTCAGTTGGAGGGCAGTATAGAATTTTTAAAAAATACTTCTACTATTAGTAATACTCAAAAGTAACCCCTATTAAGTTCAATGGGGATTATTCCCAGTTATGTGTGGCTAGAATTGGAACCCAAGCAGGCAAAAGTGGCTAAGAAGGATCTTCATTTTGAAATATGGCAACCAGTCCCTGGGGACTCATGATGGAACGACTCCAGGATAGTTTAAAGTGGATTGTCATCATCTTTCCTTTCCTTCTATTTCCCTTAAAGGTCCTCTCACCTCTTTCTGATTCCATTTTGGCTGAGAAGACTGTGATTGTTCTGGAAGACCGGGTGACCATCACAGACCTTGGTGTTCAGCTCGTGGCAGGCTTGTCCCTCTCGCTCCAGACAAGCAAAGGAAACAAGAGAGTGATTGTTTCTACGACATCGGCTTCTGACATTCTTCATTCACCAAAGCAGGTGGGAGATGCAGTGACAAAATTAATGAAAAACACAGATTTGCATCGCTTCATCAGCAAATAGGAGACCTAGATAAACCAGATGAGATTAAATGGAGGGTAACCCAAAGGATGAACTAAGGACTAGATGAGGTATCTTCAACCTTTTCAGACCCAGGACCCACTTTTAACCTAAACATGCATTTGAGGACCTATTTCTTAATCCTTTGCTATATGGTTGCATGGCGTTAGTGTTCTTGTGGTTACCCACCTTGGATCAGGCTGTCAGACCCTCAAAGGGTCCCTATTTTCCAGGGACATCCTGATTTAAAGAAGCTGTTCCAGTTTCTGATTTGATCCCTGAATGTCCCACTTTTCCTTTGGATGCCCCTATTTTCATTGGTGAAGTGTTGGAGGTTATGGAGTTATTTGACATTCCATAGTAACATTATCAATAATAATAATAATAATAATAATAATAATAATAATAATAATAATAATAATAATATATTATTATTATTATTTATACCACGCCCATCTGGCTGGGCTTCCCCTGCCACTCTGGGCGGCTTCCAACAAACATTTAAATACAACAAATATCACAGATTTAAAAACTTCCCTAAACAGGGCTGCCTTTAGGTATTTTCTAAATGTCAGGTAGTTGTTTATCTCTCTGAATGGGACATCCCTATTTTCATTAGAGAAGTGTTGGAGGGTATGGGCTGTGGCCCACTAATGAGTGTCAACTCACTGGCCAAAGGCCAGAGACTAGATGGGCCTCTGGCCTGATCCAGCAGGCCTCTTCTTATGCTTTTGTAACCATGATAGATGATGTGATCCAATGGGTAGTAGGATAAATTAAACTAAGCTAGAGAGGAACGGGGTGGCCGTGTTGTGAGTGATGTTGCACTGACATCCTCCTTTGGTATTCTTTCCTACCCACTTTCAGCTCTGGCTCTGGCCACCCAACAGATTCCCCCCAGGGAATATGGTCCTTGAGGACTGTGAAGGTTCCCCACCCTTGTACTAACTTATGGGCCCTCCCTCTCTAAAGATCATAGAGGAAAGGTGAAATACATAAATGTGAATATGAAAAATGGGTGAGTGGTATGATTGGATCACGTTTACTATTAAGCCAAAAAAACAAGCGGGGGAGGGGAATGTTACTCATTTTCATGTAATTATTTCCAGGCTTCACAAAAACAGGGTGAGGGAGGAGCCCGGCTCATGCGATTTCACTAAATCAGCCACATGAGTTTAGGAAACAATATTTTGATGGCTAATTTAAGGCCCAGAGTTCAGATTGATTTCATGATGCAGTCTGAAAACAAATGATCTGACCGGTTATATGTGAAATTGATTCTGAGACATTCTGCTAGGAAGAGAATGTTAAAACTAAGCTTTCATTTTTTAAAAAGTTCACTCATTTCAGATGCATTATTTCCCAGCTTGAATTTAGAAAGCTCATGGTGCTGACGCATTCAACTAAGTTATACCCAGAGTACACCTACTGGTTTGTTTCCAATTCCTCTTCAGAACAGACCCACTGAAATGAATGACTAACTTAGGTTCATAAATTTCGCTTCTTAAAAAAAGTTATGGCTTCTTTAAAATGATACTTTTTTATGTTGTAGGAAGCTGTGGTCAGTGCTTGGATTTTGTTCAGCGATGGCACTGTGACACCCTTAGACATCTACGACACAAAAGATTTCTCTCTCGCCATCACATCCCTGGATGAAATGGTGGTGTCCATCCGTCAAAGTCAAGAGGAAGACCAGCCCGTGGTGGTGGCGGAAGGTGAAGGTCAAGGGCCGCTCATTAAACTAGAAATGGTGATCAGTGAGCCTTGCCAGAAGTCCAAGAGGAAGAGTAGCTTGGCTGTTGGGAAAGGAAGCATCAAAGTCAAGTTTGGCCAGAAGGATTTGGACCACAAAGGGGACACCAATGATATTGAAGACGTTGAGGCTGATTTTAAAAGCCATGGGAGTAATTCTATAGAGAAGTCATTGGAGCAGGAGAGGTCAGGGCAGGATTGGCCCAAACATGGGGCTTCCATTAATCATGAAGAGGCTACTAACCAAAGCACAACTTCCAAGACTCCTGTTCATCCAAAAACTGCTCAGGGCCAGCTCCAAAATGGTCCAACCTCCTTTACGAGCTTCCCCATGCAAGTTGACATTCCAGTGAAGAACAGTCCCAGTGACCTCACTCTGGCTTCCAGAGGTCTAACGGACCTTGAGATTGGCATGTATGCCCTTCTGTGTGTTTTCTGTTTAGCCATATTGGTCTTCTTAATTAACTGCGTGGCATTTGCTTGGAAGTACAGGCACAAAAGGTTTGCCGTCAGTGAGCAAGGCAACATTCCACATTCCCATGACTGGGTGTGGCTCGGGAACGAGGTGGAGCTCTTGGAGAACCCAGTGGACATTTCACTCCCGTCCGAGGAGTGCACAACCATGATAGACAGAGGGATGCAGTTTGAGGAAAGCAATTTCCTCCTCAATGGGAGCTCTCAGAAGAGCTTCCACAGCCAGATCCTTCGGTCTGCTGACTATGGTTGTGAGAACGATATCACAAACGAACCTATCAACCCTCCTGGGCCCAAACGGAAAAGAGTCAAGTTCACATCCTATACCACCATCTTGCCAGAGGATGGTGGCCCATACACCAACTCCATCCTCTTTGACAGTGACGATAATATCAAATGGGTATGCCAAGATATGAACTTAGGGGATTCCCAGGAACTTAGAGACTATATGGAAAGGCTGCAAGACAATATGTAAAAAATAATAATTATCTCTCTCTCTCTCTCTAAAAACTTTATCTTTGTATTCACCTTTATGCCTTCTGTTTTATGGATGATGGAGCACTCAAACCCAGCCAGCAATAGAAGAAGGCTCTCCAAAATGTTTGGAGGTCCAGAAATACAAAACTTTGCATTGTTTTGATCAGCTGCAGGAAAAAGCTGGCATGTTATATACCCTGTTCCATCAGGTACAAGGGGATGTGAGCCTCTAAACAGCTACCTATAAATCTTGGAGGTACTGCGCACAACCAGCTGTTTTTCATATATCATCTGGTTCTAGCTAATGCTGATCCAATTGCACCTAGACTCAGAGAAGATGGGTTAGTGTGCCATGCTACGATGAGCCGTTACTATGGAAAAGGAACCATTTTGTGGGTGGGTGGGTTGATGATTTTTCTAGAAAATATTCTTTGCAAAAGCACAGTAGACATTCCTTGCTTTCAGCTGGAATCTAGGGTCCTTTCAAAGGATCGGAATGAATTGACCTAATGTAATCTGTTTATACGAAATACAGACAGATATATCCTCCTAGGCTTTTGTTTTCTAAAAAACAAATATTCATCCTTGTGGTTAATTTGTTCAGCTGTATTGTTTATAAAGCTTTCCTGATTTTATGAACTATTTACATATTTTCATTTGACAGGATTTCCTCCCCCAACCCATAGATGTACCAAAGTGTACTGCATTGTTAGGGCTGCAGTGTTTAGTTGATAAATCAAATAAAACCATTGTAAAAGATGACAGTGAAAAGGGCCCCCCAATAAACTGGGCAGCAGATTATTATTATTATTATTATTATTATTATTATTTTGGAGAAAAAATGTAACAGTTTTAAATTCAAGTACTTAGAGAAAACATTGCTGGCTGGTGCCATTTTTGAAGGGGCATTCCCCCTTTTCTCACACATGGAGCGCATCTCCTAAGTTATGACATGCACAGGCGCCATCTAAAATCAACAACAATGACGATAATACAGCTACTCAAGTGCAAATTTATACAGGACTAATCGATTATTCACTTATTAATTCATTAAAACTCAAAACAATTAATCAGCTAAAACTTCTTTCGGTCAGGAGACAGCCCTACTTTCTGTGTTAAAAGGGTTTGTTTTGTAGCTGCTTGATATTGTTCCCTAATCCTCTCTCCCTCTTTCTTTCTTTCTTTCTTTCTTTCTTTCTTTCTTTCTTTCTTTCTTTCTTTCTTTCGTACATCTCTTTCACTGGAAAATAGAGATCTGTCTTCTTACAGGGAAAATGTACATACAATAATAAAAACCCTGGGGTGGGGGAAAAAGAGCTATTCTGGTTTTGTTTTCATTCTGGAAGGTTTGCAATATCATCATTTCAGAATCCCCAGGTGTGGTTTGAAGGTACATGTTGCACCCACCTTCCTGAAGTTAAGCAGGTCTAGGCTGGGTCTGGATGGGAGACTAGCAACCTGGGAAATCATGGAGGATAAAAGTTTCAGTGGCTAACAGGCATGGTGGCTAGGGCTTTTTTTTTTAGCCAGAGCTCACAGGAGCTCATCTCTGACACCTCTCAGGTGGGCACCATTGCCATTCTAAGAGAACTAGGGAGAAGTTCATGGTGAGCTCCAGCACTTCTTTTTCTAGAAAAATAGCACCGACGATGGCTATGCTGTACCTCCACTACAATGCTACAAGGCTACAATGCTTTTGAATCCCAGTTGCTGGAAATTACAACATGGGAGAGGGAACTGCCTTCAGTGGTTTTCCCTTGACTGGAAATATGTCCTTAAATGCTGATTATGCCTCTTGCTTGCCTGGGTTTAGCATAGCGTGGACTGTGTGAATGTATGTAGAAACTAGCCTACTGAACAAAGATTTTAAAAAATTGCATCCCTTGCTTACGCAACTCTTGCATCCAGTCCTACTTGTCACTGCTTTTTGGCTATTGAAACGTTTCCCAAGGAAAGTAACCCTGAGGCTTAAAATGTTTCCCCAGCCCTAGTGTAGATCATATTGAACTAAATGGACCAACAGTGGTCTGATTTTGTGTATGTCAGCTTCCTAAACCGGTTTGGGTGCATCAGAATTGGACTTAGTTCAACTAAAGCAAGGAATTGAACACCCCACTCACTCTCTCCTGGTCCCTTTCTGAAGGACCCTTTCATGGATTTTCAAGGCACGTGGGGAATCATTTGGTGAGATTTCAGAATGTTTTGTAAGCAATTAAAAACCCATATTTTAGCCCCCCCTCCCATTTTAAGTATGAAGCTTTGAAATTGTCAAGATCAAAAGACATCTAATGCCCTTCAATTAAAATTGTGTTTTGCTTTCCTTTCTGAGGAACAAACTTATGAGGTTGGGTTTTTTTTTAATGGCTAATTACGTATGCTACAGTCCTATACACAGTTAACTGGGAGTGGAAATTGGGGGTTGGGATGTGACTGAGTCTGCATGAAAGATGAATCTACCAAATCCACATTTTTCAAAACAATAGACAAACGAAAACACAGCCGTCCCTCAAAATGTGCACATTCCAAATTTTGCAACGCAGTACATACTCCAGCCAAGTGATATGTTCAGAAATTCATATGCTAAGGCAAAGAGTGCATAAAATGCATTTATTTGTGAAAATAACATACAAAAATGTATTGGGGGACAATGGTTTGCTAAACTGCGTATATCAGGGGAAACTGCACACAAAAATAAGTTTATTAGGAGAAATTCATATGGAATTACTGGTGAATTTTATTTTAGGCTTTTTTAAAAAATGCTGCAGAAATGTAAGCTTGGAAAAATGAGAAATGGAGAAAGGGAACTCACTGGATTCAGCAAGGCTTGTGTCCGAATAGACTTGTTGGCACTTTTAAGTAGTTAAAATGATCCCATTTTAAGAATGCCGAAAACCTAGAAATCAGGGGTATTATTATTTTTTACTGCCTTGTGTAACATAATGCACTGTGAAATGCGGCTTTGATTTTTTGAGGTTCTTTTGTTGAACACCGTAGAACTGCAATGCCATGCCACAAGTCCTATTCCAGGCTTGCATCAAAATGCTATAAGCACGGGGATTATACACGGGCGCACACACTCGCAGCATAGTAATGTCATTGTGCGGTTGGTACGTGCTGGGGCCATGCGCAATAAACATGTCTGTCTCCGCACAACTTCACAGACAGAGCTCAGACCTAACGGAATTCTATAATGCATACAGGAGATGAAGGGGGAATCAAATAATCAGAGTAGCGACACTTTCAAAAATAAATAAGCAAGCAAGCAAACAAACGGTGCCTCTACTGTATTCAAAGACACTGCAGTGTGTGTATCAAATGGCTTATGCTAATTGCTGGATCCTTTACAGCGCAGCTTGAAAATGCATATGAGAGACAGCATATTTTACCCTGGAAACATTGAACTGAGTTTCTGCCATGCCTCAGTGGATTGCTAAGAGGGTTTCTAGCAATTCTGGGTTGTTGTTGTTATTAAAATTTGTATATCACTCTTCATCTGCACAAAATACATAATAAAACAAGAACAAGAATGAACCAATAACCCCCCTCCCATAAACACATTTAAAAGGCCATAGAATGTTGATCAGCCAAAGGCCTGGTTATAGCAAAAACATTACAGAGAAAACCTGAGCCAGTGCCCTGGGGTGGGCCTTCCCCACCAATGGCCCCAACTGTTGTGGTTGTTATTAAATTTATATACAGTGGTACCTCGGTTTATGGACACAATTGGTTCCGGAAGTCTGTTCATAAACTGAAGCGTTCATAAGCTGAAGCAAACTTTCCCATTGAAAGTAATGGAAAGTGGATTAATCTTTTCCAGATGGTCCACGGAGTACTCAACCTGAAGCGTACTTAACCCGAAGCATGGGAGTAATTGGTTCTGGAAGTCTGTTCATAAACTGAAGCGTTCATAAACTGAAAATTTGTAAACCGAGGTGTTCGTAAACCGAGGTTCCAATGTACCACATTATTGTCTTCTAAGTAGTTTGCAAGTATAAAAGCACTCACATAACACAATAACACCAACTTAAATCCCACAACCAAACATTTCCATCAAATCATTAAAATAAACTTCCACAATTCAAATAAATCTATCATTCATCCAGCTGCCTGCATGTCCCCGCCTGGACTTGGCTGGCAGCATTGGTTGGGCTCAAGAAACCACCCATAATCTCTGTTTCCCTGCAATGCCCCTAAGCCACAGCTACCATCGCTGTAAGCCTCCAGACCAGGAACAGCAATCCTGCCACAGTGTTACAGCCCCAGCAACCAACTGAAGATGCTGGATGCTGCCGCCAGACTTGAGTTTGGGGAGTCTGCAATGCTAGCATTTCTCAAAGTTTTTCAGGGGTTCCTCAATAGGAAGATAAGTAAGGGCAGAAAAACCGAGGTCCTTTAGAAGCTGCTAAAAGCCACCTGGAAAAGATCGGCTCATACCTCTGGCACGAGTGACCTGTTCTACCATCTCAGAGCTTTGCCACCTCTTGTAGGTGTGAATGTAGAGTGAGAATCATGAGAGACATAATCCAGAATGCTCTAAAGTGCACACAGCAGTTGCAAGGCGTACCAGGAGGTTACAAGGTGGAAGGGTGGGGAGGTGGTCACGCCACACATAATTCCCTACAAAGAGCTACTGACAAAACCTTTGCCTCTAGAGGAATGTTTTGTGTCATATAGGCATTGAGAGGCTTGTCCCGGTCTGCCTCACCTCCCCTGGATTCCATTTCTCACTACGTAGTTTGTGATGCAAGGGTTACATCGGTCTTGAAAGATCTACATAACACCAGTCTTGAAAGATCTACATTGGCTCCCAGTACGTTTCCGAGCACAATTCAAAGTGTTGGTGCTGACCTTTAAAGCCCTAAATGGCCTCGGTCCAGTATACCTGAAGGAGCGTCTCCACCTCCATCATTCTGCCCGGACACTGAGGTCCAGCACTGAGGGCCTTCTGGCGGTTCCCTCATCGCGAGAAGCCAAGTTGCAGGGAACTAGGCAGAGGGCCTTCTCGGTGGTGGTGCCTGCCCTGTGGAACGCCCTCCCAACAGATGTCAAAGAGGAAAACAACTACCAGACTTTTAGAAGACATCTGAAGGCAGCCCTGTTCAGGGAGGCTTTTAATGTTTAATAGATTATTGTGTTTGATTTTTCTGTTGGAAGCTGCCCAGAGTGGCTGGGGAAACCCAGCCAGATAGGCAGGGTATAAATAAATTATTATTATTATTATTATTATTATTATTATTATTATTATTATTATTACAACTCATGGTTATCTTGGTTACAGTTTATGGTTTGTCTAGAACAGCGTTTCTCAACCACTGTTCCGCGGCACACTAGTGTGCGGTGACGAGAAGGGCGATTTGCATTGTCACGTGCCTGGCGGCCGCCAATAAACTGCACTGACCCGCCGGAAAGCAATATTTCTCCTCCTCTTTCCCAAAGCTCAGTGCAAACGAGCCTGGCGGCCGCCAATACTCTACACTCACCCACCGGAAAGCAATATTTGGCAAGTGTTTCTTACAGTCATAATTATAATATAGGGCGGCACAGAGTTAAATTTTTTAACTTTTTTAATGGTGGTGTGCCTCGTGATTTTTTTCACGGAACAAGTGTGCCGTGGCCCAAAAAAGGTTGAGAAACACTGGTCTAGAACAAGCCATAAACCCAGGTTCAGACAACACAACAATGAATGAATGTGCTAACCCTCAAAATATGACAAGATATTGCTAATTAGCAATGACACAGCAGGAAATGGAAGCAAAGCATTCTGTTTTAATGCTTATATTCTACTATATATAGTCCATATATAACTCTACTGGAGCCTTTGCGTCAATGACTAACATTAAAGCACACTGACAAAATTCTTCAATAAACACCATCTTGGGACCAGATGCTATTGAACATTTCACAAAACTCACTCTCTGCTTCCTGGAGTCAATCCCTCTGCCCTTCTATTTAGCACATTAATTTTGATGGCCAACTTTATCTTATCTCCAATAGATCGCTTAACACAGTGTTTTATAAGTGCAGTTTAATTTGGTTTTGGAATAGAATAGAAGGTGGCAGCCAACTAAAAACCTGCTGGGTTGCAATTAAGCTCTAGTGCTTGGCTGTTTAAATGTAGGGCGGGATATGGATGGAAAACCAGACAGGGTCTCCCCACCCAATGTATTTCTTTTTAAAAGTCTGCGTAGTGTAATGGTTAGAATGTCAGAACAGGACCTTGGAGAGCAGGGTTCAAACCACTTCACTCGGTCATGAAGCTCACATGGTGACCTTGGGCCAATCACAGTCCCTCAGCCTAACCTACCTCACAGGATTGTTTTAAGCATAGGATGGAGAGGGAGAGAACCGACAGACCCACACTGAGCTCCATGGAACGGGAGATATAAATGTGTGTTTTTGTTTTAAATGCAATTCCAGCCCACCCTCCACCTTACAGTCACCAGGCTTAAAACATTCAGCAGACCACAACACATAACAACTGTGAACCAGCAGCTAGTATCAAACAAGCAAAAACCAGCATAGTAAAGGGAGGGAGGGATATTAGGCAAAAATTCACATCAATGTGTGGTACCTCGGTTTACGAACTGTCCTGTTTACGAACTATTCGGTTTATGAACTCTGCAAAACTGGAAGTAGTGTTCCGGTTTGTGAACTTTACCTTGGTCTACGAACAGAAGCCGAACAGTGGAAGGGCACCGGTGGCGGGAGGCCCCATTAGGGAAAGCGCACCTCGGTTTAATAACAGATTTGGTTTAAGAATGGACGTCAGGAACGGATTAAGTTCGTAAACCGAGGTGCCACTGTATTAGGAGACATTCACACTAAACTTGATGAATTTTCATGAGGACTTTTTTTTAAAAAAAGTGGTAATATGGAGAACTGAAGTTAAGACTGACGAAATGAGACACCGAGAGAAACTAAAATCGGTCAATTCTCCCATACCTACCACTGACAGAGACAGGAGTCCCATAGGGAGTGCTACACACCCAGAGCAACATAGATAAGTGGTGGGCCCATTAGCATCCCCATCATGTCCTTCCTGTGGAGGAAATTGTGTTTCTGTGAGTCAAAGCCTCACCTTTCCATCTAAGCAAGATGCCTCTACCAATGAACACTTGGTGAAGGATTTAAGCGGTCAAAAATGGGATATTTGTGAACTATATGTGAATTTTAGAGCAAATGCCATGAATTGTGTATCCCAAGCTAGTACTACTCAGAGTAGACTAAATTAATGGGCATGGCTAACTTAAGTACACATTGATTTTAATGGGTCTACTCAGAGCAGGACTAATGTTGGCTATGACCCAACCTCTCTAAACTGCAGTGATAAACTGAGATTTGGAAATGATATTACAAGAATGTGTTAAATGTTCTGCTCGGTTAAAACAGCTAAATCCTATTTCTTGGTCATGGCCATGAATTTATATATCTACATTTCTATTTATTCTTTTTTGTATGTTGTTCTAGGTACTTACTTACTGCAAAAGACTAGGATATGTAAATACTAAATATCAATAACTTTGCTCAGGTACCCTTCCAACCTGGAGCCAGCCCTGTACAGTGGTACCTCTGGTTACGAATGCTTCAGGCTGCGAACTCCGCTAACCTGGAAGTAGCTGTATGTATATTGGGAAGTGATCAAAGAAGTGTGATCAGCCAATTTCTCTGTTGACCACAGATACTTTCAATAATCTCAGATTTTGGAGTTCTGAATGATCACAACTTTCTGAAGAGGATTCAGTGATTAGGGAGCTGGGTATGTTTAGCCTGGAGAAGAGAAGGTTAAGGGGTGATATGATAGGCATGTTCAAATATATGAAAGGATGTCATATGGAGGAGGGAGAAAGATTGTTTTCTGCTGCTCCAGAGAAGCAGACACGGAGCAATGGATTCAAACTTCAAGAAAGAAGATTCCACCTAAACATTAGGAAGAACTTCCTGACAGTAAGAGCTGTTCGGCAGTGGAATTTGCTACCAAGGAGTGTGGTGGAGTCTCCTCCTCTGGAGGTCTTTAAGCAGAGGCTTGACGGCCATATGTCAGGAATGCTTTGATGGTGTTTCCTGCTTGGCAGGGGGTTGGACTGGATGGCCCTTGTGGTCTCTTCCAACTCTATGATTCTATGATTTTGGGACACCCCCACCCAGTTCTTTTTCTCTCTCTCTAAAAAAATGTTTAGGTGTATTCTCATTTTCCTGCTCATATTGAAATACTGCTCCTCAATGAGGCCAAACTTAGATTCACAAAATGTTTAGGAGTATGGGTACCCCTGGTACCCCCAGAAAAAAGTACTGCCCCCTCCCATTGCTTCATTTTTTAAAAAAGACTCCCAGGTTTGGCACAGAACACTGTGCCTGAGCCGTTTGCCACAACATCCAAGTTCTTTCTCTTCTCAGCTCAAGGGCCACAGTCCCTTCTGGGGGCCACAAGCTAGTGAAGGGTAAGGCAAGAGGGAACAAAGCAATGAATACAAATTTATCTTTGTCCAGCAGGCTAGTTTCTACATTCCCCTCTCTATCCATACAAACAAAGGACAGTAACAGAACTGAAGGACATTTTCCAGCCAGACAAAAACACTCAATGAGGATGTGAAGCAGGGGTGGTGAAGGATTCGACCTGGAGAGAGCCCCGAGGTTCCCAACTGCTACCCTACAAACACAGATATGATCAGTGTGAATAGCCACATTCTCCTGATTTTAGATAGGAATCTTCTTCCCAGAGGACACCACTGGTCAGAAAATCCTGGAAACAGAGAGGAAAGAGAAGAGCACAAGGCTCTGAAGGTAACTGTTTGGCACATGCTCTCCATCACCACTGTAAACATCAAGCTGTGAGCTATCAAGACTCTCAGAGAATCCAGTCCCTCTTTCCTCCCTTTTTCTTTTGCTGCCTAAATGAGAAAACACGCGGTCTGTCATTTCTCCTGTAGTCACGGTTTAGTGACCCATGAAATCTGAAGCAGTTCATTGAGCAGGAGAGCTAAACAGAACAACAGAACCCCAAATTAGCACAAAAGAAGGGATGGGAGAAGAAAAGGAGGGAAGAGAATGCCTGGGGCCATTGCTTTTTATATATTTTTAACATTTATCTCGCCTAACACTCCTGATTATTTATGAAACAATGCATCTGTCTCGCATGTGGGGGCTGCTATTTACTACTTCTGTGATGCCAATAAAATAAAACAAAATCCTCCCAATGTAGGTTTTTTGGAAACACACACACACACACACACACACACACACACACACACTGTATTGGGATTCTTTTGCTTTAACTCCATTTTAATCA
The DNA here is from genome assembly GCF_963506605.1 of Zootoca vivipara. Classification (NCBI taxonomy): domain Eukaryota; kingdom Metazoa; phylum Chordata; class Lepidosauria; order Squamata; family Lacertidae; genus Zootoca; species Zootoca vivipara. The sequence continues at coordinate 5,800,160 of NC_083292.1, forward strand.
GCAGGTGTGGGGAATCTTGTAGCTTAATTTCAGCAAGAAAGCAACAGCGGTCAATAGAGGTTTCTAAAACTAGCAGAGGTGGGCTAGGGTTTGTTGTGTATTACATTTTTTAATCCTTGCAACAATCCCTTGTGGGGAGTTAGGCTGGGAAAGAGCCAGTATCTAAAAGTTACTCAGAGAGCTTCACATAACCGGAATAGAAGGATTTGAACCTGTGCGCCCCCCCCCTTTGGATGTTGCTAGACAGGACTCCAACTTCCACCAATCCAGGAATGACATTCCGTAAGTGTGGGGCTACTACTGAGAAGGCCCTGTTGTGAGTCAGAACCCCGTGGCAGCACCACAGTGATTTCCCTGAGGCAGGTTAGGCTGAGATTTCATTACTTGCCGGAGTCCATCCACTGCACTAATCCCCCCCCCCCAAAAAAAAACACACATGAATGGATCTGCTACCAAAATTATTATTATTATTATTATTATTATTATTATTATTATTATTATTATTAAAAAAGTTTCCTGATATGCAAGTTGAATTAAACAGGAAGGCTTGACCTCAAAAGGAAATTTTAAGGGACACCAGAAGTTGCATAAGATTTATGTATGTTTCACATAGACATGACACAATATGTTTTCAGTAGTGGTGCCTTTGTGCTGTTTGATGCAGTGCACATTTCCCAGAACCCTCCATTTTCTGATTCTCTGTCTGTACAAGTTGACTAATTTATCCGAGGAAGTCACTGAAGATCACACTCCAGTGTGCTTAAACCCCCTTAAGTAAAATATAAAGCTCAGCTTTCTCTGAAATTTAGAGCGCCAAATCAATAATGGACAAGAAATCATCAAGTTTAATCTCAAACACTGTGGACCAAGTTATCGCTCTTCATGATATAAAACTAATTCCACTCCATGATAAAATGCTGCACGCTTGGCTCATAAAGCAATAGATGAAATAAACTTTCTCAATTCGCCATTCTTACAATTTTGATCTTCCCCTCTGCAATAGGATATTGGGGATGAGGTATCTAGGGAGGACTGTGGGCTGTCTGATGCTCTATGCCAGGGGTAGGAATCATGCTTCCACCCCAACAGCATGTCGAGGAAAACATCCATGGGCTACATGTCATTCGTGGGTGGGTCTGGAGCTGAAAATAATAATAATAATAATAATAATAATAATAATAATAATAATAATAATAATTGGGCGGCTTCCAACAAAATATTAAAATACAGACATCCATAAAACATTAAAAGCTTCCCTGAACAGGGCTGCCTTGAGATGCCTTCTAAAGGTCTGGTAGTTGTTGTTCTCTTTGACCTCTAGTGGGAGGGCATTCCACAGGGTGGGTGCCACTACCGAGAAGGCCCTCTGCCTGGTTCCCTGTAACTTGGCTTCTCGTAGCGAGGGAACCACCAGAAGACCCTCGGCGCTGGACCTCAGTGTCCGGGCAGAACGATGGGGGAGGAGATGCTCCTTCAGGTATACTGGACCGAGGCCGTTTAGGGCTTTCAAGGTCAGCACCAACACTTTGAATTCTGCTCGGAAACGTACTGGGAGCCAATGTAGGTCTTTCAGGACCGGTGTTATGTGGTCTCAGCGGCCGCTCCCAGTCACCAGTCTAGCTGCCACATTCTTTGTTGGTTGTAGTTTCCGGGTCACCTTCAAAGGTAGCCCCATGTAGAGCGCATTGCAGTAGTCCAAGCGAGAGATAACTAGAGCATGCACCACTCTGGCGAGACAGTCCACAGGCAGGCAGGGTCTCAGCCTGCGTACCAGATGGAGTTGATAAACAGCTGCCCTGAAAGTGGGTGAAACAATGAATGCAAATTCTTCCTCTACCCAGTAGGCTAGTTTTTACACATAAACACTCACCCAGTCCTCTCTGTTCTGCATCTAGGCAAGCAGCAAGCACTATCTAAGTTCAAGGACACATTCCAGCCAGGCAGAAACACGCCATTGTGGGTGGAGAGCAGGTTGGTTATGGGGTGTGGTCTCAAGAGGGGTTGGAGCCTGACTGAGGGCCAGTAGAGAAGCCTGGAGGGCTGCATTTGAGCTTCTCCACCTTTTGAGCCATACATAAATGCTGAATATTCCGAGTATGGCTAAATAGCATTCTGGTGACAATGAAATAATAACAATTCTGAATGCCAAAAAAAGGTGCAGCAAGAACGTGCAGTAATTAGAGAAGATTCTGGCCTCTTGATCCCTCGAGTAATTGCCAGCAAACAATCAAAACACAAATTGCTTCAGGAAAAAAGAAAGCGTCGCCCACAAAAATAACATGTCCTTGAAATTCGGTGTGAGTCAAGGAAACAGAATGGGAACATGTAGCTGGAGAACAAAACATCAATCTTGGCGGAGTCAAAAGATGGGGAGAATATCCTCCCACTTCATCCCTTCTTGCCCAGGTGCTGCTGCTGCTGCTTGTTCTGAGGCCAGATCTTTTTGTAAGAAATCTCATCTATGTACTTTCTTTCTCTGAAATTGTCATCCATTGACTGAGTGAAGATGCCATTGAGAAGCTGGTTTGCAGTGGACCACAGGGAAGGCTCCAGTGGGCTTGTGAGGGGGGTGGTTGCTCCTGTGGATGCTGCAAAAGCCCATTTACCTGGCCTAGGGGGCAGGGTCCACACTCACCTTGAACAGGTAAAAGAGGCTCGCGGGAGGCTGGAGGGACATTTCTGCTGCTGGGAGTGCTGGAAGGAAGATCTGATCCCTGTTGCAAGGCTCATTTCCACCTGGCAGAGGGAGCAGGGACCAGACTCACCCGGAAGAGGCTCCTGGGAGACCAGGGGGACAATGCTGGAACTACTCTTAGCATCTGGCTAAAATGTTTTGAAATGTTTTAAACAGTTTCCATTTTGGTTCCTCTGTTTTATTTTTGCTGGGTTGGTGTTGGTTAAATGTTTAGTTGGGCTTGGTGGTTATTTTAATTTGGGTATAACTGCAAAGTGTTATTATTAGTATTAGTATTATTAGCTTCTATTGATTTATTGGCTTATTTATAGTCTGTATAATATATTCTGTTTTTTAAATGTTTGATGGTTTTTAAATATGTGTTAAGCCACCCAGAGTGGCTAGGGAAACTCAGCCAGATGGGCAGGATAAAAATAATACCATTATTATTATTATTATTATTATTATTATTATTATTATTATTATTATTATTATTAGGGACCCAGGTGGCGCTGTGGGTTAAACCACTGAGCCTAGGGCTTGCTGATCAGAAGGTCGGCGGTTCGAATCCCTTTGACGGGGTGAGCTCCCGTTGCTCAGTCCCAGCTCCTGCCAACCTAGCAGTTCGAAAGCACGTAAAAATGCAAGTAGATAAATAGGAACCGCTACAGCGGGAAGGTAAACGCCGTTTCCGTGTGCTGCTCTGGTTTGCCAGAAGCGGCTTTGTCATGCTGGCCACATGACCTGGAAGCTGTACGCCGGCTCCCTCGGCCAATAATGCGAGATGAGCGCGCAACCCCAGAGTCGGTCACGACTGGACCTAATGGTCAGGGGTCCCTTTACCTTTACCTTATTATTATTACTACACAAATGCACAGAGTATGGGAAACAAAGAAGATGAACTGGAGCTCTTAATACAGGGTGGTAAATCCAACCTGTTAGGCATTACTGAAACCTGGTGGGATGCGAATCATGACTGGAATGTAGGAAGTGAGGGGTATAACCTGTTCAAAAGGAATAGACTAAAGAGCACAGCTCTTTGTCACAGCAGCCCTGACTACAAGCTCCGCAGGCGAATGGTGTCTCTGGGGCTGGTCAGGTGGTGCTGGTTGCCAGGAGCTGAGGTGGCCTCGGAGTAAGCCAGCAAGTGGGTGAGGGAGCCCAGCCAGCCAGTCCGCCAGCCGTTTGCTGTCATCCCAGGCCCCTGTGGGGCAGTGTAAGGAGGCTGGGTGGGAAAGCTCAGAGACCAGGGGCGGCAGGATCAGCTGCCCAGAGGACTCCCAAGGAGAGGGGAGAGGAGGCTGAAGAAACACTCCCGAAGGAAGACTGCTCGAAAAAGGGTGAGGGGCTGCCAGCTCTGCAGGCAAGGGGTGATGTAACTGGGCTTCTGAGCCCCACAGGGGTGACGCAGAAAGAATGTAGTTGGTCAAGGAATCTGTGGACTCAAAAAGGTTGAGTCAGGATTAAGAGATCTGCCAGTGCTTTATGCTTGCTGGGGATTTGGAAGAGTTTGCTTTAGGTATGGCAAGCGCAAACACATTTTAGGTGAACACTTTGGTGTGCTCGCTGCCTTCATGCCCAAGGCTCTCCTTGCAATGAGGGAGTTATTTCCTTAGCCTGGAAACCACAGCCTGCAGCTGCATCAAATGCCCGGGGGACTAGAGGAATGCTTCTCTGCCAGAATTAGCTAAATTCCTACCTGCCAGTAATCCTTTGATTATGGTTAATTGGGATAATGTCGGTTTGCAGTTCCTCCAAGTTGTTATACTTTAATAAATATAACTGCATACTAATGCTGTCTCACGAGTCTTCTTTTGGGTTTTGGCCCAATGAAGGGAACTTCTATCTTAAGAAAATATGGAAAGGAGAAGAGGCAGCTGCCAGACACTTTCCCATCATGCCTCCATCCAAAACAAACTAACTTCCCCACAGCATCATTTGTTACAGAAGCCCACAGGCTCAGATATGTGTGTCAGGTGCTCTCAAAGCTATGCAAACTGTAACATCCGCATCCAAGCTCAGATTAAACCAAGGACAAATCCCTGGCTTCTCTCCCGCCCCCCTCACCACCAGAGGTGATTGGTGCTCACTGGGACCAGTAGGGTGGAAGGCAGAGAGCCCAGACAGTAGCCAGAGTCAATGACAGGCACAACCAATTAAATCTGGATTTGCCCCAACCTTCCTCCTTGCAGAGTTCAACACTGAGAATGAGGAGAAGGTAGCTGACAGCCAAGGCCACCCTCTAGATTGGTTGTAAGTAAGTAAAGGGACGCAGGTGGCGTTGTGGGTTAAACCACAGAGCCTAGGGCTTGCCAAGCAGAAGGTCGGCGTTTCGAATCCCCGCAACGGGGTGAGTTCCTGTTGCTCGGTCCCAGCTCCTGCCAACCTAGCAGTTTGAAAGCACGTCAAAGTGCAAGTAGATAAATAGGTATCGCTACAGCGGGAAGGTAAACAGTGTTTCCGTGTGCTGCTCTGGTTTGCCAGAAGTGGCTTTGTCATGCTGGTCACATGACCCAGAAGCTGTACGCCAGCTCCCTCGGCCAATAGAGCGAGATGAGCGCTGCAACCCCAGAGTCGGTCACGACTGGACCTAATGGTCAGGGGTCCCTTTACCTTTAACTTTAAGGCAGGCTGGTAATTTGGGAGCTGGCTGAGGACAGATGGGGGTTGGTGGGGCAGTGCCCTATTCATCCACATGGACCAGCCTCCACTTTGTGCCACCAATCCCACAACATGTCCTTAAATCCCACTTTGTCCTTAGACTCTCAGGCAATAAGCTGTATTGTTTCCAATGTGTATTTTGGTGATGGGGAAATAACTTGGCTGGTTCCTCAGCTAATTCAACATGAGAAGGGGCAAGATTGCCCAGCACTGCTTTCTATTGCATTTTAATAGTTATTTGTATTGGGTTTTAATTTTTCATAGCTGCTCTGGGAGCCAATTCTTTTGGCTGGAAAACTAGGCAGAAATATTATAGACAAACCATTCAAAGCTCCTGCTGCTTTTCATTAGAAGGAAAGGCTGTTTGTTTGCAGTGACTTCTTCCTACATTTCTTGTTTGAGTAATGTCACCAGACTAAATAGCTGCAAATATTTAATGGGCAGATGGACCAGGCTGTAAGGAGGGGTCATTGTGAAGTTCGTAGAGCATCTGTTTAGCATGTGGAAGGTCCCAGGCATGGGAGCCAACTCCTAGGGGCTGAGGTCCCTTCACCTCCTGAATGAATATTGCCATTCAAATGGTGTGCTTGTGCCACATATTGGAATCGATTATGTGGAGTGGGACATATCTGGCCCCCAAATATTTTATTCAAGTGGGCACCCCTGGTCCCAGGTTCAGCCTCCAGGTAGGGCTGGCAATGCCTTAAATCCTGGAGTGCTGCTGCCAGTCAGTGTAGATAATAACTAGATGGACTAATGACTTAGTATAAGGCAGTTGCCTATGAAAAAGTTAATTCTGTTGTGCCTCCTGTAAGCTTCTTCTCAGAAGAAACCAAGGCATCCAAGAACTCTGAACATCAGCTTCAAACCCTTTCATATTAGCCTGAGATTTGTGGGAGCCATCCTGGCTCAACCACACCCAGCTATGATGTCGTATGTATGTATGTATGTATGTATGTATGTATGTATGTATGTATGTATGTATGTATTTCATTTATTGCATTTGTGTATCACCCTTCATCTTCACAACATAAAAATACAAAATTAGAACATGAAATAGATAAAACAAAAAAGTATGTATGATAAAACCCCTGGGAGCTGAGCTGTTTTGGGCCACCTCAATATTTTTAGGGAGGGGGCCCAGCCCTCCCAATGTGCAGGGCACAAAACCCTCCAGCACACAGCGTGGTACCCAGCCTCCTCCCGACTGTGGGGCACTCCATTGCAGGGTGTTCAGCATCGCACTTGGCACGACACCTGGACTTCTCCTGACCACACACTGTCACAAGCGCATGTTGCATGTGTGACATCACAAACATACCTCATGTACTTGTGACATCAGGGCCCCCTCAGTCTTTGGACCCCTGACTGTCCAGTGATCTCTCCCCAATGGTTAATTACCGGTAATTGCATTTGTACACCACTTTTCTGCCAATGCGCCCAAGGTAGTTTACAATTTTAAAACATTAGAACAAGTAGAGCTCTTGCTGGCCCCCATGTCTCATCTGCTCCTAGGAAGTCTGAAGGTGAAGATGGAAAGCCCAGAGTCCAGATGGGGGTCCAGATGGGCAGTGTGGGGTAATTGGGTGGGATAGGGGTGCGTGCAAGGTATCTTTGGGACTGGATAACCTGGCCTGCTTGACACTGACTGTGGGTCCTGGTGGCCAAGGAGGTTGCATCCATTTCTCAGATGTTGCATCCTGGAAATTATAGTTGTGCTGGACTCCGACAAAAGGACAACAGAGGCATCAGAAGAGCAGAAAGGGGGGTGGGGGGAGCCTGCTGGAACAGAAGAAGGCAGGTGGACCCTGCTTTTTAAAGATTCCTTTCCAAATGATCCCTAGCACTGAATTTGTGTTTTTCATAGCTGCCTCACAGTGGGACAGCATCTTCATTGAGCCACCCAGGATGACCCCCCCCCCCAGGTCCTGGTCTTGGCTAGTTCAGAATCCAGGAGTGTACATGTAAAATTTAGAGCTTTTAGCCCCAAGGTGCATCACTTGTTTATGTTTCCTTAAGTGCACACAACTCATTGCATGACTCAAATTTAAAAGTTAGTGAAAGGGGCAATGTAAATCATGCCTCTTGAGCATGGCCTGTTGTGGGCTGGTTGGACTCCTTAATTTTCCACTGAAACAACAGGTGTTCCTAAAGTTATAATACAATAAAATTGTACCCAAATTTTAGATTGCATCTTATTCTTGAAATTCAAGATTTTCAGGGAAGTGATACATTGGTTTTGTCTCCCCTGAATCTTCCAACATTCAGTTCATTGGATAGCTGATGCAATCATCTTGGTGAAGCTGAGCAGGTCTGGTCAGTGCTTGGTTGCAAGATCACCTGGGAATACATGCCACCACAAGGCCATAGCATCATAGAATGCTAGACAGGACCAGCCCAAGACATTTTGGTACCCGAGGCAAACCACAAAATGGCATTCCCTCCACCAGGGAAGAAGGGGTGACTGAAGATCTACATCAGGAACAAGAAGGGAATAAATATTTACATAGAAAAAAGAGAGGGAGGAGACAAGCAGCACCTCCTATTCACCAAGAGGCCATTGTAAAGGTGGCATGGCGGCGGCGGTGGGCTGCCAAGGATGCATCAGGTCCAGCTTCCAAGGCGTATGCTATAGCTGTTGCTGCCACCATGGTAGTGGTAGCAGGGCACAAACATTCCTTGGAGACTGAATCTGTTGCCCTTGTGAATCCTGCTGCCCAAGGTGGTTGCCTTACCTTGCCTCATGGGTGGGCCAACCCTGATGTTAGACGTTGAAGGGGCCTTGGAGGTATTTTAGTCCAGTGTTCTTCAACCTTGGACCCTCAGATGCTCTTAGACTACAACATCCGTAATCTCTGACCATTGGTAAGCCGGTTAGCAATGATGGGAGCTGCAGTCCAACAATATAGGAGGGCCCAAGGTTGAGGAACACTGGACAAGAAGGTCTCCAAGGGATCTTCCATCTCTAACGTTCCGTGATTCTGTTACACTATACTTCACTACTCTTAGGTACAACCTGCAAGCATCATTTACACACACACACACACACACACACACACACACACACACACACACACAACTTCCATTCTAATCTTGCTGCCCCCGAAGTTAGTGTAGTTTTCTGAGAGTGGCATCACACTTGTGTGACATTGCTTCCTTCCCATCCCTGTGTCATCAAGCATCTGTCCCAGATACGCAGTGGCACTGGAGAGATCCAATCTCCTCTCTGAGTCCTATCAGACATTATCTGACAAGATTCAGCTGACAGCTGATACCGTCTCTCCTTAACTGCTTGCAGCGAGACAAATTTGATACACAACACTGGCTTTTTAAAAAAAGACCAACCCCCCCCATCCTCCTTTCAAACAGAAATGACACTCTGGACACACACACACAACCAGAATCATGCATGCATTCATGATTTGATTGCAGCAATTACTGTGAGCAGATGTGTTCCCTCTCATAATGAAGTCTGGACTTTAAAACAACACCACCACCAACAAGAAAAAACTAGCGGGCACAGAAAGCTTCGTGGGCAAGTTCCAGAGTTCTGGTAGATTGCCCCCGTTTTGGTTTTGCTGATTGAGGAGGCAGCGAGGAAAGGTTTAAATGTTCTTTCTTTCTTTCTTTCTTTCTTTCTTTCTTTCTTTCTTTCTTTCTTTCTTTCTTTCTTTCTTTCTTTCTTTCTTTCCTCCACACCCCCTCCCCGAAGGTTTATGGAAGCTTTAAGGGAAATGCCTGCTTTGTTTTGGCAATGGGCTGAGGTGTTTCATTGTCACCATGGGAACGGGAAGGAAGGCATGCCCCAACCAAGCGGTGAGGCTGCAAAGCCCACCACCTGGCTGAAGGCAGAGCAGAGCCAATGGGATAAATTTTTAATCTTTGCAAATTGCCTCTCTGCAGAAGGATTCCCATTCGTTCTTTTTTTAAAATATTGATGAATCAAGAGCAAAGCTCTTCAGGCTGGGTGATCGGAATTATCAGTGCTCAAATGAGATCTTTACCTTAACTGGCAGCTCCTGATTTTCACGACTCACCCTTTTTGGGGGGTTGAAACGGGGATTCGCTTCAAAAGAAGGCTTCCACCAGTCAGTCCATTTTTCAACTGAGTAACTGAACCTTCTTGAAAAACCACAAGGATATAACAAGAATGCCACTGGATCATACCAACATCCCATCACATTCAGTTTTCTGTTTCCCCAGTGGTCAACCAGATGTCCCCAGAACAGTGGCGTAGTGGGGGCGGCTGCCTAGGGCACAAAATTGTTAGGGTGGCAAAATTTCAGCACCCAGTGCTTTCTCAATACAGCTATGCCATAGCTGCCAAGTCTCTCGTTTCCCCCGGGAAACCCCCGTTTTTACTTACCTTTTCCCGGTGGTCCCCGTATCACTTCGTCTCCCATTTTTCTCCGTTATTTTCTCATGCCGGCGGCCATTTTTTTTCTTTCTGATTTGCCCTTCTATGGGGACAAAAATGGCCGCCGCTGGCTTCAAAAGTCGCATCTACGCATGACCGGACCGGAAGTGCGTAGATGTGACTTCTGGTGTCGGCGGCGGCCATTTTGGTGCTCATAGATGGGCGGCCCGACACCAGAAGTTGCGTCAATGCACTTCCAGTCATGCGTAGAAGCTACCTTTGAAGCCGGTGGTGGCCATTTTTGGTGCCCATAGAAGGGCAAAGCGACACCGAAAGTTACATCAACGCAACTTCCGGTGTCACACGGCTGCCGGTCCCAGATTCTGCAGTCCGGAACTTGGAAGGTAAGCTATGCACTTCTGCAGGGCCGTCTTAAGCATATCCGACGCCATGATGCAAAGCTCCCTTCGGTGCCCCCTGTTTCCCAGAGTTTTTTAGGTAGGACAGCGCTGCCGGCAGGGCTGGAGGAGGCGGGCAGTGGCTGGAGGGCAGCTCCTCCGGTGGAGAAGAGGTGGAGGCTGGATGTGGCGCCTCCTGGCTCAGCTGGCCGCTTCATACCTCAGTGGCCACAGCAGACGGAGGCTCCGGGTGCAGCGCTGCTTCAGCATGGCATGGCAGAGGCGGGCGAGGGTGGTGAACTGATGCCAGGAGGTGCCGCGTCCATCCTCCGCCTCTTCCCTGGCGCCCTAGAGAACCCGGCGCCCTGGTGCCCCACGCCACTAGCCTCTATGGGTAAGACGCCCCTGCATTTCTGTCAGTGCTGGGCTCCAGGAAGTGACCTCTCCAGACAGCAGGACAACCTTTCTTTTCTGATCTCTGCACCTGCGATCTCCTGGGTGATGTGGATGCCTTTAAGAGGCTGCAGCTCCCAGGATTCTTTGGGGGAAGTAATGACTGTTAAAGTGGAGTGGTGCTGCTTTAAATGTATACTGCAGATGCAGCTTTCATGAAACAAACAAAACTGGGATGCATTTTTGTTGACAAATATGAACTCAAGCGGAAGCCAAACTGACCAGGAAAATGAAGGCAAAATAATAAGAAAGGCAGTACAGTCTTTCCATTCATTATCTCCTGCCCAAAGTGTGAGAAATGGCAGGTTTGGGCAAACATATCAGCCATGGATCTCTCCTTCTAGAAGACTTGCCAGTTTGAAGCCCATTATATCATTGTACCTTGAGACACATAGTTGGACCCCCTCTGGTCGAAGTTGGCTAACCTGCTGTCATTCCCCTACCTGGTGGCTGGAAAGCAGAGTGTTGCATCCACAAGCTAGAGCAAGCCATTAAAAGAGAAGTCTTTGCTCTCTGCCCTGGGCAGGTTAGGCTATTTGTCAGCGAGTTCTGACAATCTTCTTGTAAGGAAAGTGCCCCCCTGGGCTTCCGAGAACAGGCTATCGTAGCACATTACTTGTCTCTGGCACCTGATGTATTGGATTAATGTCTATCAGCGAGGACCAACTTTCCTTTAATATACTGTGTTAGGCCAAACGAGGACAATTCCCCATCAAAGTCAGCCTTTATTAGGAATGCGGTGGAAGCAAACAAACTTCGCCTTGCTCCATCTTGTTCTATTAGAGCAGGACGAGGTCAGAGAGATGAAATTGTAATGGCCTGTTGATCTTGAATGTGTGTGTATTTATATATGTTAGCGTTCAAATTGGATGCAATCTGAGGGGGAACTAAGGTTTCTGAAGCCCTTTGATATTACTGGGTTGTTATTTGTGGTCTCTGTCAAGTCCCTCATAAAAGAGCTGAGCATTCACAAGGATCGCTTCAGGACCTCCCAGAGCAGGGGTAAGGAACCCCCAGCTACTTAGAATCATAGAGTTGGAAGAGACCACAAGGGCCATCCAGTCCAACCCCCTGCCAAGCAGGAAACACCATCAAAGCATTCCTGACATATGGCTGTCAAGCCTCCGCTTAAAGACCTCCAAAGAAGGAGACTCCACCACACTCCTTGGCAGCAAATTCCACCGTCGAACAGCTCTTACTGTCAGGAAGTACTTCCTAATGTTTAGGTGGAATCTTCTTTCTTGTAGTTTGAATCCATTGCTCCGTGTCCACTTCTCTGGAGCAGCAGAAAACAACCTTTCTCCCTCCTCTATATGACATCCTTTTATATATTTGAACATGGCTATCATATCACCCCTTAATGACTTGACCTGCCAGGCTTCCCCATTAGGCTCCTGTGGTCATTTCAATGAAAGCATGCCCACTTTCTCCACAGCTGACATGGGGCAGGTAGAGATTAGACCCTCCAAGTGTCCTTATTTTCCAGGGACGCCTCTGATTTAGAGATGCCATCTCGGTTTCTGATTTGATACTCAAATGTCCCACTTTTCCTTAAAGGTAAAGGGACTCCTGACCATTAGGTCCAGTCACGGATGACTCTGGGGTTGCGGTGCTCATCTTGCTTTATTGGCCGAGGGAGCTTCCGGGCCATGTGGCCAGCATGACAAAGCCGCTTCTGGTGAACCAGAGCAGCACACGGAAACGCCGTTTACCTTCCCGTCGGGGCAGTACCTATTTATCTACATGCACTTTGTGCTTTCGAACTGCTAGGTTGGCAGGAGCATGGACTGAGCAATGGGAGTTCACCTCATCGCAGGGATTCAAACCACCAACCTTCTGATCAGCAAGCCCTAGGCTCAGTGGTTTAACCCACAGCTCCACCCGCCTTTCCTTAGGGTGTTCCTATTTTCATTGGAGTAATGTTGGAGGGTATGGAGTTATCCGACCCCTGAGCCACCTGAAGGCAATCCTGTATAGGGAAGGTTTTTTTAAAAAATGTTTAATGTTTTATTATGTTTTTATACATGTTGCCCAGAGTGGCTGGGGCAACCCAGTGAGATGTGTGGGGTATAAATAGTAAAATTATCATTGTGGAATGGGTCGTCCCTATTTTCATCTGAGAAATGTTGGAGGGTATGAGAGATGCGGCTGCAGAAAGGAGAACTGAGCTTGCACACACCAGCTGTTGTACAGGGAATTCAGCCCGGCTAATTGTGGGCATGCCAGCCGGTTCTCTACTGGGAACTGGATAATGTGCCCAAACCCTGCAAAAAAACAAAACAACAACAAAAACCAGGACCAAACTTCCTGCACACCAGTTGATAGGTGGGGAGTATTGCAAAATAATATTGGGGGAAACTGGGTATTAAGAGTGCTAACATAAATCATATATCCCAGTTTCCCTTCAAAGTACACTTCATGCAGAGTTTATAGAAAAACAAAGTACGCAAACAGAAGTTGACTTGGCTAAAATACACCACCAAGAGTTTAAAGATTTCCCCCAACCTAGCATGAAGCCCTTGACTAGCAGTATATCATTTAAAGTATACAGAAGAAAAACAAAAGGTTGGCTTTCTTTAACAGAAAAACAAACTGACTCGGAAGAGACTTTAAACTAAAGATAAATGCTCTCTCTCCCAGCAACTTTACATACCCACATTCCAAACCTCCCACACAACTACCACACAAAATGCTTTCCAACAGAGCCTCATATACAAGGAGTAGAGCCCATGCCTGTGAGCAATTATACAGAAATTACCGGCACCTATTTTTCTTAAACAGACAGTATTGACATTAGACCGGCTCAAAAGCAACTTTGATTATTCAAGAAACCCACAGGGAGCTCAGTCCTCCTTTCTGCAGAATCTCCTCTTACCCCTGCAGACCAGCTTTGACAGCTGAATCAGACAACCTGACATCACTCTGCACCAGATGATTGTCAGGCATCTGGTCCTGCCCAGCTTTCAACATTGGCCCACCCAGCAGGGTTTGGGATAAATTTATGTTGTTGTTGTTGTTGTTTAGTCATTTAGCCGTGTCCGACTTTTCGTGACCCCATGGACCATGGGATAAATTTATGGCCTGGGCCAAATAAGTTCCATATAAGCTATGGTTTTCCCAGTAGTGATGTATGGAAGTGAGAACTGGACCATAAAGGAGGCTGATCGCCGAAGAATCGATGCTTTTGAATTATTGTGCTGGAGGAGACTCTTGAGAGTCCCATGGACTGCAAGAAGATCAAACCTATCCATTCTGAAGGAAATCAGCCCTGAGTGCTCACTGGAAGGACAGATCGTGAAGTTGAGGCTCCAATACTTTGGCCACCTTATGAGAAGAGAAGACTCCCTGGAAAAGACCCTGATGTTGGGAAAGATGGAGGGCACTAGGAGAAGGAGACGACAGAGGACGAGATGGTTGGACAGTGTTCTCGAAGCTACGAACATGAGTTTGACCAAACTGCGGGAGGCAGTGGAAGACAGGAGTGCCTGGCGTGCTATGGTCCATAGGGTCACGAAGAGTCGGATATGACTAAACGACTAAACAACAACAACAACAATCCCTGTTCTACAGCTTTAGCCCATAAGCGATCTCTGTTCTCCCCAGTGAATGTGTGCATGTATAACTATATTTTTTTATCCTTAATGTTCTTATGTTCTTTTGTATGTCAGAGGTATTTATTAGGACTCTCTGAAGGGACTCTCAATAAAGACAGCATATAATTCTTAGATATGAAGCATCAGCAGTGTTTAAGCTATACAATTATTTTCATTTAAAAAAAACTATTGCAAAACTGAAATAAAGCAGTACACACTAGAACAGCTTCCCCCCTCTCCCAGAAGTTCTTAGCTGGAGTCACAATATCTATTTTTGCTGGATTTAGCTATGCCTTCTCCTCCACCTCAGCTTCCACTGTGATCTTCAAATAGGTGCCAGAAAAATAACCGGAGGCTGTTTCCAAGACTTCAGGCCCTACAGAAAGGAAACCATAGGTACCATCACAGCTGTTCTGTGGTTGCCCATAATGGTGGCTGGTCCCTGACTCAGTTCTCCCGCTGAGCGTGTCCAACCTTGTTAAAGCACTATATAGCAGTGGCTTACACATGCCCTAAAGGAGCTTTCCCAAACTCTGGGCTGCCAGGTGTTCTAGGACCACAACTCTCACATGTGGCTAGTGGGCTTGTAGTCCAACAACAGTTGTGGAAACTGACCTAAAAAGGGAAGGACAACAGGAGAATGTGCTCCATGCTCAGTTTTCTTCCACAAACTCTGATTTCCTCCCCTCATTTCCAACCCAGTATATTAACAGCAGACGCCTTTTAAGACTGCAGACAGTTTAAATGGCAGCACTTGTGCAGAAGAGGAAGGTGTCAGGTGCAGAAGAGGAAGGCCTTGGTCCTGTATACCTGAAGGAGCGTCTCCACCCCCATCATTCAGCCCGGACACTGAGATCCAGCGCCGAGGGCCTTCTGGTGGTTCCCTCATTGCAAGAAGTGAAGTTGCAGGGAACCAGGCAGAGGGCCTTCTCGGTAGCAGCACCCGCCCTGTGGAATACCCTTCCATCAGATGACAAGGAAATAAGCAGCTATCCTAATTTTAAAAGACATCTGAAGGCAGCCCTGTTTAAGGAAGCTTTTAATATTTCATGCTGTATTGTTTTAATATTCAATTGGGATCCGCCCAGAGTGGCTGGGGAGACTCGGCCAGATGGGCGGGGTATAAATAATAAAATATATTATTATTATTATTAAACAGGCTTGGCGGAAAGCTTATGGCTGCAAAATTTTGGTATTTTTATAGGGACAACCCCCCCCCCAAAAAAAAACTCCAGTGGGGAATGAGAATGGTCACTGGTCATGGAATGCTGGTTGACTGTTGGGCGCAGTGGGGAATAAATCAGGAAATGAGAGGGGAAATAGAAGGGAATGGAGTATCCTGAAAAAGGCATGGCTGGCTGGCTTACAACCCCATCTTATTGCAGGTCCCATTTGTCTCCCCTTAAATATAGAGGGAAGGCAATAAACCACTCCATAAAATGACAGCTGAGTGCAATCAGGGCCAGCCCTGCCTTGGATTAATAGGAAGCAGCAGCTGCAGGCAGAAAGTTTTTTCTCCATCTACTCTGCATCTTCACACATCCTTTGAAAAGAAATAAGGAATAGGCCAGAGCAGTGGGTATCCTTTTGTGCTTAAGGGACAAGTAAGCTGAAGGCTAGTACTATCATATTTGCCCTGAAAGCATCGTAGATAGGTCCTCCTCTGCTTTTTCTCGCTTTCCTCGCCCTCTCCCTCCTCTGCCTCCATTAAGGAGATTCTTCTGTCAAGTTGAGACTGAGTTCCTTTTGATTCATCACATCACAAGAGGGGTGGCGAGGCTTCTGCTGACAGCCTAAATTCTACCCGTCTCTTCAAAACACAGTGGCATTAATGTTGGCTATAAATATAGATAGCGCTTTCTTACATGCCACTTGTCAGGCGAGGAGGCTCCGCTGACATCTCTAGGAGACCCATTGCAATGGAGGGATCTTCCCCACTATCTGTTGTATCATTTAAAATAGGGAGCAGGAATCTCAGCCCAGGGAGGCTGAACATATCTCCACTTTAATCTGTTCAGTGCTGTAAGGCACAGAAGCAAGGGGTTTTTGTACACCTAGCCCTGCTCAGAGTAGACACATTGAAATAAGTGGACATTGAACTTAAGTTCCTTGATCTTAGAGGGTCTGCTCTGAGTAGGAATTACTTGGAGACAGCCCAAGATCCTCTGTGCTCAATGGGATTTATGTGTGGTATCACTGAGAAGCCTTTGTCCCAGAGTCCGATTTGCCCCTCCAGCCGCTCACTGGCCCTGCTTCAAACTCCAAATATATTTTCCTACTTCGCCTTTAGCTACACCCATCACCCAGGCTACAAACACTGAAATGGTTACAGTGCCCCCCCCACCCCAAGTAATTCATAATAAAACAATGCAAAACTGTAGAATAACATTTTCAGACTAACAAAACAAAACATAGCTTTATTGCAACACTTGACAGGATCTGATCTCCCTGCATTATTTGATAGAAGTTGTTTATCTTAAATTGATATTTTTTATTATGACTTTTCTGTATCGAATCAGATTGTTATTAGGTGTATGATCTTTGCTGTCTGTTTTGTTGTTTCTTCGGCTTGCAAACTGCCTTGTGCATATAGAAAAGGCAGTATACAAATTTAAAGTGAAATGTGATGCAATAATTCTTTTCTGTCTATGTTAGTAGGGAAACGGGGGAAGATTGTGGACTGGAGTGTAAGGAAGTCTAACAAAAGTTCTGGTGTTCTCATGAGGACCCCATGGATGCAAATTCTTCACACACACACACACACACACACAAGCATGCACTTAGTTTGCTTTTTGTGCAACCCAGCACAGCAGGTCACCCCCTCTCCCCAGACTGCATTCAGCCCCTGAACCTGAGATTCCCCACCTCTGCTCTCGTAGTTGTGAGCATGCCTAGACTCCATGGCAGGAGGATTTAAGGACACTGAATGAAGTTGGGCAAAAACAGTATCATTTTAATTCTATTTTAGTTCAATTACTTTTTTACCTATTATCTTTCATATGTGTTTAGCTTTCTGTATTTTTCCATGGTTTTTCCCATTTTTGTGAACCCCATTGAGCCCTAGTGCAGGGGAAATAAATACGGTAATAATACACACAGGTCCTGCTACTCAAATGCTTGCTATACGAAAATTCACTTAACCAAACCGAGGAATTGGTGCCCAAACCTCGCTACACACACTGCAGATTCAGTTTTCCAAACAGCCGGACCTGCGTGTAATACTGTAAGCAAATAAGCAGCCTTAAATGAACTTTACTTTTCTGTGCTTTGCAGATGTCTCACCTGTAACTTTGGTTGGTAGGTGAGAAGGGCGAATAAGAGAGCGTTTTCCCCTTCCTTGTTTGCCTTTTGCAAGGTTTGAGAGGGTTTCTCCAGGGTTTCTTTGTCATTTGTGGGTCAAAATTCCATGGTCAGGGACACATTAGAAATTTCCCCATAGTAAATTGTCAACTTGTAATGCAAATGATTTCCTGTTCAGGTAGTGGGGCCTGCATGTAACAATAACAATATAACAACAACTTGCAGGGAATGGTGCCTGTTGCGCTGAGTGTTGGGGCTCCTTTGGGCCGGACTCTAACAAATAAGGCCATCCTATAACTCTGGTCCTGCTCATGCATAACCACATTTGGATGTTACCTACACAAGGAAGCTGAAATTTGTTGGTCGATGTGGGGTAGGGTAGCCTGTACAAATAGTCAGAGTGGGGTGGGTGGGGAGGGTGGGGTTCATGGGGAGAGAAAGTGAACGTTTGCCTCCGCACATAAAAGGTATCTCCCAGTGAGAGTGACACAAATTAACTTTGCTGCAACAAATTATACGCCGGCACTACATTTTTTGCCAGCCACAGGGTAATAAACTGTGGAGCGCACAAAGCGCATGCTATAATTACGATAACACAGTGATTAAACAGCAATTAGTAGTGGTCCATCTTGCTTTAGATGCAATGCTGTGGGGAATAGGCACTGCTTTCCACCACTTTTGAGAAGTTTAATACGATTAACATCATTACTTCCCATGTGCCTCCCTCTCCTTCTGATCTTCTTTGCATTTGCTGACTCCATTAGTATAGTTCTCCCCTCCCCCAATTCAGTTTATTTATTTATGTATGCTAATATGCTAATTGGCCCACCCACAAGCTTCCCCTGGTCAGCTCTGTTCCAGGGAATGGATGGATAGTGACTTCGTCACTGGAACACCTTTTAGGGGAAATAAACATGATCAAACGTGATCAAAGCTGCTGACCAAGGTGGAACGCAACAAGATCCCCCACTCCTCCCTCTCCTGCTGACATATTAACCGCTACGATTTGCTGTAAAACGTTAGTGGTTGTCAGGCAGTCCTTAATATCATAATGATGTTTTATTGCTGGAAATTATGAGAATTAGCAGAGGGGGAGCGAAGTTAGTCTGTCCACATGGTTGTGGCTGCTTAAAGAGGTGGTTCAGTGGGAGAGCATCTGCTCTGCATGCAGAAAGTCCCAGGTTCAACCCCTGGTAGGGCCAGGGAAAGACCACTGCTCTGGAGAGCTGCCCCTGGTCAATGGAGAAAATGCTAAGCTAGTTGGGCCAATGGCAGCTTCCTAAGTCCTTATGTAAGGAAGAGCTATAGCTCCATAGTAGCACATCTGGTGTGCATGCAAAAGGTCCCAGGTTCAATCCCCAGCATCTCCAGGTGGGACTCAAAATGTCTCCTGCATGAAACTACAGAGAGCCACAAGCCGTAAAGCATACCTACCAGGGCTGGCCTAACCATGAGGAAAGGTAACATGACTGCCTCAAGTGACAAGATCCATAGGGGCAGCAGATCCATCCTCCAAGGAATGCATCTCCCGCTGCTGCTGTAGTGGCAGCAACAACACTGTGGGTGCTCCATGGAGGCCAGATCAGTCTCCTCCTCAGCTCCCCCCATGACACCTCCTGCATGAAACTACAGAGAGCCACAGGCAGGCATGTAATGGGAAAGAAACAAGCCGTAAAGCATAATGACTTGATGCTGTCATGACAATACAGCAGTCTAGCCTTGACGTTCTGCAGATTGATAAAAAATCAAACATGGTAGCAATTATTCACAATTATTAAGTAATAAATGATGGCGGAGAAGTTTTTGGGTTTTTAAAATTTCAATCCTTTTGTGCCAAAGGCAGCAATCCTTTGTGTGTCCACAGTGGCATTCTAACCCATCAATCAATTATGATGAAAGATTAATAGCGTTATCCACTCCCACCCATTATGAAAGGAAGCACATTTTCGTTGGGATCATGGTGTGGGAGTTGTTCTCTTGCTCTCAACGGAAGGGTGGCGTCACTTTGCCAACACATCGTCTCTCATCTGTTTTGACATTGCTCATTGCTTTAAATATGATCAGCAGCTCAAACCCAGCCCTGGTAATCTCACTAAATTATACCTTATCCACCTGCCGTGCAGCCATTGTTTAATGAAATCAGTACTTTCAGGTATATATTTTTAAAGGAGCATTGTGAAAATGATGACTGATGGAAGTCTTGGGGGTAGCATGAATGGTATAATGCAAAGTGTAGCAGAATGGAATGCTAAGCAGCCATTTCTATATCCACTCCCGCCTCACAATGTCAGATTTCAAGTTGTTGAGGAAGCTGGAATGCGGGTTCACCATCATGGTGAGCACGATTTGCGGTGGGGGCCTAAGAAACCACTACTGACCACAAAGGCGGGGGCATGAGTGGTCACTGTGGGATAGGTCCCTGGCTGTTGTTGGGCAAATCTGTATGTTGCAATGTCAATGGGTCAGCCCCCTTGAGTATAAAAGCCAGAGAGAGAGGTTTCTCTTTCTATTTGGCTGCGTTTTCGGATCCCCACCCTCCCTCCGCTGTTTTTAGGCCTCTGTGTTGACATTGCTGTGCCTCTCATGGGGTCGCCTGTATTCAGGGGCCTGGTAGGAATGTTTCCATTTGGCTGATTGGCTGGTGCCATCTGGTTTTTGCCTACTGCATAGCAAATAGTCACAACTTGTAAGGTTGGCGGTTAGGCATTGGTTATTGTGGTTGTATTAAGGGTATTGTTGACTGTATTGGCCCCAAAGTTAATGCCTGAGTTGGGGAAATTCCAGTCAGGAAGTCAGGGGCTTGTTGCAAGTCCGCAACCCCCTTGGTCGGGGGCCAGGGCCGCGCGAGAGCCCCTGTGAGCCTGAGGGGAGGGCTTATGCACCCAGCTCCCTGTCTCTCCCTGTAGGGTTTCCCCTGTTGACAAGGCTAATTTAGTTCTGTCCTTAGGGGACAGCTGGAGAATCAATGCCTGAGTTAGGGGAGATTCTGGTCAGAAATACAGGGGCTCTATGCAGTGTCCATAACCCCGGCAACACGCATGAGCCCCTGGGAGCCTGAGAGGAGAGGGGAGAGCCTATTGCACCCGACTCCCTGTTTCTCCCTGTAGGGTTTCCCCTTGTTGACAAGGCGAGTTTATTTTTGGTTACCATGGTGACCAACCAGATAGCTCTAGGAAGCCCACCTGCAGCGTATGAGGGGAATCTCCCCCAGGTACCTTCCTGGGACTGGAGACAGTACTGCTTGGAGGGAGAAATGATGGCCACTGGGAAGGAGCACTTCCACCAAATGGGACAGGTAGGACAAAGGCAGGGAGCCCAAACAGCAGGTGGAGCCAGAGGCAAAGAAACGCGGGTGCAACTAATTCTACTTTTGTCCTCATCCTCCTCTCTGCTGAGTTTTATGAGGGCAACACCAAGACTGAGGAGGAGGAAGGTGACAGGCAGGGCCACGTCCTGGACTTGTTTTATATATATGAAGCCAGGCAGGTATGGGCTGGCTGAGGGCAGACTGCCCCACAAGCCCCAATGAACCAGGCTCCACTGCACCAATGCCAGTGAGCTTCGCATTCCCCAAGTACACACCCACCTGAGACCACAAAGACTATCAAGATGCCCTCCTCATCTCTCCCCCCCCCAAATGAGGGCAGCAAGTATAAGTGGGACATTTCACCTCAGCCCTAGATCGGTTTCCTCTGCAGCAGTGATGGGGAAATTTGAGTCGAAGTGGGTGGATGTGGCCCTTAAGGTTTGTTTACCTGGCCCTTGAGACTCTCTTTGTACCATGTTTCCTCCCTGGTCTTGGTCCTCACCCTCCTTGGGTGTTTTTGTCTGGTTAGAATGTGTCATTGAATTGTGACTATCTCCCCTGCTTTCCTGGACAGAGGGGAATGAGTATGTTTGTGTATGTAGACAGCCCTGACTTGCATTGGCTAGAATGGAATCTACTGTACAGAAGTATGACTAATGTCAATTTCTTCATTCAATTTTGCCTCTGGCCCTGCCTACCGCTGGATGGCGGCCCCTGAAAAGTTATCCAGAAGGGAATGTGGCCCTCAGGCTGAAAGTGATCCCCCAAGGGATTCTACTTCCTCTGTAAACTTGGCCCTAAGAATGTGAGAACATGGAAAGTGTGAATCCACTCTTGGTTTCTCTACCTGCTGCCCACTGACTGCAGTCAACCTATGCAGGCTTAGTCCCTTGAAGTTCCTCCAGTGAAACAACCAATGCAACCATGTCTTTACTTCGCTCCTTCGTAGGTGCCTGCAGAGTAAGAATCCTCAAGGGATGCAGGCAGCATTTATGAGAACCCAGCTCCTCTGCAGTTGTTATGCTGAGCATCTCTGCATGATAAAGATCCCGAGAGTATTTTATAAGGGTGACAGCAGAAGGTAATTTCCCCCACGCTAGGGCTCAGATAAAAGGCAATGATGAAGATAATGCATTTCTCAGAGTTTTGAAGTACGATGAAAGTTAACATAAATCATGGCACTGGTTTCTGTGTTTGGCTTGACTGTTTTACTGTTCGTTTTTGCAACAACAAGCAAAAAAAATGAAGGAATTCTGCATTCATGTTTTGGGTCCAGCGTTTAGAGCTGGGGCCAGAGGGCACTGCCAAGTTCTGAGAATTGTTTCATTCAATGGAATTGCAAGGTGCCACGTAGGAATGCATAAAATCTGCGCCTCTGCTTTTACAAGGCATCCTCCATACCAAATCTTAATATCTGTGATATGAAGGACCACAGGCATAAAGTGTGTGTGTGTGTGTGTACGCAATTTGAATGGGATTCCAAACACAGTGGGTGTCTGCCAGTTTCAGTGCTATGAATGGCTATACCTATTCTTAAGCTTCCAGCTAACTTGCTGGAGAATAAATAAATAAATAAATAATAATAAATTTTTATTTATACCCCGCTCTCCCCAGCCAAGGCCAGGCTCAGAGCGGCTAACAGCAAATATAAAACAACTAGTTAAAATACAATTCAACAACAAGACTAAATGCATTAAAATTAAAAATTAAAAATGCAGCCTCATACAAAAGGGAAAAAGAAAGGGGAAATGGGGGAGGGGATCACGTTGGCTCCAGGCCAAATGCCAGGCAGAACAACTCTGTCTTACAGGCCCTACGGAAAGAAATCAGGTCCCGCAGGGCCCTGGTCTCAGGAGACAGTGTGTTCCACCAGGTTGGGGCCAGTGCTGAGAAGGCCCTGGTTCTAGTTGAGGCTAATCTGATTTCCTTCGGGCCCAGGACCTCTAAGGTGTTACTATTTGTGGACCTTAAGGTCCTCTGCGGGGCATACCGGGAGAAACGGTCCCGTAAGTTTGAGGGTCCTAGCCTGTAAAGGGCTTTAAAGGTCTAAAGAATAAGTGAGAAACCTCAGCACTGGGGGCCAGATGTGGCCCTTTAGGCCTCTCTACCTGGCCTTGGACACAGTTCCCAGGCCACATCCCCATTCCCGCGTAACTACATGAACTTGAGTTCCTAGATCAGGCATCCCCAAACTTTGGCCCTCCAGATGTTTTGGACTACAATTTCCATAATCCCTGACCACTGGTCCTCTTAGCTAGGGATCATGGGAGTTGTAGGCCAAAACATCTGGAGGGCCACAGTTTGGGGATGCCTGTCCTAGATGATTACCAAGAAGATTGTGGTGGATTCTTGGATACATGCCGGATGCTGTGCAAACATCAGTGCACCCGAACAGAAAGTTGCAATGGGTGTGAAACTTTCCATCCATAAGTCAGGGAATTTAAGCCGAGGCTGTAATATTTTGTCTTGCTGTTGCCGGAATGAAAAGGTACGCCAAGGGAGCCCTCCGCAGATGTAGGGCTCTCTCTTCCAAGAGTGCCAGAAGGATTTTGCCACTCCAAGACGGAAATTAATATCCCACACACATAAGAAAAGAAACGAGAGTTTGGATATGAACTAGAGACATTTTGGCCTCAGAACAATAACTTCCCCGGTTGAGTTAAGTGCATTTTGACTCTGTCAATGCTGGGTTTCTATTGACAGCAGATAATCACATCCTGCAGCACAAAATGATTATAGGTGTGGATGCTGTGCTGGGATGGTAGCCATTCCGGAAGGTGGTCTTATACAATTATTACATTGTGGACTGTTTACCGAGTTTATACATTTTAGAATAATCCAGGGACACCGTAGGCTATCTTTGTTGTGGTTTAGCTGAATGTGTATTTGTGCAGGCTGAAAAATAACACATTTGCAAAATGACAGCATGGATAATTTGCACTAGTGGTGGGATGAGAGAAGATTGGGCAGGAGAGCCCCCCCTGGAAGTTGAATCAGTACTGTCTCTGGGAGGGGAGGGACCATTCTTTGAATGCAATCCCCACCCTGAAATCAAGGGTTGGGAACTTGCTTCAGTCTACACTCCCTCAAGGAGAACCTTCTGACGGCCACATGCCAGTGGTGCGTGGGGCCAGAGGTAGAAGTGGGTGGAGCAATGGATGTCACTCTCTGCAGGTAGAAATCTAGCACAACAGAGAGGGTTCTAGATTAAAACTCTCACTGCTGCACTAGTTTATCCTTTCCAAGAGGCTTTTCTTCCCTAAGGGAAATGATATTCTCTCTCTCTCTCTCTCTCTCTCTCTCTCTCTCTCTCTCTCTCTCTCTCTCTCTCTCTCTCTCTCTCTCTCTCTCTCTCTCTCTCTCTCTCTCTCTGTCCCAGCCTGAGGTCTGGAGTGGTACAGACTCTACCATGGGTAGATCCAGTCTGACTGAGGCATGCTACTAAACACATGGCCACTAATGCCATCCCTGCCTGGAAAGCTGAGAAGTGGAAGCAGAAAACATTTCTTCACACAACACATAGTTAAACTGTGGAATTTGTACTGATGGCCAACAACTTGCTTTAAAAGAAGATTAAAAGAATTGGTGTTTAAGGTTATTATAGGCTATTAGCCAGAGCAGCTATGGGCCTTCTCGGTGGTGGCGCCTGCCCTGTGGAACATCCTCCCAACAGATGTCAAAGAGGAAAACAACTACCAGACTTTTAGAAGACATCTGAAGGCAGCCCTGTTCAGGGAGGCTTTTAATGTTTAATAGATTACTGTGTTTTATTTTTCTGTTGGAAGCCTCCCAGAGTGGAAACCCAGCCAGATGGGCGGGGTATAAATAATATATTATTATTATTATTATTATTATTATTATTATTATTATTATTATTATTATTATTCCTCCACTGTTGGAGACAGTATGCTTCTAGTTACGAGGACTCATAAGTGGGGAGAGTCAATGTTGTGCTCAAGGTTCTGCTTACAGGCTTCCGATAGGCATTTCGCTGCCAACTGTGAAAACAGAAGGCTGGACTAGATGGGCCTTTGGCCTGATCCAGCAGGGCGCTTCATAAGCTCTTATGTTCAGATCTTACCTTCCAAGTCCCGGACTGCAGAATCCGGGACCAGCAGCCGTGTGACACCGGAAGTTGCGTCGACGTAACTTCCGGTGTCACTTTGCCCTTCTTTGGGCACCAAATATGGCCGCCGGCTTCGAAAGTCGCTTCTACGCATGTCCGGAAGTGCGTCGACGCACTTCCAGTTTCTCAATGGCCAGCTGGAATGAGGGCACTTCTGGAAAGTACCCAAGAATGTGTGTCTCCCCTACTAAGACTTCATGAAAAGCTTCTCTCCCTGCCCTCGTGAGTGATGAAGCAGGTAGAACAGGGAACAGTTTAGGTTGAATCCACTGGAAGCTCTCCTAGATTTCCTTTAATTGGAGTGCCATGCCACAAGCATCCTGGCTCACACAATTGCACGCTTCAATCAGGAGCCACCTCTATTTTTAACTTCCTCTACTATGATGAAGGTCACAGATAGCCCATCGGTGGCACCCTTGAATTTCACCTGTGGATTTATTGGAGGACGTTTGCCCTGAAATATGCCCACTTGATTCCCATCCGGGCTCAAGGTTTATACATCTTTCAAAGAGTCCCTCCATCAATCCCATTGTGTGATAAACAATGTGCTTGGTGCTCTCAAAATGTTTTGCTGGGAGGTCTCTGTAAATCATCCTGCTTAAGAGTCTGCGAAAGGGGACGGAAACCCTCTCACACACCCTCTCTCTTTCCTCAAGAATTCAAGAGCATTTATTCATAACAGCAGAACATCTTTTTCTCCTCCTTCTATTTGCCACCTGGAGTCATTTTTTTAAAAAAAGAAAGCTTATGGGGTGAAGAGAGAAGAAAGTTATATGCTTTCTTTAAAAGAGAAAAAGAAAAAGAAACCCTCATCTTTCATATTAAATGAAAAGTCAATAGTTTTAATTGGAATTTTTATGTTTAAAGACTCTCATTTTTCTTTCCGATCCCCCTTTTTCTGTTTGCTTTTCCAGGATGCAAGCCCGCGGCATTATCTGTGGGCGGTGTTGAAATTGTAATGCAATGGCAAGCAGAGTCTTTCTTATGTTTGCTTTCGATAAAACAGCATAGTATTCACGTAATTGCCTCCCTCCTAGCTTTTCGTTCGTTCAGCTTGAGGGAACAACAGCTCTTGGGAGTGTCATTTTATTTTGCTACATGGATATCTGATCTAGTGCAATGACTGGAATTTCGGCTGTTCTTTTCAATGCAATCGGGAGAATGGAGAATAAGGAAGTGGCCTGGAGTTCTGTCTTCCTTGCAGTGAGGCAAGCGTTTTCTGGGCAGTTTTGCAACCTGGTGTCCCCTAGCTGTTCTTGGACTACAACTCCTATTATACCTGCATGTTGCCCTTGATGGGCCCAGATCTGACCCAGGGTGATCTGGGAATACCTCAACCCCATTCCTACCAAATCGTGGGTCAACCCAAATCAGTCTGATTCAGTTTGGGATCCAGGATTCATCTGGGACCTGAGCACACAGGGCCGTCTTAAGGTCATCGGGTGCCCTGGTGCAGGGATCCCTCGGGCACCCCCCACTCTTAAAAAAGGGAAAACTCTTACCTGGTGTGCCGGGCGGCGGGAGCCTCACGGCGGCCCCCGCACCTCACAGCAGGGCCGCGCTGTGCCGGAGGCCGCCTGCCTGTCTGATGCCGCCGGATTGAGTGGGGGAGGGGCGCCGCTGCTCCGCGCGGCCTTCCTCCCTTCTCCCAGCAGAGCGGGGTGCCTGAGCAGGCCAGGCCACGGTGGGTTCCTTCCCGCCAACAGGGTGCTGCGTTTCATTGGTAGAGGTGCTGCCATGCGGCGTCACCTCTATCAATGAAATGCAGCGCCGGGGTGAGGGATGACCCTGGTGCTGCAGAGCGGAACAGGGTCCTAGTGCCCCTCTTCCGCTCGCTTCCCTCCCTGCTCTCGCGGTGCGGCTGGTGGAGGGAAAAGGGAGTCCGCTGCGAAGCTCCCCCACTTGCTGGGGCGCCCCTCAACGCCCCTCAACGCCCCCTCAGCACCCAGGCGCCATGGTGCATTGCGCCACTAGAGTCAATGGGCGAGCCAGGCCTGCCTGCATGTTGCCCTTGATGGACCCAGATCTGACCCAGGGTGATCTGGGAATACCTCAACCCCATTCCTACCAAATCGTGGGTCAACCCAAATCAGTCTGATTCAGTTTGGGATCCAGGATTCATCTGGCACCTGAACACAGCTGTGCAGCGGCGGAGAGCAGGCACGCTGCCCCCAGTGACGTGGCGCGCGTTCTGGGGGCATGGTGCGCCGTGCACAGTGACATGGTGCATGTTTTGGGGCGGGACGCACTGTGCGCAGCAGCGTGGAACGTGTTTTGGGGTGGGGCGCGCCGCACACAGGGGTGGGGAGTGCATTTTGGGGGCAGGGTGGGCAGCGGTGGTGGTGCCCCTGGGATCGCGTCACTCGGGGTGCACTGCCCCCAGCACCCCTATCTTCCTACGCCCCTGCAGCTGTGGTATGTATACCTACCAGGGCTGGCCTAACATGAGGAAAGGTAACATGACTGCCTCAAGTGACAAGATCCGTAGGGGCAGCAGATCTAGCCCCCAAGGAATGCATCTCCCGCTGCTGCTATAGTGGCAGCAACAGCACTGTGGGTGCTCCTTGAAGGCCAGATCAATCTCCTCCTCAGCTCCCCCCATGACACCTCTACAGCAGCTTCTTGGTGAGTAGGAGGTGCTTCTGGTCTCCTCCCACCCTTGTTCCCCGTTTAGAACTTTATCCCCCCCCTGTTTCTCCTAAGGGAGCTTTTCCTGGAGGAAGAACTGTGAGGGGAGAGACTTCGTCAGGCAAGGCCTGCTTCCACCTGCCTTGCTCCACCCTCTAGTCCAGGGGTCCCCAAACTACAGCCCCCGGGCCGGATGCGGCCCAATCGGCCTCCCAATCCGGCCCGCGACGACCCCCACCGCCCGCTGCCGCCGCTCGCTCTTACGGCGCGTGGCGTGGCAACGATTTTAAAAATCGGCAAAAAATCACCGAAAATCCTTTGTGCGCATGCGTATGGGCCTCTCCCGACCCAGAAGAGGTCATTTCCGATGCACTTCCGGGTCGGGGGAGGCCCATACGCATGCGCACAAGCGATTTTCGGCGATTTTTCCCCCGCCCGTGTGTGTGTGGGACCCCTGCTCTAGTCTCTGCTTCTCAATTTGTATTGTATTATTTTATGTACTGTGGCTTGCTGTTGTTTTATTGATTATAGTTTAGAAATTATTTATTGTAGCAGTTGAGTGGATTTCTGTTTAACTTTTATAATAATATAATAATATTATAACAATAATAAAAATATTAAAATTCATTGCAAACAATCCCAACAAAACCTTCACCCCACAAAACAGGAAGAGAAGAAAAACAAGCAACGAGTTAAACAGACGATGAAGGGGTCTTTACTTTGTCATCCATAAATCTTTCCCTGGCTTTCATGGCCTTCATCACAAAGACCACATGGGTAATCTGTGGGCTAGCATTAACTAACAAAATTTTTACTCTATCTTCAGGATTGATTATAGAGTTGGGTATAATTTGCAGCATCGCATCTCTAAAGCCTGAGTAAAGGGCATAAACGATATTTGAAAGCTCTCTGAAGGGTGGGATCAGTGATATCCACCAAGTACCGTGTTTCTCATATTATAAGACATGTCTTATATTTATTTTTTCCTCAAAAAAACACACTATGGCTTATTTTCAAGGGATGTCTTATTTTTTTCCTCCTCCTCCTGCTGCGGCTGGCATTGCTGCTGCGCCTATCACTATGTCTTATTTTTGGGGTATGGCTTATATTCCTGGATTGCTTAAAAATCCTGCTATGGCTTATTTTATGGGTATGTCTTAAAATATGAGAAACAGGGTAGTTGACTGCTTTTACCTGGGGGAACCAGTAGGAAAACCCAGAATTTTTTATCTTCATGGTGTCTAAAAAGGCGTCTTTTTCAAAGATCCATTCCCGAACTTTATCAGGGCTCCATAGTTTGAGAGTATTAAACTCGGGTAGATTGTATCTGGATAGAATATCTAATAAGTTTTGACGCCAAGTAGTATTATGTTGTAAAGATACAAAGGCTTGTTTAGCCAATAAGGTGTTCGAGGCATCTGCGACTGTTGTCCCTAAGATGGTTAGAGATTATGGAAGTCAACCGTCATTTGAAGGGCCACAGGTCTTCCATCACTGATTTCACGCATTAGTGGTGCCCTTTGTCAACCTAAAACCAAGTGTCTTGTCTCCTTATGACTGGACCTGTATATAGAACACTTTGTTATTGGGCTTTCAAAAGGAGTTTTGCTGAGCAAGAAACACGGAAGAAGCTCAAAAGCTCATCCTTTTATCTGACTGCACTTGTCAGCTCAAAATAGATCATTGTGATGCCGGGATGTCGTCATTCAGGCCATTTGGATCAAGTCCATCCCTCATCTCTCCCCACTCTTTCTGAATTCTTTCATGGCTTGTGGAGTGTGAAATTCCACTTTACTAAAAAAAAAAAGCCTTGTTTTTCTACCCATTTGCTTAAAAACATTGAAAGGATTTTTTTTTTTTTGGAAAAAAAATAAATAAAAAATTAAAACCGTGCAAAAAGATTAAAGCACTCTTGTGCTAATGAGATCCATCTGTTTATTCCTTCTTCCTTTTCTAAAAGTCTTTTTTGTTTTTGTTTTACCCCCAATAGGTAGCGGGGAAAAAATATCAAAAGGCTTCAGAGGAATTTTCGTTTCTGGAGACGTAGCAAAGAGAAGCACAGAGACCGACAGTTTTCGTTAATGAACATGTCGCAAAGGAAGCGGTGGAAGGGGAACAGCAGACAATAGAAAAGTATTCAAAGGGCATGTCTGCATCTCTCTCTCTCTCACGCACACACACAACCCTTTGTGGCAGTTTCCTTTGGTGTTCCTGAATGCTCTTTAGAAAAGTTAGCAACTTTAACTTTTCTATCCTGTTTTAACATAGCTAGCAAACCACCCAGAAGAAACCTTATATTTGCTAGAATTGATTATTATGTTATAACAGGTCCTTATTTTTTGGCAACAATTTGATTAAATCTGCATGCCAGGTCACCTCTTGTGAATCCTTCTAAATGTCAGAATGATAACTGCTGTGAATTTCTTGTGAGTGCAGACCATATAGTTTGGGTCAGTCCCGGTGTTTTGTGGGCGGTTGGTCTGAAATTGGCAGACAGGAGAGGAAAGAGTAAGAAATATGAGGAGGACTTCTGCCAAATCGCACACAAATAGGTGGGGGGGCTGTTTGTATTAGGTGCCCTGTAAATTAAATTTGTAGTGGGGAGAACTAAAAAGGGTTCACTTTATGAGTAAAAATATTCCTTTGAGTACAACCTAGACCTGCCAGTTGCAAAGAAGCTGTTTCTCCCCTGTCTTGGCACCTTCCTTAAGCTTAGAATCATATTCTCTCTTGCAAACTTGCTCCCTCCCATGAAGCTCTGATAAAATCATTCCCTCTGATTACAAGCTAGACCTGTCATGGCTCCCTGGGCTCCTTCCATTCTCCCTTCCCACCTTCATCCCACCTTAGGCATAGAGCATTAAACCTTTGAGCCACTACTTTCATCAGACACTTGTCTGAAGCCTTTTTTAAATGTCTGGATCATCAAGGTGCCACAAAGCGCTCCACAGCCCCCCCCCCCTACTTTGACTCATCCCACCTCACAGAATCCTGCCTTTCCTCTGACAAATGCAAAATACGTCTGAGACATTCCATTTCAGCTTGGGATTCAGGATTGACGCTCACCTGATGCCCACTGCTAGTGCTTTTCAGAAACACAATGGCAATGTTGGAAAAGCACCTTTTGGTGATTTATTTATTATTTATTACATTTATCCACCCCACCCCACCCCCCACTTTTCCAATTGAGACTTGGTTCTTCTCAATCTTAAATTCAACTTGCCTTATTTCCACTTCACTTGTATACACTTATAGAATCACAGAACTGTAAAGTTGGAAGAGACCAAAAGGGTCATTTAGTTGGGCTCAAATCCATGACCCTGAGAACACACATATTTCTCCCAATAGAGGCATACTTGCAAGCACTTTTTTGGTAACATAATGCAGCTTTTTGTATAATTACACACATACACACACACACACACACACACACACACACACACATGCTTCCATGTTTCCTATCCCCTAATGTGCCCACTTTTTGGGTTGGAGTATTGCATCTTGAAATTTAGAAAAGTCTAAATTTGGAAGGATAGCTGCAATTCTGTTCATGTCTGGTAACTGCTAGTTCAGGTAGGCTCACATCAAAATATGAACCACACTAATTTCTGCTCCATTCCTAGTCCAAGGAGCTCAAGGTGGCCTACACAGTTCTCCCTGTCCCCATTTTATTCTCACAACAATCCTGTGAGTGACAGTAATTTATTTATTACATATTTGTGAATGATCTCAGCATTAAGGTTTGTCAGGAATCATCCTGGATCCTGAAGGCAACTGCTGTTGCCCTCTCCAGTTTATATGGCCAAGCTTTTGGCACAGTCCTAATATTCTATTTAATTATTATTATTTCAATCAGTGCAGTATTATAAACCCCCACACCATATAAGCCTCTTAAAGCTTTATCCATTCATTGCAACATGGGTTTTGCAGTTTCTGTTGCATTGTGCTCAGAAAGTTTATCATAAAGGATTATGAATGCAAAGTAGCAGAATTGCTACAAGTTGCCCCAAAACGTACATAATGTCGTATATTTCTGTCCCTCCTAGGCAGTTTTATTTACTGTATTAGCTTTGAGTCAGGATGGAACCCAAACAAGGGGTGCTTTCCACCTCCCTTGAAGAGCATGCTCCTTCTATGATATATTTTTAACGGGGAATATGAAGAGAAAAACACCCATGGCAACTTCTCCCCTGCGCGCCCCCCCCCCCCCAGTTTAGAGTGAGAGCACTGCTTTTTCTCTTCTTGCTGTATTGACTTTTGGTGTCATCACAAAATCAGATTTGATTGACAATGCAATGCCATCATGAAGCCAATTCAGAACAAGGGCTGAAAGCACTACCATCGCTCAGAATTTGTCATATAACAAAATCTGATTGGCTATGTTGTATCATGCTAAAATTGGTTGCATTGGGGGTGGGGTGGCTTTCTGCTACAAATGTTCGCTTTTAATCATTCAGTGTGATCATAGCTTATGTTCCCACCATCCTGTGAGGAAGTTAGGCTGAGATATAGCAATTGGTCCCAGACTAATCATCAAGATTCACAACCTAGCTATTTATTAGAATCATAAAGTTGGAAGAGACCACAAGGGCCATCCAGTCCAACCCCCTGCCAAGCAGGAAACACCATCAAAGCATTCTTGGCATATGCCTGTCAAGCCTCTGCTTAAAGACCTCCAAAGAAGGAGACTCCACCACACTCCTTGGCAGCAAATTCCACTGCCGAACAGCTCTTACTATCAGGAAGTTCTTCCTAATGTTTAGGTGGAATCTTCTTTCTTGTAGTTTGAATCCATTGCTCTGTGTCCGCTTCTCTGGAGCAGCAGAAAACAACCTTTCACCTACCTTTTATATATTTGAACATGGCTATCATATCACCCCTTAACCTTCTCTTCTCCAGGCTAAACATACCCAGCTCCCTAAGCCGTTCCTCATAAGGCATTGTTTCCAGGCCTTTGACCATTTTGGTTGCCCTCCTCTGGACACAGTATCCTTCTTGAACTGTGGTGCCCAGAACTGGACACAGTACTCCAGGTGAGGTCTGACCAGAGCAGAATACAGTGGTACTATTACTTCCCTTGATCTAAACCTTATACTCCTATTGATGCAGCCCAGAAACTTCCTCACGCTTGTTTTGACTGAGGTTAACTTCAACAGCTATTGGGATGAACAAATAGGTTGCTTTATTCATTTTTTCCCTATCTGACACATGCAAACAGAAGTTACCTTCAGTTACGTAAGATCTACTGGTCAGTTCTTAACGAAGAGAGATGGGTTGAGGAGGAGACGAACGAAAGGTTTCTGTAGAGCTTTAAACAATTTGTGCATCGACATGCATCGCAGCGGCTAGAAGATGCCTTTCACTTTTTATTATACAATTAGGGAGATTGGACAGATGTTCAATGTCACTCACTTCCTTTTAGTGCTGGTATCGATCTTTGCCATTCATTGTTCAGTTCCCACTGAACCACATGTGACATTAATGGTTCTATTTTTGCTTTGCTTTGATGGCGGCATACAGCAATCATTTGTGAATGGATTTCACAGAAGGTCAGAAACTTGATGTTTCAATGAGGTCAAAGAAACAGTGAGTCCTTCCTGAGCAATCCTTGGTGGGAGTTGGTGTAGTAGCCAAAAGGGCAAACACTGGAGCTGGTAAGAGCAGGGAAGCCCAGGACCAGAATTGGATAAGATCTCTTGTTCTTCATTAGAGGACCTTGCCACTAGCCCCAGTATGTGCTCTGATAAAGGGGGATCAGTGTACCCTGATACACCAAGACTACCACTCCAGGACAGCTGGTGTCCCGTCCTGGTAAGGCTGTGTCCACAGTGGAGTTTGGAAAAAGCAGGGATGTTGGTGGTCTGGAGAAGATAAGTTTAACAGGGGATCAACAGGTGTGGGGTCTGCGTGTCTGCTCAACTTTAGAGAATCAGAACCCAGAAGCAAAAATGGCCTGAGAAAGATGTTGGAGTTCATAGTCTATGTGCAGCTTGGCAAGGGAGCAATTAGTGTTTTGACTGCAGGCTAGGGAGACAGAGCATGGGAGAAATTTGCCTGGAGATAAGAGGACCTAGTAACAGCTCGGTGATTGGCTGAGGTTTCTCATATAGGCAGCAGGACCTATGACATTGTTTGGCTAGTTAGGAGTAATCTGGAGTGCTTGGAGAGTGATGAAGTTCATGTCTGTATACAGTGGTACCTCTACTTACGAATTTAATGTGTTCCGAACGCACATTCGTAAGTCGAAAAAATGTGTAAGTCGAATCCCATAGGAATGCATTGGGAGAAAAAATCCGTAAGTCGAAGCAACCCTATCTAAAAATTCATAAGTAGAAAAAATCCTATCTATACTGCATCCAAGATGGCGGACGGAGCTCCATTTGTAAGTAGAAACATTCGTAAGTAGAGTTATTCATAAGTAGAGGTACCACTGTATAGTAACTTGTATATAGCTTGTGAGTTTACTGCCGTATATAATAAACTACAAAATCAAGTTACTAGTCGTCAGCTTTGTTCCTGATCGTCGTCCTGGCTGAGCAGTCTCTATCGCTGCCTAGGAAAAGCTGCACTGCTCTGCTAAGTTGTGCATCATTGAAGAAGTTCAGAGGTGAAGAGACTGGTCCTAGCAGCATGTGAAAGGACTTCAGAAAGTGCCCACAAGGTTCAGAGTTTTAACAAAAGAATCTTCAGGACCTTGTACAGGTCCCAGGGAGTGAGCAATTTGTTTCTGGTGCCTGCTGTTACTGGAAGCTCCACATCAGGGGTGGTGAATCTGTCGCTCTCTAGCTGTTGTTGCAGTACAGTTCCCATCATCCTACCCCACTATTTGTGCTGTGTTGAGCTCCCCCATGTCTTCCTTCCTCTGATTAAACTTCAGTCCTTCTTCGCAGAACCTCTCTGAATCGAGACAGCTGACAGCGACTAAGCTGGAAGTCTCTTTACTGAATCCAGGGCACCCAGTTCTTCATTCTTTTTTTTCTGACTTAAATTTGCTTTATGACAAGGCTTTTGATTTTTAAAAGAAGAAGATGTGATTTCCTTGAGTATGCGGAACAGGCTGTCATTTAAAGCGTCTTTCCCTAGCGTCAGAAAACAGAACAATCAGGACCCACTCCTTCTCTAGGGAAAATATACCTCCTCAAACACAGGGGGAAAGAAAGAAATGGCACTCTCTCAGCTTCTTTCAAAAGTCCTCAGATATTTTAGACAGCATTTGATCCATTGAGAAATGGATGCGTGAACCTGCCTTATTCCAAGACAGATCGTTGACCTATCAATCTCATTATTGTTGACACTGACTGGTAGCAACTCATTCAAACAAGGCTACCTGGAGATGCCTGGGATTGAACCTGGAACTTCCTTCAAGCATACACTCTGCAACTGAGCTAGGATTTCTATTTATCACCTTAATGCAGCTCCGTTTTGTATTACAACTCCCTAGCATTTCATATATAGGACAGAACTAGAAATAACTCCCATTTATATCTTCCTCTTTTGCCTATTTTTAGGCCTTTCTTGCAAAATAAAAAATAAAAACCTACTTATTCATTCCTACTGCCGTCACTCTCACATCACCTGCCTTAATTTGCCTTCAGTTCTGTTACATTATAGCCAGTTCTGGCTGGCTATGTAGCATATGATTTTCCACAATGTGTCACCTGATTAGTTGGGATCAATCCAGGACAGGATGGCAGATATGTCCCGCCAGAGCAACAGAGAAGATTAATTTCCATCCAATCCAAGTACAATGTCATGAAAAAATATCCACCCTTCTGAAATTGTTGGTTTATGTCCCCTCTGCATATCACAATAAGAAAATTCTAGTCACCTAAATATGTGTAAGAAGAAAAATCTGTATGCAAGAGAGCTGGCAGGCAATTAAGAACAACTGTCTGTCAAAACTTTCACTGGAATACTTCCAGTGCATCAGCTTAAGACGGACGCTCCCATTCATTGACTTGGAATGGGTGCAAAGAATTTTCAATAGCCACATGCTGACTGAATCTTGGTTTTCAAACCTATATGGATGATTTAAAAAGGGCACTTGGAGTAAAGTGAAACAAGAAAGTCAACAGGGAAGAAAATCCACAGCTTTTACTGGGAAACATGGAGCAATCAAAAGAAAGCAGTGGGGGCACTGCAAATGAATAATAAGATGTAACTATTGGGCCCAGCTCATACAGAGTTTGTTTTGTGTTCCTCTTTCATTCAGGAGGTCTTGTTCCTTTGGTGCTGCCTACCAGAGACAGAGGAAGTCCTTGTGAAAACCAGAGGATGCCAACTTTGTCCATTGTGGAAGACTTGGCCAACACATTCTTGGCTTCACAGAGGTGTCTAGAGGTGTGCTTACAGATGAATGCTCAGCACTCTGTGACCGAAACATGGGCTAGCTTTCAAAGAATTCCTTGGAGGTGTGCGGCCCTTCTGTGCTTTACAGGGTTCTCTTTTGTCCTCCCCCACATTTCCCTTTGAACGGGAAAACTCCACGACATGGCATAAAGCTCCTTTGGAATCCCACACAGTTGCCAAAGCACAGTGGTCCAGCTGGAGTGGGTGGTGGTGAAACCCCATGGTTGCATTGAACATGATGGGATGGTTGTCACCTGGCCAGCAAGAGGACGGGAAATAGACAAACATGCTTGAGTTGGGTCGGGGAAGAGATCATAGCTGCCAAGTTTTCCCTTTTCTCGCGAGGAAGCCTATTCAGCATAAGGGAAAATCCCTTAAAAAAAGGGATAACTTGGCAGCTATGGAAAGAGATATCCGTGTTAATGGTGTTAAATATTTGTATAGACTTGTTAAAATTTCTAATACTGCATATCAAAAGTCTGAAATGTATTACAGTAGTACCTTGGGTTACGAACACGATCCGTTCCGAATCGCGGTTCGTAACCCGAAAAGGTCGCAAACCGAGCGCCGCTTCTGCGCATGTGCAAAGCGTGTTTCTTGCGATTTTCGCGCTTTGCACATGCACAAAGCATGCACACTGCTTCTGCGCATGCGCGGGACACACACGCGCCGAAAACACTTCCGGGGTTGCGGAGTTCGTAACCCGAAGTGTTCGCAACCCGAGCGGGTCGTAAACCGAGGTACGCCTGTACTGATGTTTCTGCCCCTCTCCTTTTGTCTCTGCTTTGATATTTCATCCCAAAATACTGAAGCAGAATGTGATTTTGCTTGCACATTCCATGTCATGTCTGAAATAAGGACAGGTCCCAGGGTCAAAGATAATTCACCGAGGGAGTGTAGTTTATATGAAAACAATGCCAGCTGCAATGATGCCATCATCTACAATAATAAACCATGTAAAAAGTTCAGATTGGCACCCATCATTACAGACTGGCTTGCAACAACACTGTCCCTGGGGGAGTTGGCTGTAAGCTGCAGAAAATAAAACACTAGCGAGGAAGCATCAGTGGAGACAACACAGGAGGGATGAAGATGCTGTCACTGGGGATGCCTTAACAAGCTCTTTTTGGAAGCTGGGATGGAAAAGCCCTGGGAGGCAGGCACTATGCTGGAGTCCTTAGCAAGAGTGGACCCCCTTAAGTTTCTGGAAACAGACAGGGAGAAATATAACAATGACATTTAGGGTTGGGCATTTGTTTTTACCCCAAGGTTGGGAAACTGGATCCAGCCAGCTACTTGCTTGGATCCATTAGGTAAGAACTCCTACAGAGTTCATACAAACCTGAACACAGGAGTTTCCCCACTCCTCGGTCCTTTCTTCCCTTCGTGGAGCAACCCACAGCCACCTTGTGACATTACCATTCAAAGCATACTAAGACTTCTCTCGAGGAAAATGTCACTTGAGGAAATGTCAAACCTCTTTCCTTCCCCTGGTAGACCGAAAGTTAATAGCCTTTCAAAAACCATTCTAAAGATTACAGAAAAGGTCTATGGTATGCAAATACTTTAACCAGACATTAACCACGTAATAAAATGACCCCTTTCTCTGCATCCCCCCCCCAATAGCCATTCCATTTATTTTCAAGGATCCCAGTTAATTCAAAACTTTCCACAATTTTGTGGGTTCCAATGCTAGAGTGTTACCCCACTGACCTCTCCATTAAGAGAGTTTCAAGCCAATTCCAGCAGCAATTGTTAACTGAAAGGCTCCCTCTGACACATCTCCTGAAAGGTGTCTGGCTATACTGACATGGATGTCAATGGTATCTGACACCGTCTTTTGCTTGAGAGATAGCAACACAGTTCTTGTGTCCATGGTATAGAGATGCCAACCACCCTTCCAAGCCATTCCATTCATTTTCTCAAATCGTGAACTTGTACACACACAAACATGCATAAACAGAACAAAACAAAACATTGCATTAGGGTGAAATTGCTTGTAAAATGTGTCTATTAGGAGGAATGTACAAGAAAATGCATACAAATTTTCATGCAGACAAAAAACAACAAGACAAGTTGCAAACTGGTATGGAAAGGGAGCAAATTTAATTTAAGACTGGAAAAATGAGAAACAGAGAGAGATTGAAATTGGCAGTTCCTGTTAGCAGCTTGACTATTGGACCGCTGTTCAAAGAGTTCTGGGGGAGGCTACTAAATGAGTCAAGCAAAGACAAAAAAGTGTGATTTACAAATCAACTTGGATTTTTCTAATCAACTAGACAAGGCTTTTTCTGTGTCACTTGAGAGATGCCACTGATATGGGACTGTGTGACTTTTTATTTTATAGCACCGTCAATAATGGATAAGCCCTTGTTTCATTTTTAACTTAAGGGAATTGATCTCATTATGTCTAGTTATGATCACAGGTGATTCACGAGACTCAAGGAAATGGGAAAGCATCCAAATGTATGTTCGTGCGAAAGAAAGAAAGAAAGAAAGAAAGAAAGAAAGAAAGAAAGAACTGGAAGCTCATTGGATTCTGGTTGTCATGTGACAGAGAGATACTTTGGAAGAATTAGTTAGAACTGGAGGGGGGGGGTAGCCTCCAAATCTGTAGGATCTACTTTTGTTGTTAGTAAAACCCTGAGACCCACCAAATCTGGGCACCAACCCTTTCATATTATTACATACAGAAGTTTCAAATGTCCAGGTGGAATGACTACCGATACTGTAGATGTAGTTTTGGAAGGGGTTTTGTGTGACTGCCCTTGAGTAACAGGCGATGGATGAAGGGTGATGATCTGGCTGTGTCCAAGGTGATGATTCTGCTGGCGGAAGAATACAACCAGGTTCCTAATATTTAATCCAGGTCAGATGGTGATGAACCTGAAAAACCCGGAGCCAAGTTTCTTCCAGGCACTTTCTCCAGCTCTGATTAATTTAAGGGGTCAAGAAGTGGTGGACTCTCCTTTGTTGGAAGTTTGAAAGCAGAAGTTGGATGGCCATCTGCCAGGGATGCTTAAGCTGTGATTCCTGCATTGCAGGGGCTTGGGCCAGATGACTATTGGGGTACCTTCCATATTTACGATTGTATGATTCTACCTTCCCATTCCACATTTCTTGTACCGTGGTACCTTGCTAGACGAATGCCCTGCTAGACAAATTTTTTGCTAGACGAATGGGTTTTGCAATCGGAGGTTGCCTTGCAAGACGAATTCGTTTTGTGAAAAATTCGTCTAGCAAATCGCGGTTTCCCATAGGAATGCATTGAAATTCAATTAATGCGTTCCTATGGGCAAAAAAATAAATAAATATTTCAATGCATTCCTATGGGATTCGCAAGACGAATTTTCCGCAAAACGAATTGACTCACAGAACGAATTAAATTTGTCTTGCGAGGCACCACTGTACAGAGATCAAGTCCAAATATGAAGCCACAAAGAGAACGAGAAGTACTCGCCGTCACACCAGGGGACTGTCCCTTTGTGATGCCATAGTCTTCATAGGAACATAGGAAACTTCTTTATACTGAGTAATACCACTGGCCCCTGTATCTCAGTATTATCTACGAGCAATGACGCTCCATAGTTTCAGACTAGAGGTCATGCTTGGATCCACCTGGAGGTATTGTGGATTAAACTTGAGACGTTTTTCATGCAAAGCTAAAGCTCTTCCCCCAAAGTAATTACCCCTCCCTATTGAGGAGTCTAACCAAGGTCTCTTCGGAAGAATTGATGCCGAAGAATTGATGCTTTTGAATTATGGTGCTGGAGGAGACTCTTGAGAGTCCCATGGACTGCAAGAAGATCAAACCTATCCATTCTTAAGGAAATCAGCCCTGAGTGCTCACTGGAAGGACAGATCGTGAAGCTGAGGCTCCAATACTTTGGCCACCTCATGAGAAGAGAAGAATCTTTGGAAAAGACCTTGATGTTGGGAAAGATGGAGGGCACTAGGAGAAGGGGACGACAGAGGACAAGATGGTTGGACAGTGTTCTCGAAGCTACGAACATGAGTTTGACCAAACTGCGGGAGGCAGTGCAAGACAGGAGTGCCTGGCATGCTATGGTCCATGGGGTCATGAAGAGTTGGACACGACTAAACAACAACAACAACCAAGGTCTCCCACATGTCAGGTGGGGATGATTACCACTATATAAATGAGGGTGACCTGGGATCCAGCTAAGGCAAGGGGGTGCTGGACCCTAGGAACATCATCTGGCAGGAGGGAGATTCAAGGCCTGATTCCACCTCCCACTTTTGTCACAGCAAGCTGTGCACCCAGAGTGTCCTGAACCCCTGGCAGACAGTGTGCCAAGATGAAGTTCCAAGTCAAAAAGCCAATCCACACAAGCCCAGTCCAAAGATCAGGAAACACAGTCCAGGAGTCTGTCCTAGTAAGCCAAGATAGGAGTTCAGCAGTCAGGACACAGTCCAGAGTCAATCTCAAAGTTGAAACCCATGAAGGTTCAAGGAGAATCCCAGGCAAGGTCCCTCAACATGGGCAGTTGAGCAGACCGAGCCACTCGGCTCTGCTGCCTTCTGTTACAGCATGATGAGGCAGGGGACCCTCACCTGCTCTCAGCTTGCCCCAGCTGAGGAACCACTTGCCTCCTTCTCCAGCTGGCCAGCTAGTGAACTAGGCTGCAGGCCCAGGCCTGCTGCCTCTGCTTCCTGGAGTGCCCTTGTGGGAATGTTCAGGAATGTGGATGAGGAGATATTGTTTAATATGTCCTATCCCCGCTTGCGCTAGCAAGCACCAAACTTTAGCAGAGTAAAAACATTCCCTTTTGCAAAATGCACAGCAGAAAAGCGTTTGCGCAGGCTTGATTTAAGCCTGTAAAATAAAGTGTATTTTCCTGGTATTTTCCCCTTTATCCCTCTTAAAAGAAAAGACACGACACAATGCTCTTAAAAGTATAAAAGATGTTTACTTACAATCTTCCTGAGATACAGCATCCTCAAGAGGTAGACTTGCTTAGGTAAAAAGTAATATATACATGCATAGCTGCCAAGTTTTCCCTTTTCTCACGAGGAAGCCTATTCAGCATAAGGGAATTTCCCTTAAAAAAAGGGATAACTTGGCAGCTATGTACATGTGAAGTTCACTTATAAGAAGTGAGACTCCATCTCAGCTCTCTCTCTTGGCTGGAAGCCTAGAGAGAGAATCCTCACTAGGTGCTGAGTCCTTGAAGTGAAGTGGTCCAAGAGTAAGAGAGGGAAATGGTGCCTGGCTTCTGAATTTATCTGCCGCCTTTCCCATCTAATTAGCATGTGGAGGAACAGGAAACTAGGCTTAGTCATGTGTTCCTCCTCAGTCCTCCAAGTGAACTATCTAGGGATTGTTGTGACTTGACTGCATCTAACCCTTTGCATCCCACAGCCCTGCCTGCTCTACCCTACGTCTTAGGACCCACCGTGTTTGTGGGGATGAGGGGCTCTCTGGCTCCAGTGAGTGGTCCCACTGCTCAGCTTCCTGTGCACTAACCCCTACCCCCTCATCATCCTCTGTCACCCGGTGAGTATTATATACAACAACCTCTCTTTCCCCATCCCCAGCTGCACCCCTTGCCAGGATCTTCTTCTTCCTCCTCTTCCTCCCTGAAATCCTGCCAGTTCATGACACAGAGCTATGCTGAAGTGCTGAGAGTCTAATTGCCATGCTCTACTGGTTTTTTTCCTCCCTGAGGACAGGTCAGAATTGTTAGGTTTTTCCTTTAAGACTGATGTGGTCAATGGTGCTACACAGAGATGTGTGTTTGTAACCTTGTTCTGAATGATAGCACACCTGTGAGCTTTTGCTAATTTGAATAATTGAAGGTAGAGTTTGCTTACTGTAATGTGATTGGGTAATTGATTATTTTGAATTCTGTATTTAAGCAAATGGTTCATGGGTGTGGTGGTGGTGATGTATTGTGAAATGAGAGGAAAGGAGTAGAGGAGTGTGGTGTATATAATTGTAAATAAAAGCAAGCAAAGATACTGAAGACGACTTTGTTATTTCGTCAACCCTGCCGCTGTTGCTACTCAGTTGGTGCGTATTTTGCCGAACATCCGGTTATGGGCCCAGGAACTGCGCATGGGTGTTTGAACTGCTTGCTAAGAGGGCTGCGAAGCTGAGCTATCTGCCGGTCAATAAGGAGCCAGAAGTATATCCAGGATGGATGACGGCGAAAAGATGGCACTTACCTTTCCTCAACTAACTGATGGTAATTATAGTCTTTGGTCCTTTAGAATGAGAGGATTACTCGAATGTAAGGACCTGTTTGACTATGCCACAGATGACCCTCCTCAGATAATCACCCCTGAATGGATACGGGGGGATAACAAAGCCAAAGCTTTTATAAACTTAGCAGTGTCCGACCAGCAAGTTGTGTATATCAGAGATAAAACGTCGGCTAAAGAAATGTGGGAGAGTTTGGCTGCAGTCCATTTGAGAAAAGAGTCTGCGTCAGCCTTGGCGTTTTACCGCCAGCTTTATCAGGCAAAGCTGCAACCTGGCGGTGACTTGGCAGCTCACCTGAGACATTTACAGGAAATCAGGTTGGAACTTTTGAGAAGAGACGTTGTGGTTCCTGTTAATCAATTTTGTTTTATAATCCTCTGCTCATTAAACAAAGAGTATGATGCAGTTGCAAGCCAGCTCGCTTTGGTCCCTCCTGACCAGCTGAGTATTGAAGGTGTGACTGCAAAACTGATGGCGGAGCTGGACAGGCGAGATGCCTCTGTTATGCCGGTTCCCAAAGAGCAGAATGTTCATTCAGATGACTATAGGGATGTTGTAGCTTTAAGAGCCAACAAGAAATGTTTTGCCTGTGGACTTTTGGGACATTTTGCTTCGGAATGCAGAGCAAAGAGTAAAAAGACTTCCTCTAGGTCGCAAAAGGGACACACAGCCACTCAGGCGTGGAAGCCTTCACAGCGACCGCAGCGAGGTAGTCGACCCGAGCCGAAAGCATTCTTTGCAGAACCACAGCCTTGTGAGGTTAAAAAAGGTAACTGGGACTTTTTCATCATCGATAGTGGCGCATCACAGCACTTGTGCAGCAATCGCAGTCTCTTCATAACTTACACACCAGAGACTGGAAATGTGCATTTAGCGAATGGAATAGTTTTGCCCTCACTTGGGAAGGGTACTATAAAATTGCATAGTTTGAATATTACTATATCAGATGTTGTTTATTGCCCTGAACTGTGTGGGAATTTATTATCAGTTTATCAGTTTGCACGTCAAGGTGTTAGAACTAAATTTACTGAAAAAATGTGCCGGTTTTATCGGGCCAATAAGCAGGTTCTCTATGCAAAACAGACTCATGGGCTTTACAGGCTCAAGTTTCACTCCTCTTCAGGAGGAAGCAATAGCTGTTGTGGTGTAGCCAATAGGAGCAGGCAGGGGTTGGCAAATTGCCAGCCACATAAAAACTGCCTACATGAAGCTCACCGCAAACTTTGTCATAAAAACTTTGCAGATGTTTTGAAAACACGGGATATAGTGCATGGTCTAGAGATTAAACCGTGTAAATTTTACATGAACTGCCTGTCATGCTGCAAGCATAAAATTAAGGTGGCACGAAAGGGCAAAAGCACTATGAGAGAAGTAGCAGAGCCTTTTGAAAGGGTTCACTGTGATCTAGTAGGACCATTGCCAGAATCACTTGGAGGGTCCCGATTCTGGCTAACACTTGTGGACCAGAAAACCAGATATGTTTGGACATATGCAATCTCTAAGAAGTCTCAAGCACTAGAAATGTATAAAAGGTTTTGCAATTGGGTTAAGACTCATTTTGGTAAAAATATACAAAATCTGTACTCTGATCTTGGAGGTGAATTTATGTCGCAGGATTTTGAAGAGTTCCTAAATGCGCAGGGGACAGTACACCAAGTGTCATCACCTAGGAGTCCCTGGCAGAATGGGATTGCTGAGGTTGTTAACAAAAACCTACAATCTGGGATAAAAACAATGCTCCATGATGCTCAACTTCCTGATAGCTTCTGGGCTGAATGTTTGAGCTGTTATACCCATATAAAGAATCGATCCTAACATTCTGCATTAACAGTAACACCTTATGAAATGCTTTTTGGAAAGCGTCCCAATCTAAAGTATTTGTGTGTTTGGGGCAGTGATGTTATGATGCATTACCCAGCTAAAGGGAAGCTGCAGGAAAGAGGTGTCCCAGGTAAATTTATGGGATATCAACAAGGGAATTATCGCATTTATTTACCAGACACAAAAAAGTTTCACCTTACCCGTAGCATTATACCTTCAGTACACTGGGATGGTGTAGCTGAGTTTCAAGA
Organism: Zootoca vivipara; assembly: GCF_963506605.1. Classification (NCBI taxonomy): domain Eukaryota; kingdom Metazoa; phylum Chordata; class Lepidosauria; order Squamata; family Lacertidae; genus Zootoca; species Zootoca vivipara. The sequence goes on from NC_083292.1 coordinate 5,844,304, forward strand.
TAGTGATGGTCTTAAAGAAATATCCCCAAAGAGTACAGCTGATGCTAACGAGCAGCCAGTTGATACCGATCCTGACAGTAATCAGTCAGAGATTGGAGAATGTGAGTTTAAAGGGGAAGAAGAGGCAATGGACAACTCAGACCATACTTTAAGTCCAAAGCCCTCTACTAGCCGTATTTCTGAAGTTTCAGAAGGAAATTTAAAAGCTGACAGTGAAAGTTTACCAGAGCTTAGACGCTCCAGTAGAATAACTAGACCGCCGCAGCGTTACATCAATGAACAACAGCTACAAAGGCAAAAACGACAGGAGCAGTTGTTTAAACGTAGAAATATTGCTACTGTTGATGAGGAAATAGAAGAAGTTGCAAACAATGTATACTGTAACCAAGTTAATTTTGAACCAAAAAGTTTTAAAGAGATACACACCATGCCAAAGTCACAAGCTCAACAATGGATGAAAGCGATAGACTCTGAGCTTGCATCTCTAAATCAAAATAATACCTGGACTTTTGTGAAGCAAACACCTGATATGCGGGTCATAGACTCAAGATGGGTGTTCAAAGTAAAACTTAATGATAAAAATAAAGTAATGAGATATAAAGCTAGGTTAGTAGCAAGGGGTTACCAACAATTGGAAGGCATTGATTATGAGAATGTGTTTTCTCCGAGTGTGAAGTTTGAAAGTATAAAGTTGATGATGCTAGACGCTGTTAAAAATGGGTGCGAATTGTACCATTGTGACATTTCCACAGCTTATCTTAATGCTGATTTGCATGAAAACATATACATGAAAGTTCCGGATGGTGTAGATGCTGCACCTGGGGTAGTTTGTAAATTAAACAAATCCCTGTATGGCCTGCATCAAAGTGGCAGGAATTGGCACGAAACTTTAAAACAAACCTTGATTGAATTTGGGTTTGTGCAGGGGAAAGCTGATAATTGCATTTTTACCAAACAATGTGGAAATTCTGTTGTCAAATTGGCCGTTTATGTTGATGATTTATTATTTTCATGTAAACATTTAAAGGAATACCAGTTGTTTCTTTCTCAACTTTGTAGACGTTTTGATGTAAAAGATTTGGGGAAAGTTAAGAATTACCTGTCCATACAAATAGACAGGGAAGCAGATGGTTCTTTTGCTGTACATCAAACTGCAAAAATAAGAGATTTAATAGAAGTGCTAAATTTGGAAAACGCAAAAGGAAAAGAAACCCCATTAACATGTGGATTTACTTTTACTAAAGAGGATACACCTTTTCATGACAAAACACTTTACCGGTCGATATTAGGGAAGCTGAACTTTATTCAGCGCGTGTCCAGACCAGACATATCTTTCAGTTTTAATTTTCTTTCCACATTTGTGGAGAATCCAACCAAGCAGTGTTTTCGAGCGTTAAAAAGAGTGGTGCTTTATCTTAAACACACACTGCATTACAGATTACATTTTAAGGGGCATAATGACACAGGGTTTGATATTTTTTGTGATGCATCTCATGCATCTGAACATTTCAAATATAAAGGTGTGTCCGGTTTTGTTTATAGATACAATGAATGTCCATTTGAATGGAGAACGCGCAGGCAGCATATAATTTGTATGTCAACCACAGAAAGTGAACTTTGTGCATGTTCTGAAGCCATCAGAGACATTGAATGGTTTTTGCAGTTGTTTGCAGACCTAAAAATAAAAGTAAAATTACCAATACCTGTGCACATTGATTCCCAAAGTGGAATAGCCATTTTGACATCAGAAGGCAATACCCAACGTACCAGAACGTTACGGTTACGTTTGGAGTTTGAAAAACAAATGATTAATGAAAAAATTATTACTTTTGAATATGTAGCTGGACTAGAGCAAATAGCAGATATTTTCACAAAAGCTTTGCCAACAGCTACGCATCTTAAACATACACAGAAGATGCTGAATGTTACTGCTACGCATCATTGACCAGCAGGGGCTTGTTAGGTTTTTCCTTTAAGACTGATGTGGTCAATGGTGCTACACAGAGATGTGTGTTTGTAACCTTGTTCTGAATGATAGCACACCTGTGAGCTTTTGCTAATTTGAATAATTGAAGGTAGAGTTTGCTTACTGTAATGTGATTGGGTAATTGATTATTTTGAATTCTGTATTTAAGCAAATGGTTCATGGGTGTGGTGGTGGTGATGTATTGTGAAATGAGAGGAAAGGAGTAGAGGAGTGTGGTGTATATAATTGTAAATAAAAGCAAGCAAAGATACTGAAGACGACTTTGTTATTTCGTCAACCCTGCCGCTGTTGCTACTCAGTTGGTGCGTATTTTGCCCAACAAGAATATGTGAGGAGCCAAATGACACTTAGTCCCAGCTAGACTGATGGAGAGGTCCTGCTGTTTCAGCTTCCCATCTGATGAAGACAGGAGGAACAACTGCTGATGGGTGGAGTTTGGGAGGGGGATCCAAATGGCAGTTCAACCCAGATGAGCCCATGGAGATGGTCCTGCTATTTCACATCTTCCTTAGAAGCAGCCCAGTGGAATCCCCAAGACTGCTGATGGTACATTTCGGGACCCAGGAAATGAAGCAAGCGATAATTTCTTTTGTATTCCCTACTGGGTTATTCCATGGATTGATTCCCTGCAAGAACAACAGCCATAATATGTTTTTGACATTAGATATATTAGATGAATTTCCCTTGTCTACTGTCTACCATTGCTGCATAGTGGAGTGCTAAATACGAATGTCTCATCCGAATCCTGTTTTCCCCAAAGGCCCAGGTTTTTGTTGCTGAGGGAGAAGTCAGGAGTTGCTCGAGTGGCACAAATCTGTTGCTCTCCATTGTGGGGTCCATTTGGAATCTAGAAAGTAATGCTTAAGAAAAGGTCATCAAGGGCCTGACAGAATTTTGAAAAGTTGGCTACTATGAAGAAACTTCATGGCCACCCCAAATGAGAAATTCCACATTCTTTCCGGTTCTTCCATTCAATGGAAGCTACATTTACCATTGCAAGTGGGCCAGAGAATATAATTTGTATTAGAAATTTTGGGGTGTAGGCTCAACCCACAGATGGAAAAGCTGTTGGAGTCAGAGGAGCAGGACAGTGCTACCTCCTTGGGCAAAGTATCCTTCAAAGTAGCTGTCAGAGGTTATTGTGGCTACTCTTGAGTAACGACGCTCCACACCTGCTTGTCTTTAAGGTGTTTTTTTTAATTGTGCATTCTATTTACAGTGCAAAGTCTCTGGAAAACATGTCTGCTTAGTCTGAGTCAGAACCTCGCAATGGCTTCTTTCTGTTTCGCGCCCAACATAACAGCTTGGGAACTCCAAAGCGCCTCCCTCTCGCCCTACAGGGTGCCATGCGCCTCAATTCAGGCATTGGGGGAAAGGGCCGTCCTTCTGACTGCTTTCCCGTCATTTCCTCCCCAGCTGCTTCCCTCTCTACTCGGTGTTGAGGCTCCTTGACGCTGCTAGAGCCTTGTCCCTCCCTCTCTGCTTCCTGACTCCTGTAATCTGATCCGCTACTGGACTTACTGCTCTGAGAGGAACTTGACCTGATGAGGGGGGGGGGGGCATAGCTGCCAAGCTTTCCCTTTTCTCACGAGGAAGCCTATTCAGCATAAGGGAATTTCCCTTAAAAAAAGGGAGAACTTGGCAGCTATGGGGGGGGGGATGTTCCCTATAAGCCTTCCCCCTTACAGTAGCTCTTGGCCATTCCATCTTATGGGACTCTCCAGGAAGAGATGTTTCCACACTTACATTAGTTTGCCTGTCTTCCCAAGTGATATGTAATATTTTACCTTGGTCCATGTAACTCAGTATTGCCTACACTGATTGGCAGCAGCTCTCCAGGGTTTCAGACAGTGAGTCCTGCCCAGACCAGGCTCTACCGATGAGCTCCAACACTTCCCTGACAATCGATCTGTGAGCTTCTCAGTGAAGTAGGAAAACAGGAAGCTGCCTTATACCAAGCCAGATCATTTGTCCATCTAGCTCAGTATTGTTTGCACTGACTGGCAGCTGTTCTCAATTATTTCAGATGGGGGGGGGCATTCACAGTCCTACCTTGAGATGCAAGGAATTGAATCTGGGCCCTTCTGTGTACAAAACAGATGCGCCGCTACTGAGGTATGGCTCCTTGTTGTGTGCCACACTGTTTCATCAAACAACACAACACATGTTAAATGAATCAGGGGCTCATCAGAACATCTCAATATGGTGGAAAGTTGGCTGAGTTTTATGTTTGGTGAACATAGCCTGATCAGCAGCACAGAGGCCAATAGAATCAGCTTGATCAGGGTGTGAGTGAGCCTGCTTACTCTCTTCATTGGACATCTGGCCGACATCTGTGCAGGTGATTTGGGAACCAGAGAGAACATGTTGCATGTGATGTCTCTCAGCACAGCATGACTGATCCGCCTCCTTAATGATGGTTCTGGACGGTTTTCTGGAAGGCCTCAATGTTCTTAAGCTTACTGACTCAGAAATGACAAGTGGCTTCTGAATGTTCAGATAATTTCTAGTACAGTGTAAATGCAATCCTATGCTGGTCTCCTGAGAAGTAGGCCCCCATCAATACCCTAGGTGGGTATACTGTTCCATATATAGCTGGGGTGGGGAACCTCAGGCCCAAGGGCCAAATGTGGCTCTAATTGGTCCTTGGAATCCTTATCAGGCTACACTCCTCATTGTCCCTGCTTTAAAGGATGGTGGCTGGAAGGTGTTGTTTAGCTCTGATTATGCCTCTTCTTACCTAGATGAAGCCTAGAAGTGTGCATAGAGGCAAGCCTATTAACAGAATAATAGAATTGGAAGGGATCCCGAGGGACATCTAGTCCAACCCCCTGCAATGCAGGAATCTCAACTGAAGCATCCATGACAGATGGCCATCCAACCTCTGCTTTAAAACCTCCAAGGAAGGAGACTCCACAACCTCCCGAGGGAGTGTGTTCTACTTTTGAATAGCTCTTACTGTCAGAAAGTTCATCCTGATGTTTAGTTGGATTCTCCTTTCTTGTAACTTGAAGTCATTGGTCCTACCCTCCAGAGTCATTGGTCCTACCCTCCAGAGCAGAAGAAAACCAGCTTGTTCCACCTTCCATGGAACAGCCCTTCAGAAATTGGAAGATGGCTATCACATCTTTTCCAGGTTAAATATACCCAACTTTCTCAACCGTTCCTCATAAGGCTTGGTTTTTCCAGACCCTTGATCATCCTGGTTGCCCTCCTCTGCACACATTCCAGCTTTTCAATACCCTTCTTAACTTGTGGTGCCCAGAACCAGACACAGTACTGCAGGGGTGGTCTGACAAAGGCATAATCGTGTGGGACTTTGACTGAAGCTCATTTTTATGTACATTATTTATTATGTTCTGAGCTTTATTTTGTTCTCAACACACTGAGAGCCAGTGTGGTGTAGTGGTTAAGAGCGGTAGACTTGTAATCTGGGGAACCGGGTTCGCGTCTCTGCTCCTCCACATGCAGCTGCTGGGTGACCTTGGGCTAGTCACACTTTTCTGAAGACTCTCAGCCCCACCCACCTCACAGGGTGTCTGTTGTGGGGGAGGAGGGGAAAGGAGATTGTTAGCTGCTTTGAGACTCCTTCGGGTAGTGATAAAGCGGGATATCAAATCCAAACTCTTCTTCTTCTTTAAAATTTTGTAATTGGTGCTTTTTGTCTTCATGCCAGTCTTTAAGCCTAATGACTTGAACTTGAACTCAGTCTGAAAAATGCCCCCCTTCCCTTTCATAGCAGCCTAAATGAACGCAGAAACACCCAGCGGGATGGAAAGGAGACCCAAGTTCGAATCCTTCCTTAACTATGATGCTGTCTGCATGATCTGCCCTGCCTACTTTGCAGGGTTGTTGTGAGAACTTCCTCTGTGCACAATTACTTTTGTAAAAACAAAGGCCACACTGATTAGTATTTTGCATTTTAGCTTTTGCTTTTAGGAGGCAGGAAATTTCCCATAGACTATGCAAATATCTATTTTAACATTGTCCCCACTGACTGCTGCAGCACCAACACTACCCACTCTTGCTTTATTCCTGTTGAATTAGTCACATAGGTGATCCCACCCAATCAGGGATAACAGAGTGACCAGGCTGATGCCATAATCCTGCATCTGGCAGTGTTGTAACGGAGCATCAGTAAATGAAATCAAGTGGGGTAAAACAGATTGGTTGACTTGATGATCTCACTGGAATGCGGGTTCACCATCATGGTGAGCACGGTTTGCGGTGGGGGCCTAACAAACCACTCCTGAGTTCCAAAGGTGGGGGCATGAGTGGTCACTAAGGAATAGGTCCTGGCTGTTGTTGTTGGGCAGATTGGTATGTTGCAATTTTATGGGTCAGCCCTCTGGGTATAAAAGCCTAGGAGAAAGGTTTCTCTTTCTCTTTGGCTGCGTTTTCGGATCCCCACCCTCCCTCCGCTGTTTTTAGGCCTCTGTGTTGACATTGCTGTGCCTCTTTTGGCGTCACCTGTATTCAGGGGCCTGGTAGGAATTTTTCCATTTGGCTGATTGGCTGGTGCCATCTGGTTTCTGCCTACTACATAGCAAATAGTCACAACTTGTAAGGTTGGTGGTTAAAGGTAAAGGGTAAAGGGGCCCCTGACCATCAGGTCCAGTCGTGTCCGACTCTGGGGTTGCGGCGCTCATCTCGCTCTATAGGCCGAGGGACCCAGCGTTTGTCCGCAGACAGCTTCCAGGTCATGTGGCCAGCATGACAAAGCTGCTTCTAGCGAACCAGAGCAGCGCATGGAAACGGCGTTTACCTTCCCGCCGGAGCGGTCCCTATTTATCTACTTGCACTTTGATGTGCTTTCGAACCGCTAGGTGGGCAGGAGCTGGGACCGAACAACAGGAGCTCACCCCGTTGCAGGGATTCAAACCACCGACCTTCTGATCAGCAAGCCCTAGACACTGTGGTTTAACCCACAGCGCCACCTGGGTCCTTTGGGTCCTGTCAAGTGGAGAGCAAGGTTGGTGGTTAGGCATTGGTTTTTGGTTGTATTTGGGGTCTGTTGACTGTGTTGGCCCCATGAGTTAATGCCTGAGTTAGAGGAAATGCCGGTCAGGTATACAGGGACTCTGTCAGGAGTATGGGCAGGAGTCAGGCTCTGGGGCCTGTAGTGCTTTGCAGGACTGGGGCATGCCTCAACTTGTGCTGGAGAAGCAAGGCGTGGCCACACAGGTGAAGTCCTCAACTTGTGCTGGAGAAGCAAGGAGTAATCACCCAGGTGAGGCCACTTGAGATCTCACTGCACCTGGTGGCAGGAGCTGGGAGGGATAAAAGCCCAGCATTTCCCTTCAGCTCTTTGCCACAGCAACGCTATCTTTGCCTGGTTGCATCTGGCCTCCTGTTCCTTGGACCCTTGCCTTGTTGCTGCTGTGCTTCTTGGACCCCTGCCTCGCCTTCGCCTTGCTCCTGCCCCATGGACCTTTGCCTTGCTTCTCGTTCCTGGATCCTTCGCCTTGCTCCTTGCTCCTTGGACCATTGCTTCGCCTTCGCCTTGCTCCTGCCCCGTGGACCTTCGCCTTGCTTCTTGTTCCTGGATCCTTCGTCTTGCTCCTTGGACCTTTGCTTCGCCTTCGCCTTGCTCTTGCCCCGTGGACCTTCGCCTTGCTTCTTGTTCCTTGACCCTCGCTTTGCCTTCGCCTTGCTTCGTGCCCCGTGGACCTTCGCCTCTGCCTTCGACCCTGCTTCACCACCATCTTGCCTCTGGTCCTGACGCCCGCTGACCGGACCGTGACAGACTCTATGCGTGTCCATAATCCTGGTCGGGGGCCAGCAACACGCATGAGCCCCTGGGGGCCTGAGGGGAGAGGGGAGAGCCAATTGGACCCGACTCCCTATCTCTCCCTGTAGGGTTTCCCCTTGTTGACAAGGCGAGTTTATTTCTGTCCTTAGGTGACAGTTGGAGAACCAATGCCTATGCAACCACTCACTTATTTTATATTTGTATTTCAATAAAAATTGTGGCCAAATTCATGCCAAAAACCATTAAACAAAAATTATGTGGTGTGAGTTATTTTGAGGGGTGGTTTTGGGGACCTCCACACGCAAATAAATTAGAGTGGCAGGAAGGAAGGGCATTTTAAATTTTAAAAAGTGAGTATTATTGCAAGGAGTGCCAAAAACTTGATGATGAAAAGTGTATATTAGAAAACCCTTTTAAGTAGTTTTGGATCTGCGCTGCAAAAAACTGAGAACATAATAGTTTCTTTCTTTCTTTCTTTCTTTCTTTCTTTCTTTCTTTCTTTCTTTCTTTCTTTCTTTCTTTCTTTCTTTCTTTCCTCAACCGGCAATACTTTTCACAAATATGCTTCCCATTTGGGACACTTCTCTGCAAAAATAAACATACGAAGCCACGTGCAACCTCCCAGCTCAGAATGCCTTTTTAACAGTCTCCACTCAAGTGGAGAGCTTTCTGAAACAGATGCTTTCCGAGCATTTCTCAGGCTTCCTCTGCTTCCAAGTGCAATTCAATCGAAAAACAAAAACCCAGACATGGTTGCCTCGATGCCTACACAGTGTTGCAGATGAATTCAACATAGCAGGGAATGTAAATGCCACTTCTCTTGCTCCTGGCTAAGGGACATCTGTTCCCTTGCAGATGTTGCACCACAAATCAAGAAACTCTTCTTTCCCACATATGACCCAGATTGATCAAATCTGCTTTTCTCTCCTGCCAAGTGTCCAGAAAAGACAACACCCCCCTCCAGCACTGGGATTTTACTTCTGTTCCAATTGCTCTGCAACAAAAACCCTTCATCAATGTGACACACAACCTGGACACGATGGATGGCAATTGCGTTTTCTTTTCCTCCTCTTCTCTTCAGTTTATTATCTGCACACGACCCTCACACTGCTTCTGATTCATAGCTGTTTTCCCTTCTTTTCATTACATGGAACTGACACTTGACTGATCAGGTCTCTGCTGCAGTGGAAGGATACCCTCCTGGGCAGATAGACACACACATATATATTCCCAAGCATTCTCCGACATAACCCGGAGCAGTCAAAGATTTCCACATTTTTGCTCAGATGAGACATGTGACCTTTCCACCTCAAAGGTGGGTGCCAAAGGTGAAATGTTAACTCAACACTTGAGTGCTTTAGGACTCATTTGAAAGACACTGTTGCCCAATGGTTAGAGTGTCAGTCTAGGACCTGTGTGGCCAGGGTGACCCTGAGCCAGTCACAGTTTCTTAGTCTAACCAACATCACATGCAAAATAAAAAAATCCCTTCAGTAGCACCTTAAAGACCAACTAAGTTTTAATTTTGGTATGAGCTTTCGTGTGCATGCACACTTCGTCAGATACACTGAAACAGAATCCACCAGACCCTTATGTATATTCAGAGGGTGGGGGTGGGGGGAATGGGTGATTGGCTGATGGGAGTGGTAAACCTGTAGATGGCTGTTAATGACTGCTGATGACTGCAATTGGTCCTGGGGGGGGAAAGCAAGGGCTGAGGCGCTAAAGAAAGCTGGATCATGCATAATGAGATAAGAATCCAATGTCTTTATTCATCCCAGGTGGCTCCATGGTTTTAAGCTTGGTAATGAGTTCCAATTCAGCAACTTCTCTTTCCAGTCTGTTCCTGAAATTTTTCTGCAATAAAACAGCTGCTTTGAGATCTTGTATAGAATGTCCTGGGAGCATCACATGGTTCTTGTTATGATAACATGGGGAAGTGGAGTACCATGTGAACCACCTTGACCTCTTCCACAGAAGATGTAGAGTTGGAAGGGTCCCTGAGGATCATCTAGTCCAACCCCCTTCAGTGCAGGAATATGCAGCTGTCCCATACGGGGATTGAACCTTGCTGTTGTCAGCAACACCCACTTGCCAGATCTGCCCCAGCAGGGTTGGAGGACAGAAAGATCTGGCCTGCTGGCCAGGAAAGGTTCCATACCACTGTAAAAAGGTACATTGTGCAAAACACCCCAACCACAACAAAACAAAACAGCATATATTAGTGAAAATAACACAAAATGTATTTTTTTAAAATATTTTGGTCATTTTTTAAAAAATCAAGGTAATTCAAAGTACCATACAGTATATAAACAAAAGAAACCTCCATACGTTGAAACTGGCATGCCAGAGTCTGAGATAAGATTTGGAAGTACAGGGAGGTTGTAGAGGTGGTTTTGTAAAACTATTATATTATATTTAGATTTAGGTATAAGTGTTAAATAAGAAATGAAATGTTTGTTAAGGTAATATGAAAAGGATTGAATTATGTTCGTCAAGAGAAAAATAAGAGGATTGCAGTATGACATAGAAATTGCTAAGGATGACATACAATGAAACTCAGTTAGAAAGGACACGAGGAAGTCAACAATGTTAGGATATATGAATGGAAATTATGGTTTCTTTTTCCTTTTTGTATTTCCTTTTTGTATTTTCTATTATTGTGCTTTATGTGTTTTTTTGTATTTTTGTGTGTTTTATGTGTTTTTCAGTGTTATAAAATCAATAAATATAGGTTTTTTTTGGGGGGGGGGGACTGGCATACCAGACAAACAAATACAAATCTAAAAGACAATCCTATTTTTAAAATACAGGAATAAAGCATTCCGCTCACTCAAAGAGATCACAGATAAGCCTTGCATTCACAGGGCAAGACATTCTTGCATTGCCGTACTCCAGACCTCTTACAGAGAAGGCACATGAAGAAGGGTCTCAAGTGACGATGGTCAGTTCATATGGGGAGAGGCAATCCTTGAGGTATTGGGTTCCTGAGCCAGCACTTTGAATTGGTGCCCTTGTGCCAAGATTAGTGCCATGTGCTCAGAACATCTTGCTCTGTTGAGCAACCTGGCTGTTGAAGGACTGCATCTGCTGCCATTTCCAAACTATTTCTAAAGGTAGCCCCATGTGTAACACATTGCAGTAGTCTAACCTAGAGGTTACCAGAGTGTACACAACATAAGTTAGGCTATCCCTGTCCAGATATGGTCATAGCTGGGCGGCAGCCAAAACTGGCAAAAGGCACTCTATATTACTGTGACTCCCTGAGCCTCAAGTGACAGTGAGCAAGAAGTATCCCCAAGCTACATATCTACATCCAGTATATTACATGGCAAAATTGCATACAAACCTGTATGAATTTAAATAAATCCACATTAAAATGTCGATGGGGGTGTGTGGCGAGGTTACCCGGTAAAGGTCCCCAGACGTTTCACGGTCTATTGACCCAGTACCTCCCTCGCCTATAGTCTTCCTTGCTGCCACCAACCAGTAAGTCTGCATACTGGTACACATATATTGGATTCCAGTCAGGTGAAAGGTAAACCAAACAATTAAGTTTATTTAGGTGATTATCTTACAAGCATATAAATTCTTCACAGTTTCTCAGTTACTTTTGCTTAAACTTAACCTTTAGTACTAGTCCCCCCCTTTTCCTTCCTGACTGAAGTTCCCTTCTTATTACTCTCTCAGATTCTGCACCACAGCTCACCTGACTGTCATACAGTGGTTCAGCTCCTTCCTCCTGGGCCGTGTTCAGAAAGTGGTGGTGGGGGGTGAGTGTTCAGACCCCTGGGCTCTCACTTGTGGGGTGCCTCAGGGTTCTGTCCTCTCCAACATACTTTTTAACATCTACATGCAGCCGCTGAGAGAAATCATCAGGGGGTTTGGGCTGGGTGTTCATCCGTATGCGGATGATACCCAGCTCTACCTCTCTTTCAAATCAGAACCAGTGAAGGCGGTGAAGGTCTTGTGTGAGTGCCTGGAGGCGGTTGGAGGATGGATGGCGGCTAACAGATTGAGGTTGAATCCTGACAAGACAGAAGTACTGTTTGTGGGGGACAGGAGGCGGGCAGGTGTGGAGGACTCCCTGGTCCTGAATGGGGTAACTGTGCCCCTGAAGGACCAGGTGTGCAGCCTGGGAGTCATTCTGGACTCACAGCTGTCCATGGAGGCACAGGTCAATTCTGTGTCCAGGGCAGCTGTCTATCAGCTCCACCTGGTATGCAGGCTGAGACCCTACCTGCCTGCAGATTGTCTCGCCAGAGTGGTGCATGCTCTAGTTATCTCTCGCTTGGACTACTGCAATGCGCTCTACGTGGGGCTACCTTTGAAGGTGACCCGGAAACTACAACTAATCCAGAATGTGACAGCTAGAGTGGTAACTGGGAGCGGCCACCGAGACCACATAACACCGGTCTTGAAAGATCTACATTGGCTCCCAGTACGTTTCTGAGCACAGTTCAAAGTGTTGGTGTTGACCTTTAAAGCCCTAAACGGCCTCGGTCCAGTATACCTGAAGGAGCGTCTCCACCCCCATCGTTCTGCCCGGACACTGAGGTCCAGCTCCGAGGGCCTTCTGGTGGTTCCCTCATTGTGAGAAGCCAAGTTGCAGGGAACCAGGCAGAGGGCCTTCTTGGTGGTGGCGCCTGCCCTGTGGAACGCCCTCCCATCAGATGTCAAAAAGGAAAACAGCTACCAGATTTTTAGAAGACATCTGAAGGCAGCCCTGTTTAGGGAGACTTTTAATGTTTAAGAAATTAGTGTATTTTGATGTTTCTGTTGGAAGCTGCCCCGAGTGGCTGGGGAAACCCAGCCACATCGGCGGGGTATAAATAATAAATTATTATTATTATTATTATTAGCTTCTCTAACCCTCTCTCTATCTCACATCCTCTCCACCTCACTCATCAACTCCCCCCCCCTCTGACTGCCTGCTTCTCCCTATTATTCCCCTGCTTCTGCCTGGAGAGCTCCTATTGGCTATTCACCTCCCATACAACTTAACTCTTGCTGGTCCCCTAGAGGTGAAACGCCACAGGGGGGGGGGGTGTCACAAATTAATGTGGAAATGTAGAGAACTAAATGTAAGCTTGTAAAAATAAGGACCAGAGAGAAACTGAGGGCTCATCTACACTTTGCTTTCCAGCGTGTTGGTTTGTTTGTTTTTCCAGGCAATTTCCCTGGGAAAACTCACATTTTCCCACTGAATTGGAGCAAACAACAACAGCAACAACAACAACAACATGCTCAGACACATAGCTGCCAAGTTCTCCCTTTTTTTAAGGGAAATTCCCTTATGCTGAATAGGCTTCCTCGCAAAAAAAGGGAAAACTTGGCAGCTATGCTCAGACATGGACTTGGAAAGCCTGGACTCATGCCTAGAAACTCAGGTAGACGAGCTCTGAAACTTATCCCTATGTGCAGTATGTGCAGAGCTGCAACTGAACTGAGAATATACCCAGAAAGAAGCCTTAAACCATGTCAGACTATTGGCCTCTCCACTCAATATTGCCTATACCCGGTTTCCTAATGCATTTTCACTCTGACTGCAGAAACATGACCAAGTAATACAGCAAAAAATGTGAATGTGACAAAAATTGGAGCATCCCCCCTAGAAGTGAATTAGCCCTAAACCATTCTCCTTTGAGGCAGGGGTCCTAGCTTGTCCAAAAAGGGTGAAAGAGGGATGCACTAAAAGAATCTCCCTTTGCCAGGGATGTCTGGTGACTCTTGGGTCTGGCAGAAGGAAGGGAGAACAACGGGAGGCGAAGCCAGGGCTAACTGATTCTGCAAGGGAAAACTAGGGCTAAGGAGAAGGAAGGTGCAACCCATTCTAACTGGATAGACAAGTTGCAATTAAGAAGGCAGGAAGTCTTGGAAGACTTTAGACTGATGTTCGTGATGCTCTGCCCCATTTGCCCAAATGTCCCATCCTCTGCTGCCCTTTGCTTGTTGTTGTTGTTGTTGTTGTTGTTGTTGTTGTTGTTGTTGTTGTTGTTGTTGTTGTCCGACTCTTCGTGACCCCATGGACCATAGCACACCAGGCACTCCTGTCTTGCACTGCCTCCTGCAGTTTGGTTAGACTCATGTTGGTGGCTTCAAGAACACTGTCCAACCATCTTGTCCTCTGTCGTCCCCTTCTCCTTGTGCCCTCCATCTTTCCTAACATCAGGGTCTTTTCCAGGGAGTCTTCTCTTCTCATGAGGTGGCCAAAGTATTGGAGCCTCAGCTTCAGGATCTGTCCTTCCAGTGAGCACTCAGGGCTGATTTCCTTCAGAATGGATAGGTTTGATCTTCCTGCAGTCCATGGGACTCTCAAGAGTCTCCTCCAGCACAATAATTCAAAAGCATCGATTATTTGGCGATCAGCCTTCTTTATGGTCCGGCTCTCACTTCCATACATTACTACTGGGAAAACCATAGCTTTAACTATACGGACCTTTGTCAGCAAGGTGATATCTCTGCTTTTTAAGATGCTGTCTACGTTTGTCATTGCTTTTCTCCCAAGAAGCAGCTGTCTTTTAATTTATGACTGCTGTCACCATCTGCACTGATCATGGAGCCCAAGAAAGTAAAATCTCTCACTGCCTCCATTTCTTCCCCTTCTATTTGCCAGGAGATGACGGGCCAGTGGCCATGATCTTTTTGATGTTGAGCTTCAGACCATATTTTGCACTCTCCTCTTTCACCCTCATTAAAAGGTTCTTTAATTCCTCCTCACTTTCTGCCATCAAGGTTGTGTCATCAGCATATCTGAGGTTGTTGATATTTCTTCCAGAATCCGGCAATCTTAATTCCAGTTTGGGATTCATCCAGTCCAGCCTTTCACATGATGAATTCTGCATATAAGTTAAATAAGCAGGGAGACAATATACAACCTTGTCGTACTCCTTTCCCAATTTTGAACCAATCAGTTGTTCCATATCCAGTTCTAACTGTAGCTTCTTGTCCCACATAGAGATTTCTCAGGAGACAGATGAGGTGATCAGGCACTCCCATTTCTTTAAGAACTTGCCATAGTTTGCTGTGGTCGACACAGTCAAAGGCTTTTGCGTAGTCAATGAAGCAGAAGTAGATGTTTTTCTGGAACTCTCTAGCTTTCTACATAATCCAGAGCATGTTTGCAATTTGGTCTCTGGTTCCTCTGCCCCTTCGAAATCCAGCTTGCACTTCTGGGAGTTCTCGGTCCACATAGTGCTTAAACCTGCCCTGTAGAATTTTAAGCATAACCTTGCTAGCGTGTGAAATGAGCGCAGTTGTGTGGTACTTGGAGCATTCTTTGGCACCATAGCTGTCAAGTTTTCCCTTTTCCCGTGAGGAAGCCTATTCGGCATGAAGGAATTTCCTTTAAAAAGGGGGGAGAACTTGACAGCTATGTTTGGCACTGCCCTTCTTTGGGATTGGGATGTAGACTGATCTTCTCCAATCCTCTGGCCACTGCTGAGTTTGCCTAATGCCTCTGCTACATGATCTCAGCTGCCCCATTTGATATATTGGCCCATGGAGAGCCTTAATTGCTTATTCATTTCACAGCTGAACACAGGCCAGGGGGAGAAATCACACATGATTAATCAGACATTTTAAAAAATGCCAGCTTCTCTGCCATTTGATGTTTGCGGCACATCTTTGATGAGAGTAGACAATTTCCTATTTTTCCTGTTATCCCTCACCCATGTCAGAGCTGCCAACCTACCAAGATGTATAATCGCAGAGAAAATAAGTGAAGTTCCCCTTCCTGAATTCATCATCCCTCTTCCTGATGTGAGAAGACACCATGAATTCTGGTGATGAAAAACCACTGGCTGTACGCTCAAGAGCGTTAATAATAATAATAGCAATATAAACACTGGGGCTGAATCGGGTGAAACGTGCTCGAGTTGACAACAGCTTCCTTTTTGCTTTCTTTTGATGGCCTTGATTCAATGTGGTTTCCCCGCAAACTTTATTCACACCCTCCTTCAGATGCACAGATCAGTGAAACCCCCACAAATGAGATGCTAACGCAAATCACGCCATGTTGTTTTTTCTAATACATAGAATAGTGGCATCTTCAGAAATGTGGGTGTCAAAACTGCCTTTTAAAAAATCACTATTCTATTCCTCAGGAAGGTTGTCACTGCAATGTGATACTGAAAGTGTTTCTGGGTATTCCTCAGTAGTTACGGTAAATCGTAGGAGTTTCCTCAAGAGAAATTAAAATGTGTGTGCGTGCGCGCGTGTGTGTATTTGGGGATCAAATGCACATTTGTAAGGCAATCACAGGATTTTGCATAGTCCAAACTGAATTTACAGGATTATTCTATGCACATAAAAGTTATTAGTCTGAGAAATGTAGAGGGAAATCGAAAGAGCTTCAGCGAGAGTAGAAAAATCCCATCTGTGTCTTAGTTCACACATCCTTAGGCCTCAGTGTTGCAATGAAAAATCTGGACACCACAGGCATTTTTTGTTTTATGTTCAAAGCATGAAATTCTCGGGACACTCCCCCCCTCCCATGCCACAATATTACATCTTGGGTTGAAAAAGTGCTGAACCTCCTGAAACAGAAAGTTTGGGAAATCAGAGTGCTTCTCTCACTGTGCAGTAGACTTTGCAAGTGCTTGAAGAGCTGCTGGGTAGAAGCATCAGTAAACATTGAGGGCTTGTCCACACTTCCCATTTGCTTTGCACCTTCTAGGTCCAGGTTTTAAAGCTCCTTGTCTGAGCATTCTTTCCTTCACCTCAGAGCTTTTCCAGCACAAACCTGCTCTTTAAAGCTGAAGCTTAACAAACAACAATTTTGGTTTTGTGTGGACTAATGTTTGCTCCAATTCAACTTTAAAGAGCAGTTGTTGGTTTTTTTGTGGGGAAAGCTCTGGAGCAAAAATAAAATAAAACCTGGAGGGGGGCTGTAACGGATTGGACTGGCTTGCAACAGAAACTCCAGGGTGTAAAGTGTTAAACCCAACCTCCTTGTTGAGTGACGCATTCCATTCCTGAGGGGCGGGACTGCCACGAGTTTAAAGGGAATGGGGAGCAGTTATTTCAGTTGATAGAGTTGAGAGGGTTTTGGGAGCAGGAGTGGGTGGGTGGTAGTGGATAATAGAGTGTTTTGAGAAGTTTACTAGAACTATATTATCTAGCCAGTGTTATATGTAACAAAGAATATGATCTAAGAGCTTATACGAATGAAACCATAACAAATTTTACAAGTCCTCTAGTTTAATAAAGCTTTCTTAAATGTTATGTTAAAAACGGATGTGCCTTGTTATTCCAGCAACGTATCCTAACTCAAAAGGGTGGTGACTGAAGAGAGGAGGCTAGACTAAACCTGAGGAGCAGGAAAATAGTTTAAACTTCAAGGTCACGCACAGGGAAAGCGAGTGCCAGGGAACGGGTGCCACAAAGTAGCAAGGGTTGCTAGGGCAATCGGCTGCTGAGTGGTGAAAGGGAATCCTTACTGTGGGCAAAAGTTGGTTCCTGATACACTTGCCGGGAGTTAATAGGGATACTGAGCCACGTTATTGGGAGAACTGGAATTGCACTTCGGTTACTAGCAGACCCCAAACATAAACAGGCAGTTTATTTGGGGAGGAAGAAGGATTAGTGGGCTGTTTGTGAAATAACTAATTTCCTTCGACACTCTGCTCGTGGTAAAAAGGGAGACACATCGCATATTTGGTGGGATCCGCACATGTTAGGTGGGATCATCGCAAGTTTAGTGACAGCGCTGGGATTGTCGCATTAATTGGTGGCAACGCCTGGGTTCATCGCAGGGGCTCTTCATCAAGGCGCTTTAAAGCACCGACGAAAGGCAAGTGCGGATAAACCCTTAGTTTGGCCTGGCATACAAGGCCTAACAAACCACTTGCTGAAGTTATCCACCAGTGTCATAAGGAAAATGGGGTGACTGATGTGGAAGTCACCTTTCGTTAAACCCATTAGTGTTTTTCATTATGAAGTGAGCTAAGTAAATTCGACGGACAATTGGATTCAGCTGTGGCACTTCCCCGGTGAACAGAGAATGGCGCTCTCAATTTCAGAGGCTGAGCAAACACCGCATCTTGTAATGTCCTTTGCCATGCAGGAGCAAGACAAAATGCTTTAAAAGGAAAAAGATTGAAGAGGGTCCTAAGATTTGCTCTTACAAAATGAAGCAGGAAAAGATTTACCGTCAGTCTTGCTAGGTCCAGGAAAAGCATTTGTTTGCTAAAGTTTTGCAATCAGGTTGGATGCTTTAGTTGAGATTCTTGCATTCCAGGGGATTGGAGTAAATGACCCTTGGGGTCTCTTCCAACTCTACAATTCTATGATTCTATGACCTCCCACAATATTGTTTACACCAGGGGTGGCCAACTCTGAAGAGACTGCGATCTACACACAGAGTTAAAAACTGGCAGTGATCTAAAAAACTGGGGGTGTTCAGGTCAAAGTTGTTGAGATTTTTTAGGAAGGAGGAAGCCCCATTTGTTAAGGGTTTAGGTCAGAGTTGTTGAGCTCTTCTGAAGCGGGAAAGCCCTGTTTTGCTGGGGTGAAGGGCTAAAATGTTGAGCATTTTTTAGGGGAGCCAAAGTTGTTGAGCTTCTTTGAGGGGAGCCAGTGATCTACCACAGACAACCAGTGATCTACTGTTAGATCACAATCTACCTGTTGGACGTGCCTGGTTTACACTAACTGGCCATGATTCTCCAAGATTCCAGACGGAGTTCTCTTTCAGCCCCGACTGTCTGTCAATGCCTGTGGCTGAACCTGGAACCTTCTGTATTCAAAGCAGACGCCCAATCTCTGGGTTCCAAACCCTTTCCTTAAGACACGGGAATGCAGGACGCTCCCTTATACCGATTCAGATCATTGGTCCATCTGGTCCAGCATTATCTACACAGATGAGCAGCAGCTCTGCCAGGTTTTCAGGCTGAGATCCTTCTCCAGCCTTGCCTGGAGACAGTGGGGATTGAACCTGAGACCTTCTGCATGCAAAGCAGATGCCCTACCCCATAAAGGGTTGGGAAGAAACAGCTGGAAGTGATTGGACATGGCCAAGCTGCCAGGTTTAAAATAGATTCCCTTTCAGAGGTCCGATGTCCAAGGACACAGCCACCTAGTTCATTCTTGAGCCAAGCAATCTGCTGCTCACCAATTCCTATGCAAAACACTGTTTGAGGTCAGTGATATCTGAAGCAGTGCCACTCAAAGTCATTGTGATTTTCTGAGTTTACAGTGTGGGGATGGAAATCCCGGATGTTGCATCTTGAGGCTATTGGTCATCTTAAACTGACAGCGCTGGGCACATTTTGGCAGGGATAAGCAGCCTAGGCAATCTCATTTATTCTGCATTCAGCCAGAGTTATCATTCTTTCCATTCTCGGTGGTGAACCAGCAATGAGATTCAAAGGCACTTGCAAGATCAATAAATGGCACAAAATGATTCTCAGCTGCAAGAAACTGCCCAAATTAGTCTTTTGGCTGCATTTGTTTTCTTCTCACCAGGCTGCAAACCTTCTCTCTCTTGTTTGGCTCCCTGCCCCTGACATTTTGGTCATTTCTCCTACCTTCCTTCTCTGGGCAGGCAGAAGTATCTTTAGTTGAACTTCATTGCTGGAGACCTCGATCCAGTGTGCCACAGCTGTGGGAAAGGCAAATTCCAGGGCTGACTCTAGGGGTAGGCTGGGTGGCGCGGGGCACCAGGGCACCAGGCCAGCAGGGGGGGCGCCATGCGGAAGCCGTGCTGCACGCTGCGCCCACCCACCAGGGCGGGGGCACCGGAGCGATCTCCACACTACGGCGCCAGGGCGCCCAACATGCTTGAGACGGGCCTGGCAAATTCCATGCCAGGGATCATTAGGAAGGCAATGGAAGACCATCTTGCCTTGCAGGCCTTTTCCTACCTGGCCTGGTAGGGACGGCCCCAGGCCGGGGGAAACTGAGTTAGAGTGTGAACCTGGATTCAAATCCCCTTTCTGCTATGAATGTCCCTGATGACTTTGGGCCAGTCCACTCAGCCATGAAACTTACTGGGTCAGTTTGAGCCAGTCAGTCACTCTCAGCCTCACGTGGTTGTTTTGAGGCTAAAAGGGGGAGAAGTATCTACATCACATTGAGCTCCTTGGGGTATAAATGCAACAAACAAACAAACAAATACGAGGCGTGCTCCTTGGAGAATAGATGGAACAAACATTCATACATTTCAAAAGAGTACAAAAAAGGAGGGTTAAGGTCTCTGCCCCAAGTAGCTTACAATTTTTTCACCCAATGCATTCCTATGGGATTCGACTTACAATTTTTTTCGAGTTACAAATGTGCGTTCGTAACGCATTAAATTCGTAAGTAGAGGGATTAAAGGATTGTCCCAAAAGCTTCATTTGGGACTGGTCCAGTTACATTTTGCTGTGTGAGACACCCTCCAAGACAAAGACAGGCCAAGTTATTTTGGCACCTGAGGCAGACAATAGCACAAGCACCTTTCTCCCTTGCTGGCAGTAAAAATACAGCAATTATTTAATTAGTTACTGTTGTTATTATTTTTGCTGTTATTTCATCCACTTAGTGCCAAAACTGCTTCTAAGCAGTTTACAAAGTATAGAAAGCAGCTACCCAAGCATTAAAATATAAACACCCATAATTAAAATGCACATTAAAACAATCCCATTAAAGCATTAAAATACGAACATTCATAATTAAAACACACATTCAACGAATCCCATTAAAAACAATGCAGCAATTAAAACAGGAGACTCCAGTCAGAAGATCATCATCATAACTCCTCATTCCCTTCCCTTTCCCCAATATGTTGCATCTTTGTATGCTATCTTCACAAATATGTTCACATGCATATGTATATTTATATGCATTTATATGGTCAAGAGAGCAGTGGACTCAAAAAGGTTGCAAAGCTCTGCCCTAGTACATGCATCTCTCCCCCCCCCAATTGCTTAGCTGTAGAACTGCACTGAGAAATTCAGAGGAGGGGGAATTTAGGAGGATGGTTATGTTTCTTTTTTCTTTTTCTTCTCAGAAAGTGCGTATTAGGTAAATCTGCCTTTAAATGGAAACCGAATCAAATTTCTCCCCCTGATCATCCCTTTCAGATTTTCCTCATTGGCAGAAAAATGTGGCATCCTCAAGGGAGCTCAGAAAGAGGTGCTGGGGCCATTCACAGCGTTATTTACAAGGCTGCCTTGTTAGCTCCCGACACGCCAGCCCCTCTTGTGTGAAGCGCATTAAGGAATCCATTTTGCACATCCTTGTCGATTAAAAGATGCCACATGTGCTTTCCTATCATGAGACGAAACTGACCTTGGATGCTGTGGGGGTAGAGAGGCACACAAAAATTTCTGGCAGCTTGTCAGCGGTGATTAACGAGGGGTGGAAAAGGAAAGTATAGGAAAGCTAAATTGGCAGCAGTCAAATCACATCGTACAGAAAGCTCCACCAAGTCTGGGTTTGTCATCCTTATATCGGGAGTCCAGCCCTAGTGCGATGACATTTCAAACTGTGACCCACACAGTATGAAGTCGGGGTGGAAAATCTATGACCCTCCAGGCATCTGCTTCTGGTTGGCCCCCTTGAGAACAGGCTGCTGATCTTGATGAGCCAGTAGCATGATCCAGCAAGCTGCACAAGAACAAGTTGTGTGCAAACCAGGGGTGCAAACTTGAATAAAATATTCTGGGGGCCAAGGTAAGCCCCAACTCACATAATCAGTCAAATGATGTAGTGCACCCACCCCATTTGAATGGGAATGTCCATGAACTTCGGGGGGCCCAGGCCCCCTCAAATATTTTATTGTGGGGTCCGAAGCCCCCAGGTCTCCTAGGAGTTGACTCTTATGGTACAGACATAGCCTTGCCATGGACAAATTTAGCAATATTTGGAATTTCTTTTTATAAATATCATATTAGGTTAAGGTTTGGTTAACAACAATAACATTTTCCTTCTTTCTTTCTTTTGGCAATGTACAAAATTTCCTTTTCTTTTTGGTTCTGTTTTGTTTTCTACATGGTTACTATTTTTCTTCTTTTTATCTTATTCTGTGCACTTGTAATTATGTACGTTTTATTTTACTACTAATAATAATAATAATAACAATAATAAATGGTCCAGCAAGCTCTTCCTATGTCTTTTTTTGTTTTGTTCCTATGACTCAATTGGCCTTTGGTCTGATCCAGTTTCAGCTTCTCTCAGTTTAATTCAGTTTGTCCCCCTTCTGTTGGTTTGTCCATTTTCCTTTGAAAAACATATTTATATACATTTTCATGAACACTGTTCCTAATCTATATCTGTGTGGCATGTTTTCCCTAATATAATAGTGTTTGCACATTGTTTTCACTATCATACACATTTTGTTTGTGTATGTGTGCAGTTTCCGCAATGCTCACTTTGGCAGGAGTCTGCCTTTTTTGGTTGGAGAACTGCATCACAAAATTCAGAGAAGTGTGAATTACAAAGGAGAGCTGTGTTTCAGTTTGCAGATTGGTCCGGATAGTGGGAATTAGATAGATCCATATTAAAATGCAAGCTGAAGACATCTCTCCCCCATCCCAACCCCAGTGCATTTCTGAATTTATGTCCACTGAAATAAAATCTTTGCTGGATTGCTTATTGGTACACAAATGTGGTTTATTTTCCTGCTATCCCTGCCCTACATGAACATTTTTTGAACATGTCTGTGGGAAAGGATTTGGACCTTCATAGTAAATCTCTAATCACCCACTTGCTGGTGGCTGCCTGCTTAGTCATAGCGCAAGGATTATGATTATTTTTAAAAAGTAAATTGGTTGTTCTCTGTTAGTTTTAGATTGCATTTTTATATTATTTTATGCAGTGCTTTTTTTAAAAAAAATGTTTGGGGGTACTCTCATTCCGTCTAAGGCTCAGGAAACACTGTGACAGGAAATGAGGCAGGGGAACTGACGATTCACTGTTCTATTCAACAGAACCGATGATTCACCATGCATCATTTAATTTTTTTTAGTTTCTTCTCCCCTTAGATTCACGAAATATTTAGGGGTATGCGTCCCCCTGCGTGCCCCTAGAAAAAAGCACTCATTTTATGATTTCACAGTAAGTTGTTTGTAATAATAATAATAATAATAATAATAATAATAATAATAATAAAATTTATTATTTATACCCCGCCCATCTGGCCGGGTTCCCCCAGCCACTCTGGGCGGCTTCCAACAAAACATCAAAACACAGAAATCCATCAAACATTAAAAGCTTCCCTAAACAGGGCTGCCTTATGATGTCTTCTAAAGGTCTGGTAAATGTTGTTCATTGTAAGTAATGTGAAAGCCATATAGGGTGTTTCTTTGAACTTGAGTATGTTTTAAACTAGCTTTCTGTTGAAAGGTAACATTTACATTTGTTGCTCCACCCAGTTTTGTCTCTGGAACATGGACACCAGAAAGTTGCCAAGAATGGAATGTGGCCCTTTACCTGGAAAAAGTTCCTTACCACTGTTTTAGGTAGTTTGGTATTCTGTGCTTAATTGCCCTACACTGGATGGAGCGGGGGTCTTATTAGCTGATCTGTATTACTTCGCTTACTTCAAAGTGTGGCAAAGCAGTCTTCTTGTCTCGTCAGGCTATTCTGCCAATTCTGTGCAGATCTTTGCCCCCAAAGTCCTGTCCTGATGACACACCTTCATTTGCCCTCAGCTCTATCTGTCTAGATCAGGCATCCCCAAACTTCATCCCTCCAGATGTTTTGGACTACAATTCCCATCTGCCCCAACCACTGGTCCTGTTAGCTAGGGATCATGGGAGTTGTAGGCCAAAACATCTGGAGGGCCAAAGTTTGGGGATGCCTGGTCTAGATGGTCCCACAGATGGAACAAGTTGTGTTCCTGCAAATACTGCCTTGGCAGTCCTGGAATTCAATATCTCACCTAGCAATAAAATAAAAAATTCCTTCTGTAGCACCTTAAAGACCAACTAAGTTTTTATTTTGGTATGAGCTTTCGTGTGCATGCACACTTCATCAGATACCTAGCAATGTAGGTTCAGTTTCCAAGATGGTACCCCTTGTTGTTGTTGTTTAGTCGTTTAGTTGTGTCCGACTCTTCGAGACCCCATGGACCATAGCACACCAGGCACTCCTGTCTTCCACTGCCTCCCGGAGTTTTGTCAAACTCATGTTGGTAGCTTCGAGAACACTGTCCAACCATCTCGTCCTCTCTCGTCCCCTTCTCCTTGTGCCCTCCATCTTTCCCAACATCAGGGTCTTTTCCAGGGAGTCTTCTCTTCTCACGAGGTGGCCAATGTATTGGAGCCTCAGCTTCAGGATCTGTCCTTCCAGTGAGCACTCAGGGCACCCCTAAACTGGTTCAAATAAAATAATCCACTTTCTCTTGATGCTAATAGAAGGAGTTAGGCTAGATTGATGCTATAGCAGCTGAGATTGGATTCTCATCTTTAATCATGTATAACAAGTTTTTTGTTTTTTAAGAGAGGGAGAGAGAGAGAGAGAGAAAGTAAGTGGTTATGAGACCCGTCCCAGGATGGTAAGCTGTTTTATTGTGTGTCTTGCTGCCTTGCCTATTGCTTCCTTAATTGAATCTTCCTCCGATACTCCAGAGAGCAAGCTGTAAATTCCTGCAGACTGTATACTTCTATGCCTAGCACAATTAAAAGAGAAAGAATTGATGAGACAATCTGCCTTTAAATTATCTGCCCCAGCTCAAGCTTCATGCTTAGAGTTATGTCAGCATGCTAAATTGTAACTGGAAATGGAATGATCGGGAAAGTTGAAACATTCCCACCTAGATCAAGTATTGGCAGAAATAAGGTTCTGTTTAAAAAGAGTTAGACCATATATTGAAAAGTACTAACAAGGGAAAGTGAGAGGGGCGGGCTGCAAAACACTTACATCTGCAGCATTTATTCAATTGATCAGATAGATTCTTTGTCATGAATGCATTGTTGGACTCCGATTCCCATAAGCCCCAGCCAGTATGGCCAGTGGTCAAGGCATCCTTCCACAGCATTTGGAGGAGCACAGGTTCCTCCTCCCTAATTTAAAATATTTTGCACTGCAATCCTCTATATGTCTACTTCAAAGTATAAGGACATCTGGGGTCCTGCTCTTTGGACCATCAATGAAAGAAGCTAGCTTGGGTAGGTGGGTCTTTTCCCTGGTGGCTACATATTCAGGGAATGCCATCCCCTGAGAAGTTCATGTGGTCTTATCACTGGTGATCTCTTTTTTTACACGTAAGTATTAACGTGTTTTCATGTCAGTCCCCTTTGTGTGGATTGTTGTGCCTTGAAAGATGTCAGGTTCTTTTAAATGTGGATTTTAAGCAGATCGGATTTTACATTGCTTCTGCTTCTTCTGCTGGTGCTCTCAGTGTGGAGCAGGGGGCAGTTTAGAGGATTGCTTCTAGAGGTGGGCAGGGATGGAGGAAGTGGTGGTGAACTGCCATCGATAATCCTAATAAAATAATAATAATAATAATAATAATAATAATAATAATAATAATTTTTTATTTATTTATATCCCGCCCTCCCCAGTCAGAACCGGGCTCAGGGCGGCTCACACCAATAAAATTACAATAAAACATAAAAAGCAATTAATTAAAATACAGATTAAAATACAGTATTAAAATTTAAAATGCAGCCTCATTTTGAGTAGTCAAATTCAAGCCATGAGGGAGGAAAAATGCAGGGGTCAGACTAAGTCCAACCCAAAGGCCAGGCGGAACAGCTTTGTCTTGCAGACCCTGAGGAAAGATGACAAATCCCGCAGGGCCCTGGTCTCCTGTGAAAGAGCGTTCCACCAAGTTGGGGCCAATACTGAAAAGGCCCTGGCCCTAGTAGAGGCCAATCTAGCCACCTTATGGCTCGGGATCTCCATAATATTGTTGTTTGTGGACCTTAAGGTCCTCCGCGGGGCATACCAGGAGGACCATAATGCAACCATAATGTTGCATATGAGCCACTGCTTCTTTAACAGAAGGAAATGACTATCAAACTTTTGTTGCTTCTCTTTCTCACCATCCCTGCTGCCTGGGCCAGAGTGAGGGGTGGCTAGATAAGCGAGGAGGTTCCAATGGCAAAGAGGAGCAGCAGGTCCAAGGGGGGTCTTATTAGTGGACTCGCTGCTACAGCAGACCTTTGGTGAGCAGGTCCAGAAGACTCTCATCAGTGGACCCATTCCTGTGATGTCAGCCCAGGGCTGGATTTAGGTTTGATGAGGCCCTAAGCTACTGAAGGTAATGGGGCCCTTTATATGTCCAGCTGTCCTTTGTCAACAACAAATTGTCATAGAATCATAGAGTTGGAAGAGACCACAAGGGCCATCCAGTCCAACCCCCTGCCAAGCAGGAAACACCATCAAAGCATTCCTGACAGATGTCTGTCAAGCCTCTGCTTAAAGACCTCCAAAGAAGGAGACTCCACCACACTCCTTGGCAGCAAATTTCACTGTCGAACAGCTCTTACTGTCAGGAAGTTCTTCCTAATGTTTAGGTGGAATCTTCTTTCTTGAAGTTGAATCCATTGTTCCGTGTCCACTTCTCTGGAGCAGCAGAAAACAATATTTCTCCCTCCTCCATATGACATCCTTTCATATATTTGAACATGGCTATCATATCACCCCTTAACCTTCTCTTCTCCAGGCTAAACATACCCAGCTCCCTAAGCCGTTCCTCATAAGGCATCGTTTCCAGGCCCTTGACCATTTTGGTTGCCCTCCTCTGGACACGTTCCAGCTTGTCAGTATCCTTCTTGAACTGTGGTGCCCAGAACTGGACACAATACTCCAGGTGAGGTCTGACCAGAGCAGAATACAGTGGTACTATTACTTCCCTAGATCTAGATGCTATACTCCTATTGATGCAGCCCAGAATTGCATTGGCTTTTTTAGCTGCTATTGTCGCTGTTTTTTGTGTTGAATATATGCTATATGGTAATTTATGGACCTAATAGGTATTGAAAGCCATTTGCACGTAACAAAATATGTATTTTATCAAAGTAATTGTTGAACTGAAATACAATTAAGAAGTATATTAGTAGTGAATTGGCGGGGGGGGGGCAAGAGAGTGGGGTCCTAAGCTACAGCTTGTTTAGCTTATACGTAAATCCGGCACTGGTCCAGCCTTGCTGAGCCATGATAGAGGCCTTTAACTGGAAAGTATGAGCATGGAACCTCCTTTCACTGGTGGAGGAAGAGGGGAGTGGGGGGAACACACCACCCCCCGACAGCGCAATCCTGGTGGGGTGCCATCATGGCTGCCCCCCGCCTGCGCTGGGCGCCATGCCCTGCAGGTGGTGCCCCACGACCCTGGGATGCGCCCCAGCCATGCCCCCACCTGCTCTCTGTGCCCCCGGTGCCCGAGCATGAAACTCTGCGACTCATGGGCATAGGCAGGGGGACAGTTGCCCCCCCTAGAAGCAGGGCCGCTGGTGGCCAGCATGCCCCGCCGCCCGCCGCCGCCCGGTGCCGTCTCCCTTCTCCCTGGCTGGCTGTGGGGCGGGTGGAGGGAAAGTATTTGGCTGACTTTCCCTCCGCCCACCCCACAGCCAGCCAGGGAGAAGGGAGACGTCCCTTCTAGCCGGCTGGCTGTGGGGCGGGTGGAGGGAAAGCCAGTTTTCCCTCCACCCGCCCTGGCGATCGCAGAGGCGGAGGAGGGGATCGGAACAGCCCGATTTCGGGCTGATCCTGCCACCCCCTTGCCCCTGCCGATCACGGAGGGGGAGTAGGGGGTCGGAGCAGCCCGATTTCGGGCTGATCCTGCCGCCCCCTCGCCCCTGAACGACCATGGCTTTCCTTGCCCCACTGTGGCCCCTCCCCGTGCCTTGGCCCCGCCCTTTGCCCCTTGCCCCCCCTAATTTTGATCCTGGCTACGTCCCTGCTGCCACTGCCTCCTTTTGCACTTTTGAGCAAGGGAACATAGAAAGCTGCCTTATACCAAGACCCACTGGTCCTTCTGGCTCAGCAACTCACAGGATTTTAGTCAGGGTTCTCTAGACAGCCTTACTTGCAGATGCTGGGAGTTGATCCTGGGAGCTTCTGCATGTGAGCCACATGCTCTACCGCTGAGCCACACTCCTTCAGGGCTTCAGTCCAGCTCTGACCCCTTGTCATGAATACATTGAAGTGAATACTATCTCTGCATACAATTAGAGGGAAATCAATTTAATTTTTCTTTAGCACGGAATGGTAAAGTGGAGGGAGTAGAGTTTCAAATATATACCCAGGGCTTTGACAAAAGAAAGTCTCATTGTCACAACTGCACATCAAAATTAATCCCAACTTACGGGTGATTTGTGAGAAAGCAATACCGAAAAGTATCTGCTGGGCCCGTCTCCAAAAAGTTGAGATGAATTTATGACAAGCTCGCTATTGACCCATTATTTATAAAGTCCGTTAAATTCATCTTAGGCCGGGGCTTTCTAGTGGGAAATGATTGATGATCTCAACTCATATAAATGGAATGAAATAGATTAAGTCACATTTTGAAATATTGTTAGCCATTAGAACTGGTACATTTAAGTCCGCTTAAAACATGAAATACCACTTTAGCAGTTACTATGGTCTCATGCCTAATTGTAGGGCTGCTAATGGACCCTGGGATTCTTGGAGTGGCAGAGGATAAGATGAAGATGCAATTATTATTAATTTTTTGGCCGTTAAGTTTCCTGCCTGAAATTATGGTACTGAAAAGAAATTGCTGGTAGTGGAAACAACAATAAGAATATATTTTTAAAGCATATTACAGTGGTACCTCTACTTACGAATTTAATGTGTTCCGAATGCACATATGTAAGTCGAAAAAATTTGTAAGTCGAATCCCATAGGAATGGGAGAAAAAATTCGTAAGTCGAAGCAACCCTATCTAAAAATTCGTAAGTAGAAAAAATCCTATCTAAACCGCATCCAAGATGGCGGGCCGAGCTCCATTTGTAAGTAGTAGAAAAAATTGTAAGTAGAGTTATTTGTAAGTAGAGGTACCACTGTAATATGGTTTCCACAATACAGTACACTACACTCTGAATTACCAAAGAATTGACAAACTCCTATTAGCTTAAGTAAGTGCCACACTTTTTAACAACAACAAAAAGAGATACTGTGTATCTGACGAAGTGTGCATGCACACGAAAGCTCATACCAAAATAAAAACTTAGTTGGTCTTTAAGGTGCTACTGAAGGAATTTTTTAATTTTGTTTCGACTCAGACCAACATGGCTACCTACCTGTAAAAAGAGATACTGATACTGGATACCTTGAGTACCCCCTGGGGGGGAAAAGACCTGCTTTCAGACAACCTTATGTGCTCAGGTTGTTGAAAATAATAAAAGTAATGATGATAATTCAATTTATAGCCCTTCCTTTCTTCTTAAGAATCCCATGGTGGCAAGTACTAAAAACATTTTTAAAGCGTTCTAAAAGCAACTGTAGGCTGACTGGCCAAAGAATTTGATTTGGCATACATCAGCTTTCAAAGTTCATCATTAACTGAACACCACAGAGAGAACTTCTGTGTACTTCTGCATCGCTGCAAACACAATGTGACCAAGCTTTATGCACTGAGCTGCAAGCCATAAAGGACAGGATCCCATGACCTCATCATGGAGTGATTATTTGAATGAATCACCACGTACCCAACACTAACACGACAGCAGCTGGTTATGTCGTCATCAGGAGCACAACAGGTTCAAACTAAGCTCATAGGAAGCAGTCTTCTGCTCATTTAAAACATTTCCCCCCCCCCATCTGACCCTGTTTTTCTTCTGACCCTGTATCCCGTAAACCGCCCTGAGACCTGCAGGTATGGGGCTGTATATAAATTTAATAAATAAATAAATAAATAAATAATGGCCCAGTCTGCTGGGAATGGCTCTCTAGGGTCTCAGAGAAGAGTCTTTTCCAGACCTATGTGGAGATGCTCAGGACTGACCCTGAGATATTTGGTGTGCATGCTCTACCACTGACATAGCTGCCAAGTTTTCCCTTTTCTCGCGAGGAAGCCTATTCAGCATGAGGGAATTTCCCTTAAAAAAAGGGAGAACTTGGCAGCTATGACCACTGAGCTATGGCCCAGTATACAAAATCCGATCATTGGCTCTATCTCCATCTCCCCCCCCCCCTTTTGTCTACACTGACTGGTCGTGTCTCCCCAGAGACATTCCCATCGCCTGCTCCCTGATTCTTTGCACCGGATGTGCTGGAAAATTAAACTCGGGACCTTTGACATGTAAAGCATGTGCTCTAACAGTGAGCTACTGCTTTACTTTGTAGGAGAACAACAGGGTTTAGAATCAGGCTTAGAATTATCAAGCAATTTGACATTTGGGGAAGGTAGCTTCAAATCTAACAGGGGTGTGCCTGGAGATGTCGCTCTCGGGACACTGCTATTCCCATCAGCCTCAGCCAGCAAAGCCCATGGACAGGGATGATGGGAGTTCGAGTCCAGGAACATCTGGAGGGTCACACTGATCCCTGCTTAATTGCCTGCATGGGGCAACAAGGAGAGCTTTCCCATTGCAAAATTGTTTGTTAATGACATGGAAAAATAGGAAGTAGGAAAGAAATGCAGTTTCCCCCCTGTAATTACAGCAATAATATTTTTCTCTGTCATAATTTTACGAGCAAACACAGCCGCAATAGCATTTGCACCCCACCCCTCCTCTCCACCATTTCTGTCCATTTGCATAATTCCCAGCCTGCAATGCAGTAAAAACCTTTTGAGATATTAACAAGATTATAAAAATGTCATGTCACATTTGAGAGCTGTCACAAACACGAGAGTTTTAATTATGAATAAATAAGATGGAGAGAGGGGAAAATAACAACCTCTCTCCACCCCACGATGGTGTTTGCTGTGGCACAGAGGAGCCTGCATTGTTGTATCAGTGCAAAGGCAGTGAAATGCTGAACGGCTGTAAAAATCCTTCCAAAATGCTAGAGAGAGAGAGAGAGAGAGAGATTACGTATTCTGAGAAATAAAATGGAGCAACGTAAAACTGATAAAGCATTACTAGTCAAATGCTATCTTTACAAGCAGTCATTACAAGAGAATTAATGGGTTTGGAACATGATGTCTGGCTGGCCTTGGTATCAATGGCTTGCTGCAGTTAAGTGGAGAACTGTGTGAATGTTCAAGGCAAGCTCTACTCTGGAAATTGTATCAAATAGAGAAATGTGGTTTTGGCATGGAATGGGGAGGTTGTGGACTTCCGTGATCTGGGCCTCTGCCCAAAGCCAGTTCTGGGTGTAGTGGCTGGTTGCAGCAGCTGGAGTCACAGTCACAGGCAACAATGTGGTCAGGCCTAGGAGCATTAATGAACTCTATAGGGAGCCTTTCGTTCAGAAAATGGCCTGAGGAGATAGAGGGACCCATCGCCTCTACCTATGAGAATGGCAAAACTCAGGCCTGCAGCCCTGCAAGCTCCCTAACTGGTCCTTGGGAGTCGCCCCAGGCTATAGCTTCTCTTCAACAACACAACCTCTCACCAGGGCATGATCCTCACTGACCCTACCATCCTCAAGCATTATTGCCTGCCTCTGATAATACCACTTGCATGTCTGTATGGAGAATAGAGTGTTTGAACTAGCCCACTGTGCAAAGGTACAATCTGCATTTCTTACTCCACCCCCTTTTGCCTCAGGCATCGACTGCTGCTGCCACTTTTATTTCCCCCGTTTCTTCTCTACCTGGTTGTTTGCTGGGTCGCTGCCTGCAGCTGGGTGATGAGTCTGAGTAGAGCTTTCCTCCCAAGTTGAACCCTGTTCATAGAAAGCTATCTGACAGGAAAACACATACTCCCCCGCCTCTGTGTGATTCATACCTGCCAAGTTGCTGTCAGAGAAATAAGGGACCGGGCCGGAAATAGCAGACCGGAAGTTGCGCTGCCGCCATTTTGGAACTGGGCGGAGCATGCTCAGAATTGACTTTTGATGCTGCTTTGCCCAGTTCCAAAATGGCCGCCGCGGCAGAAGTCGCACTGCAGCCATTTTGGAACTGGGCAGAGCAGCATCAAAAGTTGCTTCTGAGCATACTCCGCCTAGTTCCAAAATGGCCGACGCGCCAGAATAAACTGGGGGAAAAAAAAAACGGGTTTTTTCCCAGCTAGGAACAGCTGGAAAAACAGGGATTTCCTGGGGAAAACGGGAGACTTGGCACCTATGGTGTGATTCTGGGCTTCCCACCTGGTCCATCATCACCTCTGCTCTTGAGGCTCAAGGGGCAATGTGATTTCCTATGATTCCTGCATTTCAGCCGCTTGAACTTGATGACCCCTGGGTTCTTTCTAGGATTATTATAAGAAACAAGGTTCTAGACAGGGCCCCATAAAGGGTCATTGGTGAAGCATTCCTGAGGTGCATGTTCTCATGTGCTGAGGGTAGTCAAGTTTGGGTCCATGCATTGGTTCAGCAAGTGCAACTTAAGTAGGTATCTGTTAAAAAGAGAACTGCAGTTGTTCCCTCCACCCACCTCTATTCTTTCAAGGGAGAGGCTATAGATCAGGGGAATAGCACATGCTTTGCACATCCCTGGAAGCTCCTCTTCCAACCATCCAGCAATGGGAACAAAGTCTTCATTCCTGAATCGAGGGATGGTCCTTTTCATGGGATAACAGCATAAAAGTGGTTCGAAAGTGATTTTATCTCTCCTTCATCCACATGACTCACCCTGTCCTCAACCTCTCTCGTGCCCTCCCCCGCCCAATGCCTCCACCATGTTCTCTCTCATGTGTTCCAAATTCTTGCCATAGCAACAGCTCATCTGCACCGAGAGCAACCTCCTTATATAACAGCCAAATAGCTTAATGTGCAAAGGCTGTTTAGCTAATGTTTACAAGCTGCTTCAGCTAATCAGAAAACACAGCTTCAAATGCAGTTTTCCTCTCTTGATGAGATAACCCAATACTGTCACGGGTATGAGCTTTAAACAAATGGTGCTACAGAAGCATTGTCATATCCTTGACTTCACACAAGGCTCCACGTTCATCTTCAGGCTTCAGATGTTTGAGCACAATTAGCTGCAGTTCAATCTCCTCCAGTTTTACTTTGGAAAGAAGAAGCAGGGAAGGTACCTGGTATTCAGAAGCATTACTGCCTTTGGTGCTGGAGGAGACTCTTGAGAGTCCCATGGACTGCAAGAAGATCAAACCTATCCATTCTGAAGGAAATCAGCCCTGAGTGCTCACTGGAAGGACAGATCCTGAAGCTGAGGCTCCAATACTTTGGCCACCTCATGAGAAGAGAAGACTCCATGGAAAAGACCCTGATGTTGGGAAAGATTGAGGGCACAAGGAGAAGGGGACGACAGAGGATGAGATGGTTGGACAGTGTTCTCGAAGCTACCAACATGAATTTGATGAAACACCAGGAGGCAGTGGAAGACAGGAGTGCCTGGCATGCTCTGGCCCATGGGGTCACAAAGAGTCAGACACGACTAAATGACTAAACAACAACAACAACTGCCTTTGATCATGGGAGGGAGAACAATAGACATCAAGGCTAGTAGCCACTGATAGCCTTAACCTCCATGAATTTGTCCGGTCCTTTTGTAAAGCCACCCAAGTTGGTGGCCATCACTGCCTCCTGTGCAAGAGAGTTTCCAAAGTTAAAGATGCAATGCAAATGTTCTTCTCGGTGTTTCTCACTAGGAAGCTGCTTTGTTGGAATATGACCACTGACCTACAACTCAGTATTGTCTGCATTAGTCATCTTCTGCCTTAGACTTATGGCTCACCTTCAGCTCTAAGATGCATTTGAGGGCCTGCTTCATCTTCCCATATATTTTCATGGTAGAATGTGGCTGTTTCCACTCACTGTAAGTCATGCTGTGACATAATATTGGACCACTTGTCTACACTGACTAACCAGTTGGATCAGTGGTCTACACTGATTGACAGTGACCCTCTAGGCCAGTGATAGGCAACCTTTTGAGCTTGGTGTGTCAAAATTTGCCAAAAAACCAAGCATAACTCGGGTGGTGTGTCACTTCGAGGAAAAAAACCATAATTTCGCAATATTTATAGTTTAAATAACAAAAATGTATAATTGTAATATAGAACTGTATTTAACAAACCAAAAACTAATTATTTTACCAAACCAAACCAAAAACCCCTTACTTATCACAAAGTGCCCAGAGTTGTTGAACTTTTTTGGGGGAGCTGCTGACCCAAGTTTTGGAGGTTTTTTGGGTGTGTGTGTGCAAAAGTTGCTTTGCTTTTTTTTGGGGGGGGTGCCCCAAAGCTGCTGTGCTTTTTTTGGGGGGGGGAAGAGAACAGAAATAAATGACGAATAATACCTTCACTGGAACTAACACGCAGCACCGACATAGTCTGCCAAAGTGCCAGAAAAAACAGCACAGAAAGGGTTAAAAACCAATCTCTGGCTACCAGCAACAACAACAAAAAAGGATCCAGGTTTTAACAGTGGAGACAAGCTGTAGTGTGAGGAGGAGCGGGAGAACAAATGGGGGGGGGGGCAACAACAACAGCGTGAATGGGCTGATGGGGCGCATGCCAGCAGTGAGGGCTCTGCGTGTCACATCTGACACGCATGTCATTGGTTCACCATCACTGCTCTAGGCCTTCAGACAGGTGTTTTTTTTACAGGTGCGTTTCCCAGCCTTACATGTAGATGCCAGGGCTTTAACCCGGGAGCTTCTGCAGACAAAGTGCACACTCTACCACTGAGCTAGGCTCCTCTCCTCTCTTTGCTGGAAACCATCCTAGAAATCAGCTTTATGCCAAGGGCAACCATTGGGCCATCTATCTCAGTACTGTCTACACCAACTGGCAGCAAACCTTCAGAGTTTCAGACAGGGTCTTCCATAGCCCCTACTGCATACAACAAGGATTGAACCTGGGACCTGTTCCAGCTGAAGCAAGTGTTCTATGACTGAACTATGGCCCTTTCCATAAAAATAAGGAAACAGTCTAGCCTCATGGATCTGAATAAAGGCAGAGGCGTATGAAGTGGGAGGCAGAGGGGGCGGTTTGCCCCGGGTGCCACTCTAGAGGGGGGTGACAAGATGGCCCCTGCCTCCCCCAGCTGTAAAGCAGCCGAGGGCACATGCAGTCAGTATGGGCGCCACTTGCGCAGTGTCCATACGGGCTGCCACTCTCTCACGCCATCCATACGGGTGTCCGTACAGGCTGCCTCTCGCATGGCGACCGTACAGGCTGCCACGCAGTTCATCACTCCCCTCAGCGTCCCGCCCCGGGTGGTGGAGAGGGTTCCTCCGCCACTGAATAAAGGCCCACACTGCACTGGACGCAGCCTTCCACCAAGTCAGATCATTGGTCCATTTACTATCTTCAATGACTGGGAGTGGCTCTCCAGGTTTCCAGATAGGGGTCTTTCCCAGATGCCAAGAATGGAACCTAGTGCCTTCCGCCTTGCACAGCATGTATTCTGCCACCAAGATCTAGCCCTTCCCACCTTGCATAAGCTGTCACACTTGCGAGCATTGAGAGAGACCTCATTGTGCCCACTGAATGCTAGATGCTCCCTTTCACATTATTCATAATCCTGTCCCATGTGTTAAACTCAGCTCCCCAAATATCCTGCCAGCAGCAGACACAGACCTCTCTCTCTCTCTCTCTCTCTCTCTCTCTCTCTCTCTCTCTCTCTCTCTCTCTCTCTCTCTCTCTCTCTCTCTCTCGTCATTTCCAGTGATTCCTTTGTTCTCACTGCTGTTTTGTTTGCTTCCTGTTGGAATTTCAGTTGAAAAGCAACAGAAGCTTTAAAAAATTACATTCTAATCACTTCAGCAGCAAATGAGAGAAGAAAACAATCTCTGTGCTTCCTTTTCTGCAGAGACGAGAGGGTGGAAAGGAGAAAAACTGTTTCAAATCACACGGCAAACATGTGCCACCCTCCTTCTGGAAAATGCAGGAAGCTAGAACATTTCAAAGGCAATCAGGTAGGGACCTAAATGTTTGTCCGCATTCATAAATAAAATGAGTGGGAGGACTTGGAGTCTTGATTATCCCTTCTCTCACATCCATAAAAGCGAACCAGTTGCATCCCATGAACCTGATGGGACCCATTAAGAAGAGAACATTTCAAAACCTGATACCTGTGGTTCTAGTCACCTGCCAGAAGAGGTGGTGATCCTTCTGAGGAGACCCCCCCCCACACACACACTGCATTTGCCAGAATGCTCCTTGTACCTTACAACCTTGCCAGAATAAAGGCGATCCAAATCTTACAATATGTGCTAGTAAGGCAGGGGTTAAAACCAGTAGGCTAGTTTCTACACACACTCAGCCAACCCTTGCTAGCCTCCACTCAGGCAACCAAGAATTGTGATCAGAGTTCAGGGACACATTTCAGCCAGGCAAAACCTGCCCATGAAGCAACATGAGGCGGTTGCCTCGGGCAGCAAATCCGGCTTCCTTTGTGTGTGGCTGCTGCAGCATCCGCCTCCTCTGTGCCTGGCCATCCACTTTGCCATTGCCTGCTGCCTCCTGCCTTCATCCCCAGCCATTGGCTAAGCTTGTCTGGCGATGGTGGGAGCTGTGGTCCAGCAACACCTGGGAACCCAAAGTGGAGGAACACTGGTCTAGAGGTGAAACTCAAGTAGGGTTGCCATATATCCTCTTTTTTCCAGGACACGCCATATTTTTCATGGGCAGGGTCATCATCGATCCAGTTAAAAGTAGAAGTGTCCTCTTTTTTGCTCTTCAAAATACTAGACAGCCCACGAAAGGCCACTGCTCAGTGCTAGAGCATCTGCTTTACAGACAGAAGGCCCCAAGTTCTGGCATCTCCAGGTAAGGGCTGGGAGTGTCCCCTACCTGAAACGCTGAGCATCCACTGCAGGCAGTGCAGGCGAGACTGAGCTAGATGCTCTGATGGGTCTCCGTATAAGGGAGCTTCCTATGTAAATTATGAGGAAGGGCTGTACCTCAATAGCAGGACACATGCCTTGCATGCAGAAGGTCCCAGGTCGAGTCCCTGGGAATGTCCCCTGTCTGAAAGCTGCTGCTGGTCAGTGTGGATCACTTGGTTGGATATGGTAAAAGGCTGCTTCCTAGACTCCTAGATGGTAACAGGTTCTCTTAACCTTGGCTTCAATCAAGCCCTTGCACCACCCCTTGCTATTAAGAAGTACTTTTTTTTCCATTTTCCCCTCCTGCAGTATTTCCCCAGCTGATGCCCCTCCCCATCACATACCACGTGTCCTATATCTCGAA
This sequence comes from Zootoca vivipara, assembly GCF_963506605.1. Taxonomy (NCBI): domain Eukaryota; kingdom Metazoa; phylum Chordata; class Lepidosauria; order Squamata; family Lacertidae; genus Zootoca; species Zootoca vivipara. Next base: position 5,881,181 of record NC_083292.1, read on the forward strand.
TAGGTGAAAAATTAATTGATTGAACTGTTGTTTTCTGAATGTTATGTAAGGAAGGGCAAGGCTAGGTGGATCAAGCATACTGCCAGGAGGACCAATTAGAGAGAAGGGGAGGGGAGCAATTGAACAGCTAAAAGACACAATTTCCTTCCTCAGAGTTTGCTCCTTTCATCTCCGCTCCTTGCCAAGGATCCTTCTCTTTCTTCTATAATGAGCCACGCAGCTAAGAGTGAATATTGATGAATCAATCCTGCGCCTCCCTTACTGTTAGGGTAAATCACTCCAAATTGTACTTAGGACAAAAGAGGCCGAGCCTTATAAACTAGCTTCAGGAAAAAAACCTAACCACCCTAATCTTCCTTTCCAGGAAGACACATGCATGAAAAGGACAGTTCTCTATGCCTTCAGCCAGTTGCTGTGGACCAGTACTGTGCAAAAACCTGCCCTCCAATTTCTCACAAGTGAAAGAGGCACCATTTTTTTTCCTGCAGCTTCTGTAGAATTTTGATGTGACCTGAGCTTATGGTTGCAAGCTGACCATGAGTGGTGTCCATGTTCTTCTTCCCACAAAACTGCAGGTGAGGGCCTCCAGGCCTGGAGTCCAAATGTGCCCCCCCCAGACCTCCACCTGACCCTTGGGACTCATCCCAGAACCTGCCCCTCCCCGACTCTACTCCAGATGCTTCTTGAGTGCTTTTACCTGGCTGGAATGTGTTCTTGAACTATGATAGGAAGATCCTTGCTGGATCAGACCAGTGGTCCATATAGTCCAGCACCCCTGTTCTTGCAGTGGCCAACCAGATGCTTATGGGAAACCCACAGCCAGGACCTGAGGAAAGCAGCATTCTCCCCTCTTGCAGATTCCACTAGAGAGCAACATCCTTGAACCCCAAGGATGTTGGGGTTCTGCCCCCAAAAGTGGAGGTAGAGCAAGTGGCAGTAGAGCAGCCATAGGCAAACTCGGCCCTCTAGAAGTTTTGGGACTACAACTCCTATCATCCCTAGCCAACAGGACCAGTGGTCAGGGATGATGGGAGCTGTAGTCCCAAAACTTCTGGAGGGCCGAGTTTGCCTATGCCTGCAGTAGAGCATAGCCATTGTATCTAGTAGACATCCATAGCCTTTTCCTCCATGCATCTTTTAGGGGTGGCAGAAGATCTTTGCATGGATGGATGGGTGGCAGTGGCAGAGCTGGAGGAGTGATGCTCGTGGGCAGGGATGTATTTGGATATATGAGAGGACTCATTTCTCAATGAACATGCCATCTGCACAGGGCCTTAGAACAGGATCATCTGCTGCCCAAGACACTGGCTCTGCAGCTAGTATTTTGCACTGACGTTTTGTGCGGAGAATGTGTGCACGAGTCCGCGTTCACACATGGAAATCTTAATTATGGGAAATTGCAAGACCTAAAAGCCCCTTTTTGTGCATTCAAGTTCTATCATTGATAATAAAGGGAGGGGGAAATAGCATTTGAAAAGAAAGGGGCTTGTAGCAGCAATCATTCTAGTTTACCCCTACCGGCAGGCTTTCATTTCCACTGTGCTCACAATGGCCTCTAATAGATTTCAAATGCTCTCCCTCTCTCCGTCCTGTTGCTTTGATGAGCCCGTCTAGAAGGATTTCTCAGCTTGTCCAAGCTAAGTGCAAATTTTGTTCGAATGTAGGTGGCCCCACCCTCGTTACCCAGCTTTCTTCTCCAAATTACTTTGGCACCAAGTGGCTTTCTTTTTTGTCCCAGGTACTTTAAGCTGTATCATAATTACTTTTATGACAAACCATACCTTTTCTGGTACCAAATTAAGTGCTCAGCTTAGGAAAATATCTTCCTTTTCTTGCTTGCTTTCATTGAGGAAGGACATGGAGTCTACTGACACCTCAAAACACCTTAAGTGTTTTTTTAAACATCTTTGATATCATGTATGAGGAAGGGAAGGCGGAAAGGTCCCTGCTAAGTCTTCTAGTGAACTATATATAACAGAACTCTGCACCCCGCACCACCCGCTTCCCAGGTTAGCTTCAGGGCCCAATTCATTGAAAGCCACTTCCACCTTAAGGAGGAGGTGGGGTTGCAGGCTCTCACGACCCCTCCACGTGCACCCCTCTGCAATTGGGGGGTTCCCGGCTGCGTCACTGCCAGGCTGACCAATCCAGTTGGTCTGGAGGTGTGGCCCACTCAATTTAAATGGGATGCTCTCCCCTTTGCGCTCTCACCAGGGTGGTTCATGCTAGCCCACAAGGCCATTTCCCACATTACCCATCCATCAACTGAAGTCCCTGGGTGATCGAACTCTCCACATATCAACTGGTGAGCAGAGAGCACAATTCTGATGGACACTGTTTTGTCAGTGTCCATCAGAATTTGCCAGACAGATGAGAGCACCCACATAGATGAGAGCACCCACCTACACCAGCCAGTGTGGTGTAGTGGTTAAGAGCGGTAGACTCGTAATCTGGGGAACCGGATTCGCGTCTCCGCTCCTCCACATGCAGCTGCTGGGTGACCTTGGACTAGTCACACTTCTCTGAAGTCTCTCAGCCCCACCCACCTCACAGGGTGTCTGTTGTGGGGGAGGAGGGGAAAGGAGATTGTTAGCCGCTTTGAGACTCCTTTGGGTAGTGATAAAGCGGGATATCAAATCCAAACTCCTCCTCCTCCTCCTCTTCTTCTTCTTCTTCTTCTTCTTCTTCTTCTTCTTCTTATCAGTCAGCTGACATCATGTCAGATAACCGACAGGCAGGTGGCCCCACTCACCTGTCACAGGTTGTCTGCAGCAGTGGGGCAGATAAACTTCTGGCCAAAAAGATTCCTTTAGGAGATCATGTGCAGTGTACAGAGGGGATCACCTCCTCCTTCTGTTTGTCCTCAGCATCTGTTTATGATTACCAAGTGAGGATCTAGATTTGCATTCATATTTCACATAGCACACTTCTTCTTTTTTTCTCTCTCTCTTCCCTCCCCCAAGCTCTATTTTAAGGGATTAAAATTTCCTAGCAGCAATTTTCTGGAGAAAGAATTTTGATTGTGATGATAATGATCGCCTGGGGCCTTGTTGAGTGGGGGGGGGTGCGGTGAGGGATGCTGGACCAGAAGGCAAAGCTGACATTCCTGCTCAGCAGTAGTGGAGCAGCTTTGCTGAGTGGAAGAAGTGGAGCAACATGGGGAAGAAGGAAAGAACAAGATTGTCTGTGTGGAACTGGCAATGGCGACATGCACAGCTCTGGAAAATGGCAGCGGCTGGTACAATAAAACCAGGCCTGTCATAGCTCTCCCAGCTTATCCTCTCAGATTTGGGTTCTTGAGCTACCTGTAAGAGTGTCAGAGAATTCCAGCAGAAATGAAAATGGGAGGGGAAATTATCCGTCCCATGTCTGGAATGGAAATCCATCCAGTGAATGCAACTGGTGTTAGCTGTTATTGTTTTTAGTCTACAAAGAATATGTAATTGATCACTCCCCCGATCTGCATTGCATTTCCTGTGCATTGTAATGAACAACATGGTACAACACAATGATAACTGAATTAATGACATAAAACTCCACCCCAGCAGAAAGTGAGTCAAGCAAAATCGCTTTTGTTGGAAGCCGAACTTCGGAGGAACTGAAACAGGACTGTATGTGATAAAGATGGGGCCAAGATGCCTTCTTTCAGCCTGCCCTCCAGCCTGCTACCTTCCCTCAGAGGGCTTGAACCCAAAAATGTACTTCTGGTTTCCAATTTGTGGCTTCATTTACCTGTCTGTTTCCACCCCATGTCTGAAACTTTCGACCCTAGCTCTGATGTCATGCTACTCACCTGTATCCTCCTTGGCTTTTCTCAGGTCACGCTTTCAATGTGTATTGAGCATCCTCAACTCCATGGCCACTAAGATTTTCATAGGCAAGGTGGCCATACACCAAGACAGGTCCAAAGAAGCCTCCTTCACCTTACTGATGCCTCAAGGTTAGGGGTGAGTAACATTTTGGTCCTACAAAAGCTGTTGGGACTCCAACCTCCATCAACCTCAGCCAACATAGCCAATGCTCAGGGATGATGGGAGTTGGAGTCCAACAGCATCTGGAGGATCACAGATTAGCCACTCCTTGCCAAGGTACTCATTGAAGGTCTCAACTCTAATTTCACCCCCTTAACTTCTGCTGCCCGTGCATGGTGTGGTCAATACGAGGGAAGCTACATAATATGGACTACTGATCTCACAAGAGGAAAGCATTCTGACACTGTGATGCAGAGTAGTCAAATAAAACCAGATCCTGAAACTGATTTAGATCAAAGAGGGTGAAACCCTGCTTGATCCCAAAAAGCATACATCTTTGCAATACCAGAGGGTGGAAGCCACACTGAATGAGAAGCATTCAAAGCAGGGGAGATTTTTGGCTGTTTATTTAGTAGGTTCATATCCTGCTTTTCCTCCAAGGAGCGCAAGGAAGCAGACATGATTCTTTCTTCCTTTCCATCATATCCTCACAACAACTCCATGAGGCAGGATAATCTGAGAGACTGTCACTGACCCCAGATCATCCAGGGAGCTTCATGGTGGAAGGGGGATATGAACATGGGTCTCAGTGGCCTTAGTTCAGTGCTCTAATTGACGCACTGCACTGGCTCACATCCCATATGCTTTTCACCACCTCCTCTTTATGAACGTGCACAAATCTATGCCAGATATATCCACTGCATGGAGTAGGGGGTGGAGGAAGAATTTATTTGGAACATATAGGTCCAAAGGAAGCTGCCATATACCAAATCAGACCATCAGTCCATCAAGGTCAGAACTGTCTAATCTGTCTAGCACTGACTCTCCATGATTCCAGACAGAGACCTCTCCCAATTCTACATGGAGATTCCAGCGACTGAACTTGGAACCTTCTGCATGTAATGAGCACTCACACTATATTGTGGGTGCCTTTAGTAGAAGGGAGCTGGCCTGCTTCTCAGTGTTATTATTCAGAGGTTCACGCCCAGTCTCAGCTTTAAGTTTTGTTTCTTGGGAAGTGGGGCCAGACTCATTATAAATAGGGGGAGGAGCCAGTATTAACCAGGCAGTCCGTTAAGGAGCTTCACCCACCCACCCCTCCCTTTGCTAATGTTTCTTGTTTACAGGTTAACTTTTTCTTCCTGTTTAGCGGGCGCTGCTACGGTCTTTGACTGGTTGCTTTTGAAGGACCGGGAATAAATTTTCCTGCATTGGCAGGTTTTGTCTTCCCCGTAGCAATTCATCACAACTTTGGTAGTTATGGCCTTGGGTGGAATCCTTTAGTCTTTTCCTCCCTATAATATTGGGGTGTGTGTGAAGTGGTGACACCCCCCTGTGGCGGCGATTCCAGGGTCCCCTCTTAAAGGGTGTCACTGGCCATATACTGCAGGGTTGTCAGTGAACTACCCTGCATGCGGGGATATGGGCTCGGCTGCCTGCCTACACTTTCATCACACAGAGCACCCCCATATCCCATTTACCTTGATGTGCCCCAGTTCCCCGGCTGGGGGGCTGGGAGGGATACATGCCCGAGGCCTAATCCAAGGTCTTTTTACATTCAGAAGTTTAATAAAGTTGTGGCCTAATTTTAATTCCATAACACATTGTCAGAGTCTTTATTTCCTTTCCCACGTTCCCTGGGGGCTGGGGCTGTCGCGCCTGGTCACGCAAAGCCGATGTTCTGCTGTCCAATTCTTGACCAATTCTATGTTTGACTGTAAGGTCTTCAACATGGTTTGCAATGATGGTGTTTGAAACAGCGCAAATACACTGTAAATGAACAATATAGGTGCATAGAAAAGGAACAGAATAAAGCAAACGGCAGAGGAAAGCAGAATCAAAATCAAAACAATGGATTGTGACAATCAAAATCCTCCTAATAACGCAAATCTAAAATAAACACAGACGATTACCTTGACTGCTGAAGGTCAATCAGTGAAGGGAGCAGGGTTAGGCCCAGCAGCTGAGTCTTTCATGCAACTGTTTTAAAGATGTTTTATTTTGATGTTCTCAATCATACAGTTTTGAGGTGTTCTTAATGTTTCGAAATGCCTTAAATGGATATGTTATTTTATTTTTGACTGCATTGCTTTGTTGCTTTGTTGTTCAATTCCCTGGGCTCCTTTGGGAAGAAAGGAGAGATAGAAATTTCATTAATGCTATAATTAATAATGCAATTTTATCCCATTTCGGTCTTGCTAGCACTGTCATGTCCTTGTTCCATCCTCTTGTGTGCCATTCCATCCCATTCCATCCCACCCTACTGTGTGCATCTTGTACACACTTCTCATGTAAAATGCACACTTTCCCATTCATATGCCAGTATGCACCTTTCATGTAAAATGTGAATTTTTGGTACCCTTTCTGAGCTCCCCAAATGTGCTGCAAAATTCAGAGAAGTATGTAATGCAATGGACCCACTTGCAGAATCAGGAACCTCAGATATTGTTGGTCCACTGTGGAAAGTAGACTAAGCCAATTCCTAATCTAGTCCCAATCCTTTTGGAAGGCTGTTAATGGTCTTTGATAGATGCCAGAAGGGCATATGGCACCTTCTGGAGAATGCTTAAGGCACACCATTTTACCCTGACATTTGACACTTCAGGTGTATATTTTTAGGACCCACCTTTTTTTTGTAAGTTGTTTTAAACTGTGTTTAATGTTGCATCCCACCTTGGAGCCTTAGGGTGAAGGGCAGCTAATTAATAATAAACAATAAACCATTCTTTCTAGTTTGTTATATAAATTTCCCTCCCATGGCACGACAAGGCAGTTGACCAGCTTCCCAAGGTGTGATAAGCATACTGCCAAAAGGTACCACTTTGTAACTCATTGACTGAGTTCAACCTTTTTTTGTCAAACAGCCAAGGAAATAAAAAAAACGGTGTCTATGGATTTGGGGGTGGGGGCTGCTGGAAATAAAAACCTGCAGAAAACTGAGTTGCTTCTAGAAAAGAAGAAGCGAGCAGCAGCTTTTGATAAGAACTAGCAAATAGAGAGAGAGAAACTCTCATCATTGTAGCATGCTCGGCATTTAATTTCTATCAATTGCAAATCACCTGCTCAGGCCATTTCCAAGGGAGGCGACGTTTCTGGGGCTGACAAATCAGTTTCCCTAGCTAGAATCAACTTTGGGAGCCTCAGTTATTTAATCTTCTCCCCCAAGTTCTCCTGCCTTCGCCCTCTAACCGTATGCATTATTAGAAAATTAGTAACAGCCGTTCCCTTAAACCAACTGGCCATTAGGCACTGGAAGACAACTGGATGCAGAGATTAAAAGTGACAGTCCTTGCAAAAGATGTAGAGCACCAGGGAATCCCACAGCACTAATGAAATATTGATTGCAGATGTGGATTGCCAGAGAAAGGCACTAATGGCTACAGAGCACACCAGCAGATTGCATGTAAATGGATGCTGAGGAATGTGGTGGGACACCTGGTCAGAACCAGGGCTCTTTTCCTGTTTTCTCCCTAGTAGTTGGCACAACCATCTACTCTCAAAGCCAGCGGGTTGAGAAGCACTGTGTTTTTCATCGTTGCTTTGGTCGTGAACCCATCACTTACTAATGTTCTTTCGGCTTGTCTCAGTGGCTTCTACAGTTGCAGGGGTCTGTCTATGTGGGGAGGCTAAAGTCCCCTTTCTCTGCCACCATCAACAAACCAGGGAGGAGGGTCGGGCAGGCCTCAATTTATCCCCCTGGGAGCACGCCCAAGCAACGCCTATTGGCTGGTTGAGCTCACACCCTACGGAATTCATGCCCCAAAGCCTGCCAGCAATTGGCTGATCCACAGGCAGGCTGTAATCCTCCCCAGCCAGACACTGGACTGTGGGACATGGTCATGGCCAGGCCACAATGCTGCCTGACCATTAAAGCAGGCTTCCTCAACCTCGGCCCTCCAGATGTTTTTGACCTACAACTCCCATGATCCCTAGCTAGCAGGACCAGCGGTCAGGGATGGTGGGAATTGTAGTCTCAAAACATCTGGAGGGCCGAGGTTAAGGAAGCCTGCCTTAATGGTCCATACTTAGAGGGCTATTACCTCACCCACCAGTTAACTAGCCTGGCTAGTCCAGGAACTGAATCTGTGTTGAGTTCCAGAATTAAAATGGTGCTCAGGCATGCAACCTACCCACTCACCCCAAAACCTGTCAATACTATGATTGCATCAAATGAAAACCATTATGGAGTAGTGGTCAGTGTTGACCTTGGCCTTGGGAGATCAGGGTTCTACTCCCCAACCTGCCATAAGGCATCCTGGACGATAAGGCTATCGATAGCTACTGACCACATTGGTGATGTTCTACCACCACAGTCAGAGGTAGTATTGAAGGGAAGGATTTGCTAATTGTATTATTGAGCCAAATCTGATCATATAGTTTCCTATTCCATGGATGTCTTATTTCTTATAATGCTTTTCAGTGCCTCTGCGTCTCTGCACCAAAGTGTGTCAAAGTGCAAAGCAAAAGGAACAGGATGCCCAGCTCAAGGCTGGATGATGGCTGGCTATGTCTGACGCGTAGTCTTACTCAAGGCTGCTGGAAGTTGCTAGTTTGACGCGTAAACTGAAGGCTAAAGGCTTTGTTGAGCCAGCATGTGTTTAGAGTCTACACCCAGAGATATGAATTCGACAGTAATTGACAATATGTATAGACGATGTGAAGGAGGGGGGAAGATGCGTAAATCACCATTGTCCCCTATAGCCCTGTTTATGTTACCCCTGCCTTTGCCTCAGTGTTTCTGGCCTTTGCCTTTGCGTCTATGCACTCAAGGCTGCTGGAAGATGCTACCGGGGCAGCATTAGTCAGCATGTGTTTATGAGAAGGACAGGACAAAGTGCGTGCGCACTCTTACAAAGGAGGGGGAAAGAGCCCAAAAGAAGTGTATAAGAATCTTTGCAAATTTGTGTTTCTTGACTCTTGTCGTGAAACATGGGTCACCAAGAGTCTCTTAAATTTAAGAATTAAATGCTTTCTCTGGAACTCAACCCTGGTGTCGTTTTGACTATCTTTGTCCTGCCTGGGCGCAACTTAAAGGACCCTTAGTAGCTGATAAGGCTACAGTATGCCTCTGAATAGCAATTGCTGGGAATTTCAAGTGGGGAAAGTGCCTTTTTTGCACTTGGGTCCTACTTTCAGCCTTCCCAAAGGCATCTGTGCAAAAAGGATGCTGGGTTAGATGGGCTATTGGTGTGACCCAGAAAGGCTCTTGCATTCTCATATCCCGGGGTGACCTTGCACTAGGTGGCCTAACCTTCTTCACTTGCTGCAAGGATGGGGAGAAACTCTGCATGCCGCCTTGAGCTCTTTGGGGGAAATGATGGGATATAAAAGTACAAGTAGATTAATAGATAAGAGCAGGAGAATGTTTTAGGGTCATCAGAAAACCTCCCCCCGCCCCGGCTTCTTGGATATACAAAACCTCCTCATTAGTCCCTGGGCAGTGGCTGGCTTGCCAACCCACAGTATGTTTGCTTTCACCTACTGCTATTCAGAGTCCATTGATATTCACTGCAGCAGTGGATCATAATTTAGATGGCTTCACCATGCTGACTCCCCCCTTCCTTAATGCTCAAAATAAATGAATTGTTACCACGGGTTTGCTGCAATTTAAAGCAATGGCTGTGGCAGAAACAGAAGCGTGAATCCCATTTCGGATCCCCTTTGAACCCTAATAGGCGCTTCGCAGCATTTGCAGGGCAGGGAGAGGCCATCTGCGGGAAAGATACCATTTCCCATTCTAATGACAAGCAAACTACAATATTGCGTCTACATGCCGGATACGCCAACGCTGTGTGAACATATGCAAATCCCTAGATAATTGGACATTATTTTCTATGGACTCACAAATATCATTTTCTCTGCTTAAGCGGATCAGAATTATTCTGTTCATCATTATTAGGAAGCACACATTGCCACCATTAGGAACCTATAAACTGGCTTGGCACAAAGTCAGACCCTTAGTTCATCTAGCTCAATGTTGTCCACACCGACTGGCAGCAACTATCTAGCGTCTCTAAAAAGGTCTCTCCGAGACCTACTGAGACATGACAGGGATGGATCCTGGGACCTTCTGCATGCAGACAGAAAAGCGAGCAGAGCCACACTTTATTTTTCTTTGTACAGCAGACTCGTTTTTAGGCACACTCTCACACCCCTCTCTATCCTCCATCCAGGCAGGCAAGAAAAAGGCATCATCAGAGTTCAACAATATATTCCAGCCATGCACAAACATTCAAGGAGGATGCAAAGGACTGGTGGCCGTGGGGCGTCTCAGAAGGCCTGGGTAGAGTAACTCATTAGAGAGGCCCAGAGAGCAACACTTGGCCCTCAGGGGGGGTCCCCGCTTTAATGGCCAATACCGACACCTTAAATTGGGCTTGGGAATGCACTAGGCAACCAGGGCAACTGGAGTAGAAATGGTGTTGCCTGACCTGATCGCCTGGCTCCCACCAATGCTTGAGCAGTCTAAACAGACGAAGTTTCTGAACCAATCATATTTAAAGGAGCAGAGCAGGGACTCAGGTTGAGACAACACAGTCAGAGCAAAGAGCAAGATTGATAATAAATTATACATTAACAGAATATTTTGACATCACAAAAGGAACTAGACAAGGATGTCCACTATCTCCACTATTATTCATCATGGTCCTGGAGGTATTATTGAATAGATTAAGAGAAGTTTCTACAATTAGAGGAATCAAAGTTGGTGCAAAACAATTTAAAGTGAAAGCCTTTGCGGACGATTTAGTTTTGACATTGGAAAACCCCAGTGAAAGTGTTGCGGAAGCTATAGAAGAAATCGAGAGATTTGGCCAACTTGCAGGTTTTAAACTAAATAGACAGAAAACAAAGATAATGGTGATGAACATGACAAAGGAAGAAAAGCAAGAAATACAACAAAAATATGGAAACGTTGTGGCAAAAAAAGTACAATACCTGGGAATATGGATGACAGCAAAGAACATAAATCTATATAACGACAACTATGAGCTAGTATGGAGAGAAATTAAGAAAGATTTGGAAAGATGGGCTAGAATGAAACTGTCATTCTTAGGAAGAATAGCAGCAATTAAGATGAACGTGCTACCCAAGATGTTATTTCTATTCCAAACTATACCTATTGTAAAAGGAACAAGACAATTCAAAGAGTGGCAAAAGACTCTGACGAGATTTGTCTGGCAGGGGAAAAAACCAAGAATAAAATATAAAATTTTGGTGGACAAAAAAGAGAGAGGTGGATTCTCCATGCCAGACTTGAGGTTATATTATGAAGCGTCTTGTTTGTGTTGGGTAAAAGAATGGATAACATTGAGAAGTACCTATTTGTTAGATTTAGAAGGATTTAACAATAGATTTGGATGGCATGCATATTTATGGTATGACAAAAAAAGGCCCACAAAGGATTTACAAATCATGTGATAAGAAGATCTCTGTATGAAGTGTGGGAAAGAAATAAAATGCTGTTAGAAACTAAAACTCCATGGTGGATTTCACCAGCAGAGGTATTGACGGTTAAGAAAGTAAATATGGAAGGGAGGAGGGCCACGTACGAGGAAATCTTGACAAAAACAGATAAGGGGTGGAAGTTGAAACCTTATGAAGAAATTAAAGACATGTTGACAGGATGGATACAATATCACCAAATTAATGATGTACTTAGAGATGATAGAAAAATAGGTTTTGAGGACAAAAGGTCCAAATTTCAAATAGAAGTGTTGGAAGGTAAAATTAAACTTTTGTCAAAAATGTATGATCTGTTGTTAGAATGGTATACAAAAGATGAATTGACAAAAGATGTGATGATAAAATGGGCAAAGGATTTTGGGCATAATATTGAATATGATGCGTGGTTGAAACTATGGAAGATTTACAGCATGTACAACCCTGAAAGAAAATGTTTATAAGATGATGTATAAATGGTATTTAACACCAGTAAAATTGGCTAAAATGTATAGAATGAGTGGTAAATCATGCTGGAAGTGTAAAGAGAAAGATGGGGAATTTTATCATATGTGGTGGACATGCGATAAAGTTAAAAGATTTTGGGAGATGATATATAACGAATTGAAAAAGATCTTTAAATATACCTTTCCCAAAAAACCGGAGGCATTTTTGTTAGGGATTATGGGAGGAGAGATTATGAAAGAAGACCAAGTACTGTTTATGTGCGCGACAACTGCGGCTAGGACATTGTTAGCCCAAAAATGGAAACTTCAGGAACTACCAACAATCGAAGAGTGGCAGATGAAAATGATAGACTATGCAGATTTAGCTAGACTGACTTGCAAGATCTGAGACCAAGGAGAGACAAGGTTCCAAAAAGACTGGAGTAAATATGTGGACTACATGGAGAAAAACTGTAGAAGTTTAAAAACACTTGCAGGATTGAAATAAATCCTATGAACTGACTGGGAAAAAAAAGATAATAAGGAACTGCAAAAAAGGAGTTAACAAGAAAACCGCATGAAGGGAGGGAGGGAAGTCACAGCTCGGCAGAGCAAGGCGAAAGAGGGGAATTTAAGATGTATTGTATAAAAGATTTGGGGTTTTTTTGTTTTTGTTTTTGTTGTTAATTGGAAAATTGAATAAAATTATTTGGGTTGAGACAACACAGGAAGCATCTGGGGTGCCAACTCATGGGGGCCGAGCTGTTTTGGGACCCCTCAATATGTGGGGGGTGGGGGCCCAGCCCCCCAAATGTGTGGGGTGTAATCTATTGGTGCAGTCAAATGCAACATTTCTTATTTCCCTAGAGTGGACACAGGTAAGGGGACATCCAGTCAGTGTAACTTCCTGTTCCACTTGTCTGGAGCATCCTCTCCCTGTTTGTGACCAGGGAGATGGGTGTGGCTCTGGTTGACTCCACAAAAGAGCCAAGTCATGCAGCCATTTTGTCAGACTACTGTCTTGATGCTCTCTTGCTGCCATGCTGCTCTCCTGCAGCCATTTGTTCTTCTAATGTAATTTTTCTGTCTGCTGGCCCTCAGCCAGCAGCACATGAGTTCAGTCTCCATGAGATGGATTCACTGTTTGTTTAAACAAAATTAAAAATTTCATTCCATTAGCACCTTAGAGTCTAACTAAGTTTGTCATTGGTATGAGCTTTCGTGTGCATGCACACTTCTTCAGATACGTTTGTTTGTGAACTACTAAGAAAAGCCTGCCTTTCAGGGATCAAATCGTGAACTGAAATCTGTGTAAACTTTTTGTTACTTTACTCAGAAAGACTTGTGTCTTTATTCTTTTAGGAGGGATAAAAGGGGACACCAGGAAATAATCTTAACTAAGAGATTCAAACAAATCTGCAAACTAGCTTCCAGCTGTATTGAGGGAAATTTGCTCTGCTTCATCACTCACTAGCATGAGTGAAGGAAGGATAAAAAAGGTAAAGGTAAAGGAACCCCTGACAGTTAAGTCCAGTAGCAGACGACTCTGGGGTTGCGGCGTTCATCTCGCTTTACAGGCTGAGGGAGCCGGCGTTTGTCCGCAGACAGTTTTTCCGGGTCATGTGGCCAGCATGACTAAGCCGCTTCTGGCACAATGGAACATCGAAACCAGAGCAGTGCACGGAAATGTTGTTTACCTTCCTGCCAGAGCGACACCTATTTATCTACTTGCACTTTTTTGGCATGCTTTCGAACTGCTAGGTTGGCAGGAGATGGGACCGAGCAAGGGGAGCTCAACCCGTCACAGGGATTCGAACCACCGACCTTCTGATCGGCAAGCCCAAGAGGCTCAGTGGTTTACGCCACTGTACAATATATCCTTTCCTACTATTCTTAACATTCCCACAAAATGTGCAGGGTGTGGCGCAGAGCAGGGCTCAGCGCGGTATCCAGCCTTCTCCCAACAGCGAAGGGCAGGGCACTCTGGCATGGGGCATAGGGCATAGGGCATGGGGTGGGAGTGGGAGTGGGTTGCCCAGCCAGGGCCGGCTCGCCCAGTGAGCTTTGGCCCTCCTTATCAAAGGACACATGATACCCACTACTGCTGTAGTTGAGCCTGGATGTGCTAGTGTTTGGGTAACTGTTTTTGCGCATGGATACACAACACAGTGTGTGCTGCTAACACAGCATCCCTCCACGTATTCATTTAAGTGCATTTTGATAAATGCAACTCTATCACTCATGTTTTCCCCAGACTGGCTTCAAGTCTCTCTCCCCCCGCCCCCCATATCTTTTGGCTCCTTTGCTTTCAGCCTCACATCTGTCACCTTCTTATTTTCTCTGTTTCCTACACCTCCCAAGACTTGGCAAAGCCTCCTGGCATCCATTACAGGCCAGAAACATCGTTTCCTCCACCCAGTGGCTCGTTTGAAATGGATCCTGTTTTTCATCAGCTGCATTTGGTGTCCTTACACAGCTGAACTGGGATATTTTTTGCCCACTGTAGTTCTGCAATCTGCCCCTAGCTTTGCACATTCCTTCAACAGCTTCTCACTTCAGAATTGGTGCCTCCTTTGTTGACTCTTGTCTTCTCTGGTGAAGCAAATCTGATGGTGGAGCTTCGCCAAGCAATGGGAGCAGAGGAAGCAGAAATCAGGGCTGATGTTCAAAAATGCATTTAGAGAGAGAGGGAGCACTATGCCGCCTTTACACATTGCAACCATCTACTTACTATTCTGTGGTCTCTATGAAATGTTGGTTCTGGTCCAGCGACTAATGGATGGATGTTTTAATGAAACAACACAGCTACAATCAGCACCCGCATTGGCGGCATCAGCAAGCCAAGCCAACAGCTCAACGCAGTTCAGAAAGGCCTGGGGAGATTTTCCTTCATGTCCAAAGTCGCATCCTAGCTGGTTGGATGTGCCAGGCATTGCTTGAACTGAATCTAGGCAGCTGGCTTGCTTGACAGATGGCTTTCTCCCTCTCATATAACCTGAAACCAAAGGGATCAACCAATGGAGCTGAATGGTGGGAGATTCAGGAGAGACAAACGGAAGGGGATTGTCGCACTGCATAGTGGTGGCTGGTGCCCTTGGGGACTGATAGGCCAGAAGGCAGGGAGGTCAACAGTAGGCAGAGCCACTGGCAAGCAGACTGGGCCCTGACTCTGAGATGTTCTTTCCTCCTGCAGGACCCTTGGAGAAAGTGGGGAGCCAAAAAACCTGGCAGCCAGCAGCATCTCTTTGCTGCTGGCCTTTGCCCGAAGGTTGCCCCATCTCAGAGTAAGTAGCTCTCCTTCATGGATTCAGTCCTTTGAATCCTTCCATCTCCCCAAGAGGCTCTCAAAGTTTCTCATCCTCTGCAGTTGATAGCACACCTAACTGGGGGGGATGGGACTGCTTACTCTTCTGATGACATCAGAGAATTCTAGACTCTAGGAAAGTTCAGGGTGGCAGGAGAGGATATGTTGTTTATTAATATCTTTCATAACATGCGCTTGTTGTTCTTGTTTAGTCATTTAGTCGTGTCCGACTCTTCGTGACCCCATGGACCATAGCACGCCAGGCACTCCTGTCTTCCACTGCCTCCCGCAGTTTGGTCAAACTTATGTTCGTAGCTTTGAGAACACTGTCCAACCATCTTGTCCTCTGTCGTCCCCTTCTCCTAGTGCCCTCAATCTTTCCCAACATCAGGGTCTTTTCCAGGGAGTCTTCTCTTCTCATGAGTATTGAAGCCTCAGCTTCAGGATCTGTCCTTCCAGTGAGCACTCAGGGCTGATTTCCTTCAGAATGGAGAGGTTTGATCTTCTTGCAGTCCATGGGACTCTCAAGAGTCTCCTCCAGCACCATAATTCAAAAGCATCAATTCTTCGGTGATCAGCCTTCTTTATGGTCCAGCTCTCACTTCCATACATCACTATTGGGAAAACCATAGCTTTAACTATAAGGACCTTTGTAGGCAAGGTGATGTCTCTGCTTTTTAAGATGTTGTCTAGGTTTGTCATTGCTTTTCTCCCAAGAAGCAGGCGTCTTTTAATTTCATGACTGCTGTCACCATCTGCAGTGATCAAGGAGCCCAAGAATAGCAAGTTCCTTTACTTAGCAGAGTGCATTCCCCTTTATACAGCAGAAAACTAGTTGCAAACTCATGTGAGTTTCTTAAGACAATACGCAATTCAACTCCAAGTTGAATTCCTAGGGTGTTTTTCTTTAAACCAGACTTGGGCTGGATAGACCTTCGCATAAAGGACACCTTCATACAGAGGGCTGTCCTCTTTAAAGTAGGAACCATGCTCTGCTAGGGTGCAACCCCAGGAGGATGTGAATTGCTCAAGGTTACCAGCATGGAAGGATGGTTTGATGCCCCCCCCCCACCTCACCGCATAATGGTAGGGGCGGGAAAGTATAACCCATCCCTCTTGGTTTGACTTCTGTCATTCTTCTTAAGAAATTTAGACTCCACCCCATGATCACTGAGCTGCCCATTTCTGTATTTTTAAAAGGGTGAAAGAGCTTCTTCATGGTGAAAAGGAAAGGGTTGAAGAAAAGGGAAAGGGTTTTCCCTTTTTCATATCTTAAGTCGCTCACAAAGGACTCAGCAACTCTGCACTTGAGACATACCGTATATACATTTTTGCCCAGCTGGCATTTTTCACCCCAGGAGTGATTAATTCATGGCAACCCCCACCCCTAGATTGGAATTCAGGTGATCACACAAAATACCACTGGTGGCTTTCAGTGAAAAAGAATACTATTGATTCTGATGTTGTCCAGAAAAGATATATATATATATATATATATATATATATATATATATATATATATATGAGAATGAAATGGGGGGGGGGAGAAGCAGTAGCTTAACTCAAGGTATCTGTGGATATATATTTCCTTTGTTTCAGAAAACTTTAGAGGGATTTTCTACAACACACCCTTAAGAAAATCAATACCCCATTACTTTGAAATGTTGACATTTAGTCAATTATGATTTATTGATCAGGATTCTCTCCCCTCCCCTCCCCGATTTTTAAGGCGTTGGAAGCGGAGGTCTTCGAACAGATGACCTCATATGGTATGTTTTAAACCTCAGCATTAAAATGTCTGTCTATGAATGGTATAGATAGCTTTTACTTAAAGTATCCTTTATTACCCAGAATATGGCCCTGAATACTCCCCCCCCCAAAAAAAACTTCTAATATTGCGGCATATTTGGTTATTCCTCTTGGTTATTTCAGCATCTCCCATTACACTGGAATTCACAGACAGCCAATGAAGCTGAATGTTGGAAGATTAATGATACATAAAAGAAAGTGCTTCTTCATGCAGCACACATTAAACTATGGAACGCGTTCCCAATTTGGATGGCTTTAAAAGAGGACTGGGCAAACTCATGGAGGATAAGGTTATGAATGGCTGCTAGCATGATGGCTGTGTTCTGTCTCCACAACTGCAGGCAGTAAAGCCACAGGAAGGAAGAGTTTCCCACCGTTATTTGGTATTGTAAAAACCAGATCCTGGACTAGATAGGACATTGGCCTGATCCAGCAGCCTATTCTTATGTGTGTGTTTTTATAATAATTTTTATTTGTTTTACATATAATCACATAACATAACATTATATCCTGTTATTATACAGTATCTCTTTCGCTCAATTGAGCCTAATGACTCCCCTCCCTCCTGCCTACCGGTTTTCAAAATTAAAATTTTCATCTTAGCATTTCATTCCCTTTCCTGTTCTTTTTATATCATATCTAAATATATTGAGTTTCTCATCCTGGATAGGTAGCATTTTCATCTTACGAGTCTTCAGATAACCCTGTCTAGTGATGTTAATTGTTTACAGTTGTCTTTCATATATATATATATATATATATATATATATATATATATATATATATATGCAAAAGGTCCATGTTTGTGTTTCATGACCTTTCTCCAAAACCGCTTGACTGGACACAACGTTCCACTCCAATATGCGAGTGTTTCCATAAACTTAGATTACACAGATGGGACACCTGTCACAGGTAAAAACATGAATTTGTGCAAAAAATAGCTCCCTCTAGTGGACGGCAAAGGAACAGACGCCATTTCTGTACTAGTTACAGGTAGGTAGCCGTGTTGGTCTGACGTAGTCAAAACAAAATAAAAAAAAATCCTTCCAGTAGCACCTTAGAGACCAACTAAGTTTGTCATAGGTATGAGCTTGCGTGTTCATACACACTTCTTCAGAGAAGTGTGCATGCACACGAAAGCTCATACCTATGACAAACTTACTTGGTCTCTAAGGCACTACTAGAAGGATTTTTTAAATTTTATTTCTGTACTGTCACCACACCCTATCCACCCCCTCCTCCTACCTCCCCAACACCTGCCACCTACTCCTACTCCTCCTACCTCACCAGGTCTTTGGAGGTCTTTAAGCAGAGGCTTGACAGGCATATGTCAAGAATGCTTTGATGGTGTTTCCTGCTTGGCAGGGGGTTGGACTGGATGGCCCTTGTGGTATCTTCCAACTCTATGATTCTATGATTCTAACTGCTAGCTCAAGTCTTATGGCAATTTCTTGCTCCATCCTGTCCACCTCTATTACTTACTTACTTACTTCCTCCACCTCAGCTGAAGGGAAGAGCTACTGTTCTGTCTTCTTACTGCTGAAACTAATCAGAAGTGTAACTTAAATGACAAACAGCTCCAGCCATCCCAAAAAGCTCGAGAGACTTTCCACACAGAAGGAAGAGAGGTCACCTGCATGCATTATTACACAGCATGATGGGCTAATGGCAGGGAGAGCAGAGCAATTTTCACACAGTGTTTAAGTGCTAATCATTTTATGGCACCACGAATTATAATCTTTTTTTTTTGCAAACTCCGGATCTGTAACTTGGGGGGGGGGAGTATTCAAATGGGTCAGGGAGATCAATTCACTCAGCCTCTTTGATGTGTGTTCCAGATGTTTTCCAAGACACTGGCTATGATTTGCAGAGAGTTGCCTTGAGGTATCTGCCAAAAACTGTGGATGGCAGAGATGTAAGTATTGGTGAACCTTAAGGGAATACCACGCAGATCACAGTCAGGCTGCTCCCCACGAACACAAATCTATGCAATTGCTTTGTGGGATACAGGGTGCCATAGGCGTAGTATAGCCATAGGCCTGCACAGGGGTATCTGTGCCAGGGGTGCAAGGCACTCTCTAATTATTATTATTTTAAAATCACATTGGAGATGAAGGGAAGCAGGCAGAGGGAGACTTTAAGCAGAATAAAAAGACTGCAATGAATCTGGAATAGATCTGCAGCTTCTGCCTTCACCTGTCTCTGGAAATAGTAATGGGATTATTGCCTCCAGTGACAGCAGTGAAAGAATAAAAAAATTCATTCAGTAGCACCTTAAAGACCAACTAAGTTTTTTTTTTTTTTGGTATGAGCTTTTGTGTGCATGCACACTTCTTCAGATGCTGAATTACAACTTATCACATAGGATTCTTATCTCATTATACATGATAAAGCAATCTTCAGCCATCTCAACCCTTGCTTTTTCATGCAAAACCATTTGCAGTCGTTTTCAGTCATCAACAGCTATCAGTCAGTCAATCACCCACTTCCACCACCCTTCTGAGTGATACCCCCTCCCCTCCCCACCCCTCCCCACCCCTTCTCCACATAAGCGCCTGGGGACTCCTATTTCAGTGTACAGTGGTACCTCTACTTACAAATTTAATGCGTTCCGAACACACATTTGTAAGTTGAAAAAAATTGTAAGTCAAATCCCATAGGAATGCATTGGGAGAAAAAATTCGTAAGTCGAAGCAATCCTATCTAAAAATTCGTAAGTAGAAAAATCCCAACTAAACCGCATCCAAGATGGCGGACGGAGCTCCATTTGTAAGTAGAAAAATTCATAAGTAGAGTTATTTGTAAGTAGAAGTACCACTGTATCTGAAGAAGTGTGCAGGTATCCGAAGAAGTGTGCATGCACACGAAAGCTCATACCAAAATAAAAACTTAGTTGGTCTTTAAGGTGCTACTGAAGGAATTTTTTTATTTTACTTCGACCCAGACCAACACGGCTACCTACCTGTAACCAGCAGTGAAAGAGAAGCAGCACTTTCCTCTGTAGGTGGACATGCCAGCCTTTTTCTTCTGCCCCTCTCTCTCTCTCTCTCTCTCTCTCTCTCTCTCTCTCTCTCGTGGCTCTGTCTCCTTCTGAGCTCTGTTCAACACCTTTTGTGGGAAGAAATCTGTAGGGCCAAGGGACTGCTTCTGTGCCATGAATGGACACCTTGTGAAGCACCTCTCCCCGCATGAACCAACTGGGACCCTGCGACCATCATCTGAGGCCCTTCTTCATGCACCTCCTCCATGAGAGGTTTGGAAAGCATTTCACGAACACAGATCCACTGCAGAAAAGGCCCGTTCTTGTGTCGCTTGGCACCAGATCTCTCGTGGATGAGAATATGAAGAAAGGGGGCAACACAACAATTACAAATGATCCCCATCCAAACTGATTTGTGGCCAGATTCGGGGCAGATAGTCCTTACCCTGGGTGCGTCAGCCTAACTGAGGGTCCTGAACTGGGACCACGGCTTGGATCAGGGGACTGTGGACAGCCCTAAAATTTGCTACCTAAACTTTAATTTTGCCAGGGATTGTTGCTGAATGTTTTACACAACCACAGCAGTGTACTTTGTCTCCACACACCCCAGAAAATCTGGGACGATAGCAATGCTTTAGTCAAACACAATTGTCCTTAATCACTAAGTGTACATTTAGGCACAGTGATTTAATCCAAGGAGACATAAAACATGAATGTGTTTAGGCATCAGATTAGTAGCTGACAAGCTCTATCACATCATGGCATCATTCTTATAGCTACCCTGCAGTTTCCATTTTAAATGTCCAGAAAGGTGATTATTGCATTCTGACAAGCACTGAGGGCAGGAGGGTGAGAAGTTAGTGTTCTTGAGCTAAAGCATTTTGCATGCCATCTATCGCCTAACTGTCCCTGGCTTCTCTCCAACCCACACTTATTGTATGTTTTTTTTTAAAAAAAAAAAACCCTCAACAATCATAGATCTAATTTTCAGCTGCTGTATCTAACAAGGAGCTGTCATGTCAGCGGAAGCTGTGATTTGAAGCTCAGACAATAACTGGTAGCGTGCCCTAAGGAAGGCAATTCTTTCTCAATGCAGAAGTTTCTTCAGGATTTCCTTGGCTTTGAGAAAGAACAAGTTATGTTCCTTATTGCATCTGGGATACAGGCAGGATTAGTATCATACTTAAGGGCATCTGAATTTGGCCCAAAGAGTGATGCACAATGTGTGTGTGTGTGGGGGGGTCCTCCTTGGGTGAAAACACCTTAGTGATTTGAAGGGAACACAACAGAATTCAAATGTGTCTCATTATTTTTTCTTTTTCATGCATCTATGCATCTGCGTGACTGAATATCACAAGCAAAGCAATTGGGGTGAGAGCTGAGTTTAGGCTTGCACCAAATGTTTTTAAAATGGAAACTGCAATTATTATTAATAATTAATATATTAATATACCCGAAGGAGCGTCTCCACCACCATCGTTCTGCCCGGACACTGAGGTCCATTGCCGAGGGCCTTCTGGCAGTTCCCTTGTTGCGAGAAGCCAAGTTGCAGGGAACCAGGCAGAGGGCCTTCTCGGTGGTGGCGCCCGCCCTGTGGAAAGCCCTCCCATCAGATGTCAAAGAGAAAAACAGCTACCAGATTTTTAGAAGACATCTGAAGGCAGCCCTGTTTAGGGAGGCTTTTAATGTTTAATAGATTATTGTATTTCATTTTTCTGTTGGAAAATGTGGGAAACCCAGCCAGATGGGCGGGGTACAAATAATAAATTATTATTATTATTATTATTATTATTATTATTATTATTATTATATCCATTTATTTGTTTTTGTTGTTGTTTCAAATAGCAAGTTGGGTGGGGTCAAAATTTATTCTGACAAAGGCACAAAATAGCTCCAAAGCCCATGTTTCACAAGGTGCAAGTTGAATCTTGTGCCCTGGTGAAAACAGTTAATAAAGCTATTTTGCCCTAAGGGAACTCATTTTATGTAGAAATTACAGCTATTGAGATGCTTAATTTTGTACCAATTGCCAGATTCCTTTCTATAAGGTTGTGATATATTCAATCACAAAGCATCATATTTGCTACGTGACCCTTGACTGGATGAAATCACTCATATGACTAACCCAGAAAAAAAGGAAGAAGCAGAGAACAATGGCAAAACATAGTATTTGTGGGCAGCTGGGGTGGTGATGGAGTGGACATATAAACAGACTGAACATTTCCATTTCAGGACCAAATAAGGTCTCTTAAAAATGAAGCTCACTCACTATAAGGGGGAATCCAAAAAAGGGGGGGTACACACATTATATCCATATAGAGTGGTACCTCGCAAGACGAAATTAATTCGTTCCACGAGTCGTTTCATGTTGCGATAACTTCGTCTTGCAAAGTGCGGTTTCCCATAGGAATGCATTGAAATTTAATTCATGCGTTCCTATGGGGGGGGAGCACAAAAAGAAGGCGCTGACTCACCCGCCACTGTATATATCCATATACAGTGGTAACTCTGGTTACGAATTGGGTGTCATCCCTGAGGGGTGTGTGACATCACCGCCCTGCCCCTCTGGGAACCTCACCCCCACCCCACCCCACCCCCATGGGTGGCTAGCCCCGGCCCCGGGTGCATAGCATGTGCGCTGCTCCGGGTGCCAGAGCAGTTAGCTCCGCCTCTGCCCAGAAGGGAATGTGGCTGGAACGGGCCCTCCACCCAGATTTAAAGGAACTATAGCCATGCTATAAGGGGCAGGGTAGATAGAAAATGAAAAACTAGGGATCTTCAGGTCTCAGGCAGTGGAGAAGTTCTGGAAAATGAATTTACTTAGCAAGTGCAAGGAAATGAAGAAAACATTGATGCTTTGCCTCTATTTGAAGTGGATCTCCTCCTGACCTATTTGCATGGATGTGCACCTGATTAATATTTATGCAGAAGTTGCTGCTTCAATTAAAATCCAAATGGAATTAATTGGAGAAGGGGGAGAATCTTTACAAAGGGGAGGGGGGATATAACAAAGAAGCATCAAAGAGAGCTTCCCCCACCCCCCTTCTTTCTAACAAGGGTGTGATCTGAGCTATTACAAAGCAAGTTCAGGGATGTGTTCTGCCCCAGAAGGTTCTTCCAAATTTATTTCAAATGGATCTGCAGTCCTTGTCAGGTAGCAGTGATACACAAGGGAATTTGATGTCTTTCGAGATAGAGGCTGGCTCCTGCCATCATGAAAGAAGAAAGGCTGTGAGGTCACCCCCCTCTCCATGTAAGCAGCTCTATTTATGCTCCCTTGACTTTATCCCTAAGTCTATGAACTAGAAAAGTAGACCTGGCGGGCACCAGCAGGGCCGGCGCCTCCATTTAGGCAAACTAGGCCGTTGCCTAGGGCGCCGAAATGGAGGGGGCGCTGTTGAGCCTGCCCGCCGCCTACCACCTGCCCGCCGACTGCCGGCGCCTCCACGCACGGCGCTTGGCGGGCGGCTGCTCGGCTCCGCCCCTGAAATGGAGGGGGTGCTGGCAAGCCTGCCCGTCGCTGGGCACCAGGTAGGCAGGCAGCACAGCAAGGTCCTGCTTGGCTCTAATGGTAGGGGGAGCCCAGACAGCAGACATGGAGCTGCACTCTCTTGTCTTCTCTAGGAGAAGGAGGAGCCATCCCAGCCCCAAAAGGCCTGGCCCTAGTGTGGCTTGCCTCCCCACAGGGCACCTGCCATCGGGGTGCCTGATTGCATCCTCTCACGCCCTCAGAATCATGTGCCTCGGATCTATGCCAGTGAATGTTACAACATGATTTCTGGCAATACACCTTTTTTAAAGTATCAAACATCGTCACCTAATCCCACCCCCGTCCACCCTCCCACCCCCTATCTACCTCGTTTTCCCTCTTTCTTCTTAGTGTCTTAACAAATGAAACTGATTTGAAAAAATGATACATGTAAAAATATGAGAGACACTGCACACGCCTTTGTAATTCAAGAAATCTTTAATAAAAAATACTTTTGTAAAAAAGAGTATCAAAATGCATTAAAATGTGTTGCCTGGGAGAAAATAAGTATATAGTACAATCCTATGCATGTCTTGAGAGTCCCATGGACTGCAAGAAGATCAAACCTATCCATTTGTAAGGAAATCAGCCCTGAGTGCTCACTGGAAAAACAGATCCTGAAGCTGAGGCTCCAATACTTTTGCCACCTTATGAAAAGAGAAGACTCCCTGGAAAAGACCCTGATGTTGGGAAAGATGGAAGCCACAAGGAGGAGGGGACAACAGAGGACGAGATGGTTGGACAGTGTTCTTGGAGCTACGAACATGAGTCTGACCAAACTACGGGAGGCAGTGGAAGACAGGAGTGCCTGGTGTGCTCTGGTCCATGGGGTCACAAAGAGTCGGATACGACTAAACGACTAAACAACAACAACAACATGCATATCTATCAGGGAAGTGGGTGGCACTGTGGTCTAAACCACTGGACCTCTTGGGCTTGCTGATCAGAAGGTCGGCGGTTCGAATCCCTGTGACGGGGTGAGCTCCCATTGCTTGGTCCCAGCTCCTGCCAACCTAGCAGTTCAAAAGCACGCCAAAGTGCAAGTAGATAAATAGGTACTGCTCTGGCAAGAAGGTAAACAGCGTTTCTGTGCGCTGCTCTGGTGTTGGTGTTCTGTTGCGCTAGAAGCGGTTTAGTCATGCTGCCCACATGACCTGGAAGCTGTCTGCGGACAAATGCCGGCTCCCTCGGCCTGTAAAGTGAGATGAGCACCGCAACACCAGAGTCGTTTGCAACTGGACTTAACTGTCAGGGGTCCTTTACCTTTTTATGCATGTCTACCCAGAAGCAAGACCCACTGAATTCAGTCAGCCTTACTCCCATTCAGTTCTTTTTTTCTAGAAAAAAGAACTCACCATGAATTCCTCCCTGGTTCTCTTGTAATGGCGATGACATGCCCCTGAGAAGTGCCAGAACTGAGCTGAAAAAAAGCCCTGCTCCTAGGAAAGTGTGCACAGGATTGTAGCCTCATAGTGCCATCTTACACATGCTTATCTGAGAGCACAGCCCATTGAGCTCAATGGTACTTACTTCAGAGCAGAGGTGCATAATATTGCACTGTCAAAAATGTGCATTTGGAGAGAGAAAAATAGTTTACATATGCATATTTATGTATGCATATTTACATCGAGAAAAACCAATTGTCATGCAGTTTTTTAAATAAAAAAAATTCAGATTAATGTGGAAATGGGGTTCACCAGACTGATGGGTGAACACATGCAAAGTGTAATGGTCTCATCCACACTAGGACTAAAAAGGTATTTTCCGAAAGAGAAGACTTACACTTTGCAAACTATTTGCTGGCCTGATGTAAAACTCCCCCAAGAAGCTCCCTTTGTTGGCTTTGCCATTGCTCCCCCCCCCCCACGCACACTCCGCACATACTGCTAATAGTTCATACCACCCTACTTCCCAGCACAATTTAATATAATGAGAGAAATGGCTCCATCGTGGAACTTAATCCCATTGTTATATTTACACAATGACTTATCAACAATATTGCCGGCTAATCTGCTGAATCGTCTCTTGCAGGAAGAGACCCTCTTGATCTTGGAGGTTGCACTGAGAGGAGAAAATAAAGCTTTCCATGCTGTGCTTCTGATGCACACGGAGAAATAAAAAATGGCAATTAAATTCTTGGCACTTCAAGGGAAGTATTCTCCTCCTCCTCCTCCTCCTCCTCCTCCTCCTCCTCCTCCTCCTCCTCCTCCTCCTCCTCTGCCTTTTCTTCTTCATATGTGTGATTCTTTCTCTCCAATTAATACCCTCATTTTAATGCAGGGGGGGGGACATTTTACAACCCAAAGGCTGCATTCCCTTCTTAGGGTCCACATGGCAGTAATGGGCAGGACAAGAATAAAAACTGGGGGGAACCAGTGTTCTCGGAGCTACCAACATGAGTCTGACCAAACTGCGGGAGGCAGTTGAAGACAGGAGTGCCTGGCATGCTCTGGTCCATGGGGTCACGAAGAGACAGATACGACTGAACGGCTAAACAACAAAACAACAACACTAAGCTAGAGCCTTTCCCATTAGATTGTCTGCAAAATTGAGAACTATAGCAGGGCCATGGCTCAGTGGCACCATATCTGCTTTGCATGCAGAAGATTCCAGGCATCTTTGGGTACAGAGCTTGTCCACCTGTGAGACAAAGTGAAGCAGCCCACCTCAGGCAGTGCAATCCTGTGGGGCAGCACCTCCATGGGCTCCCTGCCCCCGCTGCTGCTGCCGGGGGGATTGTGTAGCTGCAGTAACTACAGTGGCTCCTTCTTGTGACATCTTGTGGAATTATCATGGAGGGATGTTAGCTGCACTCGGGTGCAGAAGCCAGAAGCCATTGCTGCAGCTGCACAACTCCAGTAAGCAAAGCTTTGGGGGCACATTCCCATTTTGCTTCAGGCATCAAAACAGGATGGGTCACCCTTGTTTGGGTAAGACTCAGAGAGGCCCTTTCCTGAAGCCCTGGAGAATTAGTCAGTATAGGCAATACTAGATGATGCACCAATGTTCTGACTCTATATAAGGCATGTTCTCATATTCCAAGGCTTCCTCATCCAAGTCCATTGGGCGTATATGAGCCTTTTACCTACTGACTTTGCTGATGAGTGTTACTTTTCGCACAGCTTCCTTTATTCCTTCCTCCACCTTCCAACCCCCGTGGGAGTTACAGAAGCTCTTGGTTTTTCTCTCTGTGCCTTCCTATCTCATTTGTTGCCAACAGCTTCACGTCAGAAGGCTGGCTCCTGCCCACGTACTGCTGACAAATTCAGGATGTTTATTCCCCTCTTCCCTGCTCTTACTTGAAGATGCCACAATAATATGGAGGAGGCAAGGAGGCCACGTGTGACGGAAGAGACACTCATTTGCAGCTCACCTCCTTCCATCTCTTCTTCCTTATGAGTTCACCACTACTGAAGTTCCTGGGTTCCTGCTGGTCCATGTCTTCTTCTTTTTTGAGGGGGGGGGGGAAGGGGAGAAGAGGTGAGCCTGAACCAGGAGCCTGCATCTAAGAACCATCAGGACCAGATGGCAAGCCAGGAGTCAGTTTGCTCAGGTAGACCTTTTTGCTGGAGCAAAGTCTCATTGAGACAGGAAACCTTCCAAATGTCTCCCTGCTCAGATGGAGCCAATGACCAGCCTGTGTGAAGTCAGTCCAGAAGGCACTCAAAAACTGCAGGCATGTGACAGGTCACACAGGGCAGCATTTAGCAGTTCCTGATAGTTACGTAGTGAGGCTCAGAATGTATAAATGAAATGAATAAGTCCTTTTTAGCCAATGGGCATTGGAGTCAGCACTCACTCCTATAACAAATCTTAAACTGACAGATGAAGGAGACCATCCAAAGTCTGGCAAGATGTTGGGATTTTATCTGGACAAATGAGTGGTGGTGGTATTGTGCTAAATACCGTGTTTCTCCAAAAATAAGGAAGGAATTGGCATTTTAGTCCTCTTTCGGACCCAGGTACATGTGTTCCAGTTGCTGCATTGATTAATAACTGTGCTGACACCTGAGTGCAGCTAACATCCCTCCAGAAGATATTTTAGCAAGTGTGGTCGTGCCTCTGGGTCTGTATGTGGAATTGACAGAAATAGCAGGAAGGGATCAGCTGCTGATTTATGATGTGGCAGGATCAGGGGAGACACATACCCAGAGCAGAATCCGCCCCTGAAACTGGGGTCCATCAAAGCACAGCTGTGCTTCCATCCCGCCCCTCCAAAACCTCAGGTAGCTAATTAAAAAACACACCTGACGACTGAGATTGTAGCATACAAAACCAGAGAAAAGAATTATTTTTTAAAGTAGTGCCGTGACTGTGAAAATTGTCCCAGAGAATCGCATCAGAAGCATCTCCTTCTTTTGAGCTGGGGTATTAATGGACTAAGATTGTCCCATCCAAGAACCTTCCATTATCTCATTTGTTGCAGAGCTACCACACTGAAGGGCATAAAGAAGGAGGGGTGCATTGCTCCACCCCTAAAATCCTTCCCATTCTCCTCCAGGAAGAAAGACTCAGATGGGGTCCTTAATAGCTGGGTGGACACATAAACACATTCTCCTCCTTTTGTGCAAGCCAGTTGTCATTGCTTGCAAATTTGAGTGAGATTATGCAATGTGACACAGTAGGAGGATGTTAATGGGCCATTAGCCACCGAGAAGTGCATTAATGGATCATTAATGCAAGGCCTGGAGAGCCCTACTTATAGGATGGGATGTACTGAAAAAAGGGAAAGCAGCCTCTTGTTCCTTTTCACCTTTGCAAGGCAGAGAAAGTTGCACAGTACCAGTATATGGACAGAAAGGTGTTTGTTGTATGAAATGATGAATAAGGTTTATAGTTTCTTTGGTTACCTTCCTGGACATCAACAGATATTGAAGACAGACAAACCTGCCAATTTCAGTATCTCTCAGTTTCTCATTTTTTTTCTATTCAAAAATTCAGTTTACCACCTCTCTACTTCAGCTTGTAATTTTCTTTTAAAAACCTCATGAAAATTTCTCAAATTTTCTTGCACATTTCTCCCAATATACACATTTCTGCAAACAATTTGTTTTGGTATGTCCCCACACCCATGTTGTTGTTGGCAAGAGACAACAGAGTGTGCCCCTGGGGTAAAGTCAAACTGCTGTGTTAGCAGCACTGAATTGACCTCCCAGGGTGCAAGCCATAGCTGCCAAGTCTCCCGTTTTCCCCGGGAAAAACCCCTTTTTTACTTACCTTTTCCCGGTGGTCCCCCGTATCACTTCGTCTCCCGTTTTTCTCCGTTTTTTTCTCCTGCCGGCGGCCATTTTTTTTCTTTCCGATCGGCCCTTCTATGGGCACCAAAAATGGCCGCCGCCAGCTTCAAAAGTTGCATCTATGCATGTCCGGAAGTGCATAGACGCGACTTCCGGTGTTGGCGGCGGCCATTTTGGTGCCCATAGATGGGCGGAGCGACACTGGAAGTTGCGTCGGCACACTTCCTGACATGCGTACAAGCGACTTTCGAAGCCGGCGGCAGCCATTTTGGGTGCCCATAGAAGGGCAAAGCGACACCAGAAGTTACATCGACGCAACATCTGGTGTCAAATGGCTGCCGGTCCTGGATTCTGCAGTCTGGAACTTGGAAGGTAAGGTGCAAGCCTTGCTGATGTGGTCCAAAGGAAAGCAGAGCAATACATTTGGCACCAGCTTAGCTGCAGGAGTTGCCAGAAGCAGTGGCAGACTTTGGGCTCTCAAATTTCAGTGGTGCCCTGTATGACGCAGCAAAAAAGTAAATGCTGTTCTAGGCTGCATCAACAGAAGTATAGTGTCCAGATCAAGGAAAGTAA
The DNA here is from genome assembly GCF_963506605.1 of Zootoca vivipara. Classification (NCBI taxonomy): domain Eukaryota; kingdom Metazoa; phylum Chordata; class Lepidosauria; order Squamata; family Lacertidae; genus Zootoca; species Zootoca vivipara. The sequence goes on from NC_083292.1 coordinate 5,910,470, forward strand.
TAATTTCACTCTATTCTGCCTTGAAGGTGGCGCTGTGGTCTAAACCACTGAGCCTTGGGCTTGCCAATTGGAAGGTCGGTGGTTTGAATCCCCTTGATGGGATGAGCTCCTGTTGCTTGGTTCCAGCTCCTGCCAACCTAGCAGTTCAAAAGCATGTCAAAGTGCAAGTAGATGCCTGCAGGAAGGTAAACAGTATTTCCATGCACTGCTCTGGTTTCACCAGAAGCAGCTTAGTCATGCTGGCCACATGACCCGGAAAAACTGTCTGCAGACAAACGTCGGCTCCCTCGGCCTATAGAGCGAGATAAGCGCTGCAACCTCAGAGTCGATCGCGATTGGACTTAACTGTTAAGGGTCCTTTACCTTTTTATTCTGCCTTAGTCAGACTGCACTTGGAATACTGTGTCCAGTTCTGGGCCCCACAATTTAAGAAGCATGTTGACAAGCTGGAATGTATGCAGAAGAGGGCGACCAAGATGAAACCAGGCCTTATGAGGAAAGGTTGGAGGAGCTGCATATGTTTAGCCTTGAAAAGAGGAGAGACTTACAGGAGATATGATGGCCATCTTCAATTCTCTGAAGGGTTGTCACGTGGAAGATAGGGCAAGCTTGCTTCCTCCTGATCTGGTGGGTAGGACTTGAGCCAATGGCTTCAGATTACAAGGAAGGAGATTCCAACTGATCATGAGGAGGAACTTTCTGCCTGTAAGAGGTGTTTGACAGTGGAACAGTCTCCCCCTGGAGGTTGTGGACTCTCATTCCTTGGAATCTTTTAAACAGAGGTTGGATGGCCATCTGTCATGGGTGCTTTAGCTGAGATTCCTGCATTGCAGGGGGTTGGGCTAGATGACCCCTAGGGTCCCTTCCAACTCTTCAGTTCTATGATTCTATGCTAAACATTTAACTGTGAAGCCTGTACATTTTCTCTCTACTCTTAACTAATAAGAAGAGGTGGGTGGGAAATAGGAGAGAATGTTGTATCCTGCCAGGAGCTTCAGAATGATGCTTGTTTCATACTTTTATTCATATAGGTTTTACATAATTATTATGATTTGCATGAATTAATTTTATTTCATCCCATTTCAATATTTGTGAAAAGAGGAGCAACCTTCCCCCTCCCCCCTTTTAAAGGAATATACGGTGATCTGCCAAGGCTAATCAGCATTTTTAGCTTCTTTATGTTGAAGTTTATTTGGGTTTGCTTCAAAATGCCTATGGATATTGCCTTGTGATGCTTTCAGTCTGTTACATCTTTGTATGACTTGCATTTGGGCTCTGAAACTCCCTGCCTGTTGACATTAGGTAGGCACCTTCCCTAGCGTATTTTAGATGCATCCCCAAAACTGTTCTGTTTCAGCAAACCTATCCAGACATGTTTTGTGTACCATATAACTGGACACTGCTTACTGCTTGGTTTTTTTGAGCAAGGAGGAGGCAGCAAGAGGTTTGACCACCGTTCAAGAAGACATTCCAGCCAGGCAAAAGCACTGCAGGAGGGCACGATGGGCAGTGTGGCATTAAGAGAGAACCAAAGGCCAGACAGAGAGGCCTGGGGTGGGGGGGTGGGGTGGGGGATGACTGCATTTTGAACCCAGGCCTGAAGTTTCCCACTCTGATGTAGAAGTTCCGGAATGGAGTTCCAGACATAAGGGACAGGAAGGGAGAATGTGTAGAACTGTTGGTGGATTCAAGAGACCTTTGGCCAGAGGAGGATAGCAGTGTTTGGGGCGTGAAGGTCACAGGCAAGGATATTTGCTATGGGCCAAGTTCAAGTTGTTACTGCTAGTATATAAAGCCCATCACAGCTTGAGATCAGTGTATGTGCACTTGGGTATGCAGAACTGTCATGGTCACAGGTGCCACATAATACTCATAAAGGTAAAGGGGCCCCTGACCATCAGATCCAGTCGTATCCAACTCTGGGGTTGTGGCGGTCATCTTGCTCTATAGGCCGAGGGAGCCGGCGTTTGTCCACAGACAGCTTCCGGGTCATGTGGCCAGCATGACTAAGCCGCTTCTGGCGAACCAGAGCAGCGCACGGAAACGCCGTTTACCTTCCTGCCGGAGCGGTCCCTATTTATCTACTTGCGCTTTGATGTGCTTTCGAACTGCTAGGTGGGCAGGAGCTGGGACCGAGCAACGGGAGCTCACCCCGTTGCAGGGATTCGAACCGTCAACCTTCTGATCAGCAAGCCCTAGACTCTGTGGTTTAACCCACAGAGCCACCTGGGTCCTTCCCATACCTCACCTATAAGAAGTCAAATATTTTAGTGTGGTAGCACCTACACTTTGGAACTTTGCTGTGCTCTCTCCAGCACTTGCTAGAAACATTTTTATTTAGGCAAGCCTATCTGGACATGCAAAATGTTGACATGTGTTTTAATCTCTTTGTAGCTCACTCTTGATTTTAATTATCTCTTGAATATTTTTAAACACTTGTTTTTAACTGTCTTTTACTGATGGTTTTGCTTTTGTAAATCACTTATGGACTATTTTGCAATCGAGTGCTATATGCATTGTGTTCAGTGAATATCAGGCTGTAGGGTCAAGCTGTCAAAATGTGAGGACAATTCAGCTTCTTCCATACCTTAAAATATCCTCAGCTCCTTTTGTTGTTCCAAAACAGCCTCCTAAAAGAGAAAAATACTTTTTCCCACCCCGGTATAGAAAAAGCACAGTCAAGAAAACGGGATGAAATCAGCCGAACTCACTCCACTCTATTAGATTTCATTGTACAGTAATGGAGAATCTGAGCAATAAGACAAGTCGTAAACAAGCACCATCATTTCCCACCAGCAGGTGAGGGAAAGGAGCAGACTGCTGGAAAGATCAATTGTGTGTTGTTCAACAGTGACCAGGAAACTCACAGGCGGCGAGGCAGCCATAGAACCACGCCGTAAACAATATTTATGGCACGCCAGCAAAGGCGATTTCTGGAATGGCAGTCTGTGTCAAACTTACAAAGCATTGTCGGGAAATTACAACCGATATGGACTCTTTTCGTTTTCTTAATCCCTTACACCCCACATTTGTGTTCTTCAAGCCACTTGACCCCCTTGGCGCTGGAAAGCTAACTGAATTCCAATCATATCATGTCCCGTTTCAAAAATAACCTATAATGGCCCTCATTTCAATACTGCATTACAGCTGATTTCTTATTCTTCCTGAGACACCCTTCTTCCTAGCAGTAGCAATTTCCATATGCTCCTTTGCCCTGAATTTCAAAGCATAAGTTTGGGTCTAACAGAGTCTGAATATTGAGATTTGCTCGCTCATGACTTGTAGGGGCAAGCTGAAAGCAACATGGGAGGAGAAGAGATTGGGATGCAAAGGGCATTGGCTGTACCCCGTTTGACTATAAAAAAGGGAGTGAGAGGATTGAATTTCCCTTGCTTGCATCATGTGATCCCCAAGGAGGCATCTGGAGCCTTTTGGTGGCAGGAAATTGAAGTTTTATTCTACTTTTGCCTTTAGGTTGTGGAATCAGCATGCATTCTCTGTGCATTTTTTTTTTTAAAAAAATGAACGGGAAATGCCATCTCCAATTCCATTCTTTCATAGGAGACAACTAGTTCTTATGCTCAACATAGCCTTTCTGCCAAAAAGTGATGGTAAATGGCCCTAGACCCAAATAGGAAATGTTCTGCTGTTTTTGAACTTTGTTGGTGTGCATTCAGGAATAACCTTGCATTCCAAGCTAAGGAGAAATGATGCTGGAATTGTAGTACATCAGAGTAGTATTAGCTGGACAATTTCATATTCATAAAACAACAGTGTAGAACCTCTGCCCCATGGGCCAAGTTAGGCCCATCAGGTATCCCCATTTTGCCCACAAGGCCATTTTGGCCAATCAATGCCTCTCTCTCATACCAGATGGTTCCCTCTTTGCTCACCTAGTTAGATTTTAAATTGGGGGGATGGGTCACCTGACATGATTGGTGTTAGCAGGCCCTGCAGTTTTGGTGAATTACACTGGAAAATCACTTATAGTCACAGGAGTTCAAAGGCTTTATTCATGCAGGAACTTCTTACAGGATGAGTAGAGATGGAAGAGGGAAAATGTCAGGCACCTTGGTGGGAGAGAACAATAAAATCACTCAGCTTTTAGGGTAGAGCTAACTTGGACAGAGAGGTTACAAGCAAATGCCAGCTGTGCCCTCTGGTGGTTTAAAGTAACACATGCATTAACTACAAACTCAAGAGAAGGAAATGTATTTGCTTTTCTCCAACAAAGGGGATGTCAGGTGATTGACGTGGGTGGCCATGCCCACCTATCAAACTTGGCCTGAGGGTGCAAAAAGGATCTAGTTCACTGATTGGCCCAGTTCCTCATCCTGTCAAAGAGTTTGGAGTTGTCTCATCAGACCACATGACACAAATCCTCCATTTATCAGATAGCTTTCAAGCTCAGTTCAAAGTACTGGGTTTGATCCAAATGCTTTGAAAGGAAAATGTTGCCAGGAGTACTACAGAGCTGTTGGGACCAGGCTTGGGTTGAGAGTCTCTTATTTGGGAAAGGGAGGAAGAAACAGAGGGGAGAGGGCTCAGTGTTGGAAACCCTGGTTAGTGGAGTGGAGATTTTCCCTTTTCACCCTGACTTCAGCCACTTTGCAAAGGGGAGCAGAGATGCTAGCTCCCCTCCCCACCCACCCACCTGATTTTCCTGTGGAGTAGATGAACAGCAGTCATGGATGCTTTAGCTAAGATTCTTGCATGGCAGAGAGTTGCACCAGCTGACCCTCGCGGTCCCTTTCAACTCTATGAAACTCTGCCCAGCATCTTCTGGGTCTTTCCAGACTCTGTCCAAGCTCCTGCTTGGCTCCGCCTCCCCCGGATGTTGTTATAACTCCACCCCTGGCCTACAAGTCTCTCCTGTGGCCTTTCTGACTCTACATTCTCATTCCAACCTAAGTCCTAGCATTTTTGGAACCCAAACTTAGCTGCTGTCCTCCATCTCCATTCCCAGAGTAGCGCTGATCTTTATTGTCTCTTTTAGGGGAGGAATTCGTTGGCGACAGCGGTTGTGAACACAGCTGAGATAAACAAAATGTAAATAGCATTCAGAGCAGCTGCAGAAGGAATTGAGTAATAAAAAGGAAAAAACCCCAAAAGGGGTGGGAAGGGAAGGCTGGCTGGCTCAATTTTGCAGTTGATGTCTCTTTTTTCTTTCTTTTTCTTTTTCTGTAAATGTCAAAAAGAAACACCATCCTCTACAGGAATGGAGCCGAAGACAATTGGCGCAGATTGCCAAATGACGGGAAACGGCGCTACTAAATATGCAGAAAAAACTATTCACCAGAGTAATTTTTGTTTTTAATGAAAAGCAGATTTCTTTAGGGTTTGTTTAAGACCAAAAAAAACACCAACGCCGGTGCCTCAAGCACCCTATTCACATTTTGCATGCATGCAAACTACTGCCAAAATTCAGCAAAATTTAAAGGAGAGGCAACATGATAGAGGCATATCAACTTAGCTATGGTGTGGAGAAAGTGGAGAGAGAGAAGTCCCCCCCAATTCTAAAATTCAGGGACAACCATTGCAGCTGAATGCTGGCAGATTTGGGACAGACTAAAGGAAGTTGTTCTTTACACAGTGCATAGTTAATCTCTGGCATTCTCATCCAGAAGACGTAATGATGGCTGCCAACCTGGATGGTTTTAAGAGAGGGCTAGACAAATGCATGCTGAGGCAATTGATGGCTCCAGACAAAATGGAGGACTTCTTCACACAGCACATAGTTAAACGATGGAATTTGCTTTCTCAAGGAGTTGCAATGGCCACCAATGTGGACAGCTTAAAAAGAATATTGGGGCAAATCCAGACTATACATTTAAACACACCCAAAGTACATTTTAAACACACAAATCCCCCCAAAGAATCCTGGGAACTATAGCTTTTATGGCTGCTGGAAATGGTAGCTCTGTGAGGGGTTGTGGTCAGTGGGCTTTATAAGACTTGGCAACTTCTCTGCCACAACTTGAATCTCTGCACCTGGAAGATAGCACACCTCCCGGGACATCCTGTTACCTCCACACAATGCTGCCTCTGTCCTCCTCAGTAGAGGGACCTACCACCAAACGTCTCTCCCCCCATTGTACCTTCCACAGTCACCTCACAGTTCTGAAGTCTGCAACTGCTGTCCTTGCTCCTCCAGCCCAGAATCAGGAAATTGCTAACAGGGTAGGGGTTTTATGCCTCTAACTTGGACATATTTCTCCCAGTACCTGCATTCGGGCCAGTATCATGAATCGTCCCTCCTTACCTACTGGAGCATATCTGGATACTATTAGAATAGGTGATAAAGACAGGAGTTTTACGGCTCGAGAACTTCCTGCTCCTTCCTCTCATGTTGCCTTTTCCAGACTACAATTCCCTTTCTTTGATACCATTTCCTTGGAGGGAAGGAAGTAGATTATCAGCATACTCATCCACACTCATTAGTAGCTTTGGATTGGGGGAGGGGGTTAGGTCAAGAATGGAAAACGACTCCTTCACAATGGTGTAAAAGCATGTCTCTGAGTTCAAGTTGCAGCCTTGATAGATGTCATTTATCTCTTTAGCCACTGAATCTAATAGGGACTTATTGAGCTCAAACCTATCCACATCTTGATGTACCTCCAAACTTCAGTTTCTTTGCTGGTAAATCCTGTCTGCAGGGCTAAAGTCAGCATTCTTGTCTCAGCTAACCCAACCATTATGGCATTCAAACCAGAAACTTCCTTTTCCAATGCACCAATTCTGCTACAGATTCCCTCTGCTGTTGGTTTTGTCAAGAGATATTGGTCGCATAAAAGTTCCCACAGCGAGTGAGTTTCAGTCTCTGTTGTGACCGAGCCTATTTTGCCAAAATTGTTATCACACATTGTTGAAGTTTCATTATATGGAGGAAGCTGAGGTTGCCTGGGAGCATATGTATCAGTTACTAACAAGTCTGGATCAACTAACCAGTGATCGAAGCTTTCATTAGAGGCCTATGTAGCAAATCCTCTAACTTGAGATAAGACATCTCCAGTCCCACTTCTTGCATACTCACCATTTAAGGTACTGGGGCTGTCTATATAAGATAAATTAATTGCATATTGCTGCAAATGCTTTGCAGTTACCCCCAACCTCCCTTGCTCCAGCAGCTCCAGTTGCTGATTCACAATATTGCAGCATAGATGTTTGGCCTAAATTTGGCAAAGAAGTTCCGGATGATTTATCCGAAGCACTGCAGGTCTGTGCTCATGTGGTAACCATATTAAGACTGTTGCAACTGCAGAGTCTCCTTCAGTAGAGATGAGCTTCTAATCTTTCCTTATCAGCTGAGTCACAACAGCTGCTCTCCCAGTGCCTGTCCTCCAATTAAAATGTATGGCTTCTAAGGCCACTTAAAAGTAAAAGTAAAACACATATGTTCCTTATCTGTTTGTTGCAGTTAACAACTGAGGCAACTGACTTTAAAACTATGCAGAATAAAAACAAATTAAAATAGACCACGGTGCTGAAGGGCAGGGCAAACAGTCTTAATTATTATCAGAGAATTATTCCTTATGCTGTTTGGGTAAGCATACTTAGAATACAGTCCAAATCTTGCATAATATAATCCTATATGATAAAGTCCAAGTGTCTCTGCATCCAGTCCCTGTGTCTGTGGGTTTGCGCTATTGCGCATGTGCCCCACGGGCAGCCGTTGGGACTTGGAGCGCAGAGACACGAGGCATTCAGCTCCCTCCCTCCCTCAGTTCAGTCAATCAGTCTGTCAGTGCTTGAGAGTCGTTCATTGGCGGCGGCGGTGGAGCAGGACGGGACGGTCTGCTCTGGCCGGTTGGTCGGTCAGTGTTGGATGGAGGGTCCTGTCCGCCTCGCCTGCTCTCTCTGGAATGTACTGGGGGGCGGCTGCTGAGTGGGAGCGAGGACTCTATGGGCGCAGGCAGCACCGCTGCTGCCGCTGAGGAGAGGTGAGAAGGAGGGAAGCCGCGGTGCTGGGGGGTGGGTTGGGGGGTGGGGGCGGGTTGGCTGTGGTGGGTGTGTTAAAAGCCGGTGAGGGGATGAAGAGAGGCCAAAGAAGTGCCGGGGCTTCGGGGAGGGAACACGTGTGTGCGTCTGCCCTCCCTCCCTCCGAGCCAGCAAGTGACAGCTCCGCTCGTGAGGGTTTTTACAAATGTTTGACAACATATGTTCTAGCGCCCGTTTATTTAACGGGCTCAATGACACTAATATAATATTATAATATAATATAATATAATATAATATAATATAATATAATATAATATAATATAATAATACAACACAAACCATCAGTGCAGCACTTGCATGACCTCAGGTACATATAAATATATATCAGAAATTAAAAGTGTGAAATAACAGCTGTGGAACAGTGTGGAACACCTGTTAATCTAAATAATTTACTGTTAATTGGTTCCATGGGCACTGCTGGGATTGCAATGCCAAGAAGTTGCATAATAGGGTGACAATGGTGGAGATAGTGGATAGCAAATGCAAGTGTTTGCTCTGCTTTTCAAAAGACTTCCTTGTGCATTTGAACATCATCTGAATCACTGCAGCTGTCATCCTCTAGAATGAACAACTGCAATGATCCAGGTTGAAACACACAAACAGGCACACATTTATTCAACTTAACTTTCTTGCAGGTTTGCCCATCACGAAGATCTGGGTGATAGGGCACAGCATCGTCCATTGGGCGGCGGAACATGCCCGGTCACACAAAGGGGGTCGTAACCTTAACATTGACCCCAAGGTACGCATTTATTGGATGGGCCACCGGGGCATGCGGTGGTCGGGCATGATGCCCATGTTTAGTAAGGCTGCAGTGGTGCATGCCCTCCTGAGAGTCCTGGTGGTACACCTGGGGGGAAACGATTTGGTCAAGCAAAAAGGCATTGCCCTTACCCTTGTGGCAAGGGCGGTTATAGAAAGTCTGCACGCCTTGTACCCAACAATGGCAATAGGCTGGTCCAATCTACTCCCCCGCCTGTGCTGGAGGGGGGTTCTCAATCCCTCTTGCATTAACTATGCGGTGGAAAAATCAACAAAGCTATGCACAACACCATGTGAAAAATTGGGGGATTCTCTATCCCACACCCAGCCAGGGCAGATGCGGCTGGCATTTTCAGGGCAGATGTGGTGCATCTGACACCGCTTGGTAATGACCTCTGGCTAAATGACTTGTGGCAGGCCCTCAGGGACTGGGTAGACATCAGGGTCTGACGTCAGAGTACGGGTCATGGTCACTCGGTCGTGGGACTAGGCGGCGAGGCCCTTAGGGGCCATAGCTGTCAAGTTTTCCCTTTTCTCACGAGGAAGCCTATTCAGCATAATGGAATTTCCCTTTAAAAAAGGGAGAACTTGACAGCTATGTTAGGGGCCTCGAGTGGCGGTTTTAGGCCTTGACAAAGTTTCCTTTTGTCTATCATCAGGTTGGGGGGGGGGGTGCAATCAGGCTCCCTTCCCATGCAACGGCATTTGCAGGGGCCCGTTAAAGGGCAAAATCGGGAGTCCCTGGACCTAGAGCGGCAGCATGTAGGTCAAACTCCCGGGATGAGGTTAGTGGAAGGGCATTGTCAGGGGATTGTTGCGGCTACTCTCGAGTAAAGACGCTCCAGTCCGCTCTGTCTTTAAGAGCTTTATAGTGCATATTATTTACAGTGCAGAGATTTCAGAAAACATGACTGCCTAGTCCGATTCAGAACCCGGCAATGGCTTACATTGCGTCTTGGACCAGCATAAAAGCTTAGGCACCCCAAAGTGCCTCCCCCTAGCCCTGCGTGTGGGCACGCGTCTCAATTCGGGCGCTGGAAGGAGCTGCGTTCCTTCTCCTGTCCTTTGGCTGGAGCGTTGCAGAGGTTCTGGCACCTCTCTGCGCTGCCCTTCCTCCTCTGACCAGCTGAGAGCCCCCTCTCCACTGCGCTCCATTCCTCATTCCCTCCTCCTGACTTGCTGCTAGCGCTGTCACTGGGCAAAGTGCTGGTCAGGATGATTGGGGAAGGGTCCCTGTACGGAGTCCCCCTGACATCCACCCCCCTCATGCCCCCCTTCCCTCCTGAGTCTGGCTGTGCAAGAGGTGAGGGCGTGGAGCCCAGGAAATCCATTTCGTCTGAGCCTGTGGGAGCGAATACCTGTTCCCAGTCAGTGATCGAGACTGCTCGTCTGAAAACCCCCTGTGGGAGTCCTCCTCCTCCACCACCTCCTCGAAGCCTGCTTCACACCCCCACAGGGACCCCTGCCGGTGCTCTTCCAGCTCCTGCTCCCCCTCAGGTGGAAAACCTTCCCAGTCCGTCTCCCTGTCTTCACTCGGCGGAAAACCTGGAAACTCTTCCTCACTGCTCGTGGGCGCAAAGACCTCCCCCACCCAGAAACATGGTGGTTTGGGGCGATGCGGAAAAAGGGCATGGAACTCCTCCACTAAGTAGTCCTCCTGCACACAGTCCGCTGGCACCCAAGCGTTGCTGGAAGCTGGAGCCCCCTCCCATGCCAGGTACTCCAACCTGTCTTCCCCCATCAAGAGTCCAGAATCTCAGTGGCTTCATTGACCCCATCCTCCTCCCGGTCCCTCGGGGGTGCGGTTGGGGATTCTTACTTTCCCTAAACCTATGCTCCTCCCTGTATTGGGAGAGCAGTGATCTGTGAAACACAGGGTGGATTCTCGTGGACTCGGGCAACTGCAGATGAAACACCACTGGATTCACCTGCTGCAAGACTGTGAAGGGTCCCAGCCTCCTGGGAGCCAGTTTCTTGCACCTCCCCACTGTGGGAAGTCCTTCTGAGGACAGCCAAACCCTGTCCCCCTCCCTGATGACCTCCCCCAGTCTCCGATGGCGATCTGCCTCCCTCTTGTAGGCCTCCTTGGCCTTCTTCAGGTTCTCCTTGAGTTGCTGGTGTACTGTCTCCATTTCCTCCGCCCAATCCTCTGCTGCCGGACCTTCCTCTGCTTCCACCTCTCCCCCAGGGAAAGCCCGTGGGCCCCACCCATAATTGGCCTTAAAGGGCGTGAGGCCCATGGAGACGTGTACTGCGTTGTTGTAAGCGAATTCCGCTAGGGGCAACCGATCCACCCAGTCCATCTGCCTCTGGTTGACATAGCACCTTAGGACTTAGGTACTGCTAGAGGATCACGTTGGCCCTTTCCGCTTGGCCATTGGTTTGGGGGTGTCTAGCGGTGGAGAGGCTCACTTCCACGTGTAGTAGGCTCATGAGCTTGCCCCAGAACTGGGAGGTAAATTGCCTGCCGCGGTCCAATATTACCCTTGAGGGCAACCCATGCAGCCTAAAAACGTGGTCCACGAACAGCTTTGCCATCTCCTGGGCCGACAAGGGCCGTGCGCACACTACAAAGTGGCACATTTTGGTCAGGAGATCTACTACTACCAGAATAGCTGTCTTGCCACGGGACGGGGGCAGATTGGTGATGAAATCCACTGACACCACCTCCCAAGGCCTACTGGGTGTGGGTAAAAATTCCAACAGCCCTTCTGGCACTGCCCTTTCTCCCTTTGCCCTTTGACAAGTGTCACACCCCCTGATGTACTCCCTCACATCTTCCCCCACCCTAGGCCACCAGAATTGCCTCATGACCAGTTGTGTGGTATTTTCCCTCCCAAAATGACCCGCCGTCAGGCTGTCGTGCAACTGCTTGAGGACGCTCCCCCTCAGGGAGTCAGTGGGCAGGTATAGGGCCCCATGTCGAAGGAGCAACCCTCCTTTCTCCACAAACCCGTCTTCTGCCCCCCTTCCCGCCCTCAAGTTCCTCAATGTGTTCTGGGCAAAAACGTCTTCTGCAGTGAGTCTGGCAAGTTCAGCTTCCCCAACCACCGCGCACCCACAGGTCCATGCCGACTGGGGGAAAATGTTTCGGGGCACTGGTGGTTCTTCCTCCCCCATGTGGTGGTTCTTCCTCCCCCAGGCTTCCTGGTGGTTCTTCCTCCCCCAGGCTTCCTGGACAGGGCATCCGTCCTGACGTTTTGCTCCCTGGGGATATAGTGGATGGAGAAGTTGAAGTGGAAGAAGAAGTCCGCCCAGCTGATCTATTGCTGATTGAGTACTCTGGCTGTTCTCCAAAACTCAAGATTATTGTGGTCAGTACACACTTGAATAGGATGATGGGCTCCCATCAGGAAGTGTCGCCAGTGTTTGAACGCTGTGTGGATCGCGAGCAGTTCCCTGTCGAAAACGGTGTAGTTCTGCTCCGCCTAGTTCAGCTTCCTGGAGAAGAAGGCGCATGGCTTCCGTTACTTGTTGGCGTCCAGCTGCAGCAATGCAGCAACACAGTGCCAATCACGCGGTCTGACGCATCTGTGTCCAGGCGCAGCGGTGCATTGTGGACCACGTGAAACAGGTGTTGTTCCGACGTGAAGATTTCAGAATTTCAAATGTGCACTGAACCTCTTCTTGCCTCGCAGGCAATTCGTGATGGGCATAGTGACATGGGAGAAGTTCTTGATGAACTTCTGATAGAAATTTGCGAAGCCCAGGAGACACTGGGCATCTTTGCAGGTCCTGGGGCTTTGCCAGTTCAGGATGGCTCTCACCTTCTTGTCCATCGCCAGTCCTTTGTCAGAGAGCATGTAGCCTAAGAACTCCACCTCTTTAGCGTGAAACAGACACTTCTCCAGTTTCATGTACAGATGATGCTCCTTTAGGTGCTCCAAGACAGTCCTGATGTCCTTCACGTGCTGTTCCAGTGAGTCCGAATATATCAGAATGTCATCCAAAAACACCACAGAGTTCTTGAACAGCAGCAATCCCAGGATGTGGTGCATGAAGGCTTGGAGACAGGCAGAGCCACCCTGCTAGCTGAATGACATAACCAAATACTCAAAGGCCTCCAGCGGGGTGTACATGGTGGTCTTCCATTCATCTCCCTCCCACACTCTGATCAGGTTGTACGCCCCCCGCAGGTCCAGTTAGGTGAAGACCTTCCCTCGCCTCACGGCCGTCAGCATATCGTCTACTCGTGACATGGGGAAGGCGACGGGTTCCGTGAGGGCATTCACGGCCCAAAAGTCCACTACAAGCCTCTTCTGGTTGGTGTCCTTCTTATCCACAAAGAAGACTGGGCTCCCCCCAACCGCCTTGGATTCTCGTATTAAACTGCGTATGAGGTTCTTGTCAATGAATTCCCGCAAGTCTGCCATTTCCTGGTCAGACATGGAATACAACTTCCCCAGAGGCAACCTGGCCCCTGGTATGAAATTGATTTGACAGTCATAGGGTCGGGGGGGGGGGCAACTGGTCAGACTCCTTTTCACTGAAGACACACATATAAAGGAACTGTAAGTTGCAGCAGCATTAGGAATATATGAAGCTGCCTTATACTGAGTTAGCTCATGGATCAATCTAACTCAATATCATCAACGTCAACTGTCAGTGGTCCTCCAGGATTTCAGGCAGGAATCTTTCCAGTCCTTATCTGGAGATTGAGTCTGGGGCCTGTTGGGTGCAAAAAAATGTGCTCTGCCATTGAGTGTGCTTTTGGGCATGTTCCAGTAGGAAGCTGCCTTATGCTCATGCAGACCATTGGTCGTTTTATCTCTGTGTTGTCTTCAGTGTCCAGGGTTCTAGGCATGGTTCCCTCCAAGCGCTATGTGGAGATGCCAGGGATTGAACCAGGGACCTTCGGCATGCAAAGCAGGTGCTCTGCCATATTGAGGTTATTAATATTGTGCCTATGAAAGTAGTTGGATGAATAAACACAGGCTCATCTTTGAAATAAAAATTCTGTCCTGTCCTGTCCAAAAATATGGTTCAAAAGCTTTACTTGTAGGGATGTGTATAGATGTTAGGAAATGATATATTTATTTGATATTATCCTTCCTCATGTTTGTGAGTTCAGCAGAGTGGATCTCTTTGCAGCTTAAAAGGAAGCTTATATAGGCTCGTTTTAGCTTTTTAGTTTAAGTAATCTGGGATTCTTTAAGGCAGACTGGATTCTCCCGATATTTCCTCTTTTCTCCTCCTTAAAACAATAAACACTCTGAATACTTGTTGAAGAGTAACAGATACAGCAGCTTTGTTCAGGCAGGCTTAAAATAGTATTCAGTTACAAAGACATGCTTATGTCTAGCTTAAGATGGTGTCAGACATGCAGATGTTCTCACATTTCTAGAATGAGGTCAAAGAGCAAAGTACCTGGTCAGGTGAAGAGATTATATAAGGCTATGCCCTCCCCCTGTCAGGGCACAGTGGGAGTGGCTCTCAGAGTTCTCTCTGGCAGAATTACAGGAAAATTGAGAGCTTCAGCTGCTTTCATGTGCCTATCTAGCAAACATGCATTTTGTGGGATACATTACCTTAAACTTAACTTTGAAACAACTTAAATAAAGTTACATTCACTTAGTTGCATAATATCTTATATGTGTCTCAGCATAAGGCATCATATCTTAGACTGCATATATCTTGCATACTGAGCTAAAAGTCAAAGCTCAGTCTCTTATCCATTCCTGTCCCCATTAGCCTAAGACTGTTTGCTGGAGACAGAGAATCAACATGCCTTTTCTCTTCAGTAGCTTGGAAGCAAAGAGCTCACCCCACCCAAGATGAATGCTTACAGATTAGCATATGCATAGACCTGTAACAGTATCTCTATTATTTGACATAGTCAAATGATAGTACCATAAAGGCACATTATAGATTTATTTCCACTTCTATATACATTAAACCAGGCATCCCCAAACTTCGGCCCTCCAGATGTTTTGCCTACAATTCCCATCTTCCCCGACCACTGGCCATGTTAGCTAGGGATCATGGGAGTTGTAGGCCAAAACATCTGGGGGGGCACAGTTTGGGGATGCCTGCATTTAACAATTATACTTAACATACCAGTGAACTATGACCCTTCCCAATTCTGGAATTAATGTTTGAAATCATCCTAGTTTCACCAGGGATCACAGGACAGAGTAAACTCACCGAATTATAAACAAACGGAACTGGGAGAAGGAATCCACTCATCCCTCTGTAACATCTGTAAATCCTAGCAAACTCTGCTGTACACTTCTATTGATAAAGCAGTTTAAATGTCAAGAAGCCATTTCCATTCCCCATAGATACTTTTTTTTTTTAAAAAAAAGAGTCATTGACTTGAATGTGTAAGAGAACATTACTTTAAAAACATATGGTCCTTGGTGCTGAAGTCAATTATTTGCTTCTAAGAAGGCTGCAGCAATCTTTCTTCATTTATACAGGAAAGTGTTTTTTTTGAAGGTGACCCACATTACCATTGTGTTAATAAAAATGCAGCATGTGTAGCAAACTATTTTATCTCTTCCCTTCACTGACTGCTCAAAGATGGAAATGTTCTCTAGGGAAGTACTGTGACCATAGAGGAGAAAGCCCATCATTTGGAACAAGAAGGCCAAGATCTCTTGACGTAATGCTAAGCCTCTTGTGAGCTACTTGTAAATGGCCCATTTTGCCTCTTGTGTCTCATGTCTATCGGAGGTTGAGGACTTCTCCTGCCTATGTTTGCTGCTGGCCAAATTGTATCATTTCCTCGTTGTGCCTCATCCTGTCAGGGGCTCAATCCCATAATTGGTGTAAATTTAGAGCTATGATGAAGTTTCCCTGGGCAGAGTTCATTGGGTAAATCTTATTCAAGAGAGGAACATTAGGTGAGAATTGCTGAACAGCTGAAAAATAATTTTGTTTGCAAGAGGATATATCTTCTATTCTGCTGGCTTGGCTTGGCTTTGGACCTCTATTATACCAGAATGACAGGTCAGCTTTGTAGAACAGTTGCTTTTTAGAGCTGCCAACTTCCTTTACACTTACTTAAGGTTGTAATTCTGGTCTCAGTGAATTAAAGACAGGCCTCTTTGAAGTAGGGTGGGCAGTGGATTAAACAATCAGTATTTTGCAGTGCAGTCCTATACTTGTCTATGGAAAAGCAATTCCCAAATGATTTCCACAGTCTGTACTGTATATGACTGGAGACTTAATCATCTACACCAGGCAAATTAAATAATAGATTAAAGTGATTAATTAACTCAGTATGTTGTACTAAGAGGGAGTATTGTACAGTGGTTAGAGTGTCAGACCAGGACCCAAAAGTGTAAGCTTCAGTTCCCTACTCAGCCATAAAGCTCACTGGGTAACCTTGGGCCAGTTACAATCTCTCAGGCCAACCTATGTCACAGGGTCATTATGAGGATAAAATAGGGAAGAAAAGAACATCGAGCTCCTTAGAAGAATGGCTGGGGTAGAAATGTAATAATAAATAAAATAAAGGTACTTTTTAGAAAGTGGTATACAGTGGTACCTCAGTTTATGAACACAATTGGTTCTGGAAGTCTGTTCATAAACTGAAGCATTCATAAACTGAAGCGAACTTTCCCATTGAAAGTAATGGAAAGTGGATTAATCCGTTCCAGACGGGTCTGCAGAGTACTCAACCTGATGCGTACTTAACCCGAAGCATGGGTGTAATTGGTTCTGGAAGTCTGTTCATAAACTGAAGCGTTCATAAACTGAAGCAAACTTTCCCATTGAAAGTAATGGAAAGTGAATTAATCCGTTCCAGATAGGTCCGCGGCGTTCATAAATTGAAAATTCGTAAACAGAGGTGTTCATAAACCGAGGTTCCACTGTATAGGGCTCCCACCTCCAATTTTTATCCCACTATCCATATGAGGTGGCTTAGAAGGAGAGGTCACCTATATGCTTTACAGCTAACTGGGGATTCAAACTCCCCATTCCTAGTGTGATGCTCTAACCCAGGGGCCAGCAAACTTTTTCAGCAGGGGGCCAGTCTACTGTCCCTCAGACCTTGTGTGGGGCCAGACTATATTTTTTGGGGGGGAAATGAATGAATTCCTATGCCCCACAAATAACCCAGAGAAGCATTTTAAATAAAAGCACATATTCTACTCATGTCAAAACACGCTGATTCCCAGACCGTTTGCAGGCCGGATTTAGAAGGCAATTGGGCCAGATCCGGCCCGAGGCCTTAGTTTGCCTACCCATGCTCTGGATATTTTATGCTACAATTCCCATCAGCAGAGTGTATCACGTTCTTTTAGGCAACACTGAGTTTCCTACCCATGCTCTAACCACTACAGCACCCCAACTCACATTTGGGCATTACAAATATCTCAGTTATCAATGCTTTTTGGAGGGCATTGAAAGCGGTGAATAAAACAAGGCAAAAACCAGCCGCTCATTTTTTAAATGTTATATTTCATTTATTATTTCAACAACAATAATGGGTTCTCTTAACTCTCAGCAGGGTTTGGCAAATGTGTCAATTTTGGTTTCGCTCTGAACTGGGGAAGGAGGTAGCACATTCTTGATGTGCCTGATCCACACTGACACAAACCAACTGCTGCTGGTGCCCGAACTCCAGATTTATTGCCTTGAGCATGAGATTGGACAATTATTTATTTTGTTTAAAAGGATTTCTAAACCACTTAATATTTCTCTCTCTCTCTCTCTCTCTCTCTCTCTCTCTCTCTCTCTCTCTCTCTCTCTCTCTCTCTCTCTCTCTCTCTCTTAAAAAGTGCCCTTTAATTGGTACACAAAAATACTTCAAAATAAAAATAAAAAATATTGATAAAAATGCAATTATGATTTGAAAAACAGCCAGAGGGCATTATAAAAGAAGGTAAAAGCGGAATTCCATAAGAGCAGGGCCAATCTTATGCTTTAAGGAAAACCTGGGCCAAAAACTATAGGCCATATCTAGCATTCTCTGCCTAGCAGATGGCAGAATTTAAAGGTTGCACAACAAAGCAACCCAACACAACAGAAGCTTATGCAACAGCTGATTTTGTGTGATCCATTGCACAAACATCTTTAGTAATGTTCTTGTGTTTTCCCTTGCACAACAATGGGGTTCTTGTTGTGTAATCCATTACATTACAGTACATAACATTCCTTGGTAATGTACTTGAGTTTTTCCTTGCACAACAACATCCTGCCAGCGCAAGTATACCACTAACTTACTTATGCAACATGGGATATAACCCTATGACTTTCCAAGACATCTGAAGCAACAGATGTTTTATTTACAGCAAATGGCCAGTAAGATGAGATGACCTTCCAACTTTATTATTCTATTCTTTGAGAATCAACCCCAATCTGACACTCTCGTGTGACCTTCACAAAGATATACAGTCGTACCTCAGGTTACGAACTCCGCAAACCCGGAAGTATTTTTGCCGCGCACGTGGTTTGCACATGCGCAAAGCTCAAAAATTGCAGAAATTGCGCTTTGTGCATGTGCAAAATGGCGCTTTGGGTTACGACCATTTCGGATTACTAACTGTGTCCCAGAACGGATCATGTTCGTAACCCGAGGTACCACTGTATTCCACTTTGAGTGGCTAGGTAGGGCCATAGCTCAATGAAATCAGCTGCTTTGCATGCAGAAGGTCCCAGGTTCAATCCTGGGCAGCTGCAGGTAGGGTTGGGAGAGATCCTTCCCAGAAACCCTAGAGAGCTACTGGCAGTCAGTGTAGACAATGCTTTGCTAGATGGAGCAATGTTCTGACCCGGTATAAGGCGATTTCCAACATTCCTTTGTAAGGATGACCCACTCTAATTTGTTTTCTGAACCAGCCATCTCAAACACAGCAGTCGTTCTGGCAGTGACCTACATTTTTGCATTCCTTTAACTCGATACCACTAGTGATTCTAAATATGGTACAACTTCATGAACTGGCCGGTGTTTATTTAGGAAGACATGCAGCTCAGAATTTCATTGCCATCCAGCCCGACTGTTTACCCACAGGCATGAAGTGTAATTAACTGAACTCCTTCACTCTCTTTACAAACCTGGGCAGATACACACAAACCTACTCTATTCCAATTACATTTCTTGTAAACCTTTAAAAAAAATCCAAGAGAGGGAGAACGGGAGGAGCATTTTGAATAATGGTAGATTTATATTTTATTTGCCTTTCTAGTCCTTTGGTTAAAGAAGTTCCATTTTGCAACTAATGAGCACTTCCCAGCTTGGGCCAATAATTCTGAATTAGGCCCAAGAGCATCTCTTACTAATTTTGAGGAACAGGCCGCAGTGGCCACTGACACAACTGCACATCATTTCAAAAAGTTGATGCATTTAAGTTATGCATCCCAGTCCCAGGCTCCTCTGCCCAGCATCAGCATCAACTGACAAACAAGTTGTCACACCCAATATAAGTGGCCTCCATCAACCATTATCCATTTGGAGGCTATTTTTCCCCACAAAGCTGTGTCTTGAAAATTCCACCTCCTCCCACCCCATTTTAAAATGGTCTTCCATAATTTAAATTTTATTGAGACTGGAAGGTATTGCAATTCCCAGGCACCAAGAATTGGTATGTAAAAGGTGGGGGAGATAAAAACAATGGAGAAACTGATGGACCAAATAAATTGGTTCCAAGTAAGTAAACGAAAACGGTTTCTCAAAAATGTGACTCTCTATTTTATGACACATCTCAAACAAGAACAGCCCTGCTTTTTTTTAAAAAAACTAAGGCTCTAATCATATGCCCACTTAGGAATAAACTCTCATCAAGCCCATTGAGATTTACTCTCAAGTAAGCATGCATATAGAGGGACACGGGTGGTGCTGTGGTCTAAACCACTGAGCCTCTTGGGCCTGCTGATCAGAAGGTCGGTTGGTTTGAATCCCCGTGATGGGGTGAGTTCCCATTGCTCTGTCCCAGCTCCTGCCAACCTAGCAGTTCGAAAGCACGCCAAAGTGCAAGTAGATAAATAGGTAGGTACCGCTCCAGCGGGAAGGTAAATCGCGTTTCCTGTGCTGCTCTGGTTTCTCCAGTAGTGGCTCAGTCATGCTTGCCACATGACCTGGAAAAAACTGTCTGTGGACAAATGCCGGCTCCCTCGGCCCATAAAGCGAGATGAGTGCCGCAACCCCAGAGTTGTCCGCAACTGGACCTAATCTCCAGGGGTCCTTTACCTTTACCTTTTAAGCATGCATATGCTCTGATTGAAAGTTGGCTAAAAGCTAAAAACATTGGCAGGATTATTGTAATAAATTGCAGTTTTATAAGAGTGTATATTTAAAGAAGATGAACAAATGAGCAAATTTAGTTAATTAGGATATGCAGAAGATACTAAAAATAAATTTAAGGAACCGCAGAAAGAGGGGGAAGAAAGTAAAGTTTTGAAATGTCAAAATGATTGTAAAATCAGTGAAATGTATAAACCTGAAAAGTATAAAAAAAGGTGGCTAAAAGCTTAGAGCATTATCTATCCTTTGCTATATGCTCAACTTTGTCTGGCAGGGATCCCTCTAAGTGGGGGGGGGGGGAGCTGGACCTTTTCATGTGACATTGGACTTCATCTACATCATTCTTGACCAATGGCCATGCTGTCTAGGATTAATGGTAACTCCCATCAGAGTCCAGCAACATCTGCAGGGCCACAGGTTTCCCAACCCTGTTGTATGGCATCATACAAAACCTTACAAAAACATTAGTAATAAATGGTCACATTTACTGAGGAAAACCAAACCATACTATCTGTCTGTTTCTTTGACACTTGTCCTGTCTGTGTAATTTCAAGCACCTTTAATAACTACTCCATTAGAGTGAGAGCAGATGAGGGATTTTCATCACTGAGCTGGTCTGATTTTTTTTTCTGTGACAAAAGGATGCAGCCCCCAAATAATAATAATAAAATCTTGTCACTCCTCCAAATATTTAAAAAGCAGTGTTAAGATGTCAAAATTCAGGCCCTTGCCCCTGATTGGTGATCAAGAAGCATTTATAATATTGATATGTTCCTAGCATCAAAGAATCTGGAGCTGTTCCAATGGAGGTTTTATTTATAAGTGGAAATCTCTCTTTACACAAGCTAAGCAGCCATGAAGGACTCTGGTAGGCCTCAGACCAAAGCTGACATTCGTCTGCCTAGAGCTATAGCCTGCATTTTCATGCAGGGCCAGTACCACGCACCAGGGAGTCATTGGCAGGAACACCCCATCCTATTTTGCCACCTGAGGCCTGATGGCGAGTGAGCAGGCAGCAAGATATTATTATTCTATTATTATAAATTAGCCATGGCTGAAAACTATGGCCAGAAAAGCCACCTCAATTGAGCTGTCACCATCCCTTTTGTATCAACTGGGCTACGATACCACCCTAATGAAGGGGGTGATGATGGCCATTTGAATTGAACGCAGCTTACTATTGCTGCATATTGAATATATCCCTGTATTATACCAGTACAAGCTCAGAGAGGGAACCGAGAAAAAAGGTTGACCTAGGCATCCCAAAGCAGGGCCTGGCTCACAGTCCAAACTGTCTCCATGCCCCCTGCGTCATTCTCTGTCCGGCTGCTTATTGTCCTCCCTGGCTATGCTAGAGGCCCCAATGATGTAAAACAAAACCCCTGAGAAGGAGGCATTGCATAGAATGGACAGGAAGACAGAGCAGCCTTGTAAAATGAAAACATTCCTGGCAAGGATTCTCTTATCAAAGGGAATGATGTGTTAGCTGCCGGAGACACGGAACTTACCCAAGGGCACCGGGGCCAGCCAGAGATATGAATTCGACAGCAATTGACAATATGCATAGATGATGTGAGGGAGGGGGGAGGATGCGCAAATCACCAAGGTCCCCTATAGCCCTGTTTATGTTACCCTTGCCTTTGCGTCGATGTTTCTGACGTTTGCCTTTGCGTCTATGTTTTAGACAAACATAGTCAGAAAAAGGTATTTGAACTGAGTTTGAAAACCATTTTGTTGTACTTGCTTGTGATTTGCTCACCAAGTGCCTTTGCATGCAAAATAAAGCCTTTCTCCTTCAAAGAGAAAACCTCGGAGTCTCCATTGACTGCTTCCTGACATTTCTTACTGGGCGCAACACAGAATCCGGCTACAGCAATAAGGCTGCACTTGTATCCCTCAGGCAAAGGCTTTGGGACATCTCACATAGCGACCTGTGATCCAGATCCAATGTAATCTGTGGCCCAATTGCAGCTGGAATCCAATAGGGCATTTGCCAGGAAAATCTGAAGCCTCCCGTATTAAATACCTTCTGGAGGATAGGTCAAATGATATTACACTGACCGTGGCAAAGTTTCTTTCGGAGGTCGCAAGAAACAAAGACTATCATGCTCTGTTGTTGTTGTTTAGTCGTTTAGTCGTGTCCGACTCTTCGTGACACCATGGACCAGAGCACACCAGGCACTCCTGTCTTCCACTGCCTCCTGCAGTTTGGTCAGACTCATATTGGTAGCTTCGAGAACACTGTCCAGCCATCTCGTCCTCTGTCGTCCCCTTCTCCTTGTGCCCTCCATATTTCCCAACATCAGGGTCTTTTCCAGGGAGTCTTCTCTTCTCATGAGGTGGCCAAAGTATTGGAGCCTCAGCTTCAGGATCTGTCCTTCCAGTGAGCACTCAGGGCTGATTTCCTTCAGAATGGATAGGTTCGATCTTCTTGCATTGCTACACAAGCATCAATTCTTCGGCGATCAGCCTTCTTTATGGTCCAGCTCTCACGACTACCTCGGTCTCTTTCACCTGTCACAGGTGGGTAGCCGTGTTGGTCTGAGTCGAAGCAAAATAAAAAAATTCCTTCAGTAGCACCTTAAAGACCAATTAAGTTTATATTTTGGTATGAGCTTTCGTGTGCATGCACACTTCTTCAGATACGAAGAAGAAGAATCTGAAGAAGTGTGCATGCACACGAAAGCTCATACCAAAATATAAACTTAGTTGGTCTTTAAGGTGCTACTGAAGGAATTTTTTTATTTTTCTTTCACCTGTCGTTTGGTTGTTTTAGCTGTATCTCGTTTTGAAACTGTTTTGTGGGTCTATGGACCGCATTAAAAATATTTGATTTGAAATTAGCACATATCAGCTACCCTCGCCTGGTTTAGTCAGCCAGTTGAAGCTGTTCCTGGGTAGCTGGTGGGTCTCAAACCCACCGTGAGTTAGGAAGACCTGCTGCATGCGAAGATGTAGCAGGTCCAGTGCTCAAGAATGTAGTTTCTGTTCATGCTGCAGAGGGAAGTGAGGGGCAGGTGGGGCTCACCCACCTGGGAAGGCAGCCCATCTAGTAGAAGGAAAACTTGGACTCTAAACCTCTGCTCTCTTGTGGAATATCTTCAGGAGAAGTGAAGGCTCAGAAGCAGTGCTTTGGGGGGGGGTCATTCTCAAGGGTATGCAATACTGGCACCCCCCCCCCCCAATATTAAAAATGTGGCACTTCA
This sequence comes from Zootoca vivipara, assembly GCF_963506605.1. Taxonomy (NCBI): domain Eukaryota; kingdom Metazoa; phylum Chordata; class Lepidosauria; order Squamata; family Lacertidae; genus Zootoca; species Zootoca vivipara. The sequence goes on from NC_083292.1 coordinate 5,933,627, forward strand.
TGGTGAGTACTGTTCAGGAGTAAACCCTATAAAATCCAGAGTGGAGTTCCTAAGACGGTTGGATGGTGTCTTGAACAGCTCCTTCCGGCAAAGGCAGTTTTAGGGTAGCCCAGTCCTGGAGAGGCCATTTCAACACTGCTGGCTGGCTTCACCCCCAAAGACGCTCTCCATTGTCTCTTGAGACAGATGGATGCCAACATTATAAGGTGGTTCCTGAATCCTGAATCCTGAATCCCACATCCAGTGCTCAGCCTGATCAACTGCTGCCACCAGGCTTGTTTTCTCAAATCTCTCAAAAACCTTATGTAAAAATATTTTTATGTAAGTTTAATGTGCATAAAATGCTGTGTTTGAGTGCATTGAGCATGAAAACTAAGGCTTATCCACACCTTCGTTTCTCCTGGGGAAACCCGATCTTTAGATCTGAATTGGAACAAACAGCAACTGGGTTTTCCATGCATTGCCATTCAAGCCGATTTATTCCTAAAGAGTGGGTTTTTCGGAGGAAAGTGGAGGGGCAAAGGCAAAACTGCTTGGACCTATGCCAAGGGTAGGCAACCTAAGGCCTGGGGGCCAGATGCAGCCCAATCGCCTTCTCAATCTGGCCCGCGGACGGTCCAGGAATCAGCGTGTTTTCACATGAGTAGAATGTGTCCTTTTATTTAAAATGCATCTCTGGGTTATTTGTGGGGCCTTTCTGGTGTTTTTACATGAGTAGAATGTGTGCTTTTATTTAAAATGCATCTCTGGGTTATTTGTGGGGCATAGGAATTCATTCATCCCACCCACCCACCCACCCCCCCAAAAAATAGTCCGGTCCCCCACAAGGTCTGAGGGACGGCAGACCGGCCCATGGCTGAAAAAGGTTGCTGACCCCTGACCTATGCCATGAAAGCATTGGGTGAGCAGAAAACTATTCAGGCCTGTGCTTTCTAGGAAGGGAGCAAGTGGAAGTATGGGTGAACCCTTAGTGGAGATTTTCATTTACAGAGTATCTGCTTTGCAGAGAACAATAGCAAGTGCCCCAAAAGTGCTTGTGCAGCTAAATTCTGCAGCAAGGGAGTGGAGTCTTTGTTTCGGTGTTTATGCTAATTGGTGACTCATCCCTGGGAGTCTGGGTCTCTCTCAGAAACTGCCACCAAATTTAGGAAGCAGCTTATCTGAATCTCTCTCTCTCTGGGACTAGAGAGAGAATAGTTCTTGGACGATCTTAACAAGGAATAACCTAAAGAAAACTGGACCGCATTGCTACTTGTTTAATAGCAGGTTTCTACAGTGGTACCTCGGTTTACAAGCACAATTGGTTCCAGAAGTCTGTACTTAACCTGAAGCATACTTAACCTGAAGCGAACTTTCCCATTGAAAGTAATGGAAAGTGGATTAATCCATTCCAGATGGTCCGTGGAGTACTTAAACTGAAGCGAACTTAACCTGAAGCGAACATTCCCATTGAAAGTAATGGAAAGTGGATTAATCCGTTCCCGCCAGGTCTGCGGAATACTTAAACTGAAAAATACTCAAACCGAGGCGTACTTAAACCGAGGTATGGCTGTATTCACAAAGGGTTTTTTGTAACAAGTTTAAAGACATTTTGTAGCAAAACTTTGGAACTCTTTTCTTTGTGTGGAGAGCTAATTGATTCATCAGGGAATTCCGCTCACATAAATCTCACACTTTACATAATTTGTCAACCAAGAAGCAACACGATGGTTTATACTCCAAACCGGTGGCTTTTCTACACGGCCATTTCCATTGAGATTTAACAGTTAACTATTTCCCTGAGATTTCCTTCCTTCACAGACTTCAGGATCATACTGAGCACCTCTAGTGGGTACATACCTCTTCAGGTATTTTTGGGGGGGTGGGTGGGGGGGGTGGGGGGGTGGCAGTGCTTTCTTGTAGCAGGGAAGCTTCTGAATGAAGTTCCTCATTAATGGTCCAAAAGATCCAACATGTGATAGCCCTAATTGTGTAGCTCAGTTGTATTTAGAGTCCAACTCCAGTTCACAGCATGTAGAACTTTTTAAAACTACCCTCTTTCCTCCAACAAAGGCAAAGTCATCTCTCTGCACCTTCGCTCAGGCATTTTCATTAGCATAAAATAAAACAAAAAACAAAATCTGCTTTGCTGTTTTCGTGACAAACTCCAGGCACTTTGCTGGGCAGTTCTAATTATGGAATGAACAAAAGATCCTCGTGACAGGCACTTTTTAAAAATGAATTAATGGCTCCTTTGAAACAGGAGTCAACTTCTCGCCTCCTTAGCGTAAGGACAGCAGAGTGCCGCAATTAGTGATGGATGAACCTTGGTTCTCCTCACAATTGGCTTGGAATAAGAGGAGTTATTTCTCCTCAAATCAGAAATACAGTGGTACCTCGGGTTACAAACACTTCAGGTTACAGACTCCACTAACCCAGAAGTAGTACCTCGGGTTAAGAACTTTGCCCCAGGATGAGAACAGAAATCGCACAGCGGCAGCGGGAAGCCCCATTAGCTAAAGTGGTACCTCAGATTAAGAACGGTTTCAGGTTAAGAACGGACCTCTGGAACGCATAATAATAATAATAATAATAATAATAATAATAATAATAATAATAATTTATTTATACCCCGCCCATCTGGCCGGGTTCCCCCAGCCACTCTGGGTGGCTTCCAACAAAATATTAAAATACAGAAATCCATCAAACATTAAAAACTTCCCTAAAGAGGGCTGCCTTGAGATGCCTTCTAAAGGTCTGGTAGTTGTTGTTCTCTTTGACCTCTGGTAGCTTCTCGTAGCGAGGGAACCCCCAGAAGGCCCTCGGCGCTGGACCTCAGTGTCCGGGCATAACATAAGTTCATAACAAGAGGTACCACTGTACCTATTAGGAACACAGGAACCTCCCTTCTCCTTAGACCTCTGGGCCATCTTGGTTCAGTATTGTCTACACTGGCTGGTAGCAGCTCCCTGGGTTTTCACTCTCACATCGCTACTTGGACTGAACACGGGTCATTCTGCATCCACAGCAAATGCAGGCAGCCCCCTGTTTACACAGGGATTATGCCCTGAGGCACCATGTCCGTCAGTGAAATTGTGTATAATTGAAACTAAAAAAGCCTGCAACCCCCCCTGCTCCACCCGCCCCATCCTGCGCCCCTCTTTTTGTGATGTTTCAATGACATATCTGGGTCACTTTTGGGTTTGGCACGGTGCATGTATGCGCATATTCAACATGCATAAACAGTGGGCTGCCTGTGTCCTTACTGCCTCATTTTATTCCAAGCTGTTCAAACTCTGTTGCAGCCCCAGTCATGGGCGTACCCAGGATCAAAACTAGGGGGGGGGCAAGGGGAGGGGCCAAGGCACGGAAGGGGAGGGGCCACAAAGTGGGCGGGAACAGCGAACTCGCGCTCCGCCGGGCTGTGCCCCTCCCTAGAAACAGGGCTGGTGGGCGGAGGCGGAGCCCAGCCCAGCGGAGCGCGAGTTCAGCGTTCCCGCCCGCCGTGCCGCGCTCTCTGGTTCCCCGCCGTGCTTGGCCTTGCCAGAGGGTGCGACGGGGAGCTGGAGGGAGGGCGCAGCGCGGCGGGCGAGAACAGCGAACTCGCGCTCCGCCGGGCTGTGCTCCGCCTCTGCCCACCAGCCCTGCTTCTAGAGTAGGGCAGCTGCCCTAACTTGCCCCGTGGTGGGTACGCCCTTGGCCCCAGTCATGGGGGTCATTTGTTTTCGTGTCACCTCAGTTGAGCCCTGGAGACATCAGGTACTCATTGAGAAACTACATTTCCCAGCATTCTCCAGGAAAGAAGGGGAAATGTTTTGGCCTTGCTGCTCACCCCTTTGCCATTGCACGGAAGGGGAGGGAGAAGAAAGGGCAAACCAGTGGCACAGTCAGTTCATTTCAAGCTCCAAACTTAATAATCTTACCCTTTGGTAAAGATGGCAATGAGTTCATTTACCTCAGTAGCAGCCAGAGGGGCAGCAGCACTCACCTGACAGCCCCTTGCCGGCGTCACTGTGGCTTATTGGCAGCAGGAGGACAGAGGTCACAGCAAGGTTGGTGGCAGGGCCGTCTTAAGCATATCGGGCGCCCTGGCACCGTGGTGCCAAGATCCCTCCGGCACCCCCCTGCCCCATTTCCCAGCGCGGCTGCCATGGGCTCAGCAGGGCAGTGCCCCCCTGGCGGCCCAGCGCCCTGGCGCCCTGCGCCACCCAGCCTTGCTGTAGGGCCGGCCCTGGTTGGTGAAGCTAATTTTGGGGGCTTGGGTGGTGCATTGAAAATATCAATCCACAAAATTTCAGCTCACTCTTAAAATAAAACAACCAACCAGTGTGCCATTAGGTGCTCATGGTTTGGGCTAAATCTAGCATGTGCGTCTCTTTTAGGTCACTTCTATAAGCATGAAAAATGTACCAGGACAGCCAGCCAGCCCTGCTAGTTCATCTATGTTCCCTTTCCCTCCCATCCATGGCCAATCCTTCCTCGGAAGCTGGCTGACAAGAATGTAAGAAGAGCCTGGCTGGATCAGGCCAATGACCCATCTGGTCCAGCATCCTTTTCTATAATAATAATAATAATAATAATAATAATAATAATAATAATAATATACCCCGCCCATCTGGCTGGGTTTCCCCAGCCGCTCTGGGCGGTTCCCAACAGAATTAAAAGCACAATAAAACATCAAACTTTAAACACTTCCCTAAACAGGGCTGCCTTCAGATGTCTTCTGAAAGTCAGACAGGAAAGCGTTTCACAGGGCGGGCGCCCCTATCGAGAAGGCCCTCTGCTTGGTTCCCTGTCACCTCACTTATCGCAGGGAGGGAACTGCCAGAAGGCCCTCAGAGCTAGACCTCCTTGTCCGGGCTGAACGATGGCAGTAGAGCCGCTCCTTCACAGAGCTCGCAAACCACCCCTGAGTGCAACAAACCTCCTGCACTGTCTGGCAACCGGTATTCAGAAGCATATCCCCTACTTCAACATTGCCATCACGGTTAACCTTATCCCCCCTGAATTTGTCTAATCCTCTGTCAGAACCATCCAAGCTTGTGGTCACTATGACCACCTGTGGGAGTGAAATCTGTAGTTTAACGAAGCTCTTGAAGCAAATTGGAAAGAGCCAACCTTGATAATTGTTATGTACTGAGCTGAATCCTAGAACAATAGGATTCAGAATCAGCGGGAGCTACCCAATCCAACTCCAGGTGGAAGTGAATCCGCAACCTGATTGGCCTGCTGGAGCAGCCAATCAGGCGGCTGGCAGAAGTGAATCTGCTACCTGATTGGCCTGTAGGAGCAGCCAATCAGGCTGCAGGCAGAAGTCAATCCACAATATAATTGGCCCACAGGTGTAGCCCTGAAGTAGCCAATCACGCAAGGCCCATTGTGTAAATAATGTATATAAGCAGATGGTTTTGGGAAAAGAGCCATTCGTCTTCTCTTCTTCTCCTTGATGAATATGAGCTGAATAAAGAGCATGAAATTCACTCTCGACTCCGAGTATATTTCACTGGCGACGAAGGTGGGATCCTGCTGAGCTGACCGCCACCACGCACTGCACCGCAGCACCGCCACCTGCTGCACCGCTGCATCGCACCGTGCATCCAGGCTTCAGCTCCAGGACCCAAGGAACCCAGAATGGCAACCGACAGCAGCTTCTTGCCATTCAAACCAGCATCAGGAGACTGGGAAGGGTACGCCGCCCGTTTCAGCTTCCTCCTGCAAGCGAAAGAAGTCACCAACGATGCCATGAAGAGGGCGACATTCTTCAGCGTCTGTGGAGAGGAGACATTTGAAATCGCCCGGGCTCTCCTTGCACCTAGAGATGTCGCTACCGTCTCTTACAAAACAATAATGGAACGGCTGAAGGAGCACTTTTCACCACAGCCCTCGGTGGTAGCTTGCCGAAATGCCTTCTACGCAAAGCGGCAAGCCCCGGGGGAAACCATAACTGGGTTTGTGACCTCCCTCCGCCAAGCCGCCCGGTTATGCAACTTCTCAGAGTTGGAGAACATGCTTCGTGACCGCCTCGTCGGTGGCCTGAGGGACGAGATGTTGCAACGACGCCTCTACGCCAAAAAAGACCTCACGTTCCAGATTGCTCTGGAGGAAGCCCTGGCAACCGAAGCCGCCGAGAGGTCAACGCAAGAGGCACGACCGGCCCCGCCATCCCAACCGAGGGTCTACCACGAAGACCTCACCGACGAATCCGAATCTGACAGGGAGGAAGTACACCGAGTACAGCGGCGCACTCAAGCAGCACACACACCACAGCAGCCTCGACGAGAAGGAGGGAACTGTGCAAGCTGCGGGGAGAACCACGAGAGGAGGACCTGTCGTTTCCGCAACGCAGAGTGCAGGCAGTGCAGAAAATTGGGACACATCGCCCGGGTGTGTCGGGCTCGACTCACCCGTCGACAAGCATCAGATGACCGACCCAGGAGCCCCAGGGCACACGGCACCATGCACCAAGGCAACTCGACGGAGATCACGGACTACCAGGTATTCCAGTTGCCCCATCCCAGCACAGAGAAAATTTATATAGAGGTACAGATAGAGGGAGCCCCATGCCGCATGGAGCTGGACACGGGTTCAACTCTATCCATAATCTCGGCCCGAACATTAAGGGAACTGTGCCCTAATGGGGGTCCCAAACTAAGGCCGGCCCCATTCACCCTCCGGGACTTCCAGAAACGTAAGGTCCCTACAATGGGGGTGGAGACCTTCAGGGTGCAATATCGAGGGCGAAAGCAACAATTGGACTTGCTGGTAGTTAAGGGCCCCTACGTTAGCTTACTGGGACTGGCATGGTTTGGACCTCTGGGGCTAGCCGTTACCGGGGTGAACCGCACTAGCTTACAAGTGGACGTGGACGCCATATGCAAAGAGTTTCCAGGGGTTTTCGATGGGGCATTGGGACGATATACAGGACCCCCCATTGCCCTACAGCTAGACCCCGCTGTACGACCCATCAGGCACAAGGCCCGCCGGGTCCCGTTCGCCCTGAAACCCCGCATAGACGAGGAATTGGACCGGCTCGTGGAGCAAGGAGTGCTGGAGCCGGTGCCCAACGCCCCCTGGGAAACTCCAATTGTCACACCCGTCAAGCCTAACGGTTCGGTCCGCATCTGTGCAGACTACAAATGCACCATAAACAAGGCTCTCACGGCCCATGCATACCCAGTGCCAGTGGTCAGCCATGTCCTCGCCACCCTGGCTGGGTCAAAAATCTTTGGCAAACTGGACTTGGCCCAAGCGTATCAACAGTTGCCTGTGGACGAAGCCACAGCAGAGGCTCAGACGATTGTGACGCACAGAGGGGCATTCAGAGTAAAGCGGCTGCAATTTGGCGTTAGCGTGGCACCAGGCATATTCCAGAATCTAATGGACTCTCTCCTTAAAGGGATTCCTGGCGTCACTCCCTTCTTCGATGATGTACTGATCGCCGGGCCCACACCAGAGGAATTTGAGGACCGCCTCCGCTCCGTCCTGCACCGTTTCCAGACGGCGGGCCTCAAGGTGAAGCGGGAAAAGTGTTTACTGGGAGTGCCGCAGGTGGACTTTCTGGGATTTAAGGTGGACGCAGAAGGGGTCCATCCAACCGGTGACAAGGTACGGGCCATTTGTGAGGCCCCAGCGCCCAATAGCAAGCCCGAACTTCAGTCATTCTTGGGACTATTGAACTTTTACCATGCCTTCCTTCCCCATAAGGCAGCGGTAGCGGAGCCCCTACACAGACTCCTAGATAAAAGGGCCCCTTGGGTGTGGGGCCAGCGACAAAGGGCCGCATTCCAGGCAGTCAAGGACTTGCTCGTCTCGAACTCGGTCTTGGCACACTTCGATGAGAGGCTGCCAGTGGTGCTGGCATGCGACGCCTCTCCCTATGGCATCGGCGCTGTCCTGGGACACCAACTCCCGGATGGAAGAGAGGTGCCGGTGGCATACTTCTCCCAGACGCTTGCTGCAGCCGAACGAAACTACTCACAGATTGACAAGGAGGGTCTGGCAATCGTGAAGGGCGTAAAAAAATTCCATGATTTCTTGTACGGGCGGCCCTTTACCATAGTGACTGACCACAAGCCGTTGCTTGGCCTGTTTGCCCCCGAGAAGCAGACCCCCCAAGTGTTGTCTCCACGTGTCCTCAGGTGGTCAATTTTCCTTGCCGGCTACCAGTATGCACTAATCCACCGCCCTGGGAAGGCGATGGGCCACGCAGACGCACTCAGCAGGCTACCACTACCAGAAACAGGCCCCGACCCAGCGCCTGCGCAAGAGGTTATGACCCTGGAGCTGCTTCCCGACCGACCCATTCAGGCACAAGAAGTTGCGCACCATTCCACAAAAGATAGGGTCATCTCCCGGGTCCTGGACTGGGTGTGGCGAGGATGGCCCAGCAGCAGCCCCGAGCCAGAATTCGCTGGCTACACAAACCGCAAACATGAACTGTCGGCCCACAAGGGGTGCCTGTTATGGGGAAGCAGGGTTGTTGTTCCCCAGCCCCTCCGCAAAAGGGTCCTCACAGCCCTACACGAGACACACCCAGGGGTAGTGAGGATGAAGGCCCTTGCCAGGAGTTATGTGTGGTGGCCGGGGATTGACAGAGAGATAGAGGCCTGGGTCCAACACTGCCAGACCTGCCAAGAATCCCGCCCGGATCCCCCAAGGGCCCCAGTCCAGCCCTGGGAGTCCGCCCGACATCCATGGTCACGCTTGCACGTGGACTTCGCTGGCCCCTTCCAGGGAAAAACATTCTTCATAGTGGTGGATTCCTACACCAAATGGCTGGAGGTCGCACTGGTACCGTCCACTTCTACGGCGGCAGCCATCCGGGTACTACGTAAGCTGTTTGCAACCCACGGGCTCCCTGACACCCTCGTCTCGGACAATGGAACCGCATTCACGTCAGAGGAGTTCCAGACCTTCACAGCGCAGAACGCCATCCGCCACATCCGCTCAGCACCATTCCACCCTGCCACCAATGGCCAAGCGGAGCGCATGGTGCGGACCACCAAGGACAGCCTCCGCCGCATAACACAAGGGGACTGGGAATACCGCCTTGCCGCATTTCTTCTAGCACAGCACAGCACCCCAAGCACAACGACGGGCCGGAGCCCAGCTGAACTACTCATGGGCCGGCGCCTTGCAACTAGACTGGACCGACTTCACCCCGACAGAGCTCAGGATGAGGTAGTGGTGGGGAATGGCAGGAACCCCCGGACATTTGTGGCCCAGGACCCAGTGTATGCAAAGAATTTTGGGGCAGGCCCAGCATGGGTACCCGCCACAGTCACCAAGGTGACCGGTCCCGTGTCGTACGAGGTACTAACGGAAGGGGGGCAATGTTGGCGCCGCCACTGCGACCAGCTACGGCGACGATTCCCAGGAGGAACCCGGAAGGAGAGCGGGATAGAGGGGTCACAAGGGGACAGCAGGGCAGCGAGGCCTGTAGAGCGAGAGGGGTGGGCAGGGGAAGCAGAAGCAGTAGGCACAGAGGGGCACCCTGAGGCTGGAAGGACACCGGAACCAGAGTCACAACCTAGTGGTTCAGTGGCGCCAGACCAGACAGCCCCGGCACAGCCAGCAGCCTCGGAACACGAGCCAGAACCAGAACCCCTGACCAAGGAACACCCCAGGCCACAACGCACACGGAGGCGGCCAGCAGACCTTGGGGACTACGAATGCAACTTCCCGGGCAGGACTGGAACTTAGAGGGGAGGGGTGTTATGTACTGAGCTGAATCCTAGAACAATAGGATTCAGAATCAGCGGGAGCTACCCAATCCAACTCCAGGTGGAAGTGAATCCGCAACCTGATTGGCCTGCTGGAGCAGCCAATCAGGCGGCTGGCAGAAGTGAATCTGCTACCTGATTGGCCTGTAGGAGCAGCCAATCAGGCTGCAGGCAGAAGTCAATCCACAATATAATTGGCCCACAGGTGTAGCCCTGAAGTAGCCAATCACGCAAGGCCCATTGTGTAAATAATGTATATAAGCAGATGGTTTTGGGAAAAGAGCCATTCGTCTTCTCTTCTTCTCCTTGATGAATATGAGCTGAATAAAGAGCATGAAATTCACTCTCGACTCCGAGTATATTTCAATAATTCTGCAGTATCCATTAGTTCTCTGGACACAGAAGGAGTGTGTTGTGTGTCCCTGCTCCGGAATGGATGTCCTAGGATGCCTAAGTGCAGCCACTTGAGATTCCATTTACTAATGAGGTGAAGGGAGATCAGAGCGATGACACAGAGTGACTGGCTTTGTTTGCCCTTTAGTTACTCCCTGGCCTCTCTTAAAAGCTGCATAAGGAACACATCTTCCTAATCTTTGCATTGCTTTGCCTCAGTAACAGCAAATGTTGTTTTCTTGATAGGGTTTCTTTTGGCATTTGAATATCCTGATGGGCGACAACTATTGACTCCTATTGACATCGGTCTCTAGGTCTAGAAACAGCTGCACTAGGAGTTGTTTTAATGGAAAACAGACGTGTACAACACTGCAATTACTTAGAATATGTCAAGCAGTCAGCAGACCCATTTTGTTCTCTTTAAAAAAAAACTCCTCCTGAGGGCTGGTGTATCCTTGTGGGAAATAGCATATGCCAGAAAGTCCTACATTCAGATCTCAAGACAAAGCTAGATGTGACAGTGCAGGATTGGCTCCTTTGCGGACATAAGAAGCTGCCTTACATGGAGTCAGACAGCTGGTCCATCTAGCTCAACGTTGTCTACACTGACTGGCAGTAGACAGTGGACATTCCTAGTGCACCTGGAAATGACAAGGGAAGCAGATGCCCTACCACTGAATTATATCCCTTCCTCAAATACTAAATATCCAGGTTGAAACCTGATGTAGAAACAATGGAAACTGCCTTATATTGAGTCTAATCTAGGTCATTATTGTCCACACTGACCCGTAGCAGTTCACCAGGTTTTCAGACAGGACTATTTCTCAGCTCTAAGTGGAGATGCCAGGAGTTGAACATGCATGCAGCTATGACAGGCAGACATGATGGGTTAACACGAGAAATCAGGGATGGGGAACTAGCGGTCCTCCATTGTTGCTGGACTCCAGTTCCCATCTACCCCACCCAGTTTTAGCAATGGCCAGGCATGATGGGAGTTGCAGTTGTACAACATTTGGCAGGCCATAGATTTCCCAACCCCTAGTTTTCTGTCTCAATCCACTTTTTCTTCTGCAGACTTCTGGAACTCAGAAGTCCACAACCCTTCTGCTTTCCAGGCTCATCCTTCTCTCTTCTCTCTCTCTCTCTCTCTCTCTCTCTCTCTCTCTCTCTCTCTCTCTCTCTCTCTCACACACACACACACACACACACACACACATACACACACACACACCGATTTTATTGGGGGCCTTTTAATGGTTTCTCCAGTTGCAACTTGTGCAGGATGCAATGCTTTAGGTTCTCATTTGTGCAGCACTCATTCTTGGCTCTAAGGTGGTCTTTTCCATCATGGCAGACTTTTCTTCCTGCAGCAAGTATCAGCCATCGCTGGAAACCCAGTTCACAATTTCAAAATGCGTCTTTTCTCAGAGGAGAGAGCAAAGTTCTCTACCATTCATAATACACATTGCTCTAAATATATGCACACTGCTCCTTTCATATCAATACGACAGGGAAAGGTGCAAATCCCCCCCGCACCCCACCCATTATTTTTTTTATTACTTTAATATCGCTGTCTGGCTGAAGGACAAAATTTCCTCTTCGAATAGGAACTGTGCATGAGAGTATTTCAAATAATGTGATTGCTGAAAATGCAACAGTATAATGTTGAGAGCCAAGTGTGTTATAGAAACAATCATGATTATTAAATAGCCACAAGAACAACAACAAAAGAGTCCAAGCCATCAGGAAAAATGAGAAGGCACAATGTTGCCAATCAAGGGTTGTTATAGAAAAGAGCCATTTCATTTCAGACCGTGGCTGAATCTCGATGCCCAGGGCCATCGGAGTGCTGATGATCTGTTGGGGTGGGCTTTGTGTATTGGTTCAGAGGAGGACATTTGGTCTGTTCACATTAAATATGCACAAATCCCCCCTCCCCCGCCAGGCAATGGCTACAGATCCTCATGGCTACATGACCTGCAGGATTAGAGAAAGCCCGCCTCTGAATACCAGCGGTTGAAGAATATGAATGAGAAGCACTTCCCCTAGGAACCTGGGTAGCCTCCGTGGGAACACCTTTATGAAAGAGTTAGGCTGCTGGTCTGATCCAGGAACAGTGCTCAAACTCCACCAAATAATGTTGGCCAAAACAGAAGCTCTCACGGTTATACTCAGGATATAGAAGTGTGTTAAGGTATTGAGTAGGAACATATTCCTTATACCAAAGCAGATCATTGGTCCATGTAGCTCAGTCCTGTCTATTTTGACTGGCATTGGCTTTTTTACAGAAGAGCTTCTCCCAGCCCTGTCAGGACTGAACCTTGGAACTTCTGAATGCAAGCTGTATGCTCTGCAGTTGAGCTCTATCCATTCTGAGTCTGACATGTTTTGATGGCGGGTGCTTCACCTAGAGCAGTGATGGCGAACCTATGACACACGTGTCAGACGTGACATGCAGAGCCCTCACTGCTGGCACGCAGAGCCCTCATCGGCCCATTCGTGCTGTTGTTGTTGGTTTCCCCCCATTTGTTCTCCCGCTCCTCCTCACGCTACAGCTTGTCTCCGCTGTTAAAACCCGGATCCTTTTGTTGTTGTTGTTGTTGTTGCTGGTAGCCAGAGATTGTTTTTTTAACCCTTTCTGTGCTGTTTTTCTGGTGCTTTGGCAGATGATGATTGGGTGTAACAGTGTTCATTTTTTAACCCGTTCTGTGCTGTTGGTTTTTTTGGCGCTTTGGCAGACTATGTCGGTGCTGCGTGTTAGTTCCAGTGAAGGTATTATTCGTCATTTATTTCTGTTCTCTTTCCCCCCAAAAAGCACAGCAGCTTTGGGCCACCCCCCCAAAAAAAGCAAAAGAACTTTTGCACCCCCCAAAAAAACCTCCAAAACTCTGGTCAGCAGCTCCCCCCCAAAAGCTCAACAACTCTGGGCACTTTGTGATAAATAAGGGGTTTTTGGTTTGGTTTGGTCAAATAATTAGTTTTTGGTTTATTAAAAGAGATGAAAGCAAGAAATATGAAAGGAGTTCAACTGGTTCTCAACACCTGGAAGTTTACTGTGGTGTTGAATATGCTTAGTGTGGTTCAACCAACTCTTATCTTCAGGAGCACTACAGGAATTATAGAGGTTTTTAAAAAGGTGCTCTACATCTACGTGAAGCAATGGTACGCTTGCAATCAACAGTGTTCACAACAGAGACGCTCTAGGTCAGTGATGGGCAACCTTTTGAGCTTGGTGTGCCAAAAGTCGCCAAAAAACCCCGAGCACAACTCAGGTGGTGTGTCACTTTGAGGGGGGGGGACCGTAATTTCACCATATTTATAGTTTAAATAACAAAAATGTATAATTGTAATATATAACTGTATTTCTCAGACTCAGCCCCTATCCAACTGTATGAGGTGCCGCAGGGCCGGTGCGTCCATTTAGGCAAACTAGGCAGCTGCCTAGAGCGCGTAAATGGAGGGGGCGCTGGGCAGCCTGCCCCGCAAAACCCCCGTGCCACCGCTGCCCTCCCACAGCGCGCGCTCGCGCTCCTCCCGCCTATGGAGGGGACGCTGTGAGCTCCTCAGCGGCTGCAGCGAGCGAGCGGTGGTGGCGGCAGCGCCCGTAGCGGAAGCCTTCAGCTATGGGCGCTGCTGCTGCCTCCGCCGCTCGCTCACTGCAGCTGCCGAGGAGATCACAGCGTCCCCTCCATAGGTGGGTGGGCGCTGAGCTCTTCTTTTGGCTTCTGCTCCTCCTGCCTATGGAGGGGACGCAGGGGCATCAGCAATGCGTCATGACGCGCGACGCATGCGTCATGACGCATGTGCCGGGGGCGCCAAAAGGTGTTTTGCCTAGGGCACAAAAAGTCGTAGCACCAGCCCTGTGAGGTGGTGAGATCCTGAGTGAACCATATCATTTCAGTCTGCAAAAAGGGGTTACCATTTCTGAATATCCCTAACATATATAAAACCATAGGCATGTGCAGCACATATATTATGGTGTTCCCTGCTCAAAGATTGTTTCCTGGTTGGTAAAAAGAAAGATGGGGAACCTTTGGTCCTTCAGAAGCCACGGACTACAACTCCCATCATTCCTGACCACTGGCCAGGATGGCTGGAGCTTATGGGAGTTGGAGCTCAGAAACAGCTGGAAGGTCTCAGGATTCCTGCCCCTTGGATAAATGAATGAATGGTATTGGAACAATGTTTGCTAAATGCTACCATGTCAGCTGCCATGATACTGTCAAGTGTTGCTGGTGCTGCAAGTTAGCTGTCAGGTAACATCAAACATGACTGTTAAAAGTCAGATTTGTCAAACATTGGCTGCATCTGAGAAATTATCTAAATATAAAATGCTGTTAAAATATTTGATGAATATTTGTTGAGTCACAAAGCATTCAACATCAAAATTTGCATCTGTTACAAGGGTGTGTCATGGACTTAATTAGAACCAGGTTGTAACCCCATAACTGTTTTTTAATACCACAGGAAGTCATTGTAATAGGAGCATGAGGGGGGTGTTCCTATAGTTAAAACGAGTAACAAATACAAGACCCAGTCTTTTTAAGACTCAAAATTCTATAGCATATAAAAACAGCATCTGTTGGGGTAACAACATGAAACTTGGAATACCTGATAATGTCTGTGAAAGGGTGGAATTTCAACAGATAGAGCAAGTTAAAATGTGCTTCACAACTCGACTCCCTTTCCCCCAGTTATTGAGATAACATATATATATTTCTGTTCAGATTTTTGTCAAAGCTATTGATGTACTTTGTTCAGGCTTCTTGAGGAGGCTTCTGCAGCCAGAGGGAGAAATGCTTCTGAATACCAGTTGCTAGAAACCACAGGATGGGAGAATGCCCTTGAGCTCGAGTCCTGCTTGTGGTTTCTCCACGGACATTGGGTTGGTCGCTATGAGAACAGGATGCTGGACTAGATGGGCCATTGGCCTCATCCAGCCCATGGGCGTAACCAGGATTTATTTTAGGGGGGGGCAGGCATTATGTTGAGTTATTTGTGACACAAGTGGTCAGTTAGTTAAGCATTTTTATTTATTTACCTGATGGAGGGGGCTTCCTCTGCCCCACCCCGCCCACCATCCAGCCCTCTGCCTAGTGGTGTAAGCAACAGAGGACTGGATTTAGGTTTGATGAGACCCTAAGCTACTGAAGGTAATGGGGCCCTTTAGATTTCCAGTTGTCCTTTGTCAACAACAAATTGTCGCTGTTTTTTGTGTTCAATATATGCTATATGGTAATTTATGGACCTAATAGGTATCTAAAGTCATTTGTACATAACAAAATATGCATTTTATCAAAGTAATTGTTGAACTGAAATACAATTAAGAAGAAGTATATTAATAGTGAAATACAATTAAGAAGAAGTATATTAATAGGGAAATAATTATTAAGCTCTAACTGTATGTAGGTTTTACTTTATTTGTTTTTTTAATCATTTTGGAAATGTACAACCAGTTTTTTCCCCTTTAATTTTGTTGGGGCCCCCAAGAGAGTGGGGCCCTAAGCTATAGCTTGTTTAGCTTATACGTAACTCCGGCACTGAAGCAAGGAACAAGCATGACTCAGTTCAAAGAAAGGTTCCGCTGGCAATGCACTGGGGCTCGGCTGCTTCATAGGGTAGCGCTCTGCTGTTCCAGAGAGCAGCACCTGAACAAACGGAATCAAAAGACAAGAAAGGAGATTCTGACTAAACATTAGGAAGAGCTATGTGATGGTAAGAGCAATGCACCCCCTTGGAAGGTGGTGGACGCTCCTTCCTTGGAGGTTTTTCAACAGAGGTTGGATGGGATTATTTAGCGGTGACTCCTGCTAAAGGGACGCGGGTGGTGCTGTGGTTCATAGGGCATGCCGATCGGAAGGTCGGCAGTTCGAATCCCCACAACAGGGTGATCTCCCGTTGTTTGGTCCCAGCTCCTGCCCACCTAGCAGTTCAAAAGCATGTCAAGTGCAAGTAGATAAATACCGGTAGGTACCGCTCTGACAGGAAGGTAAATGGCGTTTCAGTGCGCTGCTCTGGTTTGCCAGAAACGGCTTAGTCATGCTGGCCACATGATCCAGAAGCTGTATGCCGGCTTCCCTCGGCCAGTAAAGCGAGCTGAGCGCCATAACCCCAGAGTTGTCCGCAACTGGACCTAACGGTCAGCGGTACCTTTACCTTTTAACCTGCACTGCAGGGGATTGGCATCTCAATCCAATTTAGGGAAACAGTTTGACCTATACCCCAAAGAAAAATGAAAGGGAAAGAGTGAAATGATTTGGGGTCCAAAACAATTAATTGGGTGGGGGTGCTTAGAATCTAGCATGGAAGGGGGGGAATGTTTAAAGCTGCCTCCTTCTCCACCCGAACACTGCAATATGCAGCCACCCATTGCTACCGCCTACATTACTCCTTCTAGGATGGAAGAATGTTGGTGCCAAAGCAGCCAGCAAACCTAGTCACTTAAAAAAAGAAAGGGAAAAAAGCCTGGTTACTTTTGCAGGGTGGAATTTGAAATTACAAATTTCAGTGGCATCCTATGCAAGGCCAAAATTTGGCACCGTCACGCGGCAGAGGAACCAACCGCCCCAGCAGGTTGCAAGGAACAGACAAGGCAAGGAAAAGACCTCACCACCTGCTTTTATTCAATATTCACAGAGAGAGGCATAGGAATGTGGCCTCTTGGAATAATGGTGTTGCTCCGAGTGAAACTCCACCCCCTCCTTATCTCCTACTTCCTCATGAGTCATCGCTACGGGTGCTGGAAAGTGCCCTCTGCCTTTGAGCTCTTTGCTCTTCTTATTTCAAGGCCCGTCGTGTTCTGGGAGAGGTGGGGTCTGGAATGCTTTCTAAAGACACTGAGTCTGTCAGCTGTCACTCTCCTTCCTCCTCCTCCTCCCCCTCTCCCATTATTTCCCAACTTTCCCCCTCATCTGCCTCTGAGCTATGATCTCCCTCAAACCCCTGTTGTAATTCTAAACTGCCTTCTTCTGTGGAAGGGTGAGGCTGGGAAGGGGGTCGCCACCATTCCTCCTCTTGCCAGTCCCTGACAGGCCTCTTGCCTTCCATTTGATTCTATTCACTGCATCACAGTTGTGACACCCTGTGGCACCCTCTAGGGCAGGCATCCCCAAACTCTGCCCTCCAGATGTTTTGGGACTACAACCCCCCACCATCCCTAGCTAACAGAACCAGTGGCCAGGGATGATGGGAATCCGCCTCTGAATGTTGACAGTCAAACTCCCCAAAATACCCACAATTCCCACCTCCAAAGAAGGCAATGAATTGGCAACGTCCATTTCAGCCCACCCCTACATCTAACCCCCATCAGTAATTGTCTGCAAGCTTTAATTCCACCCTCTCCCCCCCCCCGCCATATCCTCAATATAGGAATTGACCCTATATTTATGGTTTCGGTTGCTATGGTAATTTATATACAGGTATTGTCACCGTTGCAATAACTTCATCAGAAGAAAGGCATCTGCAAGCAATATGGGCACCTTCGCATAATTTAGTACTAACCCATTCATAACTCATTGTGCCATTTGCAGCACCCAGACTGGGGGGCGGGCGGTGGGAATTAAAAACTAATCAAAATAAATCACTCCCTTACCAAAGTCAACAAAGAGATGAACTGGCGGAGCCATTAGTAGGAAATACATGATGAAAAGACATCGGGAATATTCCTAACAGATTTGGGCAAAACGTTCCTGGTTCGGTTCATATCAGTCCCATTGAATTAAATCCTAAATCCTTAATAATCTCCTACAATTAAAAACTAATAATGTCAGCAATGTATATTTTCTGGAACATCCCCCAGTTGACCTGTAAGCAAAACTAAAGAACAAAAGGTTAAGACAAAGCAGGAGGAGCCAACTGGGCTGCGCTCCAGATGCTGTGGGCTCCAACTCCTATGAGCCTCAGCAAGCATGCCCAATGGTTAGGGATGATGAGAGTTGGGGTCCAATGGTGGGTAAAGAGCCACAGGTTCTGCACCCCTGATTTATATGATGAAGTTGTAAAGAAGCTCAACTATGAAGCAGGAAGTTGTTGTTGTTTAGTCATTTAGTTGTGTCCGACTCTTCGTGACCCCATGGACCAGAGCACGCCAGGCACTCCTGTCTTCCACTGCCTCCCGCAGTTTGGTCAGACTCATGTTGGTGGCTTCGAGAACATTGTCCAACCATCTCATCCTCTGTCATCCCCTTCTTCTTGTGCCCTCAATCTTTCCAAACATCAGGGTCTTTTCATGGAACCCAAGAAAATAAAATCTTTCACTGCCTCCTTTCACTTTTGCTACCAGGCTCAGTTGCTCCCCCCCCCCAATCCCATCTGCAAAATGGGGGTAACACAGTTGACTTGTCTTAGCAGGAACAGCAAGTCGTTTTGAGAATGTTTTTTGGTTGAACACAACAAATTAATGCAATATATGAGTAGCAAGTGCTGCTACCAGTGGCTATTTACCAGCCACTATGGCTGTATTCTATAGTTGGAAGAAGAAGGAGAGCACTGTGCGCTCAGGTCCTGCTTGGGGTTCTTCCGCAGGCATTTAGTTGGCCACTGTGAGAACAGAATTCTGGAGTAAAAGGGCCTTCTTATGTTCCTGTAGTTGTAGCAGATGAGCCAGTGAGAGGGTCAACCTGTCTCTGGGCCATTTGAGACTGGGCAATGGAACTTGACATCATCTTCCATTCAGTTCTCTCCATATGATAAGCTTGGTGTCAGAAATAATGGTTCCCATTCCAGTGACATCCTGCTGTGCTATGTGCAGGAGGGTTTGTTTTGGGAATAGGTCATGAGACCATAAAGAAGGCTGATCGCCAAAGAATTGATGCTTTTGAATTATGGTGCTGGAGGAGATTCTTGAGAGTCCCATGGACTGCAAGAAGATCAAACCTATCCATTCTGAAGGAAATCAGCCCTGAGTGCTCACTGGAAGGACAGATCGTGAAGCTGAGGCTCTAATACTTTGGCCACCTCATGAGAAGAGAAGACTTCCTGGAAAAGACCCTGATGCTGGGAAAGATTGAGGGCACTAGGAGAAGGGGACGACAGAGGACGAGATAGTTGGAGAGTGTTCTCGAAGCTACGAACATGAGTTTGACCAAACTGCAGGAGGCAGTGGAAGACAGGACTGCCTGGCCTGCTATGGTCCATGGGGTCACGAAGAGTCGGACACGACTAAACGACTAAACAACAACAACAACAACAACATGAGACACCCCTGAACCTGCAGTTGCAAGTGGTCTTTCCCAGACACAGGCAGACCATCTCATTTACTGATGGCAATAACTAAACCTGTGCCACTTGGCTAATTCACCGATTCCCTTGTGGCTCTGTGATCTGATTTGCAGTCAGTGTCCAACTTCTTAGAGCGACAGGCATTCAGTCACCCAAGACACCACAACAGCTAAATTTTGCATCCACTGTCAGAGGTAATATGTCTTTGAATACCAGTTACTTGGCATCACAACTAGGGAGAGTTCTGTTGCACTCAGAACCTTCTTGTGAAGTTTCCAGTGGCACCTGGCCACTCACTGTGATAGGATGCTGGATTTGGCCTGATCCAGAAGCACTCTTCTCATATTGTTACACTCTTCATACGGTCCAAAGAAAGCATGAGACAGAGAAGGGAGAGCCAAGGCTGTAACTTGTTAGAATCTACTCAAAACAGAATGAACATCCATGACAATGCCACCTTAGGGGAAAGCCCCACTGAAAAGATAGAGATTTCCTTCTGAATAACTGTGGGGAGTGATATGATATTGCACCCAGGTTCTTCTTTGGGCTCCCCATAAGCATCTGGTTGGCCACTGTGAGAAAAAAAGGATGTTGGACTAGTTTGGTCTTTGGCCTGTTCCAGCTGTGCCGTTTTTGTGTTTTCCATTAGAGGTCTGCACATCCCCTGCCCCCCCCCAATCCAATTTGGTACCCAGTCTGGAAATTCATATTGGCCTTTGTAAGGGGGAGGGATTACAGAGAAACCCCCCCCTCTCATCAGAAGCAGCCCATCTCCAAGCAGTCATGAAAGCGCGGGGTCTGAAGGGGTGAGTCAGGAAACGGAGAAGGAGTGCCAGGGCTCTGGCAGCATTGGAGAGCCCCTGCTCCACAGGCAGGAAGAGAGAGAGAGGCGGGAAGGGTGGACAGGCAGAAGGCAGACCGTAGACCCTTCCCCCCGACACAGGTATTGAGGAGGAGGAGAAAGGGGAGGAGATTCTCTGTCCCGAGGCTTTTATGTTGGTCAAAGTCGCGAAAAGGGGCAGTGCCGGATTCTGATACGGAATGAGAAGACATGAAACCGACAGCTCACTACACTGTAAATAATGTGCACCAATAAAGACTTTTGAAAGAGAAGTATGTGGAAGGTCGTTACTCAGGAGTAGTCTTAACAACCTTGACAGCCTTGATCCAGATCCAGGCCCCAAACTGATTTGATGGGAGGGAACACACTGCTTGCAGAAGCTGCCTGCCTCTCCTTCTCCCTCTACCCTAGTCCAACCACCCTGTGTTCAGACAAGCCAGTATTGTTCCAGATAGCCCAATCCAGGGTGATAAGGGGCTGCTTCAGTCTGACTCAGCCAAATCCTGGTTCTGATTTGCTTTGGGCTTTCACTGAATCCATTGCAGCACACGCTTCCTTTTCATAATCCATGAAGTCATCGTTTTATTCCTTGCTACTAAAGCCACTGAAGGTCCCCAAATGCCCCACACTCCTTGGGCTCCCTCTTTTTCCTCAGCTCCCCCGCTGGGAGAAATCAGATGATGCTATCACTAGTAATTGTTCTCTTTGCCAGAATTACAGAAAAATACATCAAACGGCGATAATCCAGAACAAATTCACTTTTGAATAGCGGCAGTAACAGAAAAGAAAGGGGGGAGGACGCATATGTGAGGACGACATTAAGAAAATATGAAGGGGTGGAGACTCTTAGAAAAGCAAGAAATCCAGCAAAGGATTAAGCACAAAGCAAGGCACACCAGAGGGGGTCGTCTTTACATTCTGCTTCATGCTGCTCAGATTTATGTGTGCAGGTCTTAATCTCAAATTAGTGTAAATGCAATTGCTTCAAATTATATTATTTCAAGGAAGCCCTAAGGTGGCCTTAGGTATGTATCAGAGAATTGGGTCAGAATAAACTTGGCACTTAGGTCTGCATCTGCACTTTACATTTAAAGCAGTTTCGTGCCATTTCAAACAGTCATGGCTTTCCACCCAAAGACTGTAGTTTAGGGTGCCAGGAGTTCTTAAAAGGCCCTTATTCCCTTCACAGAGCTACAATTCCCAGAGTTCCTGGATGCAGACTGGGAAAGATTTTGACTTAAAATGCTTATTAATTTCAATACATTTCTCCAACCTGGTAATATGTACAAAAAAAAGCATATACTGGATTGTGTGTGCATAGAAGTGCATGTATTGGTGAAAATGTCATGCAAGAATGCATTATATTAGAGGAAGTGGCTTTGCTAAATTATGTATATTTGGGGAAATTGTATACAAAGTTGCATGTATTAGGAGAATTTCATACTATAACACTCATTGTTTTTCACAACAACTTTTTTTAAAATCACGTACTGATGTGGAAATGTGGAGAAATAAATTTAAGGCTAGAAAAAAATGAGAAACTTTCAGAAACCAAAGTTGACATATTCGCCCATCCATAGCTGAATGGAGATTTGAACGTGGATTTCCCTAGTCCGTTATGTTAATTGCTACACCACACTTGGCTCTCAGAAGCCTGGCCTTTTCCAATGCTATTTTTGGGTGTCCAGCGAGTTTTAGTAGAGTATGGGGGAGCATCTATACTTTTGATCACCCAACTGCATTCTTAAACTCTGCCCATGTTGTGCCTGATTACATTTGAGGAGAATCTTTTATTCAACCCAGTGAAATGCAGGACCAAGGCCATCTTTCTTTCTTTTTTTTCATGGGGAGGGGCAGGAATTGGCTGGCACTTGAATTCACAGAAGCTACTCTGCAAAGTCCTCCAGGTGGACGTTTCCAAATGAATTTGAAATTGGTTTTCTGTCTTCTTTGGGGAAATGATACACAGAGTCTGAATTTTGATTGATTATGGGATGTCACTTAACATTAAGGTTGAGGGGAACCTTAAGGAGAAAAAGGTGTCTAAATATTTGAAAGCAAGGTGACCTTGTTTTGAGGGAACAAAGGCTGCCTACCGGTAGTGGAGTTTTGCAATGAAGATACCCTGTGATATAATATTATAATGCTGTTAAGAAGGCCAGTTGGTACAAAGGGAAGGGAGGGCCAACCTAGTTTCATTCTTTGTCCGTTTTGTGGATGTTCAGCCATAGATCTGTGAAGCTCCCTTGTTCCTTTTGCTATTGGGTTCTGCATATTACTTAAGTAATCTTGTTATATTTATATTATTGGAATGTGTTTTCTGGTATATTATATTTGCTATTGTTTTGCTATGCTATTATGAAATTATTTTGTAGTGTTTGTTTGAAATGCATCCCTGTTTCTCTTTTGTAAGCCGCTGTGAGCACTTTTCTTTGCAGAAGAGCGGCATACAAATTAAATGAATGAATGAATGAATATATCAGTTCCATCCTATTTTTTGTATATTTGATAAAAAATCCACCCCAAATGTGTTTAATTCATATGCATTTTATATGCTTTCTGAGCCAATTATGTTTAATTCAATTCTTTTATTTATAGGATTCCTTAAAAAGGTAAAGGGACCCCTGACCGTTAGGTCTAGTCACAGACTGGGGTTGCGGCGCTCATCTCGCTTTACTGGCCGAGGAAGCCGGCGTACAGCTTCCGGGTCATATGGCCAGCATGACTAAGCTGCTTACTGGTGAACCAGAGCAGCGCACAGAAACGCTGTTTACCTTCTTGCCAGAGCAGTACCTATTTATCTACTTGCACTTTGATGTGCTTTCAAACTGCTAGGTTGGCAGGAGCAGGGACCGAGCAATGGGAGCTCACCCCGTTGCAGGGATTCAAACCACCGACCTTCTGATCGGCAAGCCCTAGGCTCTGTGGTTTAGACCACAGCGCCACCCAGGTACTGTAAGGTCCCAAGATGGGTTACAACAATGTTACACCATTATAAAAACAGCTAAAAGTTTTACAAATTTTTAATTCCCTATGGAAAAGAACATTATTAATCCAGTAAAAGATGGATCCTACAAAACTCAGGCAGGAATAAGGAGATGCACAAATATAGCATGAGAGACACCTGGCTTGCCAGCAGGACATGTGAAGGATCTGGGAGACTTAGTAAACCACAAGCTTAACATGAGTCAACAGTGTGATGCAGCAGCAAAAAAGCTAATGCTATTCTAGGCTGCATCAACAGGCGTCTAGTGTCCAGATCTGCTTTGGTCAGACCACACCTGGAGCCCTGTGTCCAGTTCTGAGCACCACCATTTAAGAAAGGTGTGGACAAGTTGGAGCGTTTGCAGAGGAGGGCAACCAAGATGATCAAGAGTCTGGAAACCAAGCCTTTTGAGGAACAACTGAGGAAGTTGGGTATGTTAGGCTTAGAGAAAAATAATCCTGAGAAGTGATATGGTAGTCATGCTGAAGATTCTCAAATCATTTTGAGGCCCGCCGTGTTGGGTTGGCCCCAGACAGTGGCCAATTTTGGGGTGTCAAATTTCAGTGGCACCTTGTGTGATTTCAAAATTTAGCACCCCCCTTGCCTCTCTTGCTCCATTGTAAATCATATTTGTGGCATTCCCAGCAGTGCCCCCGACGCTCCACACCTTGAAGCTAAACTGGTTAAAGGTATAGGTAAAGGACCCCTGACGGTTAAGTCCAGTCGCAAACGACTCGGGGGTTGTAGCACTCATCTCGCTTTACTGGCCGAGGGAGCCGGCGTTTGTCTGCAAACAGTTTTTCTGGGTCATGTGGCCAGCATGACTAAGCTGCTTCTGGCGAAACCAGAGCAGCACACGGAAACGCCGTTTACCTTCCCGCTGTACCTATTTATCTACTTGCAGTTTGGCATGCTTTTGAACTGCTAGGTTGGCAGGAGCTGGGACAGAGCAACGAGAGCTCACCCCGTCACGGGGATTCGAACCACCAACCTCCCCGATCAGCAAGCCCAAGAGGCTCAGTGGTTTACACCACAGTGCCACCCACATCCCTAAACTGGTTACGAGCCCCTAAATCCGCCTCTGCCCCAGATCATCCCAAAACAAACTGCACACACTCTGAAATACTGGGATTACATTGCTATTCTTTATTGATCCATTTATGCACTGGTTACTTTAGTTAACCTGGAGTCTGCTTCTGCGTCTAATTTGTGAATCATGTCCTACGAAGCACCATGAAGCACAATACAATAAAGCATAGAATGCAATTGCATATATAAGAATAACTTCAAATCCAATACAGACACCCACTAGGATAGAAACATTTCACATAAAGTATTATGCATATAATAATGTGGATAATACGTGAGAATTGTTTTGTATTTTAGTGGAAGCAGTAAAAAAAACACAACTCGCTTCTCATGGAAATGAAGGAGTGAGATGGGAATTTTAAAAATATACATCAGTGCAGCTTACAAACACATGTTATTAACAACTGGTTCAGTTACACATCAACAGAGCCCACCCCCTCTTAGGCATTGTAAGCAAAATAGCCAACAAATTTGTCATGAATTCAGAGACTAAAGCAAGAAAAGTCGTGCTGGAACAGAACAATGGCTCATCTAGCTGTGATTCCTGCATTAACCCTGGGGATCCCTTCCACCTTTACAATTCTATGATTTTAGTCCAGCTTCCTGTTCTCACAACTGGGCAGCCAGATTCCTGTGGGAGCCTGAAAGCAAAGGCACTATCATGCTCCTGAGCCCCTCTGATATCAGATGTGGAATAATGATTCAATGGTATTGTTGTTGTTTAGTCGTTTAGTCATGACCGACTCTTCGTGACCCCATGGACCATAGCACGCCAGGCACTCCTGTCTTGCACTGCCTCCCGTAGTTTGGTCAAACTCATGTTCGTAGCTTCGAGAACACTGTCCAACCATCTTGCCCTCTGTCGTCCCCTTCTCCTTGTGCCCTCAATCTTTCCCAACATCAGGGTCTTTTCCAAGGATTCTTCTCTTCTCATGAGGTGGCCAAAGTATTGGAGCCTCAGCTTCACGATCTGTCCTTCCAGTGAGCACTCAGGGCTGATTTCCTTAAGAATGGATAGGTTTGATCTTCTTGTAGTCCATGGGACTCTCAAGAGTCTCCTCCAGCACCATAATTCAAAAGCATCAATTCTTCGGCAATCAGCCAATTTAATACCAATTCAATGGTATTAAATTATGCTAAAATTAATAAGTGAACTTCAAAATCCCATGGCCCCCTTCAAGTGCATCTCAGGATGGTTTCAAAGCTTCAGAGCACCGTCTCCAAAGAAGAGAGGTCTGTTCTTGGAGAAGGAGACCCGACAGTTTAAGGACTATGCCCCTGAATGCCAGTTGTGGGGATCACAATTGGGGAGAAAGCTCATGACCAGCTTCCACACTTCCTGCAGGCATCTGGTCAACCACTGTAAGAGCAGGAAGCTGGACTAGATGGGCCATTCACCTGATCCAGCAGGTTCTCCAGGTGTTCTTATGTCTCCCAATGCCACGGAAACCTTCTTGCCTTACTGATGGTGGCACTCTGACACTAGGAAGCAAAGAGGGGCATCTCAGGGCAGTTTCAGTGCATGCAGGAGGCAAATTTGGGGGAAGGCATGGATCTGAAGAATCCATCGCCTTCTGAATCCCTATGTGCACACACCAGAAATGGGGGAGGGGACCTTATGCCAGTTGTAGAGTTGGCATCTTTATTTTCCATCTGGTTTGATACAACATATGTTGTAAAAGGGCACACCTTTGGTTGCCCCTCACATCACACAGCAAAGCCTTCTGACTGTGTGATGTGAGCGACAACCAAAGGGGGACCCTATTCCAACATATCTTCATTCACTCACATTGTATCAAACGAGATGGAATACAAAGTGTTAGAGGACCTGACAGAAAGTGCAAATATCTCAAGTAATTTTAGGGGGTAAAGGTAAAGGTAAAGGACCCCTGACAGTTAAATCCAGTCGCAGACGACTCTGGGGTTGCGGTGCTCATCTCACTTTACTGGCTCAAAGGAGCCGGCGTTTGTCCGCAGACAGTTTTTTCGGGTCATGTGGCCAGCATGACTAAGCCGCTTCTGGCGCAATGGAACACCAAAACCAGAGCAGTGCACGGAAATGCCGTTTACCTTCCCGCCGGAGCGGTACCTATTTATCTACTTGCACTTTGGGGCATGCTTTTGAACTGCTAGGTTGGCAGGAGCTGGGACTGAGCAATGGGAGCTCACCCCATCATGGGGATTCGAACTGCCAACCTTCTGATCAACAAGACCAAGAGGCTCAATGGTTTAGACCACAGCGCCAATTTTTTTAGGGGCTACTAAAAAGCAAAGAAACTCCACTAAGGAATGGCAATATAATGTACATAGAAGCATAGAATTGTACAGTTGAAAGAGAGCTTGGGAGTCATCTACAGTACTCCAACCCTCTGCATTGCAGCTAAAGCATCCATGACAGATAGCCAACCTCTGCTTAAAAACCTCCAGGGAAGGAGAGTCTACCACTTTCCACAGGAGCCCATTTTCCTGTCAAATAGCTCTGTCAAATGGAATAAAGTTCTTCCTGTAGTTCAGCTGGAATCTCCTTTCATGGAACTTGAAGCCATTGGTTTGGGTCCTACCCTCCTTAGCAGGAGAAAACAAGTTTGCTCCACTCCATGTTGAAGCCCTTGAGATATGTGAAGATGGTTATCAAATCTCCTCTCAGGATATGTATGTACGTACACACACACACACACACACTGGATTTCCCCCCAGTCCTTCTACCAGTACAAACTGTGACAACAGAGCCTGGTATTCACATAAAGTTTGTGAAGCAACCTTCATGATTTGTACAAATGCCACTGAAATAAGAATATTGAGGGGTCCCTTCAAGGGGTTCAACTTCTTTAGGAAGACTGGACCTTCAGAGAGAGTGTACCTTTTAAGGCTCAAACCGGTCAGGAAATGAACAGAGACCAGACCAGGATATACGAAAGCAAAGCTGCTATAAGCCTGATCTTTATTAATGCTGTTGCAACAGGGTGCTCCCCCTACACTCAGGAGAGAGGAGGAGGACCCAGGACAAAGGTGGGCAAGCTCTTATATAGACTTTGAAATTGCCCACCCTGTAGCTCAAGACCACCCCCCAGAAACATCATTCATACATCCCAGATGGGTTGTAGCCGAAGACCACCCCCTTAATACATGAGAGAAGGGGCGGACTACTACAGAAATCTGAGTGCGTTGTTCTTTCTCCTGTCTGCTAGGTTACTTGATTGGATTAGCTGGGCATCCTGGCCACTCTTTTGTTTTCCTGAATCCAGGTCACAGGTCACAGGCTCACCCTATTCATATCTTAAATGAGACAGGATTTGTGAACAAAGAGACAACCTTGCAGAGAAATATTCAAGGTCAATTTGGGAGAGAGAAAATGGTTTCAGGACTTTTCTGTGGGTTTCAGACATGTGGTTTACATATTTGTATGTTACAGGTAGGTAGCCGTGTTGGTCTGGCGTAGTCAAAACAAAATAAAAAAATTCCTTCCAGCAGCACCTTAGAGACCAACTAAGTTTGTCATTGGTATGAGCTTTCGTGTACATGCACACGAAAGCTCATACCAATGACAAACTTAGTTGGTGATGTGGGTTAAACCACTGAGCCTAGAGCTTGCTGATCAGAAGGTCGGCGTTTCAAATCCCTGCGACGGGGTGAACTCCCGTTGCTCGGTCCCAGCTCCTGCCCACCTAGCAGTTCGAAAGTACGTCAAACTGCAAGTAGATAAATAGATACCGCTCTGGTGGGAAGGTAAATGGCGTTTCTGTGTGCTGCTCTGGTTCGCCAGAAGCGGCTTTGTCATGCTGGCCACATGACCTGGAAGCTGTATGCCAGCTCCCTTGGCCAATAATGCAAGATGAGCGTCGCAACCCCAGAGTCGGTCACAACTGGTCCCTTTACCTTTTAAGGTGCTGCTGGAAGGAATTTTTATATTTGTATGTGTTTGCTTGGTACATTTATGAACATCTTACACACACACACCTTAAAATTCTTATAAATTATCTCTTTTTTACCCTGTTCCTTTAATTTGAGTAGTAGTAGCAAGGCAGGGGATCATTATTGTCTCCCCTTGTCTACCTTGTAATTCTCCTGCCAGGAATGCATATTAAATTTCGTTTTAGCTCTCCTTGGGGATAGGGCCTATTGAAGGAAAAGACAATGGCTCCGCTAATCCTCTCTGCAGTGAGTAATAGTTTAAAGCTCTTGGCTAAACACATGGTCATAGTCGCCCCATCCCAAGCTTCTGCTCCCCCGCCCCTCTGATAATTTCTTTTAAAGCACCATGAAGATCTTTAATGGGCTACTCTGCCTTAAGTGAAGTCTACCTGTCATGAAGAGAAATTCTCTCCTGAAATCTGTATGCTCTCAGTTGTCCACGCACCTCCTCACAGTCCTCAAGCACTCAGTTCTCCAGATGCTGTTGGACTCCATCTCCTATCATCCCCAGCCACCTTAACCATTGGTCATGGATGATGGGAGTTGTAGTTCAACAACTTTTTGAGACCTAAAGCTGAACTGTGAACCTTAGCAGTTGCTGGATTCCAACTTCCATCTATCACTTCTTCTTCTTCTTCTTCTTCTTCTTCTTCTTCTTCTTCTTCTTCTTCTTCTTCTTCTTCTTCTTCTTCTTCTTCTTCTTCTTCTTCTCTCCTGTCTTAAGGCTATGAACAAAATTCAATAAAACAGTTAAAAACACAGAGAAAACCATGACAGGTGAACTTTAAAAGGAATACAACGTGGATACCCATGGCAGAGACCTGTACATCCAGAGGATGTTGTGGCATGGGGAGAGTTGTGAGGGCCAGACAGAGAAAATCGGAGGGCCACATGAGGAGAGGGCCCCCTGCTCCTGATATACGACTTTTAATTATGCCAATGAACTGATCTGCTAGCAACAACTGCTAAAACATGAAGCTGTCTTGCAGCAGCAAAGTTAATCTTTTTGGTGGTATGTGTGTGCGTGGCTGGAACAGCTGCAGAACCTTTTCCTTTTTCAAAGGACTGGGTGTTATAATGAGATCCTAATTGTTGAGCTAAGCCTTAATACAAGTAGAGGTCAGGGAGTCGTGCAGCTTAATTGATTTTTTTTCCTTCCAGAAAATAAAGCTCCTATGCAAAGGATCTGGTACAGCCGCAGCAGTAGGAACAGTCATTAAAAGCTTATTAGCGCGATCAGCCCCAGCAATAAGACATAAAAACCAGAACATTAAAGGATATAACGGCTGCCTGCCATGAGCTTGCTCTGTTTTTATTTTCCTCATCGAAGTTCTCCCTGCGCTTAAATATGATGAGGCTTAATTACCATATGCTTGAAAAATGGGGAGATATTAAGAGGGTTTTTCTGAGAGGCAGAGATGGAATGAGCCTAATGGGTTTTGAAGATCAATTATCTTTAAAACTTCACAGTAGGCTTGCAGTTCAAAAAAGGAAAAAAAAAGGAATATTGCAGAACTTCTGATCAGGAAGCAGGTCCTGCCCAAGCTGAGACTTCTGAGAGCAAGAAAATTAAGATTACAAATAGTTGCACAATTTATCATCCATTCTCCACATTTCTACATCGGTTTGTGAA
Source organism: Zootoca vivipara (assembly GCF_963506605.1). Taxonomy (NCBI): domain Eukaryota; kingdom Metazoa; phylum Chordata; class Lepidosauria; order Squamata; family Lacertidae; genus Zootoca; species Zootoca vivipara. Next base: position 5,963,401 of record NC_083292.1, read on the forward strand.
CTCCTTTTACTTTGGCATCATTTTAGTGTGGATTTCTCACAGTACACACATTTCTGCAAGCAACGTTTCCTACCATAATGTACTTGCCCGTGTTATTTTCACTAATATATGCTTGCGTGCACAGGCGTTACCTAGTATATGCATTTTGTGCACATTTCTTGGTTGGAGAGCTGCATCGCAAAAGTTGGAGAAATGTCAAAGGTTGGTTGTGTTTTTGTCCGCAAACTGGTTCAGGAAGTGCAAATAAGATAGTTTGGCCTTTCAGTGCAAACGGAGCCACATTTCTCCTTCATCACTGGCCTGTTATATGCCTTCATTGTTCTTCAAAATAAAGGCTCCTCAAATCCTTTTCACTGTTTAGTCCATGGCTGAGGAACCGTTGGTCCTTCAGGTGTTTCTGAACTCCAGTTCCCATCAGCCCATTTGGCATAGACAATGGTCAGGGAAGAGGGGAGTTGTAGTCCAGCACATAGCTGCCAAGTTCCGGCCTGAGAAATAAGGGACTGGACCGGAAGTAGTGCTGCCACCATTTTGGAACTGGGTGGAGCATGCTCAGAAGCTACTTTTGATGCTGCTCTGCCCTGTTCCAAAATGGCCGTCGCACCAGAATTCACACTGCAGCCATTTTGGAACTGGGCAAAGCAGCATCAAAAGTCGCTTCTGAGCATGCTCCGCCCAGTTCCAAAATGGTCGCCATGCCAGAATAAACCGGGGGAAAACAAAAAAATCCATTTTTTCGGATGGGAACAGCTGGAAAAACGGGGGTTTCCCGGGGAATACGGGAGACTTGGCAGCTATGGTCCAGCAGCATTTGGAGGGCTACAGATGCCAGATTTCTGATTCATGCAAAACTCTGCCTTCACTAGTGATGGGGAGAAGTTAGATTCATTTTGCATGGACAGGCGGAGTCCCCCAAACCCCCAGCCGACCTCCTGAGCGGAATAAAGATGCAGGACAACGTACTATGGGATTCAAATTGGCCACAACTTTATTAAGATTCAGATGTAGGGAGACCTTGGCTTCAGGCATTGGGCGTTATCCTTCCCAGTCCCCAGCCGGGGTTCTGGGAGGCTTCGGGGTCATCCACATGTATGGGGGTTGGGGCTGGCTCTGGAGAACATATGTTCAAGCAGAGAGAGCCCGCCCCCTGTTCGCCACCGCTGGAAGGGGGAAGCGATGATGCCTATTGGCATGGTCAATAGGCGCCCCTCCCTCTAGGAAAATCGCCAAAGAATTCCGCCCAAGGCCTGACACCCCCAAAGTTGTGACGTATTGCTACGGGAAAGGCGAAACCTGCCAATGCAGGAAAATTCCTTTCCGACCCTTCAACAGCGGCCTTGATGTAGCAGCGCCTGTGAACCTGTACAGAAAAGGTTAACCTGCAAAAGAACTTGAATGAGGGTGTGGAGGGTGGGAGAAGCTCTGGAACCAACTGGTGCTTGGAGGTAAGATTCAGATTCTATTGTGTGAGCCGGACAGTCCCTCCCCTTACCTGGCCATCCCCTGGCAACACCTCCACAAGCAGGATTGGACCCTAGGCTTGGGTAGGCGGAGACCCCTGGCATCCTACCTGGGAAGGCGGTGCCAGCCCCAAACTACCAGGGAGTCACCTCTGAGATCAGGGGGCTGCATGCGACCACGAAAAAGTCACCCCCCATTGATGTGCCGAACGGTCATTGCCTTTAAAGATGAACATGTAATTCTCACTGAACTGAAATGTAGCCATCTTCAAATTCTGCACTTCTCTGAAAGTGCATTTGCAATAAACTTCTCCAGCCATGTAATGTGAATTAAAACAAGAGGATACAAGGATGAAGTGTGCATAAAAGGCATATATTTGTGAAAATAACATGCTAAAATACTGGTATAGGTTTGAGAGGAAGAGACTCCCCACTAAACCCAATAAATAAATGAATGTCAGAATCTAGGTAATAAATGGAATATGAAGAGGAAATACAAGCTGAAGAACTGTGCCAGGCAAGAAATCCCTAGGCCAGCTTATGCAAACCAGCCTGGCCTATAAACAATATCCACAAACAATATATTACATGCTGCATGGATCTGCTGGGTTTGTTATTTTTTAGTGGGGAGGGGGAATCCTCCCCAAATACTTGTTTAAATACAGAAAACATATTTTAATTTAGGATTTCTTCCCAAATATGTAATGTGTATTTTGATATCTTTATGGGGTAGAAGTGGTAGAAGGTTCTAGGTTCAATCTATGGCATCTCCAGGATGGACAGGAAACACAACCCTGATCTGGAGAACAGTTGCCAGACAGTGTAAACCATGGGTAGGCAAACTAAGGCCCAGGGGCCGGATCCGGCCCAATCACATTGTAAATCTGGCCCACGGACGGTCTAGGAATCAGCGTGTTTTTACATGAGTAGAATGTGTGCTTTTATTTAAAATACATCTCTGGGTTATTTGTGGGACATAGGAATTCATTCATATTTCTACCTTTCCAAAATATAGTCCAGCCCCCCCCCCCAGGTCTGAGAGACAGTGGATCGTGCCCCTGCTGAAAAAGCTTGCTGACTCCTGGTGTAGACAATGCACAGCTAGATGGACCAATGGCTTTATCTCAGTACAGTGGAGCCTCGCTTAACGAACGCCCTGTCAGATGAAATTTTCGCTTAAAGAAAGGCTTTTTCGAGTGGAGGTTGCCTCGCTAGACGAATTCGTTTTACGAAAAATTTGTCTAGTGAATCGCGGTTTCCCATAGGAATGCACTGAAATTCAATTAATGCGTTCCTATGGGGCAAAAAAAAAAATCAAAAAAATTCAATGCATTCCTATGGGATTCGCTAGACGAATTTTTGGTTATAAGAGTAGACCCGTGGAACGAATTAAATTCGTCTAGCGAGGCACCACTGTACATAGCTGCCAAGTACCCTGTTTTCCCCAGGAAACCCCCGTTTTTACTTACCTTTTCCCGGTGGTCCCCCGTATCACTTTGTCTCCCGTTTTTCTCCGTTATTTTCTCCTGCCGGTGGCCATTTTTTTTCTGATTTGCCCTTCTATGGGCACCAAAAATGGCTGCCACCGGCTTCAAAAGTAGTTTCTACGCATGACTGGAAGTGTGGCGACGCAACTTCCGGTGTCGCCCGCCCATCTTTGGGCACCAAAAATGGCCGCCGCCATTTTTGGTGCCCATAGAAGGGCAAAGCGACACCGGAAGTTACGTCGATGCAACTTCCGGTGTCACACGGCTGCCGGTCCCGGATTCTGCAGTCCGGGACTTGGAAGGTAAGCGGCTGTATAAGGCAGCTTCCAATGCTCCTATATCAGGTTTTAACTTGGATATTTATCGGGGAAGGGGCATAGCTCAGTTGCAAGCATCTGCCTTGGCAGAGAAGTTTCAACCCCCCTCATCTCCTGGTAGGTCTGGGGGGGGAATGACTCTGAAACTCTGGAGAGCTTCTGCCAGTTAGGGTAGACAATACTGAACTAGACTGATCAATAGCTGTCCTCGGGCAACTCAGCTTTCATGTTTCCAAAGATCAAATTCCTCACATATCCCTGGATAAACAGATTCCCCATATTCTTTTCTTGTTCCAAAAGGTTTGCTTCTGTTCCCTCTTCTCCTGAACTCGAGTTTCATTTAAATATCCGTTTGATGTAGACAGGAGAATCTCCCACCAACTGTTGACAGTGAAAATTTGCAAAGGCCGTAAAAGCACCGAATGCAGATGATAGCAGGGCTGATAAACATGTGAAGTGGGGGAGTAACCTTCCCGGGGTCAATGAACTGAGAAACACTTCTTCGTTACTGCAGGAGAATTTAAACGTGCATGTACAAAAATAAAAAAAATGCCAGCCTTGGCAACTGTCACACAAAATAAGAGTCATCCCCATTGCCTGTACTTAGCTTTCAGAGGTTGTCAGTCACGCACCTCTTGATCTCTGCCTTCAAAAGCCTCTCTGCTCCCAGGACATTTTTCTCCATCAACTGGAAAATGCTGCTGTTTGGGTCATCCATCATTTCCCCTTCTTTCCAGAAATATGCATAAGGGGAGGGGGGGGGAGATAATGCATAATGCACTGGCTTAGCAAGGTTGCTTGTCATTGTGACTGTACCTTGGAGTGCGGCAGCTGGACTTGGGGGACCTCAAATGAACACAAAGGAAGAAATTGACAGGGAGCACTGGCGACACTCTCAGACATGTGTTAGTTGGTGAAATGTCTGCATGCACCAAGGGATTCCATGGGATGCACATAAAATTGTTTTTGCAGGGTAAAAGGAGAGAAAGAGAGAGCGAAGGAATTAAATGGTAACTGGTGATCTAAGAACATATGTTTGGGTTTGTGGCACATTACGGCAGGATGGTGGCAATGCCTTATTTGTCAAATTTCCTTCATTTATGCTCCCATTAAAAAAATGCTTTCCACATTCTGGTTTGTTTTTGTACACATCAAAATTGGCTTCTCATTCTGGGGGAGTTTTCAACAACGGTGAACGTGTGTGCACTGAGGAGGCCCACAGTCATACACAAGAGTACCCATTTAAAATATTGTGCAAGGTTAACTTAGATCCATTAGTTTGAATAGGTCTACTCCATGGGTAGGCAAACTGGGGCCCGGGGGCCGGATCCGGCCTAATCACCTTCTAAATCCAGGCTGCAGACGGTCTGGGAATCAGCGTGTTTTAATAATGATGATAGTAATAATAATAATAATAATAATAATACCCTGCTCTCCCCAGCCAAGCAGGTAGCATGTGGGTTAAACCACAGAGCCTAGGGCTTGCTGATCAGAAGGTTGGCGGTTTGAATCCCCGCGACGGGGTGAGCTCCCGTTGCTCGGTTCCCTGCTCCTGCCAACCTAGGAGTTCGAAAGCACGTCGAAGTGCAAGTAGATAAATAGGTTTCCGTGTGCTGCTCTGGTTCTCCGGAAGTGGCTTTGTCATGCTGGCCACATGACCTGGAAGCTGTACGCCGGCTCCCTCGGCCGATAACGTGAGATGAGCGCCGCAACCCCAGAGTCGGTCACGACTGGACCTAATGGTCAGGGGTCCCTTTACCTTTACCTCCCCAGCCAAGGCCGGGCTCAGGGCGGCTAACACCAAATATAAAACAACTAGTTAAAATACAATTCAACAACAAGACTAAATACATTACACATTAAAAATTTAATAAAAATTTAAAAAATATATGAGTAGAATGTGTCCTTTTATTTAAAATGCATCTCTGGGTTATTTGTGGGGCATAGGAATTCGTTCATTTCCCCCGAAAAAATATAGTCCGGCCCCCGACAAGGTCTGAGGGACAGTGGACCGGTCCCCTGCTGAAAAAGTTTGCTGACCCCTGGCTCTGACTTATAGAACATTGTTTTATACAGCCCACTGAAACTAATGTCCTTGAATTTCAATGCTTTTACTCTGAGTGGAACTAAGTTGGCTACAATCAATTATTCCCCTAGATGTGGCCTGGGTTGCTCTTCTTTGTCCTCGCTGTCCATAACCTCTTTCGCTCTCATCACTATTGTTGACAAAATTGCATGGGTCATCTCAGCAAAGCAGATGAAATATCAGTGAGGAATAGACAACAGACTCAGCTGGATGGGAGGGCAGGAAGATCTGAGTCCTGCCAATTCCCTATGAGGCGGTTGAAAGTAGAGTATGCAGCAAGAATGGTGCTTCAGAATAAAAAAAAGAGAGAATACTTGAACATTGGAGTTGGACCACACCTTGGAAGTCATCTAAACCAACCCCTGTTTTCTCTGGGCACCTCAATAACCAGGCAAATTGCCAGAAGTCACACCAACATGAGTAGCAAGCAGAGTAGGTTCGAGGGCCCATCGAAGCTCAGAGTCTGAGCATGCAGGATGTGCAACAAAGAGCCAGGTGAGAGGCAAAGTCAAAGCAGTCAGGTTTGGCAAAGGCAGATAATCCAGTAGCACAGGGGTTCCCAACAAAATTTTCTCGAGGACCCCTCATCGAGCCGCTATTGTGACAAGGACCCCCATTAATTCCTAATCCTAAAATTAAAAAGTGGGAGCCAAATTAAGAGTCTTTTTATATTTTCTATTTATACGTTTTTTACAGTTACAACAGAGTACTCCATCAGTATACAGTTAGTTTTAATTTTCAGTTCTTAATGAGATGAGTTAAATCTGTCCTTTGAGTCCATTATTTCTGAAATATTAGGTTCCAAACTTGAAACTTTCACTCTTAAATCCGACCCCATGTCGAGCCGATTCCTATATTTGTTTTTCATGAAACACATGGAAGAAAATGCTTGCTCACACCGATATGTGGTTGCAAATGGAAGGATCTTTTTCATTGCCTTATCTCCAAGTTTCTTGTAGTCCTTGCGGCATACAGCAGAACTACTGCCTCTATCTAATTCTAGTTTTGCGCTAGACTCTGCTCATGCAGGAAGTGGCCAAAACAAAAAATCTGTTATCATACGAAATATATTTAATATATTTTTTATTCTAATAGCATCTTGCGGACCCCTCTGGCATAGCTCGCGGACCCCTGGGGGTCCCCGGACCACCTGTTGGGAACCACTGCAGTAGCAGGTAGAGTTTGGAGCTGGCCCACATAGACATTGTGAAATGCTGGAAATGCTCCTGGAAGCACAACCTGATTTCCATCCCTTCCCTTCAGAGGCCTCATTGAAAAGAGAGTCTTACTCTTAAGGAGACCTTTACTCCCAAAGAGCCCTTTCCTGTAGCCCATCGCATCTCTGAACAGCCCTAGATCTCTCTGGGTGGATCTGGGGCAATCTGGGGCTGCCTCAATTCGATCTGGCTGAATCCTGGGCCAACCTAAATCAGCCCAATTTGGTTCAAGATCCCAGATAGCCCTGCTTTATGCATATTGATTCCAGACCAACCCCCCGCCCCGCCGTGTCCCTATTTTCCAGGGTCATCCTGAATTTACAGAAACTGTCACAGTTTGTTTTTTTATATCCCAGAAGGTCCTGCTTTTCCTTAGGACATCCCTATTTTCATTGGAGAAATTTTGGAGGGTATGGAGTTATGTGACCCCAGAGCCAAGGAGATAAGTAACTATATGAAGGCAGCTCTATATAGTTTTATTATGTGTTGGAAGCCGCCCAGAGTATTATTATTATTATTATTATTTGAATTATGGTGCTGGAGGAGACTCTTGAGACTCCCATGGACTGCAAGAAGATCAAACCTATCCATTCTGAAGGAAATCAGCCCTGAGTGCTCACTGGAAGGACAGATCGTGAAGCTGAGGCTCCAATACTTTGGCCACCTCATGAGAAGAGAAGACTCCCTGGAAAAGACCCTGATGTTGGGAAAGATGGAGGGCACCAGGAGAAGGGGACGACAGAGGACGAGATGGTTGGACAGTGTTCTCGAAGCTATGAACATGAGTTTGACCAAACTGCGGGAGGCAGTGGAAGACAGGAGTGCCTGGCATGCTCTGGTCCATGGGGTCACGAAGAGTCGGACATAACTAAACGACTAAACAACAACAAAATTATTATTATTATTATTATTATTGCTGCTGCTACTACTACTACTACTACTATGGAACAGGACGTCCCTATTTTCTTCGGAGAAATGTTGGAGGGTATGTGATTCTACACAGGCAGCCTGGAACAATAGAGAACATATCCATTCTGTCATTTGCTTAACAGCCTTTTAGATATTTGAAGACTGTGCTGCAAATCTTCCCACTGGAATCTCATTTTCTGTGATTGTTTATTTATGGATGGCTGGGGCATTTGATCAGATGAGCTTTAGTCTGGGATGGTAGAGTCCAGACACATGTCCACCACTTCAGACAAAAGCTAGGCCATGGACTCACTGCAAACGACAAAGGCAACCGAACAGAGCAAAGGGACCAGATGCCTTTCCTTCAGCTTTGAGGTGTGAATGTTTCATGGATGCTGGCTGAGAGCAAGAACAAAATTCTTTCTACAGATGTAGAGAGGGAGAGGGAGAGCGAGAGAGGATCAGATGTTTCCAGAGATGAAAGCCAACGAGAGGCTTCCAAAAATAAAACCAAATCAAAATCAGTCTCGAACAGCAAATGGTAGAGGAATAAGATATGTCAACTCCTGGTTTGTGATTCTCCTGTCACATTTGTTCTCTCTCTTTGTGGGTGTGTTTGTGTGTAAAGAGAGAGAGAGCAGGGGAATCAGACAGCCACTATCCTTTTGGAGCTTTTGAAGATCAGCTTTAAACAGGGCACTGTTTGAAGTCAAGAAGAGCCTTGTTGGATCAGGCCAGTGGCCTATCTGGTCAAGCATCCTCTTCTCACAATAGCCAACCAGGTGCCTGCGAGAAGGCCACAAGTAGGACCTGAGCACAAACACAGGTTGTGATTTCCAGCAACTGGTGTCATACTGTGTCTGAAGCTGGAGGTGGGACATAACTGCTGTGGTTGGAAGCCACTGCTAGTCCTATGCTGCATGCATTTGTCTAATCCTCTTTTAAAATGATCCAAGGTGGTGGCCATCACTACGTCTTGTGGGAGTGAAATCCATGGTTTAATTTTGTGCTGTGTGTGAAGAAGTACTTTCTTTTGTCTGTCCTGAATCTTCCAACATTGATATTCACTGACTATATGATATATTCAATCTTGCTGAAGCAGAGCTGTTTTGGTTAGTGGTTAGATGGAAGACCATGTTGAAACTTCATACCTAGGGTCACAGAAGCATAACATGTTAGAGCTGGAAGGTCCCTTGGAGGGCTTATAGTTCCCAGATGTTGTTGGACTGCAACACCCATAATCCCTAACCATTGGCTAAATGGCCTGAGGATGATGGAAATGGTAGTCCAATGAAAACTGGGGACCCAAAATTGGTCTATCCTAGTCCAATCCCCTGCTCAGTGCAGCATCTACAGTGTGGCAAGCCAACTCCAGCATCTCTGACAGGTGGCTTAAATATCATTTCATCTGCTTCCAGGTCAATGAAAGAAAGTTGAACATAAGCACAATTAATAAAACAACTAATTCCAAAGACCACATCTCTCTTCCCAACACAAACCCTAATCAAACCCAAATCCTAAACAGGTTTTCCATGCCCTGTTGAGACTTGATTACTACAACTGCAGAGGTGTGCTTGAAGGCTATCTAGCTCTGCGTCATTTACACAGTCCTACCTGGAGATGCTGGGGATTGAACTTGGGGGTCTTTTGCAAGCAAAGCAGATCCTCTACTACTGAGCTAAATCCCTCTTCCAAATTTACTGGGTGGGAGGGGGCTAACCCCCTTTCAACACCATCCCTCCCGGCACAGAAAAACACAAACACATCTGGGATAATAACAAAAGCTGCCTTTTTTCTGTGTAGAAATGTATGTTGCACAGCAATTGAATTGCTTCTTTTTAATCATAAGTATCGATTTGACTTTAATTAGGAAACCCAGATCTAAGAAAAAATGCTGCATATGCCTTTAGTAAACACTGCTTTTATTCTAATGGCACACAGAACTTTTAACAGGTGGTTAACAAACTCATTATTTCAAGACAGCTTTTTTACCTGCCTTTGTTTCTGAAGGCAAAGGGTGCTGGGTGCTGAGAGGGCAGGTGGGGAGGGGGAATGTCTTCATTGTTGCATGTTTTGGGGGTAGTGTGGCAGCTGCTGTTTATGCTAATTTTTGCTTAACTTGCAAACACAGCCAGGTTTAGTTTGCACCAAGCCAGCTGTCATGAAAGACATTTCAAGAAGCAGCGTCTCGGCATCAGAGAATGGCACTGCTCCCTAAGCCTGTTGTCCAATTTCTCTGCCATTTCTCTGGAGCAAAGGCCATTCAGCCAACAAAAGGGATTGAATGAGAAGGAGAGGGCTGCACCTGATCCTGGCTGATTTGACAACGACATCATTCCATTGCCCTATTCGGAGAACATCAGTCACTCTGAACTTCTGCTTCCCTTCAGTTTCCTGCCACCAACACCTCCCTTTATATTGCGTTGACCCTATGGTAGGGAAGCAACACCATGAACATGTCCTGTGTTAGAGAGAGGGAACAGAGTGGACTTGTTCGAGGGAGAACGGGGACACAAGAGGGAAGCAGCTGGTTCCTCCTGCTTACATGTAGAACCTTGCATTTGTCCCTGTTGAAATTCATTTTGTGAGCTCTGTCTTATCTCTTTGTTAAACACCATACATCAGGGTGGTCAACCTATATACCCTCCAGGTTTGGCTGAACTATCACTCCCATGAGCCAAAGCTAGTAGGGCCAACAGTCAGGAACGAAGGAGGCTGTAGTTCAACAACTTCTGGAGGGGCAAAGGATAGCCATTTTTGTCGTGCTGAGTCAAACCCCCATACGTGAAAGGAAGGTGTGAGAGTTTGTATGATTAAATATAGTTTAAGGTGACAATGACATAGTGGGGGGGGCAAACAAACACTAGGCTTTTGAGTTTTGAAAGGCAGCTCAAAGGTTGAGGGGGCTGGCACGGCACTGTCTGAAACAGATTATGAGTTCAATAGACTGGAACATAATTGTTGCCAGCATCCCCATTTCTGCATATTGTGCAGTGAATTATTCCTGGCAAACCCCGCTTGGTCTCCTACCAACATCTCCCATCCTTGTTTATGAAGTCTCATGTTTGAGTTATTTTAGAAGGCCTTTTGCCGTTGTGCATGAAGTGTATCTTTCTTCCCCGACTGGTGTAAAATCAATAAAGAGTGTTGCAGGGAAGAAGAATCTTCTCATGATGGATGCTGAGTATCAACAGGTCAAAATGCAATCGCAATCCTCTGCCATAAAACACAACACCTGTCAACCGAGGGAGGTGGCAAGGGAAAGACAGCCTGAAATGGGTTGAAAAGTAATAATGAACCTCTTGTAAATATTTGGGGAATCCATTATTTGCCAATGTAAGAGATACAATCCAGATTGTATATTCCACAAAGCAAACTGACGTCCCATATATATCTGCTCTACTTGCAGCATCAATGAAGTACTGCTGTACGAGAGCTCAGCAAAGATGCTATTGCTGTAGCAACTCAGAAAGTCATTGCAATGGGTTTACAAACCCAATTCAGGATTTTCCCTCTTCCAGATAATGTTAGACCAGGCATCCCCAAACTTCGGCCCTCCAGATGTTTTGGGCTACAATTCCCATCTTCCCCGACCACTGGTCCTGCTAGCTAGGGATCATGGGAGTTGTAGGCCAAAACATCTGGAGAGCCGCAGTTTGTGGATGCCTGTGTTAGACCAATGGCTCTTAAAGTTTGCTGTTGGTCACCAAAATGAGTAGAAGCTGGTCCATTAGGTTAAATGAGGCACTGCCCCATAAGTGGCAGAGTACCTTGAGACCACCCTCACTGACATGCCTTCTTGCATGCAATCAGTCCAAAGAGTTGACCTGTCCATCACCTTCCTCCTCTTTAGTCTCAGTGTTGCACTCATAGACAGTGGCAGCTGGTGGCCATTGAGACTGGTAGGGAGAAGGCAGGGAGACCAACAGTAGGTGCAGCCAGACCAGGGCTGACTTAACTGTTGGCGCTAGGGGTGCATAGCACCCGGGCGCTGGGCTCTCAGGGGCACCAGGCCGAGACTCCAGGGCAGAGCGTTGGAGTATGGGGAAGAGCCACCAACAGCCGAGTGGAGCAGAGCCCATCGGAGTGCTGCGGGTGGCTTTTCCCTGGACTCCAACGCTCACCCCCGAACTCACCCCGAGCCACCCACAACAGAAGAGCCTGTGGCGCTCCGATGGGCTCGGCTGCGCTCGGCTGTTGGCTCTTGCCTCAGCTGCATAGCGGCTAACTGTTTCGGGACCGTGCCTGGAACGTTGTATAATGGGCAGGGTATAAATAATAAATAGTTATTATAATTGTTATTGTTATTATCCTGTTGCATGCGCCGAGCTGTGGGTTCCTTTGCTGGCTTTTCCGCTGTCGGCGCACGCTCCCAGTGCCGCCCAACGTGGGGTGCCAGCACAGAACGACAGGGAATGCAAGAGGCAGTGGAGGAAACATCTCCAGATGGGATCTGCTACACGCCAACAGCGCCAACGGCAGCAACAAATCCCAGCGAATAGGAGCACGCAGATCCCACCTGGAGATCTTTCCTTCACTGCTGGGAGCATGCACCGACAACGGGAAAGTGCTGCGCTCACAGCCAAAACAGTTAGCCGCCAAGCAGCAGTGTGGGGAGGCAGTGGGCAGACAGCGCGGTGACTGTGCTGCCTCCTGACATTTTGTCGTCCCCCCCCAGCATGGAACCTGCACCCACCTTCATACGCCCCTGTGCGTGGGGCACTGGCACCCCCGTTGGTTGGCGCTGTGAGTCCCTGCGCCCCACAACCTTTCTAAAGGTAAACAACAATGTTGGGGTGTTCTCTCCCTAAAAAAAGGTCCACAACTTCCTAAAAAAAGGTTGACAACTCTGGGCAATCTTTGCACCCCAGCATATGCTTAAGACGGCCCTGAGCCAGACCCAATGACAGGTAAAGCAAATATCCGTTCAGGTTTTCTGTGGACTGGCGTTTTCTTCAATTGAGCTTTAAAGAGCAAATTTTCATGGGGAAAGCTCTGGAATGGGGTGGAAAGGTGCTTGGACACAAAGCTTTCAATCACAGACCATGCCTGGTAAGAGACCACTACCTGGACTGGTTCTAAATAAGGAGACAAGCAAGGTTGAATGCTTGTGGGATTAGAGCAGAGATGGAGAACCTGTGGTCTGCCATACGTTGTTGAACTCCTATCAATCTTTGCTGGCTAGAACTGGAGTCCAACAACATCTGGAAGTCTATAGGTTCCTTATCCCTGGGACAGAAGAAAAGATCAAAGCTAAACTGTGGAGCACCTTTGAGGCATCCGCCTGGATGGCTTGCCAATCAACATTTCACAGCTTACCAGCTCAAGGGTATGTGGCACAGGTGGCATCCTTGAGCAATGCTGGATTTATTGACCTCATCCCCAGGCTCAGCAGATGGAGGGGATTTGTTGACATTGGCAGAGTCTTCCTGGCATACCTTCAAGGTTTACAGCAAAGGAGAAGCAAGGTACTGCTGGCCTAACTTCTAATATGTAATGAGCAAATTCTTAAATAGTGCTGGTTCTGTCATTAGACAGAGTGAGGCAAACATCCAAGACAACAAATTGCTAGTTATTTAATTCATGACGGTAGTTGTATTTTTACTGTCATAGAGGGGGAAATGGTCTTGGGAAACTGTCTACCATAGGTACCAAAATAACTGGACCAGTCTTGGGTACAAAAACAAAACACTTTTTCTTAGGGTGGGCAGAGGTCCCCATTTACTGTTCTGCCTTGGCTAGAAAAATGCTTTGGACTGCTGTCCTAACAATAAGTGGTCCACATATTATAACAGGCATGAGCTCTGGAGAGCCGGGCTGCTGCTGCTGCTGCTTCCAATTAACAAAACTGTTGTGTGACAACAAAGAGAAAACACCTTGGAGTTGAGTATGTCTATTTCTTTTTTCCTAGCTGTTGTCTCAAAATTTAATCAGAAAAAGACAAAGCTTCGGGCAGAACATCTGTAAAGCAGACAAGCAGATGTTTACGGTGCTCAGCTCCACATTTCCCCGACTCAAGACATCAGCACGTATTAATGATAGCATCTCGGCTGAATGTATTTGATTTCTTTAGAAGCAAATGATTCCCTCTATCCTTCCTTTTGAGAGTGAAAAAGCAGCAGATTTTTAGTCTTTTGTTTTACTGCAAAGGAATTTGGGGGTGGTGGGAGGGAGAGAGATTCATTTATTAATTCTGACATAAATATTTAGCAGATCAAGCAACTTTTAAGCAAGGCAGGGGAAGGGGACCCTGTTCCAGATTTGTACCTTTTCTTAGCTGAGTGCCTTTTGGAAGTGTTTCAGCTCTCTCATTTATTTTCTTTCTTTTTTAATTTCTGCATGTGCATCTTAAGGAAATCTAAACAAACAATTTTGAACGAATGGCACAAATGGAACAACAGCGAGAAAAAAAAAAACCTACATACATAATTCAGATGCAAAATTAATAAGATTCAAGAGACTGGCTTCTAGTTATCAACATTTTGGGCTATTTCTAATGCTAGCAAGCATCTGGCATGCAGCATAATACTAATCAGTTAGTGTTTTCCATTGATAGTTCCCCCCTCCCTTCTCCAATTCTTTTTTACAAAAACAAAAACCCTCCTTGGAAATGCTTCCCCTATCTAACTACTTTGATGTTCAATTTTAATTTAGATGCAAACTACCCCAAAAGTACTCATAGTTTCAAAGGCGCCCGCGGCAGTCTATAATTGCAATGCAATGCTGCTGTCGGGTTTGATTAGGATGTCATTTTGCTCATTCATCTCTGAGCAGCACAGTTTAGCCTTGCACAACTGAATGAAGAGTCCCTCTTGGCCCCTAGGTCCCTAGGCCTGCTGTTAGAGGATATCATTTTTTTGTATGCATGTGTTAGGCTCTCAGTCATTTGCATCCTCTGCTGGAGATGAAGTTGGGCACACGATTTGTTTCTCATCACATATTCCAAGTACAAATCCTGGCTCTGGAACTGTGGAAAGCTTAGGGATGCCTCCTGATGTGAGCCAGGACCAGAGGGGAAATTAAGACCTCATGGAGGATAGAGCTATCAGTGATGGTTGTGTTCTACTTCCGCTGCTGGAGGCAGTGTGCCTCCGAATTCCAGCTGTTGGGAATCAAAGGTAGGGAGAGGGGTCTTGCACATAAATCCTGCTTCTGTGGGCTTCCCATGTACGTCTGGCTGGCCACTGTGAGAGCAAAGTGTTTGCTGTGAAGGGCATTTGACTTGATCCAGCGAACTCTTCTTGTTTTCTTATGTCAAGATGTTTTAAACCAGGGTTTCTCTAACCTGGGTCTGTAGCTTTTTTGGGGACTACAATTCCCACCATCCCTGACCACAGGTCCTGCTAGATAGGAATGATGGGAGTTGTAGTGCAAAAACGGCTGATTTGCCCTTCTATGGGCACAAAAAATGGCCACCGGCGGCTTCAAAAGTCACATCTACGCATGAACAGAAGTGCGTAGATGCGACTTCCGGTGGCGGCGACGGCCATTTTGGTGCCCATAGATGGGCGGGCCGACACCGGAAGTTGCGTCGACGCACTTCCGGTCATGTGCAGAAGCTACTTTTGAAGCCGCCGGCGGCCATTTTTGGTGCCCATAGAAGGGCAAAGCGACACCAGAAATTACGCCGACACAACTTCCGGTGTCACGCGGCTGCCAGTCCCGGATTCTGCAGTCCGGGACTTGGAAGGTAAGCATCTTCCTGGCCACTGGGAACAGGCTGCTCAACTAGATGGGCCTTTGGCTTGATTCAGCAGGGCTTTCCCCCTTATGTTCACTGAGAAGCCTGTTTTCTGCAGTTGAGTGGCTCACCATATGGGACAGCAGCTTACAGATCTAGCAGCTCATGACATGCAGGCAGAAATGCATGCTGGTGAGCATAGACTGAGAAAATACTGGTTTTTACTTAAGACACAAGTTGCTTAGACTGAAGGGTCAGCTTAGACTGAGGTTTTAATATGGCCAGGTAGATTGGCCAATTGTGTCATCCGACTGTTGCTGAGAAGCAGGGCCGGATCTACGTTTGATGAGGCCCTAAGCTACTGAAGGTAATGGGGCCCTTTGTATGTCCAGCTGTCCTTTGTCGCTATTTTTTGTGTTGAATGTATGCTGTATGGTAATTTATGGACCTAATAGGTACCGGTATCTAAAGCCATTTGCACATAACAAAATATGTATTTTATCAAAGTAATTGTTGAACTGAAATACAATGAAGAATAAGTATATTAATAGTGAGGGACATGGGTGGCGCTGTGGTCTAAACCACTGAGCCTCTTGGGCTTGCCGATCAGGAGGTCGGCGGTTCGAATCCCCGCGACGGGGTAAGCTCTTGTTGCTCTGTCCCAGCTCCTGCCAACCTAGCAGTTCGAAAGCATGCCAAAAAGTGCAAGTAGATAAATAGGTACCGCTCGGGCGGGAAGGTAAACGGCGTTTCCCAGGGCTGCTCTGGTTTCACCAGAAGCGGCTTAGTCATGCTGGCCACATGACCCAGAAAAACTGTCTGCGGACAAACACTGGCTCCCTCGGCCTGTAAAGGAAGGTGAGCGCCGCAACCCCAGAGTCTTCTGCGACTGGACTTAACTTTTACCTTTATATTAATAGTGAAATTTGGGGGGGGGGGGCAAGAGAGGGGACCCTAAGCTATAGCTTGTTTAGCTTATACGTAAATATGTCACTGCTGAGAAGCAAGCTGCAGTACATTGCTTGGCCTGCTGCGTTGATGGTACCCCAGCAGAGCAGACAGCTGGCCAGTGTTTCACATTCAAGACCACCATCACCCCTGCCATTGCTGTAGCGCTCCTGGCTGCTTGGTTGAGATCCAAGGCTACCATCTGCCTACCCCAAGCAGCAGAAGACAAAAGATAATACATGTCAGGTTGATGCCTAGTGCACAATGATTCCACCAAACATGCAGTGGGGGGGGGGGGGAATGCTGCATGAAGGAATCAAATGAGAGATGGGGACTCCATTAAATGGCAAACTATCCATTATCCATTTTCTCATACTCACTCTATCTAAGGGTAATGTTAATGGAGGAAGCGGTAGGCAGGCAAATGACCTGTCAGATGCTAGAGTCTCCTAATGAAGAAAGATTCAAAAAGCAGAGGGAAAGTGAGCTTATAAAGCATTCTCATGCCTGTCTGCGAGATGCAAAATGGATGAGCATGCTTGGCAAAGGTGCATAGTGGTGCTATTTATTTTATTTTTTTATTTATTTTCTCTCTTTCTTTCTGGAAGAAAACCCAAACCCATGGAAAACTTTCAGGAGGAGCTGCTGTAATTTTGCACCTCGGATTTCAATAATCTATTCCTATGGCAAAACTAGTAAAATTGCTGGTGATGTCAAAGAGGAAGTTTGATCCACACTGCCTGGCTTTGCCTCCTGCCTGGATTTTTCTTTTGGCTCTTCTTGTTCCTCCCCAACCACCTCATCAAAACCAGTCTCCAGCCTCCAGTCCCTCTTAATCACACTGATATTCATCGACCGGCTTGATCACCACTCAATTGTAGCTTCACGCTATGATCTGTTGACTAGAGTTGTCATTGACATTTTGCCTAAAATGAAATCTGAGAAATCCTTGTCAATCAGACCATGCTTCTTTTAGCTTATATATTTCAGAGATAGTTCATAGTAATCATCAGGGAGTGTTTAATAATTCAACTATAACTGAACAATTTGCAGTTTCGACAACAGCACCGTGGAAGAACAACACAGGAGCAGATATAGATTGGTTAAGACACAGACCCCATCTACACTACAAATTTAATTCAGTATCACACCACTTTAAACAGTCAAAGCTTCCACCAGATAATCCTGGGAACTGTAGTTTGTGAAGCGTGTTGAATGTCCGTATAAAACCCTGATTACCCTCACAGAGCTACAGTTCCCAGAGTGGTTTAACAATCAATCCCTCCTCCAAGGGAATACTTGGAATTGTAGCTCTCTGAGGGCAATAGAGATGCCTAACAACTCCCAGCACCCTCAACAAACTACAGTTTCCAGGATGTTTTGGAAGGATGTGTAGCACAGGTTTTGGATGGGGAGCCTGAAGACCTCCAGATGTTGTTGGACCACAATACCTATCATCCCTGACCATTTGGTTATGTTAGCTAGAGTTGGTGGGAGTTGAGAGCTCAAGAATGTTTGATTGGCAACACTTGGCCCATCCCTGATTGAACTGTTCAGAGAACACAGTCTATCTGGTGATCAGTTAGATTTTGAAAATAAAAGGGAAGAGGAAAGATCAATGAAAAAAGCAAGTGCAATCTTCCACAAAATGTTGCAGTATGGAGTGCTCCTGTTCAGGGTTCCAGCCATCCAGCCATACCTTCTTCCAGCATCTTTTATACCCTTCCCCCTGACGACTTTATCTCCAGCAGTTAGCATTCTTGTTCCCACTGAGCATGTTCAGTCCTAAGTGGGTGATTATTTATTACATTTATATCTCACCTTTCCTCCAAAAAGCTCAAGGTGGCCTACACGGATCTCCCCTTCTGCATTTTATCCTCACAACAACCCTGTGAGGTAGTTTAGGCTAAGAGTGAGTGACTAGCACAAGTGTTGTGATATTTGTACTCTGAGCTGCGAAGCAGGAGGGGGTACTAAGACTGCTATTTGTCACATGAGAGTTCTGCCTTCAGCATGAGAAAGGAAGTGTGTGTTTATTCCTTTCTCCCCACGTGATGTTATTGCATTCTTTACTTTCACTTCTGGCTCTCGGTGTGACTGGAAGCAAAATGCCGAGCTCTGAATTTTATTTTGTATGTAGCCCTTAATAAGGGACCCAGATGGCGCTGTGGGTTAAACCACTGAGCCTAGGGTTTGCTGATCAGAAGGTCGGCGGTTTGAATCCCTGTGACGGGGTCAGCTCCCGTTGCTTGGTCCCAGCTCCTGCCAACCTAGCAGTTCGAAAGCACGTCAAAATGCAAGTAGATAAATAGGAAGGTAAACGGCGGGAAGGTAAACGGCGTTTCCATGTGCTGCTCTGGTTCGCCAGAAGCGGCTTTGTCATGCTGGCCACATGAGCTGGAAGCTGTACGCCAGCTCCCTCGACCAATAATGCGAGATGAGCGCGCAACCCCAGAGTCGGTCACGACTGGACCTGATGGTCAGGGGTCCCTTTACCTTTACTTTTTTTAGCCCTTAATAAAGTAGTTGCAGATCTACTTTATGACTCTCTTTATCTCTGTGTGTGCTGTTCTTCACGGACACGGAGGACAGTCGCATATCACCGTGCCACTGGTCTGCTCTTAACCGGGCAGCCAGGGACATGCACATGGGAGTGCCTGGGGGCAGACTCACCGTTAGCCCCCGCCCGGCATTTCAGCAACAAGATCACACAGTCACCTTCATGATTGAGTGGAAAATTGAACCGTGGTCTCCCTGCTCTTAGTCTAATGCTCTAACCACTGCACTAAACTGGGGTGCTCCCCCCAATTTCCTTGTATTCCTCAAAACCTTGGGGTTATCTCCCTCCCGTCTCAAGAACAGTTTCTTCTCTAGAGCAATTTTGGCCTTAAATGGAAAGCCTGGACTTTGAAGTCATCTTATTTTTCTTGTTATTTGTATTATATTTACTGTTTTTAACTAGGTTTTGTAATTTTGGATTATGCGGAATGCTTTATCTGAGTGGATGTAGCAACCGAGTAATTTCGTTGTTCCCGCAAGGGGACAATGACAATAAAGATATCTATCTATCTATCTATCTATCTATCTATCTATCTATCTATCTATCTATCATCTATCTATCTATCTATCTATCTATCTATCTCTTCTATGTGTTTGGTTCAGTTTTTGTTACATTTGGATCTAGACTCTAGTAATAAGTTTGCTATTAATATATAGGATGGTGCAGAAAGCTGGAATTGGTTTGTGATTACAACTGGAATAATCGGTACAGTCAGAATGTACTAACAGGAATACCTGCCCTTTAAGTAACTGAACTGTTATGTTAGAGTAGCAACATTATTCAACTATTGTGATAAGTTGCTGTGGTGGGTTTCATCTGTACATTTTTTATAAACTTTTTGGTTTATAAACTTGGTTGGTTGGAATCTGCTTGGGGATTACTTCCAGAGGAGTATTTTTTGGAAATTTTCCAGGTGGGTCATTAGATGAATAACTAAAGTGCTTTCTTGCCTCTTATGGAGAGTGAACCATTTCCTCCTTCTTTTTCAAATTATTATTTTCCCATTGATGAATTTGTTCAATTGCACAGTGAGATTATAATAATAAATCATAATTTGCACATATACGTACGTGTGTGCGCGCGCACATATAATTTGCTTCTAAGGAGATGTACAAAATCCCATTATTGCTCTGAAGTCCATATTTCCATCCAGATATCAATTAGGGAATGGAACTGCTCATCCCTAGACTGGAGGGAAACATTTATTAATGAGATGGGGAGAGGGTTCCAAGCTGAGATCTTATATGAAGAAATAAAACATAAGAGAACAGAAGTTCCTGGCTAAAGGTCAAACTATTTACTGACCCTCAATGTAGATATTTGCTTTTCTCCAAAACGCATGGTCTATCCTTGATCTCATAAGACAAGTCTCTGGTTCCTTCACTCAAAGGTAAGAAACTTGACTTGAACTTTTGCCATATCCAAAGCTGCTGAACACTATCCTGGGGAATCGAAATTCAAAAACACAATCATAGAATCATAGAGTTGGAAGAGACCACAAGGGCCATCCAGTCCAAACCCCTGCTGAGCAGGAAACACCATCAAAGCATTCTTGACATATGCCTGTCAAGCCTCTGCTAAAAGACCTCCAAAGAAGGTAGCAAATTCCACTGCCGAACAGCTCTTACTGTCAGGAAGTTCTTCCTAATGTTTAGGTGGAATCTTCTTTCTTGTAGTTTGTATCCATTGCTCCGTGTCCACTTCTCTGGAGCAGCAGAAAAAACAACATTTCTCCCTCCTCTATATGACATCCTTTTATATATTTGAACATGGCTATCATATCACCCCTTAACCTTCTCTTCAATCAACCCTAGAAATCCTCAAAGGTCTTTGTATCAGGTTCTGAACACTTTCTCAGCTAGTGCAAAAAATGGTCTTCCTAACAAATTATATATGACTGCTGTTTCCAACTGGAGTTCAGCTTCAATTGAGCCCCCTCATCCTTATTGGGCCGGACTAACCATCTCAATCTCCTTGCAATCTCCAGAGCCTTGAGATGACAGTTATCAGACTTAGTCTTTCCATCTCTATGATCTCACATTGCCATGTTCAGTTCAGAGACACACTGGGCCCTCAAGTGAGAGGATGCTCTCATTCTAATTTATTCATTTATTCTATGAAAAGATAAGTCTCAAAGTGACTTACAAATCCATAAAATGCAAAACAGCTTGACAATCATTCTAGTCAATTACATAAAAGTAGGGATGCGGGTGGCACTGTGGGTAAACCACTGAGCCTAGGGCTTGCTGATCAGAAGGTCGGCGGTTCGAATCCCCACGACGGGGTGAGCTCCCGTTGCTCGGTCCCAGCTCCTGCCCACCTAGCAGTTCGAAAGCACGTCAAAGTGCAAGTAGATAAATAGATACCACTCTGGCGGGAACGTAAACGCCGTTTCCGTGTGCTGCTCTGGTTCGCCAGAAGTGGCTTAGTCATGCTGGCCACATGACCTGGAAGCTGTACGCTGACTCCCTCGGCCAATAACATGAGATGAGTGCCGCAAGTCAGTCACGACTGGACCTAATGGTCAGGGGTCCCTTTACCTTTAGGGTAGAATAATATTCCTAAAAGTGCTCATCCAAACGATAAAAAAGGAAGAATTATACACCATCCTGTTGAACACTACAAGACAGACCAGAAACCAGACCACAGTGTGATTCCAATTAATGACCCAAAGCCTGGAGTAAACAAGAATGTCATAGCTTGATACCTGAAAATACCTGAAAATTGACAGTGATGGTGCCAGGTGCATTTCCTTGAGGATAGCACCCACAAATGAGGTGCCACCACTGAAAAAGCCTGTTTTCTCACTGCCACCCTCTGCATGTCCCTACTGGGAACAAGTGTGGTGTTCACCTGTCCCTAAGCTTCCTACTAGAGTTGGCATTCCCTGTCCACTGATAATACTCAGGACAGCATTATCACCACCACATTTCGTTCAGTGGTCCCGTTTCCTCAGTCTGCTCCATCCTTCCACTCTACCTTTCCTTTCGTTGTTTGCAAAACAAGATAAAACCGCAACAAAATGATGCACACAGTCTGCAGTGTTTCCCCACTTCCCTTGCACTGAATGCATTCCTTTGTTAGGAAAATCTCCTTTCCAGGAGCTGCTAATATCTGAAATAATAAATGAAACACACGCATACACAAAAATGAGGCACATACATTTCTCCTAGGGAGAAAAAAACACGCATTGCCGACAAAACATATTAATTGCCCATGGAAATCAATGCTGAGCGTTGAGACTTTCAGTACAAGACACAGAATTAAATACACAAGGCCTATCAAATCTGATAATCCCTTTTCGGTATCCAAGAGCTTGCTTGCTGAAGCTGTTGAGAGGCGCCAAGGTCATGACAAAGTAAAGCAGTTTCTGAAATGCATTGCTAGATAATAAAACAAATTGCTTGCTGTGTCTGTGAATGTGTATTATGTGCCTTACATGGTGGGTAACAATGTTAAAGACGTGCCCACTGCTACCAGCTCTGACAACACTTTTTAAAATCAAGTATCTTTAGAAAGATAAATAGGAAGGAAGCATAATGCTCATACACAAAGAATTATACAAGGCATGGGGAACCCGGGATCCTTCAGATGTTCACGGACTACAGCTTCCGTAATCCTTGACCCTGTGGTCGGGGGCCATTGGGAGCTGAAGTCTAACAACATCTAGAGTTCCTCACTTGCTGTAAACCCATTCACATGCATGGGAACCACCATACATAAGACACACAGAGCTTCACATGGCAGTCCAATTTTTTCAAGACTGGACATGTAAGTCAAATTCCACATGGAAATATCAGCATTATTTGAGGAGGTGAACACACACACCCTTGCAACAAAGACCACCACATTTTGAAAATATCTGCCACAATTATTATCTGTCACAGGCGTTGTGTTGCGACTACTCTAGAGTAACGACTCTCCAGACCTTTGCCTTTTCATGCTTTTATTAAGTGCAAGCTATTTACAGTGTATAGCAGAGCTATACAGGATACATCCGCTTAGTCTGACCCAGAACCCTGGAATGGCGCGCTCCGCGTCTTCTTCCAACATAAGAGTCTGGGCACCCCAAATCTCCTCCCGTGTTTCCTCCTGCGTAATTCTGGAACCAGAGGGAAAAAGGGTCTCCTTTCCATGTTTTCCTTCTCCCCCTCTTCCCCCCCTCTCTCTTCCTCTCCCACGTGTAGCAGGGGCTCTCCTATGCTGCCAGAGCCCTGTCTCCTCATTCCTCCTTCCTCACTGGACTCTTCCCCCTCCCCGCTGGCGCTGCTGGTGGAGGAGCTGCTCCTCAGGATGGGGGGGGGCTCTCTGTACCCTTTCCCCCTCACATTATCATTTATTAGATTTGTTTCCTCCTCATGGATCATTGCCTTGTCATGGCGAAGGGGGTTGAATAAATCCAAGAAGCGATGAGCTATGCCGTGCAGGGCCACCCAAGATGGACAGGTCATAGCCGAGAGTTTAGACTAAATGTGATCCACCTGGAGAAGGAACTAGCAATCCACTCCAGTATTTTGCCATAAAAACTCCATGGACATAAAAAAGGAGAAGCTTTGAGAAGAAAATGAGAGTTTCCAAGGCATGCTCTGGTTCATGGGGTCACGGAGAGTCGAACACGGCTAAGACGACTAAGCAATCAATCATTAGATTTGTTAGTTGCTTTATGTTGCCCAAGGCAACCCAAAGTGAATTGCAACCAATTAGGGTGCTGGGGTTGGGCTAGGGTTTGAAAACACTATGTTGGCTTTTGTGAAGCTTGGTTCTTGAGAGGGTTTTCAAAATACAATCCTACCGAGGGTGTGATTGTAGGGTCAGCCATTTGTATATTGAAGTAAGTCTGATACTTACTCTCATTTGCCCTGTTTCTAATCTTACCCAAGCGTTCGAGATGCACTTGGGAACCTGCAGCAGGGCTCCGAGAAATTTTGATTGAACTCTCTCAAGTAAGATGAAGGAAGGGGAAGGTGGGCCCAAAAAGGTTCCATAGGTGAGCTGGGACAATGTTTTGGCCTTGTATACAGGGACGTAAAAGCCTCCTTTTGATCTGTAGAGTTTGAGGATTAAATTTGCTGATCTTTCTCCAGCACTCCCTGAAGATGTTATATGGATTTTGTTGGATCCTTTGGATTGGACCACCATACCCAAATACTTGTAACTTGAGACTTGTTGTATCTTATGACCTTGGAGCTCCCAATTTCTGGTCCTTGGTTTCTTCACGAAGGCTAAGATCTTTGTCTTCTGGTAGTTTATTTTAAGGCGTTCTATATCACAGTAGGCTGCTAGTTTCCTTAAGGCTCTTCTTAGCCCTATGGGGGTTCTAGAGAGAATTATGGCACCATCGGCATATAGAAGAACCGAAATGTGCCGGTTTGCTATCTTCGGGGGGTGAAAGTCCGGGCTGTTGAGTGTGTCCACCAGATTATTTAGATAGAAATACTCGGCATTGGACTGTGGGAAGTAGTTCCTCCGTTCGGGTACAAAACTGATGACTTAGAGCAGCACCTGGGGAAAGGCCAGCTGGACCCTCCCTCTGGAAACATAGCCCCTTCAAACTCATAGACTCTTATATCCACCCCGAGTGACAACTCCCATAGCTTTGTAAAGCATTTTTAGTTTTAATAGCTGGTATATGACCGTAATAAAGCTTTGATTGATACAATCTTACCGTATACACGCAGACACTCCAAATGTCCCTATTCCCCAGCAATTGTCCCGGATTTACAGAAGCCGTCCCAGTTTCTGATTTGATCCTTGAATGTCCCACTTTTCTTTAGGATGTCCCTATTTTCATCGGAGAAATGTTGAAGGGTATGGAGTTATCCAACCCCCAAGCATCTGAAGGCAGCCCTTTGTAGGGAAGGGTTAAAAAAAAAGTTTAATGTTTTGTTATGTTTTTATTTTGTTTTCATATGTGTTGGAAGTTGCCCAGAGTGACTGGGGCAACCCAGTCAGATGGGTGCGGTATAAATAGTACAACAACAACAACAACAACAACAACAGTGGAATGGGACATCCCTATTTTCATCAGAGAAATGTTGGAGGATATGTACAATGCTTACATGGGAATAAGTCCCACTGAAGTCAATGGGGCTTGCTACTGAGCAGATGTGTAAATAATTGCATTGCTAAAGCTTGTGATTGTTCCTATCCCTCTCAGTTAAATAGCAGGGCTGGGGAATCTGTGGCCTTCCAGATGTTTCTGGCCTGCTACACATATCATCCCCGGCCACTGGCCATGCTGTCTGGGGTTTATGGCATCTATAGTCTAACTACCTCTGATAGACCACTGATTCTCCATCCTTGGTGTTTGGGATGCAGCTGAAGACGATTACTCCTGGGTAGATGTGCTACAGCTTGCCTACAGCTCGAAATGTCAAACTGGGGTGGTAACTTGTGAGTAGCTGTACTTGAAATTTAAGTGTCAGCCTCAATAGGTGTCCCCCCCCCCTATACAATCACATTTTTACAATCACATTTTAAGATCATGGGTCAAAAAAATGGCTTCCTCCATCTACAGTCCTGTCTTCTGGAGTGCTTCTTTGATTTATTATCCTGACATGTTATTAGAATAATGAATTGTGCATTGATACATTACATTTAACATTGTATACACAGAGGCAAGTTGCATCTGTTAGCTATTAATCAAATATTCAGGAACGAAAGGTTGATTCACAGCATTCTGCATATTTACAGCTAGGATGAAAAGTGCAATAAAGTGTCACAAAAGTTATAGGGAGATAAATTATTGAAATGCATGTATGGACAGACACTGATGAGTGTGGGGTAGATAGAACTGTAGGCATAGTTGGCTCATTGAACAATGGCTGCATATTGATAAAGACAGCCCATGTGTAGCTGGCTCTTGATATACATCTACATTTCTAACAAACTGCTTCCATGTTTTCCTGTTAGAAGATGCATCAATTTGGCTCAGCCCAAATGACTCACTGTTGTGTCTTAGTATTTTCTGCAGCACTGAAGGACACTTTTTCCATTGAGGTGTTGGCACTACTACTGCTGCTGCTGCTACTACTACTAATAATAATTTATTATTTATACCCCACCCATCTAGGCGGCTTCCAACAAAAGATTAAAATACAATAGTCCTTTAGATATTAAAAGCTTCCCTAAACAGGGCTGCCTTCAGATGTCTGCTAAAAGTCTGGTAGTTGTTTTTTTCCTTTGACATCTGGTGGGAGGGTGTTCCACAGGGTGGGTGCCACTACCGAGAAGGCCCTCTGCCTGGTTCCCTGTAACTTCGCTTCTCGCAGTGAGGGAACCACCAGAAGGCCCTCAGACTGGACTTCAGTGTCTGGGCTGAGCAATGGGGGTGGAGACACTCCTTCAGGTATACTGGGCCGAGGCCGTTTAGGGCTTTAAAGGTCAGCACCAACACTGAATTGTGCTCGGAAACGTACTGGGAGCCAATGTAGATCTTTCAAGACCAGTGTTATGTGGTCTGTCACTTTTTCCTCCATTGTGAATTGGTCAGCATTGATGTGGAGTGAATATTCAGGCAAATATTTGGTATAATCCTGAATTGTGAATCACCATTCCAAGCAAGGAATGGAGGAGAAATTAGATTTCGATTACATTTTAATGAGAAGTGTCCTAACTCATATGTTTTGAACCAACACAAGAGCCGAAACACAATGAGCCATCAAGATCCACACTTCTCTGAATTTGCAATACAGTTTTCCAGCCAAGTAGTGAGGGGGAAAATGTGCATATTAGGGGTGTACACATAGAATCCATGTATTGGTGAAAATATACAAAACATAATTGCAAAAATGTATATATATTTATCAAAGCTACAAACGTGTATATTAGGAGAAATTTGCACTAAAATGTTTAATTTTCATGAGTATTCTTTTATATCCACCGTAGCTCAGTTGCTTACCTAACAACACCTTTGTAATAAAAATCTTCTATGGGGAATAAACTGCTTATCCATCTTTCCCCTAAAGACAAAAAAGAGAAAGTGAGGCAAAGATAGGGTATCAAGTTTAATCTACAGTGAGTGGCATTGTTAGGCCAAGAAAGCAATTTATAAATAAGAGTTTGCAATTAGGCTGACCTTCAAAAGTTTTATAAACCTGGCTAAGGAATGCCTAAGTTTCTGTTATGCTGATGGACTGCCTTTATTCTTTGGTAGGACTATTTGTGATGCCAGAGCAGAGCACTTCAATAAGCAAAGCTGGATTTCCAGAAGTGGGCAGGGGAGAATGGAAGGATGCCTGAAAGCGAAGTCTATACACCCAAGGAAGACCTACCAGTTCCCCCCTTTTCTGGGATCTTACATTCCCAAGCCAGTTTTCCCCTCTTCCATTCACAATTGTCAAAGAGATTTAACAGTCAATCCCTCTTCATAGGGGACTCTTCTTCCTAGATCATCTTCCTGGCAGATCCCAAAACCAAAACCTATTATTATTATTTATTATTATTATTATTATTATTATTATTATTATTATTATTGATGCTTTTGAATTATGGTGCTGGAGGAGACTCTTGAGAGTCCCATGGACTGCAAGAAGATCAAACCTATCCATTCTTAAGGAAATCAGCCCTGAGTGCTCACTGGAAGGACAGATCCTGAAGCTGAGGCTCCAATACTTTGGCCACCTCATGAGAAGAGAAGAATCATTGGAAAAGACCCTGATGTTGGGAAAGATGGAGGGCACTAGGAGAAGGGGACGACAGAGGATGAGATGGTTGGACAGTGTTCTCGAAGCTACGAACATGAGTTTGACCAAACTGTGGGAGGCAGTGCAAGACAGGAGTGCCTGGCGTGCTATGGTCCATGGGGTCACGAAGAGTCGGACACGATTAAACGACTAAACAACAACAACAACAACTATTATTATTATTATTATTATTATTATTATTATTATTATTATTATTATATAAAACCACACCAGGATAGCAATGCAAGCAGACACAAAAAGCCCCCAACACTCCCAGGTGTTTTGCCAAAGATATTAATGGAAGTAATGCAGTAGCTGGGGTGCCAACTCTGGAAAGAAAGTGAAGCAAATAAAATAAAATTAGAAGCCTTAAACACATGGGAAGTGAGGTTAGCAATATGTAAACAGAAGGAAAGGAAGGTTAATGGATTTGAAGACTTCTCTCATTAGAAAATAATTTGCCTCCTTGAAGCCTTAGAAGTGATGCTGCTTGCTCCCTTGGTTGTCACATGAATAAGTCAATAGCAAGGGAACATAGCAAAAACATCAGGCGGTGCCTCGAGTCAGGCTACTGGTCCATTTAGTCTTACTGGCAGCAGTTTTCCAGGGTTTTAGTCAGGGACTTTTCCAGCTCTACCTGGAGATACTTGGGATTGAACCTGGGGTTTTCTGCATACAGAGCAGAGGTTCCATCACTGAGCTATGCGCCTTCTCCAAAGGAAGTTGCTGTTATGACCAAGTATATCATGGTGCCCCTTCATGGATCACTGCCTTGTTGTGGCGAAGGGGCTTGAATAACTCCAAGAAGCTATGAGCTATGCCGTGCAGGGCCACCCAAGACGGACAGGTCATAGCTGAGAGTTTAGACTAAATGTGATCCACCTGGAGAAGGAACTAGCAATCCACTCCAGTATTTTGCCAAGAAAACTCCATGGACATAAAAAAGGAGAAGCTTTGAGAAGAAAATGAGAGTTTCCAAGGCATGCTCTGGTTCATGGGGGTCATGGAGAGTCGAACACGACCAAAATGACTAAATAACAACAACAATATCATGGGGAGAATATACAGTTTAAGAGGGGGAAAGTATTGGTAGAAATTGTGTCCTTTCCTTAGGTTTCAAATACAAATTGGATGAATTTGCAGCTATCTCTCCAAAATCCTCTAAGGCTCACTTTAGTTAAAGTGTGCAATTTCATTTTTGTGCCCCCCTTTAGCATCATGGGTTTTGTTGTTTTAGGAATGCACGTAGTCCTCCCCATGCATCCATATTTTGTTCCACAGAAAGTTGTTCCCCCAGCATCTGCCGTGACAGCAGGACTTGCACTAGTGGCGGCTGGCAGCCATTGGGATTGGTCTGCCAGAAGACAGGGAACCCAATAGACAGTAGAATTTGCTGCCAAGGATTGTGGTGGAGTCTCCTTCTTTGGAGGTCTTTAAGCGGAGGCTTGACGGCCCTATGTCAGGAATGCTTTGATGGTGCTTCCTGCTTGGCTGGGGGTTGGACTGGGTGGCCCTTGTGGTCTCTTCCAACTCTATGATTCTATGATTCAATAGCAAGTGCAGTCAGAGCCAGCTGATTCTAGTTTTCTCCCCATCTCCCCCCCCCTGCTGAGTTCCACAAAGTCAATGATGAGAACTAAAAGGAGGTGCAACCCCCCCCCCTCAGCCGGCCCCCACCCACTTGCAGGAAGGTGAACTTGTTCAAGTAAGTACAATTAAGACTTCTTTAGAATGAAGGGGGACTTTAGAATGAGCCCACTCCGAAATGACAATTCAAAGTTGGTTCACTAAGATTCACTACATCACTGCAGAAGACTGAGCTCACAAATATCCACACAAAAAAATTTTCTGAAGCAAATAACCACATGGATGTTTATTGTCTTCTGGCTAATTCATGTTCTAAGTTGATCGCATCCTATTAAGAAAATAAAATAATAATAATAATAATAATAATAATAATAATAATAATAATACTGCAGCCTTGAATTATGGTGCTGGAGGAGACTCTTGAGAGTCCCATGGACTGCTAGAAGATCAAACCTATCCATTCTTAAGGAAATCAGCCCTGAGTGCTCCCTGGAAGGACAGATCGTGAAGCTGAGGCTCCAATACTTTGGCCACCTCATGAGAAGAGAAGAATCCTTGGAAAAGACCCTGATGTTGGGAAAGATTGAGGGCACTAGGAGAAGGGGACGACAGAGGACGAGATGGTTGGACAGTGTTCTCGAAGCTACGAACATGAGTTTGACCAAACTGCGGGAGGCAGTGCAAGACAGGAGTGCCTGGCGTGTTATGGTCCATGGGGTCACGAAGAGTCGGACACGACTAAACGACTAAACAACAACAAACTGCAGCCTGGGGAGTTTTTACTTGTGTGTGTGTCGGTCTGTGTCGGAGTGTGTCAGTTGTTAAAATAACTTGCTATCTCATCACGGAATCAGTAGCAGTAATCAGATCTCCCCTGGTTTCACATTTGTTATCTTCCCTTCTGTACAGTATTGTGCTTCAGGCTACGAGCTCCTTAAAATATGTGGTGCAGCAAAGGTGTTGGGAAACTTTTTGGAACCAGTTGTGGCAGCTTCTGCCAAGAGCCCTGAAATAAAATAAATTAAGATATTGCACTGGGAATAGCCTCAGAGGCACTGCCAAGGGGGGGAGGGGGGGACAGCAAAGCATCCTGAGCAAATTTGGCAGAGTTGCCAAAACATCCACTTGACCCATTGCGGGAATAGGAGAGAAACAGAACGCTGATTATCTCAGATATTTGGGTGGGAATTGCTGTGAAGAGGCTGATATCATAATCCCACAGAGTAGCTCAGTGGCTGAGCCTGTGGTTTGCATACACAACATCTGATCCCCTGAGCCCTGAGGTTCTGAAAGTGGGTGATGGGAACGCGCTCTGCTTGAGACCCCGGAGAGCTGCTGTTGGAAAAGAGCTGATGGTACTGAGCTAGACCACGGTGGTCTAGCCTCTCAGACCGAGGGGGCCCATACCTGCCAGGTTGCTGTCCGAGAAATAAGGGACCGGGCCGGAAATAGCAGACTGGAAGTAGCGCTGCCGCCATTTTGGAACTGGGCAGAGCATGCTCAGAAGTGACTTTTGATGCTGCTTTGCCCAGTTCCAAAATGGCCGCCACGCCAGAGGTCACACTGCAGCCATTTTGGAACTGGGCAGAGCAGCATCAAAAGTCGCTTCTGAGCATGCTCCACCCAGTTCCAAAATGGCCGCCGCACCAGAATAACCCGGGGGAAAACATAAAGCTTAGCACAGTCTTGAAGCCTCTGGACAAGGCCAAGAAGCCATCAGCGTTTGCTGCATCTTTATTCCAAAACAAAACTATGCCGTGATAAATCCCTGAAACGAGATATTGATAAAGTGAATAATACTAAAACTCAACTAATGATTACTCAAAGAAACATAATAGGTTTGAATTTCCCAAAAGAAACTTTGATATAGAAAAGACATGAATTTCTCAAAGTAACCTCTAAATAAAGTAAACCTTGACGAGATGCCAGCTAAGTGACTCGTTTCACTGGAAAATCTCTATCTGTTTCCTCAGAAGGAAAATGTTTAGGGGCTGAGATTTCTTTATAATCAACAACTAAAAACTAAACAGGAGCTGTAAACTCTGAAAAGGATTGAAAATTGCATAGCAGTCAGGGATGAAGACCATTACCCTCATAGAGTGTAGTGGCGTTTGCGGATAGGCCTGGAAAGAAATCTGGGAGGGGGTGGGCTAAGTGTGAGGCTGAGTCACAGGGCGTGCCTTGAGTTTGATTGACAGGCACATCTAATTTAATGACTGCGTTCCTTTCGTTTTCCCAGTCTTTTGAATCCCCGCCCACCCACCGCTGACTTTAGGCTTTAGTCGACACTGCTTGCCCGACTAGCGGGGGTCGCCTGTATTCAGGGGTCCAGTAGGAATTTTTCCACTTGGCTGATTGGCTGTTGCCATTTGGTTTTCGCCTACAGTCAAGCAATCTGTCACAACTTGTTAGGTTGGCCGTTAGGCTTTGGTTAAATGGTATTGGAGGGGCATGGCCTAAATGCCTACCCCCCAATTACTTGCTCCTCATAGAAGTATTCCGTTAAAGGAATCCTGGGGCTCAGGGACTCTAGTCCATCATCCGGCCTTAAGCAAGGACGGTGTGTCCATTACAGAGCCGAGCCTTGGGGAACACTCCTTTGGGGAAGGAGAGTATAGTGAAACCGTACCTCCAATCCCTTGGGGTGTTTACTTGACTTACCAACCACTAGGTAAGTCGGAGCTGGTCCTGACCCAAATGGTCAGATGAAATTGGTCCTGCCCAACTGGGCAGATGGTATGGTCCTGACCCAATGGTCAGATGGAGATGGAAATGGTCCTGTCCCTTAGGGTGGACAGATGGATTAACCAAAGCCTAAGCCAACACTCAGAATTAAATTGTATTTTAAATAAAGTTGTGGCCAAAATAATGCCCAAAAACCAAACCATAATTATTGTGTCCGTTGTGAGTTCTTGGGATTTCTTGGGGCTTTGTCACGCAAACTACCCCAAGATAAGACTATAGTTGTTTAAACTAAAGGTTAGCTAACCCAGTGTTTCTCAACCTTTTTTGGGCCACGGCACACTTGTTCCGTGAAAAAAATCACGAGGCACACCACCATTAAAAAAGTTAAAAAATTTAACTCTGTGCCGCCCTATATTATAATTATGACTGTAAGAAACACTTGCCAAATATTGCTTTCCGGCGGGTCAGCGTTGTGTATTGGCGGCCGCCAGGCTCGTTTGCACTGAGCTTTGGGAAAGAGGAGGAGAAATATTGCTTTCCGGCGGGTCAGTGTTGGTTATTGGCGGCCGCCAGGCACGTGACAATGCAAATCACCCTTCTCGTCGCAGCACGTCGCGGCACACCAGCCAGCGTCTCGCGGCACACTAGTGTGCCACGGAACAGCGGTTGAGAAACGCTGAGCTAACCTATGGGACAATTCAACTAATGAATATCATTGCTCTTAGGAAAAGATTAAATAAAGGGCTGTAAAAGCTCTCCTAGTTGTGATGTTGTGACACCATTGTTCAGACTGCTGGAGGGTGTTTCTGTTTCTTGGCTTATATACTAAGTGGAGCTCCATTTCTTAAAGGGCTAGGAACAATTAATTGTCTTACGGCGTTGTCAAAAGACACTTACTATAGTAAAATACAACAAACATACATAATGCTGGTTCTAAAATGCTCTTAACATAGAGAGACTTATAGATGAATATTAGTAATGAATATAATTGTAAAGTGAAAAGGAACTATCCTTGTTTATAATCACAGAAAAACACTGTAAGCGCTCTTGATCTGAAAAATAAACCCAAGCTAACTTCTTAAAGAAACTGATGTTTGTGGCCTTATATTTGAACGTTCTTGGAATTAATGAAAAAGGGTATTTACAAGAAAGGACTAAAATCCATATTCGTGTTGAGGCCTGTAGGTGTCAGGGATGCAAACCTGTGTATCCAATATGTTTCTTTTTGTAATAATTTCTTTTGCAAAATATCCAAATTGGGTTCCTTGCTAGTATGTTTGTAGATAACAAACCACATGAAGTCTGTGGATCTATGCTTCGCTCTTATAAAATGTGAGGTGAGTGGTGCCTCAATAATTTGGTTTGCAATGTGGCATTTGTGCTCCAAACAGTTTGTCTGTGAAAACTTGGATTTCTATTTAGTCTATGCCCTAACCCTGACTTGGAAGCTCTTATAGTCCTTCCAGGTCAGAGATAGTCAATGTCAAGCTTGGGTGAGCAGAGTCATCCTTGAGTCCAGCAACACCACACAGAGCAATACTATATGCCTGCCCATACCTGCCAAGTTGCTGTCCGAGAAATAAGGGACCGGGCCAGAAGTAGCAGACCGGAAGTAGCGTTGCCGCCATTTTGGAACTGGGCAGAGCAGCATCAAAAGTCGCTTCTGAGCATGCTCCGCCCAGTTCCAAAATGGCCGCCACACCAGAATAAACCGGGGGGAAACAAACAAATTCGTTTTTTCAGCTAAGAACAGCTGGAAAAACAGGGATTTCCCGGAGAATACGGGAGACTTGGCAGCTATGATATTCTAGTATTTACCATTCTTATTGTGCTCCCTATGTACCATAGGTTGCATTTGCATTGGATGGCGTATACCACACCCCGAGAATTACAGTTTGTAAATGTATCTAGTTGAATCACTTTATTGGTGTTAGGGATGGTGAACTCTTTTTGTTCCAGGCTGGGGGGAATGTCCTGTCTGGGGGGAATTGGCATGGCCTGGAAAGACATTGTCCTGTCTATCCCTAGATAAAAGTAGGTCAAAAGTTTGCAAAATGTACAGCAGACCTACAGTGCAGAGATCTCTCTGCTGAGAAGGATGTAGGGCACATAAGAAGTGAGAATTACTTGTAGCGATCTCTTTTAAGGAAGTTGATAGCTATTTCATGTTCATTTGAAAAGAAAAGACTTCCTGACAATTTTGAGAACTCTCCTCTATTGTTGACGCACAAAAAAACAGAATAAATGCATACGCAAATAAAACACGTAGAGTTATAGAATACCTTGAGTTTATGTTTTTATTTTGTTTGTTTTTAGCATGTGAAAGATTTGTTGTTGTTCTGAGCTTCAGGATAAATAATAAGCCTTTTCTATCCACCTTCGCAGCTGGGAACGTTTCTGGAGAAGATGATTTCTGCACAGAGAATGAAGCATGGAAGTCAATCAGTTCAAGTCCATTATTATTATTATTATTATTATTATTATTATTATTATTATTCTGCCTGGTCCTGCGAATACTAAAGTACAGATGGATTTGATGGACTTGGCCTGCAGCTCAAGCGTGGCGGCAGGAAGGAGCAGGTGCTGGAATAACTAAAGACACAATGACAAACATTGTATACCGACCAGTTCACAAGAGACATGTTCACACACATGAAGGAATCTGATAAATCACCTTTCTGTCATTATTTTATTTTATTTATTGCAATTATTGCATTTATACCCCACCTTTTCTCCAAGGAGCTTAAGATGGTGTACAGGGTTCCTCCCCTCCTGACTTAATCCCCAGAACCACCCTGTAAGGTAGGTTAGACTGGGAGCGAGTGACTGGCTCAAGGTCACCCAGTGAGCTTCATCATGGCTGACTGGGGATTCGAACCCTGCTCTCCCAGGTCATAGTCCAACACTCTAACCACTATACCATACTGACTCTCCTATATATCTGTATCATGGTGGGGGATAACCTGTGGCCCCTGAGATGCTGCTGAACTCCACAGATTAGCTTCCACAGATCTATGTTTATATTAACAAGTGAGGCTTGCAACAAAATGTCGCATTGTGACCATAGCTGCCAAGTACCCCGTTTTCCTTGGGAAACCCCCGTTTTTACTTACCTTTTCCCGGTGGTCCCCCGTATCACTTCGTCTCCTATTTTTCTCCGTTATTTTCTCCTGCCGGCGGCCATTTTTTCCTTTCCGATTTGCCCTTCTATGGGCACCAAAAATGGCCACCGTCGGCTTCAAAAGTCGCATCTACGCATATCCGGAAATGCATAGACGTGACTTCTGGTGTTGGCGGCGGCCATTTTTGGTGCCCATAAATGGGCGGAGCGACACCGGAAGTTGCATCAACGCACTTCCTGACATGCGCCCAAGCGACTTTTGAAGCCGGCGGCGGCCATTTTTGGTGCCCATAGAAGGGCAAAGCGACACCAGAAGTTACGTTGATGCAACTTTTGGTGTCACACGGCTGCCGGTCCCGGATTCTGCAGTCCGGGACTTGGAAGGTAAGATTGTGACCTGGAACATGGGTGGGGAAGTGCAGACTCCGGTGCCCAATGTGGCCCTCTAGGACTGGCTCTTGGAACTCCCCCCTCCCGGCCATACCCATCTTGGGTTGTCTACAAAGAAATGTGGCCTCAGCATAAGAAAAAAGGTTCCCCACCCCAAGGTAGAGTGCAAGGGGGTCCCAATCCAGAAATGGACAGGCTCACACAAGTCTAAGCTTAATGTATAAGACAGTAGACCAGGGGTAGGCAACCTGAGGCCTGTGGGCCGGATCTGGACCAATTGCCTTCTCAATCTGGCCCGCGGATGGTCCGGGAATCAGTGTGTTTTTACATGAGTTTTTACATGCTTTCTTTTATTTAAAATGCATCTCTGGGTTATGTGGCTTGGGACCCTCGTACCTATGGGACCGCCTCTCCTGGTATGCCCCGCGGAGGACCTTAAGGTCCACAAACAACAATGCTCTGGAGATCCCGAGCCATAAGGTGGCTAGATTGGCCTCCACTAGGGCCAGGGCCTTTTCAGTATTGGCCCCAACTTGGTGGAACGCTCTTTCACAGGAGACCAGGGCCCTGCGGGATTTGTCATCTTTCCGCAGGGCCTGCAAGACAGAGCTGTTCTGCCTGGCCTTTGGGTTGGACTTAGTCTGACCCCTGTGTTTTCCTCCCTCGTGGCTTGGATTTATGGACTACTTAAAATGAGGCTGCATTTTAAATTTTAATACTGTATTTTAATTAATTTCTTTTTATGTTTTATTGTAATTTTATTGGTGTGAGCCGCCCTGAGCCCGGTTTTGACTGGGGAGGGCGGGGTATAAATAAAAATTTATTATTATTATTATTATTATTATTAGGTATAGGAACTCATTCATTTTCCCCCATCAAATGCCATCAAATGCCAGCAGTGCCCTTCAGCTCTCTATATTGGACAAACAGGCCAAACCCTACGCCAAAGGATAAATGGACATAAATCTGACATCAGGAATCACAAGACAGAGAAACCAGTAGGAGAACACTTCAATCTCCCAGGACATTCTATACAAGATCTCAAAGCAGCTGTTTTATTACAAAAAAAAAAAATCAGAAACAGACTGGAAAGAGAAGTTGCTGAATTGGAACTCATTACCAAGTTTTAAACCATGGAGCTACCTGGGATGAACAAAGACATAGGATTCTTATCTCATTATGCATGATCAAGCTTTCTTTAGCGCCTCAGCCCTTGCTTTTTCCCCGCAGGACCAATTGCAGTCATCAGCAGTCGTTAACAGCCATCTACAGGTTTACCACTCCTATCAGCCCATCACCCATTCCCCCCCACCCCCACCCTCTGTATATCCATAAGGGTCTGGTTACTTCTGTTTCAAGTGTATCTGAAGAAGTGTGCATGCACATGAAAGCTCATACCAAAATAAAAACTTAGTTGGTCTTTAAGGTGCTACTGAAGGATTTTTTTTATTTTGCTTCTACTCAGGCCAACACGGCTACCTACCTGTAACATTCCCCCCCCCAAAAAAAATGTTTCCCCCCCCCAAGGTCTGAGGGACAGTGGGCTGGCCCACGGCTGAAAAAGGTTGCTGACCCCTGCAGTAGACATAAAAGGGCATTCCAAATAAATTCAGAAAGTAACGGTGGACCACAAGGATGGAAGCTCTCTTTGGTTTGCTGGATGCAGGTTGTTCAGATCTCTGGGGAGGTAGGCGGGGCATGTCCCATGCACCCAAATGAAGCAGCCTCTGCTGAAAGGGTGGACCCTATGGGTGCCAGGAAAACTGAATCGAGCTCCCCAGTCCCCCCCCCCTGGTGCATGGAGAATGGTCTAGGATGAAGACCTTTACTGGATATACTTTCATGGCAATCAAATCTTCTTCTTCCAAATAAATAAACCATGGCCTTGAAATCAAGCTTGAAAACAATGTTTTGGGGGAGGAACCTTAAGCTATCAAAATCCTCCCCTTAAGCCTTTTTAAGCCATGTGGCATATCGCACATTGATTGTTCCCACATATATTCATATTTCTTTTTCATTTCATCTCGATCGCACTGAAACCTGCAAATCCCTTCATTTCTTCCCACTCTCTGCAACTGCCCTCCTTGATTCGATGGAGCCTGGTTTACCTAGTTTACTAGCAGGATGGTGGGCAAAGGCACATCCTTTTATAGTTCCAATTTCTTTTGAAACAAGATGCTGACTGGATGTACCCACCTCTCCTAACGCGAGTATACTTCAAAACTTTGCTTTCACAATATTTTTTGAAAGGTTCTGGAGTGTAAGTGTTGTGGGATCTCTAGAAGCCATTCCTTGTTTTCTTCATGAAGGATTACCTGACATGGATAGTGCCCATCTCCTTGCTTGGGATATATTGGAAATATTTTCCCCCGTGCTGAGAATCTTTGGCTGAGCCCCGGGTGTCCATTCCACTCTTGCCCAGATTCAGGAGTGGAATGTAATACAGTGGTACCTTGTTACAGGTAGGTAGCCGTGTTGGTCTGAGTCGAAGCAAAATTAAAAAATTCATTCAGTAGCACCTTAAAGACCAACTAAGTTTTTATTTAGGAATGGGTGATGGGCTGATGGGCTGATGGGAGTGGTAAACCTGTAGATGGCTGTTAACGACTGCTGATGACTGCAAATGGTCCTGCAGCCATCTACAGGTTTACCACTCCCATCAGCCCATCACCCATTCCCTCCCACCCCCACCACCCTCTGTATATACATAAGGGTCTGACTCTTCTGTTTCAAGTGTATCTGAAGAAGTGTGCATGCACACGAAAGCTCATACCAAAATAAAAACTTAGTTGGTCTTTAAGGTACTACTGAAGGAATTTTTTTATAGTGGTACCTTGGTTTAAGAACTTCATCCGTTTCGGGAGTCCGTTCCTAAACCAAATCTGTTCAATAATTGGGGGGGGGGGGTCAAGGAAGATCAGTTGGGTGTATGAGAGAAATGTCCCTGTTTTCAACTGAGGGATGTCGGAGGGTACACAAATGTAGTTGGGCTCCAGTTTCTATAAGCCCCAGCCAGCATGGACAATGGTCAGGGATGAGGAGAGCTGCAGTCCAGCTACATCTGCAGGAGGACAGGCCCCTCATCCCTAGCTTTAATGCTGACCAATTGTGTTGATGCGTGGTATAAACATGCCTGGTATATCTGAGATAATAAAAACAGGCACTATCATGATGAATTACTTGCATCTTGGGGAGACTGATATAAATTTGCTAACCCCCATGCGCAACACAAACCTGTGATGCTCTTGTACACACACATCACATACCAGATGTAAGGGGGAGGGCTTATAGGGAACAGCCCCCCCTCATCAGGTCAAGTTGCTCTCAGAGCAGCAAGTCCAGTAGCGGATCAGATTACAGGAATCAGGAAGTAGAGTGGGAGGGAAGAGGCTCTGACAGCATGAAAGAGCCTCAACACCAAGTAGAGAAGGAAGCAGCTGGGGAGGAAATGACGGGAGAGCAGTCAGAAGGACGGCCCTTTCCCCCGACGCCTGAATTGAAGCGCACGGCACCCCGTAGGGCGAGAGGGAGGCACTTTGGGTTTCCCAAGCTGTTGTGTTGGACGGGAAACAGAAAGAAGCCATTGCGAGGTTCTGCCTCGGACTAAGCAGACGTGTTTTCCAGACTCTTTGCACCGTAAATAAGAAGCACAATAAAAACACCTTAAAGACAAGCAGGTGTGGAGCGTCGTTACTCAAGAGTAGCCGCAAGAATCTCGGACACCCTCCAACATTTCCCTGATGAAAACAGATAATTTAACTGTTTATACCCCACACATAAGGACGCGGGCGGCGCTGTGCTCTAAACCACAGAGCCTAGGGTTTGCTGATCAGAAGATTGGCGGTTCGAATCCCCGCAATGGGGTGAGCTC
This sequence comes from Zootoca vivipara, assembly GCF_963506605.1. Classification (NCBI taxonomy): domain Eukaryota; kingdom Metazoa; phylum Chordata; class Lepidosauria; order Squamata; family Lacertidae; genus Zootoca; species Zootoca vivipara. The sequence continues at coordinate 6,002,404 of NC_083292.1, forward strand.
CCATTGTTCAGTCCCAGCTCCTGCCCACCTAGCAGTCTGAAAGCATGTCAAACTGCAAGTAGATAAATAGGTACCGCTCCGGTGGGAAGGTAAACGGCGTTTCCGTGCGCTGCTCTTGTTTCGCCAGAAGTGGCTTAGTCATGCTGGCCACATGACCTGGAAAAACTGTTTGCAGACAAACGCTGGCTCCCTCGGCCTATAGAGCGAGATGAGTGTGCAACCCCAGAGTCATCCGCAACTGGACCTAACGGTCAGGGGTACCGTTACCTTTACCTTTTACCCCACACATCTTACTGGGTTGCCCCAGCCACTCTGGGCAGCTTCCAACATATATAGAATCATAGAATCATAGAGTTGGAAGAGACCACAAGGGCCATCCAGTCCAATCCCCTGCCAAGCAGGAAACACCATCAAAGCATTCTTGACATATGGCTGTCAAGCCTCTGCTTAAAGACCTCCAAAGAAGGAGACTCCACCACACTCCTTGGTAGCAAATTCCACTGCCGAACAGCTCTTACTGTCAGGAAGTGCTTCCTAATGTTTAGGTGGAATCTTCTTTCTTGAAGTTTGAATCCATTGCTCCGTGTCCGCTTCTCTGGAGCAGCAGAAAACAATCTTTCTCCCTCCTCCATATGACATATGAAAAACATTTTTAAAAATAAACATTAAAAAACCTTCCCTATACAAGATTACCTTCAGACGGCTCGGGGGTCAGATAACTCCATACCCTCCAACATTTTTCCAATGGAAACAGGGACATCCTAAGGAAAAGTGGAACAAGTCAGGATCAAATCAGAAACTGGGACGGCTTCTTTAAATCAGGAATGTTCCTGGAAAATAGGGACACTTGGAGAGTCTGCTATCAGCTTTCTATATGTTCATCTTTAAACAAGCACTACATGACAAATTCAGTGTCATTTCATTCCTGGGTTGAATTTGTTCCACAAGAGTGCCGCTCAGTTACAGAAAACATGTTAGTCTCAAGGATCTTCCTCCTTCTCCACAAAGCAACTGTCTTCCTGCAGCGATGCTCAGAGACCTGTGGGGTGTGGCTTACATCTCCCCTTTCATCTGACAAATTGTGAAATCCTACACAGTCAGAAGGATTTTGCATTGCTTGATCCATGTCGGTCTTCCCCATGCCTTCATATTAGCAAACTCACTCCAGCTAAAGCCTTTAATCCAAATTATCCATTGTGCTTCAATGAATCCAGCGGCCTTATTGACTCAACTCCATGTGAGCAAAAAGAACTCTAAGCCTTCACGCATTAGCAGTAATTGTATTTATGTTGCAAGAGAAAGACATGCTTTGATATGAACATACATCATTAAGGACCTTTCTGATTGGCCTGAAATGCTCACACATAAAACCCATTCTTCTATGGTCAGTCTAACGATTCCACCCCACCCCCACCCACCCCCCATGCTTTTTAGTATCTAAGTGAAACCACTGAGTGAGGTCAATTGAAGATTTGGAGTGAAAGCTTATCAATATGCAGATGATAGCCAATTCTGTTTCTCATTTTCATTCATTGCAGTTGAGATGGTGGGAGGGATAAAATCAGCTCCTACAGATGATAATGGGCTAGGCAACAATAAACCAAAACCTGATGCAAGAAGTACTGCTTAGTGGGTGGAGTACCAAACCTTTTCTAGAGGAGACTGTGCTTCCTCTTCCAAAGAAGCATTCCCCAACCTGGTGCCCTCTGGCTGTTTTGGACTACATCTCCCATCACCCTCAGCTCAGATGTTATTGGACTACAGTAGACATAGGCAAACGCAGCCCTCCAGATGTTTTGGGACTACAACTCCCACCATCCCTGACCACTGGTCCTGTTAGCTAGGGATGATGGGAGTTGTAGTCCCAACACATCTGGAGGGCCAAGTTTGCCTATGCCTGGTCTACAGCTCCCTCCATTCCTAGCCAGTTTAGCCAATGGTAAGGGAAAAGGGGAACTGGAGTCCAACCACATTTGGGGATGGATCCGACTGACATTTACACAGGGGGTTGGACTAGATCAAACTTTTTCAGCAGGAGGCCGGTCCACTGTACCTCAGACCTAGTGGGGGGCCGGACTATATTTTTTGGGGGGGGGGGAATGAACGAATTCCTATGCCCCACAAATAACCCAGAGATGCACTTTAAATAAAAGGACACATTCTACTCATGGAAAAACATGCAGATTCCCAGACCGTCCGCGGGCCGGATTTAGAAGGTGATTCGGCCAGATCCAGCCCCCAGGCCTTAGTTTGCCTACCCATGGGCTAGAATGAACCTTGGGGTCCCCTTCCACCTCTAAAATTCTTTGATTCTAGCTAGTCCAGCTTCACATAGCCACTTACATCCACTTTATTGTCACCATGAATTGATTTCCAATATTTCTGTCTGATATTGTATGTCTGTGCCTGGAGCGTGTGATTTGATTTATTTATTTATAAAACAAAAAAAGGCCAAACTTAGCTGGATCTGTAAAGGCAGCATGCAAATGATGCCATGTGTTTGAAGACAGCAGCTGGGTCACCATGGAATAGCTTTTGAATCAGAAAAGGTCAGAGGACTAAACAGCTGCTGCCTTTTTCTTTTCTTGGGTATCATCCACTCCGAAGGAAGATTGCCCTAATTATTAATCTGCATGCAGATTAAAAATGATTAGGATACAATCTACCTTCCCTCACCAATGAAAGAGCAGTGGCAAATAAATGCCTCCCTGTGCATAAAAACTTAAAAGATTTGTCCCTGTCACATGCATACAGAGAGAGTGAGAGATTTTTGGATGCCAACTTCATGTCCTCCTGATGATAATTAAAACCCTTGCTGATTTCCCCCCTTTTATTAAGTCCTCTGTCATCCTAGTGCCGATTAAAGGAATGAAAGTGGAGAGTAGGAACTTTAGAATTAATTAACAGCTTTGTTGCTGCCTCACAAACTCGGAGGCAGCTTTAATCAGCTTCCGTCTGTGGGCATCAGGCGAAGGTGGGGGGGGAATCAAATGGCTTTGTTAAGATGTTTTGTGCAGTCATCAAAATGCTGAATGCGTCTATATTGGCAGGCTGGAAATAGTCTACTTAAAAGCTGAACAGTGACCGGAAGACGGTAATAGTAAGGACAGCCTTCTGTGGCTGAATATTTAGGGCAGGCATCCCCAAACTGCGGCCCTCCAGATGTTTTGGCCTACAACTCCCATGATCCCTAGCTAACAGGACCAGTGGTGAGGGATGATGGAATCGTAGTCCAAAACATCTGGAGGGCCAAAGTTTGGGGATGCCTGATTTAGGGTGAACCTTTGTCCCCTGAGATGATGCTGGACTACAAGTTTCATCATCTGTGGCTGGGGCTGGTGGGAGTTGGAGTCCAGCAACATCTGCAGTGCAGGTTCGAATCCAGGGAGCTCATTTTCAGGGAAAGGTGATAACAGAAAAACTTGTGGACACCCGAATGAAACGGAGTATTAGTAGATTCAGGACAGACAGACGAAAGTCCTTCTTCACGCAGTGCATGGTTAAACTTTGGAATCCACTCCCTCAAGAAGCAGTGATGGCCACCATCTTGGATGTCTTTAAATGAGAATTGGACAAATTCATGGAGGATAAGGCTGTATTCCATTGTCAGAGGCAGTAAACCTCTGAATGGCGCTTGCTGGGAATCCCAGGTGGGAACAGTGCAGATGTCCTCAGGTCCTGCGTTCGGACTTCCTATAGGGATCCGGTTGGTCACTGTGAGAACACAATGCTGGATGAGAAGAGCCATTGACCTGATCCAGCAGGTCTTTCCCCATGTTTTCTTATGGCTCAGAAGAAGAGGAAATGATTGCACTCAGAAAGGCCTCAGTTCCATTTGTGGTATCTCCAGGGATAGCAGATGAATTTGTTTGCTCTGCTTTTCACAGTAGGTTGACCCCCAGCTGACACTCCCAAACTTGCTTATTCATTGGAATGTGACTTCCAGTCAGATGATGAAGCTCTCCAGATTTTGCAATGAATTTCAGTGTGCAAGAAGTGCATACAAAAATAAATATTTACTACTTCTACTTCTACTACTACGGTTAGATCATTGTTGTCATCGCTGTCATCAGACTGGCCTTAAACAAAAGTTCTCAAGTGAGCACCTAACAAAATAAATCCTCAACAGTAAACTCATAAAACCAAAATGCCATAAGAAGTAGGGTTGCCAGACTCAATAGAGGACATGACTTCCCTTTAATTGCCCTGCTCTCTTTTGAGTCTGGAAACCTTAAAGAGAAACCAGCAGACCCTTTGTTTAATTTCCTCTGCCTGGCTCTGCAAGGGCCTGCTCACCATTGGGCTTGGCAGCAAATTGGCAGCCAGTGCCATTCTTTTAGCAATGTTAATTATTTTTGTAGCAAGACACAGCATTCTCTCTTAACTTTCCCCACTCTGTCATCAGTTACTGCAGACAGAAAACATGCATTCTTCAGAGTTGCATATCAGTCTTGTCCACGCAGAAGATAGATAACAGCTTCATTGATAGATATTTCCACATTTCTTCCTTAAATCCGTCCCAAGTATTGTTCCCTCTGGATATGATACAAAAGGCCACACATAATAGTATGTCCAAAGCCTTCAACCTGGAATAAGCCAAAAAAAGATAGGCTCGCTCAGAAGGTAAAAACTAAAGGTGGAATGAAGATCCTCTTCTGATTTCCTTGAAAAAGTGGGGGAGCTAACTACTTTTGAGTGGATGGGTGAATTTTCAGAATTTTGGGTGTGTGTGTATGGAGAGGGCCTGTCTTGTTTTAGTTAGCCTTGCAATGTGGCCAAGGAAAATGCCATTGGTCTGGGAAGCCACAAAGAACTCTGTGTGCAGTGGTGGACCTAATCTCATCTCACATTTCAGTGGCATCTTGAGTGAAGCCAAAATCTGGCACCCCCGCCTCTTGCCTTCCGTTGGATGATGATGATGATAATAATAATAATAATAATTATTATAATAATAATAGTTATACCTTGCCCATCTGGCTGAGTTTCTCCAGCTCCTCTGGGCAGCTCCCAATCAATATTAAAAACACAATACTGTGCAGCATTACACATTTAAAACTTCCCTAAACAGGGCTGTCTTCAGATGTCTTTTAAAAGTAGGATAGTTGCTTATCTCCTTGACATCTGATGGGAGGGGGTTCCACAGGGCAGGGGCCACTACTGAGAAGGCCCTCTGCCTGGATGTCATAGTCTGTATGACCAGGGGCGTACCCAGGATCAAAACTAGGGGGTGGGGCAAGAGAGGGGAAGAGGGAGGGAGGGAAGAGAGAGAAGGAAGGAAGGAAGGAAGGAAGGAAGGAAGGAAGGAAGGAAGGAAGGAAGGAAGGGAAAGAGAGAGAAGGAAGGGGTGTGTGAGAGAGAGCGAGAAGGGAGGGAGGGAGAGAGAAAGAGAAAGGAAGAAAGAAAGAGGGGGGAAGGAAGGATGGAGCTCCCGTCCGCCCCCCTCCCAGGTCAGGCTGCTCCTCCCTCCTCCCACGTTCCTGTCGCTGGCTGCAGCCACGGAGGAGGCGGAAACAGCCCGATTTCCATAACCTGCAGCGACTTTTCCCCTTCAGTTTTTGGAGGGAAAAATTGCGGGTTATGGTCCGTAAAATACAGTATTTTATTTTTATTTTTGCCTCGGGGGGGCATCTGCCCCCCTGCCCCTCGCTGGGTACGCCCATGGGCATGATCACATTGGTCGTGCTCCCCTAGAACAGCTGTGTGTGTGTGTTTAAAATATGCTGAAACAGGAGCAAGCACACATGCCAATTTTGAAAGTCAACTCAGATAAGAAGCCCTCCCGAAAAATCTGGGGTAGGGATGAAATCTAGGGAGGGATTACATCTGTCATTTTCAATTTCACTCTGTTTCTCATTCCAGTCATAAGTGCAACTGCAACTTGTTACATTTCTACATTGGTTTGCATTTTTAAAAAGCCTTGTGAAATTCACCAGCATTTTAATGAATCCCCCCCCCAAAGATTCACATTTTTGCAAGCCGTTTTCTGAAACAGAAGGCTTTTTTGCTTGATATTTTAATGAAGAGAATCACTTTATTTTAATGAAGAGAATCACTAATTCAGGAATAGGCAAACTCGGCTCTCCAGATGTTTTGGGACTACAATTCCCATCATCCGTAGCTAACAGTGGTCAGGGATGACTCAACACCTCTTTAACCTGGCTTTTGACACCTGAGGTGCATATTTTTAGGACTCACCTTATTTGTGTGATTGTAAGTTGTTTTGAACTGTTTTTAATATTGTGTTTCCATGTTACAACCTGCCTTGGGACCTTGGGGGAAGGGTGGAAAATAGCCACAACAACAGTGGAAAGCACACTTTGTGCACAGAAGGCCCCAGCTTAAATTGCTTGCACCTCCATTTTAAAAAGTATCAGGTATGTGTTCTGGGAAAGACCTCTGTTCGAGACCTTGTGGAATTCCTGCCAGTCTGAATAGACAGCAGTGAGAAGGCAGCTTCAGATGTTCAATCCTGAGGGTGCTCTTCCATTCCAGAAACTGCCTTGGAAACAATTAAAGACCTTTCAGCCAGCCACTCAGCCATAGCAGGAACTAGTGTGACTTAGTTTTCCACCTTTTTTCAGGCAGCTGGTGCTGACAATGTGGTCAAAAGCCTGTGCTCTACCACAGCTAGATCCCTTACCCCAACATCTTAGGTGTGCATCTAAAAATATAATGTGTGGAGACACCGGAGAATGCACATTCATGGAATCATGAAATTGGAAGGGACCTCAAAGGTCCTCTAGTCCACACCATGCCAGTGCAGGAAACCCACTACTGCAGCAACCTTGACAGTTAGTTGATTTCCCAGCCTCTGCATAAAAACTTCTAAAGGAGGAGAGACTACTGCCTTCTGCCAGTCTGTCCCTTCCTGAGAACGTGTGCTTGTCAATAAGGGGTGTCAGCAACACAACACACATGGTGTGAAGAAAGTGGACAAAGATGAGTCTGTCTGTCTGTCTGTCTGTCTGTCTGTCTGTCTGTCTGTCTGTCTGTCTCTCTCTCTCTCTCTCTCTCTCTCTCTCTCTCTCTGTAAGGCCTCTAATTAAGCTGAATGCTGAAAGACTCTGTACAGATAACAGAAAGCATTGCTTCAAAGCTGAACTATGGCATTCACTCCAACAGGAGGCAGTGATTGCCACTGATTTGGAGGACTTTAGAAGAGGATGGACAAACACATGGAGGATAAGGCTATTGATATGATAGCTACTACTTATGGTGGCCATGCTTTGTTGGAAACTGTATACCGGTACTTCTGAATGCCAGGTCCTGGAAACTGCAGGAGAGGAGAGTGCTTTTGTGCTTAGATACCCACAGGCATCTGGTTAGCCAGTGTGAGAACAGGATGCTAGACTAGTTGTGCCACTTTTCATAAGCTTTCATGCAAACTGTCCCATAGATTCATAGAAATTCAACTAATTAAGAAATGCAATGTGATATTAGATGATTAGCACTCCGCGGAACTCAGAGCATGGGAAGTCACCCAAAGTTATATAATTTGGTAATATGTTTGGCTTTTTAATTGCATTGTAATTTGAAATGTTATAATGTGGTTCTTATTGGATTATTAAATTGGAAAACTCAATAAAATATTATATTAAAAAGAGAAAGAAATGCAGACTTGGAAGAGACCCTGAGGGTCATCTAGTCCAACCCCATGCTATGAAGGAATCTTACTAAAGCATCTGTGACAGAGGGCCATCCAACTTTTGCTTACAAACTTCCAAGGAAGGAGAGTGCAATACCTCCCAAGGGAGTCTGTTCCACAGTTGAAGGGCTCTTACTGTCATAAATTTTTTCCTGATGTTTAGTTGGAGTTTCCTTTCTTGTAATTTGAAGCCATTGGTTTGAGTCCTACCCTCCAGAGTAGGAGAAAACAAGCTTGCCCCCATCTTCCATGGGACAGCACTTAAGAGATTTGGAAATGGCTACCATATCTCCTCTCAGTCTCCTCTTCTTCAGGCTAAACATACCCAACTCCTTTAACCATTCCTCATCCTGGGAATGCCTCTCTCAGCTTTCCAATATAGACTCTTAGGGAGGTGAACTAGCTGCAATCACTTTCTGTCACATAGTTAACATTGAAGTGGAAAGCCTAAATTTGGGGTACAAGGATAGGTGCACTCAGAACATGCCACTGGGCTGCAGGGAGTTCTGCTCACAATGAAATGATCCATGGAAACACCAAATCCCTTCAAAATGGAAAACTGTCTCTCAGAAAGGGCATAAGGCTAGAACAGGGGCAGGGAACCCCAGGGGCAGGGGCTGAATGTGGCCCCCAAGCCTCAATGTCTGACTCTTTGAACTCTCCCCAGGCCACACCCACTTCCCAACCCTGAGTGTTTTTGTCTCACTGTAATGTGTCCTTGAACTCTGATGATGTCTCTTCTTTTGTGGATGGAGCATCTTCTTCTTTGGCGATCCCTCATTGCCAAGTAAGATTGTCTTCCATAAACACAGTTTTAAAAGTGAGTCCATAAGTGACTGTAGAGGCCAATTCTGGATCCACACGTCCTTCCCATAGCTGCCAAGTTCTGGATTGAAAAATCCGGGACCAGCAGCAGCGCGGCACCGGAAGTCGCTTCTATGCAACTTCCGGACATGCGTAGAAACAACTTCCGGTGCCGCTCTCCCAATTTCCAAAATGGCCGTGGCATCAGAAGTCGCTTTTACACATGTCCGTAAGTGCGTAGAAGCAACTTCCGGTGCTGCTCTGCCCATTTCCAAAATGTCTGTAGCGCCAGAAGTCGCTTCTACGCACTTCAGGACATATGTAGAAGCGACTTCCGATGCCGGCACCTGCCAATTTCCGGTGCCCATACATGGGCAGAGTGGCACCAGAAACATGGCCGCTGGCAGGAGCTGCTTTCCGGGGGGTTTACGGGATATAAATCCATTTGGGAGACCAGTGGGAAACGGTAAGAAAATACGGGGTTTCCCAGGGAAAACGGGATACTTGGCAGTTATGGTCCTTCCACAGTGGAGACATAGGTTTCTGGGAGGGGGTTGATCATGGTGAGGGTTTGCCAAGCGTGCCTTCCTCTTAGCACATTTCTCCCTTTCGTCCTGAGTCCGAGCGTCTTCAAAACCCATGACACCTTTGGAAGATAGAGAAGTGTCCACGAGTAAAATTTACATTAGTTGCTCCAGCCATTTTTGCCCTTGCGCTCCCGCCCCTGGCGTATGGCCCTCAAAAAGTTGGCCAGAATGAAATATGGCTCTCAGGCTGAAAAAGTTTCCTCACTCCAGGGTAGGAAAACCCTTTTCCATGACATATAGTTTTTGTTGGCAGGGTTAGGATTTCTCTAGTGGGGGGCAGGCATGGAGATGTAGTCTGTCAGCAAAGCTTTCATCTGCAGTCTGGAGTACTACAGTCTCAGCAGAAATTGGGCCTATATTTAATGGCATATGGTTAAACTTTTCTTTCAACTCTTTGGGCTTCAGACAGTGCACTCATATCTATTTATCTCATACGCAAATGGCCTATGGCTCAAGCATTAATAAACCACTGCTACATATTTTGTTCCAGAGTAAGATTTCACATGGGTTAGGTGGCAGGAAACATTCATTAGTTTCAAGATACTACACTTGCTACATACACGCGTGGATATATTCAACTTAATTTATATTTGAGCTCCAAATAAAATTATTCTTTGCTAATTACAAGTTCCGCTTCTTTTCATTTATTGCTCACATCCCACTTTTCCTCCCCCTTGTATTGATTATGGTCATATTTCATGAGGAAGGAAACGTAATGCAACTCAAGGCCACATTTCAAAGCAATACATCTATGAAAGGAGCAAAGCTAATTGGGGAGAGGTGACGTGTGTGTTTGTGTACTGGAGGATTCCCCACTATTTCCAAGTGACATAGGAGCCTTGGAGGCTGCCTTATACTGAGTAAGAACACTGATCCATCTAGCTGAGTATTGTCTATACTGGCTGGCAGTAGCTCTCCAGGGTTTCAGGCAGGAGATTCCCGCATGCCTACCTGGAGGTTGAACCTGGGACCCATCTGCATGCAAAGAGGATGTTCTATCACTGAGCTATGGCCTTCTTGCCCCTCCTTCTGGCCTTGATAGTCCATGTCCCCCTACTTAGGTGGCAAACCTAACCCCACTCACCGGGGAGTAAGCCATATTGAATTCTGTAGGACTTCTTTCCATGTAGGCATGGCTAAGATTGCAGTCAGTTTCCTTTGTAACTTCATGGGAGCTGCCTTCTCCGTGGGATGATCCCAGGCCTCTGTACACCTGTCCATTCTGCCAACCATGCACTCCAAATTCATCTGGGGCCAGTGCTAGGGCTTTTTGCGCCCTAGGCATAATCACCTTCTGGCGCCCCCCGGTGCATGTGTCATGACGCATGCGTCATGCCCCACGCACAACGCTGTTGACGCCCCTGTGTCCCCTCCATAGGAGCACAAGCCAAAAGGAGAGCTCAGCGCCCTCCCGCCTATGGAGGCGACGCTGTGAGCTCCTCAGCAGTGGCTGCAGCGAGCAAGCGAGCGAGCGATGGCGGCAGCAGCAGCGCCCATAGCTGAAGGCTTCAGCTACGGGCGCTGCCGCCACTACCACCACTGCTCGCTCGCTGCAGCCACTGAGGATCTCACAGCGTCCCCTCCATAGGCGGGAGGGTGCTGAGCTCTCCTTTTGGCTTGCGCTCCTCCCGCCTATGGAGGGGACGCTGTGAGCTGCTCAGCGGCGGCTGCAGCAAGCGAACGGCGGAGGCAGCAGCAGCGCCCATAGCTGAAGGCTTCAGCTATGGGCGTTGCCGCCGCCACCGCTCGCTCGCTGCAGCCGCTGAGGAGCTCACAGCGTCCCCTCCATAGGCGGGAGGAGCGTGAGCGCGCATCGTGGGAGGGCAGCGGTGGCGTGGGGGTTTTGCGGGGCAGGCTGGCCAGCGCCCCCTCCATTTTCACGCCCTAGGCAACTGCCTAGTTCGCCTAAATGGACGCACCGGCCCTGAATTCATCCCCTCCCTGCATTGCGTCTGATCTCCACATTCTCAGTCTTCAGCTTAGACCTCAGCTTTCTAGTTCAGACAACTAAAACAGGGGTTTATTTCCTTAAGTGAGGAGGTGGGAGGTAGCTGTGATATTGCTACGCTTAGGCTATCCCATAGGCTCTTTTCTCTCTTTTGTTCCCAAACCCCTTTGTAGACGACTGTGGAATTTAAAGAAAGCACCACACCAATCCAGGTCACTAAAAGGAGCAGCATTTCTGTAAGAGCTCTGTTGCGTGGGCAAACGTGGCTTTATTGAAAGCATCAGGGCAAAAGGAATTCAAAGTAGATCTGAGAGGGAGATGGTGTTGCCTCACATGGCTCTGGATCAAATAGAATTTCAGTGCATTGCATCGCATTGCAGTAAAAACCACGGTGCTCCTTTGCACCCACAGCCAGGAATAGCGGGGCAGGAGAAAGCTGCTGGGCTAACATAATTTGATTATTGATTTGATTTGTTATATTTCTACGCTGCTTTTCATTCAAATGAATAGCAAAGCGGCTTGCATACAATAACAATAACATAATGGAGCATCACAGATATAGAATCATAAACAAATCATCAGTAAAACAATTACAATCTATAAAATGTTATTAACAAAACAACTAAAAAAAAGCTAAATATCACAATAACAGCAAAAGTCGTATTATAGGATTGGCAAAGTACTACAGCAACCATAATATACAAAATATTAACAACATTAACAAAATAGCAACCCAGAAAGTAAACTACCGGTAAGCACTGTTGAATTCATCCACACACTCACTCAGGGGTCCCCCAAACTAAGGCCCGGGGGCCGGATGCGGCCCAATTGCCTTCTAAATCCGGCCCATGGATGGTCTGGGAATCAGCATGTTTTAACATGAGTAGAATGTGTCCTTTTATTTAAAATGCACCTCTGGGTTATTTGTGGGGCATAGGAATTCATTCATTCCCCCCCCCCAAAATAATAGTCCAGCCCCCCACAAGGTCTGAGGGACAGTGGACCGGCCCCCTGCTGAAAAAGTTTGCTGACCCCTGCTCACTCTTCACACCCCTATGACCTTTCCCTCTATTCAGTCCATTAAAAGACACGTAAACATAATGGCCATGGCAGCAACTCCTTTCTGAAGGTTCCTTGGGCTGGAGGTGGGGCAGCACAGGTGAAATGAACAACCCCATGATGACTTCCTTTAGGAAGCCTACAAGCAGAATCTGAATACATCAGTAGTCTCTCCACTCAGTTTTCCCAGCAGCTGGTATTCACAGGCAAACAGCCTCTGATACTGGGAGTAACATGCACAGTCATAATGGCTTGAAGCCATTGATAAAAGCAATACATCAGAGGAGAAAGTGCACGGCCAAGGATTTAATGCAATACAAGGACTGAAATAGGATGGGCCATTTCTCAGTGGCAGGGCATCTGCTTTGCATGCAGAAGGTCCAAGGTTCAACCCCGAGCCTCTGCAGGTAAGGCTAGAAATGTTCCCTCTCTGAAACCCGGAAGAGCTGAGACAGTACTGAGATAGACGGCCTAGTGGTCTGACTCAATGCAAGGCAGCTTCCTATGTTTCTGAAAGAGAGGGCAATGCTGGCAAGCACATGATTAGTCAGTTCAGTCAGATGCGAGACAGATATAATGGTACCCAAAGGGAAGAGTGTAGTTGTCATTAATGTTTTAACTTGTTAAATCTATTCTGGGCATCGTGTTCCCGATCTGAATATTCTTCTCCATCAGCATTCAGCTCCAACAGAGCCTTTCCAAAATGCTGGCAGGCAAATGTTTCGTTCATTTCTCATAGTGCAGGGGGTGGTTTCCCTCTCCCTCTCTTAGGAAAGGTTGCTATGATTTAAGCCACAGCTGTGCTGCTCTACCTAGCTATGTATCTTGGTTGGCGCTGTGATAAAAAAATTAATCTGCATCTTCTCCCCACCAACAATTCATTGTCAATTATTGTGAAAAGAAACTGCATTTTGAAATTGTCAGTGAAGAGGGGGAAGAAACTGTGAAATTTTCAGAGCTTTGAGGGTGTGTGTGTGAAGTTTTAAAAGCACATTTACTTTATTTTAGAGGTGGCGGGGGTCTTTGGTAAGTGTTCTTTCTTTCTTTGTACAAATTATATCTATAGTCATCTGCATTCTGCAGCCTCCCTGGGTGCTCATGTTCCTTTGCTAGGCTGTCCTGTAAGCATGGGAACATTGCTTACTATGTGTCTGACTACTGTTCTTTTTTATTTATTTAGGTGCAGTCTTTCTTAACTTCTAAACAAATAAGTGAAGAAAAGGGGAAAGGAGGACTTAAAAAACAAATCACCTGTTCAGCCTTCCTAGCTTCCTGTGCTTCAATTGAAGTCCAGGGGGAAACATCATGTGATAACTTCTCCCATGGAGGCTTTTTCTGTGGGATAACCAGTCTCATATAATCAACATGTCTAAGTCTAATTGATGCATGAAGGTGTTAATACCATAGAGTAAGCTGTCCTGTCAGGATTAGCTAAATCATTTCCCTTACCTTGGGAGGAAATGGGCAATCAAGCCTTTTGTTCACTTCCAACCTGTCTGAAAAGCTCAGCATGTGAAGAGGTTTTAGCGGGTTGCTCCAGCTCAACCACATGGCTCTCATCAGCCACTCTTGAGTTCCTATCCCAATAGGAACTTTTACCACTTTGGAACTAAGCTTAGTGTTACTGCCAGTCTAACTTTTCTGAACCATATGAACCTGACCTTTGAAGAGTTCATAAGTAAACTGTCTTTAACTAACCAAACGTGTGGTCTTTTTCTCTGCTAGGGAAAGTGGGAAATTTTGGAATGAATTTTAAAGGGCACATGTTAAGGTTTACAGTCTGTGCTGCCACACTTTACTTTGCTGAATATTTTGTGATTTTAAATCTCTGCTTGGGTTTTCATGCCAAAAAGTATTTGCCCCAAACTTGGATCTTGGCATCCAGGAAATCATCTGTCTGTCTGTCTGTCTGTCTGTCTGTCTGTCTGTCTGTCTATCATCTATCTATCTATCTATCTATCTATCTATCTATCTATCTATCTATCTATCTATCATCTATCTATCTATCTAATCTATAATCTATTCATTTCACTAGCCTGCAACCTATGACCTTAATTAATCAATCAGGGCTCCTGATTTGATGCATGAGGCTGGTTTCCCCAAACCCATTGCCCATTATATGTGATGTCAGGCGTACAGCAGGTAAATATGTGGCTGTAAAGGAACAATCAGGAGCTGAAAGTGCCCCCCTGGTTGTTCCTTGGGAAGCAGGGCTCAACAACAACTTCAGTCAACAGAGTGGTGAGGGTGAAATTGAGCAGGTATGAACAGTGCATTTCATGTAAGATGGGAATTTACATTATGCTCCCTTGTAATGCTCTCTGACTTTATATTGATATTGTGCTTAGGGATACTTTTTATGTATTGTTTTTTGTTTTTATGTAAATCATTTGATTTTTTAAACAATTTGTACTGTGTGAATGTGTGCGTGTGCGCACGCATGCATCTATCTATCCATATTAAACTGCCTCGAGCTCTCCAGAAAATAAGCAGTCCATAAATGGAAATAATAAAGAAATGGTAGAATGTCAGTTTCTCATTTTTCCAGTCTGGTTCAGTTTGCCACATTCCTGCATCAGTTTGTTATTTTTATTATTAATTTCCTGGGAAAAAAATGTCAGATTTTACCATGCATTTCATCCATTATACACTTTTTCCCCCCAAGCACTTACCCCTATATATATACTGCATTTTCACTAATGCGTATTTTTTTGTGCAGTAGGAGAAATGCCTCGTAAAACTCAGAGAAGTGCAGAAGTGTGCATTTTGAAGGATCCGCTTCTTTTCAGTTCATGTAGGCTATTGTTTCTGAGGAGTGTGAATTAAGCAGATCGGCATGAAAATGGAAACGGAACTTACATTTCTCCTCAATCGTTCCTTCCTTCCTTCCTCAAAGGAAAGGTTAGAAATGTATGGGTCATTGTTCATTAGAAAAGATAATTGTGGTTTGGGAGAGGGAGAGAGAGAGAAAGTACGTTTGACCTAGAGAAAGTGAATAGAGACAAGCATTCCTCCCCCATCCTCGCCTATGTCATCCTAACAGAACATCAGTGAAATCATTTGGCAGTAGATTCAGGGAAGAAGAAAGCCATTGACACAACAGGTCATTAATTTATGGAATTTGCTGCCACAGCATGTGGCAAAGGATACTAGCTTGGATTGCAGAAAAATGTGTTATTTTCCAGATTTTTTCCTCCGTTGGTGGTGGTGGCAAACAGCTTGATTTGCTAAAGCCTATTCTGAATAGAGTTATGAGTTGTATATAGGAATGGACTTACTGATCCATTTCAGCTTCTCACCTTTCCCATCTTAACTTTGGTTTGCCCCATTTTCACATGCAATATATTTTCCCTTAATCTACACATTTTTATATGCAATTCCACTGTTGCTCTAGGACTCTGCATTTACTTAATTTACAAGAAGCCAAATTGAAGATTGGGAATCTTCAACTCAAGCCCCGACTTACCTATATACATTGCAGCCTTATAGGTGTACGTAGGGCATGAATTTATGCAAGCAATTCCCCCACCCCCTCATGCAACAAAATGCATTTCTGTGTGCCAGTTTCACCAATATATGCATTTTTGCAAGCATTCTTGGGCTGGAGAATAATACCCAAAATTGCATTGGTTCAGAAATTGTGAATTTTGTGGATTCACATTAAAATGTAAACTGGACAAATGTCACCCCCATCCCAAGCTAACTAAGCATGTGATGTATTATTCAGGTTAGCCACTGTGAAAACAGGATTCTGGGCTAGATGGACCATTGGCCTGATGCAACATGCTGTTCTTGTTTTGTTTTATAATTATTTTTATTAAAGATTTTCTTGGGTTACAAAGGTAATGCAATGTCTCATTCATTTTTTTCATGCATCATTTTTACACATCAATTTTACTTGTTGAGACATTATGAGGAAGGGGGTAAATTTTTGTCATTGTCCTGTTGGGCTGTATAAGTGATGAAGGGGAACCATAGTGGGGTGAAGGTGTCTTCTTCTGTTTGTCCCCGTGTCAGTTTCAGCTTACTAGTTAGTTTTTCTAGTAGGGCTGTTTCCCATACAACTTGGTACCATTGGTCCATGCCCACTCCCGATAGGTCCCTCCAGTGCCTGGCTATGATGTTTCTGGTTGCTGACAACAGATGGATTATAAGTTCTTTATGATCTGAGTGAGCGTTGTTATCTTGAAAGATATTTAGTAAAACCAATTCTGGGGTAATTTCTAGCACTTGCTTAGTTATCTTACAAATTTCTTGCATGGATGTCTTCCAGAATGATTGGATTTTAGGGCACTCCCACCACATGGTGGAGATATGTGCCTGTGGAAGTGCATCCTCTCCAACATTGCGATGAGGTTCCTGAACATATTAGTGATAGTTTTCGTGGAGTCAGGTACCACCTGTGAGTTAGTTTCAACGAGAGTTCTTTTCTTTTCATTGATATAGATTTGAAAGGGGGTTTCAACCACATTCTAGTCCATTGGGTAGGGTTGATTTCATATCCTATGTCATCCTCCCATTGTCGTTTTAGCCTGTCCAGGGGATCTGTGGGAGTTTGAAGTAGTATTTTGTAGATTGTAGATACCGCCCCTTTTCCATGTCCTTTTAACATTTGGAGGAGGCTTTCGAAAGTTGTCAGGTGTCTAGTTGCTGCCAATTTTACCTCATGTTCTTAATGTCCACACATGTGACAGCTAGCCCTGCATTCTTCTTGAGCAATGTTCTTTCCTAGGTGACTTCTCTCCTTCCCTTTAAATGTACAGTGCACTGTACATTTAAAGGCGTATCATACCATTTTAAGCTGCCACCACTTCCTGAGAACTGTAGTTTGTTAAGATTGCCGAGAGTTGTTGGATGTCACCTACTCCACACACAGGTCTACAGTTCCCAGGGTACTTGAACAACAAATCCCCCTTCACAAGGAACTCTGAGCTCTGTAGCTCTGTGAGAGGAGCAGGGATCTTCTAACACCTCTCAGCACCGTGAGCAAACTCAAGTTCCCAGGATTATTTGGGGGAGACCATGGTGGTTTACCGTGCCTTAAGAACCGCTTTAAATGTGCAGATGGGGCTTTAAAAAGAACCTTGCTCTCACTATCTGGAGAGGGGTGGATTAAAAACACAACTAAATCAGTGACATTCATATATCGGCCTTGCATTGGGCCGGCTGGCTTGCCAGACCCTTTCCTGTGTTGCCAGCCTCCCTTTGTGTTTGCTCTTGGCTGAGTTGCTTGATGCTTCTTTCCACATCAAGGCCAGTTTTCTCCCCCCTTTATCTCTGCTTCATTTATTTTGCAGCTGCTGTTGTCTCAGGCCCAAGCTATTTAGCAATGTGTCCTGTGGAAATGTTGTCTTTTTTTCTTTCCAAGAGAGCACAAACTAATTCGCTTGACTTATTTACACCAAATGCCTGGGCAGCCTCTTGAAGCGTATTTTTTCAATTGCTTTCCCGTCTTTGCGTCCCCAACCCCTCTTTGCCCGCTCCAACAGAACTTAGAATCATAGAATCATAGAGTTGGAAGAGACCACAAGGGCCATCCAGTCCAACCCCCTGCCAAGCAGGAAACACCATACAACACTTCATACAAGTAATCTGAGCTTCACTTCTTCAATGCCAGCTGCTTAACTGGTATGAAGTTGACTCAGGGGCAGCCCACCCCCTTTCACCACTTGAGGCGAAACCGGAAGGTGCCACCATCTGCTCCACCAAAACCTCATTTACCAGAGTCACATGGCAGCAGCATCTGTAAAGATCTCACAGAGATCTCAAGAGATCTCTCCAGAAGCCACCACTGCTTCTCCTCTCTGGTCACAATGGCAGGGGTAGGCCCCATAGGATTAAGCCACACGAGACGGCTGCTTCAGTCTGCCATGGACCTACCCATAGTTGACTTCACAGAATCATTAGTCCATATAGCCTAGGAATCTTTATTCTAGAAGCAGTCAGCGCTGGCTCCATGGCATTGCCCTACCAACCTCAGGCAGCCCCCACCAGCTTGCCTTCTTCCTTCCAACTAGTCAGGGTGTGTCTATGCCTGCCATTGACTCTGGCTCCACCAGCTGTTAGTCTACCTGCCTTCCAGCCCACCAGTACCAATGGGCACCAGTACCAATGGGCCTTGTACACCAGGTTCCAGCATCTTGAACTTAGCCTGTTAGCTAAATATGAAACACACACACACAGAGAGAGACATCAACAATACACTCCCAAGCTGCTTTCTACACACCATGCTCTTTTGGCTCTCACAGAGGCATCTGGAGACAATTAGTATGTTCAGGCAATTGTTTGAGAAAAGGGGTTTTGTTTTTTTCTTAACTGGGGTGCAAGAAATTCAATTATTTCCATTTGTAAGAGATGTGGGCCTAAGGATGCAGGGGTGCATGAAGAATTTATCTCTTTTGCAGAGCCCAAGTCTGCTTCTGCAAGTCTCATACCTTGTCCTTTTGCCCAAGGAGGCTTAGAGTTGGTCCCCCGCTCCTTCTAATGCAGTTTGGGGGTGTTTGGGACCTTAGAGAAGCAGGAGAGGGGCAAATTGTTTTATTGTTATAAAGAGGAATGGAAATTGAATTCCCTTTGGCTTGCAAGTGGAACTTTCCTAAGAATTGGTGGATCTGTCAATTTCTGTTTCTTTGTTTCACATTTTTCAAATATAAGGGTTGTAGCTAATGTTAGTCCGACTCAGAGTAGATTTATCAAATTAATGAACCTAACCTAGCCATGCTCATTATTTTCAGTGTATCTGCTCCGATACAACTCTTTCAATTGCATTTAATTAAGTGTTGCTCAAAGTAGACCTTTTGAAATTAATGAGCATGACTACATTAGATTCATTAATTTCAGCAGGTCTACTCAGAGTAAAACATAGTTGAATATGAATACCACCACATGTTTGGTTC
Organism: Zootoca vivipara; assembly: GCF_963506605.1. Classification (NCBI taxonomy): domain Eukaryota; kingdom Metazoa; phylum Chordata; class Lepidosauria; order Squamata; family Lacertidae; genus Zootoca; species Zootoca vivipara. The sequence continues at coordinate 6,021,343 of NC_083292.1, forward strand.
TTCACATTTCCACACATGCTTGTGGTTGATTGGTTTTAAACATTTCTCTTGAAAATCCACCAGCATTTTAGTGTGAATGTCTCCCACCCTTTTCAGGTGCAACTCGGCCTAACACACACATTTTTGCAAAACAATTTCCCTTAATGCAGTGTTCTTTTTTTGAAAGTTAATTCCACTAATACTGCTCTCCTACTACGTACATTTTTTGCATTCATTACGTGGCTGGATAACTGCATTGCAAAATTCAGAGAAGTACAAATTGCAAAGGGTGGGTGCATTTTTATTTAAATGCATCCTGAGCCAAATTGTTTCCCCAACCCTCTTACCTGTGTTTATTTTCCATCTCCTCTTCCTCCTCTTGGTGGCCTATCCTAGGTATTAAAGAGGGAAATTGAGCATGGAATAATGAGCTCACAGTCACCCCTTCTCCCAGCTGAGCAGCAGTTACAGCATTGTCAGGGGGAAGCAGACTTTTTTCTGTGTGTGACAGGTGAAAAAGCAGGGGGTGGTGGTGGTGGAAAGAGAGGAGATAATGCAGTTTCCAGTTGCATCAGTGAATAAGTCAGGTATTACTGAAATCCACAACTTTTCAGAGTTTTTCCTTTCTTTCTTGATCAGTGAAGCAAACCAAGGAAACAAAATAAATAAATAAGAGTGTCAGCTCTGGAGAATTCATGGCACCTTTGGGTATTTGAGTATTCTATTCTCCTGCTGTAATCTTCTGCTAGCTGGGGGAAGGGAAGTGGGGGGAGCCAAATCATTTTATTGAAGACTAATATGATATTATTCCCTTAGAGATTGAGGCATGGGCAAAAGAGAAAACATGGACTGATCCATATTGAAGCAATCCATTCTGATGCTAGGTGCTGTCTGAGTTCAATGGCATCCTGAGAGCATTTCTCTGTATTTGTAATAGCTTGCAAATTTAAAAAAGAAAAGAAAAAGAGGGAGAACTGGCGATGGGAGATGAATCCCAGGCTACGAAAATTGCATCAGTGGTTTGGGGATTTATTCTCCAGGCCCAAACCTTTAAAACAGGGATGTGGAACTGCAGCACACACACACCCTTGTTAGACTACAACTCCCAATATCTCCGAACATTAACACTTGGGGTGGGGGTGGGGTGGGGATGGGGCAAGGTAGTGTCAAGGTCTGCGTAGTGCAAATGCACCAGCAGAGACAATCTGGTGTCCCTACTGGTGGGTTTGCACTGCACTGACCTCACCATCTCTCACCTCTTCCCTTCTATCTCTAGGTAAACAAAACAACTGTTTCCATTGGTCTGCTACTGTTTCCATGGTCATCTGTAGAAAGGGTGGGGAGAAGGTAGATTGAGCTTTACTGGTAGATGATCTCTGTGTGATTTGCAGTAAGGACATCTAGTGCCCCACCAGCACTAAATATTTCAAGCAGTATTGTGCTACTTTAACCAGCCATGACTGCCCTGTATAGCATCCTGGGAATGCATAGCTGCCAAGTTTTCCCTTTTCTCGCGAGGAAGCCTATTCAGCATAATGGAAAATCCCTTTAAAAAAGGGATAACTTGGCAGCTATGTGGGAATGGTAGCTTGTTAAGGCTGCTAAGAGTTGTGAGGAGACCCCCGTTCCTCTCACAGAGCTGCAATTGGTTTAATAGCCAATCCCTCTTCCTCTTTGGGGGAGCCCATGACTGTTTAAAGAGGTATGATACTGCTTTAAAGGAACAGTGCAGATGGAGCCTAGGTTCCAATTATTTCAATATATCAGGGCTTCTTCTCAGCTAAATTAAGCTACTGGAATGAAGAAAGTAAACTAGGAGTAGTTTTGTGTGAAATGACTGTGAGCTCAGTTCTGTCCTGGTAATGTAAACAGATTCCCATGCTCAATGAATGTTTTTTACACCTTGTTCTGTTCAGTAGAGCTTGGACATCTATTAAAATAGATCTGACTCTCCCCACTCCACAAGCTATGACTCCCCCTTTGTTCAGGAGAAAGGAAGAAAGACCCTTGGTTCCTATGCCACTTTAATGCCCACCCCACAAGCCCCAAACATATGATATAAAAAAGAACCATAAAAGAATACACACACAGGGAGGAAAAAAGAATGGCATTAATTAGTTTTCCACTTTTCTGCAGGCGTTTGAAGGAGTGGGGTGAGGTATGACATGACAGCAAAGCCAACGAAAGGGTCCTTGAAGAGATAAATTAATCAAACTGGTGATAAACCACAGTGGAAATGATTAAACAAAAAATGGATACATACTGAAAGAAACAGGACTTTTGAAGTTTAAGCCTCTTTCTGCAGCACACATTGCTATTGTAAATGTCAGAGGACATATTCCTTTTTTCATCTCAAGTGTATCAAAACTACACTGAAACCCAAGTCTGACTCACTTGGTTTCTTCATGCATCATCAGCTGTGGGAATCTAAGTTCAGATGTTGCTCCTTTGCAATTCCCACCCCTTGGCTGGGGCTAATGGGAGCTTGAGTCCAACAATTATTTGGTAGACTCTGTCTGTTCTAAAGACTAGAAGAATTAAGTGTGCACATCAGCAGGGCCACATCTAAACTGAAAACTTTAAAGCTGATGAATCCACGAAAGAGAATTGCCCTGATGTCCTGCTTGTGGGTTTCCCATGGGCCTCTGGTTAGTCATTATTTACTCAATGGATCCTCCATTTGACCCAGCAGGGCTTTTATATGCTCAATAATGGCGTTGTTCTGCACAAAAAAGAATCTGTGTCAATTGTTCTGCACAGTTCTGGGATTGATCCATAACCCTGCCATTTTCCGATATGGTTCTGGACCTATTACAGAAATACATTGGTGGCAGGTTCAGCATGCCCCGAGGCGTAATCCTTCAGCTATGTCCACCTCCCATTTCTGGAGCTGTCAATAGTTATTCTGCTCTGCCAAATATGTTTTGTTCCATCCAAGACTCTGGGGTGTATTGTGGCATTTGCAATGAGTCCTGCAATCTCTTCTAGATATGTGCATCTCTGTTTGTGCTCTATGGTTTCCAGAATGCCAGAGGACACCATCACTACTTGCTTGAAATAGCAGAAACCTCAGAGCTGACAACAGCATAATGTTGTAAAAAGCCGACAGTGAATGTGGTGTGGTGGGCGAAGTTGAGGGGCAGGGGCTCTGCTTTCCGAGCTAGAGATGTGTTGTTGAGTATGGCAAGGAGGAAGTAAATAGGCAACAGTGGAGAGAACACCATGTTAATCCAGCTGCAGAGCCTAGCACAATGGGCACTTAGACTTGCAGTGTATACCAGCCGCAGATGGAAGTCTACTGAGCGCTGAAATACCCCAGAAGATGTGTGTTCTGAAGGAGATTCATTCTCAGTCAGAGGTGAGGTCTGATTATTTCATTTGACATCCAGGAAAGGAGGTGGGGAAGGTTGTGATGGTGAGTTGTGAAGGGGAGACATGTGGAAGTGCTTTGTCTGTACAGGTGTAAAGTGACAAATTTGGGGGCAAAATGATATTAATTTCACATATGCACTCATGGGGTCTAAACTGGCAGTGACGGACCAGGAGCAAGACCCTGAGGTTGTAGCAGATAGCTCAATGAAGATGGGGACGCAGTGTGTGGCAGCTGTGAAATAACAAATTCCATGCTAGGGAACATTGGGAAAGGGGTTGAAAATATAACTGCCAACATCATAACACCATTATACAAATCTTTGGTGTGACCACATTGGGAATACTCTTGTTGTTGTTGTTGTTGTTTAGTCGTTTAGTCGTGTCCGACTCTTCGTAACCCCATGGACCATAGCACGCCAGGCACTCCTGTCTTGCACTGCCTCCCGCAGTTTGGTCAAACTCATGTTCGTAGCTTCGAGAACACTGAGAACACTGGGAATACTCTATATAGTTCTAAATGAGCCATTGGCCTGATACAGCAGGCATTTCCTATGTCCTTAAATGTGCAGAACTGTATTTAAGACTGGGAGAAAATGAAATTGAGGTTTGCTCATCCTTACTGACAACGTAGTATTGTTAAAGAATCTTAAGGCTTTATATTTTGGGGAGTTTGTTGGAATACAAGGCTTCAAAATGATAAGTGGCTCTCAAATGAGTTTTAAGTCTTGGAAGTGTGCATATTTTGATATTTGTGATGAAGCTTAATGTCTCATGTCAAGCCATACACACACACACACACACACACACACACACACACACACAGTTGTGAGTCAGTCCTAATGGAGTTGTCCAAAAAGTTTTAAGGCATCTTAGTGTTTCCATATTTGTGATGTGTTTTTGATTTATTGTACTTACCGTATTTCACTAGAACTACATTTCAAATTGAAACAGAAAATGTAATTCATTAATAGCAAATGAAACAGTTAATCAGAGACACAGATACTGTTGGACTTTTAACTCCCATCATGCCTGATCATTGGTTGTACCAGGTGGGGCTGAAGGGAGCTGGAGTTCAACAACCTCTCAAGAGAGCCAGTGTGGTGTAGTGGTTAAGAGCGGTAGACTCGTAATCGGGTTCGCGTCTCCACTCCTCCACATGCACCTGCTAGGTGACCTTGGGCTAGTCACACTTCTCTCTGAAGTCTCTCAGCCTCACTCACCTCACAGAGTGTCTGTTGTGGGGGAGGAAGGGAAAGGAGAATGTTAGCCACTTTGAGACTCCTTAGGGTAGTGATAAAGCGTGTTATCAGATCCAAACTCTTCTTCTTCTTCAAGGGCACTTCCCCCCCAAGCACCCACAAAATTGCCTAGCCTTTCTCACAGGATTGTTGTGAATTTAAAAACTATTGAACCCTACAATTGCGACCCTGGGGCCCTCAAGGAAAAGGAAGAACATAAATAAAGTGAATGATTGCAGCTAACATCTAGGCAAGAATGGAGTCCTCCAAAGAATGGAGGACCAGGACATTCACAGGGAAACCAAAATGCTTGTTTACAAAGCTATTGTACTACTAACCTTACTATATGCTTGTGAAACATGGACCATTTATAAATGCCATCTCCAACTCCTCGAAAGATTCCATCAACGGTGTCCCCAAAATTTTTACACATCACTTGGGAAGACAGGCAAACTAATATCAGTGTACCGGAAGAAGCAAAGATCACCAGTGTTGAAGCAGTGATTCTTCAACATCAACTTTGTTGGACTGGTCATGTTGTGCGGATGCCTGATGATCGTTCTCCAAAACAACTACTCTATTCCGAACTTAAAAATGGAAAGCGTAATGCTGGTGGTCAACAAAAGAGGTTTAAAGACTGTCTCAAGGCAAATCTAAAAAAAAAATGTAGTATAAACACTGACAACTGGGAAACACTGGCCTGCAAGCGCTCCAGTTGGAGAAAAGCCTTTACCAAAGGTGTCATGGGCTTTGAAGACACTCAAACTCAGGATGCAAGGGAGAAACGTGCTAAGAGGAAGGCACGCTTGGCAAATCCACATCGTGATCAACTCCCATCTGGAAACCAATGTCCCCACTGTGGAAGGACGTGTGGATCCAGAATGGGCCTCATTCTTAAAACCGTGTTTATGGAAGACAATCTTACTCGGCTACGAGTGATCGCCAAAGAAGAAGAAGAAATAATTTGCCTTGGGTTGTTTCATGTTATGCATGTGTGTCTTTTTCATAATTTACAGTGATAGTCTTCCCCAGCTATAGGAAATGCATTGTAAATGGGTGTTTTCTTATTATCTCGGCAGCTGCATTTAACCTTGCCTTCTAGGGTCAGATATCTCACTTCACTTTATGGACTGTCTGGCACTGAAGGGAGCTATCTCAGCAGATTGTGCCTCAAGATGATGATAAGTCTGTCCCAATGGCAAAGGTGCAGCACTCCAGAAACAAAGCATTCATTATTTCTCAGATGATAGTTGCAAGGTGACCAGGGATAACTTCCTCCAATAGAGGGCCATGTAGCAGCTCTGTGCTCAATCCCAGGTATCTCAAGAGAGGTGGTTATGCAGTACCTTTCTTGTTTACAATCCTATGCTTGTTTCCCCAAGACTAGGAGCTTAAAGCCATACCCAAGAAAGCTCCACTCAGAGTAGACCCATAGAAATGAATGAATCTGCATCAGCCATGTCCATTAATTTCAGTCGTTCTACCCTGGATATGACTAACATAGAAAACAATTGTTAGTTCTTCATCAGTGCCTGCCTCTAGCAAAAGAACATAACAAGAGCCTGCTGGATCAGGCCAATGGCCCACCTAGTCCAGCATCCTCTTCTCACAAGCAGAAAACCCACAAGCAGGATTTTAGCACAAGAGCATTCTCTATTCTTGTGGTTACTGATATTCAAAACTATTTTTGCCTCCAACTGTGGAGGCAAATTGCCTCCTGTGATTTGCATGGATTAACTATGTTCTGCGTGAAGAAATATTTCCTTTCATCTGTCCTAAACCTTCCAGCACTCAGCCATGAGCTCTAGTGTTAGAAGAGAGGGTGAATAACTGTTCTCTGTCCACTTCTTCCATGCCTTGCATAATTTTAGGTACTTTTTATCACATCACCAGGGACCCAGGTGGCGCTGTGGGTTAAACCACTGAGCCTAGGGCTTGCTGATCAGAAGGTCGGTGGTTCTAATCCCTGTGACGGGGTGAGCTCCCGTTGCTTGGTCCCAGCTCCTGCCAACCTAGCAGTTCGAAAGCACATCAAAATGCAAGTAGATAAATAGGAACCGCTATAGCGGGAAGGTAAACGGCGTTTCCATGTGCTGCTCTGGTTTGCCAGAAGTGGCTTTGTCATGCTGGCCACATGACCTGGAAGCTACCCCTGTTTCTCATATTTTAAGACATACCCATAAAATAAGCCATAGCAGGATTTTTAAGCATTCAAGGAATATAAGCCATACCCCGAAAATAAGACATAGTGATAGGCGCAGCAGCAATGCCGGCCGCGGCAGGAGGAGGAGGAAAAAATAAGACATCCCTTGAAAATAAGCCATAGTGTGTGTTTTTGAGGAAAAAATAAATATAAGACATGTCTTATAATATGAGAAACACAGTATACGCCGGCTCCCTCGGCCAATAATGCGAGATGAGCGCACAACCCCAGAGTCAGTCACGACTGGACCTAATGGTCAGGGGTCCCTTTACCTTTACCTATCACATCACCACTTACCTGCCTTTTCTCTAAGCTCTATGCTGCAACATTTCTTCATAGGGGAGTCTCCCCATCCTCTTGATCATTTTGGCTCCCCTTTTCTGAACCTTTTTCTAACTCTACAGTATCCTTTTTGAGGTGGCTAGAGCTGCACACAATGTTCCAAATGTGGTCGCACCATAGTTTCCTATAATGGCATTACGATATTGGCAATTTCATTTTCAGTTCCTTACCTAATGATCCCTCACATGGAATGTGGTTCCTGCAGCGCCCCCAAGGCTCCATGCCCAATGCAACTGAAATGGTAGCACTTCGCCAAATTCATCTCCGGTCCCAATACTGATTCTTAGATGACTTTACCACCTACATCTCTCAATTCAGAGATCTGTCTATTTACACTTACTCCTTTCTTCCTGCAACTTAACCATCCATGTATGCATATCAGTTTGCATTTTTTTTAAGAAAAGCGCTCATGAAAATTCATTAGCATTTTTACTGCAAATCTCTCCTAGTATACACAGTTTTTTGCAAAGCAATTTGCCCTAATAGAATGAGCTTTTGTCTGATATTTCCCCTAATATATGCTTTTATGCACGCTTTCCCCTAGAATATGAATTTCTGTACACATGACTTGGCTACAGAATGGCCCTGCAAAATTCAGAGCAATGCAGATTTTGAAGGATGGATGTTGCTCTGGTTCAGATACTGTTTTGGAAATGGCAAATCAGACAGGTTCACTTTTAAATGCAAACTGAATTGAAGTTATCCCCAGTTCCTAGATGTCGGCATTTGCTACCTATGAAACTTGTCAGTAATCTTAGCCCTACTTGGAGTAAATCCATTGTAATTAATGAACATGACTGAGGCCCATTAATTTCAGTGGATTTGACCTGAGTGTAGCTTAGTTGCATATAACCCTAGATTATCTTTTGGAACAGTGTTGCCATCTGTGGACCGGGAAGGCATCACAAAGTATAGTGGCTCGTTGTCAAAAATCCATACTTGTCAAGATCTCATAACCATACAATTGCCCTTTTGTCTGTGCAACGGCGGAAAAACTGTATCAAAGGCAGGTAGGAAATCCCAATGAGACTAACATACATTTTTGTACTAGAAGAATACATGTTGCTCCCGCTTCCACCTTGCCTCTTTCCAATCTTAACTGCTCACTCCTCCCCTCCTTGCATTTGTTCTTTCATTGAGAGAGGGGCTTTTGTTTATGCACAAAATCCATGGTTGTGGAAAGCGTTCAAGGTCAGGGCAAAGAAAATAAGAAAAATTGCTAGCGAGAGCAAGTCTGACACCAGCTGATAAGTCGCCTTTTGCATGAGCTCGAGTCTCTCATCAATCATGTTTTGAGGTTACGGCATGGAAGATTTGTCCCAACTACTGAAATTCATAAATTAGAAGATGCAATGGGAATACAATGAGCTGGGTCACAGGAGAATGTACTATATTCCTTATGACCTGGAGGAAAGGCACCGTATGAAGGAAGAAGGAGCACTGCACACTGATAGAAGATCTAATTTAGGAAAGAGCATTGAGAAATGAGGTTTGATAAATGAAAGAATTTCCGTCCACTGCAAGACTCAGAAAGTGGTTTTAGGAGTTTGCGCGTGCTTATGTAGTCTCATTGTTGGATAACCGCAACTTAGGAAGCCAAACATTCAATGCAGTAGACTATATCATCTTTACCACATGCCAAGTAGGGTACACAACAATTTTGCTGGGTTGTAGGATTCTGTGACACTATGTGGAGCACAGAGAATTTGACGTACCCTCAGAGCATCATAGAGTTGGAGGCATGGGCATCCAGAAGGGTGGGGTCAAGGGCGGCAGTCCCCCCATAATCTCCAGACTCCCAGTTTCCATTTTTGTTTAATAAAAAGAGTAAGATCACACCCACACCATACATCCCCCAAGAATCCTGGGATTGTAGTTCATTAAGGGTATGTGGAATTGTAGCTCTCCAATGGTGAAGTACAGTTCCCAGGGTACTTTGAGGAGAAGCCATCTGCTTTAAATTATGGAATGGGTGGTGATTATAGCATTTGCAGAATCTGAGATATTATGTACAGTGGTACCCCCGGTTACGACCTTAATTCATTCTGGTGGTCCGTTCTTAACCCAAAACCGTTCTTAACATGAGGCACGCAATGGGGCCTCCCGTTGCTGTGCGACTTCCGCTTGCATTCTGGGGCAAAGTTCACAACCAGGAGCATCTACTTCCGGGTTAGCAGAGTTAATTCCCCGAAGCGTTCATAAGGAGGATGGTACAGACATTATTCCACTGTACAGGCATTATTATTGAGAAACTGGCCCTATCCCCCTTCCAGTGGTGCTTATTTTTTTAACTTTGCTGTCCCCCTAGTAAAGTTCCTACTGAAGCCCATGGTTGGACATCCACAGTGAGGGTCATCTCACATACACACTTACTGATTCAGGAAATCCAGATCTAGAGCACCTTCAACAGTTGGTTGCCACAAGACATGGCCATGGCCACCAACTTGAATGGCTTTTGAAGACAAATTCATGAAAGAGCAAGGCTATCAGTGGCTGCAAGCCACAGTAGATGTATAAAACCTTCAGTAACAGAGCCAGTAAACCTCCAGTGGCTGCCAGTCACACGTGGAGAGAATACTGATGCACTCATGCCTTGCTTGCAGGCTTCCCAGAAGCATCTGGTTGGCCACTTGGAGGATAGGATGCTGGACTAGTCCAATCTTTCAAGAATCTCTGCTCACGCCGGTTTCGAATTCTCACTGTCATCTTATCCAATTCTGCATAGTCCATTAACTTCGTCTATCATTGGTAATTCTTCTGGTTTCCATTTCTCTGCCAATAATACTCTTGCTGCTGTTGTTGCATACAGAAACAGTGTCTTATCTTGTCTGCTAATGTCCTCTCCTACAATACCAAGTAGAAAAGAAAAGCTTCTGGTTTTTTTTAATGAATGTATATCTTAGCATCTTTTTCATCTCATTACATATCATTTCTCAGAAGCTTTTCACTTTCTTACATTCCCACCACATGTGATAAAATGTTCCTTCTCTTCCCTTACATGGGGCAACTCTATATTCTTAAGTCTCTTGACCCTCTGCTGAAAGATTTTCAAAGGATTGACTCCCTTCTCAATCCTTCATTTTTAAGTTTTATATAACTTCACAAGTACAATTAGAAACACTCTGTCTCCTCATAATGGAACAGGCAACAATGTCAGCAAAGTTCATCATGCCACAAGTGAGCATGTGGCGGGTGCCATATATCTTTGTTCTTGTTAGAAAAAGTAATGAAGAGGTGCCATCCTTCTATAAAGTCATTTGAGTCTTGAGCACCGTTTAATGTTGTAACATACTTACTTAGTTTCTCTGTCATGTTCCTGACCCCACCTTCTCTCTCCACAGAGAGAGCTGAAGAAGATCCAGTGTTTTCCAATTCTGCGCAATGAGCTGTCAAGCCGCCCCAAGCAAGTCTGTAATGAGTTCTTTGTGTTGGAAGTCTTTCTGCTTTTCTTGAAAGATGGTCAATAAAGCCAATGGTGGTGTTCAATGCACAGTCTGTGGTGTTACAAGACTTATCTCTTTGAAAATATATGTTCAGAATAGTTGACACTTGCTAAATGTTTCCCCACATATGATACATATGGTAGTTCCTGCATTAGTGCACACCCCCCAACACAGAGAAGGAATTGATTTTGACTGCTACCTAAGCCCCCACTTACCTGGGAGCAAACCCCTTGGAATTCAACAAAACTTACTTCCGAGTAGACATGGTTAGGCTGCACTGATCCTGGAGACATTTCTTGTATTGTTCAATGAAAGTCTGGCCTCCCATATACTTATTTCAGGGTTTATAAGTTGCCTCTCAAAACAGAGCTTTGCTTCAGTAGCCTTGGAATTAATATATAATAACAATGTTTTTAAACCATTAAAGCACCAGCATACAACAATTTTATTTAAAAGCATTTCTTGACCATTTTCTCTTATTATTTTCACACCCCCAAAGCACTTTACAACAGTAGATTAACTTACATAACCACAATAAAACATGGCAATGCTGTAACATCATCGGAACAATATAGAAGGCAGCTGAAAAGTGGCATCAGTGGTCAGGGAAAGCTGGCAAGAGGGAGAAGTATGTCTAATTTGTAGGTAACACTTTATTATTAATAATAATAATAATAATAATAATAATAATTAATAATAATAATAATAATAATAATATATTATTATTTATACCCCGCCCATCTGGCTGGGTTTCCCCAGCCACTCTGGGCGGCTTCCAACAGAAAAATGAAATAAAATAATCTATTAAGCATTAAAAGCCTCCCTAAACAGGGCTGCCTTCAGATGTCTTCTAAAAATCTGGTAGCTGTTTTTCTCTTTGACATCTGATGGGAGGGCGTTTCACAGGGTGGGCGCCACCACCGAGAAGGCCCTCTGCCTGGTTCCCTGCAACTTGGCTTCTCGCAACGAGGGAACCGCCAGAAGACCCTCGGTACTGGACCTCAGTGTCTGGGCAGAACGATGGAGGTGGAGACGCTCCTTCAGGTATACTGGACTGAGGCCATTTAGGGCTTTAAAGGTCAGCACCAACACTTTGAACCGTGCTCGGAAACGTACTGGGAGCTATTCTTCCTTCACTCTTTGAGGGAGGTCACCTCTCAATACCAGTTGCTGGAAACCACAAGCAGGGAGACGGTTGTTTGTACTCAGGTCCTGCTTTCACATACACTCTAACATTTCCGTGATGAAAATGTGGACATCCCATACCATAGTGATAATTTACTATTTATATCCCACACATCTTACAGGCTTGCCCCAGCCTCTCTGGGTGGCTTCCAACATATATAAAAACATAATAAAACATTAAATATTTTTTAAAAATCCTCCCTATACAGGATTGCCTTCAGACAGCTTAGGGATTGGATAATTCCAACATTTCTCCAATGAAAATAGAGACATCCTAAGGACCCCCACATTGAAGTTCCCTGGGGCCAAACAACACTCACCCAGCATCAACCTCTGAAAACAACCATTCAAGTAGGACCAGAACCACTGCAAGGTAGTGCTGTCTACCCCCAACTCAGACAGCCGCTACAGAAGGATACCATGGTTGATGGTATCAAAAGCCACTGAGAGGTCAAATAGAATCAACAGGGACACATCCCACCCCCTAGCAGTGGTCATCATACAGCGTAACCAAAGCACTTTCTATGCCAAAACTGGGCACAAACACCAATTGAAATGGATCTAGAAACCAGGTTTCATCACCACCTGGCACAGATCCAAGTGGATTTGTGAAATGCTTCTACATCTTATGCAAACTATTCCCATGATAGTGGTGTTTGGAGAATCAGTGTGGTGTTGTGGTTAGAGTGTTGATTGATTGAGTCAGCCCTGGTTCAAATTCCCCCCTCTCAACCACAAAACTCACTTTTGCTAGGACTCAGGTTAATCTATATCATGGGATTGTTGTAAAGATCAGGGGGAACCATGCATGCAGCCCTGAGCAAACTGGAGGGAAGGTGGGATAAAAATCTGATAGTCAAGCTTTCAAATTTCTGTCTCTTATTTTTCTTTACTTCTTGAGCATTGCTACTTCTTCAACTCTTCTAGACTATTTTATCACCATTAACCTTTTGACGCACAAACCTCATTGATCTTCATTTTGTAATCCACAAGCGACTTCAGATAATTTTCCAAACACCTCTTATCTTCATTAGTGAACTCTGTCTGGTCTCTGCTAGCTATTTAGACTTTCCCAATGGGTTCAAGAAAGCAAATTGTGAATTCACAACCTCGGGCCTCTCCATTTTCTTCCCCCAACAATGCCACTTACATACATTATGAATGGTCGATTCCTTCTGGGACTTCCTGTTTGAAGAAAGACTGAATGACATTATGGATCATAGCATTCACGAGAAAGCTTCGGCATTTCAATGACTCCGGTGTTCAGAGCAACTTGACAGTTGTCTGTGAAAACTTGGATTTCTATTTAGTCTATGCCCTAACCCTGACTTGGAAGCTCTTATGGTCCTTCCAGGTCAGAGATAGTCAATGTCAAGCTTGGGTGAGCAGAGTCATCCTTGAGTCCAGCAACACCACACAGAGCAATACTATATGCCTGCCCATACCTGCCAAGTTGCTATCAGAGAAATAAGGGACCGGGCTGGAAATAGCAGACCGGAAGTAGCGCTGCCGCCATTTTGGAACTGGGTGGAGCATGCTCAGAAGTGACTTTTGATGCTGCTTTGCCCAGTTCCAAAATGGCCGTTGCGCCAGAAGTTGCACTGCAGCCATTTTGGAACTGGGCAGAGCAGCATCAAAAGTCGCTTCTGAGCTAACCTTCCTACTAATAGGTTAGCTATTATTATTTCGTTTCTTTCTTTCTTCGTATTGTTCTTTCTTTTCTTTTTCTTTTTTCTTTTTTTCTTCTCTCCTTTTCTTCCTGTTTAATCTTCTTCTTATTTCTTCTCTTATCTCCGGCCTCTCCCTTTTTAATCTTTTGTTGTAGATGTATGAATGGAATGGATTATATATGATTTATGATTTATATGATTTATAAGAGCTATATGATTTGTATATGTATAATTTTTTCTTTTCTTTCTTCCTTTTCTTTTTTTTTCCTTTTTCTCTTTTTGAGGAGCGAGTGGATGTAAAAATTATGATTTATCTGTCTTTTAATGATATATGTTCATTTTAAAGTTTCAATAAAGTACTTTTTTTAATTAAAAAAAAATTAAAAAAAAGTCGCTTCTGAGCATGCTCCGCTCAGTTCCAAAATGGCCGCCACGCCAGAATAAACCGGGGGGGAAACAAAAAAAAACCCCGTTTTTTCAGCTAGGAACAGACGGAAAAACGGGGATTTCCCGGGAAAAACGGGAGACTTGGCAGCTATGTGCCTACCCTCAGCAGCTACAAACAACTATTTGGAAGCTAGTGGGGTGGGTGGGATTGGAGCAGCGGGATTTGCTTCCTCTCTTGAACATTGCAGCTCACATGGAGATGAAATGCACTAAGTCCACATGATTTGGACAAACACACACATCCCAGAATGAACCTCAAGCTGCCATGGAAGGCTGTGGAATCCCTGAGACACATTTGGAGATCTAAGACGGAGATGGGGGAACTTGTGGTCCTCTGGATGCTGTTGTTCTATGGCATGCTGACCGAGGGTTGATAGGAGTTGAACTTCAATAACGTATGGAAGGCCCACAGGATCCTTATACCTGCTGAAGGCCAGGTTGTGTCCACGGTCAGGAGATGTAATCCAACTGCATTGCAGCTCTACAAGTTCTCCATCCCCTGTCTTAGATGGTGATAGCCGCCCTGGCCTACCTTACAGGATGGCTGATGGTAAGGCAGGGTTAGGGAGCCAATTTTCAGCTTCAGGGTTCCGTTGCCTTACAGACAGCCTTCCAGAAGCCACAGTCCAATGGTGGGAAGTGGAACAGTAAGAAGCGAGTAGAGCAATTGATATGACTCTTAATGTAAAAAAACAACAACCCACCTCTAACCTTTGTTCATTAGGCCACATGAAAGTTCACACACACACATTGGTCTTTCACCCGGGCAAGCACAGGACAAATTCCCACCAGGCAAAAAATGGCATTTGAGGAGGGGGCAGCACATAGCTGGTGCCATCTGGAGAAGATGGATGTGGCCTTGGTGAGGGGCTTTGACGTATGAGAGTCCAGAGATAGAGGTCTGAAGGGCTTGCATTTGGCCTGAGGTTCCCCATTCCTGTTGTAAGAAGGGTCACTGCACTAGTAGAGAATCATAGAATCATAGAGTTGGAAGAGACCACAAGGGCCATCCAGTCCAACCCCCTGCCAAGCAGGAAACACCATCAAAGCATTCTTGACATATGCCTGTCAAGCCTCTGCTTAAAGACCTCCAAAGAAGGAGACTCCACCACACTCCTTGGTAGCAAATTCCACTGCCGAACAGCTCTTACTGTCAGGAAATTCTTCCTAATGTTTAGGTGGAATCTTCTTTCTTGAAGTTTGAACCCATTGCTCCGTGTCCGCTTCTCTGGAGCAGCAGAAAACAATCTTTCTCCCTCCTCCATATGACATCCTTTCATATATTTGAACATGGCTATCATATCACCCCTTAACCTTTTGACCATTTTGGTTGCCCTCTTCTGGACACGTTCCAGCTTATCAGTATCCTTGAACTGTGGTGCCTAGAACTGGACACAGTACTCCAGGTGAGGTCTGACCAGAGCAGAATACAGTGGTAC
This sequence comes from Zootoca vivipara, assembly GCF_963506605.1. Taxonomy (NCBI): domain Eukaryota; kingdom Metazoa; phylum Chordata; class Lepidosauria; order Squamata; family Lacertidae; genus Zootoca; species Zootoca vivipara. The sequence goes on from NC_083292.1 coordinate 6,036,661, forward strand.
AGTGGGAATTTTTATTTGAGCACTTAAAAAAAAGTCTCTGGGTAAATGCTAGCTTAGTATTTGGGGGGGAATGCAGGCAGTATGCCTTTAGCATTCATATGGTGGAACGGTGGATAAATCTTGGCTGCCTCAGAAGAAGATTCCAATACACAGCGACTTGTAAGAAACCACGTTGTGTCCGCATCTCCCCAGCGAAAGTGTGGCTTTGAAAGCTGGCCTCGAAAAGCTGTCGGAAAAGGAGGGGTGGGCGAAGCCCCACACCAGCCACGTTTATGTATAATAAATAATGCAAAGCCGTCGGACATGGAGCTCTTGATGCCACTCCTGGCAGAACATGAATTTCAAATAATAAGACCCGGGAGATCAGTGAGAAATCAATAAACTCAATCAGCTCGGATCTTGATGCTGCCTTGCAATGTGAGGCGTGGAAGCCGAGGAAGACTGTAAGGTGAGGAGGTGAACTGAAAAGACAAAGCACAACAAATATCCCAAGCTGTTCTCTCTCCTGAGCTGCACAGTCCGGGGGCCAGTTAAGAATTTGGTAGAATGCAGCAGCCAAACAACCGCCTCCTTTGTTGTGGTTTATTTGAGGAGTGCAGGCTCGGATACCCACACACATGTACAACCCGCTGCCCCATTGAAAACAAATCTCCCAGCACAAAGGGAAATATCACACCTGCAGCCACGTGGAAGTTTATTCCATTTCCCTGATGCTCCCCTAGCTAAATAATAATAATGAACGAATAACCCAGAGATGCATTTTAAAGAAAAGGACACATTCTACTCATGTAAAAACACACTGATTCCCGGACCATCCGCAGGCCGGATTGAGACGGCGATTGGGCTGCATCCAGCCCCTGGGCCTTAGTTTGCCTACCTCTGCCCTAACTGTTAATTTCTGTATTATATTTGAACTCTCACGCAACTTTAAAGCCACTTCTGGAAAACCAATATAATATATAGCACATCTTCAGTGTTCATTTCCATGTTATTCCATGTACCTGAAAATTAATGTGGCCCTCAGACAGGGCCAGATTTAGGTTTGATGAGGCCCTAAGCTACTGAAGGTAATGGGACCCTTTATACAGTATGTCCAGCTGTCCTTTGCCAACAACGAATTGTTGCTATATGGTAATTTATGGACCTAAAGCCATTTGCACATGCAGAATGTAGCCAACGTGTATAAAGAAATGAGCAAACCAGTGATATTTTAGGGAGCAGGCTAGCAGGCAGGGCCCATTGCTTACATCATAGGAGCCTACAGCACAAAAATTGTTGCTGTATGTAGGTTTTATTTTATTTGGTTTTTTTTATCTTATATTTTGGAAATGTACATCCAGGTTTTTTTTCCCTTAAATTTTTTTGCCCCCCCCCCCCGAGTGGGGCCCTAAGCTATAGCTTGTTTAGCTTATACGTAAATCCGGCACTGCCCTCAGAAGGGGAAAAAAGGTTGCCCATCCCTGGTTTAAAGAGAGAAAGTGTTGTGTAATGGTTAGAGCGCTAGCCTAGGACTTGGGTTCAAATGCCATTCAGCCATGCAGCTCACTGTGTGAGGGTTGGCCAGTCACAGCCTCTTAGCCTAATTTATTTCACAGGGTTGTTGTGGGGATTAAATGAGGGACAAATTGTGAATACCACCTAGATCTCCTTGGGGGGGGGGGGATATAAATGCATCAATCAATTAAATGTTTCTATGACTCCCAATAGTGAGTTATTGTAATTCATTTCCAAACATTATTAAGGGGAGAATTGTTCAGATTTAAACCACATTTTCTCAGTTTAATGGCCTGCAAAGGGGGGGGGGAATCCTCTGGAGTTATTCATATAGTAATTGGCAATAAACACATAAACATGAAAGTACATGGGGGAATTGTAAATTATTACAATTAAAATGTATTTTCGTACGGAATGTTTGAGATAGGATGTGACCCTGAAAGTCTACTTGATGTAAAATTATTATTAATAATAATGCAGAAATGAGCTGGTCACCCCTCTCTTTTTTAGCATGATTCATTTGCCAAAAAGGGGGAGATGGTCCTTATAAAATTAAGCACAGTAGGAAAGTTAAGCACATGCTTAGCACCCTCCCCCTCTCTCTGAGATCAATGGGACTTGAAAGTGCTTGACCTTGTCTGGATTGTGGCCTGGGTTATTTTTTAATAAATGCTAATGCTTCTTCATACTGGGCATGGGCTGGAAAATGAGAAGGAAACATTAAGCACAGTTCGAAATCCCATTCATGGGGAAACAAATTTAATCTTCAAGTTCTGCTATGGCAAGCAATTTGGGTTACATACCGGTAATGGAACTGCTTCTCCCTCCCTTCTTTCTGCATGCCCCCGACTCTGTTCCGGAGAGTTAGGGTGTGTTTTAAAGCTTCCTTCAAGAAAGATGGGAGTGAGGTAATGTTACCAGATTTTTGGGTGGCTTAAAAATCTTTTAGACTCTTCCTGTCCGAACGCTTGAGAGGTCTGTTGTTATCCGAACGTGGAAGTTTTGCTTAATAAGCAGCAGCAAGGTATGGAAATTATGCACAAGGAAAACCTGTTGCCACTTATCCCTCAACCAGAGGATTAAAATAATGATGAACTTTTGGAACAAACCTAGAAATTTATTTACACACACACACACACACACACACACACACACACACACACACAATGAGGGTTATAGCTTAATGGTTTCTCTAATAAGGCACAACACTTCATTTTAGAGGAATGCTCCATACAGATATATGGTAGTTAAGAACCTCCCTGAAATTCTCACTTTAAACCAGAGTTTTCCAAACTTTTCATGTTGGTGACACAATTTTTAGATATGCATCATTTTGTGACACAGTAATTCGGATTTACTAGCAAACCGGAGGTTAAACTAACCCCTTTCCAACCCCTGGGTGAGAGGGGTGAATATTCGTGTGACACACCTACACACTGTAGTCGACACACTAACGTCTTGCGACATGTCCAACTAGTTCCTTCTTTTTACCATGGACAACCCAGTGGAACTGTGTTACACCTTCAATCTGGTTTCCCCATCCGTGAGTTTTTCTGCTACTGCAGCAGTAATCATACAGGGAAGCCTACGGACTTTCACCAAATAATGCCTCACTCTGAGGAAGGATCTTTGTAAAAATGGACAAATCAGCCATATCATTTTTTTCCAACCTTCATGCCTAAGTCTGCCCCATCCCATTCTGCATTACCCTGTGATTAATTCACATTGAAATTCTCATTTAGAAATGCACTTTATCTTAATGTATACATTTATAAATGAATCCGATACAGTGGTACCTTGGTTTATGAACACAATTGGTTCCAGAAGTCTGTTCATAAACTGAAGCGTTCACAAACTGAAGTGAACTTTCCCATTGAAAGTAATGGAAAGTGGATTGATCTGTTCCAGACAGTCTGCGGAGTACTCAACCTGAAGCGTACTTAACCCGAAGCATGGGTGTAATTGGTTCTGGAAGTCTGTTCATAAACTGAAGCGTTCATAAACTGAAGCGAACTTTCCCATTGAAAGTAATGGAAAGTGAATTAATCCGTTCCAGATGGATCCACGGCGTTCGTAAACAGAAAATTCGTAAACCGAGGTGTTCATAAACCGAGGTTCCACTGTACTTAAATGCACATTTTATTGTGTTTGGGGGCATTTCAATGGAAACTGAAATGCAATTATATTCTGATACGTAGGTAAGTCCAGCAATTGTAAATTATTATTATTATTTTTGCTTAAAAAGAAGAAAAAAGAGTCTTGAAGAGAATTCTCATCGATACCTAGATGCACATCTTTAGGGATGTTCCTCAGATTGAGACATTGGGATGATCCGGCCAAAATTATTCATTTCATTTATTTATTTCAGACAACTGCTTAATATTCAGGATTTCTAAGCAGTTCAAATATTTTTTTTTTACAAGAACATTGACAATAAGAACAATTAAAATTCATCATATAAACAGGAAACGACCTTAAAATAGCCTTGGAGAACCCCACAGGATTCTTTGCAGCTGTGTTACAGCAACACCAAGCCTCTGCTAAAGTTTACGCAGTATTTCCGTTAGTTTTCAGGATTTGTATTTGGGTTCTTTGGATGCAGAGCTGTTGTGGGAGGTTTCGCACTGAATATTCAGAAGGCTAATTGCTGTTGTTGTTGCAGACAGCCATCATTGAGGCATTTGCCAAGGTTACAATAGTGACTGCGGGGGGGGGAGTCCAAATGGGCAGGATGTAGGGTTACAGCCTCATATAACCCTAGCGTGTTTAAATCTACAATTACTAGATCAGGCATCCCCAAACTGCGGCCCTCCAGATGTTTTGGCCTACAACTCCCATGATCCCTAGCTAACAGGACCAGTGGTCAGGGATGATGGGAATTGTAGTCCAAAACATCTGGAGGGCCAAAGTTTGGGGATGCCTGTACTAGATGAATGCCCTGTAAGACGAATTTTTCGCTTAACGAAAGGATTTTTCGAGCAGAGGTTGCCTCGCTAGACGAATTCGTTTTACAAAAAATTCGTCTAGCGAATCGCACTTTCCCATAGGAATGCATTGAAATTCAATTAATGCGTTCCTATGGGCAAAAAATAAAATAAAATAAAATTGAATGCATTCCTATGGGATTCGCTAGACGAATTTTTCGTTATAAGAATTGACCCGTGAAACGAATTAAATTCGTCTAGCGAGGTACCACTGCAGTGCGTGAAGCAGTTAAATCACGGAGTAAGTTGTCCTGCCTGGCTTAGCCTTTGTCATCACTTCCCACCTTGAGAAGAAATGGGTTACCAAGCCTTTGCTCTCTCTCTCACTCTCTATGTGGGGAGCTCTGAGCAAGGCATGACTCTGCCTCTTCCCCCCCCCTGCCACCCTCGTAAGAAAACCCCTTAATGTTGGTTTTTCTTCATCTTAAAATGGTCAATGATGCTACACAGGAACGGGCTTGGTTGACTGAACCCCACAGGTATATGTTTGCAGTTGGACCTACTTCGCTGGACACCTGTGCTCTCTTGACTTTTTGCCTAATTAGAAAGGAGAGTTACTTTCTGCACCGGATGCAGGAAGGGATGTGATAGGATAATTCATGATTTGAAAACTGTATTTAAGTTGATCAAATGTTTTGGTATGCTGCTGGTTAGGAGTGGGAGTGATGGCTTGCGGTTTTTGACTGTTATGTTTTCAAAATTAAAACTAAGCAAAGATATTGCGGACAGCCTTTTATTTCTACACTCCAGTCACTGTGCACACTCTGCGTTGGCGAAAAAGTCCAACACTTCGTGCCCACTAGTAAGGGACTTCTGGGAAAAGATTTATAATGAAATGAAGAAGGTGTTGAAAAAACACATTTGTCAAAAAACCAGAAGCATTTCTAGTGGGCATAGTAGGCAAAGAGATCTCAAAGAGAAATCTTAATTTTTTTATGTATGCCACAGCAGCAGCAAGAATGTTATTAGCAAAGAACTGGAAATCCCATGTAATACCAACAATTGACGACTGGCAGATGAAGATGATGGAGTTTATGGAACTGGCTGAGATGACCGGAAGAATCCGTAACCGGGGGGGAAGAAGCAACAGAAGAAGAATGGAAAGATTTTAAGATGTATTAAAAAATATATGCAAAAGTTATATATTAGGATCAGAATTAGGTTGAAATTAAACTGTGGAAATGAGGAATATGTTATGTGTATGTTGCAAAAATAAGATTATATGAGGTGATTATATTGGTATAGAAATTGCTAAAATGATGTATGCCAGTGAACCACAGTGGATGGGAGCCCGAGGGGGTCCCTATATAAAATGTGAGAGGAAAATTAGGAATAAGTACTTTTGGTTTTTATGTGTTTGTTTCTTCCCTTTTTTTCTTTTTTTCTGTTCTTTTTTAGTGTCTTTATTGCAATGTATTTTTCTGTCTGTGTCTTTCTTAGTAAAAATGCAATAAAAAATTATTATAAAAAAAAGAGAAAGTCCAACACTTAATCCCAATTTTATTTTATTCTTTGGTAGATCTACAAAAAGAAAAAAAAAACACACACACCAATAAATAAATTTCAGAAATGGGCAAAATTAAATGTGGGCACACAAAGCATTAAAATAACTAAATAAATCAGTACTCCTTGCACTCTGTTCCTCCTTTCTTCCTGCCCGGTCCTGCCCTCTGCCTGCCTCTCAGAGCTGGGGCTGGGCCTTAGCAGTGGCAGCCTCGCCTCCTCCTCACCTGCTATGAGCTGCCCAAGGGAGGAAGCCAGTAGCAGCAGCCATGGAGAAGACATGGAGAGGCAATGGGATGTTCCTGCGCAGCTGTGGCTGTAGCTCAGGGCAAGTGCTGGCTCATCCTCCCCCCCCCCCTGAGTTTGGTGGCAGCAGCACTGGCGGGGGACATAGGGACATTCCAGGGTCAAATCAGAAGCCGGAATGGCTTTTGTAATTCTGGAGCTAATATGTTAAATGAATGAATGAATGAATGAATGAATAATAAAGGAAGGGATGATATGCAAGACAAGAGACTGTGAAAGATGAAAAGGGAAGAGAAGACAGACAGGAGAATAAATAATATTTGTAAATAATAACAAACAGAGTGCCTTCCTGTGATGAAAGAGGCAACCAAACTCTTTGAGCCAAGTCCCCACCAGGAGACTTACAGCGGTACCTCAGGTTACAGATGCTTCAGGTTACAGACGCTTCAGGTTACAGACTCCGCTAACCCAGAAATAGTACCTCAGGTTGAGAACTTTGCTTCGGGATGAGAACAGAAATCGCTCAGTGGCAGTGCGGTGGCAGCAGGAGGCCCCATTAGCTAAAGTGGTACCTCAGGTTAAGAACAGTTTCAGGTTAAGAACAGACCTCCAGAACGAATTAAGTTCTTAACCCGATTAACCAAATTAATGAGATGCTTAAGGATGATCTGAAGAAAAATGGATTTGGACATATCAAATCAAAATTTGAAATTGAAATATTGAATAAGAAGTATAAATATTGTCAAAAATCTATAAATTATTGTTGGAATGGCATTTGAAGGATGAAGAGGCAAAGTCGGTAATGATTCATTGGGCTAAAGATTTTGGTTATAATATACAGTTAGAGCATTGGGAAAAATTATGGAAAGAAGGAACAAAATTTACAGCGTGTAATGCTTTAAGAGAAAATATGATGAAAATGATGTACAGATGGTATATTACACCGGTGAAGCTAGCCAAACTTTATAAGGTAAATAACAAATGTTGGAAATGCGAAGAAAAATAAGGTACCTTCTATCATATGTGGTGGGAATGCAAGAAAGTGAAAGGCTTCTGGGATATGATATATAATGAGATTAAGAAAATGTTGAAATATACATATGTTAAAAAACCAGAAGCATTTCTACTGGGAATTGTAGGTACAGAAATTAACAGCCAAGATATTAAGCTTTTCCTATACGCAACAACAGCAGCAAGAATTTTATTAGCACAGAAGTGGAAACAAGAGGAATTACCGATAAAGGAAGAATGGCAATCAAAGCTAATGGAGTATGCGGAACTGGCCAAAATGACGGGAAGAATCCGAGAACAGCAGGACCAAAAGTTCATCAAGGACTGGACCAAATTTGTAAATTATTTGAAAGACAATTGTATTCAATCAAATACTTTGGTAGGATTGCAAGGAGCTTTGTAAGGAAACGTACAAAAACCACTGCAGATAAGAATAAGAATGTATGATGTTTTAATGTTTTTGATTTTAAAGCAATGGTTAAATAGTGAAAATGCAGAAATTTGAAATGAAAGATAGAAAACCATAAGGAAGGTCTGAAGGAAGTCAGGGCCCTAAAAAGCCAAAATGAATAATATAAGAGGAGACATTGCAATGGAAAGTATTATTGTAAAACTAATAAAAATGATATGGGGGGGAAAAAGAGAGAGAACAAGAGATCACCTTGGGTTCTGAGGGAGGCAGAAAGCTGACAGTGGTACAGGTAAACATTAATTAAGTGCATGCTTCTTCTTCTGCTTCTTCTTCTGCTTCTGCTTCTGCTTCTTCTTCTGCTTCTTCTTCTTCTTCTTCTTCTTCTGCTTCTTCTTCTTCTTCTTCTTCAAAAAGGGGGAAATAAAAAATTTGTTCCGTTGTACAGAATTGATTTGCCTGCTCAAAACATTCAGTTGTGCAAAGCTTTTTATTAGCAGTAGAGAAATACATGGGTTCTTTTTAAAGCTTCAAAGATTAGGAAGCCTTTGCTGGGGGGGGGGGGTTATGGGGTGGACAATTTTCTTAAAATGTCGCTACCTAATCATCCAAGATAATAGAACAGGGCAAAGAAAAGACCACTTTCAGTCTGAAAATACCTGTCTTTGAAGGCTAGCTAATTGCATTCTTCTCAACCAGTAATTTCCCCAAAGCTGCAGTTAAATATTTTGAATTGATGGAGTCTCATTGGCCATCTATGCAGTGACCCATTGATTGTTACAGAACAATGTCTAGCAGATTTGAGGCACTGGAGAGAGAGAGAGCCAGTAGAGCAGTACGTCGGTGATAAGGAGTGTTATTAAGGGAGCGATCAATTGGATGGCTTTTTATAACTTCATTGACTCAGATGGGACACTGTCACTGAAGCTGAACTAAGCAGGGAGGAAGCAGGAGCCAGTTCTGACAACTTAACAGATGCATCGAGAAAGCAGGTTGCCCCAGGAGGCATTTTGCTGACTGAGGTGGTGTCACACATTTCCCCTATTTACTTATTTCATAAAATTTATGCAACAGTTGGTTGTAAAGAAAAAGCCTTGGCGGTTTACAAAACTAATATAAAACAACAAAATTATCAGTAAAAAATGACTTTTTAGATTGTTCTAAAGACAAAATTGGCAACAAACTGAAAACAGATTAAAACATATATCAATAATCTACATGTCTAGGTAGGATTGTTGAAACAAAAAAGTTTTTAGCAGGCACTGAATACAACACAGTGCTGTCATACTAAAAGTGTGATTCCAGACATAGGGTCCTCACAGGTCAAGCCGGATAATATACAGGTTCAGGATGTTGTCAGGGTCTTGTGGACTCAGTGCTAAGGGTGCTCTCTTTTATGGTAGACCCCTCAGAGCCATCAGACAAGGAGATAAAGCCACTCCTAAGTGCCAGATCGCTGTTCCACAGGTGGAGTTCCTGGGCTACCTTATCGACGCCTCCAGCCTCCACCAAGCAACATCCAAGATCCGGGCCATCCAGGGCCCCCATCCCAAAGAACAAAACGGAGTTGCAGGCGTTCCTGGGACTGCTGAACTTTTATAACATGTTCCTGCCCCACAAAGCAACTGTAGCCAAGCCTTTCCACTGACTCCTCAACATGAAGACACCTTGGTCCTGGGGTCATCGGGAGATGACGGCCTTCAATGCGGTCAAGGCTCTCCTTTCATCGGACAGTGTGCTGGTACAGTACAGTGAAGACAGGCCACTGGTCCTTGCCTGCGACGCCTCACTTTTTTGCATCGGCACCGTCCTCAGTCACCGTTTTCCGGACGGAAGGAAAGCACCGCTCGCCTACTTTTCCAGGACACTAACTCCGGCCGAACGGAATTACAGTCAGCTCGACAAGGAGGCACTGGCACTTGTGGCTGGAGTGAAGAGGTTCCATGAATACCTCTACGGCAGGACTTTTGACCTCATCACTGACCACAAGCTGCTCTTGGGCCTCCTCGCCAGTGATCGACCAACTCCACCGGTACTCTCACCACGCATGCTGCGATGGACTGTTTTCCTGGCTGCCTACTGCTACCAGCTCGTCTATTGCCCGGGGAAATCGCTGGGCCATGCCGACGCCCTCAGCTGTTGCCTTCTTCCAGCGCTTGTGGAAGACCCGGCTCCTGCTTCATCACTCCTCCTAATTGAGGACCTTCCTGCAGCACCAGTATCGGCTGCCAATGTGGCCTCCGCATCTGCCTAGGACCGCACCATCAGACATGTGCTCAACTGGGTGTGGAGGGGGTGGCCACAAGGGCCTTTTGCATCAGAGTTCCAGCCATTCGCAACCAGACAACACAAACTCTCGGCTCATTGCGGCTGTCTGCTGTGGGGAGACCACGTTGTGATTCCCCAAAGACTCCGTCAATGCGTCCTTGAGGCTCTGCACATTGGCCACCCGGGAATCGTCAAGATGAAGGCGTTGGCTCGGTGTTACACCTGGTGGCCTAATATGGACGATACCATCACTTCTTGGGTTTCCACCTGCCAAGCGTGCCAAGAATCGAGGCTTGCACTGCCGGCAGCTAAGGGACCCACCTGGGAGACGCCCAAGACACCCTGGTCTTCTTGATGTTCTTTAGCTTCAATGGAATCTTCTAGTTAAACCCTTTCACCAATTAAATGTGTTAAGAATAAAGTGCAGATGTGACCCGAATAACAATCTTTTGCATTGTCAGTAGACATTTATAACAATGGACATCTTAGCTTTGTAAATATGTGATAATAACATATTCATTGAAAGAGAAGTTTTTTAAAAAATAAAAATACTTTTTTGGTATACTGATTTTGTTCTGTCATTTTCAGACTTTTGAAAACTAAATTGAAGCTGGGGGGTAAAGGGCGAAGGCAGTGAAGTGTGCAGAAAGTTGATGATGCACAAACAGTAGAAAACATTCTTTGTAAATAAATACCTTATTATGTTTATTTGTTTGTAGAAATTGGTTTAATTCCTGGTTTGTTTCTGCCTTCCTTCTCCTTAAGGGCAGTTATTTCAAGCATAGGTAGGAATCCTGATCAGCGCCTGAAGACAGGCAGATGGAGGCAACCCCATTCCAGCGAGACTTAATTAAAATCGAGAGGGTTGGTGGACCTCCAGTTGCAGTCAAATGCAAAGCAAAGGGATAGAGGGATAGGAGGAAAAGGAAATGCAATGCTAAACCCTGCGTGTGCACCTTCGTTGCTCATTAATGACACAAAGTGAGAGGATGGAGGATGAGGCGGTGATGCATCTGCAGTGAGCAGGATGTAGCCAGCGGCGGAGCAAGCCAATTGGGTGCCTGGGGCAGCAGCAGGGCCAGCCGCTGGTGGGGCAAACCGGGGTAGGACGCTCCATGGGGCCTCTGAGGAGTCTGTCTGCCTCCTACAGCTGAGGAGGAGGCAGCGGGTGGACCATTTGGGGCAGCGCGGAGCCTGCGGGCGCCCAAGCCACCACATCACTCCCAGAAGAGACGTGTGGCTCAGGCGCACTGCAGGCCCCGCGGTGAGTGCCGCCCGGCATTTTGTCACCCCCTCAGTGGTGACACCGCACCCCCCTTCCTCTGCTCCTGGATGTAGCAGCTGATTGTGAGATAGGATTGGGTGGTGTCTGGGTGGTGTCTGGGCAGGCATTCTTGGGACGGGTGAATGTGTCCATTTGATTTCTCTCATTTTTCCTACCTTTAGGTCAGTTCTCCACATTTTCCCATCACTGGGCTTTTCCGGACCCTCGTGGAGATCCATTAGCAAATTTATCCCGATATACATATTTTTGTGTGCCATTTTGCCTAATGCATTTTTTTTTTGCAATAGCATTTTCACTAATGCAATGCATTTTTGTATGCCAGTAGTATTTTACTGTTGTTTATTAAAATTGTATGCTGCACAGTTTAACCTTTTTGTACAAATTCTTTTTATATTGGAGGATTCAGGATAGGAGAAAGGAAACACTTCTTCACATGGTGCTGGGGCAGATGTTGGTCTTTCCAGTTTCAGTGGCTCTGTGTGAGGCCAAAGTTCAGTAGCCTCCTGCCTTTGTTACCTTCCGCTCTGCACATGCACTATGTCATAGCCGCAGTGCCCTACAGCGCCCCTCTTGGCTGGGTGCCCATTGCAGGGAAACCAGTTGCACTGCCCTAAATAGCCCATTACACTCCATAGAGTGTAGTGGGGGTTGCAGAAGAGCTCGGAAGAAATCTGGGAGGGGGTGGGCTGTAGTTAGGCTGAGTCATGGGGGCGTGTAGCAGTGTTTGATTGACAGGCGTCTTCTATTTAAGCTTAGGTACTTTCATTTTCAGCTCACTCTCGACAAGCCTTCAAATCTCCCGCCCGCCCGCTGCTGTTTCTATAGGTTTCTATAGGTTGCTTTGCCTTTTTAGGGGTCGCCTGTATTCAGGGGCCCAGTAGGAATTTTGCCACTTGGCTGATTGGCTGTTGCCATTTGGTTTTTGCCCACTGCTTAGCAAATTGTCACAACTTGTTAGGTTGGCCGTTAGGCTTTGGTTATAGGTAAATTGGTTATAGGAGGGGCATGGCATTAAATTGCATTAAATTGCCTACCCCCTTATCTTGCTCCTCATAGAAGTATTCTGTTAAAGGAATCCTGGGGCTCAGGGACTCTAATCCATTCATCCTGCCATAGGCAAGGATGGTGCGGCCATTACAGAGCCGAGCCTTGGGGAACATTCCTGGGTCGAGAGGAGAGTGTCTGTGAACAGTACCTCCACTCCCTTGGGGTGTTTACTTGAGCTGGTCCTGACCGAAAAGGGGGTCAGATGGACTTGGTCCTGCCCCAACCCGGGCAGATGGAATGGTCCTGACCCAACAAGGGTCAGATGGAAATGGTCCTGTCCCTTAGAGTGGACAGATGGATTAACCAAAGCCTAAGCCAACACTCAGAATTAAATGTATTTAAATAAAGTTGTGGCCAAAACAATGCCAAAAACCCAAACCTAAAATATCGCGAGTTATTTAAGGGGATTTCTGGGAGCTTCGTCACGCAACCTCTGTGCATGGTACATAGTTAATCTATGGAATTTGCTCCCACATGATGTGGTGATGGCCATCAACTTCTGCAAAAGAGTTTTAAGCAAATTCAGGTAGGAGAAGGCTACCAATGGCTACTGGCCATATTTACTCCATCCATGGTTGGAGTAAATATGACTCTGAATACCAACCACTGGAAATCGCAAGGCGGTAGAATGCTGTTGTGCTTAGGTGGGCTTCCCATGAGCATCTGGTTGGCCACTTGTGAGAAGAGAAAGCTGGATAAGATGGATCTTCGGACTTCTTATCCATTAAAAAACCCCAAAACACCCTGAAATATACTTGGCATCGAGAGTGAATTTCATGCTCTCTATTCAGCTTGTAGGCATCAAGGAGAAGAAGAGAAGAATGGCCTTTTCCCAAAACCATCTGCTTATATACATTATTTACACAATGGGCTTTGCTTGATTGGCTACTTCAGGGCTACACCTGTGGGCCAATCAGTTTGTGGATTCACTTCTGCCAGCCGCCTGATTGGCTGCTCCTGCAGGCCAATCAGGTTGCGGATTCACTTTCACCTGGAGTTGGATTGGGTGGCTCCTGCGGACCAATCAGACTGCTGATTCTGGATCCTATTGTTCTATAATTCAGCTCAGTACATAACACACCCTCAATGTAGAGAGCTCCTTTCTGACATGCATATCAGTCCAAGAGGTACAGATCAAGCCAGTCCAAGTCAGACGTTGGAAAGAAGCAATTCCTCAAGAATTTATTTAGTTATTTATTAGATTTCTATACCACCTTTCATCTGAGGATGACAGGGCAGTTTACAATATAAAAACACAAAAAAGGTGCAACATTATAAGAAACAAAACAATTTCCCTTCTGCAGTTTAAAAGGCCACAGGTTGTTTAATTAGTCAAAGGCCTGGTTATAGAAGTTTTTGTCTGGCACCAAAAGATATATCATGATGGTGCCAGGTGAGCCTCCCTGGGGAGAACATTCCACAAATGGGGAGCCACCACAGAAAAGGCCCGTTCTCATATTGCCACCCTCCAGTCTTCTCAAAGAAGGGCCTCAGTTGGTAATTTCAGGGTCCCAGTCAGTTCATATGGCAAGAGGTGGTAATTAAGGTATTGTGGTCCTGAGCTGTTTAAGCACCCCTGCTTCTTGCTGGGAAGTAAAAGCCATCACCATAGTTCAAGGACACTTTCCAGCTGTTGTTGTTTAGTCGTTTAGTCGTGACCGACTCTTCATGACCCCATGGACCATAGCACGCCAGGCACTCCTGTCTTACACTGCCTCCCGCAGTTTGGTCAAACTCATGTTCGTAGCTTCGAGAACACTGTCCAACCATCTCGTCCTCTGTCGTCCCCTTCTCCTAGTGCCCTCAATCTTTCCCAACATCAGAGTCTTTTCCAAGGATTCTTCTCTTCTCATGAGGTGGCCAAAGTATTGGAGCCTCAGCTTCAGGATCTGTCCTTCCAGTGAGCACTCAGGGCTGATTTCCTTCAGAATGGATAGGTTTGATCTTCTTGCAGTCCATGGGACTCTCAAGAGTCTCCTCCAGCACCATAATTCAAAAGCATCAATTCTTCAGCGATCAGCCTTCTTTATGGTCCAGCTCTCACTTCCATACGTCATTACTGGGGAAACCATAGCTTTAACTATAAGGACCTTTGTCGGCAAGGTGATGTCTCTGCTTTTTAAGATGCTGTCCAGGTTTGTCATTGCTTTTCTCCCAAGAAGCAGGCATCTTTTAATTTCGTGACTGCTGTCACCATCTGCAGTGATCAAGGAGCCCAAGAAAGTCAAATCTCTCACTTCCTCCATTTCTTCCCCTTCTATTTGCCAGGAGGTGATGGGACCAGTGGCCATGATCTTGGTTTTTTTGATGTTGAGCTTCAGACCATATTTTGCGCTCTCCTCTTTCACCCTCATTAAAAGGTTCTTTAATTCCTCCTCACTTTCTGCCATTTAATTCCTCCTCACTTTCTGCCATTATTTCAGCTAGGCTGAAATAATCCAGGGTGCGAAGCAGAATCAGCGTGGTTGGGGAGAGTTATGAGAACCAGGTAGAAAGGTCTGGGGGGCTACATTTGGCTACTGGGTCTGAGGTTATTAACTATGAAAATCCTTCACTTGTCATGTTACCCAAACACACACATCAACCAAGCAGAGCCTTGGTCAGGGATCACAGCTCTTTCAGTCAGCTAAATTCAACAAATGTGAACTTCCCTGAGCGCATGTCATCTTGGTTCACCTCCAGCGAGCAACCCCTTGCTCACCTCAAGAAGTAATGAACTTACCAAGTTGGAAATGGATCTGCTAATCACGACAAGACAAAGTTTCTCTCTCATACCTGGCTTAAATTACCCACCCTTGGCTGTATTTTAATGTTTAAATAGGCTAGCGGCTTTTTAATCCTAAATAGACTCCTGTAAATCCATTTAGAGGCATAATGAAATGAAAATCAAGCTTGAACAGAGAGCACATGATATATATTCTCCCCTTCTATGGACGCACTGAAGCAATTTAGCATTTCTGTTGCTCAAGGTTGGCGATGCTGGTGCCAGCACTAATTAAATTCTAATGCATTCGGAGCAGAGAAATGACAGTGTTTTGTGGTGCATTAGCATATGCAAAAGAAAAGGGTAGGGGTAGGGGTGGGTGGGCTTTCGATATGGAATGATCCAGTGAATTGACCCAAACCAGCAACCCTCTCTGACAATGCAATGTCAGCTTTTGTTGGAGTTTGAGGAAATTCCTCTTTGGGGGTACAGTGGAAAGAAAATTAAATTCTCAACCTGCATTTTGAAGTGACCCAAACTAATTTTCACTTTCTGGAATCATACATAGATTGGAATGCAGTTATATGATGCAATTGTCTCTCACCCACCCACCCAAACAAAAACGTATATTTTGAGGGGAAAGTGCATACCCCCCACAAAGTGGGTTGTTTTTTTAGGGGGGCGGGAATGTGCTGAATGGAAATTTGGGCTGGGGTATGATTAAATTTGCTGGGGCATGACAGAGGAGTGCAAAGATTGGGATATTTTGATGCACAGGCGTACCTTTAAATCACAGTGAATGGTTTTCCCAAGGTACTCCAATCACAGGGGTTTAGAGGAGCAATATTCCCTCATCATTCTTCTCCAAGTTTTGGTTGTGAGAGCAGGGCATAAATAGTGAAGTTAAGACTATTGCTTTCTTTCCTGCTCAGTCTTTTTCTTGGCAAACCTTTAATTTTATAGTTCTTTCTCTCTCTCTCTCTCTCTCCTCTTCCTTCATGGAAGGTACTTCTAGAGAGGAGGCGAATGGCAAGTAGAAGAAAAAACGTTTTCATGAAGGTCTAATCATCTAGCACAGTAGTTCCAGGACCTATTTGTCTGAACTCTGGTGAGTTTCTGACCCAAGGACATCTCCTTCATGAGTCCAACTAGAGGTTGGGTGGCCATCTGTCATGGATGCTTTAGCTGAGATTCCTGCATTGCCAGGGGGTGGACTAGATGGCCCTTGGGTCCCTTCCAACTCTACAATTCTGAGTCATGTTTTTTTCCCCTAAAATTCTATTATTCATGTTCACGAGTCTTGATTTTTAGGAAACCCAAACTCCCCCCCCTCCCAGTCTTTAATTTGTTTCCTGGTACAGTTTCCTCCTGTAAAGTCACAGCAGTGTTTTTGATGTGTCAGCAACAGTCAGCTGGTGGAAATATTTGTATAGACAGCTACAGATGGCCTGCCACCTGCTTTGGCATTCTAACACTCAGTTGTCTTTCACCTTTCTCCTGATGCCTCTAGGAAGTCTTGCAGGTTGGGGTGGGGTGGAGCAGAAGACGAAGAAGAACTGGCTTCCACTGAGCCAATATTTTGCACACATTTCCATTTCTTGTCTAATTTGCAGAGACGCTTGGCTCAACATGCCATCCAATCAGAATCTCCACGGGTGACCTAATGAGCAAGATGTAGCCGGTCACACGAACTTGGGCACTAAGTATTAGATTCTCGCTAGCACTACCATCATGTGGATACAGAAGGGGATGATTATTCAAGAGTGGCTACTGAATTAGCCATGCTTCGTGTCCGTTTGCTCATTCACAACCTTTTCCATGCCAAATGGGACCTTCAAGGTAACTGACAATTATGGTGAGAGGGGGCCTTCCAATGAAACAATCTAAAAATAGATCAAGCAATTTTCAACCAGCAGTGGGTACTGTCACGGTCCGGTCAGCGGGCGGTTGAAGCCCTGGCTGAGGACGTCAGGACCAGAGGCAAGATGGTGGTGTAGAAGCAGGAACAGGTGCAGGGCTGAGGGTCCAGCAGCAGGCAGTTGCAGGGTCAAGGAGCAAGGCAGAGGCGAAGACGAAGGTCTGGGAGTCAAGGAGCAAGGCGTCAGCAAGGCGAGGGTCCAAGGGTCAAGGATCAAGGCGTAGGTCCAAGGGTCGAGGATCAAGGTGTCGGCAAGGCGAGGGTCCAAGGAACAAGGCGTTGGCAAGGCAAGGGTGCAAGGAACAAGGCGTCGGCAAGGCAAGGGTCCAAGGAGCAAGGCGTCAGCAAGGCAAGGGTCCAAGGAGCAAGGATCAAGAGGCCAGATGCAACAAGGCAGGGATAGCGTTGCTGTGGCAAAGAGCTGAAGGAAAATGCTGAGCTTTTATCCCTCCCAGCTCCTGCCACCAGGTGCAGTGAGTTATCAAGTGGCCTCACCTGAGTGGCCACTCCTTGCTTCTCCAGCACAAGCTGAGGCAGGCCCCAGTCCTGCAAAGCACTACAGGCCCCAGAGCCTGACCCCTGCCCATACTCCTGACAGGTACACACACTAATAACAATTGTATTTTATCAGGCCAGTAGCTCATCTAGTCCAACATCCTGTTCTCAAGAGTGGCCATCCAGATGCCCATGGGAAGCCCATAAGCAGAGCAAAAGCCCCCTCTAACCCCTGCCCCTTCTGATTCCCAGCAAGTGGAACATGTGCAGAGGAGGGTGACCAAGATGATCCAGGGTTCGGAAACCAGGCCATATGAGGAAAGGTTGAAGGAACTGGGTATGTTTATGCTGGAAAAGAGGAAACTGAGAGGAGATATGACAGCCATCTTCAAATATCTCAAGGGCTGTCACGTGGAAGATGGAGCAAGCTTGTTTTCTCCTGCTCTGGAGGGTAGGACTCGAACCATTTCAAAGAAAATAGATTCCGACTCAACATCAGGAAGAACTTTCTGACAGTAAGAGCTGTTCAACAGTTGAACAGTCTCCCTCAGGAAGTGGTGGACTATCCTTCCTTGGAGGTTTTTAAGCAGAGTTTGGATGGCCATCTGTCACATAGCTAAGATTCCTGCATTGCAGGGAGTTAAACTAGAGGACTATCCAACTCTACAATCCTATGAATCTTGTCAGACCTGATGACTGAGCCCATCTTGTTATTTTCATTTGTGGGGAAAAAAAGGTTGGCTGCCATCATTCACCAATAGGCCACATATTTCAGTAGCTAATGAGTTTCTTCACGGAAATGAGATCAGAGAGAAGTTATGAGCCTTTAATAGGAGTTGAAACTGGCACAGGGATTCACATTTGGGGTGTGTGTGTGTGTGTGTGTAAGGGCTTCCTGTGAGTGAAAAACTAAAACACTTTGCCTTAATGTCTCAAGAGATCGATTCAATTTCCATTCATTATGAGGGCAAAAAACTTAAAGATGATCCTGTTTGGTATTCCTGACCACATCCTTGTACTGAGATTAGTGATGTGTGATGGGACTTTTGCTGACTACCAATCAGGAGAGAGTCTTAAATTGTGGTGCAAAAGATGTTCAATGCAACTGCTAAAAAAAACCCTGAGTTTTATTATACTATAGCCAACTTAATGCCAGCCTAAGCCTTCATAAACGTGGCCCAAAGTTGATGTTTGGTCCCACTGCTAAATTCCCTCCATGTATTTCTCTTGTGCCCATGGATGCTCGTAGATGCAGAGTTAGGTCCCGTGTGGCTCAGATGTTTCCAGATTTACATCAATTCAATGTGTTATTTTGAATCTTTAAGGAAACAGTGGCATACTCATTGTCCAGCAGATGCTCATGGAATCATAAAAGTAAAGGGCCCCCTGACCATTAGGTCCAGTTGTGACCGACTCTGGGGTTGCGGCGCTCATCTCGCTTTATAGGCCGAGGGAGCTGGCGTTTGTCCGCAGACAGCTTCCGGGTTATGTGGCCAGCATGACTAAGCCGCTTCTGGCGAACCAGAGCAGTGCACGGAAATGCCGTTTAGCTTCCCACCAGAGCGGTACCTATTTATCTACTTGCACTTTGATGTGCTTTCAAACTGCTAGGTTGGCAGGAGCTGGGACCAAACAACGGGAGCTCACTCCGTCGCAGGGATTCGAACCGCCGACCTTCTGATCGGCAAGGCCTAGGCTCTGTGGTTTAACCCACAGTGCCACCCTGTGGTGCACTCTGTGGTCCACAGGTATTCGAGAAATACCCTGCTTTTTAATGAACTTCCACAAAGCAGCTGAGCATGTCCAGTGTGCATCTGCATAATGTGCACATGTGGCTTATTTATGACATTTATATCCCATCATGGAATCAGAGAATTGGAAGGGGATCTTACAGATCATTTAGCCCAGGCATCCCCAAGCTTCGGCCCTCCTGCTGGATCAGGTCAATGGCTCATCTCATCCAGCATTGTGTTCTCACAGTGACCAACCAGATGCCTATAGGAAGTCCGAACGCAGGACCTGAGGACATCTGCACTGTTCCCACCTGGGATTCCCAGCAAGCGCCATTCAGATGTTTACTGCCTCTGACAATGGAATACAGCCTTATCCTCCATGAATTTGTCCAATTCTCTTTTAAAGACATCCAAGATGGTGGCCATCACTACTTCCTGAGGGAGTGGATTCCAAAGTTTAACCATGCACTGCGTGAAGAAGGACTTTCATCTGTCTGTCCTGAATCTTCTAATATTCCGTTTCATTCGGGTGTCCACAAGTTTTTCTGTTATCACCTTTCCCTGAAAATGAGCTCCCTGGATTCAAACCTGCAGTGCAGATGTTGCTGGACTCCAACTCCCATCAGCCCCAGCCACGGATGATGAAACTTGTAGTCCAGCATCATCTCAGGGGACAAAGGTTCACCCTAAATCAGGCATCACCAAACTTCGGCCCTCCAGAAGTTGTGGACTACAATTCCCACCATCCCTGACCACTGGTCCTCTTAGCTAGGGATCATGGGAGTTTGTAGGCCAAAACATCTGGAGGGCCGCAGTTTGAGGATGCCTGATTTAGCCCAACCCCTGTGTTGCAGTAATTACAGCTAAAAAATTTCCTCAAGGATGGCCATCCATATTCCCTTGCTACCTGATGTGCAACAGGTGATGATCAGGGAAAAGCCAGGGTGGGGGCTGGCATTCTGACTTTGAAATGTCCCCCCAGGAGATTAACTCATCCCAGGTTCAAACCTACCATCTCTATGTACAAGAAGGATTTCCTTCTGAAACCCTGGAAATCATTGCCCATCGCTGCTAAAGAGTTCAATGGGAGATAGACAGAAGCCCTGAATGGTAAGGATGGGGCTAAATCTGCACCATTTGCTTTTCAAAGACCTGTCCTGGAGGAGAACATGGTCTGGGGAAACAGCAAGCGGAAAAGTGCTCAGCTGTTGCCACAGGAAGAGTTGATGGCACAACCAGTTGCTTGGCAAAAACACAGCACTTTGCAGAGAGCAATGTACTGAAATCCCATTCGTACTCTTTTACTATTGTTTCAAGGCTGAATACTGAACCAACCCATGTCAGCCTTTGTTTCAGGTAAGGTAAAGGTAAAGGGACCCCTGACCATTAGGTCCAGTCGTGACCGACTCTGGGGTTGCGCGCTCATCTCACTCTATAGGCCGAGGGAGCCGGCGTTTGTCCGCAGACAGCTTCCGGGTCATGTGGCCAGCATGACAAAGCTGCTTCTGGCGAACCAGAGCAGCACATGGAAACGCCGTTTACCTTCCCGCTGTAGCGGTTCCTATTTATCTACTTGCATTTTGACGTGCTTTCGAACTGCTAGGTTGGCAGGAGCTGGGACCAAGCAACGGGAGCTCACCCCGTCACAGGGATTCGAACTGCCGACCTTCTGATCAGCAAGCCCTAGGCTCAGTGGTTTTACCACAGCGCCTCCTGGGTCCCAGGTGTTTCAGGAGGACCTGGTTAATGAGCCGCTTAAGTCGAGGCCACTGACAGACAATATTGACTCAATAATCTGAAATAAGTGCAAAAGGATGGTGGACCTGGAGGCGGGGAGAGAAAATGGTCATTCCATGAACTCACAAACCTAACACCCCTTCTTTATTTTTACTTTATTTTACTTCTTTATTTTTACTTATATTTGCTGCTTGATTGATAAAACCTCTAAGCAGTTTATAAGAAAAACCCGAGGGACGTTTGTGAAATCGGGAATGTTTGAGGAATTTGATATTTGCAAATCCCTGTTGCGTGGCAAGGTAGCCCCCTACCCTTCAGACCTCCCAATACCAAGAATAAGAGGCAGGGCAACTATCATTTGGGTGAAACCAGGCTACAACATTTTTGACTACAGATGTAAGAGGTCTGGCATAAGCATTGGGTAGACCCCACCCCTTCCAGCTCACCTGCCAGAAGAACTTATGTTTTGGGGGTCAACCAGAAATGAGGGAGTTCCTAACATGCAAAAGTAACGAGGACCAACTCACTCATCCCTGTCCAACATGCATCTCATCCCAATTTCTCTCAGGATTTTGTAGTTCCACATTACCTGGTCTATAGTAAGAAGTCATGCATTGTTCATTTTCATCAGTTTCTATTTAATTTCTTCAAGAAATACATTGCTTTCTAATGAACTTCCTCCACAAAGCAGCTGATCTGCATAATGTGCACATGTGACTTATTTATGACATTTATATCCCACCTTTCCCACCAAGGAACTCAAGGTGGCATATATGATTCTCTCTCTCCTTATTTTATCTCCTCAAAAGCAAAAAAGCATGCAGAACTACTGTGAGAAGTTATGACTGAACCAAAGAAATGACCAATGTGGTGTGGTGGTTACAGTGTTGGACTAAGACCTGGGAGACCAGGGTTCAAATCCTTACTCGGCCATGAAGCTCAGTGGGTGTCCTTGGGCCAGACACTGTCTCTCAGCCTAACCTATCTCACAGAGTTGTTGTTGGGATAAAATTGGGAGTGCACCACCTAGAACTTTGTGGAGGAAAAGGTGAGATATGGGTGTAAAAAATAAATAAAGGAAGAAAGAAGAAAATGCAGTGGTGGTGGCGGGGAGAGTCAGTACGCATTTCCAGTGCACAATAAAGGTATTCCAAGCACAGGAACACTATGGTGATGAAGTTCAGTAATAGGATGATTCAGCCTTGAACTTCATAAGGTCCTGGTATGCTGCAGAAATGCACTATGATGCAAAAAAACCCCAAAGAAGTAAAAACCAATTCAGCAAAGGACGAAGGAGGAAGCTGGTTTTTTTTGTTACAGTTTTGTGTCATTTTCTATTGCTCGCTCCTTTGCTAGCGAGGACATGAAGGGCGCCATTCACCCATTGTCAGCATGGGATTCCAGAGTGCCGGGTCTGTCTTTCTTTCTTCGACTCTAGTTTAGCCCTGCTTCTCATATCATCACTGCATTGGGGGGGGGGGGGAGAGAACAGCCAAATCAATGGAAACACCTTAGTGAGAAAGAAAACAGGCAGTGGCTTTAAGAGCATCATTGTTAGACCCAGAAGGGGTGGGTGGTGGGAATGTGGCACCTGGATACACAAGTTCTTTCCATTTGCACCAAAACTGTGCTATGATGACTCACGACTATGTTGCATTGTCCATACGGAGGAGGTGCCTGTGCTACAAAACAGCGAACATGATGCACAAAGACAATGGGTTGCTACCAAATAGGCCAGTGTGGTGTAGTGGTCAGAGTGTCGGACTAGGACCTAGGAAACCAGGGTTCAAATCCCCACTCAACCATGAACCTTTGGCCAGTCACTGGCTCTCAGACTACGCTACCTCACTGGGTATTTGTGGGGATTAAACAAGGAAGGAGGGACCCTGAAACACCGCATTGAGCTCCTTGGAGAAAAAGTTGGGCTCGAAAGGCAATAAATAAATAAATATATGAACCCTACTCAGAGTAGAACCATAGACATTAATGGACCTGAGTTAGCCATGCCTATTAATTTCAATGGGGCTAATTTGAGTAGGATGAATGCTTGGTACAACTCGTTGATACACCTGCGGTCTGCAACAATGATTTAGTTCCCCATTCATCTGCCTAAAGATGTGCCTGTACATTTAACTGGGGAATACGATACACAATTAAGCCAACAAATATGCATGCAAAGCACAACCATGATTTGGGTTTGCATTATGAAAATCAAGCATCTGACATATTTGTCCAGTCACAGTGTCTCAAACATGGAACATGCAATAGATGCCACCACCTCTAAGTCTGTGGTTTTATATCTGTAAGCAGAAGGAACTTCTAAAGTACCGTAGTCAAACCAATCTTCTTGCTAAGTTAATGACCCAAGCCCAGCCTGCCTGGCATCCTTTTTTACACACCTTTTTCTTGACAGGGCAACAAGAGTTCCTCCTGTCACCATAAACACAACTAGCTGCTGATGCTTCCAGAAAGAATGGGCAGGTCTGCCTTCCTCACATACAGCTGGAGGTCACACACACATACACACACACACACACATACACACACACGATGTAGGGGGTGGGCTAGTCTTACCTAGAGCCTGAAGCTGGGAAAACACAAGGACTTGGCTCTCTATGTGCTGAAAAAAACTCATCGAAAAAATCTGGGAAAGAGAAGAAATCCCAGTGGATTTTAGGGATGCCAAAATTATCAATCTCTTTAAAAAAGGTGACAGAACTGAATGTGGAAACTATCGCGGAATCTCTCTGTTAGCTGCGGCCGGCAAAATTCTTGCAAGGAACTTAGCAAACCGTCTGGTAAAAATATCCTAGATGACCTTTCCTGAATCCCAAAATTGTTTTCAGCCTTCTAGGGGGACAGTGGGACAGTGGACATGATTTTCACCGCTCGACAGCTTCAAGAAAAATGCAGAGAGCAAAACCAACCCCTGTACTGTATATGGCGTTTTTTGACCTGGCTAAGGCTTTCGACGCTGTAAATCGCAATGCCCTGTGGACTGTCCTTCTGAAAATTGGCTGCCCAGATAAATTTGTAAACATCTTTCGGCTCCTCCATGATAATATGACTGCAACAATCGCAGATAAGAATGGCTCTCAAAGTGAACCATTCACAGTGGGATCAGGTGTTAAACAGGGTTGTGTTATTGCCCCAACTCTATTCATTATTTTCATTGCCATGATCCTACACTTTGTCGATAGGAAAATCCCCACCGGAGTAGAAATCATATATCGAACAGATGGAAAGCTCTTCAATCTGAGCAGGCTGAAAGCAAAAACTAAGGTTACCATAACTTCCGCCATAGAGCTTCAGTATGTTGATGACAACGTAGTGTGTGCACGCTCAGAGGATGACCTCCAAACCATCCAAAAAATTTAGCAGAAGCTTACGAAAAGCTTGTCCTATCACTCAACATCCAAAAAACCAAAGTGCTGCACCAACAAGTACAAAACAACCTTTCAACAAGGGCCAACTTTGATGCCGGAATCCAGCATCGCCTGAGCTCTGCAAGTGCGGCTTTCTCCCGATTGAAGTGCAGAGTGTTTGAGGACCAGGACATTCGCAGGGAAACCAAAATGCTTGTTTACAAAGCTATTGTACTACCAACTTTACTATATGCTTGTGGAACATGGACCACTTATAAACGCCATCTCCAACTCCTCGAAAGATTCCATCAACGGTGTCTCCAAAAAATTTTACACATCACTTGGGAAGACAGGCGAATTAATATCAGTGTACTGGAAGAAGCAAAGATCACCAGTGTTGAAGCAATGATTCTTCAACATCAACTTCCTTGGACTGGTCATGTTGTGTGGTCACCTGATGATCATCTTCCAAAGCAAATACTATATTCCGAACTTACAAATGGAAAGCATAATGCTGGTGGTCAACAAAAGAGGTTTAAAGACTCTCTCAAGGCAAATCTAAAAAAAAAAGTAGTATAAACACTGACAACTGGGAAACACTGGCCTGCAAGTGCTCCAGTTGGAGAACAGCCTTTACCAAAGGTGTCATGGGCTTTGAAGACACTCGATCTCAGGACGCAAGGGAGAAACATGCTAAGAGAAAGGCACGCTTGGCAAATCCGCACCATGATCAACTCCCGCCTGGAAACCAATGTCCCCACTGTGGAAGGATGTGTGGATCCAGAATTGGTCTCCACAGTCACTTACGGACCTATTGTTAAAATCGTGTTTATGGAAGACAATCTTACTCGGATACGAGTGATCGCCAAAGAAGAAGAAGAAGAAGAACCCGAATCATTCCAAAGCAGAGATGTTAAAAGAGTAAAACATCACAGTAGCCATAAATTAATACAGAAAGCCAAGGGGATAAATTAAACAGAGTTAAAACATCTGTACTAAAACCAGATAGATAGAGAGACAGAGAGATAATTTCCTCCGACTCAGAATACCCAATTGCAAAGTTTTAAAAGAAGCAAGCCCTTAGAAGGGAACTTTTTTGAATTATACATGTAAATTCACATGGCTGTCGGATTTCATTACACTCGGTATTTGCCCCCACAGTAATTTGTTCTGATTGCTAAAACACTCATGTTGTCTGTTAGCTCCACTGGTAATTAATTACTTTCCTCATTATTATTGGACTGCAGAAGATTCATGCTGTGCTCTGCAAGGCAGTTAGCAGGGGTGCAGCTGAGGTTTGGAAATCTGTAAAGAGAATCTGGTGTTTTAACATTTTGATGGATAAAATATATATTATTACAAAGCCTGGGGAAATATTCGTGTTTGCATAAGGCAAATACTAAATTGGAGAGAACAATGCATTAGGGATCGACATTGTCTCTGGTTTTCATTCTCTCTCTCTCTCTCTCTCTCTCTCTCTCTCTCTCTCTCTCTCTCTCTCACACACACACACACACACACACACACACTCACACATACCAATCTCACCCACCTCATACGGAGGTACAGTATCACTGACGTACATAGGATGCCCATAATATGACTGGAAGAAATGTGGACTATAGAGGTAGTGAGATAAATTACATGAAGTGTCCAGCCCTGTGGGTCTCTTGCAGCAAAAACAATGGAAGAGTCTGGTAGCACCTTAATAATAATAATAATAATAATAATAATAATAATAATAATAATAATTTTTATTTATACCCCGCCCTTCCCAGTCAAGACCGGGCTCAGGGCGGCTAACAACAAATAATATCAACACAAATATAAAAGAAACAATTCAGTTAAAACAACAGAATAATACAATGTTAAAATTCAATTTTAAAATTAAAAATCTACGAATAAGATAAAACCATTATAAATAAAACCTTAGGGGAGGGTAACCGTGGGGTCAGACTGCGTCAGTCCGAATGCCAAACGGAACAGCTCTGTCTTGCAGGCCCTACGAAAAGATGACAAATCCCACAGGGCCCTAGTCTCCAGGGACAGAGCGTTCCACCAGGTCGGGGCCAGTACTGAGAAGGCCCTGGTCCTGGTCGAGGCCAGCCTAGCCACCTTGTGACTCGGGATCTCCAATATGTTATTATTTGTGGACCGTAATGTCCTCTGTGGGTCATACCGGGAGAGGCGGTCCCGTAGGTACGAGGGTCCTAAGCCGCATAAGGCTTTAAAGGTCAAAACCAGCACCTTGAACCTGATCCTGTACTCCACCGGGAGCCAGTGCAGTTGACCTTTGAAGACTGTAACACATTTAGTATATACATTTAGTATAACTTCACCAGACCCAAGAAAGCTTATGCCGACCCGAACTTGTTAATGTTTAAGGTGCCACAAGACACTCTGATTAAGGGCATACGAAAGATGAGCAAACAAAAAATGTCATGATTTTGTGGGCAAAGGATGTTGGTCATAATATTATGATTGAGGAATGGGAAAAATTGTGGCATGAGAATATTAAGTTTACTGCGTGTAGTTTACTAAAGGAAAATTTAATGAAGATGATGTATAGATGGTATCTTACACCAGTAAAATTGGCAAAGATATATCACAACCATGATAACAAATGTTGGAGATGTAAGAAAGAAGTAGGTTCCTTTTACCACATGTGGTGGACATGTCCACTAGTAAGTGACTTCTGGAATAAGATTTACAATGAACTTAAGAAAGTGTTGAAAAACACATTTGTCAAGAAACCAGAAGCATTTCTAGTGGGCATTGTAGGAAAGGAGATTCCAAAGAAGAAAGTATCTTTTTTTATGTATGCTACGACAGCAGCGAGACTTTTGATTGCTAAGAACTGGAAACTACAAACACTACCAACGATCGACGACTGGCAGATGAAGATGATGGAGTTTATGGAATTGGCTGAGATGACTGGAAGAATCCGCAACCAGGGAGAGGAAGCGATTGAAGAAGAATGGAAAGACTTTAAACTGTATTTTTAAAAAATATGCTAAAGTAACATATTAGATCAGAAATTAAGTTGTAAATAAACTGTGGAATTTAGGAACATGTGATATGAAAGGAAGAAAATAAGGTGATTAATATGATTTAGAAATTGCTAACTATAAATGTGTTAAAGAACCACAGGGAGGGAAACCCGAGGAGGTCCCATTATACCATGTCAAGTGAAATGAGAATTATTGTTGTAAAGCTTTTTCTTTCTTTTCTCTTATTTGTGTCTTTTTTCTTTTTCCCCTCTTTTTATATTGTTGTTACTTTTGTGAAAATTTTAATTAAAATATTATAAAAAAGACACTCTGATTAAGAATAAAAGTAAACAATACATAGCACAAAACATACCTGTACCTTTTAACAAATGTATACATATATATATATATATATATGCACACTGGTGGAGGAAGAGGAGTGCGGGGGGAGCGCACCACCCCCGGCAGTGCGACCCTGGTGGGGTGCCATTGTGGCTGCCTCCCCGCCCACGCTGGGCGCCACGCCCCTGTAGGCGGCATGCCATGCCTCCAGGGCACGTGCCACGCCCCCGGGGTGCGCACCAGCCCCTCCCCCACCTGCTCTCCGCCCCCCGGTGCCAGAGCATCAAGCTCCACCTACTGTATGTGCATCCTAAGAAGAGCCTGCTGGATCAGCCCAACAGCCAATTATTCACACATTCTGTTCTCACAGTAGTCATCTAGATGCCTGTGGGAAACCTGCAAGCTGGACCCAATCACAAGAACTGCCTCCATCATGGCTCAAAGCCACTGTTGGCATTCTCCGCCATGAATTTGTTTGATACTCTTTTGAAGCCATCCAAATTGGGGGCCATTACTGCCTCCTGTGGGAGCATAGCTGCCAAGTTCCGGCCTGAGAAATAAGGGACTGGACCGGAAGTAACGCTGCCGCCATTTTGGAACTGGGCGGAGCATGCTCAGAAGCTACTTTTGATGCTGCTCTGCCCTGTTCCAAAATGGCCGCCGCACCAGAAGTCGCGCTGCAGCCATTTTGGAACTGGGCAAAGCAGCATCAAAAGTCACTTCTGAGCATGCTCCGCCCAGTTCCAAAATGGCCACCGCGCCAGAATAAATCGGGGGGAAACAAAAAAATCCGTGTTTTTTTTTTGCTGGGAAAAGCTGGGAAAACGGGGGTTTCCCGGGGAATACGGGAGACTTGGCAGCTATGTGTGGGAGTGAGGTCCACAGTTTCACTGCACGCTGTGTGAAGAGGTATTTTCTTTTATCTGTCCTGAATCTTCCAGCATTCATATCAGGCTCAAGCGACTTGCCAGGAACTCACTGCACTAGATTCCCAGATTCGCTACCCTAGATGGTTGACTGTGGCTTGCTAGGAGGCCAAGGTGGCAGAGAAGTCAGTGCAGTGCAAACACATTGATGGAGCCAATCCAACAATCCAACAAAATTGCAGCTATTTTTCGAGAAAGAGAGGTGCCAGAACTCAACATGATCTCTTATAATGGCAATGGTGCCCACCGGAGAGGTGCCAGAACTGAGTTCCAGCTCAAAAAAGCTCTAGTTTGCAGTGTTCTGACCTCCCTGCCCAGTCCACAGCATCCCCCTCGCCGCTCTGCATATGTGCAGAAAGGAGAAACTTTGAGCATTCCGATTGCGCATTTCACATCCTAGTTTCACCTGCTTTTGTCTGAACCGTGTCTTTTAACTTTATTTATTTCATAAGGCTTTGTTTGTTTTCCCTCCGTCTCTCTTTCCTCAGTCAGGAAATTGCAGCTTAAGTCTCAGTGAGCAGGGAGACCTTTCGCTGACTCCGCTTAGGTTTCCTCCCGCTTCAAATCAGCCCCCTTCAAAAACAGAGAGAAAGAAGTTGTTTTGCGCTGTATGTCAACAAGGTGACCATCTCCAATTTCTCCTCCCCCCCCCTCGGGTTATTGAAGGTGCCCTTGCTTTTCAAACAATAGAGTTCTTGTTGTTTTTAATCAAAACAATAACGCCCTAAAGGGAAGGCAACATGCGCTTGCGTGCGCGCACACACACAATGTGCATGTTTAATTAGGAGCATAGGAAGCTGCCTTATACTGAGATAGACTGACAATATACCTATCTCAGCATTGTCTACACTGGCAGCAGCTGTCCAGGGTTTCAGGCAAGGCACATCCCCAAATGTACTAGGAGATGCTAGGGATTGAACCTGGTACCTTCTGCATGCAAAGCAGATGCTCTACCGTGAGAAACATGGGAGAAATTTGATTCACGTTGCATTTAAAGGTGAATTTACCTAATCCACACTTCCTGAACCAAATCACAGCCTCCCAATGCTCCAGTGCTGTGGGGTTGACTTGCTATATTTTGAAGCCAGTGAAGTATCATTGAAAGAGGGGTTTTCCCACAAGACCATCAAGTTCAGTGTTTAAAATAACCCAGTTGCACCATCGTCTCTGCCCCTTAGATAGAAATGGTGGTGGTAGATACAGTGCAGTTTGAATTTCAGTGCAAATCAGCCTGATTTGCACTTCCCCAAACAATAAGCTTGTATCCAATGTACTGCTAAGTAATTTGTTTTATCAGTGCTAAGGTTTATGGCTGCAAAACAGAACCTACCCCTGCCCCTTCCAGAGCACATTCGGAGATGGCCTGGGGTGCATGTGGGGAGAAGATAGGGGGTGAAGTCCCATTGTGCAGGTATAATTCCTTCTGCTGACAGGGCACATTCGTTGGATGCTGCCCCAATTGAAGCAGAATGCAGAATCTACCCCTCGCCAAATTTCGCAATGCATTTCTCCAACCAAAAGATGTGTCGAAAAATGCATTAGGGGAAAGTGTGAAAGGACCCAGGTGGTGCTGTGGGTTAAACCACAGAGCCTAGAGCTTGCCGATCAGAAGGTCGGCGGTTCAAATCCCTGCGACGGGGTGAGCTCCCGTTGCTTGGTCCCAGCTCCTGCCAACCTAGCAGTTTGAAAGCACATCAAAGTGCAAGTAGATAAATAGGGACCGCTCTGGTGGGAAGGTAAACGGCGTTTCTGTGCACTGCTCTGGTTCGCCAGAAGCAGCTTTGTCATGCTGGCCACATGACCTGGAAGCTGTCTGCGGACAAACGCTGGCTCCCTTGGCCTATAGAGCGAGATGAGCGCCGCAACCCTAGAGTTGGACACGACTGGACCTGATGGTCAGGGGCCCCTTTACCTTATTAGGACAAAGCGCATATAATCATGCATATATTAGTGAAAATGGCATATAATATTCAATATATGAAGGGAAAGTGCATGCAAGAAATGTATATATCAAGAGAAATAGGCACTACAATGTTGGGAATTCCTCCCGAGCTGCAGATGTGTGGAATTGTTACACATGTCACATGACTGTGTTTACATTCCAGCACTGATTGTTGGAGTCTTGTGAGTGGAAATTGAGATACTGTACGCTGTTCCGTTCTGTATAGCTATTGCTTTTGCATTTCTCTCTCCGAGGAAGAAAGACAGAGAGAGAAGCCATGTTTTCTTTGTTATGTTAACGTTTGATTTCGTGCGCAATAAAATTAGGCTTAGATGTTACATCTCAAGGCTCAGCTTCTGTTTGGACTCTGCTAGTCGTGTGCTCATGTCCTTGGATATGGGACACATCAGCTTGACGGGAGACCAGAGTGATGAATCCCGGGTGACGCTGTGTTTGGGGGGGGGGCACCGGCCTCGGTGTTATCACCCAACATAAAATTCTGACAAACACTCATGAAGACTTTTTAAAAAATAAAATCTAAAAATATTGCAAACTGATGAAGAAATGTGGGGAAATCCATTTAAGTTTGCGAAAAGAGATAGTAAAACAAACAGATTCACCCATCTACTCTAAGGCAAAGGGATGGTGATTTAAAAACTCTAGGGGCAAGGAGTGATGTGATAATTCAAAAGGGTTGGGTTTTTGGAAGATGCCTGTCGGGGGTTGTTGCGACTACTCCAGAGTAACGACTCTCCACAGGCTTGTCTTTTAACAGTCTTTATTGGTGCACTCTATTTACAGTGAAACGGGGTGTTGGAAACATGTCTGCTCATTCCGATCCAGAATCTGGCACTGCCCCCCTGCGTGACTTCTCCCAACATAAAAGTCTCGGGACAGTGAATCTCCTCCCCTTTTTCCTCCTCCGTAATTCTGGAACCGGGGGGGGGAAGGGTCTGTGCTCCGTGCTTTCCCTTTCCCCCCCTTCCACCTCTCTCTCTTCCCTCCTGCGTGGCCGGGGCTCTCTCATGCTGCCAGAGCCCGGGCACTCTCCCTCTGCTTCCTGACTAGCCTCTTCAGAGCCCGCACTTCCATCGCTGCTTGGGGAGGAGCTACTCCTGATGCAAGGGGGAGGTTCTCTATACTGTCTTCCCCTTACAACGCCTGTGCGTGAATTTGTTTTATGTGTGTAGATCAGTGCCCGCTGACTAACGCACAGTCTTCACAGTAGGGCTCTGTTCCGATGGCATGAAGTAGTCATGAGAAACCGGTAGATTCCTATCTGCTGCAGCCTTCATCCGCCTTCACAGCCGTTGTAACATACCGCTTGTTATAATCCGCCTGTTCTGCCATTGAGGACTTCATGGATCATTCTTTCTCTAGCTCCTTCCCTTTGACCTTACCGCCTTGGGTGACCCTGCTGGGAGTACGAGATTCCCGACGGCTTCGCTCACAAGGGTCATAGGAACATGCAAGCCCACTCACCACAACAAGGTGATGATCCAGTTACCTTTCCACAAGGGCCAACATTGATGCCGGAATCCAGCATCGCCTGAGCTCTGCGAGTGCGGCTTTCTCCCGATTTAAGTGCAGAGTGTTTGAGGACCGGGACATTCGCAGGGAAACCAAGATGCTTGTGTACAAAGCTATTGTACTACCAACCTTACTATATGCTTGTGGAACATGGACCACTTATAAACGCCATCTCCAACTCCTCGAAAGATTCCATCAACGGTGTCTCCGAAAATGTTTACACATCACTTGGGAAGACAGGCGAATTAATATCAGTGTACTGGAAGAAGCAAGGATCACCAGTGTTGAAGCAATGATTCTTCAACATCAACTTCGGTGGACTGGTCATGTTGTGTGGTTGCCTGATGATCATCTTCCAAAGCAAATACTCTATTCCGAACTTAAAAATGGAAAGCGTAATGCTGGTGGTCAACAAAAGAGGTTTAAAGACTGTCTCAAGGCAAATATAATAAAAATGTACTGTAGTATAAACACCGACAACTGGAAAACACTGGCCTGCGAGCGCTCCAGTTGGAGAACAGCCTTTACCAAAGGAGCCATGGGCTTTGAAGACACTCGATCTCAGGACGCAAGGGAGAAACATGCTAAGAGGAAGGTGTGCTTGGCAAATTCACACCGTGATCAACTCTTGCTCGGAAACCAATGTCCCCACTGTGGAAGGACGTGTGGATCCAGAATTGGCCTCCACAGTCACTTACGGACCCATTGTTAAAACCGTGTTTATGGAAGACAATCTTACTCAGATATGAGTGATTGCCAAAGAAAGAAAGAAAGAAAATTCAAAAACCAAATTCGTGGATGCAACTGTAATAATAATAATAATGGGTGGCCTGGGTTTTTCTTTTTCTTTTCTTCTTTTCAAAAAAGCTAAAACAGTAGATAAGTAGGATTTGGAAGGGCAAAGATAGCAGAATTAAAAATGTTCATCTTTTATTAATCACATGCATTTTGCATAAGAGGATTATATTTTGCAAACAGAGCCAGCGCACAACACAATTACTCTAACATAATTGTTGCTACCATTTGCTTTCTCAATAACAATTTCATGCTCTGTGGCTAAAAAAATGTGGCCATCTTACAACAGGATCAAGTATGGGGTAGGAAGCAGGAAGGGACAGAATTGCCATGGGGGTTTCTTACTTTCTGACATTTCCATATATGACAAGAGGAATTTGGGCCCGGATTTTAGCACTGCATGTACAAATTATATTCATTACCATCAGCAAAATTAAGGGATAAAGCAATTTAACCATTGCAGATATGGGAGGACAGATTTGAGTGGCCCCTCCCTTAGGGAGTGAAGACTGGTATTTCATGGAGAAAACCACTGTGATATCTTCCCTTTTTCTGTGCATCGTGAGTTTTATTGCAAGGGCTACCCATTCCAATCTGAAGGTGATACAGTTTGGAGAAAGCTTTGTTACGTCAACATTATGGTCCACTGGCCAGGTGCTTCTAACCTAAACATAGCTTCATATACAGTGGTACCCTGGTTTAAGAACAGCTTAGTTTATGTACAACTTGCATTAAGAACGCTGCAAACCCGGAAGTAGGTGTTTTGGTTTGTGAATTTTGCCTTGAAAGCAGAACATGTTCCACTTCCTGTTGAGTGTGTTCCATTTGTAAACTGAGTCCCCCACTGCTATGGGAAAGTTCTTAAGCCTTGGTTTAAGAACGCTTTAGTTTAAGAACAGACTTAAGTTAGTAAACCAAGGTACCACTGTAATCAGGAGACAGAAGCAAGCAGGGCAGGTGGCTCATGCAAGCAAACTAAGCCTAATGCTGCACCAGAGAACATTCCCTAGCATCTCTAAAAAAATCTTACAGGACACCAGGATCTCAAACTGGAGAACCAGGATGAACCACCAGGATAGCTCCCAGGCTGAGGCCATTCCTGACCCAACTTCGTCTATGCTGCAGCGTCACCCATTATGATGGTCAGAGCTGTAAGAGCAGCTCTTTGATCTAAACAGCATCTTGCTACTTTGACCTAGTGGATACAGCTGGCAGGTTGGGTTCTTATCCTTCCCCCTCCCCCGAATCACCACAGGCCAAGTTTGACAGGTGGGAAGGGCCACCCTGCAGTATGCAAGGCCTGATGATCTCATCTGATCATCAAGGCTAGCAAAGTGCCACGCACAAGGCTTTGCGATCACATTCGTAAAGATGCAAGATGCAGTTACTGTGGCGAAGAAAAGGTTATATTTATTTTAAATATACAACAACCTAGAGGATCTGCAGTCAAGCAATTAAACCAGATTAAACAGGATTAGCCAAATGGAAATAGACTGAGCAGAAAAGTTCCCTAACGATGGAGGGATCAGCTGTTCCCCATTTCCTGAGGGCCAAATTTATATCCAGGCTCTTTAGCAGGCAGCTAGCCCAAGCTCACACTGCATAGGCAGGCAGGCAGGCAGGCAGGGAGGGTGGGTCACACAGTCAAACTTTTTTCATAGGCAGAGGTGTGTGGGTTGGAGATGGAGACTTGGTGTCAGAGAGCAAAGTTAGAATAGAAATCCCCAACCTGTCCCCTATTTCCCCAACCTGTTCTTTATTTTGTCTTGCCAAAGGTGGTAACCCATGCTTACCCCCTCCCCAGCTCTACCCTGGGGGGGGGAACAACTTGTTCAAAGTGTTGGTGCTGACCTTTAAAGCCCTAAATGGCCTCGGTCCAGTATACCTGAAGGAGCGTCTCCTCCCCCATCGTTCTGCCCGGACACTGAGGTCCAGCGCTGAGGGCCTTCTGGCGGTTCCCTTGCTACGAGAAGCCAAGTTACAGGGAACCAGGCAGAGGGCCTTCTCGGTAGTGTCACCCGCCCTGTTGAATGCCCTCCCACCAGAGGTCAAAGAGAATAACAATTACCAGACCTTTAGAAGGCATCTTAAGGCAGCCCTGTTTAGGGAAGCTTTTAATGTTTGATGGATTTCTGTATTTTAATATTTTGTTGGAAGCCGCCCAGAGTGGCTGGGGGAACCCAGCCAGATGGGCGGGGTATAAATAAATTAATAAATAATAATAATAATAATAATAATAATAATAATAATAATAATAATTGCTGCTTCTTCCTGGGGGAGTTGGGGTGTGGCAAATTTGTACCCCTTTCAAAGAGGGAGTGGTAATGCAGGTGTTGTCAATTATCTGAGCAACTGTGCTTGGAACCCCCCTTTGCCCTAGTCATATTTTTACTTGCCCACATCTCTTGTCACATATGGTCATCTCCCCGTTGGGCCTCCTTCCAAAGGCGTGTTTGGTGAATTTGCCCCTGCTAAAGAGTGGAAGTGGCAATTCCTGCCCTTTTGTCCATCCCAGTGCCCAGCCAGCAGTCTGTCTTTTGTAGGTGTCTTCTGCCTCTGGCCCACTTCATCCCCACCAACTGTTGTGAGAGTCAGCTGCAGCCTGCCGCAAAGCCAAACTGTAAGAATGTAAGAAGAGCCTGCTGGGTGAGGCCAATGGCCCATCCAGCCCAGCATCCTGACCAACCAGATGCCTGTGGGGAACTCACAAGCAGGATTCGAGCGCAAGAGCACCCTTCCCTCCTGCCATTTCCAGCTACTGGTATTCGGAAGCAGGACAGCCTCCAAGTACAATGGTGCCTCGCTAAACGAAATTAATTCGTTCCATGGGTCTTTTCTTATAGCGAAAAATACGTCTAGAGAATCCCATAGGAATGCATTGAATTTTTTTGAATTTTTTTTGCCCATAGGAACGCATTAATTGAATTTCAATGCATTCCTATGGGAAACCGCGATTCGCTAGACGAATTTTTCGTAAAACGCATTCGTCTAACGAGGCAAGCTCCGCTTGAAAAATCCTTTCTTTAAGTGGAAATTTTGTTAAGCAGGGCATTCGTTAAGCGAGGCACCACTGTATGGAAGTAGAGCATAGCCATCATGCCTAGTAGCCCCGATAACCTTATCCTTCATTAATTTGTCTAATCTTCTTTTAAAGGCATCTAGGTTACTCACCATTACTGCTTCCTGGGAGGAGCGAGTTCCATAGTTTAAATATGTACCCCATGAACTATCTTCCAGATTACTTTTTGAAAAATATTGATAGTTGGAGTGTTGAGGAAAGCATTTACAGTGGTACCTCGGTTTATGAACACAATTGGTTCCAGAAGTCTGTTCATAAACTGAAGCGAACTTTGCCATTGAAAGTAATGGAAAGTGGATTAATCCGTCCCAGATGGGTCCGCGGCGTTCGTAAACCGAAAATTCATAAACCGAGGTGTTCATAAACCGAGGTTCCACTGTACAGCTTTTGATTTTGAACCATGCCCGTGCCATATCTGGATAAGAGATATTCCAAAATACCTGTAACATCATTTGTGTATCTGTTTCCCAGGAGAGGTAGAAAATATTGTTTGTTTTGTAGTTTACTGCTCACTGTATAATTCTCCAAGGGGCAGATATTTCTAAGGAATTCCCCAGAGAGCTTCCTTTCTGAAAAATAAGCAGAAAATCTGTTATTTGCTGATGGGTGGGGATACACTGCATAGAAGGTTTCCATGTTCACCTTAGCAGCCCAAAGGATTAGACAGAATTTCAATGGACAACTTGGGGTCTTGTGTGCTGAGGGACCACTTATGCTAAAACATGCTTCTTCACTGTTCACATTTTTTGTGATGCACAATAGCTTCTGACAAATAAATTTGACCAGCTGATCTAGATTTTGTTTTCTCCATTTAAGCAGCAGTATGAAGAAGTTTGGCCACCTCATGAGAAGAGAAAACTCCCTGGAAAAGACCCTGATGTCGGGAAAGATGGAGGGCACAAGGAGAAGGGGACGACAGAGGACGAGATGGTTGGACAGTGTTCTCAAAGCCACCAACATGAGTCTGACCAAACTGCAGGAGGCAGTGGAAGACAGGAGTGCCTGGCATG
Source organism: Zootoca vivipara (assembly GCF_963506605.1). Lineage (NCBI taxonomy): Eukaryota > Metazoa > Chordata > Lepidosauria > Squamata > Lacertidae > Zootoca > Zootoca vivipara. The sequence goes on from NC_083292.1 coordinate 6,073,474, forward strand.
CTCTGGTCCATGGGGTCACGAAGAGTCAGACACGACTAAACAACAACAACAACAACAACAACAACAACAACAACAATGAAGAAGAAGTTCTACATATTACAAATATGTTGTAGCTGGAACATTTGCCTGAAACGGCATTTGGAACAAGAAAGCCCATAGATTAGGAGTTACCTTGTTTAATGAGCTGGCTGAAGGATTATTCTAATAGATGAGTCCTCAAACAGGCAAGAGCCAGTACCAAATAGGGATTAAATGGTGCAAATTACCATACTTCACTCAATGATCAGTGCCATGGCTGTCAAGCATAATTACGCTGGAATAAATTATTCCTAAAACTGGACAACCTTCTGGTGAGAGGGAAGAATTAATAAACATTAGTCCTACCACCCAATTTTTTTTGGAGCCATATCTGGGTCAGGTTGTATGTTCCCCAAATTGGGTCAATCCAAGGCCCCAAATCAGGGATCCAGTCTGGGGCGGGTGGGGGGTGGGACCCTTGTGCAGATCTAATTTTCACAGGGAAATGTCGGTGGAGAACAATCCCAGGTTCATTTCGTGATTATTTCATTTCTCTTATTTATCCCAGCAGACCAATCCTTAAGAGTCCCATGTGTGGACTGTGCATATAGATTTATCAAACAAACAAACAACCACAGATGAATGCAGGAAGAAGATGAAACAGATTTTTGAGTAAACACATGCAAAACAGATATGGACCTAAAATAGACTGAAGAATGAATCATCTGCAAGAAGAATGCTGTGTTTCATGCAGCAATTGTGTTGGCCTAACCAATATCAAGATCTTTTTTTCAAGATCCTACCTCTTTAACAGGTCAATTTCTCAAGTCCCTCTCAATCTGTTCCAGTAATCCTGAGTAAAAGCACTGGCCCTTTCAAATGATGAGCCCGCTTCTCTGGAAAATTGTGAGCCAAACACTTTCACAGTTGATTCCATAATCTGCAGGTTATATAACTCCATTAAATTCAACACAGCCTAGTCAAGAGTGCAGGAAACAAATGTTCTTGTTCTTAAAGGCAATCTTAAATATTGTAATTTCACTGCTTTGTACAGTATTGTACCATGGTAACCATTTTACATCTCCACAGTAGATCAGAGAAGAATTCAAAATAAAATGCTCATCCACGTTTTTAAGCATCTTATACAGTGGTACCTCTACTTACAAATAACTCTACTTACGAATGTTTCTACTTACGAATGGAGCTCCGTCCGCCATCTTGGATGCGGTTTAGATAGGATTTTTTCTACTTACGAATTTTTAGATAGGGTTGCTTCGACTTACGAATTTTTTTCTTCCAATGCATTTCTATGGGATTCGACTTACAAATTTTTTTGACTTACAAATGTGTGTTCGGCACGCATTAAATTCGTAAGTAGAGGTACCACTGTATTGAGTTAGACCACTGGTCTATCCTAACTCACTACTTTCTCCTCTAACTGGTCCCAAGAAGAGACATAGGTTGGATTAGGCCAAAGGTCTGTGTTTCTCACAATCCCGTGTTTCTCACAATGGCCAACCACATGCATCACCAGATGCCTGCAAGCCAGACCCAAGTGCAACAGCACTCTGCCCATTTGTGAATCCCATTAACAGTCATGACTCCCCCCCCAAGGAGTTTTGGGAAGTTTCATTTGTTAAGGGTGTTGACAGTTGCTAGGAGGCCCCTGTTCCCCACATAGAGTTGTAATTCCCAGAGTGGTTTAACAATGGAAAATGGTTGGGAAGACAGAATGGAAATTTGGAGTGGGAAGAGGGAAGGGCATGACTGAAATCCTGAACAGTGGAACTCCATAATGCAATTTTGTGGTTGTTGCAGGTTCTGCTTGCTATGACAAATACAACCCTACCTTCCTTGTGATTGTTCTGCCAGGAAAGAGAGTTTCACAGGAATACAGGAAGCTGCTTTATACAGACCTAGGCCATTGGTCCCAAACCAAAGATATTTTCTACTGTTTTTCTGCTTTAATTTGTTGCATGATATTTGTAGGTTGGTCTTGGAGAGTTCGAACTCTTGGACAACTTAATTTGTATGACAGAAGTGTTTGTGTGTGCATGTGTAAGTGCCGATCCAATAATGAGTATTTGGACATAATAATATATTTCAACATGAGGTCTGTAATTGGTCTCAGCACCACCGGTATCTCAAAGTACAACTCCTATAAGCAAATCATGCTGGACTGTATCTTCCTACCACCCCCCCCTCTCTCTTTCATATATATATATATATATATATATACACATTTAATGGTTTTAGTTTACTAACTTAACACCGTTTGTTGAGCTTGCATTAATGTTCCCTTCCATCGGGGAGTGATTGTCATCTTCAATGAGTGGTCAAAAGGAGAGAAGCAATGGACTAAAAGCCCTATGGTGTAGTGGGCCAGCATGGTGTAGTGGTTAAGAGCGGTGGTCTCATAATCTGGTGAACCAGGTTTGCTTCCCTGCTCTTCCACATGCAGCTGCTGGGTGACCTTGGGCTAGGCACACTTCTCTGAAGTCTCTCAGCCTCACTCACCTCAGAGTGTTTGTTGTGGGGGAGGAAGGGAAAGGAGATTGTTAGCTGCTTTGAGAATCCTTAAGGGGAGTGAAAGATGGGATATCAAGTCCAAAATACTCCTCCTCCTCCTCCTCTTCATTTACATAAATGGCTGGTGGCAGAGATGGTGGAGAAAAGCTGGTGAGATGCCAGTAAGTGAAAGAACATTTCATCAGAGGTGATTTGATTATTCTGCTTGCATACTTAATTTAAGAGGGCCTTCATATGTGGGCCTTCATATGTTGTTCAGCTTCAACTCCCATCATCCATGTCCATTGGCCATGCTAGCTGGGGGTTGATGAGAGTCCAACTTCATCCTTAGGGCCATAGGTGCACCACCCATGATTGGCACAGGCTGGAAAAGGTACTTTAGACAAAGGTCTTTTGTGGTCCTATCTGGGTATGCCAGGCACTGAACCTAGGGTCTTCTGCCTCCAAAACAGGTGTTCTAAGACTGTGTGATGGTCCTTCCTTATTGCTTGATCCTTTACTTAATCCAGCTGCCAGCAAGTGCTGAATATGCATGTGTAAACCAGCACAGAGACAGTATCCAATTTATGTGCTTAGAAGAACCACTCCAGGAGATTTCCAGTGGTTCAGACTTCACTCTTAGGATAATGGGAAAACAAGGGGTTTGAATAACAGGATAATTATAGCTAAGAGTTTACAACAGCTTCAATGATGCTCATTCAGAGTGTTGGGAAGAGTCGTGTAATTATGGAAGAGAGGTATCAGCGAATTGTGCAGGATAATCAACTAAATTAAGTCTCCAATGGTCAAACACATCCCTCTGCTATCTCTATTGACCTCAGAGCCGTTCTGCCAACAAATGGTATTTGACCACTTACACATTTTACGGTGTAGAAAAGATCTGCTTGGAGATCCTGTCAGTTGCAAAGTTTGCCAAGAAGCAATTGAATGTTTGTCGAGAGATTCTGCCTTGAAGGATGCTTGTAGCTCTTCTGTTTGCAGTGGTTGGAACAAGAGGTCTGTATTATAATTACAATGACAAGGCAGCGAGGGAGCCTGCTGCTCAGGAAGAGTCGTAGCACTTTTCAGTGATGGGTCTGGACTGTTCAGAATATGAACCCCAGTTTTGAAATCTATATCCCGTTGCAAATTGGGTCCAAGTCCCTGGAAAGTTCCTCCTGGCTCAGAATGGGATTCATCCCTATGGAAAGTCGTGGGGAATTGGGAGGCGATTTGTGAAAGAAGCATTTCCCCCTACACCCAGGAAGGAGGCTCCAGAGGCAAGGAAATGGTAGAAAAGTTCATATTCATTAAATATAACAGAAGATCGGCAACCTGATTCACCAAAGTCCGAAAGTATGGGCAGGTGAAGTTCTGGGGAAATTGGGCAGAGACACATCCTTCTCGACCCCTGGGCATGTTGACAGCTGCAAGCAATGTTCCCTAACACAACACATCTTTGCATGTTACTTTCACTAATATATGCAACTTTGTACAATTTGCTTGGCTTGAGAACTGCATTGCAAATTTCAGTGAAGTACAAGTTCCAGAGGATGATTGTGTTCTCCTTCACATATTGGTTTGAAAAGTGCAAATTGGGTAGTTGCTCATTAAGATTCAAATAAAATATAATTTCTCCCCATCCCTAGCTAGGGCTCATGTGCTTCCTCCTTCCATCTCAGGGGAATGTTATTGGGAGAGTGGATGGATTCCAAGCTTCCACTGATTTGCCATGAGATTTCCCCTAAATACCTCTTTTTCATCAGATAAGGAACATCCGTAGAAGTTTCTATGGCTGCAAAGAGGATTCATTCTTGCTTTACCCACAAATCTCACTCTCTGCCCACAGAGGGAGGGATCTACTCTAGTCTATGGCCCCTGGGACCACAGGATTGCAGTCTAAAACTCAGGTTAACTCACACCTATCTGCATGTAAAACTCATCCCAGGCCACATCTTTTAAAAGTTTAATAAGTCCACAGCAACAGAACCTGGAATTAATCCAGCATTTTTTGTGCATCAGTGATGCTGGCCTTTCCAAGTGAGATTTCCCCCCCTTTCCTTAGTAAATAATTGGGTTTTTTGACTTCTCCAAGCTGCTACATTGTGATAAGCTATTTGGGAGGTAAGATGAATCAGGACAGTCTTTCCCCCTATCATTAGAAAATAATAGCCAGTCTTTCCCCCCTACGATTAGAAAATAATAACCAGTCTTTGGGGAGACATTTCCCCATATTTGCAATTTGTAAAGATCAGCTCAGCTTGCTGAACAATGGATTCCATCTGGAGAACTCATAGTTTTACTGTTCTTTTTCAGGGATTTCATATTCTATAGAGTTTTAATATCTGCGTTAGGCACATTGAAGTACTTGTTGCGTTAAACATGGCATATAATTTAGAATGATAGTAACTGGGCAAAGTAATAGATGCAACTTTCCAGTGGGTGATAAATGAATGGAGCAACTTCTTGAGATGAATCAAACCGGAAGGATCATTCCAAGGAAACTGTGCAATATTTTCCCTCACCCAATCAAGTGGAATCCTTGCATGAGGACTAGCAACATACTGTTGAGCAATCACAGAGAAAAAAGTACAGGGAAAGAGAGATGAGCACTGCTACTGCCAGTACGGGCGCTGCCAGTATGGGCCACATGATCTCCTGCAATGATTTTGCAAAGTTTTTTGCAGATAAAGTCGCTCAGATTCGGGAAGAGGTAGACTCCACCATGGGAGCAGGGCCGGGGCGGGGGAGTGCTAGAGTCCTGTCTAGTCAAGTTGTGTGGGATCAATTCCAATCTGTTACCTCCGAGGATGTGGACAGGCTGCTTGGACGAGTGAAACCAACCACCTGTCTCCTTGACCCTTGCCCATCCTGGCTTATAAAAGCTAGCTGGGAAGGGCTGGGCGATGGGCTTCGCCAGGGCCGGTGCGTCCATTTAGGCAAACTAGGCAGTTGCCTAGGGCGCCGAAATGGAGGGGCGCTGGCTAGCCTGCCCCCCTCCTGCCCCCGCCACCCGCCACGGCGGGAGTGGCGGCTTGCGCGCCTCCTTGGCGGGCTCGGGCTCGGCGGCGTCCCAGGAGCGCCGGAACCCCAGCTGCAGCAGGCAGAGGAGGAGAGTGGTGGAGAGCAGGCAGAGGTGCAGCGTGCAGCCCTTCCCTGGCTGCCTCTCCTTGGCCGCGCAGCGCCACCGGCTCATGCTGCTGCCAGGGACGAGAGCGGGCGCCGGCAGCTCCAGGGCGAGCGGGCGGCTCTCTTCTCCTCCGCGCTCCTGCCGCTGGGCTCGTGCCTTGCCCAAGGACACATGTCGGGGGAAAGTTTGGGCTCTGGCTGGCAGGAGTTCCTCCCCTCTTCTCCTGCCCCAGCTGTGAAGCGGAGGGCGCCTCAGAGCCGCCTCCTCCCGGCCACTGGGCAAGGGACGGGAGCCTCGCTGTAGCTCTTGGCGGCCACCCCGAGGCTCTGCGGGGCCCTTGGTCCTCTTCTTGCTCTCTCCTTCCTTCTCCCCCGCTCACTCAGACCATATTTCATATTCCTTCTCCCCCCCCCCCGCTCATTCAGACCATAATTCACTCATGTTTGAAATATGATTGGCCGGGGGGGGGCGCCAGAAGGTGATCTCGCCTAGGGCGCCAAAAACCCTAGCACCGGCCCTGGGCTTCGCTGGTTATGCTTCTCTCTGTGAGGGAGCCTCCCCAGACCCGCTGAAAGAGGCGGTTATTAAACCGCTTCTTAAAAAACATCTTTAGATGCGGCTAATTTGGCCAACTTTCGCCCAGTCTCAAATCTTCCATTCCTGGGCAAGGTGATTGAGCGAGTGGTTGCTGAACAACTCCAGGCACGCCTGGAAGAAGCGGACCATTTGGATCCCTTCCAGTCGGGATTCAGGCCTCACCATGGGACTGAAACTGCCTTGGTCACACTGGTTGATGATCTCCGGCAGGCTAGAGACAAAGGTGAGAGCTGTTTCCTAGTTCTGCTGGATCTCTCAGAGGCTTTTGACACCATCGACCAACCATCGACACCATCGACCAACATCCTTCTGGACCATCTAAAGGGCTTGGGAGCTAGGGGCACTGTCATACAGTGGTTCCGCTCCTTCCTCCTGGGCCGTGTTCAGAAAGTGGTGGTGGGTGATGAGTGTTCAGACCCGCAGGCCGGGGGGGGGGGGATGTGAATCACCACTTCACCCCCCCTCCCAAAATTTAGGGAAGAAAAGACTAAAGGATTCCGCCCAAGGCCTTAAACTGCCAGAGTTGTGATGAATTGCTACAGGGAAGACAAAACCTTCCTTCCTGACTCTTCAACAGCAACCAGTCAAAAGACCATAGCAGCACCCGCTAAACAGGAAGAAAAAAGGTTAACTTGTAAACAAGAAACATTAAACAAAGGGAGGGGTGGGTGGGTGAAGCTCCTGAACAGACTACCTGGCTGCTGCTGGCTCCACCCCCTATTTATGCGACTGGCTCTTCCTCTCAGCCGTGTAAATTGACTGAGGCTGGGCGTGAACCTCCAAAGAATAACACTGAGAAGCCATCAGGGGATATGGGGCTATAGGGTGGTAGCCTACTTATAAAGGTGAACATTGCATTTGTTGCTCCACCCATTTTTCTCACTGGCCCTGCCCACCATTGGGATGTGATCCACATAATGTAGCCCACAAGGAAACATGACTCTTGGGAAAAGGTCCCCCTGCCCACCCGTTCTACAGACTTTGCTACAGCAGACACTAAAACTTCTGAATGAAAGCTTTGGGCTGGTCCATATCAGCTTTTTCACTCTCTCTTTTAATATTATTATTCTTAAAAATTGCATTAGGAGCAAAATGGCAATGTTTGACAATTTCTGGTGTCTTCAATTTCCTAGCTGATTTTTAAAAATAATAATACAAGAAAGCCCCTATTCAATTATAACACTTCCCAGAGGAAAAATAAATATAGCAGAAATCATTATCCTCCCCATCTCTTTGAACAAAAAACACCTTTTATATTTTAAAAGCATTCAGAAAAGCTGAGCTGGGAAGGAAGTTACCAGACAAATACATGCCAGTTAACATTTAAAAAAAAATGAAGAGAGGCTAATTTATACTGCATCCATGCTGTGCTTCATGAAAGGTCATCAAAATGGTTTGCTGTGAATGGAAACTAATGTGTTAAATTTCTTCACCTAGTGCTATCACCGTGAAATCACTTTTAAGTGACGAGCTGATCTTTCAGATTGTGCTCTTCTCAATAAGAGCTCCAAGCTTTACTTTGGGGTAAACAAGGAATGAGCTATTAATAACCGAGCAGCATTCAAAGAACCATATGAAGACTCCCTGGAATAAATCCTTCATTTGGTCTGTCCTGAATCCTGCTATTTCGCACCATTGGATGACTCCAGGCTCTAGGGTCAGCCCAAACCCAAACCTAGGGTCAGACTCCCTGGAAAAGACCCTGGTGTTGGGAAAGATGGAGGACACAAGGAGAAGGGGACGACAGAGGACGAGATGGTTGGACAATGTTCTCGAAGCTACCAACATGAGTCTGACCAAACTGCGGGATGCAGTGGAAGACAGGAGTGCCTGGCGTGCTCTGGTCTATGGGGTCATGAAGGGTCGGACATGACTAAACAACAACAACAACAATGAAGAAGTTCTACATATTACAAATATGTTGTAGCTGGAACATTTGCCTTAAAACGGCATTTGGAACAAGAAAGCCCATAGCTTAAGAGTTACCTTGTTTAATGAGCTGGCTGAAGGATTATTCTAATAGATGAGTCCTCAAACAGGCAAGAGCCAGTACCAAATGGGGATTAAATGGTGCAAAATACCATTAGTGAAGACAGGAGTGCCTGGCGTGCTCTGGTCCATGGGGTCACAAAGAGTCGGACACGACTAAACGACTAAACAACAACAACAATGAATATTGTACAGGAGATTTCCATGTACCTGCATAGGAACACAGGAAGTTGCTTTCTACTGAGGCTGTACCTGCATTATGCATTAAGATATCTTTATTGTTAAAGGGGTATCATACCAGATGGGGCTCATCAAATTGGGAAGGGAGCCCATCTAGGAGAAGGAAAACTCTGATCCTAAACCTCTATTGCCTAGTAGCTATACTTATTCATGAGAGATGGTTCGGGAGTAAACCCTGAGGAGCTATCCATACCCGCCGCCTTGCAAGGCATCTTCAGGGAAAGAAAAGGCTAAGAAGTTGAGTTTCTAAGGCAGTTTGGATGGTGCCTTCTATCCCCCAATTCAGCAACTCCTGCACAGGGCCGGCCCTACGGCCAGGCTGGGCCATGGCACCACGGCGCCGGCTCGCCAGGGGGGCGCCGCGAGCTGTGCCCGCCCACTGGCCGGCCGGTCCGCCGCGCAGCTGCGTCCACGGCAACCGCGCTGTGCCTGCCCGCCCGCCGCGCAGCAGCGCCTGTGGCAGCCGCGCCGCGCCTGCCTGCCCACCGCGCTAGGAAATGGGGCTGGGGGGCGCCGGAGGGATCAGTCGCACTATGGCGCCAGGGGTGCTTAAGACGGCCCTGCTCCTGCAACCAAGCTAGTGCTTAAGTGTATTGCTCTGTTTTCCTTTGGAAGGGGGGGGGGTTTGGCATCTGGGCAGCCCAGGCCCTTCATACACACTGCCCAGGCTCATGCCCCAGGGAGGTCACTTTGGTGCAGCTAACGCAGCAGTATGCCTTCACCTCCAGAGGCGCACTCCATTGTCCTTCAAGACAGACAGATGTCAACAACTTCCTTAAGCCTTTTAAGGAAGCTATGCTTCAGAAGATGGGCTTCTTAGTATTTTGCTTTAAGCTGTAGATTTTTTCCGCCAAAATCTGACAGCAAAAAGCCCCACAATATTTTAGTAGCTGCTGTCACAGCCATGCCTCGCCTCGTGGAGAAAGCACAACCTTGCTTAGGACATCCTTTGGGTGAGAAGTCTTAGAGATGGGTAAACCTCCATATTATGCATGCGAGTTGTGATCAGATCACCTTTTTGTGCCCGTGTCTCTGGAATGACAGAGCATCTCACACATTGGCAGGGGCTTTATTCTTGAAAATTATGTGATGCTGGCATTTAATTGTATATATTTGGTCCCCTTGCTCTGGTACAGCATAATCCTTCTTAAATTAGGTATCACGACCATGGATGCACATTTTTTAATAATGCGGTTCTGAAGCCGTGATCAGAGCCCTAGCAACAAGCAATGTGTATGGGGAAAAGCATACTCTTGGTGCCGGAATGCTAATGTGACAATTAATCATCATGATATTCTTTGCTTACTTATCCTTTCTATTTTCCTCAGTTGCGAATATAAGCGTGTGTCTGTGTCTGGATCAACTCAGTAGAAACCCATACATCTAAAAATTCATCTCTCAAAGAGCGACATTAAACATTTCACAGCGGGAACCAAACTAAAATCAATATATATTATAGCATTCAATTGTAGAGCAAACACCAGGGTTTGGAATGCAGAGGGACATTTTAGGTGCTGATTTAAATGTTTTTTCTCTGCAAAGGTGCAATAGATACAAAAGCTTGCTGCTCACAACAGCTAGAATGGGGTTTATCTCATCTTAAAATGAAAGGATTCCTATGGTTTGGTGGCAAAGCTGAACTTCCCATCAAAGATTCTCCATGGGAAAATAATGATCCCCTCCTTGGAGAGTGGCCAGTGGTGCTTGTTTTGCTCTGGTCCAAATCCCCCCCCCAAAAAAACCCACCTCGTGGAGCAGGATGATTGAATGAGTTTTGCCGAGTTCAGTCAGAGTAGACAAGTGGGACCTGCAACCTTGTGTCACATGCATCCTCCTCCAGCTCCTTCAAGGCTTAGTTTCCAGACCCTTGATCATCTTGGTTGCCCTCCTCCGCACACATTCCAGCTTGTCAACATCCTTCTTAAATGGTGGTGCCCCGAACTGGACACAGTATTCCAGGTGTGGTCAGACCAAGGCAGCATAAAGGTAAAGGTAAAGGGGCCCCTGACCATCAGGTCCAGTCGTGTCCGACTCTGGGGTTGCGGCGCTCATCTCGCTCTATAGGCCGAGGGAGCCAGCGTTTGTCCGCAGACAGCTTCCGGGTCATGTGGCCAGCATGACAAATCTGCTTCTGGCGAACCAGAGCAGCACACGGAAACGCCGTTTACCTTCCCGCCGGAGCGGTCCCTATTTATCTACTTGCACTTTGATGTGCTTTCGAACTGCTAGGTTGGCAGGAGCTGGGACCGAGCAACGGGAGCTCACCCCGTTGCAGGGATTCGAACCGCCGACCTTCTGATCAGCAAGCCCTAGACTCTGTGCATTAACCCACAGCGCCACCTGGGTCCCCCACAGCGCCACCTGGGTCCCAAGGCAGCATAGAGTGATACTATTACTTCCCTTGATCTGGACACTATACTTCTGTTGATGCATCCTAGAATAGTGTTAGCTTTTTTTGCTGCTGCATCACGCTGTTGACTCATGTTAAGCTTGTGGTCCACCAAGACCCCTAGATCCTTTTCACAAGTACTGCTAGTAAGCCAGAATTCCCCCATCCTATATTTGTGCATCTGGTTCTTCCTGTCTAAGTGCAGAACCTTACATTTGTCCCCATTGGAATTCATTTTGTTGGCTTGCACTCAGTCAATCAAATCAACTCAATAAATTTATGGCAAAATTGGTGTTTTTGTAAAGTTTTTGAACAGCAACTAAAGATTCTTAAAAATTCTTAACCATTCAAAAAGTCCTGTTTCTCAAAATTCTAAATGTGCCCACTGGTCCAAAAAACTTGGCGACACCTGTCCTGGTTCATATTTAATAATAATAGAAACATGAATTGCAATGGAAATGCAGCCAGATGGGTGGGGTATAAATAATAAATTGTTGGTTTTGCTGCTGCTGCTGCTGCTGCTGCTGCTGTTATTATTTTTATTATAGCCGTCCTCACTTAACCTCTGTTCTGGTTTTGGTCTGGCTATCCACTACCTTGCTTTCAGATTCTCACTCTTAGATTCATTCTGCCTCCTCTCTTCGATTCCTCACTCTGTGCTTGTGCCCTTTGCTCATCTTTGTCTCATCTTCTTATCCAGAGCAGTTTTATAAAAACAGAGCTGTCTTCCTCACTGACCTCCCTCCCTCCCTCCTCTCCCTCCCTCTCTCCCTGTCCTTCATTTTGTCTATTTCTTCTATATAAAGCCAACTACATGACCCCCTCCTCTGCTTAAGGCAAGCCCCTCTTAAGATCTCTGTCTCATCTTGTTCTTCTTTCAAAAGCCTAATATTTTGTTCACACACTCCAAACGTCTTGAGTGTGTTTATCATTGATCAGCACTCCTTTTTGTCTCCCTCTTGAGTTATTACTGCTTTCATTTCCCAAACTGTTGGATATAAAGCCCATTATTCGAAAATGCTGGTGCTCTAATGCAGGGTTAGCCAATGTGGTGCTCTCTCTCGATATTGTTGAACTCCTACTGCCTGTATCTATGATCCTGCTTGGACCTGACAGGCACGCAGGCAGGGAACTGGTTGCTACCTGTAGATCAGGGATGGGGAATCTGTGGCCCTTCACATTGTTGGACTTCAACTCTCATTATGCTTGGCTATTGGTCACGCTGGCTGCTGGTGATGGGAGCTGGCAAGACTTTCCCCACTTGTGATTCTCAGCAAGGTTTAAAGGGGGAGGAAATAATCACAAGGAGGTGATGTAGAGATATTTGAATGTACCATAAAATACGCTTGCACTCAGCTGCTGCTTGTGGGCTTCCGATAGGCATCTGATGGCTAGACTAGATGGGACTTTGACTTGGCCCCTCTAGGATCATCTTAGGTTTGTACCTAGCTAGCTGCACCATCTGCCTTCAATCCCCGGCCTATTCAGGTAGACCTCAGAGATCACTGCTTGAAACCCTGGTCAGCCACTGCCAGCCACTGTCGAAAACATGGAGCCAGATGGATTCATGGTGTGACTAGGTAAGAGGCAGCTTCCTGTGTTCCTGTTTAAGCAGAGGACTCTAGGCCAATGTTAGAGCAACTGCCTTGCATGGAGAAGGTCCAAGGTTCAACCCCAGGCATCTCCAGGTAGGGCTGGAAGAGACTCCTGTCTGAAACCCTGAAGAGCCACTGCCAGTACTGAGCAAGAGGGACCAAAGGTCAGACTGGGTATAAGGCAGCTTCCTATATTCCTATCTTTGCCCCATTTTGAGCTTTGTCTCTTTCCCCTCCCTCTGATGTACCCACATAGGCCAGTCTGGCTGCCCACATGTTTCCCATGATGTTCCAATATGGAATAATGCCCCTTTAGCAAGTTAGAGCAGAAGAAGACCTCTAACTTTCCCCAGCTGTCAGGTGTAGGCAAAGAGCTGTTCACAGCTCCAATTATTTTGCCACGTTGCATTGTAATTCCTCTCCCTTGATGTTTGCCTGGGGCTGTCACATTCGTGAGGAGTGCATCCTGATCACAATGCTCTTGGTTTTCAAATATTTGGGTAGGACATCAAAGTGTGTCACTTCCTTTGTTCCTATACCGTGTGTGTGTGTGTGTGTGTGTGTGTGTGTGTGTGTGTGTGTGTGTAACACTAACCATGCCACACACCTCTAGAAGTTAATTACAAAACAGAAAACAGGATGTAGGGAGAATGGTGATGCTTGCTTAAGATTTGCTTCCTTAAGATTTATGCTATCTGCTATTGAAAAGAAAAAGGGCTTTTCCGGGGGGTGGGGGGAAGAGATTTTTGGCCTTTGAGCATATCTTTAGCAACCACTTGTTGACATTTAAACCTAGATGAGCAACTCAAAGGTACACTCTGGACTGTGATGGAACAGAAACAAACATAGGGAAGCTTTTATAACTCTCATTATCCCTAGATTTGGAATTAAACAGCTGATTTTCTATGCTTCCAAGAGGTCACATCAAACCAGACTGGATTTCTCTACAAGCCACTCATCAATAACACAAGAGTACCGAGGCGCCAACTTGTGCCAAAGATTGAGGGGGCTGATGCCGTGTGTGTGGTGCCATATGTCATGATGCATTTCGGGAGGAGCCAGGGGGCAGAGCTGAATGCGGTGGCCGGCAGCTCCTCCTCTCACTCTGGGCCTCTGTCATGGGCCAGGAGGAGGAGGAGGAGGAGGAGAAGGAGGAAAGGGAGGGCCTCCGTTTCCCACTGGTGGAGGTGGTGGGTCATGCACCAAGGTCTCCCTCAGGTTGGCAGGTGTGGAGAGCCCTGTGGTTTGGGGCTGAGGAGGGGAAGGGAGACAGAGGCAGGCAGGCAGGCAGGCAAGCAGCAGCAGCAACAACAACAACGGCTATCCTTGCCCCCTTCCAAAGCTGCCTTCTCACGACCCTGTCAGCCACCTGCACCTTCAAGATGCCAATGGAGAGCAACTGCCTCCTTTCCCCCACCGGCCGGCTGGCCGACCAATGGCTATTCCACACGTTTGTCTGTGAGGCCCCACCTCAAAATGTTAACAACATGTACAAGATATAAATACACAGTTTAAAACTTTAGATGTGTGCAAACAGCATTTAAAACAGACAGCCCATTAGAAAAACATACTAAAAAACAACAACCAAACAATTAAACCCTGTGTGTGTATATGCATAACCAGCACTCACTGTGCTAAATTGTTTTTGGAAGAGAAAAGGTTATTAAGGGCTTGGAGAGCAGGAAGGGTGCACATGCACAGAGCATTACAAGAGCTGTGACCGTGATCCGGCTGGTGCACACAGCTCTCTTCCCTCCTTGGTGGGGACCCAAGGGTCAGAGAGGGAGGGGAGCTGAATAGCACGAGTGAGTGCCACGATTGAGATGGAGCCTGTGGAATAGTATAAGAAGAGCCCTCTGGATCCAATGGTGGACTTTCAACAGTTCCCTTGCAACACAAAAATTTGGCACCCCCTGCCTCTCTCGCTCCGTTCTGCAGCATTGTTTTGGTGCCCTCTGGCAGTGTGGTGCCCAGCAGGCCCGTCCTAGCTATAGAGGCTAGTGGCGCAGAGAACCACGGCGCCGGGCACTGGAGGGCACTGGAAGGGCGCCAAGTGAGCGCAGGGTTCCGGCGATCTGGCCAGGACTGCGCTCCTTCTCCGAGAACTCTGCACTGCGCCTCCTTCTCGTTTCCCCAGCGCTGGGTTCCGCTCAGTCAAGCTTCGCCACCAGCGCACGCACAGCACCCAAGCAGCTCTTGCTGGTCCCGCGGTGCGCGCACTGGTGGCGAAGCTTGACTGAGCAGAACACAGCACTGGGGAAATGAGAAGGAGGCGCAGCGCGGAGTCCTCGGAGGTGGCCTCCCGCTGCTGCCGCGGTCTGCTTGGCACTCCCGGGCCCTTGGAGAGGCTCGGGGGGGGGGGGCTGGAGGGACCTAGCGCCAGGGCGCTGGATGGGCTTAAGACAGCCCTGGTGCCCAGTGTGACCACACTGGTCATGCCACCCTAAAACTGCCTCTGTCTGCATCAGGCCCATGTATTGGCAAACAATGGAAGTCCGTTGTTATTCTGAGGGTTTTTAAGTGGCATACAAAAATGCTGTTTCATGTAATCCTGTGCAGCCTGAGGCTTTTAAGCAGTTAATTCAGCTTTCTATGTTCCTGTGTCGTTATGAACAAGAACTCAGCTCCAGCTTTCAGCAAAACTGTGCAAAATGATGGGATATAGGAAGCTGCCTTATAGTGAGACAAGCTATTTGTCCACTGGACTCAATATTGGCAACACTGACTGGCAGTGATTCTCCTGGATTTCCGACAACGGACATGCAGGTGCGACTTGGAGAAACCTAGGAGGCGCGGGTGGTGGTCTAAACCACTAAGCCTCTTGGGCTTGCTGATTGGAAGGTCGGCAGTTCGAATTCTCATGACGGGGTGAGCTCCCGTTGCTCTGTCCCAGCTTCTGGCAACCTAGCAGTTCGAAAGCACACCAGTGCAAATAGATAAAAAGGTACCACTGTGGCGGGAAGGTAAATGGGATTTCCGTGCGCTCTGGTTTCCATTGCAGTGTTTCGTTGCGCCAGAAGAGGTTTAGTTATGCTGGCCACATGACCCGGAAAGCTGTCTGTGGACAAACGCCGGCTCCCTCGGCCTGAAGCGAGATGAGAGCCGCAACCCCATAGTCACCTTTAACTGGACTTAACTGTCCAGGGGTCCTTTACCTTTACCTTACTTGAAGAAGCCAGTGTTTGAACCTGGGACTTTCTGCACTCAATGCAGATGCTCTACCCAGAAAGCAAATTGGTCTGGAAAGCAAACCCAAAGAGTCATTTTGAACAGCCACATTCTGCAGCATGTCTTAAAGCCTGGTGATATAAATTTCTATTGGCTGTATATAATGTTTATCTGAGCAGATATCATTTCTCCTGCTTGTCTAAAAGGAAAATATAGTAGCTGCTTGTACGTTAGCGGAGATGCTGGTCACTGGGATTCTTTCTGTCTCGCTGGTGATGTAAGTCCAAAGAAAAAGGATTATTTTAACTGGAGAGATGCAGGTGCAGTAGACCAGACAATTTGGCCCTTAAATCTTGTAATGGCACACAAGGTTGCAAATTTACCCTGCAGCTGCCGTTATGTGAGTGAAATAAAAGATGGAAAGGTTTATTGCTTTCCTGGGTGAGATCCCTAATGCATGATATTCTTGGGAAAGGTATGCTGGTAAGTGTGATGAGAGGTTATGAATTGTGTAAAGAAACACATAAAACTTTCCTGCTGAAAGATTTGTATTTTAAAGTCCAGGAGGGCAAGACAAGGCATGTAACACAAGAGTACTGCTAACAGTGTTTTATATTATTTGGGGTGTGAATTCTTTGAGGTTTTTCATTATTGTTATTTTTAATATGACAGGCCACTTGCAATTCACTGTAGACAGAATGAGGTTAAAAGAAAAGAAAAGAATGGAAATCTTAGCAAAATGACACCTGTAAGATAATGTCGTATACGTTCTATACGTAATCTAGTTGCACACAATTTGTGTCAAACTGGTGTGACCAACAAATTGAGCCCCAGAAGAGCCAAAACTTTATTTTGGATGACTGGGTGACCAGGAGCTGGAAGCTTGAATATCCTCACTCAGGACAAGGCTCTCAGGACTTGTCAGCACCCAATACTAGTCTTGAATGAGATTTCATCATTAGAGAAGGAGCCACTGTGGGCGATGGAGTGTGCAGAGGAAAAGCACATTAAGTAATAGTGCAACCCTCTACACGTCTACTCAGAAGTAAGTCCCTGTGAGTTCAGTAGGGCTTACTCCAGCAAAGAGGGTACAGAATGGTATTTGCCTCTGTGTATATGCTTGACATTTAAGCTTAATAAGCACTTTTTTCATTACATAAAAAAAATGTCAATCATGTTAACAAAATCACTATTCTATTTTCATTTATTTCTTAGATTTATATACTGCCCTTCATTAAAAGATCTCAGGGCAGTTCACAAGATAAAATCATGAGACAAAAGCACAAATAAATAGTTAAAACTAGGGTTGCCATAAATGTCCTCGAAAATTTGGACATATTGGAACCCATGCCAGAAGTGTAGATTTTGGCGAATTTCCTTCAAAACAGCTCAAAAACTACTACCGTACTACCACTACTTCTTTTAGATCTCGCCAAAAAAAAAAGCTTTTTGAAATATGGCAAATAAATTAATAATTCCCCCTCCCACAAATACATTTAATATTGATCAGCCACTATATATATGTTTCTATGATTTATGTAGCTTATATACAAAGTATATCTGGATTAATATTGATGTATTTATTTTCCTCTATTTGCAATTTTTTGGGGAGGGAGGTTTATTGGTTTATGATTCTTATTTTTATTAGGCATTTGTGGTTTTTATATTGTAGTTTTATGTTGTGAACTGCCTTGAGGTCCATGGATGAAGGGTGGTATACAAATTTAATAACAATAACAACAACAACAACAACAACAACTTTTCTTAAGAACTGCAGCCTCAGTGTTGCTGTTGTTGCTGATGATACAGAAACAGTATCATCGACTGGGGGTGGGGAATGTGTGTGCCTCCAGATGTTGCTCCCAACATTCTTGACCACTGGCCGCTCTGGCTGGCGCTGATGGGAACTGAAGTCCAACACCATAGAATCATAGAGTTGGAAGAGACCACAAGGGCCATCCAGTCCAACCGCCTGCCAAGCAGGAAACACCATCAAAGCATTCTTGACATATGCCTGGCAAGCCTCTGCTTAAAGACCTCCAAAGAAGGAGACTCCACCACACTCCTTGGTAGCAAATTCCACTGCCGAACAGCTCCCACTGTCAGGAAGTTCTTCCTAATGTTTAGGTGGAATCTTCTTTCTTGAAGTTTGAATCCATTGCTCCGCGTCCGCTTCTCTGGAGCAGCAGAAAACAACCTTTCTCCCTCCTCCATATGACATCCTTTCATATATTTGAACATGGCTATCATATCACCCCTTAACCTTCTCTGCTCCAGGCTAAACATACCCAGCTCCCTAAGCCATTCCTCATCAGGCATCGTTTCCAGGCCTTTGACCATTTCAGTTGCCCTCTTCTGGACACGTTCCAGCTTGTCAGTATCTTTCTTTTAACTGTGGTGCCCAGAACTGGACACAGTACTCCAGGTGAGGTCTGACCAGAGCAGAATACAGTGGTACTATTACTTCCCTAGATCTAGATCAGGCATCCCCAAACTTCGGTCCTCCAGATGTTTTGGACTACAATTCCCATCATCCCGGACCACTGGTCCTGTTACGGTAGCTAGGGATCATGGGAGTTGTAGGCAAAAACATCTGGAGGGCCGCAGTTTGGGGATGCCTGATCTAGATGCTATACTCCTATTGATGCAGCCCAGAATTGCATTGGCTTTTTTAGCTGTTGCATCACACTGCTGACTCATGTCAAGTTTGTGATCTACCAAGACTCCTAGATCCTTTTCACATGTACTGCTCTCAAGCCAGGTGTCACCCATCCTGTATTTTTGCCTTTCATTTTTTTTTTGCCCAAGTGTGGTACCATTTAGAGGGCTGAAGGTTCCTCATCCCTGGCCTAGCTGGTCCCTCATGCTATTTTCACACAGGCAGCTGATCCTCCCCTGACCATGAAAAAGGGAGCTGTGGATTTGTGTGCATGGTTTTTCCTCTTCTAGCAACACTTGCTCTCCTTTCACTTCTGCAGAACTTCCCTTTTCAGTAGCAATCTGCTCAAAAAAAGACGCCGCTGTGTGGCATCAGTGGCAATGAGCTTTGTGGCAAGTTCTCCTGGCTGAAGTTGATGCCTTTGCTGACATACCCAATCGGCGGAGCAATTTCTTTAAGTGCCACCCAACCCCAGTCTGTGTAATGGGCTCCAGTAATTACAGATGACACGACTCTCATGATTCAATTTTGAGATGCTAAGAGAAAAGAGAAGGGTGTTGGGGAGGAGCGGAGAAATATTAATGGCCAGAGGCTGTCATCAAAAGGTTTCGAAGAGTTTATAGAGCTAATGGGATGTGGGTTGTTTTTTCCCTTCCTTCCCCTTCAGCTTTGTTGGTAACTCAATTAAGAATAAAACTAGCCACACTCTTAATGAGAGCATCAGGGTCTTGCCCAGCAACATTCTAAAATTTTAATATATGCCTCTTTCTATCAAAGTTAACTCCGTGTGATGTCTTGGTAGCTAAAGGGGAAACAACCAAGATATTTTCAGGCAGAGAAATTAGACTGTGCAGATCATGGATCTTGGTGCTGTGTGGATAACAAAAAGGTTCTGCAGAGATCTAGGGATGAACAGACCACTGTACTGCTTCCCATACTGGTGAGAGCTTTTTGTGTCGTAGCATTTTTCTCATACTATCACCTCCAAGGAGCTTAGGGCAATGGAGACGTGATGCCGTCAGACAGGACCAGCTCAAGTTTGTGGCCTGAGGCAATGGCATCCTCCCCCAAGCCAGTTGGCACGGCAGTTGAGTCTTCCTCCATTAGGGTTGCCATATTTTTAAAAAGTAAAAACCAGGACACCCCAAAAGTTGTTGAGCATTTTTAAGGAAGACCCCCAAAGTGTTGAGCTTCTTAAAGAAACAACTGAAATTTTTGAACCCGGAAGTTGTTGAACAACTTCTTCTCCTTCTCCTTCTCCTTCTCCTTCTCCTTCTCCTTCTCCTTCTCCTTCTCCTTCTCCTTCTCCTTCTCCTTCTCCTCCTCCTCCTCCTCCTCCTCCTCCTCCTCCTCCTCCTCCTCCTCCTCCTCCTCCTCCTCCTCCTCCATCAAAAAAAGCCAAAAACCCAAAATTTTCCAGTTGACTTGCAGCAACCCTGTGTCACAGGCTAACTGGTGGGTGCTTTACGTTACAGTGGGGGCTTGAAGCTTGTCTTCCCCATTTCTGTACCCCCAGTTACCCTGCTGCTGCAGTCAATTATATCACCCCCCGTGGTCTGAAAATAAATAATAATAATAATAATAATAATAATAATAATAATAATAATGGAGATACACTCTCCTGCATTCCCCATCCTGTATGCCAAGAGGAGAGCATTATTCTCCGCACTGAGCCTCAGGACAGCTAAGGTCTCTTCCCACAGCTAGGGCAGGGTGAACAACTTTTAAGCACAACAGAAATTGGGGAGATGCAAAGGACCTCTTTCCTGCTATGCCCCCTTGTACACATTAGCATCTCGGCAGCTGGCATCACCTGTGGTTCTCACAGACGTCTTGCTGAAGGCTGCAGATTGCTCTTTAGAACTTGGCTCTTTAGAACTCTGCCCACTCGAAAGGCCTTTCCTTTGCGAGGCAGCTGACTAGCGACTGAACAGGGAGTACTCCTGTAAAAGGCTATTAGAGTTTACCAGAGAAGAGAAAATACGAAAGCGGTAGAGGTCGATGTAAGTTCACCTTCTCCAAGTCCCGCAGTAAATGCTTGGATAGAGTTCTTTTTACAGGCCATCTCCTGAGGGAACTCTTGGATAGTTAGCGTGCTGAGCTGCCTGACATGAATTTCTTGGAAGAGTTGTTTGTCCAGCGTAATAATGAATGACTTATCAGTGGAAAATGAGTTTTCAGTCTCTCTTGCCAGACAGGTATGACACTTTTATCTCCACTGTGCTCCCAGTGTCACTCTTTTAAGAATGTTAAAGCCAAACGACATTATATATCGGAGATCCATTCTTCCTTCAGGCTATAAAATGACCAAACCACTCTGCCGGAGGGCTTTCTCCCCTCCACCGCCAAGGAAGCTTTGGGAAATGACATGCGGCATTTCTGTGACTCGCTGAGCTTGTCGCAACAGTGAGTGGCCAGGAGACAGCAGCATTGTGCCTTTCCACAGACAAATCCCATTCAGACAACACACACTTCTGATACCCTCAGTGTTTAACCCTTTGGAAGAGATGGTCCATATGGAGGTGGGGATGGGCAAATCTGTCAATTTCAGTTCCTCATGAAGACTTTAGGAATTGGCCAAAGGTTCTATTTATTAAAATGTAACAAGGAAGAACTCATGACAACCACATCTAATGGGCTTGGGCACGTTTAATCAGAACATCCTGGTCCTCACCAACAGGGAGCAACTGATCAATGAAGTGGATGTACTGGTAGCCTTGGGAGGAAGTGATAATGTCCTATTGGGTTTCATTATACAGAGGTAAGGGAAAGCTGAGTTTAGTCAGATGTGCACCTGGACTTTCAGAAGTCAGCCAGGCTTATGATGACGTCCCCCATTGTCACGGTCTGGTCAGCGGGAGGTAGCAGGCCCGCCTGAGGACGTCAGGACCGGGGGGCAAGATGGTGGTGTGGAAGCAGGAATGGGGTCCGGATGGTGCAGGGCTGAGGGTCCAGCAGCAGGCAGTCGCAGGGTCAAGGAACCGAAGGTTGGGAAGCAGGACGTTACGGAGGCGAAGGCCCGAGGGTCAAAAAGCAAGGCGGAGGCAAAGGTCTGGGAGTCGAGGAGCAAGCCGTCGGCAAGGCGAAGGTCCAAGGGTCGAGGAGCAAGGCATCAGCAAGGCGAAGGTCCAAGGGTCGAGGATCAAGGCGTCGGCAAGGCGAAGGTCCAAGGGTCGAGGAGCAAGGCGAAGGATCAAGGAACAGGAGGCCAGATGCAACAAAGCAGGGATCATGTTGCTCTGGCAAAGAGCTGAAGGGAAATGCTGAGTTTTTATCCCTCCCACCTTTTGCCACCAGGTGCAGTGAGTTATCAAGTGGCCTCACCTGAGTGGCCACTCCTTGCTTCTCCAGCACAAGCTGAGGCAGGCCCCAGTCCTGCAAAGCACTACAGGCCCCAGAGCCTGACTCCTGCCCATTCTCTTGGCACCCATGATATTCTTGCAGAGAAGCTGGTAAAATGTGGGCTGGACGAGTTAACAGTTAGGTGGATTAGTAGCTGGTTGACTGACTGAACTAATGGTTCCTCATCCTCCTGGGGTGGGGTGCCACAGGGTTCTGTCTTGGGCTTGTTGTCGTTCAACATATTTATAAATGTCTTGGATTATGGAATTGAGGGCCAAACCACCCCAGATCATCTCCAGTGAGAACTCCAAACCAGTAGTCCTCCGCAGCCAGTCAACAAAAGGGGGTGGTTAGTGAAGTGGTCTGTGTATCAGAACATGTACTGGGAAGCTGATTGTGTTGTAAGTCTCTTACCTGCCTGTCTGAAATGCCAAATAAAAAAGACAGTTAAAATAAAACTGAAGCCCACCATAAGACAACCAAATTAAGAGCAGTGTGAAGTAGGTCGGAAAAGGTAACCCAAAGGCTATTCAATGTTCACCCCAAAAATTTTACTGAACCCGAAGTGGCAGCTGATGAAACCCACAATGGTTGAAGGATGGGAGAACCTTCCTTTGAGAGCAAGTCTTGTGAGGTTTCCTCCTTCATTGAGCTAGAATAAACAAACACCCCTTTCAAAGCTAAAGGCTGGTAACAATCTTTTTCCAGTCATAAGCCGAGTTCTCCACATTTGCACATCAGTTTGCATAAAGGCTTCGTGAAAATTCATTGACATTTTAGTGCAAATTTCTCCTCATAGACACATAGTTGTATGCAGTTTTGCCTAATAGATACATCTTTGCATAGCCTATTTACCATAACATTTATATTTTCCCTGCTATAAAACATATTTGTATGCTATCTTCACAGCTATATGATTTTTCCATCCACACTTCACCTTAGTGCAGTGTTTCTCAACCAGTGTGCCTCCAGATGTTTTGGGACTACAACTCCCATCATCCCTAGCTAGCAAGACCAGTGGTCAGGAATGGTGGGAGTTGTAGTCCCAAAACATCTGGAGGCACACTGGTTGAGAAACACTGCCTTAGTACATGCATTTTTGTACAAGTTACTTGACCAGAGAACTGCATTGCAAAACTCAGAGAAGTGCAAATTTTGAAGGATGGTTGTTTTTCAGTTTATGTATTGTTTCAGAAAGTTGACATTTGCAGGATGTGCTTTTAGATGTGAGCTGAATAAAATTTCTCCCTCATCTCAATATGGAGGCAACCGTTTGTGCACAATAGTGCAGAACGGATACCATGTGAGAAACCTTGAGAACTGCCCTACATCAGTTAAGAATACTTGCCCATCTAACATGGAGGGGGGGGTCCTGCTCCAGGGGTAGTCAACATGAAGCCCTCCAATTATTGTAGACTACAACTTCCATCAGCCCCAGCCGTCAAGGCCAAAGGTCAAGAGAGATGGGCATTGTAGTCCAACAACATTTGGAGGTAGCAAAGAATGGGCTATTCCATATCAGTTTCACTAGTGGTCAATCATGGGTCTGTTCCATCTTGCTTTCCATGGGCTTTCTGAAAGAACACATTAGACACCAGCATGTAAATTGTACAAATTTAATATGGACTTTCTCTGTAAAAGATACATGTGTTCAATGCATTAACTTAGCCCCCAAAGTCACATTTTGACATGAAATACATATTTGGGTGCCCACTTTGGGGGACTGAAACTGCACCTGGAGAAGTGTGGTAGCCAACTGAGACTTGTGTCCTGATCCTTGAACAAGTTCAAAGCATTAAATCAGGTTGGTCCACTGTGAGAAAAGAAGAGAACAGATTCCTCTCCCATCCCTATCTAGTATCTGAAGAAGTGTGCATGCACACGAAAGCTCATACCAAAATAAAAACTTAGTTGGTCTTTAAGGTGCTACTGAAGGAATTTTTTTATTTATCTAGAGCAGTGTTTCTCAACCAGTGTGCCTCCAGATGTTTTGGGACTACAACTCCCATCATCCCTAGCTAGCAAGACCAGTGGTCAGGAATGATGGGAGTTGTAGTCCCAAAACATCTGGAGGCACACTGGTTGAGAAACACTGCTCTAGAGAACACCCATTGTTGACTGATCGACAATGGCTCTTGGGCAGAGGAAAGGAGGTTTTTCAAACTGGTCAAGGATTGAAGTTAGGATGTTAAGCTGGCTCTTTTCAACGGAGCTACAGTGGCTTCCTGTAGTGTCAGAAAGAGCCTCCCTATTTTAGTGATTGCTTGGAACTAGACATAAGAAAAGCCCTGATGATTTATATCAGGCATCCCCAAACTTCAGCCCTCCAGATGTTTTGGACTACAATTCCCATCTTCCCCAACCACTGGTCCTGTTAGCTAGGGATCATGGGAGTTGTAGGCCAAAACATCTGGAGGACCGCAGTTTGAGGATGCCTGATTTAGACCAAAGGCCCATCTGTTAACTTTTCATCTGATTTCTTATAGCCTTTCTCCATTAGCTCAAGACTATAGACCTATTAAATATATTTACAGGTGACCATACAGTTTTATTGTTTGAGGACCCACTGATCTGCAACTAGAAATATAATAACACAATACAGTGGTACCTCTACTTACGAATTTAATGCGTTCCCAACGCACATTCGTAAGTCAGAAAAAATTGTAAGTCGAATCTCATAGGAATGCATTGGGAGAAAAAAAACCGTAAGTCGAAGCAACCCTATCTAAAAATTCGTAAGTACAAAAAAATCCTATCTAAACCGCATCCAAGATGGCGGACGGAGCTCCGTTCGTAAGTACCGTAGAAACATTCGTAAGTGGAGTTATTCATAAGTAGAGGTACCACTGTATTGGAAAACAGGTGCCAATTTAACTCCAGCAACATGTTGGAATAGACTGTGGAATATGGCCCTTATGGAGAAGCTAACCACCTCAAACTTTAAAAAACTGGGTTATGAACTTAAAACGGCTCTGTTTGCATGATGGGTAATTTCAAAGCTAAGCTGGACAACCTTGCCACCTATGGTTCCTACTGTTTCTTTCTGCAGCACGATTTACCTGACATTCTCTGGGGGAGGAAAACACCGCCGCTGACTCTGGTGAAGCAGAGTATGTCAGTGTCCCTTTTCACTCCCCACCCTCAGATTCATTTTGCTTTGAGTTTTCTATCATCAAAAAAGAGACGGAAGGAAGATTATCCCCCACCTCCTGCTGCAAATCAATTTGTTCCATACCAGCAATTAGATTGCATGGCTGCATTATGCAGAGAACAAGACTCGGCTCTGACAACATATCCTTAATCAATCCATGGTAGCAGTGTTAATAGTCCTGCTGCTTTTAAAGATGGCAGATGTGAATCCCTGTATGGAGCCAGTTGTGCTCAGCAGGTGCACATATACCACAATGCATTCACAGGGTTAGCGAGACTGTTCCTTGGGTCTGGTAGCAGGCATAATGCAGGCATTGTCAACATGGTGTTCCCCTAGCTTTCTGGACTACAATTCCCACCAGCACGAGTCAGAACGGGGCTGGATCCAAACCGGGGTGGGGATCGGGAGCCCCAGATCAGGTCGTGGCAGGGGTTATGCTCAGCCCTAGTAAATAGTCAGGGTTGCCTAAACTACCTGCAAATTTTGCGTGGACAGGCGAAGTCCCCCAAGCCCGCAGGCAGCCCCCCGAGTGGAATAAATACACGAGACAACGTGCTATGGGATTCAAATTGGCCACAACTTTATTCAAATTCAGATGTAGGGAGACCTTGGCTTCAGGCATTGGGCGTTATCCTTCCCAGTCCCCAGCCGGGGTTCTGGGAGGCTTCGGGGTCATCCAAATGTATGGGGGTTGGGGCTGGCTCTGGAGAACATATGTTCAAGCAGAGAGAGCCCGCCCCCTGTTCGCCGCCGCACGAGCCGTTTTGTCCCTCCCCTTATCTGGCCATCCCCTGGCTACACCTCCCCAGGCAGGATTGGATGCCAGGCTTGGTAGGCGGAGACCCCTGGCATCCTACCTGGGAAGGTGGTGCCAGTCCTGAACTTCCAGGGAGCCTCCCTCTGGGCTCAGGGGGCTGCGCGCGTCCACGCAAAAAGCACACACCCCCATAAATGTGTGGAGCGGTCATTGTGCAAACAAATCAGGATGGATGTTCAATAAGCAGGTTGTCTTGGAGCGGCCAGTATTGATGGATGAACTAATGCATGTGAAAGAAATGTGGATTGGAAGCTGGCTGATCTGTCCACCCTCAGCCTTCACAGTTGGGAATCCAGAGCAAATCAGCAACAGTTTCCCAATTATGAGATATCAGCCACACACACACAGCCACACACACAAACAACGGGTGGGGGCCTTAAGTCTCTTCCCCTCGGTGAGTTGTTTATATTTATTTGGATGGGTTTGGCACGACAGCTTCTCTCTTTGCTTTGTGTCGAGGAGTCCATCACCAGCTCTGACTGTGCCAGATAAAAGCAACTTGTCAGCGGAGGAGAGTTTCTTTGTTGGAAGAGGGAGAAAGGAAAACAGCAAAACGAGGTGTGTTTGTGTACTTAGTTGTCACTCTCATTATCTGAAAATGAGACTGCGGGGGAAGAAAGTGGAGATATAAAAATGATGTTGCGGTGAAGTAGGGCAGTCTTTCTCCCTCTCCCTCTTCCCCCCCACCCCACCCCACAACCTGATTCCATTTGTATGGCCAGGAGGAAAGCAAATAACTACTGCAAAGAGATTGTGAGAGCAAAGACATCCCTTTCACTTGGCATAAAGTTGCCGCTTTTGTGCTAAACAAGATCCTAACATGGTTTGCTTTTGGGAATAGTAGGCAATTAGCAGTAGGAAAGTTTTCCAGCTTGCAGTGTCATCGGACTGCCCCCCTCCCCGATGGATCACACACACACACACACACACACACACACACACACACACACACACCAATATAAAAATTCTAAGAATTTCCAGTATAAATGTTTTATTAAAAAAATGTAGTTATAGACACACACACACACGCACGCGTTGTCAAACATCTATAAAGAAGACTTATGACTCAATTTATATTTATTGCATTTATATCACAACATTTTCTGCAAGGACCTCAAGGTAGTCTGCATGGTTCCACCCTTCCTTTTCGAATCCTCACAACAACCCTGTAAGGTAGGTTAGGTTGAGAGGCAATGAGGATTTTTACCCTGGTCACATAGGTCTTAGTCTGAAACTCTTTACCACTATATAAATGGTTGTATTTATTAAATATCACAATCTAGAAGAACTTCAACCAATCAGACAAATTAATAAAATCATAGGAGTCTAGGAAAGTGAGCTGAAGTGATATGAAAGGCTTAAATCCCTTCCCTCACCTGAACATGTTTATAGCTGCAGTCTTTGGCCATGTAGCAAAGGATTGAAAAGACATGCTCCCTCCTTGCTACATAAACTCACTGCTTGAGTTTATGTGAGTATGCTTGGCTGCATTGTCCTGTGTTCACCAAGGTGCAATCTACGTGCAGCTGTCCTTGAAAGTGGTTTAGAAACAGCAACTGGTTCAGAATAAGCAACATGGTTGTTGCTGGGAACAGATGCCAGAATGTACGTAGCACCTGTTCTGAAGCAGAATTCAAGATGTTCACATCAATGCATAAAGCCCTAAATGACTTGGGCCTCAAATATCTGAAAGAGTGCTTATTTCCTTGTAGGATTAAGATCAGTGGAGGAGGACCTGCTGGTGGTTCTTCTGCTCTGAGGTTTGGGCGATGGTAGTTCATGAGAGGACCTTCTTTGTGATGGCACCAAGAATGTGGAACTCACTCCCTACACAGGGACATCTGGCAACATCTTGTGACTGTTTCCAACCATTTTACCCTGGCCTTTCAAAACTGCATAATTTATTTCAGTGTTTTCTTAGTAATGTGTTGAACAAAATTGATTCTGGGGTTATGGATGGGGTTTTTTGTTATTGTTTAAATCAGGGGTCAGCAAACTTTTTCAGCAGGGGGCCGGTCCACTGTCCCTCAGACCTTGTGGGGGTCGGACTATATTTTGGGGGGAACAATGAATGAATTCCTATGCCCCACAAATAACCCAGAGATTCATTTTAAATAAAAGGACACATTCTACTCATATAAAAACTTGCTGATTCCTGGGCCATCCATATGCCGGATTTAGAAGGTGATTGGGGACCCCTGGTTTAAATAATATCATGGTTTTATCTGCTGTAACCTCATCTGGCACCTTCTCATGAAAGGTAAGAAATATGATTAGTATGACTCATCATCATTAATTTTTTTGTGATTGCAAATTGTTTTAAACTGTTTGAAAAATTATGTTTTAATGTTGTAAACTGCCCTGGGACCTGAGGAGGGTAAAGCATCATCATAATCATCATCATTAAATATTGACATTACATAACACAGGACATCAAATGCAGACATCAAAGATACTGCGAATCTTGAAAGCATGTTTTACACTCAGGTACTCAGGGCAGGATTTCTGGGACCAAATACATGCCAGCTCTAAGCGCCCATGCTTTGAAATAAGAAGCATTTGCTATATCCACGTGCCTCGGAATATCTTTTGAAACTAAGGGACATCTGGCAAACCTAGTATGATGGTAATCACAGGCAAGCAAGCTGCTGATGTTGAGCTTACACAGCAGTTCATCCTTCTCAAATATTTAACAGTGTATTAGCAGCTGAAAGCTACATTAAATACTCGCCTTTGACATTGGGTAAATTTTACCTTCAGCCAACACTCTAGGCGTAAGCAGAGAATGTGCTGCCGACTTCAGTTTTCACGCTGGACACATTTACGACAGGCATGAACATAAGCTAGGAATATCATGCTTCAGAAGAGGGAAGTGGAAGATGGGATGGTTTGCAATACATCTGACCCGTTTTGTCATACAGTACATGTTTCAACTCCTGCTGGAGAGAAAACACAAGGCAAAGAAAGAGGATTGGGGGGGGGCAGAACTGCATGGAAATTGTATACTCTCATTTATATCAAGAGAGATGCAAACTTAGAAATAAGGGCTATGAGTTAAATAGAAATCCAGCTCTCTCTTCTTCGGATTCTTCAACTTTGAACTGGACCTTCAGCCAGACAGCCCTTCAGAGCTGTCCTCTGTAAAGCAAGGCCAATGCCCACCCTAGTGAGCCAAAAGGCCTAGCAAGTCCCCAAAGGTTGGTGGACAACGCATGCTGTTTTTCTGAATTAAACAACAACAAAATATATTAAAGCAGCCTTTGAAGCTGTTTTACACCAGGTCAGAATATTCATCTATCTAGCCCAGTATTCTCTACCATGATGGGCAGTAGCTTCCCAGGGTCTCAGGAAGGGGTCTTGCAGATCACCTGTTACCTGATATTTTCAGTTGGAGATTCCAGGAATTAAATATGGAAACTTATGCAGGCAATGAAATGCTCTACTACTGAGCTACAGTTCCTTCCTCTTGCTCTGCGGTATTTATTTCTACATGCCCAGAACATAAAAAGCAAATGTAGACATATTTGTTGATGAGAGAGAGAGAGAGAGAGAGAGAGAGAGAGAGATAAAGCCCTCCAAATCCACAGTTGGGCCAAATATGAGTGTCATCCCCACCCAAACCACCGTGTGACTCAGATCCAAGAACCCCCTCCCCCAGTCAGACTAACCCACCCTGGGCCAACCCACTACATCCTAGAACTGGTCCCAAATTATTTAGGTTTTCACTCCATAAGGGAATGGGGTCATTCTCAGCACTCTTAACAAACTACAGTTCTCGGGATTCAGCTATGACTGTTGAAATGGTATGATACTGCTTTAAATGGCTCTGGCTCGGCCACCTTCTTTTGCACAAAAGACGAGCATCTTTCAGTGTCGAGCTGTTATAGGAGCCAGTTGACTCATACAAGAGCTCAGCACCGAAAATGGGATATCCAGACGGGGTGGCCTCTGTAATTCTGGGGCGTCCCAGTCAAATCAATACTGTTGACGGGTTTGGAAAGCCCAGGAGCTTTGTGCGCATTGTTCCTGTGTATGCACAGAGTTTCAAAAACCATGGTGGCAACACCAAGTTCTTTGCTGTTTCCCTTTCAATTCTTACCCAATTGTTACTAAGAGCATGTAATGGTTCCATTACAGGGACAGGCACCCTTCATTTTAGCAAGTGTGCTATTGTCAGTTCCCCGACGATTCATCTCAAATAATTGGTGTTTGGCTAGAAGGTTGACTTGTTGTTGACGATGTTTAAATATATATTAGCAGACTGGCAGGTTGGGGAAATGAAAGAAACCTGCTGGCATAGGACAAATGGTTTGAATGTGAGGCACTCAGCTGCTGGAAGGACAGCTGTGCTTAATGAAAGCAATAAGGAAACATTTGTACTGAAACGATAGGAGAGGATTCAGGTTTGTCTGTATTTTGAAAGAAAACCTTCTTTGCTTCATAGCACTAACAAAAGTTGTACTGGAAAGTCTTTTTGCAAGTGCCTCAGATGAGCTTGCATATTTGAGTAAAAAGGGGGGGGGGAAGTTGTGAGTTAACAGCTGGAAGAATGGCTTGCAATTAATCAAGTAATGGAATATTTCATTTATTGCATTATGGGTGATGCCCACCTCAGGCTTCATTCACATAGCAGTTTATTCCATTTCCCCAACATTTCATGAGTTAGTCATAACCATACATTTCAATGTGGTCTAAACCACAGAGCCTCTTGGGCTTGCTGATCGGAAGGTTGGCGGTTCATGGGAATCCCCATGATGGAGTGAGCTCCTGTTGCTCTGTCCCAGCTCTTGCCAACCTAGCAGTTTGAAAGCACACCAGTGCAAGTAGATAAATAGGTACCACTGCAGCGGGAAGGTAAATGGCATTTCCGTGCACTCTGACACTCGTCACGGTCCTCCGTGCGCCAGTAGCAGTTGAGTCCTGCTGGCCACATGACCTGGAAAACTGTCTGTGGACAAATGCCAGCTCCCTCAGCCTGAAAACGAGATGAACGCTCTAACCCCAGAGTCACCTTTGACTGGACTTAACCGTCCAGAGGTCCTTCACTTTTTACCTAGGAGTAGCAATGGGACGTGGGTGGCGCTGTGGGTTAAACCACAGAGCCTAGGGCTTGCCAATCAGAAGGTCGGCCTTTCGAATCCCCGTGACGGGGTGAGCTCCCGTTGCTCGGTCCCAGCTCCTGCCAACCTAGCAGTTCGAAAGCACGTCAAAATGCAAGTAGATAAATAGGTACCACTACAGCAGGAAGGTAAATGGCATTTCCATGCGCTGCTCTGGTTTGCCAGAAGCGGCTTTGCCATGCTGGCCACATGACCTGGAAGCTGTACGCCGGCTCCCTCGGCCAATAACGCGAGATGAGCGCCGCAACCCCAGAGTCGGTCACGACTGGACCTAATGATCAGGGGTCCCTTCACCTTTACCTAGCATTGGATATAACCTATTCTAGCCAGGGGGCAAAGGCACTGAAGAAGGCTGGTGAGAGCTGTGGCTCAGGGAGTGGATATGGTCCGTGAAAACTCCTAGGGGCCAGACAGAGAGCCTGGAAAGGCCACATTTGGCCCCTGGGTCTGAGGTTTCCCATCACTACTGCACATCAAGGGTTTCCCCCCAAAACATCTGCATTATCCATTTCATGCAGTGTGAGGTGTAGAGGACTCACCACCACACTCTCCAGAAGATGAAGCTGCCTTGCACCAGATCAAACTACTTTCCCTTATGGCCCCATACTGTCTATTCTAACTGCCAGCTGCTCTCCAGGGTCTCAGGTCAATAGATTCTCTTCAATCCACCTGGTCCTTTTAACTGGAGTTGCCAGAGATTGAGTCTGGAGCTTCCTGCATGCAAAGCATGTGCTCTGCTCCCACCCTCAAGCTATTACTTTTGCCTTGTGAACTAGCCCATCACTTTGGAGCCATTCCCTGCTGCATCCTTTAATCCGGCATGATTTCTTTAAACACCTCGATAATCCAGTCACAATGACAAGGCCAATTTGTGGCTGACAAACAAGTCAAACAAGCAAACAAAAACGGGTAAGTCTGCAGGCAGCCCAGCCAGCTTGTGAGCAGCAATTAAGAAAAACTCACACAATTATTTCCTTACAGCCAAGATCTGGCACAAAAGAACTCACCACTACGGAAGGACGGGTGTGTGTGTTGTAGCAACTCACCCTGTGGGTAATTAAATGCCTTTTCAAAAAAAGTTTATAATATTTACCAATTCCTTGGAGAATGCTTCTTGAAGAAAGGGTGTTTTAAAACGGGGAGGGAAGGAAATGGCCTTCAGTGCTACCTATGATGTCAAATGGATTTGAAGTTTAAAGGAAGCCGGTAGAAAAACAACAGCAAGTGGTGGAACATTTATGCACCAAGACTGACAAGTAATGGGACCGCTATGACAAAAGAGGAAAGCACACATCTTTTTCGATTTTTTTTATTTTGTTTGAATTTTTATGCGTGCAAATCAAGGGGAAATAAGGCTGCTGGCTGCTTATTTAGCAGTGGCACAATGGGAACATCTCTTTCACTTAGCTGACGTAAAAAGAGATGGTGGGGAGGAAGTGGAATGGGGGCTGTCCATATCGACAGGAGGTTCTGTTTAGGGAAATGAGAGGAGTCGGATAGCTTACTCGGCGTAGGTTGTGGCTTGCAGGAAATGATGTCACTGGAGGTTGACCTTACCTAACGTGAGGTTGTCCACATTCCGAAGCCCTCCCATGTGCTGAACAGAAGAAGGCTGCTATCATAGTTTAAATATGCGCCATGTGACGAATTACTCTCTCTTGCATGTTCTGAATCTTCCAAAATTTGGCTTTATTGGGTGTCCCCAAGTACTAGCATTATGGGAGAAGAAGAATAACATCTCTCTATCCACTTTCTCCACACCATGCACAATTTCATACACCTCTTATCATGTCCCCTCTTCCTCACCATTTTTCAAACTTAAAAAGCCCCGGGTTACTCTTACGGTATTTACTCCATCTCTTTGGTCATTACAGTTACCCTTTTAAGCTCCATATGCCCTTTTTGAAATGTAAAACAAAATGAAATTTAAAAAAAGAGCAGAGACATCAAACCATGACTAGGCTGGGGGAGGTTGTGGCAAGAAGAGCGAGTGGATGCTTTTGAGGGTACCATGGGATTCTGCCGCCTGAGGTGGGGTGCCTTCATTCCACCTCATGGATGGGCTGGCCCTTCCTTGGGCACATCTATCTCCCCAGGCCAGCTTAATCAGCAGCCTTGTGGGGTGTGTGTGTGTGTGTGTGTGTGTGTGTGTGTGTGTGTGTGTGTAGAAACTAGCCTACATCAAACTTTACACCGATTGCTCTGCCCTGTTTTGCCTCTGGCTCCACTTACCCCTGGCATGCATCTCCCAGGAGGCAAAATACCCCATGAAACAAGGCTGGAGAAAGGTGTGGCTTTGAGGAGGAGAGACATGGCTAGGGATGGGGCATGGCCTGGAGAGAGTTCCATGGCTCAGGGAAAGAGGGCTGGAAGTCTGCGTTCACTCCCCAGGCCTGAGTTTCTTTGCCTACAGAGCAAGGAAAACAAATGCACATTCTTGTTCAGCTACAGCTCTCCGTCTATGGCTTGTCAACAGGTCTCTGCAGCATTGTGTCAGGAAAAGATTAATGAAAGAAAAGACACAATGAGAGAGATAGAGAAACCCGTTGTGAATGTTTAAGGGAAACAATTCTTCAGACACAGTCCTGAGAAACTTATGCTCGCCACCCCCCTTGGGAAAAAAGCATGTGACAGCTGTAAAACATATCTACAGAATTAATAATCATTCTCAATTATGCCTCACGACTTTTTCTTGATGAAATCAATGTGTGATGCAATTAGCATTCTCCCCTTTCCCACAGCAAGGTCCTTTGTTGCCATCTTGGATTTATTAATATATTTCTGTTCAAGCAGGTATATATATAGGATCACATTATTTGGCAATAATAATGTTGGCAATAACTTGAGAGGCGGCCTCACAGACACCTTGTCGACTGTGCCTTCAGGTGCTGGTACAGAGAAATCATGGCAACTAATTGGTTTTAAATGCAAGTCTAGATGTAAGTGGCTTTTATCATGGAAGGCTTATGTCTACCGAGTGACAGAGTTTCTAGGAGTGAAGAAACAAAGTGTTAGGGTTTGTGTGTGTTGCTGCTGTTGACTTGCACACCCGGAATGAAGACTTGAGAGACTGGCATAAAGCGACCTTCAAGACCCTTGTTCCCTTCTAGCTGTTTTAGACAGCAGTTGCCACCAGTTCCACCCAGCTCATACACAGTTGTAGTTCAGGGCATCTGGAGGGCACCAGGTTGGAGAATGCTGGTATTAGCTTATATTTATTCAAATATAACATGAGTATCTGCATAAGAAGAGCCTGCTGGATCAGGCCAATGACCCACCTAGTCCAGCACCCTGTTCTCATAGTGTCCAACCAGGTGCCTGTGGGAAACTGGCAAGCAGGATCTCAGCACAAGAGGTGCTGACTGTGGAGGCAGAACATTGCCTTCATGGCTAGTTGCCATCAATAGTCTTCTCCTCCATGAATATGTCTAATCCTCTTTTAAAGCCACCTAGGTTGGTGGCCGTCACGGCCTCCTGTGAGAGAGAGTTCCATGGTTTAACTTTGTGCTGTAACCTGAACCAAGCCATTCACAGCGAAGACCAAGAGGGAAAGTCCTCATGTCGCCTCCGTCCCCACTCCAGGATGAAACAACACTAGCTGAGCTCCATCACCGTAACTGTCTGATGAGAGGTGAATCTGTGGTCTGTGAGTAATTTGCATGACCATGGCAGGCAATGTAAAGGTACTTGTGTGGCGATGACCCTCCTTCCCATGAAATAAGACACAAGACACACTGTATAGATTTTAATTGGGCGAAAAGGCCACAACTTTATTGGTTACGGATGTTGAGCGGTATTGGCTTAGGCATTGGAACCTAACCACTAAATCTGACTGCAACCCGTGTGTTGCAGTCTGTGAGAAGTTAACCACCAGCAAGGTGCCCAGTGATGTACATCTACCGGAACCGCCTTCTGTGGCTGCCGTTGGGGTGTGCATTACGGCCCTGACCTCCGCAGGCTCAGGACAAGCTCTGCCCCCAACACCTTTATCGGAATATTTCACTACTCTCTGGGCAGATTATGACGTAATTTATGCGAATTTCCAATGCCTAACCGCCAAACCAAAGTTGTGACGAATTGCTATGAGGAAGGCGAAAAAACCATCTTGGCTAGCCCAAATGGGAAAAGTCCTACCAGGCCCCCTGGCCAACCAAGGCGACCAACCGAAGTCCATAGCAGCGTCAGCCTAGCCTAAAGGGTGGGCGGGTGGGTGATCTGAACAGCTGAGGGGGAAGTGGGCAAGAGGCCGAGTTCCCGCCTCCGCTCTGTTTAAAGGGGGTGAGGCCCCGCCCCCTAGCCAACCTTATTGGTCAGCCTGGGCGTGACATAGGTGGGAACTCCCTGCATGCGAGGGGCTGGGCTCCCAGCCCCATTGCGAGAGGGCAGAAGGGTCCCGCCCACAACACCACCTCCGTTGGGATGCGGAAGCGGTTTTCAAGTACAACTCCCTGCAAAATTTTGGAATAGTGTAAAATCAACTTGCAAAATCATTAAAAACTCTGGAACAACAGCTGATATGTTATTTCAGTGTACCTCCTAAAAGCACTGTGACTGGGGAGTCCTGGTTTAGTCACCCCCCAACTGGAACCTAAAGCTCTCAGTCACAAACCTAGACCCCTTCCCCCCCCTCTCTCCTTGCCTCCTGTCTGGCATTTTCCTTTTATAGGAAGCATGCCAGGAGGGGGATCAAAAGTGTGCCAGTTTGGAGGCTTATGCAAAACTGAATCTGACCACCTCCTGAAGCGCCAGAGTGAGTCTGATGCTTTAGCAACAGTCCACAACGCTTCAGCTTGTGAGGCAATTTGAATTCAGTTCCGTTCAGTTTGGGGGGCTTTGTCTGAAGTAGATGCACACCCCTCAGGTATGAAAGTTTAATAACTGAAAATTGGTCAACTAATTTTCACCTTAAGCCTTATTTCAGCTGTAGGACGGAAGCTCATAGCTGCAATTTGGACAGTAGAACAAGTGGTTTTGAAGGAGCTGGCTGTACTGGTGGTTCCCAGTTTTGAGGAGAAAGGGAGACAGGGAGAAGGGGGGGAGTGGGGGACAATTTAATTGGCAGGGTGTCACATTCACTCCCACCCATACTTCCAATCTGAGGTTGCCTCAGAGGGAGAGCAAGTCCTTCCAGCTGATCTCCAAGGATCCAGCCATCATTGGATGCAGCCATCTGAGCACTAGGGCTGGAGGTCCCCATATCAGTTGTCTGGGCCCCTGGCTGGCTCTTGGATCCCCTCCCCATCAGCCTCGGGCCTTTTGGTCCAGAGGGGAGAGTGAACTAGGCAGTAACACCAGAGCTACCACTGAAGGCCATCAATAGCTGCTACTCTGAATACCAGCTGCTGGAAACCACAAGTGGGGAGAACACTTTTGCACTCATGTCCTGCTTGTGGGCTTCCCATAGGCATCTGCTTGGCCACTATGAGAACAGCTGGACTAGATTAACCTTTGGTCCAATCTGTTCTTAAGTTTTATGTTCCTTTTGCAAACCATTTGCCCAGTCCGGAATGAACTACGTAAATAAGCTTTGAATTTTACTTTTGAACAAAGTTGGTGGCAACTACAAGTGAATTCTTGTCTAATTCCTTCACCAAATAAATGTATGTCTTATCATTACCACTGGATGGCATTAGTTAGTTGTAAAGGAGGCATGGGACTTCATTATTAAAAAGAGGGGATCTTTAAGAGGTTCGCATAAAAGGTGAACATTTTAGGGGAGCGGCTGGCAAGCTGTCTTCTGCGAAAGCCTTGGTTCTCCGGAAGCATGTCAGAAATTTCCCAAAAAGAAGATCAGTAATGGTAGGCAAGCTTCCCTGAAAGATGTGACATTACTAGTGATGTTCTGCAATGTGCAGTCACAGAAGAATACTGGATGTGCTCCAGTTCCCATGGGGTGAGTGTACTGTGTACAAGCACTGATGATGCATTCCAAAACATGCCCTGGGATCTTGCACAAAGAAGCTTTTCGTGATAGATGCAATGAAGCTTTAAAAATGGGCCAGATTCTTCCCTTTAGCATCATTTTTCAATATATATATTTAGCTAAATCATTCAAAGACATACTAAACCAAAGGCAGCCAGTTCAGCGCCTTCCATATGTTACTGGATTACAACTTCCATCAGTCTCAGCCACCATGGCCAATGGTCGAGGGATGATTGGAGTTGATCCCACATACGGAAGGCACCACATAGGTTACCCTGTAATAACAGCTAAACAAAATGAAGCTCAGCATGGGAGGAGGTATGGGGGTGGAAGAGCAAGGATGAATGTGTGTGCATGTGTGAGCATATGCCATAGGAGGTCATTGTTTTAATTGTGGTTTGGCAGCCAAGGCTTTATTTGGCACTATTTCAGCACCACACCCAATATCTCTACAATATCTACAATATCTCCACCTAAACATTAGGAAGAACTTCCTGACAGTAAGAGCTGTTCGGCAGTGGAATTTGCTGCCAAGGAGTGTGGTGGAGTCTCCTTCTTTGGAGGTCTTTAAGCGGAGGCTTGACAGCCATCTGTCAGGAATGCTTTGATGGTGTTTCCTGCTTGGCAGGGGGTTGGACTGGATGGCCCTTGTGGTGTCTTCCAACTCTATGATTCTATGATTCTATGAACCTCACCTTTCAGGAAAATCAGTCTTAATTTCTCTCTGAAAGCCTGCAAGGGGATCCATGTTGGCCTCATTGGTGTCAGAGTACAGAGGGAGTTTCCATAATAATGAAAGATCATTTAATTTGTACATTGCAGGTTGTTAATTCTGCATTGTGAAAGATGAACAACGCAAATGGGCCACATGTGAAAATCTACTAGCAGCCTTCAATATTGCCACCATCACAACGCTCTTCAGTGGCAGTGGGAGGCATTGCCACACCCTGTCAAGGTGAAGACATGAGGCTAGTAGCATGGCTAGGATTAGACCAGGGGTTGGTAAGGTTTACCTCGCCTGGGCCAGTTCACTCTAGCAGAGATCCCTCCAAGGGCCGAATCGTGCATGCCCGCGATTTTTGGTGTCTGTGTCTGCACAGACGCAATTTCTGGCACCGTGGCAGCAAGTCCCTGCGCCACGCTGCGCCGGTTTAGCGCAGCGTGTGGGGATTCACCAAGTGGGTGGCACGCTTTTGGGGGGGGCTCATGGGCTGGTTAAACGACTCCCGTGGGCCGCTTGTGGCCCATGGGCCTTAGGTTGCTGACCCCTGGATTAGACTAATTCAGGGGTCCCCAGACTTACCCGCCTTTGGGCCGGTGCCCGCTGCGCCGATCGCGCAGCGGGCTGGAGGGCAGGAGAGTGCGCGCGCAGTGGGCCGGAGGGTGGGGGAGTGTGCGCCAGTGCGCATGCGCACACCCATTTACTGGCGCGGTGGCGCGCTTCCAGGCCGGAAAAATTGCCGAAAATTGTTTGTGCGCATGTGTATGGGCCTCCCCCGACCCGGAAGTGCACCTCCCCTGACCCGGAAGTGCACTGGAAATGACCTCTTCTGGGTCGGGAGAGGCCCATATGCATGCACAGAAACGATTTCCGGCGATTTTTTTTTCAGATCTGGAAGTGCGCCGCCGCGCAGCGGGCCGCAAGAGCGGGCCGCGGCAGCGGGCGGCGGGGGTCGTCGCGGGCCGGATTGGGAGGCCAATTGGGCCGCATCTGGCCCGCAGGCCGTAGTCTGGGGACCCCTGGACTAATTCATGGTGGATAAGGCAACCAATGGCTGCTAGCAACAATGTTTATGTTCTAATGCCACTGTTAGAGGCCGAATGCCTCTGAATAGTAACGTGTGAGGATTTCAAGTAGGGAGAGCACTCTGTCTGCAGGATTCTCAGACGCATCTGTTTGGCCACTGGCCAAATTACAATCCAAATTATTAATTATTAATTTTTCCGGGCTTCCCATAGTTTGGACCTCTTGAAGTATATCTCCAATATCTTCGTTCCTGTCTTCTTCTTCTTGTTCTCATATTTTCCACATTCCGATCTTAACGCTTTAAAATTCTCCGTCCCTGGCTATGCAATTCTCAATCACGTCAGAAATCATATATCCTTTCATCCATTGAATATAGCTTTATTTGTATATATGTATTTTTTCAACTGTCTATTTGCCAGCGCAGCTTTTCTTGACTTCATTCCAATCTTCCAACCTGGGCTGTTGTCCAAGTCTATCATTTAAAGTTTAATGACACAGCAACTCCCATGTTGTTAAATTTTTCCAATCCGGGCTGTTGTCCAAGCCTGTTGTTTGAAAATTGTTGAGCATACTGTTTGCAATATTGCAATGTAAATTAACTGTATTCCACAGATATAAGTCATTTGGTGACCGATCAGCTTTCAGAGACCACACATGAAGTCTCTCAGCCCCACTCACCTCACAGAGTGTTTGTTATGGGGGAGGAAGGGAAAGGAGAATGTTAGCCGCTTTGAGACTTCTTCGGATAAAGCAGGATATCAAATCCAAACTCAAACTCCTCCTCCTCCTCCTCCTCTTCCTCCTCCTCCTCCTCTTCCTTCTGGGACCTAGAAGGGGGGCTGCTAGACATCCATTTAGCCTTCTCTCTCGCTCATAAGGAAGGAATTCTGCAAACAGACACACTGTATGTTGTCCCAAATTATTGTCTAAGTCACTACAAAGTCAGCCAGCAAGCATCTCCCACTCCCTTCAAAAAAGGGAGGAACTCTCATTTTTTTGTGCTGCGTCATATTAACAAGCGCCATCTTGTTTCTTCTTTTATCTTTATCAAGTCTTTCAAGTCTAAGTAAAGCTGCGCAATTGAATACTTAATTACAAATAGAAGTCCATCTGTACTTTTTTTTTAAAAAAAAGGTTTCTTAAAGAGGCTTGGAGTAGAAAAACAATTGTAGGTATTGAGAAGAAGAAAAAAGAACGTACCATTCACCTCCATAATCCAAACACCATGATGATAATCTCTTTGAAGTCTGAGTTTAAACACCAGGGACTGTGCAGTTCTGCAGGTTTTTCTTCTTTGGTCCAAACTATGTCTGTTTATTGTCCAAATCTAATTATTTTATCAAACAGATATTTCCAGCTATGAAAGTGACTTCGGAGAATGCCAGCCATGTTGTGCTCTGGGACCCAGTGTCCTGCCGCTTGCACCTTGATGCGAGCTGACAATCTCGAACAATCTGTCGGTCTACGAGACAGTCTCTCCCCCCCCCCCCCGGGGAGACTGCCAGGGCTAATTACCCCCATATCAACCCTGAATTACCAGCACGGCTGAGGTCAGCCATTTCTCACTGCCGGAAACAGGAAGCCCAATCGAAGTGGCTTTGCTGGCCATAATTTTCAGCCATGGACTGATAAACTCCTCGTTGGTTAGATGTACAAGTAATCCCTTCCCCGGGCCGAATACTGAGATCTCAAGCCAGTATTTCAAGGCTTCTGATATGCACCTGGTTGGCCATTGTGATAACAGGATGCTGGAAGAGATGGGCCTCTGGCCTGATCCAGCAGACTATTATACAGGGAAGGAAAGAGCCATTTGAGGGCTGCTCCTCCATGCACATTTCAGTGTGAAGCAGCCTGCCACCTCCTCCACCCCTTGAGATTGCGGCCTTAGGGTAGCCAAGTAGGGAATGGTAGTTGCTCCTTGCCTTGGCTGAAATTTGTTTGGACTTGCCTTGCCCTGACAGCCAGGGGCAAGGCACAGGTCACAGCTGCCAAGTACGGTGTAGGTCAGGAGAAAAATGACAGCAGAATAGCTGTGACCGTTCTGAGGCATTGGGCCTCAACTGACCACCATCACTTTACAGAGGAAGAGTAAGACGCTTTCCGTTGCCCTGCCTGGCCCAACTGACACCTGGTTCCTTCTCTTTTGAACTCCAGCAGCAGGCAGACACTCTGTAGGAGACAGAGGGAGAAAGAAAGACTCTCCTAGTGGTTTCTTTTGAAATACAGTGGTACCTTGACTTACGAACGCCTCGACAACGGAATTTTTCAACTTACAAAAGGGGGTAATGGCCGCACACTTAGGAATGTCTCGACATCCGAAAGAAAACCGCAACACTTTTAGATAGGGATTTTTCGACTTACGAATTTTTAGATGGGGTTGCTTTGACTTACGAATTTTTCCATTCCCAATGCATTCCTATGGGAAATCGCGTTTCCAATGGTGTTTTTCGACTTATGAATTTTTCGACTTACGAAGGTGCCTTCGGAATGGATTAAATTCGTAAGTCGAGGCACCATGTATATGCCTATCTGTATGTAACTATGGAGCAACATAGCTGCCTGCTTTCTTAGGCTCTCCTTGGGGACATGTCTCTGGACTCTGGCTTAATGGGGGCTGCCATGATGTGACGTCTTCACCAATTAATGGTCAATCCAGCAAATAAGAGGATGCAAGAGCTGCATTGGGGTTCAGTAGGACCAATCTAGCCTAGCATTGTAGTTCTCCATGGTTCTCCATGGTGCCAGACAGAGGTAGTGCCCATCCTTGCTTCTTGGAAATGGAGATGTCATTTTGTTTGTTTGTTTGTTTGTTGCATTTCTACCCCACTTTCCTTCTAAGGAGCTCAAAGTGATGCACATGTTTCTCTTCCTCCCCATTTCATCCTCAAAACAACCCTGTGAGGTAGTTTAGGCTGAGAGACTGCGACTGGCGCAAGGTTACTCTGCGAGTTTCGTAGCTCAGCAGCGATTTTAACCCTGGGTTCCCCAAGTCCTAGTCCAACTTTCTAAGCACTGCAGCACACTGGGTCTCAAACCAGGTGTCTTCTACATGCAAAGTGTGTGCCCCTACCGCTGAGCTACAGGTTCTTTGTTGTGCTTTGCTGTTTTGCAATATTTTATGCCAATTAATCATGATTCTGCTAGGTATTATTTATTCCAGAGAGAACATAGAGGTGCACTTCCTCCCACAACCCAATACAGCCCCTGAATACAGCATGTAGCTAGGCTGGAATATGAACAATGCAAGTGCTTCAGTATGTTGCCTGGGAAATAACACTTCAGGAGCTCTGCTTTAAAAAATCTCATCATGTTAATGAAATTATTAAAGCATTCGGAGCACACACGAAAGGCAAGGAAACTAAGTAGACATGCTGCCCACAATTTGTTCAGGTGGACACGCAAATCACGGCAGCTTCAGAAAAGATGGGATTCCTCCAGACCCAAATTGGGAGTTGCTGTGACACGATGGCTGAGAGGTTTGGGGACAAGAACTGCATTCAGTAGATATGGTTAAATAAAAAAATTCCTTCAGTAGCACCTTAAAGACCAACTAAGTTTATATTTTGGTATGAGCTTTCGTGTGCATGCACACTTCGTCAGATACCTGGTATCTGAAGAAGTGTGCATGCACACGAAAGCTCATACCAAAATATAAACTTAGTTGGTCTTTAAGGTGCTACTGGAGGAATTTTTTTATTTTGCTTCGACTCAGACCAACACAGCTACCTACCTGTAAGTAGATATGGTTGTTACCCAGGCAATAGCCTAGCGGGCTTCTTCTCATAGGTTTCTAGTTAGCCTCTAGTAGACCAGCATGCTGAACTAGATGGACTTTAGCCTGATGCCACGGGGCTTTTCTTATGTTCTTAACCTGACTCAGTAGCCTTTATAGCTCCTCCAGACTAGAAGAAGCCAGTGAGCCAGTCAGGTGGGTGGAGTCTGTCATGAGTAATAGTAATAGTACCACTGTATTCTGCTCTGGTCAGACCTCACCTGGAGTACTGTGTCCAGTTCTGGGCACCACAGCTCAAGAAGGATACTGACAAGCTGGAACGTGTCCAGAAGAGGGCAACCAAAATGGTCAAAGGCCTGGAAACGATGCCTTATGAGGAACGGTTTAAGGAGCTGGGTATGTTTAGCCTGGAGAAGAGAAGGTTAAGGGGTGATATGATAGCCATGTTCAAATATATAAAAGGATGTCATATAGAGGAGGGAGAAAGGTTGTTTTCTGCTGCTCCAGAGAAGTGGACACGGAGCAATGGATTCAAACTACAAGAAAGAAGATTCCACCTCAACATTAGGAAGAATTTCCTGACAGTAAGAGCTGTTCAGCAGTGGAATTTGCTACCAAGAAGTGTGGTGGAGTCTCCTTCTTTGGAGGTCTTTAAGCAGAGGCTTGACAGCCATCTGTCAGGAATGCTTTGATGGTGTTTCCTGCTTGGCAGGGGGTTGGACTGGATGGCCCTTGTGGTCTCTTCCAACTCTATGATTCTATGAGAGTTGTAACCATTCCTGGCTTATTAACAGTCATACAGCAACTTAACTATTGGTCTGTCTAACTCAGTATTACACCAAGTAGCATCAGCGTAACAGGTGTTCAGACAGGAGTGTTTCTCAGCCCTACCTGGTATGAACCTGGAACTTTCTGCCACTAAGCTATGGTCCTTCCCTGTAGCGAGAACTGACTTAGTAAGTCATGGAGATGGGCAAATCTGTCCATTTCAGATTTTCCTGGTTTCTCATTTTTCCAGTTTGAAGTTCAGTTCTTCAGATTTCCACACCAGTTTGTGATACACAAGCCCCGGTGAAAATTCAGCAGCATTTTAATGCAAAATTCTCCTGATAAATGCATATTTGCAATTTGTATGCACTTTCGTGCAATAGGAACATTTCGGCAAACTATTGCATTTTGTAGGCTATTTTTGCTTTTATATAATCCTTTTTATGGGTATACCTATATACATATTTGTTCACATTACTTGGCTAGAGAACTGCATTGCCACATTCAGAGAAGTGTGAAATTTGCAATGTGGCTGTGTTTCAGTTGTATTGTTTCAGAAAGTGTGAATAAGGTAGGTTCACCTTTAAAAGTGGGCTGAGTCAAGTCCTCTCCCCCCCCCAGCCACAAAGGGCAGAAGATTATAGAGATGGAGGAGATGGGGGCTGCTGGCACAGTACAAGGGGCATGGTGTAGAGAAAAGCCACTGAAAATCATTGTTCAGTTTTGATTTTAAAAACATGGACCTTCTGCACAGAGCTCAGAATGACAGGAATTTTACTACCTAGCAGCAATCTCCATAGATTCAGCCCTTCAAAGCAGCCCACAGCCTGAGATGGGGAATTTGTGGCCACCCAGATAGTGTTGGACTTCAACTCCCATGAACCATAGCCAGCATGAGCCAACACCTGGTGAACTACAGGTTCTCTGTCTGTGCCGTATGCAAACTAATGAAGGCATGGTCCCCATCATTCCCCCCCCCAATTTTTTTATTCATTTTATACAACACAATTATATATAAAAAAGGAAACACCTACATACAAATACACAGCAAAACAAAAACAAAACAATCAAACAATACATATACATATACATTATTATCCTTTCATCATTTTCCTTAACCTCCCGGATCCCTCCCAGATTACTAGCCTCCCGGATCCCTTCAAAAAAACATTGGAGACCACCAGAGTTACCTCATTCCCCCATTATCAAGGGATGTGTTTGTTGGAACAGGAGGCCCCAGTTCAGTAACAGGGCATCTGCGTTGTATGAAGAAGGTCCCCAGTTCAATTTGCAGCATCTCCTGGTAGTATTATTATTGTTTATTATTTATACCCTGCCCATCTGGCTGGGTTTCCCCTGC
The DNA here is from genome assembly GCF_963506605.1 of Zootoca vivipara. Classification (NCBI taxonomy): domain Eukaryota; kingdom Metazoa; phylum Chordata; class Lepidosauria; order Squamata; family Lacertidae; genus Zootoca; species Zootoca vivipara. Next base: position 6,117,728 of record NC_083292.1, read on the forward strand.
CACTCTGGGCGGCTTCCAACAAATACCAAAATACATTAAAACATCACAGATTAAAAACTTCCCTAAACAGGGCTGCCTTTAGGTGTTTTCTAAATGTCAGGTAGTTGTTTATCTCCTTGACCTCCAATGGGAGGGCGTACCACAGGGCGGGCGCCACTACCGAGAAGGCCCTCTGCCTGGTTCCCTGTAGCTTTGCTTCTCACAGTGAGGGAACCGCCAGAAGGCCCTCAGCACTGGATCTTAGTGTCTGGGCTGAACAACGGGGGTGGAGACACTTCTTCAGGTATATAGGACCGAGGCCGTTTAGGGCTGTAAAGGTCAGCACCAACACTTTGAATTGTGCTCGGAAACGTCCTGGGAGCCAATGTAGGTCTCTTAGGACTGGTGTTATGTGGTCTTGGCAGCCGCTCCCAGTCATCAGTCTAGCTGCCGCATTCTGGATTAATTGCAGTTTCCGGGTCACCTTCAAAGGTAGCCCCACGTAGAGCGCTTTGCAGTAGTCCAAGCGGGAGATAACTAGAGCATGCACCACTCTGGTGAGACAGTCTGCGGGCAGGTAGGGTCTCAGCCTGCGTACCAGATGGTAGGAGTGCAAGAAACTGAAACCCTGGGGAGTAACTTCAGGTAAGTATGAATAAAACTTAGCTAGATAGACCAGTGGTTTGACTCAATATAAGGCAGATTCCCATGTTCCTATGATGTAGTTAGCACCTGGGGTTGCCAAACTCCTTAATCCCCCCACTATCTCTTAGAGCCCTCCACCACAATTCCCCCATTCCTCTTTTGCTAAGGTGTAGTGTGTGTGCATTGGAACAGGAAGATGGGGCTACAGCCTGGATTACAGGGGGTGTGAGCCAGAGGCTGTGCCCGCCTCAATTTTGCCTTGTACCAATTGGAACAGCAGATGGTCACCATGTTGAGCTTCCCCACTAAAATCCTTGCCGTGTCCCTAGTGCCAGGTGAATGCAAGTGTTTGCTTTGTATGACTGATGCAAAAGAAAACAGAAAATGTTGCGGCACTCCTATTGACTCGGTAGTTTGTAGCCAGTAGCTAATGTTTTTCACCCCAGGAGCACCATGGAGGCCTGTAATGACAAATGAATGAGCCTCAAGGAAGAGACTGTTGGTATGATTTCTCCATAGCCTTGGGAGAGAGAAAAGTCAGTTATCAATTTTTTCCTTGCTAATTAAAGTCAGTTGGGTCTTTTCACCAAGGTGGGGAGTCAACCTCCTGCATGCCTTGCTATGTACAAGAGACTCTGTTGGACAATATTTTCAAAGCTGATTAAAAATAGTAATAGAGACTTACACTATTCATTCTACATTCAGCTGGTCAGTGGCATAGCTAGCTGCTCGGGTGCCCATGCCCTGTGGTCAGAGGCGGAGTGAGCCGGGGCAGGGTGCATTGCACGGTGTCTTGCCACTGTCTTCCACTCGGCTGTAGGGCAGCTGAGGGAGAAGCAGTGGGCAGACACAAGCCCCACGCTGCTGTTTCGGGCAGTGAGGAGCCTGTAGGTGCATGAGCCACCACGTCACTCCCAGGAGTGCTGCAGGCCCTGGGGAAAGTGCTGCCCCCCTCCATGGTGTGGCGCCCAGTGCCCCCCCCAACTGTACTTCTGCAACTAGTGCCAGATAAAGGTCCATAGGAGGGGAAAGGAGACTTGGGCCCTCCTACCATTGTTGGATGTCAAAATCAGTCAGCATGGTCAGTGGACAGGGATGATGGCAGTAACATCATCTAAAGCAAAAACCAAGGAAAGATGGTGCCTGTATCTGGTGGACCTCTTGGTGGACCCTTTCTTTTTCAAGATAGCTTATCTACATCAACACAACAGGCCTGCTGAACCAGTTTTTAGAGTGTGTATTGGTTGTTAACCAGAGATGGCAGCAAATTTAGGAAATGATGTCTGGGTCGAATGATGGCAACCTTCAGGCGAATGATGGCAGCCTTCAGTTCAGTTATCCTCAACCCATTATGAGGTGAACTAATGCTTCACAGCATTCCTTATACATGTTGGTCCATCTGACTCAATATTATCTACACTGGCACTGGGAAACCTGTGGCCCTCCTCTCTTTTTTTTAGAAACATTTTATTGGTTTTCAAATAAACACATTAAACAAAAATAAAACAAACAAAACATTCACCCACAAACACTCCAACATACAATAGACATAGAGTTTTCTTTTGTTTAAAATTCTTCAATTTTTCTTTTCCTTTGCTCTGCCAAGCTTTGACTTCCCTCCCTCCCCTCATCCGGTTTTCTTATTCACTCCTATCTTGCAGTTCTTTTGTTTCCCTTACTTTAGTCAGTTCGTAGGATTTATTTCAATCCTGCAAGTGTCTTTAAACTTCTACAGTTCTTCTCCATATAGTCCACAAATTTACTCCAGTCTTTTTGGAACTTTGTCTCTCCCTGGTTTTGGATCTTGCTAGTCAGTCTTGCTAATTCCGCATAGTCCATCATCTTCGTCTGCCACTCTTCAATCTTTGGTAACTCCCGAGTTTTCCATTTTTGGGCTAACAATGTTCTAGCCGCGGTTGTCGCATACATAAATAATACTTGATCTCCTTTTACAATTTCCTCTCCTATAATTCCCAATAGGAATGCCTCCGTTTTTTGGGGGAAAGTATATTTAAAAATCTTTTTCAGTTCATTATATATCATTTCCCAAAATCTTTTGATTTTATCGCATGTCCACCACATATGATAAAACTCACCATCTTTCTCTTTACATTTCCAGCATGATTTACTACTCATTCTATACATCTTAGCCAATTTTACTGGTGTTAAATACGGAAACCTGTGGCCCTCCAGATGTTGCTGGACTGCATCTCCCATCATTTATTGACAGTGGTCATGCTGCCTGGGGCAGATGGGAGTTGGAGTACCAAACAATCTCTAGAGCGCTAGTTTTCCCAGCCCTGGTCTACAGAAACTGGTAGCAGTTTCCTGGGGTCTCAGATCACCTGCTAACAAGGTCCTTCTAAGTGAAGATGCCAAGAGCTGAACCTGAGACCTTTCATGGGCAAAGCATTCGCTATACCACTTAGCTGTTGTCATTTCCAAGGAAGAATTGAAGGGAAAGAACTCCTTGCTGCAGTCTATGCCCAATTTAATTCTTCTCACAAGACTTCAGGGGTGCTCATGTTGTCCAGTGCCCCTGCTTCAAACTCTGTCACATCTCCACAGTCATGCAATTCCACCTACCAGCTGTACGAAGCGGTGCAATCCAGGGACATTTTTAAATCACATGATGCGCTGTCCTTTTAGACAGCCACAGTGGGGTGAGGAATGTGCAGTTCATACTATTAAGAGTTTGGAGGAGGTCAACTTCTTTTGAAGATGAGGACCAGATGGCCACTTTTAGTGTTCTGCTTCACTTCAAAGGGTTCAGCTGGGTTGCAATTATCTGCATCTACGGTACCGTAGGTGGCAAAGAAACAAAAGGGCCAACAAGGGGGGCTGGAAAGTTTCTGGGAAAGCTGGCGACAGAGACATGTATTGCTGTGTTCTGGACTCAAAGCTGTGGCTGATGGAGAAGCAAGATCTTCTGGGGTGTTGATGCTGTGAGCCCCCTATCACATGCTCAAATTGTATATATGTATAATTAAAACCATATATCTTAAAGATGACAGGGACCCAGGTGGTGCTGTGAGTTAAACCGCTGAGCCTAGGGCTTGCTGATCAGAAGGTTGGCGGTTCGAATCCCTGCAACGGGGTGAGCTCCCGTTGCTCGGTCCCAGCTCCTGCCCACCTAGCAGTTTGAAAGCACATCAAAGTGCAAGTAGATAAATAGGGACCGCTCCGGCGGGAAGGTAAACGGCGTTTCCGTGTGCTGCTCTGGTTCGCCAGAAGCAGCTTTGTCATGCTGGCCACATGACCCAGAAGCTGTCTGAGGACAAACGCCAGCTCCCTCGGCCTATAGAGTGAGATGAGCGCCATAACCCCAGAGTCGGACAGGACTGGATCTGATGGTCAGGGGCCCCTTTACCTTTATCTTAAAGATACCACAGACTCCACTGACCTTCCTTCCAAGGACACCAAGCCCTGGGTAAGCACACAACCCCTTTAGTACCTCACCACCCAGACAGCAGGGTGGTGTGTAACAATATACCAGCAAAATACATTGTAATAAAATGCACAAACCCACTTCCTCTAACATCCTGTTTTGTATCTCATAAATATGGTACAGCTGTCAAAGGAAAGAAGTATGTGTTCTGCTCCCCGACAGAGTTTACTGTCCCTTCAACATTTATTGAATGCCTTCCATTTGTTACTATGGATGCGACTAATGAAATACTTTGAGGACAACTTTGTCAGCCTCCGTTTTGCAAAAGCATAATTTCACTGCTGTTATTACTGCCCCCCAAATGCATTCAAATTGCTGCTTCCCTTCTTAAAGCATTCTAATGAAATGCATTTTTGAATCCCATCAATAATGGAATATAGATGTTGGGTAACTCATTTTTGAACAAATGTCTACAGCAGAAGGAGCCCCACTTCTGATGCATTATTAATGGCCTAATAACAAAATGATGAAAAAATAATTAACAAAGTTGCCGCCATGATTGCCTATTCGACAATGAATCACTTCACTTATGGAGAAAATTCTTTGTAGGTGTAGGTTGTAATTGCCCTCCCCACCTCCACCCCCGGTTTCTCTCTAGGAATTCTTTTATTCCTTAGCTTTTGGGGAACTCATTAGCTCAGCCTCAAGTACAAAGCTACTCAACCGTGGTGATATTTTGGATGGAGACTAATATGATAGTTACTGCAAAGTTTTTCTCTTCTCATGGTTGGGGGAGAGGGATGGCTCCATTTATGCGAAAGCCATTTCTCCCACTCTTGTTTTGGACGGTGATTTATTTGCAAGGTAGGAGAAGATAACTTCACCATTGTAAGGAGTGCATTTTATTGCAAAAGAATTGCCAAGTCGTTTTAGAAGAAGATATCAATAACATATTTGGGGTGGCAGCTAGTTTATTTTTTTTAATGGCAAAGACATCCTACTGCTAGGGGCTGAGGCTCCTTGATGGAGGATGCCGCCCGTCCCCAGAGATACACTCACCCACAAAGAAACAGTGGAACATTAGAATGTCTAAACATCAGAAATAGACAGAATGATGGCAGAACCCACTGAGGATTGACCATGACCCCTTATCTGCATAGCCCCACCCCTTCCTCTCCTATTACAGGCCAAACCTTTTGGGTCATGGTTCCTAGAGTCTCAGCCTCATTTTGCATTTGTAGTACTCAGCCATTTAGTGTTGTAGCAGTTGGAACTCCCTGCCTATTGATATCAATCAGTGCTGTTTCCAGTGCCTGCTAAAAAACACTCTTGTTTAGAGAAGCCTGCTCAGATGCTTAGAAAGGTTGGGTAATTTTAAGCTGTTTTAGTATTTTAACTTTTGTATGTTTTAAAGTATGGTTGTAAAATTTTATTGATTTTATTGTTTTATCTTTTTAAAAACCACTTTGAAGGTTTTGTTTATATATATAAAAAATCAAGCTGCACATAGTTGTTATGAAATGAATATAAATACGGTAAACAGCACTGCCTTGAATTCCATTTCTTGGTCATGCTTTTATATAATCTTTTTATATCCAAAATTTATAGGCTGTTGCTTGTGATCGCTATTTTTAAAATGTTAATTTTGTTGGAAGCAAACTACAAGCATACAATTAGGATGGGCAACACTGGCCAAGATGGACCATTGGTTTGACTTTGTACATGGCGGCTTCAGACAGTATTTCAAATGGAGCTGGCTAAACTCTAACACACAAATTGGTTGTATGATGAGTCTACTTGCATGGATAGTGCAATGTCAGAAGGGAGATGAGAGGTCACAGCTCTATCAAGATTGGGCTGGGAGCCAGAGGCTGTGGAGCAAACCAGAAGTTGAGGCCAAGGATCAAACCAGAAGGCATGGCTTGAAGACCAAGCCAGAAGTCAAGACCAAAGAGCAAGTCGAAATCTAAGGACAAAGGAGGAGGGAGGGTCAAGGAGCAGTTCAAAAGTCAGGACAGAGGAATAAGGATACAAGATTACACCAAAGCTCAGGAAAGCATTATTGCTCAAGGAAAGGTCAACTGGAACAGGAAGCCCTTTGTGCTCCTTTATGCTCACAAAATATCCAGTGGCTGGATCAGTCCAGGCCCTGAAAGTATTTCATTGAGAAGACGCCACCTGCAGTTCAATGGGTCACCACGTGGGTCAGCTGCACACAGATCCAGCAGATCCCGAAACCTGCACTTAAGCCAAAAGGGGCAGCTGGAGCCCTGAATGTACATCATTCGATAGGTTGCCACTGAGAATCTAATTCATTGGTTCACCAGATGGGTTCGCCACATGCAAATCCAATCACTCCTGACAAACTCCTCCTTTTGAGTTGGAAAAATCCAACTATGGATAAGGAATCACATAGCTTTTCTCTGAAATAACACTACTCATGTAAGTAGACTGTTCACATGAGCTATGTGGCCAGGGCCGTCTTTACTCAGCGGTGCAAGGGGTGCGGGGCACCCGGGCGCTGAATTCTGGGGGAAACTAGGCACCCGTTGTTGAAGCTCTTAACTATCTACCTGTTATGAAATAATAAATATTTTGATCAAGCTAGAAAAACACTGGTACTTTCGACTTTGTGCACTCATTTACTAAAGACACACGGCAGCACTTGTCATTCACACAAAATAACATAGTCCTCCCCCCCCCCCGGTGTCTGCACTCCCCCACCCCTCTTTTTCCTTTTTGGCTGGACTCTGCATGAGCTGAAGGCGAACAAACTGAAATAATGAAGCAGAAGCTGCCGGCTTCAGAGATGCCCACTGGCAATTGATCGCTGGGAGGCCGCTGGGGGACTCGGGCTCTCCGGGATCACCCCCTCTCTGCCCGTCCCCCGCCCTGCCACTCTCAGCGGACCTGCTCCCAACTTGCCGCCTTGCCTCCCACCGACCTGCTTGCTGGCTGCCACACTGAGGGGGGTGCCCAGATCCGGCTCACTGGCCTCCCCCCGTCCTCCCAAACATAGCGCCCCTCCTGGTGGCTGGCCACCCCCTTGAGCTCCACACATCCTTCTTGGGTGCCCGCGGCTTGGAGGGGGGGCCCTGGCTGTGCTGCTGCTACTGCTACTGCTGCTGCATGCCTGCTGGCTGGTGCTGGGCACCGGAGCCTCACCAACCCCTCCTGGAGCCTCCCCGCTGCAGGACACTTTTGCTTCTTTTTCCTCCCTTCTTTCGTAAACAAGAGATAAGTGTGGTGTCTGACCTAAGCATAATAAAAGTTAATTTGGCAGCTAAACTAAATTTGGGTGCAACCACTGCCGGAGGAAGGGGAGTGTGGGGGGAGCGCACTGCCCCCCGGCAGTGCGATCCCGGCAGGGTGCCATCGCAGCTGCCCCCTGTCTGCGCAGGGCTCCCCACCCCCACAGGTGACACGCCTCATCTCCAGGATGCGTGCCAGCCCCGCCCCCGCCTGCTCTCCGCCCTCCAGTGCCGGAGCATGAAGCTCCACCACTGTTTGCACCCCGGTGGCGCATATGCTAAAGACGGCCCTGTATGTGACCATTCACACATGCTGGAAAACACCTGAGTCAGGGCATTCAGAGAAGGCTGCGTGTGTTTCCAAGTGCATATGGTGTTGTGGAAGCAAAATAAATGTTGGGCCTTCCTGACTGACCAGCTTCTTTTACAGAATGATCCAAGCCAGAAAACTGACCAGGGAGCTGATGACGACCATTCAAGGAAGTGAAAACAAAGGCCCATTGATTTCAGTGTTAGTATTTCTCTGTGTGCTCCTCTTATTCACGAAGCACATTACTCATCCCGGAATATCATAAACACTGGAGAAATGAATCAGAAGACTGAAGCAGTGGCTGGACAGGTAATTGATGCAAATAGCTTGTTTAATGACTTCACTAAAAGGAAGTGGCGTGTGCCTGTAATGGAAATGCTACTCTAGCCAGGAAACAAGGTATTAATTCAGAACATAAGTCCCTGGAAGAAATCATGTTTGAGGACTAGGACCAGATATCAGCCACTCTGATGGTAGGGATTGGGGATAAATTTGTTCAATTTGCATTTTCTTGTGACACCACCTAATTCACACTTTCTGAACCAATGTGTGAACCGAAAGACAGCTATCCTGCTAAATCTGCCCTTCTCCAAATTGTGCGGTGTACAAAAAAGAGAGTGTGCATTAATGAAAGTAATGTGGAGAAATGCATTATGTTGGTGAAATTTGCTTGTGAAATGCCATGCAAAATGCTTATGTCAGGAGTAATGCATGTGAGCATGCATACAAATTTTCATTCTGACTTTTCAAAAAATAAAATTACAACCTGAGAAGGATATAGAGTGGTCTGAATGAAAAAGTGGGAGAAACCAAAATCGACTGACTTGTTCACCCCATCTCATGCTGAAGTCTGTCTGTCCGTCTGCCCGTCTCTCTCTCTCTCTCTGCCCCAGACATATATAATGTGCATTATTGATGGCTATTATACTATAATACAGGATGGGGCTTGACTATTTTAGACTTTTTAAATGTGTATGCATAATCTTTTATACATATAACTTTAGATGCAATTTGTTTTAAACTGTTTTTAAAGTTATGCGGCTTGGGACCCTCGTACCTATGGGACCGCCTCTCCTGGTATGCCCCTCGGAGGACCTTAAGGTCCACAAACAACAATATTCTGGAGATCCCAAGCCATAAGGTGGCAAGATTGGCCTCTACTAGGGCCAGGGCCTTTTCAGTATTGGCCCCAACTTGGTGGAACGCTCTTTCACAGGAGACCAGGGCCCTGCGGGATTTGTCATCTTTCCGCAGGGTCTGCAAGACAGAGTTGTTCCGCCTGGCCTTTGGGCTGGACTTAGTCTGACCCCTGTGTTTTCCTCCCTCATGGCTTGGATTTATGGACTACTTAAAAATGAGGCTGCATTTTAAATTTTAATACTGTATTTTAATCTGTATTTTAATTAATTGCTTTTTATGTTTTATTGTAATTGAGCCGCCCTGAGCCCTGTTTTGACTGGGGAGGGCGGGGTATTAATAATAATAATAATAATAATAATAATAATAATAATAATAATAATATTTTGAACTACTGTGACCAAGCTTGGAATTTTAGGGTGAAGGACAAATACAAAGTCAAATCAACAACAACAACACACCACTTCAAAATTCTGAATATTAAGTGATATATAAATCTCTGGAATAAAGTTATTTATTTGTTTGTTTGTTTGTTTATTTGTTTATTTATGTATTGTAGTTCTATCCCATCTTTTCCTCCAGGGAACTTAAGGTGGTGTATACAGTTCACCATCTTATCCTCACAACAACCCTGTGAGGTAGGTTAGGTTGAGAGTGAGTGAGTGAGTGAGTGACCGACCAATCCAAGGTCACCCATTGGCTGACTGGGGATTTCAACACTGGTCTCCCAGGTCCTAGTTCAACACTCCAACCACCATGCTACACTTACACATAGTGTAGCATACGCATAGTGCTACATAGTGTAGCATACGCATACATACATATTTTTGTATAATTTTGACATATAATTAATCGGACTTTTTATATTAACCCCCCCACACACACACACACACTGCATGAGTGGCTCAGAAATCAGCAACACTGGGGGATCAATCCTGTATACAAGAAGCTGGCATAAACTGCACCAGATCCAAAATCTATTCAGGAGCAGGGCTACCGCTGACGGAGGCAAAACCATTCTTTAAATTAATTTGAATTACACCACCCTCTTTTCCAGCTTAACTTATGCCGGCTTGTCAGGTCACATTACCAAACTGAACAGGCTCAGGATCCAGCCTAAGTCATCCCACTCTGATCCTAGCAGGTCTTGCCATAGGATTGCTCCCTGAATGAAAGAGGACTTTCAAAGCTGGATCGAGTCAGAAATCCATTTAAAATACTCCTCCTCCATCTCTGCTCAGAATTCAGAAAGAATGGCATAAAGGCCAAGAGAGCACCCACAAAATAATTGAGGGATGGGATCAGAGAAATGTGCTCACTCGTCTTATCCATGATACCATTGACCAAAAAAAAAAAAAAATCCACTAAGGTTGTCACTCACCATATTTTTCAGTGTATAAGACACCCTCATGTATAAGACCCCCCCTATTTTGGGGGACTCCAAATTACGTAAACACCCCTCAGCACTACTTGTGTATAAGACGAGCCCCAATTTTAAACCTGATTTTTTGGTTAAAAAACAACAACCCTAGTCTTATACGTGGGACCCAAGTGGCGCTGTGGGTTAAACCACTGAGCCTAGAGCTTGCTGATCAGAAGGTCGGCGGTTCGAATCCCTGTGATGGGGTGAGCTCCCATTGCTCGGTCCCAGCTCCTGCCAACCTAGCAGTTCGAAAGCACGTCAAAAATGCAAGTAGATAAATAGGAACCGCTACAGCGGGAAGGTAAACGGCGTTTCCATGTGCTGCTCTGGTTTGCCAGAAGCGGCTTTGTCATGCTGGCCACATGACCTGGAAGCTATACGCCGGCTCCCTCGGCCAATAATGCAGATGAGTGCGCAACCCCAGAGTCGGTCACGACTGGACCTAATGGTCAGGGGTCCCTTTACCTTTATCTTTAGTCTTATACACGGAAAAATACAGTCAAGTAACACCTTGTTAAGTAACACCTTGGTTTGAGTATTTTGAGTTTAAGTACTCTGCGGACCCGTCTGGAACAGATTAATCCACTTTCCATTACAGTGGTACCTCGCTAGACGAATGCCTCACAAGACGAATTTTTCACAAGACAATTGTGTTTTGCGATTTCAATGGAGACTTGCAAGATGAAGTTTCCTATGGTGCGCTTCGCAAGACGAATTTTTTTCGTCCCATAGGGTGCCTCGCAAGACGACTTTTTTTATTTATTCGTCTTGTGAGGCACCCAATGGGAAACCGCACTTCAATGAGTTCCCATGGGAGCCGCTTCGCAAAACGAATTTTTTGCTATACGAAGCGACTCGCGGGATGAATTAAATTAGTCTTGCAAGCCACCACTGTACTTTCAATGGGAAAGTTCGCTTCAGCTCAAGCACGCTTCAGGTTAAGTACAGACTTCCGGAACCAATTGTGTTTGTAAACCGAGGTACCACTGTACAGGAATCTAAGGAATTTGCTCCAACAAAAAGTGGCGGCAATCATCAACTTGGATGACTTTAAAGAGAATTAGGCAACTAACGGGGGCTCATGGGCTTCCCATAAGCATCTGATTGGCCACTATGAGAGGAGATTGTTGGGTTGGATGGCCCATTGGCCTGATGCAGCAGGCTTTCCTTATGTTCTTAAGGGGAGATGTGAGGAATTAGAGGCAAAGAGGAAAAAGTATTGGAACAATGTGGATCTGTCCCTGACTGTTGCCAATTGCTGCATGTGGGAGGCATTTTTCTTCACTCATTAACAGGAACGTGGAAGAAGCTAAGTAGCACTGGCTCAGACCTTTTCACCTCCTTCCTGCATATTCTGAAAGAAGAGAATGGAAGCGCAACAGAAACAACACAAGCAAAAACCTTCAAAAAATGCAAATTGCCACATATTACAGGAGAGAGGGAGAGAAGAGGCGGGAAACACACAATAAAGTGTGTCTAAAAACACATTTCAATTTATGCCCTTAAGTGCAAAAACACAAGTTTGACGAACAGATGAAAGTGAAAACCACCCTGAAAGCCATAATTTCTTCTCCCAGTCAGCCTTAATGCCCTTGCTATTGTCTATTTAATCGTTTCTTCTTCATTCTGTGCTCAAAAAGCAAAATGTTCCAAAACAATAAATTGTCCTCAGAGAATCAGGTTTTAACATCTGTATGTTTTTCTCCTCCCAGGCACAATTTAGAAGCTTCAAAATTATTGGGCCAATAAAGTGATAGGTACTACTCCCCATTCAGTATATTTATGGGGGATGAGTCCAGCAGTTCAGCTTTTGTCTGGCCCATGAACAACCCGTTTGCATGCTTATGAAGAGCTTGATTGTCAGAGCTGAGCAGTTCTGAAAGTTCATACTTGAAAAATTGTAAGAAAGTAGTGATTTCCACCCTGTCCTGTATCCATCCCCATCAGCACTGTTTTCATTCCACTGCAGTTTGGGTTCCATCAGATATTACGTTATTCATCTCACTGCCTGCTATTTAACATGTTACATAGTTTATATAACTCCTCCTCCTCCTCCTCCTCCCGCTCTTCCCACCTTTTCCCCAGACTAGGAATCAAGACAGCTTACAAAACTTAAAGCAACACAGCACTATTCAAAGCCCTTGATTTAAAAGCAGTCAGTTTCTCAAAGCCTGTCAGAATAAAATAATAATAATAATAATAATAATAATAATAATAATAATAATAATAATAATTTTATTTATACCCTGCCCTTCCCAGTTAAGATCGGGCTCAGGGCAGCTAACAACAAGAATATCAAAGCAAGCATAAAAGAAACAATTCAATTAAAATACAGATTAAATACAATGTTAAAATTAGGAATCTACAAGTGCAACCTCATTTAAATATCTGTAGGATAAAGCCTTAGGGGAGGGTAACACCGGGGTCAGACTGAGTCAGTCCAAAAGCCAAGCGGAACAGCTCTGTCTTGCAGGCCCTACGAAAAGATGACAACTCCCGCTGGGCCCTAGTCTCCTGAAAGAGAGCGTTCCACCAGGTTGGGGCTAGTACTGAGAAGGCCCTGGTCCTGGTCGAGGCCAGTCTAACCACCTTGTGACTCGGGAACTCCAGTATGTTATTATTTGTGGATCTCAATGTCCTCTGCAGGGCATACCGGGAGAGGCGGTCCCGTAGGTCACCTACTGGCAGAAGCGCAACAGGCAGTGAGCCAGTCTATTCTTTCTCACTCCATTTCAGTTCTGTGGCAGCTTGACTCTCACAGGGGAAGCTAGCAGTGTTCAGTCACATCAAGTGAAAACATGTAGGGCAGATCCAAGGAGCCCTTCTAAGGAAGGTATAAGAGATGTTGTCTCTGCGGGGAGCTAGAGCCAAAAGAAGTGTTATGTAGACCACCTGAAGTGGTCTTGCTGGCTTGCCCTTGTAACCTTTGGCTTCCACAAGTCCAAAGAAACAGAAATACTGTAGGGTGGACATCCCCACCTGAGCCCCCACCTGGCCAGCTAGTGCGCTGGCCTGTGTGCCCTTGCCTACCTCAGCCTCCCAGCAGGGCCGTCTTAAGTATATTTGGCACCCTGGCGCCGTGGTGCGACGGATCCCTCCGGTGCCCCCACCCTGCCCTGTTTCCCAGCGCGGTGGGCGGGCAGAGCTGCATGGGCGGGCGCAGAGCACAGCGCAGCACAGCAGGTGGGCGCCCTGGTGCCCTGGGCCACCTAGCCTGGCCGTAGGTCCCACCCTGCCTCCCAGAGTGTACCTGCTCCCTGTGCCTCAGAGCTCACCTTGATCATGGAGATGGGGGCCTCTCTGGCTCTGATGAGGGGTCCTGCTCTTCTGGTCCCTGCACAATGGCCCCCATCCCACCACTGTCGTCTGCCACCCTGTGTGTACTTTCCGTAACCCCAACCTCTCCTTTACCAGCTTGCCCCAGTGGGTCCCAGTCATGGCTGCATCCCTTGCCGGGATCCTCTTCCTCTTCTCCAGTGCCTTGTCATTTTAAGACAAGCAGTGAAAAAAGAGTTGGGAGCAGTTTTTGAAGGTGGTGACTGTAAAACTAGAATGTTTAGGTCATCATTTATTTCATTTCATTTTTTAGCTTTTGCAAATTCAACCTGTATGAGATTTATTTTGTAAGCTAATCTTCAAACACCATTCAGGCTCAGCCTATCAACGAAGCATTACTTAGTTGGAATGATAAAGCAAAATGAGTAGAAAATTAATTTGCACTGTGGTTCTGCCTCCGATTCAGATGCTTCGCTCCAATTGACTGTCTTGAGCCAAGCACTCGGAATTAAAATTTATTTAAAGTGCAGATTGATTCCTTTATTATTTCTGCTTTCACAGTTGGCGTTCACATCAGAACTGGATACGGTTTGTTACCTGTGAGCCAAAATGGCTGACAGACAGATTGGAAAGGGTCACATCTTATTCAAGAAGGAAGCTAAGACAGAAATTAGAAATAAAAGAAAGCAAACGCACAAAAATTCACTGAGAAGAAAGAATGTCAATAATCTGGTTTTAATAAAGATGAGAAGAAATCATTTTCTTGGTTTTGAATTCAGTTTGGTGACAGTTGAGAAGCGCCTACAGCATTTTGGCTCTTTTCTGTATTCATCCCAAAATTAATTCATGTTGTTCAATGTTCAAGGAGCAATTATCCATTGTAACTAAGAATCTGAACCCGAGTTTGTATATTCCCTCCTCCACCCCTATTTTTCATTTGTGTCATTGCTTTTTAGATTGTAAGGCAGGGTTCAGATTCTCATGAGAAGAGAAGCCTCCCTGGAAAAGACCCTGCTGTTGGGAAAGATTGAGGGCACTAGGAGGAGGGGACGACAGAGGACGAGATGGTTGGACAGTGCTCTCGAAGCTACCAACATGAGTCTGACCAAACTGCAGGAGGCAGTGGAAGACAGGAGTGCCTGGCGTGCTCTGCTCCATGGGGTCACGAAGAGTCGGACACGACTAAACGACTAAACAACAACAACAACAACAAAGGCAGGGAGGGCAAGGATTGATTATTATTATTTGTTTTAATTGATACATGAGCCATTCTGGGAACCTTTTTCAGCTGGAGAGCAAGATAGAAAAAATATCTCTAAGTAAGAAAACATTCTTCAAACTCACTGGCCACAAGCATCATCGCATCACATCTATAAATGTTGACTCCCTATTTGCCAATATGACAGCATCCGCACACCAGAAAGAAGAACCCGCAGTGGTGCAGGAACCCCAAGGGTTGATGAAGTACCAGCCTCGGTGGAATAAACATGCTTTGGTCCCCATCTACAAAAGCATCAAAGATGGGGGCAGTTGAATGTCTGTTGGAAGATAATAAAAAAAATTCCTTCAGTAGCACCTTAAAGACCAACTAAGTTTTTATTTTGGTATGAGCTTTCGTGTGCATGCACACTTCATCAGATACCTTGATGGACCTCCATTTCATGCAGCTCAATGTGGTGCCTTCCAAAGTTCTAGTTACAGGTAGGTAGCTGTGTTGGTCTGAGTTGAAGCAAAATAAAAAATTCCTTCAGTAGCACCTTAAAGACCAACTAAGTTTTTATTTTGGTATGCCACTAGAAGAAAAAGTGCCATTCGCTTATGACAAGCATCCTGACTTCAGCTGCGGAACAGATGCCAGGGCTCAGATGATGACCACAAACAATGTGCAAATATTGGTTCCAGAGTATGGGTGGACAGACCCATTTAAGTCTGCTCCATCTTGGTTCTGTATTCAGATGGGACTAAGTCCACCTCACCTTTGTGTGGATTTTAAAGAGAAGAGCCTTTAAAATCCACCCAGAAATATGGATGTTTTGTTTTGTTTTGTTTTAAAAAAACCTTTACAAAACCTACTCAAGTACATAAGAAGAACCGTGCAGGATCAGCCCCAAAGGCTCTTGCAGTCCAGCATCCTGTTCTCACAGTAACCAACCTGATGACCATGAGAAGCCCACGAGCAAATTGGCAAAAGCCCGGTCAAATTGGTGAAAATTTATAAATCAAAATCTAATTTGTGCTGGAGGTGCAAAACAGAGATAGGAACAATGTATCATGTGTGGTGGGAGTGTGTTTATATTAAACAGTTTTGGAATGACATCCAAGAGGAACTAAAAAAAAATGCTTTAAATATCATGTAACAAAAAACCAGAGGCGTTCCTCTTGGGAATTATATCGACTGACATTCCTGTCGCTAGGAAATAAGATTTCTTATATGAAACTGCTGCAGCTAGAATGATTATAGCAAAAAAAATTGGAAGGGAGAAAAAGCTCCCTCAATAAGAGAATGGCAAATAAGATTCTGTGAATACATAGAATCAGCAAGGCTTACAGCAGTAATAAGAGGCCAATCAGATCAAAAACTGATAGAGGAGAGGACTTGCGGGAAGGAATACATGAAAAAGCATTGTTCTGGTATAAATATATCGATATGCAATGAATGAAATTTATAGAGTAAAAAATTAAGAAGAAATGGGTATAAGATGAGGTAGTCAAGAATAATATTGATAACACAGCGAAAAGAAGAAAAGAAACAAAGGAAGCCACACATAGGTGGAGGGAAGTCAAGATTGATCATAGAGTTGGAAGAGACCACAAGAGCCATCCAGTCCAACCCCCTGCCAAGCAGGAAACACCATCAAAGCATTCTTGACATATGCCTGTCAAGCCTCTGCTTAAAGACCTCCAAAGAAGGAGACTCCACCACACTACTTGGCAGCAAATTCCACTGCCGAACAGCTCTTACTGTCAGGAAGTTCTTCCTAATGTTTAGGTGGAATCTTCTTTCTTGTAGTTTGAATCCATTGCTCTGTGTCTGTTTCTCTGGAGCAGTAGAAAAATTGATGTTTTTATGTTTCTTTTTTATGTAATTTAAGTTGATATTTCTTTGGGTTAACGTATGTTTAATTGTTTTTTTCATAGGAATTAAGGAGGTGTGTGTGTGTGTTTGTGTGTGTGTACACACACACACTATATATATATATATATATATATATATATATATATATATATATATATATATATACACACACACACACACACACACACACACACACACACACACAGTGGTACCTCGGTTTATGAACACAATTGGTTCCGGAACTCTGTTCATAAACTGAAGCGTTCATAAACTGAAGCGAACTTTCCCATTGAAAGTAATGGAAAGTGCATTAATCAATTCCAGATGGGTCCGTGGAGTACTCAACCTGAAACGTACTTAACCCGAAGCATGGGTGTAATTGGTTCCGGAAGTCTGTTCATAAACTGAAGCGTTCATAAACTGAAGCGAACTTTCCCATTGAAAGTAATGGAAAGTGGATTAATCCATTCCAGGTGGGTCCGCGGCGTTCATAAACCGAAAATTCATAAACCGAGGTTCCACTGTATGTCAGTGTTCTCGAAGCTACCAACATGAGTCTGACCAAACTGCGGGAGGCAGTGGAAGACAGGAGTGCCTGGCGTGCTCTGGTCCATGGGGTCACAAAGAGTCGGACACGGCTAAACGACTAAATAACAACAAATGTATATATGTATAATAAGTTTGTTTTGTTTTTGTTTTGTGTTTGAGAGTATTGTGTTTTCAATAAAAGTGAGTGTGTGTGTGTCATATATATATATGAGAAGCCCACAAGCAGAAGCTGAGCACTACAGCAACTGTCCCCTGGGGTGGGAGAGAAAGCTGATTCAGTTTGCATTTAAAGGCAAACTATTAAATTTGCACTTTCCAAAGAAATATGAGAAACACAGCTCTCAATCAAAATTTGCACTCCTCTGAATTTTGCAATGCAGTTCTCCAGCCAAGTATTGTGCGCAAAAATGTATGCACTAAAGTGAGCATAACAAAGCACATATTAGTGAAAACAACACACAAAATAAATGCTTTCTATCAGGGAAAAATGGCTTTGCAGAATTGTTTATATTTGGCAAAACTGCATAAAAATATGTATGTTTGGAGAAATGCTGATGAGTTATCATGCAGTCTCTCTCTTTTCTTTTCTTTTCTTTTCTTTTAAATGCAAACTGATGTGAAAATGTGTAGAACTGGACTTAAGATGGTTGGTGGGGGGAGAGAAACAGAGAGAAACCAAAACGGACAGATTTGCCCTTCCCTATTCTTCAGTGATGCATCTTGAGATGACATCAGATGTCATGATGTCACAGATGCTGCCCCGGTGGGGAAATGCAAGAAGAACAGGATTAAAACACAATGTAGACGAATGAGGCCAAGAACCGGGAGGTCAAAGAAGAAGTAAAAAAAAATGCAAATGCAAAACTTTGAAGCCAGGAAGTAGTTGGCCTTGTACCTTGCCAGACCTCCTTCCCAAAACAGAAGACAACTCCAATAAAGATTACTGAGTCTAAGTACAGGGGCCATGCAGACATCTCAAGCATTCCTCCAGTTGCATGCATGAGCCACTAAGAAGGTGAACGAGAAGATTTTTCTTTTCTTTTTTGTTCTTTCTTAAAAAACAACAACTATCTTTGTATCCCTTGGCATTTCAAAACCACCCAGGAGTCGTGTTTGCATCTTCATTGGGCTTCCAAATGGACTTTAGCAGGCATGAAAATAAGAAATGACATTTGGAACGTCGTCTTTTTTATCACAGATAAATAAATTGATATAGATATATTTGGTAAATGCCATTTAGCTCTCCAGATTCTAACTTATTTTAGACCGCTTCATTGCAGCTCCTATTGCCCATATGTTTTTTGTAGGGATATTAATTTTGTCAGAAGGGGAAGGTTGCATCAAAATTTAAAGCTGTGGACACACCCCAGTTTCCTCTGCATGTTGTGTACTCACAACGTTAACTGCAATCCATACCTATCCATTTGCTTTTTACAAAATGCTGCATTTTGGCGCATAGCGGGTCCTCCCTTAAAGAGGGCACATGTTGCGGTGAGACCTGGCAACCAAACCCTTGTGTTGTGGGTGGGTACAATTGGTCAGCCACAACACCCTATTGGTAGGTCCCTTGATGCTGGGTTCCTTCTGACCAATGGGGATGCTAGCCAAAATGGATCAAGGGACCTATATATGCCAATGCACGTGACCCTGAGCTTTCTCTCTTGGTCAGTGCATCGGAAGACCCGCCCACCCCTCACTATATTTAGGGCTTGCACGCTTGACCTTGCTGTGACGTCGTGTGTCGTCTGTTGTTGGGACAGGGGCACGGCAGGAATTTTCCCCACTTGGCTGATTGGCTGGTGCCATTTGGGATTCGCCTGCCGCGTAGCAAATCGTCACAACTTGTAAGGTTGCGGATAGGCTCTGGTTCAGGTGATGGGGTGGGGGAACGCTCTTGCCATCCCTATGTGAATGGTATTCCGTTAAAGGAATCCAAGGACTCAATGGTTTGGTCAACTCTGCAAGGGGTTGTGCCCGTGCCTGAGTCCAGGGGGACATCTGGGTGGTGGACATAGCATGTCCCTGGCTTTCTGCCATTCCAGGTGTTCACCCTAGGCTGACCTGGGTCAGCGCTACCTGCCACGGTGCAGGGAGCTAGTCGAACCAGAACCTCTGCAACCACTCACTTGCTGTAATCAATAAAATTGTGGCCTAAATTCTGCCAAAAACCAAACCAAAATTTGAGTCTTGTCTGAATTTATTTAAGGGGGAGGTTTAAAGGTCTTCACACACAACCCGATGAGCTTTGATCCAAATTGCGAAAAAGACCAACCTAGCTGCATTTTAAGCTAGTAATGTCTCACTCTTGGGCAGATAACAGGCTATTGGGTACGGAAAGGTAGGATCCTCTCTCCAAAAGCTGGAACAAAGGCAACCAGGACTCAGGACTCAGGGCAGCTTCCACCTGCTGCCTGGGAAAGGTTCGCCCTGACACAGGATGTAAGGATGGTGTGTGAAGCTACTCTGCAGGCTGAACCAAAGTAGAACATACGTTTTGCATGCAGAGAGAGCCAGATTCCATCAAGAACATCTCTGGGGAAGCACCCCCATGCCTGAAAACCCAGAGAGCCTCTAGTCACTGCGCTAGGTGAGCTGGAATGCCAAAGCCCCTGACCCATAAATGCCTCAGAAAATTAAGCTGCCCAGACTGCAGGCAAGAGTTGTTGTTGTTTAGTCATTTAGTCATGTCCGACTCTTCGTGACCCCATGGACCAGAGCACGCCAGGCACTCCTGTCTTGCACTGCCTCCCGCAGTTTGGTCAAACTCATGTTCGTAGCTTTGAGAACACTGTCCATCCATCTCGTCCTCTGTTGTCCCCTTCTCCTAGTGCCCTCAATCTTTCCCAACATCAGGGTGTTTTCCAAGGATTCTTCTCTTCTCATGAGGTGGCCAAAGTATTGGAGCCTCAGCTTCAGGATCTGTCCTTCCAGTGAGCACTCAGGGCTGATGGCCCAGGAAAATGTTACAATACTCCTGCATTTGTGTGCCTTGCTTGTATCAGAATAGAAAGATGCTCCAGATATAATGACAGCCCCTCCCTTTGTTTCCTGATGGGTGGAATAAAAAATAGCCTTAGTTATATTTTATTTTCTCATGTGGCTTTTCATCTTCTTTTCAGTGGGGGGGACGTTTTGGGAAATGAAAAACCCATTACCACCCTCCTCGATTCAAAAAAGCCAGCTTACCAGAGGCGAGACCTAACTAGGCAGGAGGAGGGATCCCCAGCTGATCCAAATTTGCTTGGTGTCATTATTTTCCTTCCTTCCTAAGGCTGCAAAGGGACCCCTAAATGCATAGCAAATGATTACCAAAAAGAAAAGGGGGGGGGGAATCAGCACATGAGGAGAACGCAAAAGATTGACACAACCAGCTTTTCCATGCACAAAGGGGGCTGAAGTTGCATGTTCTAAAGCAGGCATCCCCAGACTGCGGCCCTCCAGATGCTTTGGC
Source organism: Zootoca vivipara (assembly GCF_963506605.1). Lineage (NCBI taxonomy): Eukaryota > Metazoa > Chordata > Lepidosauria > Squamata > Lacertidae > Zootoca > Zootoca vivipara. The sequence goes on from NC_083292.1 coordinate 6,138,213, forward strand.
CTACAACTACCATGATCCCTAGCTAACAGGACCAGTGGTCAGGGATGATGGGAATTGTAGTCCAAAACATCTGGAGGGCCGAAGGCTGGGGATGCCTGTTCTAAAGGATTGGGGGGGACCTTTTTCAGTTCAAGGGATGTGTTCACCTTGGGGGCAACCTTCCAGGGGGGGGGGATATGTATGTGGTGGCTGGAGCCAGAGGCAGACAGGCAGAGCAACTGACTCTTATCTTTGTATAGAAGGTCACATTCCTAGCCATGAAATACAAAATCTCTCCATTGTCTCTCCAGGCAAGCAAGAGGCATGATCACAGTTCAAAAACAAATCCCAGTCAGGCAAAGGCATCTAAGGAGCAGGTGGACCAGTGCTGGTTAGGAGCATAACCTGGGAATGACCTCAAAGGTTGGATAAAGGGTGTGGGGACCTGCATTTGACCCCTGGGACCTGAGGTTCCCCACCTCTGTTTTAAAGACCTGGATGGGAAAAGCAGGAGGAATAGCCAACGAAGGTGGTGTATTGGCTAGGACTGAGCGGGGAATCAGATGTTGCTGGACTCCAGCTCCCATCTTCCCTGAACACTGGGCATTCTGGCTAGGGCTGATGGGAATTGGAGTCCAACAACTGGAGGCCCACAGTCTCTCCCATCCCCTGGGCTAGAATGTCAGTGGGGAAAAGGGTAAGGGGACCCCTGACAGTCAAGTCCAGTGGCGAACAACTCTGGGGTTGCGGTGCTCATCTCGCTTTACAGGCCAAGGGAGACCGCATTTGTCCGTTCCGCAGACAGTTTTTCCGGGTCATGTGGCCAGCATGACTAAGCCGCTTCTGGCACAACAGAACACTGACACCAGAGCAGTGCATGGAAATGCCGTTTACCTTCCCACCTATTAATCTACTTGCACTTTTGGCATGCTTTCAAACTGCTAGGTTGGCAGGAGCTGGGACCGAGCAATGGGAGCTCACCCCGTCATGGGGATTCGAACCACCGACCTTTTGATTGGCAAGCTCAGTGGTTTAGACCACAGCGCCACCCACATCCCTGTCAATGGGGATACCTGAGTTCAAATCCCAGCAGGGCGATAAAACCTCCTGGGTGACCTTTAGCCAGTCACCATTTCTCACATGAATCCACCACATAGGATTACAGAATTATCCATTGGGAAGGGGGATTTTAAAAAAGAAGAGAGAAGGTTTCTCTAACCTTTAACAATCATGCAGAAGAGAAAAAGTTGGTAGTTGTGACTCGGCATAGCAGAATACTTCAGAAGTTCTAAGGTATGTGGAACGAAAGTGCTTGTGCTGGCATTACATCCTCTGCATAGCTGTTCATGGTATAGAAGCTCTACTCTCCATTGCATTGTGTCAGGATCATTTGGTGCAGCTGCCCTGTGTGGTAAGTTGTGGAACCAGAGGCAATAGTTCCCAAGTGAAGGACCTTCAGGCCATGGCCTAACTCTGCTCATCCAGGATGACCACTGGATCCTTCTGGACAGGAAGGAGCAGAAGGAGGGCTTCCTGTCCCAGCAGAGCCATGTTTGTGCAACAGCCTTCCTAAGCTCTGGTATGTTTCTGTTTCTCTGCCTTTTCTTCAACCCGGTCTCCTCCTGGCTTGCTCCGTGGCTTCCGGTACCTGATTCATCTCACCCTGCTGACCATGCTCCAGCTCTGGCACATTGGGTCACACACTGTCAGAGAGGACCCAGGAATTGCTGGGCTGAAAGGTTACAAAAGAGAATTTTCAACCGAACTTTTTCTGGTAGACAGTCACTGGTTCCTTTGTTTGCCACTTAAAGGTAAAGGTACCCCTTACCATTAGGTCCAGTCGCGGACGACTCTGGGGTTGCACGCTCATCTCACTCTATAGGCCGAGGGAGCCGGTGTACAGCTTCTGGGTCATGTGGCCAGCATGACTAAGCCGCTTCTGGCGAACCAGAGCAGCGCACAGAAACACCGTTTACCTTTCCACCAATTTATCTACTTGCAATTTGACATGCTTTTGAACTGCTAGTTGGGCAGGAGCTGGAACCGAACAACGGGAGATCACCCCATCATGGGGATTCGTACCGTCAACCTTCTGAATGGCAAGCCCTAGACTCTGTGGTTTAGACCACAAGCATAGCACTGAAGAAAAGCCTAATGTTTGCCACTTACCTATTGCCAAAAAGCAGGGGGGTGATTATTTACCAAAATCAAGGGGACCACAGGTTTGCATTTACTCATTTATGTGTACAGAAGCAGATTTTGAAAGGATGGCTAGAATCTGAAGAGAAATGCAATACATCTCACAAAATTGGGAAACGGCCTGAATTAGTTTTATAGCAAAGTCAAGCATTATCAACTAGAGCAATTCACTCGGCGCCAGAGGCACCAACAACCACCTCAACCTGTTCTGAAGTCACTACAGAGACAGAAGGCAAAAGCTCCAGGTGCAGATATTTAACAGATATTTTGAATAAAGTATGTTTACATTGTAAAATTTGCCAAAGCAAATTCCAAGTATGTACTTGGCGAATAAAATTCTATTCTATTCTATTCTATTCTATTCTATTCTATTCTATTCTATTCTATTCTATTATGTGACACCTGTGGCTTCCCAGTCTGATTGCTCTCTGCTGCTCTTGTTACGGCTCACTCACTCAGAGGAGACCATGTGAAGAGGCAGCAATAATATGCAAGAAGATCAACAGGGCCAGGAGGAGGCTTCATGGATCAGCTATGGGGCCCTTTTGCAGCACGGGCCCCTGGAAGTTGCCTGATTATGCTGACCACTGGCACCTGCCCTGGAGAGTGAACAAATGAGTAATGGGAGGGGGAGGTGTTTTATTGCCAGACACTTGCATTGTTTCAGCAAAAGCAGGGCTTTTATATATATAAAAAAGTGCTGCACACTCGCACTGGGCTTTGATTTATAGTGTTTATGGCAACCAATATTAGATGACTATATGCTGTCAAAGAATGCCAGCTCCGCATTACAATCATGGTGTCTCACTTCATCTGTGTGATTTACAGGAAAGCACATTCCTGCAGGCAACCACACATCTATAGGTCCATGCTTTCCTTTCCAGGTAATCTCACCTTGTGGCTCTGCTTAGCAATGCTAGGGAAGGGGGCACCAGTTCAATGCATAACAGTATGCTGGCATGCTGGACTTAGGATTGGGAGATCTGGGTTCAAGCTAGGGCTGTGCACAGTCCCCAACCCTTCTCATGACCCTGGAGTCCCCAGTTAGGTCCACCCACCCTGGGCCAACCCAGGCAACACCTAGCTTGCCCTGGATCCTACCCTAAGTTAGTTTGATAACAGAGCTAGTGTGTAACTAGCAGTCCTGCACCATCCATGAGGCAGGATGAGGCAGTGGAGAAGCAAGGGCAGAGGTAGCAGCATCCACTGAGATCTTGTGAGATTTTGACCAGATTTTGCACGTGATTTCTGCAAGATCTCACTGGAACCCATTGTCATGACTGCTGCTTCACAGGCACCACCACAAGACCCAGGTAAGAGAGGCTTTGGCAGCAGTGGTGTGGCATTTTGCCTTAGCTGGCGAAATAGGATGTGCTGCCCGTGGTAACTAGGGTTTTAAAAATCCCATAATTAGGTATATGGCTGGGAGGGGGAAAGGGATGAGAGATTGTGTGCCTTCCCCCATTCTTTGGCTGTCTTTGGCTGTCTGTACACAACTCATCTGGCACGCGAGTCCCTCCAAATATGCCTCATTTGCCAGGATGAATTTGGTACACAGGCCTAGTTCAAATCCTTTTCCTTGGCTCAAAATCCAGCTCTCCCAGCTGCGTTTTGACCCACAGGGTGAAAAGGACAGGTGAAGAAAAGCAGCTTGGTGAGGGTGATTCTAAGATGAGAGAATAGCAGGTGGAGGCTTTTTAAAGGTTCCATTTGGGTGCCGTGAGCTGCTTTGTGGAGCACATGCTCAGAAAGCAGGTTTTAAATCCTTTTCAATACAGTATATTAATAAGAATATTACTTTACAGAGGGCAGTCCACTGTTTCAAGAGTGGAGAGCATGTGGTCCTCCAGAAGTTGCTGAACTACATTGGAAGCTGCCTGATACTGGATCAAACCATTGGTCCACCTAGCTCAGTATTGTTTACACTGACTGGCAGTTGCTCTGCAGGGTTTCAGGCAGGGGGAGGCCCAGCCCCACCTGAGGGTATCAGGTAGAGAACCTGGGACCTTTTGAATGCAAAGCAGAAGGCTTGTCCACAGAGCTACTGCCCCTCCTCAAATAAATATCCAAATTAAAACTTCATATAGGAACAGCCTTATAAACTGCCTTATACTTATACTCTGTCAGCCCCTGGGTGGTGCAGGGACCTGTGCCTATTTAGCCTGGAAAAGAGACTGGGAGGTGATCTGATCTTATATGAATATTTGATATTAATATATCAAGAAATGATATTCATATATCATATATATAAAATATGCTCACTGGAAGGACAGATCGTGAAGCTGAGACTCCAATACTTTGGCCACCTCATGAGAAGAGAAGAATCCCTGGAAAAGACCCTGATTTGGAAAAGATTGAGGGCACTAGGAGAAGGGGACGACAGAGGACGAGATGGCTGGACAGTGTTCTTGAAGCTACGAACATGAGTTTGACCAAACTGTGGGAGGCAGTGCAAAACAGGAGTGCCTGGCGTGCTATGGTCCATGGGGTCACGAAGAGTCGGACACGACTAAACGACTAAACAACAAACATATAAAATATATTTTTTAAAAAATAAAAAGATCAGAAACAAAACAGCAATTGCTGGAAGCCCCTAAGCCTAGCAAATAAAATGTTTTCACATGTCTCCAAAACGAGATCAAGGAATAACACAGACATATTTAACTTTCAAAAAGTTCAGGCCTTCTTTCAAGGCAACGCATAAGCAGCTATGACTCAGGAGCTCCCCCTGCTGCTTCACAAGGTGCAGTACCACAAAGAGAGAATGGAAGATGTCAAGCTGAGCCAACATTTGTCCAAAAGAAAGCAGAGGCTGAACATACTGAGGGCCCATGTTTTCAAAGACATCGCTTTAAAGGAGGAGGGATGAGACACACCATTAACTGATTAATTTATTATTTATACCCCGCCCATCTGGCTGGGTGTCCCCAGCCACTCTGGGCGGCTTCCAACAGAAATATTAAAATACACTAATTTCTTAAAGATGAAAAGCTTCCCTAAACAGGGCTGCCTTCAGATGTCCTCTAAAAGCCTGGTAGTTTTTCTTTTTGACATCTGGTGGGAGGGCGTTCCATAGGGCAGGTGCCACTACCGAGAAGGCCCTCTGCCTGGTTCCCTGTAGCTTTGCTTCTCGCAGTGAGGGAACCGCCAGAAGACCCCCAGCACTGGACCTCAGTGTCCGGGCAGAGCGATGGAGGTGGAGACGCTCCTTCATGGATGGGGAAACCTTTAGGTGTTGCTGGATCCCAACTAATATCAGCCCACAGAAAGCATGATCAATGGCCTGGGACGATGGGAGCTGTAGTCCAACAATATATGGAGGGTACAAGTTTTAGATTCCTGACCATGATTGGTTCCTGTTGGTGGCCCTTCATGGCTCAGATGCACCGCTGTAATCCACCAGAACTTGTGCATTCAGTATTGTGGGCCTGATTCTGCGTAGCTCTGTGTTGGCTGAGATTAGAAAGACATACCCTCCAACATTTCTCCGATGAAAACAGGGATGCCCTAAGGAAAAGTGGGTCATTCGGGGATCAAATCAGAAACCGGGATGGCTTCTCTAAATCAGGGAAGTCCCTGGAAAATAGGGACACTTGGGGGGTCTGGAAAGGCCTGTTGAACGTCAGGTGCCTGACAAAGCTCAGGCAATGCAGGGGGTTGCAGGACTAATTTGACCCTTGGACCCCTCCCAACTCTATGATTCTATGAGTCTTATTTGTTAATATTTCAGCACCCATTGTAATGAAGTTTTCTGTTTTTTATGATTCATTTTAACTGATCTTATTCATTGTATGTTTTTAAAAAGAAAAGGGGAAAAATAAAATAAAATATGTATACCACTTAGGAACTTCAGTAGATGAGGAGGAGGAGGATAATAATAATAATAAGCAACAACACCTTAGAAAAGAACCCTTCCAAGGTGGAAAAGCAGCTTGGGGAAGTGAGAGGGCGATTTTGAGTTGAAAAATGATGGCAGGGCTTAGAAGGCAAAACAAAGCTTCTATCAAAAATGTATGACTTGCTGTTAGAGTGGTATACAAAAGATGAGTTGACAAAAGAGGCGATGATTAAATGGGCAAAGGATTTTGGGCATAATATTGAATACGACGCGTGGTTGAAATTATGGAATCAAACTTCAAGATTTACAGCATGTACTGCCTTGAAAGAAAATATATATAAGATGATCTATAGATGGTATTTAACACCAGTTAAATTAGCCAAAATGTATAGAATGAGTGATAGAGTGTGCTGGAAATGTAAAGAGAGTGATGGTGAATTTTATCATATGTGGTGGACATGCGATAAGGTAAAAAGATTTTGGGAGATGTTTTATAATGAATTGAAAAAGATGTTTAAATATACTTTTCCAAAAAAAACAGAAGCATTTTTGCTAGGAATAATAGGAGGAGAGATAAGAAAAGAGGATCAAGTATTGTTTATGTATGCGACAACCGCGGCTAGGACATTGTTAGCCCAAAAATGGAAATTACAGGAGTTACCAACAATTGAGGAGTGGCAGATAAAAATGATGGATTATGCTGAACTTGCTAGACTGACTTGCAAGATCCGTGACCAAGGGGAGACAAGGTTTCAAAAGGATTGGAGTAAATATGTGGACTATATGGAGAAAAACTGTAGATCTTTAAAAACACTTGCAGGATTGAAATAAATCCTACGAATTGACTAAAAAGTTAAAAAGGAACTGCAAAAATGGAGTTAATAAGAATCCCGCATGAAGGGAGGGGGGAAGTCACAGCTCGGCAGAGCAAGATGTAAGATGGAAATTTAAGATGTTTTGTATAAAAGATTGTTTTTTTATTTTAATTTGTTAAATTTGGAAAATGGAATAAAATTTATTTAAAAAGAAAAAGAAAAGAAAAATGATGGCAAGGCGATGATGAGTCAGCCTCCACCTTGCCTGCCCTGTTTCTGCTCAAACATGGCCTGTCCCAAGTTGCCTTGAACAGGTTTTCAAAAAAAAACATGAGTTACAGAATCAACATGCTTTATTCTAATTCAGTGTTTCTCAACCAGTGTGCCTCCAGATGTTTTGAGACTACAACTCCCATCATCCCTAGCTAGCAAGACCAGTGGTCAGGAATGATGGGAGTTGTAGTCCCAAAACATCTGGAGGCACACTGGTTGAGAAACACTGTTCTAATTAGAATGCATATTTTGGGGACAGGGCTGAGAGAAAGAAGCTGGAATGAGGCCACCAAGGAAGTTCTTGTCCGGAGTGGAGATTAGAACTGAGAACATCTCAGCTCACACCTCATTCTTCTCTTGAAAAGATAAAGAATCTTAAAACTGGGACAAGGCCTCCCTTTTTGGTCTGAGGGGAACATTTTCTTGTGGGCAATGTTCCAGGCGTCACATACCAGTGGTGCACAGGGCCAGAGGCAGCAGTGGGTAGAGCATCAGACGCAACTACCTTTGTATTCTTAGCTGCATTCTAGCTACACAAAATCCAAACCTTTACACACAAACACACACTTCTTCATCCTCCTCCATCCAGGCTAGCAAGAGGTGGTGTCAGAATTCAAGGAACCATCCTGCTGGACAAAGGCACTTGAAGTGGGTCCAGAGCAGGGTTGGGGAAGGGGCATGGCCTGAAGAAAGTATCCTGGCCCAGAGAGTGACTTGGGGGTTGAACAGCAAGGCCTAAATGGCTCCATTTGACTCAAAGGCTGGAGGTTCCCCATCCAAATGTCCCTATTTTCCAGGGATGTCCCTGATTTAGAGAAACCGCCCCGGTTTCTGATTTGATCCTAGACGTCCAGCTTTTCATTAGGATGTCCCTATTTTCATTGGAGAAATGTTGGAGGTATGGAGTTCTTCGAACCCCAAGCTGTCTGAAGGCAATCCTGTATAGGGGTGTTTTTAAATGGTTAATGCTTTATTATGTTTTTATATACAGTGGAACGTCGATTTATGAACACCTCGGTTTATGAATTTTCGGTTTATGAACGCCGCGGACCCATCTGGAACGGATTAATTCACTTTCCATTACTTTCAATGGGAAAGTTCACTTCAGTTTATGAACGCTTCAGTTTAAGTACTCCGCGGACCGTCTGGAACAGATTAATCCACTTTCCATTACTTTCAATGAAAAAGTTCGCTTCAGTTTATGAACGCTTCGGTTTATGAACAGACTTCCGGAACCAATTGTGTTCATAAACCGAGGTACCACTGTATGTTGGAAGCCACCCTGAGTGTCTGGGGCAGCCCAGTCAGATGTGTGGAGTATAAATAGTAAAATTATCATCATCGAATGGGACGTCCCTATTTTCATCTGAGAAGTGTTGGAGGGTATGTGAAAGCAGGACCTGAGTGCAAATGGCGGTCTCCCGGCTTGTGGTTTCCAGTAATTGGCATTCAGAGGCAAACTCCCTCAAACAGTGAAGGAAGAATCTAACTATTGTGAAGTGTTTCCAACAAATAAGATATACTGTACTTCTCCCTCCTGCAAGTTTTCCCTGACCACTGATGCCACTTTTCAGTCCCAGGGTGGCTGGGGCCATAGCTGCCAAGTTATCCCTTTTTTACAGGGATTTTCCCTCATGCTGAATAGGCTTCCTCGCGAGAAAAGCGAAAACTTGGCAGCTATGGCTGGGGCAACCCAGTATAAATTGTAAAATTATCATTCTGGAATGGGAACGTCCATATTTCTATGAAACAAACATTGGAAGGTATGCCAACCCAATCTGAAAAAAATCACAAGATGAAAGCAGGGAGATAAGAGGCATGGAAAGCCAAGGTGCCTTCAACAACGTTGTCCCCCAAAGAGCAGAAGCACCAAACTGCTGCTGTTTCCCCTCCCAGCAGCAGAAGCTGGTGCAGCAAGGGCAATGGAGCTCAAAGGTTTCTCCTCTTTTGAAAACAAAATGGGAAAGAGGGAGGCTTGCCTGTCGCCATCATTAGTGCGCTGCATTTGCACAATAAACAGCAGCCAGGAGCTTCTCCTCCAAATAAATATTCAAAGCTATTTAATTGACAGAAGGCACCCCCCCTTTCAAGGAAGAAAAAGAGTGTCAACCTCCATACAGGTGAAAGCAATTAAACCTTTGCTGACAAGGGAGGGATTGACTTCCCCCTCCCCCTCTCCCTCCCCCCCCCCCCCCCCCGCTTCCCACCCGACACACATTTATACTTGAAAGAATTGCAAACTGTTTGCAACCAGCAATTCAGGGCAAATAAATCATTTAAGGTGAAAGTCTTCCATCAGCAAAGGCTGGTCTGTTGGCAGGGCCGTCTTAAGCCCATCCGGCGCCGTGGTGCAAAGGTCCCTCCGCCCCCCCCCCCGGTTTCCCAGAGTTGCTGACCTTTACTGAGCACCACTTTGCCCGTGCACGGCATGGTGGAGGCGCCCTCCAGGCATTGCTGCTCCGTGCCGCCTCGCGGCTGGGGGAACAGCTGCTGCCACTGCTGCCCAGGGCGGGCGTGGCGTCGTGGCCACTGAGTGCTGCGGAGTCAGAGGATGGCAGCGGCCTCAGGACCCCCTGAGCCAGGAGTGCTTTCCTGCCCCACAGCACGGCCAGCAGGAGGAGGAGCAGCTACCTGGAGCGACCTGGCGAGGGCGCATGACCCTTGAGCTTCCTCTCCTCTCCTCCTCTTGAAGCAGAATCGGCGAGACTCCTGCCTAGAGTGGCAGCAGAGTCTGGCTGATTCTGCTTCAAGGGCCGCGCGCTATGCGCTGTGGGGGGGGGGTTGCCGGCAGCAGCTGCTCCCAGACACCAGCCGTTCGGCGCCCCTTCCACGCCCCTGGTGACCAGGCGCCCTGGCCCGGGCCTAGAGATGGCCCTGTCTGTTGGAGCAAATGGGGCAGGTCCTACCAACCTCAATCTGCCATCAAGCAGCCCCCACCTGCCTTGTTTCCTTACTCGCAACTAGTTCCTTACTCGCCTCCTCAGTCTCAGTGTTGCATTTGGGGGATTCAGCAGGGAGGAGGAAGTGGGGATAAAGCTAGAATGAGTTAGCTGTGCCTGTTGTTGGGTCTGAAGGAGATGATGGTCTCTGCTGCCTTCTGCATTTTCAGTCCCAGTGGGCACCACCCACCACTTCATTCCAAGATGCAGAATGAGGAGGCTGCTTCAGGCAACCGAAGCTTAGGGGTGGCAAGTAGGGATGAGGGAGAAACTCTATTTGGTTCACATCTAAAGCCATATTGATACAAATCCACACTTTGGGAATCAACATGAGAACCTGAACATGAGCACCTTCCAAATAGCACTTACCTGAATTTTCGTGGTGTAGTTCCTTAGCCAAACTGTATGGCTATGGGCACCCAAGAGACAGCTGGCTGCCCGCTTTGGAGAAAAGTGGGGAAATGCTTTCAATCACTGTGTAGACAGTACTGAGGTAGATGGCCTAATGGTCTGACTCTGCAAAGGGAAGTTCCTCTGTTTCTATAAACATAGCAGTAGAGGATACCTAAAGTAAAGTTACCGGAGGTTCCCGTTTCCCAGGGACAGTCCCCGGATTTACAAACGAGTCCCCATACAAAATCCATTGAAGTTGAAAAGTGTCCCCAGATTCATTGAAAAAAATCTGGTAACCTTAACCTAAAGCTCCTGTTTGGAATCATGAACACATGAACACAGAAGATGAGAATATAAAGAGTGATGTGCTCTTTAAAAAAACAAACAAACAAACAAAAAGTTGAACATTGAGGGAGAATGGATATTCCGGGGAAGATGGATCCACCAGAGATCTCTCCATGGTTAGATCCTGCTGAGACGCCTTTAATTTTCCCAAACATCACTGTGGGGGGCAGGTCAGCTCCTCCTCCAGAGCTCAAACCATACAACTAGGGAGGTGGATCCAGTCAACCTCAGAGGGGGCAGCTGCTGTGCCTCCCTCCCCTCCAATTGACTGGCTTCTCGTTCATCAGAGCAAGCAGGAGCTTGGCTTTTGCCGCAGAAACCTACAGCCATGCTGCACATTAATTTGTTTTTGTTTCACACCTCATTGGGTTCTTCCAATCAGCCTCATTTAAATCAAGACAATTCGGCCTTTGTACTCAGGAGGATATTGGGCGAGAAATATCAACAAGGAGAGGTGCGATAAATATTTGGACCAGCAGCTGGGAAGAGCTTACTCATCCTTGGATTCCCCCCTCCTCCAAAGATTAAAGGAAGCTCTCGCTCTCACACACAAAGCTTTCCACCCACTCAAGTTCCTTTTGCAGATAAGCATCATATTGAATATTAGAAGCAGGTGACGGTTCATAAAGGATGAGCAGCCACATTCATAAATGACTGATTTGATCCTCTGTGTGACAAGCTGCACAATGTTTGGGGGGGGGGAGGAAACACAGGTGTTTCTTATAATCTCATTTTTTCTTTAATCAAGGCAGTTGTAAAAAAAAGGGATGTGCTTACAAGAACCCTGTATGTCTACTTGCTTACCGGGGCGTCAGGCAGTTTTTGTTGGCCAGCTGCAAAGGCCCATACCTCTGCAAGGGGTTCCCTGTCGATCTCTAGAGCATCCTTGCTATTGCTCCCTGCTTACCTGCCCTCTCTTAGCATGCAAGCAGTGAGGAGGTGCAGATTCTACATCTTCCTACACCCTTTGACACCTGCCTTACACTCTCTTTGGGTGGTTGGGCAAGTTTCAGCTGAAAGAGAGAGGAAAAATGAATGGGTAGTTTGTTAGAGGGGGCCCCACTCAGGGAGGCAGCTCACTGAATACAGGACCCAACCCAAACCAAATGCTTGCTAATTGCCTGGAGCTAGCAGGTCTGGAACTGGGAATTTCTGCATCTACCAAATTCATGACTCCATAGGTGCCAGCCAATTTACACTGTGTAAATGTGAGGAGTGTATTTAGCCTTAGTGTGTGCAAAGGGAGGAAGGGGTCCATATGCCCTTCTTCAAGCATGCCCAAGACACCTTCTACAGTAGGGTCAACAGGGCAACCAGGCAGCAACTGGCCAGGCATTAGCAAAGACAAAAGGCAGTTTCCACAGTTAGTCAAAAGTCAGGGCAAACAGATAGCAGCTATCCAGGCAAGGGCAAGGTCCAGCAGAGAAAGGGCAAGGAACCCTCAAAGAATCCTGGGAAGTGCCATTTTTAAAGGGTACTGAGAGTTGTTAGGAGGCCTCTATTCTCCTCACAGAGTTAAATTCTCAGAGTTCCCTGGGAAGAGAGACTGGATGGTTAAACCACTATGAGAATTGTAGCTCTTTGATGGAAACAGGAGTCTCTTGGGGCAGTGGGGAAGCCATGGCTGTTTCAGGTGCTATTATGCTGCTTTGAATCTATAGTGCAGATATTATTTCAGTAGCCTACACAACCTGGAGTTGAGGGTTTTAAGTAGGAGCTGCCAGAACCCCAACCAGGGTTCAGCGGTAGCTTCTTAGAGGCTTCCTGAAGAAGTCCTCATCATAGGGAAGGCCCCACTCACAAGGAGCTCTTTACTCATGAGGAGTCTCTTTCTGCAAATGGGGAGTTTTCCTGAAGATGAGGTCTCTGACCTCCTTCTTGATGCAGTATTTCTCCCGAGGGCTTGAGGGATGTTCTGCCTTTGAGGTGGACCTTCTCTCCTCCAGAAGTTTCTTCTGAGGGCATGGACTACCCTTTGATGCTACTGGCTCAGATCCTCCACTGCGGAGGGTTCCTCTAGCACAGTGGTTCCCAACAGGTGGTCCGGGGACCCCCAGGGGTCCGCGAGCTATGCCAGAGGGGTCCGCAAGATGCTATTAGAATAAAAAATATATTAAATATATTTCGTATGATAACAGATTTTTTGTTTTGGCTGCTTCCTGCATGAGCAGAGTCTAGCGCAAAACTAGAATTAGATAAAGGCAGTAGTTCTGCTGTATGCCGTTAGGTGGCGCTTTACAAACACTACTGCTTTGCAAAGAGGCAGCGCGCACATTCTACTAACGCTCACCTCCCCAAGATGCTTTGCGCGCGTCGGCTTCATTTGTGCGCTACTGCGCAGGTACCCTGTCTTCTCCATTCCCCTCCCTCCTCCCTGGCGCGCACTGCCTCTTTGCAAAACAGTAGTGTTTGTAAACAAAGCGTTGTTTTTCGCGGAAGCTACAGTTCGCGTAGTTAAAAATGGACCGTTGGTTAAAAAGTGGTTCGTTAAAACGACAAAGGCCTACAGATGAAGAGGAAGAATTGTAAAAAACGTATAAATATAAAATATAAAAAGACTCTTAATTTGGCTCTCACTTTTTAATTTTAGGATTAGGAATTAATGGCAGTCCTTGTCACAATAGCGGCTCGATGAGGGGTCCTCGAGAAAATTTTGTTGGGAACCCCTGCTCTAGCAGGAGGACACCACTGGGAACCTTACACTGGAAAAAACTTCTCTTGTGCGATGGCATCACATTACATTTCAGGTCAGATTGACCGGCAGTGTGAGGATTGAAAGAAACAAATCCATTAGCAGCCCTTGTTTCAGGGGTATTTTTTTTTTTGGCTGAAGAAACTGGAAACTTGTGCCTGGGTTTAAATAGAACCTTGATTTAAAAGCAGGAATTAAGTGCTCTGGAAATCTGGAAAGAGCATTTCAATTTCAACTGCCTTGTTGTTTCACAGTAGGCACAACTATTTGGGCAAGTGAATCATGGGCTGATTTTCAAAAGGCCGAATCTCTCCAATCAGGATTATAGTCTCTCTCTCTCTCTCTCTCTCTCTCTCTCTCTCTCTCTCTCTCTCTCTCTCTCTCTCTCTCTCTCTCTCTCTCTCACACACACACACACACACACACACACACACAGAGAGAGAGAGAGAGAGAGAGAGAGAGAGAGAGAGAGAGAGAGAGAGAGAGAGAGAGAGCTCTGAGAACGGATTGGTATAATTTAAATAATATTCAAAAGGTGCTGAAAGGCTTCTAGAGAACACAAACCTTTGTATGAATGAGGTGACAGATGAATTCTTCAAGGTCTTTAGAGAGGAGTTAAAGGGGACTAATTGGAGAGCCCCTCTCCAGTGTGAGAAAGTATCAGTCCAGTCTCGTGAGATGGGTAGTCATCTTCTGAACTTGATCTCCAGCCAGCTGGCTCTTAATAAGAGAATGAGAGTTGCCGCTGTGATTCCTTACAAGCTTTTTGGGGGGGGGGGGTCAATGTTCAGCCTACGAGTACACCTCCAAGCTTTGGCAAAAGTTGTCAGATGCGTGAAATTCAGTGATGCAGACAAAGATCACAGCTAACAGGCTTGTAGTGTGTGGAGGTGTTCCCGCTCTCTTATTATTTATTTTGTATGCTTCGTGTCACTGGAGGTTTTCAAGCAGAGGTTGGATGACCATCTGTCATGGATGGATGCTTTAGCTGAGATTCCTGCATTGCAGGGGGTTGGACTAGATGACCCTCGGGGTCCCTTCCAACTCTACAATTCTATGATTCAGTTCAAAGGGGTGGCATGCCTGAGGCACCTCCTCGTCTGCATAACTCTGCAGAGAGGAGGACAGGATAAAGTCAGAACAGGTTGGCTGTGCCTAACATTGGTTCTGACTCCATCTACATAAACATTAGGAAGAACTTCCTGACAGTAAGAGCTGTTCGGCAGTGGAATTTGCTACCAAGGAGTGTGGTGGAGTCTCCTCCTTTGGAGGTCTTTAAGCAGAGGCTTGACAGGCATATGTCAAGAATGCTTTGATGGTGTTTCCTGCTTGGCAGGGGGTTGGACTGGATGGCCCTTGTGGTCTCTTCTGATTCTATGATTCTACTGTTGACCTCTCTGCTTTCTACCCTAATCAGTTCTAATGGGCACCAGCCACCATGACTGGATTTTAGTTCAGGTGACAGATCCCTGGCATGCAGCCAAGCACCAGTATAAGATGCCACCTTTTCACAAACTGCATAAACCAAACAGAAAACAATTACCACTCTATGGGTGTTATATTCTCCTTCCCTCCCTCTCCCTCTCTTTCCTATGTCGCCTAATGAGATGGGAATTCATTTGCTGGGGTGGCACATCGTTCTGCCCAGGAACTCGACAGTCTTGGAAATGTTCACAGTCCGCCCATTTAGGTTTCTTCCCAGCGCATAATCCATGGCCTCAGAGCCCAAGAGCCGTTTGGAGCAGTGTTAATCCTCCGTATCACTGACCCGGAAGACCATTGAGGCGATAAGAGGCAGAGAGATCAAAGGCCAAAAACAGAAGGGATCTCTTTAATCCCACTAGCTGCAAAGCTCAGTCTAATCTTAGCATGTGAATGTGTGTGAGTGTGTTGGTTAATTCTCTCAAAAATCTGCTTTTAAACTTTGTTTAACACCCATGATCCGTTTCCATCCTGCTACAGTTTGATGGGGGCAGGAGAGAGGGATGAGAATTATTGGGGCATGGCATCTGTAGGGGTGGAGGGCAGAAGGAAACAGTTTGGTAAGCGCTCTGGTTGAAAGAGTGACGGAGGTCAAGGTTTATGACTTCTGGCAAACAAAGCTGTCCTCGGTACATTTTTTAAAAAATTCTAAAATCTAAATTGTATTTTAATCCGCATTTTAATCAATTGTTTTCTTTTACATTTGATTGTAATTGTCATTTTATTGATGTCAGCCGCCCTGAGCCCGGCTCTCACTGGGCTTATTATTATTATTATTATTATTATTATTATTATTATTAGCTTACATGTTTTCATCATGGATCCATGAGGTTAATAAAAATAAGGGCCAAGTTGAACACTGCAGAAGCCGCAGGAAGCAAAACCTGTGAGAGAAAGAAACAACATCTATAGCTCAGTTGGTTAAACCACAGAGCCTAGGGCTTGCTGATCAGAAGGTCGGCGGTTCGAATCCCTGTGACGGGGTGAGCTCCTGTTGCTTGGTCCCAGCTCCTGCCAACCTAGCAGTTCGAAAGCACGTCAAAATGCAAGTAGATAAATAGGAACCGCTACAGCGGGAAGGTAAACAGCGTTTCCATGTGCTGCTCTGGTTTGCCAGAAGCGGCTTTGTCATGCTGGCCACATGACCTGGAAGCTATACGCCGGCTCCCTCGACCAGTAATGCGAGATGAGCGCGCAACCCCAGAGTCGGTCACGACTGGACCTAATGGTCAGGGGCCCCTTTACCGTTACCTTTAATAACGCCAAGATTGCAGGTTCAATCCCCGTGTGGGACAACTGCATAGTCCTCTGTTGCAGGGGGTTGGACTAGATCATGGGTAGGCAAACTAAGGCCCGGGGGCCGGATCTGGCCCAATCGCCTTCTAAATCCGGCCCACGGACAGACCGGGAATCAGCATGTTTTTACATGAGTAGAATGTGTCCTTTTATTTAAAATGCATCTCTAGGTTATTTGTGGGGCTTAGGAATTCATTCACACACACACCCCCAATGTAGTCTGGCTCCCCACAAAGGTCTGAGGGACAGTGAACCGGCCCTCTGCTGAATAGATTTGCTGACCCCTGGACTAGATGTTCCTCAGGGTTCCTTCCAGCTCTACAGTTCTATGAAAAGGAATCAGTGAGGGAAGAATAGATTGACTTTTTGTCTATTTCTACCCACTGGTTCATGTAACTTATTCCAAGTGTTGCTGCCAACGCACCCTGGTCACCGTTTCTTTCAGCTCCTGCCATCAGGACGGAGATCTAGAACAATGCAGGCAAGAACGAGCCGTCTTAAGAACAGTTTCTTCTCTAGAGCGATTTTGGCCTTAAATGGAAAGTCTGGACTTTGAAGTCATCTTATTTTACTTGTTATATTGTATCGTATTGCATTGTTTTATTTAGTGTTTTGTAGTAATTTTGGATTATGTGGAATATCTGAGCTTTATCTGAGCGGATGTGGTAACCAAATAATTTCGTTGTTCCCGCAAGGGGACAATGACAATAAAGATTACCAGTATCTTATCTTATCTTTACTCCCAACAATAAGAGCATTGGAATCAGGATGATTCAGCATGGCTAAAATGGCAATTGCTGCCACCACCCCATATTGTTGCTTTATTGTATTCATTTAAAAGCATTTAAAAGCTGCTTTCTCTAAAGAGCATACAAAAAGCTGCAACATGAGAACAATTAAATAGTATGAGTCTTGTCACAAGGTTCTAGTCCCTGCCTGTGGGAATCTCAGGGGCATCTGGTTGGCCACTGTAAGAACAGGATGCTGAACAGGGGAAAAAATGGTTATTGGATTACTGGGCCCAAAGCCTTGAACAACTTGGTTCCAGGATACCTTAAGGAAAACCTGGTTACAGGTAGGTAGCCGTGTTGGTCTGGGTCGAAGTAAAATAAAAAAATTCCTTCAGTAGCACCTTAAAGACCAACTAAGTTTTTATTTTGGTATGAGCTTTCGTGTGCATGCACACTTCTTCAGATGCAAGAAGTATCTGAAGAAGTGTGCATGCACACGAAAGCTCATACCAAAATAAAAACTTAGTTGGTCTTTAAGGTGCTACTGAAGGAATTTTTTTATTTTAAGGAAAACCTGAAGCTTTATATACCAGTTCCATCATTGAGAATCCTGTTGTTTGCTCCCCATGCCTCAGGAGACTAGCTTCAACTAGAAGATGGACATTTAGTGCTGCTGTTCCCATGCCATAGCTGCCAAGTCTCCCGTATTCTAAGGGGAAACCCCCATTTTTCTAGCTGTTCTCAGCTGAAAAAATGGATTTTTTGTTTTTTCCCGGTTTATTCTGGCGCGGTGGCCATTTTGGAACTGGGCGGAGCATGCTCAGAAGTGACTTTTGATGCTGCTCTGCCCAGTTCCAAAATGGCGGCAGCGCTACTTCTGGTCTGCTACATCCGCCCGGTCCCTTATTTCTCCAACAGCAACTTGGCAGGTATGCATGGAATACACTTCCAGCTGAGATTTGGCAGGCATTTGCTTTTTGACTTTCAGGCATCTTTTTGAAGACGTTTCTATGCCATAAGGCCTTTTTGCAGCTGTTTAGATAGATAGATAATTACAGCCGGAGACCAGCTTATAAAACACACTTGGGGGTACAACATGTCCCCAATCCAGAGTAGGTGATACCAGGTTGCTAGCGGGAAATTGGGAAAGTCAGTGGCAGAGCATTTGCTCTACATGAAGAAAGTCCTGGGATCAATTTCGGGCATCTCCAGGTAAGGCTGGGAGAAACCCTCTGTTTTAGACCCTAGAGAACTGCTACCAGTTGATGTTGTATGTAATATTGTTTTTAAGTTGTATTTTAATCAATTGTTTTATATCCGGTTTTAGCCGCCCTGAGCCCGGTCTTGGCTGGAGAGGGCGGGTATAAATAAAATTATTATTATTATTATTATTATTATTATTATTATTATTATTATTATTATTATTACCAATCATTGCTGACAATACTGAGCTAGATGGACCAGTGTTCATCAGCTCAGTATTCAGCAGCTACCTATAGTCTTGGCTTATGCCAAGTCAAACCAGCTGTGTATCTGGCTTATTCAGAGCTTCAGAAAGTGTCTTTCCCGATTCATTTTAGAGATGTTGGGGACTGAACCTGGGTCTTTCTATATGCAATGTATGTGCTTTACCCCCGAACATATCTGAACTCCCATCATCCCTGACCATGTTGGCTGGGAAGAGTTTAGCAGCACTTGGAAAAGCCACAGGTTCCCCCTCCCTGGCTACACTGTCTGGTAGATGCTCTCTCAGGTTTTGGACATAGGAGACATACCTACCTGCAGGTATCAGGGACTGAACCTGGGACTGTCTACAGGCAAAGCATGTGCTCTGCTGCTGACCCTGTTACACCCTGGTTGTCAAATGCTTTCCCAAGCTATACTGATCTAAGATTATGAGCCTATGGTTGTTCCCATTGGAGCAAGAGCCATGCTGGTTTCAAAGAAGCCCCTTTAGGCACAATGTTGCCCAGATAAAAATACCCCAGTCCTCTTTCTTTAAACTAGCTTTTCTTTTTGATTCCACCTTAGCTAGATAATGGGCTCAATGGTGTCACTGTTGCATCTTTTATTAACCGACATTAATATATATGAAGAAATCAATGGGTTTCAACATGACTGACTGCCATTTTTAGTACAAGCGGTTTGAGGTCTCTTTTTCTCCTACCATGTGACAATATTTTTTATTATTTTAAAAGGCAGAATATTAAATCCAACCTTTTGTCAATTAGGAAGCCATGCAATTAAACAGCCATATAACCCTTGGAGTGGTTTAAAAGCTTTTTCCATTATGCAATTAACTACACATTAGCAAAGAGCAATACTTAATGGACAAAATTTCCAACATTCCAAAACACACAAGCTTGGGTAATATGGATAGGGGGCAGAGGGTGTTGGCAGGAAGTCAGCAAAGTATTTAAGTAATCATTGAGTTTTTAAACAGCTGTCAAGCTGGATCTGATGGGGTCCACTAATATATTGCATGATCCCCCCCACTAATATATTGCATGATCATATTATTGAAGCACACGAAATAGCTGACTCAAAGTTAACATCACATAGAGCAGTGATGGCGAACCTTTCAGAGACCGAGTGCCCAAATTGCAACCCAAAACCCACTTATTTATCACAAAGTGCCAACACAGCAATTTCACCTGTTTATCTCATTTTTTTCCTGTGTGTTTCATATTTCTTCTTTATGACTGCTGTTGTTATAAATAGTACTTCATAAAAGTTATTGCATTACATTCTTCATTAAATTATCTTTCCATTGATATATAATTTTATGGTATAACTCAGTCCCTTTTTTTCTAAAAAAAAAAATGTTTAGAGGCACTCTTATTTTGACTCAAGAAAATCACCACTGGGGGAAAAATAAATACAGTTCAAACCAGGAAAAATAAATACAATGGTACCCCAGTTTTCAAACAGCTTAGTTCTTGAATGATAATAATATAATAATTAATAATTATTATTATTTATACCCCACCCATCTGGCTGGGTTTCCCCAGCCGCTCTGGTCGGCTTCCAACAAAATATTAAAATGTGGTAGTCCTTCAGACATTAAAAGCCTCCTTAAACAGGGCTGCCTTCTAAATGTCTTCTAAAAATCTGGTAGTTGTTTTTCTCTTTGACATCTGATGGGAGGGCGTTTCACAGGGCGGGCGTCGCTCTGCCTGGTTCCCTGCAACTTGGCTTATGGCAACGAGGGAACCGCCAGAAGGCCCTCAGCGCTGAACCTCAGTGTCCGGGCAGAACGATGGGGGTGGAGATGCTCCTTCAGATATACTGGACCGAGGCCATTTAGGGCTTTAAAGGTCAACACCAACACTTTGAATTGTGCTCAGAAACATACTTGGACTACTTTGAACCTGAACACTTCAAACCTGGAAATGAGTGTTCCGGTTTTGGAACTTTTTTCTGAAGTGGAAAGAGCTCTGTTCCGAGTATAACTTATGTTTTGAGTGCCACACTTCTGTTTTCCTAGTGAGGTAAGGCAGGCCGGGCAGCAAGTGAGCAGGCAAGGGATGTTGCCTTTGCCCCGCCCCCCCGCCAGCCTGTTCCTGCTTTCAGGCAAGCAGGAGTGGAGGCGGGGATCTCTCAGAAGTGGAATGGAGGCTTCACGCTCCTCAGTTGAGCTGCCCGATCCCGCTCCTACTTGCGTGCAAGCAGGAGTGGAGGCGGGGATCTCTCAGTGCGAAGCCTCCACTCCACTTCTGAGAGATCCCAGCCTCCACTCCTGCTTGCACGCAAGCCCTCCTCTCCTCCTCCAGCACAAACAAGGAGGCTGGCTCAATGTAAAGCCTCTTGTATTTCCTCTCAACTTTCACAGCACAGTAGAGGGTGGTAGTGGTGGCTGCTGCCCCTTGGGACTTGTAGGGCTGAAAGTAGGGAGGACAACAGCAGGCAGAACCAATGGCACGCCTACTAATTTTAGTTTTGTTCCCATCCTCCTCCCTGCTGGGTTCTCCAACAGGAAACACTGAGGAGGAGGAAGCTGGCACTCAGGGCTTGTCCACACTTCCACTTGTCCCATGCTTAGAAAGCACAGGTCCAAACAGTTTTGCGCTTGACCTACACTTTCTAGGTACTCGTTCGAGTGGTTTTCCCCTTTCCCTGCTCCTTTCCCAGCGGAAACCTGCTCTTTGGTGCTAAATTGGAGCAAACATCAATCCGGAGAAAACCCAAATTGCTGCTTGCTCCAACTGAGTGCTAGAGAGTGGCTTTAACTGGGGGAAAGTTGCAGGGAGTGTTGATATGCCTGGAGTACCATCCCTTGCACTGGTTTTAAGTAAGATGGCAGGCGGATGGCTAAAGTCAGACTGAGGTTGGTAGGCCAGTGCTTCATTTGCCCAAATGGACCAGATTACACTAGTGTGCATCTCTTTATTCCTCCATTGATCAGTCTTGAGTTTTATACTGTGCCAAATAATTAAAGTTTGGCAGTCACTTTGAAGTAAGTCAAACAAATTACTATGGAACAAGTTCTGCATCCCCCCCCCCAAGGTTATCTAGGGACCTTTTGTTTCCTTGGCTGCTCTTTCTTCTCAGTGGCAACCCCCCCCCCCAGTCTCCCCCTTTGTCCTCATTGCTCTTGACCTCGCTTGTCCACACTGTCATTAACTGCTCTTGGTTATGGTACACCATGCTGATTTGTTTACCTCAGTGATGGGGTCATTGTAGCCCTCCATATGATGTCGGACTATGACTCCCATAATCTCTGACTGGAGTTAATGAACTCCAGCAATATATGGAATAGTGATGCCATGATGGCTGAATCTAGTACATAGCTGCCAAGTACCCCATTTTCCCCGGGAAACCCCCGTTTTTTCTTACCATTTCCCGACGGTCCTCCGTATCGGTTCCTCTCCCGTTATTCTCCCTTATTCTGTTCCTGCTGGCAGCCTTCCCCCCCTGCTTTTCCCATCTATGGGCACCAAAAATGGTCAGCGCCGGCGCCAGAAGTCGCGTCTACGCGTGTCCGGAAGTGAGTAGACGCGACTTCCGGCGCCGGCCATTTTCGGTGCCCATAGATGGGCAAAGCGACACCGGAAGTTGCGTCTCCACAACTTTCGGTGTCACGCGGCTGCCGATCCCGAATTTTGCAATCCAGGACTTGGCAGGTATGATCTAGTAGGGATCTAGACATAGAGTCAGAGGTGAAATGGCACAAGATGGGGAGCAACTGAGGTTGTTAAACAGAAGCCCCCAGAGGAACCTCCTAGACCACCAAGGTCTGTAGGGCTCTCAGAGCCTGGATCCTCACAGGCACCTTCCCCCAAAGAACCATATGCCTCCTACTGCACAGCACCAGTTTGGCAGTGCAGGGAGGGCACCAGAGGTTAGCACCAGAGGCTTGAAAGGCATAAGCCTGCTCCCGGTCTTTGATGGAGCAAATTGCTCAGCCAGAGCTTTCCGTCACCCAGCAACCTTTGAACAGCCTTGCCTTGCCTCCAGCCTTGTGGCTTTCACTGTGGGATCTGGCACTGGACCTGAACAAGTGACTTCCATAATTGTAAGTCAATATCATGAAGAGCCACAGCCCACTTTTGCAAACTCGAGTCTTTACCCATTTCAACATCGTCCTTCCCTGTGAAATCCTTTTCAGCAGAAGGTGCCCCTGCTTTCTGCCTAAGCTTTTCTCAGCATACACCTCTATACTTCTAAGTAGGTAAGTGAACTGTAATTCAAAGGAATCAAACTTTTAAATTGTGCTGATCATGACAAGCTGACAGAAGTCAGTAAATTCACAGTGAAGGCTGGCCCTTTGGTCGTAATTCCTCTGGTAATTAAGGGGAATTGGAAGAGAGGAAAGGAGTCTTCTGGAGAGACAAAGGCAGCAGAAGCCATCCCGAACATTTGCGGTGTCTTACAAACAGAAAAGGACAAGACTCTGTAGACCTAAGCTCCAGATGTCTTCACAGATCAGGCACTCCAGCCACAATCAGTCCATGACATTTTGCTGCCTGAGGCAAAGGACAAGATGACCCTCATACACATACGCCTCCATTCCAAGTTCAGGAGTCAACGGGACTGGCAATTGAATCCCACTTCAATCGTGGTGAAAGGACAGCTGTCCTAGCTCCCAGTTGCTGAAGAACAAGAACTCAAAGATGGATTCTTTCCAAAGGTTTTAATGTTTAGATTTTTGTGACACATATGCTAATTGCTGGCTTAAGGCACTACAGGCAAAACACATGATTAATCCAAAGTACAGCTACGCAAAGGCAGGTGATCTGACTCCCAAAACATTTGATCTGACATTGACACACACCCTTACTAGCCCATATAGAGGAATGGGGCAGGCTCAGCTTAGCGCAGGAAGTGTTTCTGCAATCTCTCACTGTCAGAGGTTCTTGCGACTACTCTAGAGTAACGACGCTCCGCCTGCTTGTCTTTAAACAGCTTTTTATTAGTGCAGGCTATTTACAGTGAGCTGGGTATGTACAACATGTCTGCTCAGTCCGATGCAGAATCCGGCACTGAACCGCCCCTTGACTTCCTCCAACATAAGAGTCTTGGGACAGCAAACCTCCTTCCCCTCCTCCTGCGTAATTCCGGAACCGGAGGAAAGGGTCTACGCTCCATGTTTTCCTTCTTCCCCCTTTCCCCCCTCTCTCTTCCTCCCTCCTGTGTAGCAGGGGCTCTCCCGTGCTGCCAGAACCCTGGCCCTCTCTCCCCACTTCCTGACTGCTTTCCTCAGTGTCCTCGCTGCCATTGCTGCTTGGGGAGGAACTGCTTCTGATGAGGGGGGGGAGGGTCTCTATACTCTCTTCCCCTTACACTCACTATGTCTAGTAGGCAGAATTATCTGTTCGCTCATCCTTTGGCACCTCACCTCCTGGGTCTAGGGGTGATAGGGGAGGTGTATCTGCCCCCCCCCCATGACTGGTGGAGCAGCCCTCTCCGAAGAGGCAGGGCCACTCGCAGTGTTTGATGGCATCTGCATAGGTTGAGTGACAGGCATCATGGAAGTATCAAAGAAAGGCTTCAACAGCTGTGGGGAGAGGTGGAGATGGAGGCAAAGGCAAGTGCAAGTCTCACAGCTCTTATTGTGGAGATGGGGAAGGCATAATAGTAAATTGAGGGAAACCCCCACACCCCCTGGAACCTCACTAGCAGGCTCCCCCAATTCCAGCAGAGACCCACTGGAGCCTTCCCATTGACAAACCCTTCATCTGCATCATCTTGACTCAGATAATCAATGACAACAGTCACCATCACTGCATCGGAGGGCAGCAGGCTAGCTCAAGAGACAGGTGGGACCCAGGTCTCGGTGCTGCAAACATCTCACTTAGCGCTTCCTGCCCACTCTGCCTTCTCAACCTGTAGCACACAGTGGCCAACCAGATATCCACGAGAAGGGAGCAGATATCCAGCGAGACCTGAGTGCAAGAGCACTCTCTCCTCCTGCATTTTCCAGAAACTAGTACTCAGAAGCATACTGCTTCCAATGGTGGGTATAGAACAGGCATCCCCAAACTTCGGCCCTCCAGATGTTTTGGACTACAATTCCCATCTTCCCCGACCACTGGTCCTGTTAGCTAGGGATCATGGGAGTTGTAAGCCAAAACATCCGGAGGGCCGCAGTTTGGGGATGCCTGATATAGAACATAACCGCCATGGCTACTAGCCACTGATAGCCTATTCCTCCATGGAATTGTCTAATTCCACTGTTTAAAGCCATATAAGTCACTGCCTCTTGTAGGAGCAAATTCCGTAGTTTAAATATGCGCTGTGTGAAGGAGGGCCTTGTTTTGTCTGTTCTGAACCTTCCAACATTCAGCTTCATTGGATGTTGATTGTTTGGCGCTTAAAGGGAAAATCAGGGGCCGTGTAATTTATACCAAGTTAGCCATGTACAAGAGCTGGACATTCTGCATTATTCTGTGCTCAGTGTCTGACGTTCTCCAGTGTAGAGTTCAGACTTGTCTATAGCTGCTCAATCCATTTCTGCATTATCACCGTGTTCAATGTGGAAGAGGGATGTAGTTAAAACATCTGTTTTCCAATGTTCATTTCAAACACCTTGCTTCGTACATGCAGGAACCAATCTTGGTGCTCACCATCTTTCAATATTATAGTCTTCTGTGTATTGAATTTCCTTCTGCATGAAATGAGCATTATTTGAATGTGATAGTTCGGCGGGGAATACAGTTTACCTTTCCATATCTATGTTCACGTTTGGCACAATAATTTAGATTTGTTTCTAGTTTGGGGCATGTTCCAAGGCAGTGTTTTCTCCCACTCTATGTACATTTCCATTTACACATTCTGCCTATAATATATATCCATATAAAAGAGAGAGTGGAGGAAAGGAAAATAAAACCCTATGTAGGCCATCATAATCTGTGGGGTTCTGCTATGCTTAGGTTGGTCAATGGAGTGGAATTTGTAGTCCCCAAGACATTTCTGGACTACAGCTCCCATCATCCCTGAGGCTGATGGGGGCAAACTGAATGCTGAACTTATGGGTTCAGTCTCCAGCTTCTTACTGGGATTGCTGACCTGACTTCAGGAACTCTCAGGGCTGGGCCATGGAGAAGAGTTGAAGGTGAGCCAGGAACTGGGACCGAAGAGAGTAACCACTAGTCAGGATCAAGGGCCAAGTTAGGACCAAAGGACAAGCCAGGAAACATAACTGAAGAGGATAAACTGGGTCTGATGGCCAATCAGACATCAGAGAAGAAAATTAACCAAGGACCCAGGCACACATCAGAGCTCAGCTTGAATAAGAAAGGCGTCTTATACTCCTTCCTGTCCAATATGCTCCAATGGCTAGTCTGGGTAGGTGGAGTCATTTCAGAGCAGGAAAGTTCTTCACCAAGAAGGCTTGACCTGCTGTTCAGCGGTTTGCCAAATGCGAGCAGACACTCAGAAACCCATCAACTCTTGAACTTGGGAACCTGAAGTGTCGACTTGGATGTTGCAACTTGTAGCCATGACTTCATGCTGAGTGCAGCATTTCACAGCATTGTGTGTTGCTACTAAGGCGAGAGTTGTTATTTCTTTTTAAAAAGAACAGCATGGTATTATAAAAGCGGTCATCTTAACCTTCTAAGTCTGAAAATTACACAATGCCAATGTTCCAAGTGTCATAATTATGAGGTGAGGAGGGGGAAGCAAAATGATGGGAAATAACAGTAATTAAGCCCTTGTGTACAGCTCCCACAATTAACACTCTCCAACCTCAAGGAATCCAGTTGGGTCTAGCTAAGGCACTTTGCCATTTAAAACACTGCTGTGTGGAAACTTGTCCTTGAGTTTCTTAAAACTACCTTTTCCCCATGCAAAAGAGGCACTTTTGAATTTCTTTATGATTTTTTGGGGTGTGTGTGTTTTGTTTCATTTATTGCTACACTTTTACCACCCTCTTTCCTCCCATGAGTTTAAGGTGACACACATGGTTCACCCCTCCCCCTTTTATCTTCACAACAACCCAGTGTGGCAGGTTAGGCTAAATGGTGCTGACTGGCTCAAGGTCACGCAGTGATGGCTGAGTATGGATTTGACCCCTGGTCTTCCAGGTCCTAGTCCCACACTCTAACCACTAGACCACACTGGCTCTGGTTGAGCAGATTTTCTTGTTGCCTGGTAGCTGTGCGTTTGAGGCAGAATACGGCTGTCATATCATGCTACTGCTCAAAGAATTATAATGGTTGTTAGCTAGCTGGGTAAATTAAAGGTGTTGGTACTGATCTACAAATACCTATGTAGCTTGGAACCAAGAAACCTAAAATATTTTATCATCCCTTATCTACCCAACTGATTGTTGTGCTCTACAGCAGTGTTTCCCAACCAGTGTGCCTCCAGATGTTTTGGGACTACAACTCCCATCATTCCTGACCACTGGTCTTGCTAGCTAGGGATGATGGGAGTTGTAGTCCCAAAACATCTGGAGGCACACTGGTTGGGAAACACTGCTCTACAGGAGGAGGCATCTGATCAGAAAGTGTTCCACACCATGTTGGAATCAGGCCCTTTGTGTGGTGTCATCTTCCCTTGCAACTCCCTCCTGTTCCATGTCAGACTGACCTAATCCCTATTGTCTTTTCAGTGCCTGATGCTCCTCCTCCTCCTCCTCCTCCTCCTCCTCCTCCTCAGTGACCCATCTAAGTGGACATTGCTATCCCAGCTGGATAATTTGAATCCATTGTTTTGGGTCCTACCCTCTGGAGCAACAGGAAACAGGCTTGCTCCATCTTCCATGTGACAGCCCTTCACATATTTGAAAATAGCTATCATATCACCTCTCAGTCTTCTCCAAGTAAAACATACCCAACTCCCTCAACTGTTCCTCATAAGGCCTGGTTTCTAGAGTCTGGATCATCTTGGTCGCCCTCTTCTGCATACATTCCAGCTTGTCACTATCCTTCTTAAACTGTGGTGCCCAGAACTGGACACAGTATTACAAATGGGGTCTGACCAAGGCAGAATAGAGTGGTACTATTACGGTACTTCCCTTAATCAGGACACTATACTTCCATTGATGCAGCCTACCTAGGCTTGCATTAATTTTTTTGCTGCTGCATCACACTGTTGACTCATGCAAAGCTTGTGGTCTACTAAGATCCCAACATCCTTTTCACATGTACTGCTGGCAAACCAAGTGTCTTTCATCCTATATTTGTGTGTCTGCCTAAATTCCCCTTTTTCATTTCCCCCCCTGATAATTTTCAAATGCATTTCTCCCCTGCCCCCAATTAATTGCTGGAGAAATGAGGGAGAGAGGGAGAGAGAGAGAAAAGTAGGAGAATTTTTGGCAGAACACTCCTTTTAAAACATTTGAAGGTCATGGTGAAAGTTAGGTGATCATTCCAACAATGAGCTGTCAGAAGCAAGACTCTGGCAATCATTTTGATTAGGAATTCTTTTTTCTTAACCTGTCATCTTACTAACAGAACCTTTGCAGCAAAGACCATCAGTTGACAGCAGCCCCTTGGTAGAGGAGGTAGACTGAGGTGCAAAGATCTCAAGGGAAATAATCTCTGAGATGTTTTCTTCTCTTTCCCTACAGTCTATTGCTCCAAGGGTTACATCAATGAGACTGAGTCTTAAGGAAATTATGGTTGAACCCTTTCCCATCCTGCTCCCCGCCCCCCGCAGCCTTTACTCATCAGGTTACAAACTTATAACATCTCCCAAAGTCATACGACTCCTGGAGAAAGTTAGATTTTCAAACACATGCTCAAAGCCAAGTCATTCCAGGCCATGCTATGGGTCCCTCTGCACCAGTGGTCTACTTTTGCAAATCAGAAGCAGATTCATGAGAAACGAGATCGGAGCCCTTGGACCAGGGAGATTGGAGCCCTCGAGATTCTTTCAAGACCCCTACTTTCTGCAAGCCACACCACGCATCAACTTGACTTTGCCTCCTCCTTGAGTGTTTTTGACTGGCTGGAATGTGCCCCTCAGCTCTAATAGGAACTCTTGTTTGTCTGGAGTATAGAGAAGGGTATGTGTTGGTTGGTTGGTTGGTTGGTTGGTTGGTTGGTTGGTTGGTACCCATCTGTCTCAAGAGACAATGGAGTGCCCCTCCAGGGATGAAACCAAACCACTGCATTAGCAGCACTGAAGTGACCTCCCTGGGTGCAAGCTTGGGCAGTGTGTATGGAGGTCCTGGGATGCCTAGATGACAATTTGTATCACTGATGTGCCACTGAAAGACTTCGTTCATAGGAGATACTTGGAATGACCAGCCCAGAGGTTGAAATGCAGGAGGGAGGGAGGCATTTGTTGGGAGATGCTTGGCAAAGGAAGCATATCTCTTCAGATCCAGAGCCTGAGCACTTAGTCTTAGATGTTATGTTTCTGCATTAAGAACTGAACCATTTTAAGCACCGTCACCCAACAAGATAAACCAATAAAGATAAATCTGAATAAATCAGATTCCAATATCAGGTTTTAACTTTGGTATTTATTTGGTGCAAGGCCCTTGTTCAGTGTTAGAGCATCTGCATTTTTGCATGTAGAAACTTCCTGGTTCAGTCCCCAGCATCTCCTGGTAGGGTTTGGAAGAAGCTCTGAAGCTCTGGCGAGATGCTGCCAATCAGTGCAGACAATACTGAGCTAGATGGACCAGTGGTGTGACTCAGAAGAAGGCAGCTTCCTACGCTCCTTCCTGAGCTTTAGAACTCATGTGTTCAGCTGTGGTTCATACAATGGGTGTTGGCCATGAATGCAAACTTGTTTTCATGCTTCTCGTTTTATTCAGAGTTTCTAGCCCTTATGTGTAAATGGGGAAAAAACTCAGACATCTGTGGGCTGAAGCTTCCAAATTCCACATTCCTGCTTCTATCTCTCCCCACCTGACAGAGAGAGAGAGAGAGAGAGAGAGAGAGAGAGAGAGAGAGAGAGAGAGAGAGAGAGAGCGCAAAAAGGATCCATTCTTTGCTAGAGAAAAATGCTAGAGGCTCATAAAGGAAGCATTTCGAGTAGCAAATTGCAGGACGCTCTGGGGCTGCGAGAGATATTAGAATTGTTTGCTGAGGCACACTGACAGCTAAATGCAATAATAAAGGCCTTGGATGAGGCGAAGAGAAGATTTCCACCTCACACTTGCCATTACGTGGGAGGCTGGAGCACTTTATTATGTTTGAGGGGCCACTTCTCATTGTCTCACCTAATGACTGGCATGAAGCGCTCGGTTTTTATTATTGGGTGGAAAGGGAAATGCCAGCTTCAAATAAGGGCTGGTGACAAAAAGCCCCAAACAGCAGAGATGGCGGAAGGAGGTATTTCACATTCCAGCATTCAAATCTCCACTCAGCCATGAAGTTCACAGGGCAGCCTTAGGACCAGTCATTATTTCAGCCTAACCTACCTCACAGGGTTGTTGTGAGGATAACATGTGAAGGGGGAGAACCTTGTATATCAACAGGAGCTTCTTTGAGGAACAGTGGGATGGAAATATATAAGAAAATAGGCAGAGTCTGCCAGATCAAGCCAATAGAGCACCAATATCAATATCAATAGAGCAAATGTCCCCAAGGGATATCCTATGCATATAGGATTCCGATTACTTCAGTTTCCCTAGTTTCTAGGGATTTATCTGGCTCTGTGCTTTTCACCTTTTCCTGTTCTACAGTTTCTGGACTTTCATTTCTGAGGCGCTAAAGGCTGTTTTCATAAAGGTTTGGGTTGCCAATTCTGAGTCTTCCAAAGCTGCTGGACTAGCAGAAATGAAACACAGGCGAGATGGCCTGCAGCTTGGAGGAAGAGCCCATAAGCACATCCATTGCATGCAAATGTTCCCTGGTTCATCATTCCAAAAGGATCTCAGATCATGGAATATTGGTGGTGGGCAGGGCGGCTGGCTATAAGGGACGGAAGGTGCTTCAGCCCAATCAATATTTCGAAGCAGGGTGCTGAGCCTCCCCCCAATATTGAGGGGCAAGCACTGGAGGGTGATTTTTGCCCTCCGTGCCCCCTGCTGTGATCACCAGAGCGCCTCTGGGAAGGCAGTCTGCCAATCCTCAAAGGGATGACTATGTGTCCCAGAAGGCAGGGCCGGCCCTACGGCCAGGCTGGGTGGCGCAGGGCACCACGGCGCCGGCCCGCCAGGAGGGCGCTGCGAGCTGCACCCGCCTGCTGGCTGGCCGGTCCGTCACGCAGCTGAGCCCACGGCACCCGCACTGTGCCTGCCCGCCCACTGCACAGCGCCTGTGGCAGCCGCGCGGCGCCCGCCCACCACGCTGGGAAACAGTCTGCCAATCCTCAAAGGGATGACTATGTGTCCCAGAAGGCAGGGCCGGCCCTACGGCCAGGCTGGGTGGCACAGGGCACCACGGCACCGGCCGGCCAGGAGGGCGCCGCAAGCTGCGCCCGCCTGCTGGCCGGCCGGTCTGCCGCGCAGCTGAGCCCATGGCCAGCACACTGTGCCTGCCCGCCTGCTGCACAGCGCCTGTGGCAGCCGTGTGGCGCCCGCCCACCGCACTGGGAAATGGGGCGGGAGGGCGCCGGAGGGATCCAGCGCACCACAGCGCCAGGGGCGCTTAAGACGGCCCTGCCAGAAGGCGTGGCCCAACTGGGGGGGTCACACGTGTGATGTCATGCACATGGGAAAGTCCCCTGTCCAATGTTGGGCCTAACTTGGCATGCCTAGTGGTGGGTGGGTCTTTTCTTGAGTCCCTAGATAACTACTGCCAATCAGAACAGGCAATATTATGTTAGGTGTACCAGTGGTCTGGTTTGTTGCAAAGCAGATTCACATGTTTTCTCACCATTAGGAATGTTGACTCTGTTACTGATAGGAAGTCAACAGCACCAAGCATCAAACACTGCTTTCCTGATCGTTTTGGGGCTGAGCCCACACAGTTTATTTCCTTTCTTGTTCAGTTTGTGAGTGTCAGAAAATTTTCATTGATTTTTCCACATTCATTGCAAACACCCATATGATTTTCCAGTGCTGTTCTTCTCAGCACCACTTTCCACCCTCCCCTGTCTCCTCCTCCACTTCTTCTTCTTTGCCTTCATTGTCCCTGACCTCATTTGTCCATGCTGCTGCTTAATCCTGTGTGTTCACTGCGGCCACACAGGTGTTTGTTGACGCCCCCACAATGCTATGTATGATGTCTCTGGTAGTAAGGTGCTTGGTAAACCCATCTGGAAAACCTCCACAGCTGATCAGAAGAAGATTCAAATGAGGCTGAAGTCAGTGAGGGCAAAGAAGGGAAGTAGCATGAGATGAAGCAGATGCCAGGGGTATAAACCGGTTCTGAACACTACGCAAGCATCCTGGGCAATGGAAATTGTTGGGGAGTGGGGTATTGTTCAGTTGTATGATATGCAGTGCCAGCTCCAGATTTTGGTGTGGCCTTTGGGCAAGATGCCTTCAATTGCTGCTGCTGCTGCTGCTGGAAGCACAGCCCATTAACTTGGGCTCAATCCTCACAACTGCCCAGAAGGACGGCACAAGGCAAGTGAAAGCTGCTGGTCCTTCTCCTTTTTCTTGGCCCTGATTGCATGCACACAGGCAGCAATTGCAAGGATTGGGGGCCACTTATCCCTGGGTGCCAGCAATGCACCCCGATTGAGGTACCTAGGCAAATGCCAGACACCAGCTCTGTCTGTAAATGCTACTTTGCAGGCAAATATTGCAATCACAGAATATTCACCGCCACCTTAATCCAAATCTATTTACAGTAATGGAACACCCTTCAGAATCCGATCACCTTGAAGTGACTAATAACCCCTTAAAGAGGAACAAGCCCTTTGCACATAAATACATGTCACCCGTAATCCAAATAAAAGATGTGTTTTTAATAACTTACAGCTCAAATCTTTCATAAACTGAAATAGATTCTCCGGGGCAAAATGTAGGGGGAAGAATAATTGTTCACAGGCTACATTTCCTGCTCGGAGGCATTATTGTTACACTCCTGAGCTGTTATTAACTCTGCTTTTCTATAAAATGGCTTATGGGTATTCCCCCCCCCCCCCACTGCTACATGTGTTCAGTGCCGGATATACAGCACAAAAACCACTTGTATGTTATCTGAAAATTGCATCTCGGTGTGTGAGGATTTCAAAGTACGAGCTTCATAAGAAAGAAAAATGCATTCCCTCAAATTAGATAGTGAAACAGCAGGCAGGTACATTCAAAAAATTGATTCAAATATGAGAAGTGGAGGGGAAGAAAGCCTCCCTTTAATTCACAGTTCAATTAAAAATCCCCCTTTTCATAATAAATAACTTCTTATGGCCGAGAAGATGCGGGAGAACTAAATTAGATCATCCACTACATTCCATTAAAAAAAATCTATATCCTTTTCAAAAATGCTACATTAGCCCAGCTGTAGCTTTGACCTGACTTCACCAGAAGACAGCATTGAAAAAGAAGTCATGCTGCCATATTCCCACCCCGCAAAGTATCAAAGCTTTTAACTTTTTCATGGTGAGAATTTGACAAGGGGTTGGGAACCTCAGACCGTGGAGCCAAAGGTGAGAATCCATGCCTCTCTGTTTGGCCCTTGAGTCTCCCCAAGGTAATGCCCTATCCTTGGCCACACCTGCTATGCCCTCTGCTTCACACTCATCCTTGAGGGTATTTTGCATGGCTGGAATGTACCCTTCAACAGTTGCTCCACTGGATGGAGCATACAGAGTGGTGTGTGTGTGTGTGAGTGTAGAAACTAGTCTACTGGACAGTTGAGATTGCGGGTCAAACTGCCCCTTTAACTTTGTTGTTGCTAAGTTGTTTAGTCGTGTCCGACTCTTCATGACCCCATGGACCAGAGCACACCAGGCACTCCTGTCTTCCACTGCCTCCCACAGTTTGTTTCAAACTCATGTTTGTAGCTCCAAGAACACTGTCCAGCCATCTCGTCCTCTGTCGTCCCCTTCTCCTTGTGCCCTCCATCTTTCCCGGCATCAGGGTCTTTTCCAGGGAGTCTTCTCTTCTCATGAGGTGGCCAAAGTATTGGAGCCTCAGCTTCAGGATCTGTCCTTCCAGTGAGCACTCAGGGCTGATTTCCTTCAGAATGGATAGGTTTGATCTTCTTGCAGTCCATGGGACTCTCAAGAGTCTCCTCCAGCACCAAAATTCAAAAGCATCAATTCTTCGGCAATCAGCCTTCTTTAACTTTAGATATCACATATGTCTAAAACACAGAAACCACTTGGAGTAGATGGTTGTCATTCCTCAACTCCATTCCATCTTACCTGCTTCTGGTTTTGCTGAGAGAATTCATCATCAACCATCATCATATAATAATAGCTGTAGACTGTGTCTTTCTCTTTCCATCCAGTTTCCCTAAGTGGTATACTACATATTTTGCCTTGTGAAGTGGTCATGTTTGAGGTTCTGGTCATGCCCTCAACCAGAATCCAGCATTACATTCTTTCTTCCCCACTGTGTTCCTTCGGGGGATACAGCTCTCTAGTACAGCTTCTGCTCTTGCATGCAAAGGGTCCCAGATTCAATCCCTGAAACTTTGGAAAGCCACTGCCAATTAGTGTAGACAATACTGATCTAAATCAGGCATACATAGGCAAACTCCGGCCCTCCAGATGTTTGGGACTACAATTCCTATTATCCCTGACCACTGGTCCTGCTAGCTAGAGATGATAGGAATTGTAGTCCCAAACATCTGGAGGGTCGGAGTTTGCCTATGCCTGATTTAGATGGACAAATGGTCTGGCTTGGTATGAGGCAACTTCCCATGTTCATTGCCCCACCCACCAGCAAAATCAGCACTGCAGACCCACTATGTATTAGGCTGTTGGGGGGATGTTTTGCAAACACTGCAGTTTCACCTGAGCCTTTTTGTATCTCCTCCTTTTGTATGGATAGTGCCATTCTCCCTGCATAAGCAGTGGTGGCTGGTGTTCCTTGAGGCTTGTAGTGTAGAATGCAGGGGACCCAAACAGTAGGTGGAGCCAGAGTCAATGACAGGTGGAGCCCACTAATTCCTAGTTCCTGCCTGCTGAGTTCCACAAATGCATCACTAACATAAGAGCATATGACTAGGCTGCTGGATCAGGCCAATGGCCCATCTAGTCCTGCATCCTGTTCTCACAGTGGTCCACAACAGGCCTGTGGGATACCAGCTAGCCCCCTCCCCTCCGGTGGTTTCCAGCAACTGGTATTTGGAAGCATTGCTTTTGCCAACTGTGGGGGTAGAGCACAACCATGGTGGCTAGTAACCATCAATTGCCCTCTCCTCCATGAATTTGGCTAATCCTCTTTCAAAGCCATCCAGTTCGGGGGGCATCACAGCCTCCTGGAGGAGCGCGTTCCATAGTTTGACTGTGCACACTGAGGAGGAGGAGGAGGAGGAAGAGGAAGATGGCAGTTTTAAGTAACTAAGAAGGTGGGGACTGAGGACAAATTGTAACTGGTGGGGCAGGGCCCCATTTCCTCCAATGGACTCAACCTCCTCTGTACCTAATGACCTGTGCCAAGGGAATAAGTTCTCTATTACAGTATCGGGATAGCAATGGGCTGATGAAGTTCAAGGCAGTTTCCTACAAACATATGCTCAGTGTCATAAGCTGTCAGCAACAGAGTACCATGCCATGTCACTTTTCACATACTGTCAAATGCCATCACACTTTTTGTGCATCAAACCTGGCAAATAGTGCCATGACTATCTGGGAAATATTCACTGGAAAATGATGAGGGGACCCAGGTGCTGCTGTTGGTTAAACCAATGAGTCTAGGGCTTGCTGATCAGAAGGTCAGCGGTTTGAATCCCCGTAACGGGGTGAGCTCCCATTGCTCGGTCCCAGCTCCTGCTAACCTAGCACTTCAAAAGCATGTCAAAAGTGCAAGTAGATAAATAGGTACCACTACAGCGGGAAGGTAAATGGCGTTTCCGTGTGCTGCTCTGGTTCGCCAGAAGTGGCTTTGTCATGCTGGCCACATGACCTGGAAGCTATACGCCGGCTCCCTCGGCCAATAATGCGAGATGAGCGCCACAACCCCAGAGTCGGTCACGACTGGACCTAATGGTCAGGGGTCCCTTTACCTTTACCTTTATCAAGTATAATGAGGCTGGGGGAGTTGTAGCCCTCCAGATGTTGCTGAGCTATACCTCCCAACATCCTTAACCATTGATCCTGCTGGCCTAGGGTCTATTGGGAATTGGGGTTCAAGAGTATCTGAAGGGCCATAGATCTCCCTGATCTCCAGAAGCAATAACACTGAATGTGGTATGTGATGTTGCGAGTGTTGATGAACTAAAATCACGTGATCCTGGTTCAATTTTCCCAGTTCAGCGCAGGAGTTAGTGACTTTTTTTCTAAGCTTAACAGAGGTGGGAAGATAAAATTGGGGGAGGGCAGCATTAGGGAACTCTTCCGCCCAAGGTCAAGCACTGTATTCATTATGAACACTTTCAACTGACCTAGAAAGCAAATTGGCAACAAATGCAGCTTATATAAAATAGGTGTTATGTGCACATACTGTGAAATATTTTCTACTGGATGAGATCTGTCTGTCCTTTGGATGGGGAAATAATGTCTTCTGGAGAGTTGGAGTGATATAAGTAGCAGCAAGGAAGGTACATTTAATTGATAATGTTTTCAGATCCTCCACTTTTTGCTTACTAATGAAATTTTCCAGAGAAAACACACCCTTTTTGTTTGAAGCTGGGAAGTAGGAAGACATCTCTGAACAGACAATTATCTCCATATTGTGCTTTTATCAAGGAGTCTGTATATGTTAAACTGTTTGGCAGCAGCATTCAGGGTTTATCTCTCTAATACACAGGGCTTATTTTCAGCCAGAGCTCAGTGGAGCTTAGCTCCGCACCTCTCAGGTGGGTGCCATTGCTATTCGAAGAGAATAAGGGAGAAGTTCATAGTGAGCTCCAGCACCTCTTTTTCTAGAAAAATAGCACTGCTAATACATCTAAGTTGTATAAAAAATGTTGATATGTTTTTTCTTCATCCTGTTCCTCAGCCATATTTAGCCTCATAAATTACATTGTTTCAATCCCTGCCACTTTCACCTGCTTCTCTAAAAATTGTATGTTTACTGTGTGCCTTAACATTATTTTCCTCGAAGACCTATTGCCAGGAAGAAAGCTGGGAGATAAACATATTTTGATTATGACAATGGCAGCAACGAAAGCAACCTTGGAATTTCCATGTTCAGATTAGAAATGTTGGAGAAATCCAAGAAAAGCAGGAGCAGAAATTGCCAATATTCACTTATTCTACTCATATCTGGGATGGAAATAAACCCAGTGAATACAATCAGTGAATACAATTGCTGTTGTGTGTTCAGTCCGTAAATCACAGAATCACAGAGTTGAAAGGTACCCGTAGGGTTATCTAGCCCAACCACTGTTTAAAAACCTTCAACAAAGGAGAGTCCACCACCTTCTGAGTCAATCCATTACTCGGGGACAGATAGATGATGATGATGATGATGATGTGACGACGATGACGATTTACTGAATTTATATACTGTCCTATACCTGGAGGGCCACACTTGAACCCTGGGCCTGAGATTCTTCACCCTTGGTTTAGATGCCTCCCTAAAGCCTGCGACCAACAAGAACCCTCTATGGTAACTTATCTCCATACTTGTGCAGGAATGGAAATGGCAGCTCCTAGAAAGCTGTTGACAGAGTCTCCACGAAGCCATTGATGCTGTTGAGCATGGTTACAGCAGCATCCAGGGACACTGAGAAGGGCAATGAAGAACCCGTGTTACATACAACCCCTGGGTGCTATGACATCTCAGCAGTGCCCATGAACACTTTCCATGATAGGAAGTGGAATAGCCATGGTTCATAGCATGGCTTTTTCAAAGTGTGCAGGTATGGTAGAGTAGCAGGTGCCTGCCTGTGGGGCAGGAGTCCAGTCCCCAGCTTGCTCACACAGTAAAAGTAGTTAATTAAAAAGGATGATTTATTGTCAAAACAACAGATAGCTCCAGAGAGCTTAACACAGCCTCCACCATCATCCATCAAGATGACCCTTCTGAAGACTCCTTATGACGTCGACATAAGATACTGAAATTATGAACCTTATGTCTTTTGTTTTGCTTCCTGTCTTGCAAACCTCCCATTCGCCAAGACCTCAGACTTAATAGGTCAGCTCCCGCCTCTTCCCCATTCTCTGAGAAGCTGTCTCTTAACGCTTTCCCACCTGTTTGTGTTTCCATTGAGCTTTGACTGTTTTCTAGCCTGCTCTCAGCTAATCCCTTATCAGTCTGCATCCCAGGGGATGGGGGAGTTGGCACTAGCTGATGTTCATCCTGCATGACAGTTAACTCACTCTGTTCCTGGCTGCTTTCTTCACTGGGAGCTGGCTGCAACCCTTCACTGGGAGCTGTCTTATTCATGACATTGTGGTATCTATTGAACATGGCATTCATACATGCAACACCAGCAACCATATAAATTTGCAGTGCCCAGTGTTAGTGCATTGTCCTGGGCACATTGCTGTTTAACTTACTGCAGAAAGAAGCACGGGGAACTGGGAAAAGTGCTTTTAAAAGCATCTCACTAACCATTCATAAGAGATTTTCATTCCACCACCACAATCACAACCCCAAATAAGCAGAAGTAGAGAAACGAGGTCCTGCCCCATCCTGAATGCTTCCCATTTTTCTGGGTCATCCCATTGCTAGCTTCTCCTCTTTACTGCCAAACTCTGCCATTTTGCCACAGGACTATGCTCCCAGGTGGAACCCAGCTACCAGTTTCTTGAGTTTTGAAATTGGCATCCCTGTGACTTCCCCAAGCCCTGCCTCTTCTGCTTCAGACTTTGGTATACTAGAGACCTGCCAACTCTAGTTGCAGGAAAAAGGCACAGCAGTAGCCACGGATCCTTGGTGCCATGGAAAATGCAGCTCTCATGGTTTATTATAGCAATGGTGGCTGGTACCTATTGGGACTGGCAGGGTGGAATGCAGGGAGACCAACAGTAGGTGTAACAACAGCAACAACAAGAAAATTTTTATTATTAATATCCTGCCCATCAGGCTGGGTTGCCCTAGCCAATGACTGGTGGAGCCAGCTAATTCCAGTTTGGCCCATGTCCTCCTCTTTGCTGATTTCTACAAGGACAACACCGAGACTGAGGAGAAGGAGACTGACATGCCAGTTTCATCCCCCTTGGAGTGATATGTAGGAAGGCAGGCAGGTGGCTGGCTGGCTGGCTAAGGGCAGACTAAGGTTAATGGGGCAATGCCCCATTCACCCTAGTGGAGCAGTCATCACCAAGTTTGTAGCAGCCCTGGATGCAGTGTATTGAGCATGCTCAGCACCATCCAGGGAATACATTGCAAAAAGAGTTGCTAACTATACCCCCTCCCCCGAAAACACACACACACACACACACACAGAGAGAGAGAGAGAGAGAGAGATTGACCTTTGTAGCTTTAGCTCATGTCCTAACTCAAGACTCCCATGTCACTTTTATTGCTCAAAAGACTGGGACAGTCTAATTTCTTTCCCTTTTTGGATACCCTTGCCAGAGAATAAAAATATGATTTTATGGTAAGCAATCCCCAACTCCATGCTCCATTTTCAATGCCACGATAAAAAACCAAGACAAGAGCAAATGAAATTAAATCATAAATCAGGGCAACTTGAGAAGGTTACCTGGGCCCTCAATGCCAAGGAAGACAATGAGATACAAAGGAGAATAGGACCTTGTTTTATTACTGAATAATGAAAAGAAGAAGAAATATTGATTTTTAAAACTATATATATAGATAGATGGGTACACATTTTTAAGAGCAGATTTACAGGAACGTAGGAAATGTGAGCTTATAAATTGTGGCGGGGGCATCAATTAGTTGATTCAGGTGATTGGCTGATTAGATAGAAGGTTCAGAAAGGGGCAGACCAAATAATCAAGGGCTGCAGCAACTCTCCTATGAGGAAAGGTTACAACTGGGAGGGGGGGGGAGTTGTTGACAATATGTTTTGACTCACAGGGAGGGAAAGAATCACCCCATTTTGCTTCATTATTGCCTCCACACATAGGTGTGGCACACCCCTCCTGTACACAACCACAATCCATTCATGGACCTGACAGAAGGGGTTGGCAGGCGTCACTGTAGACCAGGCATCCCCAAACTGCGGCCCTCCAGATGTTTTGGCCTACAACTCCCATGATCCCTAGCTAACAGGACCAGTGGTCAGGGATGATGAGAATTGTAGTCCAAAACATCTGGAGGGCCGAAGTTTGGGGATGCCTGCTGTAGACGGTGGCAAGGTGGGTGTGGCAACCTGCAGAGATGCTGGTGATGGGACCTGCTGATGAGGTATTTATCGCACAAGATCCCCCTGTGTGATTGGGCAGGTGGCTTTTGAAAATGAAGCTATCGCAGACACATGCCACAGCGAAGAGAGTGAAACAGTTATGGATGGAAATGGGCACAACTTTACTAAATACAGTGGAGATGAGGAGCCAGGTGTGGTTGGACTTCAACTCATCATGATGCAGCAACGGCCACCAACTTGGATAGCTTTAAAAGAGGACTGGAGAAAATCATAGCGGATAAAGCTAGCAACGGTATTAACCAGGATGGTTATGTTCTGCCTCCTTTTGGAGGATGTATGCTTCTGAATACCAGTTGCTAGGAATCTCAGGTGGGCAGACAGCTCTTGTGCTCAGGTCCTTCTCGCTGGTTTCCCACGTGCATCTGGTTGGCCACCGAGAGAACAGGATGCTGATCTAGATGGGTCATCTTTGGCCTCATCCAGCAGGGATCTTCTTATGTTCCTTATGTTGATTACGCAGCACCATATGGCGCACTTGGTCCACTTGAGTTTATTAATATCAGTTATTATTTATAGAATTTCTAGCTTGTACTTCACCATAAGGTCTCAAGGCAGGTCACGGCACTACAAAAACACAATATTAATATCAGTTACAACAATTTACAACCGGAGGAATTTTATGGATCCTAAATATATACATCTCAGGTATCCGGGGGGGGGGGTGTCTTGGTAATATGCCACCCTCCTCCCAGCCCTTGCAGCTTAAGGGAAGGAAGAGCAAGGCTTTAGCAGTGTCTTAGAACCCTCCTACTTCCTTCCCAAAGCCCAGTAAGCACTTGACCAGCTTTTCCCATTTGCCAAAAAAGCTGCACAACTTTTAAAGGTAAAGGTTAAGGGACCCCTGACCATTAGGTCCAGTCGTGACCGACTCTGGGGTTGCGCGCTCATCTCACATTATTGGCCGTGGGAGCCAGCGTATAGCTTCCAGGTCATGTGGCCAGCATGACAAAGCTGCTTCTGGCAAACCAGAGCAGCACATGGAAACGCCGTTTACCTTCCCGCTGTAGCGGTTCCTATTTATCTACTTGCATTTTGATGTGCTTTCGAACTGCTAGGTTGGCAGGACCTGGGACAAAGCAACGGGAGCTCACCCTGTCACAACTTTTAGCTGATCCTAAAAAAAAATGGAGCTTTCCCCCTTTGCAAAATAAGCTTCCACAAATATTTAATTTGGGGGGGGGGGGCAAAGGCCCCTAGGCCCCTAGGAGTTGGCTGCTATGCCTAGGGCAATTCAAGAAAGCAAAATATTTTTTTCTTGTTTTCCTCCTCTAAACACTAGGTGCGTCCTATGGATCGAAAAATACAGTAGGTCTTTGGCTCCTTGCCTAAGTCTTCTAGGAATAAGAAAAATATATGTGTTCATATACTTATTAAAATGCTGTTCTATTTGGCCTATCCGAAGTATATGAAATTTACTTCTAGTCTTATTCAAAGATCTGCAGTAAATCATCTCTTGCCATCTGACCTCCCTTACACCAAATTTCCTTAAGAAGTTCAAAGAGGAAAATTTAGCAGTCCTTGATCAATGAGGAATAGAAGCAATTTTTAAAATTATCCCTAGGCACGGAATGTCTTCAACAAAGCAAACATATTTACATGGTTAGCTTAATTACAAGAAGGCCAAAAAAAATTATTTTCCTAGATTCTGTCTAATTACAATTAAATATGAGCCAGATGGTTTGTAAATATTTCAAGAGCATTTTATGGACTATTAAAAAAAGAATCTGTACGTGGATTGATAAAATATCCATACTGAAGGGGGGGGAGGGAGAGGAAACATTTTCTTTTAAAAAATTGCAAAACAATTTCCTTGTCACAAGATTTAGGCATCAATCCTAACCATATCTATCCAGATGTAAACTCTAATGAATTCAATAGGGGTTACTCCCAGGTAGGTGGGGTTAGGATTGCACCCTTAGCTAATGAAATGCTTTAACAGAGGCTCTAATGAAGATAATTAGCCATGTAAAGTGCATTTTGACTCTCCTAGTGGAACACTAGCGTTGCCTGAGGATCATATTTGCCTAAGAGGGCATTCAACAAACGTAGTCATATCGGTCTCCAACTCAGGCCCAAAAATATATGGAACTTTTCCAAAAAGAGATAGTTCAATCTCACATTGCCTCAAATCTAGACTCATATGGACATGACAAAATCATTAATGTATTCTCTTTGTTTATGGAAGATCTCACATCCTTCTTCACAGTACCGGCCCACCGAGTTAACCGGACCCAATACAAGATTGGTGCTCCCTGGTTTAACTCGCAATGCAAACAAGCTAGACAGCACCTCTGCACTATCTACAATGAGTATAAATTCTCTGGCGCCCTAGTATTACCCCCGAGTTATCAACAAGCCAAAACTGCATACAAGCAGGCTCAGAAAATAGCCAAGCGTAAGTGGCAGCAAAATCGCTGGCAAGCGCTAATAGTCGCCTCCAGATCCCAAAACTCACGACAATTCTGGCACCTCGTTAATAGAAGATCTAAAAAGTACCCCTTAACAGTCATCCCTGCCCCAGTTTGGGAACTATTTTTAAGGAAATATTTTGCGCTAACAGAAACCAAGACCTATACGTTTGATGATCTGTTTGAACACCTCCCTATTTGGCCTGCCACCGAGCCGGATGAAATTTTGGAATTAATCGCTAAACTTAAGATCGGTAAAGCCCCCGGGCCCGATCTGGTCCCGGCGGAAGCCATAAAACTCCATCCTGCTTGGTGGGCAAAAATCCTTGCTATTACTTTTGATGCCATCAACGCAACTGGACTTGTACCCAAAACATGGAAGGATGCAATTATAATTCCAATTTACAAAAAAGGTTCCCCAGCTGATCCGGGGAACTATAGAAACATCAGTCTTTTGTCAATAATTGGGAAAATATATGCACGCTTCCTGTTAACCAGACTTGTCCAATGGTCTGACGAAAAACAACTGATAGGCCCTGAACAAGCAGGATTTAGACCAAATCACTCAACTACCGATCATGTATTAGTTTTGTACCATCTAGCTCAAAAATATACTTTTCCAACTCGAGGTCAACTTTGCGCGGCCTTTATAGATCTCAAAGCCGCGTTTGATAGTATTCCCAGAAGGCTACCTTGGGAAAAATTGGCACGCTGGGGAATTGATAGGAGGTTATTATGGCTAATGATTCAACTTCACGAAGGGTCGGCTGCCAGGGTGAGAATAACCCCTGCCGGCGACCTCACAAATACTGTACCCATCAACAGAGGAGTCCGGCAAGGGTGTATCTTAGCCCCTCTTCTTTTCAATTTATTCATTAGTGATATGAGGGCACCCTTAGCCGAATCCCAAATAACCATCCATGCCCCACGCCTTGCAAACTACCGCTGCCCACTATTACTTTACGCAGACGATGCAGTTCTCCTCTCTTTTTCGAGAATTGGCCTTAGGAGGGCACTCAAAATTTTTGCTTCATATTGTAAATCCAATTTTCTCACCATAAACCAATCTAAATCCAAAGTTCTAATTTTTTCCAAAAGTCGAAAATCATATAAGTGGGAACTAGACGGGAAACCTATCGAACAGGTTTTTAAATTTCAATACCTAGGAGTTTATCTCCAACACAATATGGGCTGGAAAGCACATATTGCATATACCCTAAATAAGGCCAAAGCCCTTTCTTTCGCGCTTTTGCGCTTTTTCTTCTCTGACGGGGCTCTCCACGTTCCATCCGCCTTGAAGGTATTTAACAACAAAGTGATCGCGACAATGACCTATGGGGGGCCGCAGTAAATTTAAGGCCTTTGGAGGTAATCCAAAATCAATTCATGAGACGTCTATTAAAACTGCCTCAGTGTGTCAGTAATTCAGCCATTCGCTTAGAATTAAAAATCTCCTCTCTAGAAACTATTTTCTGGAGGCGTATTCTATGCTATTGGCTGTCTCTGTGGTACAGGCTTCCGAATCGTTATTTGATTCAATGTCTTTGGCGAGACGAGTTTCCTAGTCCCTGGGCAAAAACGATCCATACTAAAATTGTGTCCTATGGACTGTCCCCTTCGGACTTGTTGAAACTAGACCTTGCCACAGCTAAAAGAACCCTCAAGCAAAAACTAGAGGAGATGGACCTTCAGCAAAATGTCATAATGGGAAGTGGTACCTGTTCACCATCGAACCTCGGCATAGTGCCCTCCCTGCAGATTCCATCTTATTTGACATCCCTATCAGTCGCGGCCCATAGGTTTGCCTTTATTAAGGCAAGATTTAATGTCTTTCCTTGCAATGTTGTGAATAATAGGTTCTCGAAAGGTCAGAGTTCAGTTCTGTGTGCATGTGACAACAGATCCATAGAATCCCTCCATCATATATTATTCTGTTGCCCCTTGCACATGGTCCCTCGGACCAGATTTTTATCCCCCTTAATATCTGAAACTTTGGATAAGACTTCGGAATCCCAGTTAACATATCTGTTACAGGATAATGAGCCAAGTAGATCACTCCTTGTAGCTAGATACCTGATTGCAGTTCTATCCTACAAGAGGAAAAATGGGTTACTTTATGATTATTGATTTTTTGCCCTAATGTTTGATTTATAGTGGTGACCAGATGATCTAAGTGATATTTTTTACCTTGTAATTGTAATTTTATAATACTTATAGGGATAGGATTTTATGAATGGAATTGATTTTGTTAACTTTTGTTTTGTTTTGTTCTGTTGTACGATGTACATTGTTTTGTGTTGATATCTTGATATGGGCCTATGGCCGTAATAAAGTACTGAAACGTAGTCATATATATCCAGGATCCAAACTGGTAGGGAAGGGGAGAAATTTGGTCCAGTTTGCATTTAAATGCAAGCTTACCAAATTTGCACTTACTGAAACAATGCAGAAACCAGAAAAATATACATCCTTTGAAATTTACATTTCTCCGAATTTTGCAATGCATTTCTGCAGCTGAGTAATATGTGTAAAAAAAATATGAACAGGTAAAGTCTG
Organism: Zootoca vivipara; assembly: GCF_963506605.1. NCBI lineage: Eukaryota > Metazoa > Chordata > Lepidosauria > Squamata > Lacertidae > Zootoca > Zootoca vivipara. The sequence goes on from NC_083292.1 coordinate 6,182,907, forward strand.
CATAAAAATGCATATATTAGTGGCCATAACATACAAAATTCATTGTATTAGGGAAACTTTCTTTGCAAAAAATATGTAGCTATTGGGCAATATTGCAGACAAATTATATGACAGAAAATGTAACAGAATAAATGCATAAAAGTATATTATGGGGGAAATGCATTAACGTGACAATCAGTTTTCCATGAGGATTTTTTAAAAAATAGAAATTGTCGCAAAAATGTGGAGAATAGAAAAATTAGATTGGAAAAATTAGAAACTTGGAGAACAGATGTGTCAGTCCCTTTATCCAATGTGGCTTACTCCCAGGTAAGTGTGCTTAGTCTTGTTGCTGGAGTGCAGTCAGGAAATTAATTTGCATTTGATTTCCTTTATTAAAACACACAAGAATGCATCCTTTTCTGTACATTAAGCTTGATCAGAGAGGCCTGGGCAAATATTAAATGAGTGCCATAACCACGGTGGCTAATCATGAAGAAAATGGCTTTTTGATTCCGCTAATTTACTTTTCACTCCATCCCTTAGTGACAGTATGAGTTCATCACACCATCTTAGAGCTGACAACTGTTCTCTCCTCTCTGTGGATTAAGCACCATTAGTTATGCAAGGCCTGTTTTGAAAATTCTACAGTAGTGCGGTTCAACATTCAAGATGTTCACCAGGCTAGGTGATGGAGACAGAGTACAACTATTCCTTTGGGACAGATGAGGTAGAAAAACTCCCCCTTTCTCAATCTTTCTCTATCTCTCTGCAGAAAACAAATGTACTTAATTGTCTTGAGGAAAGGAAAAGCCTGTCAGCATTCTAAGGCAAAAAAGAGAGAAAAATATAATTGAACTTTAATTAAGGCCAGCATTCGCAATGCTGCCATTCATGCCCTTTTGCAAATCGGCTCCTAAAATCAGCACAAAAATTCATCGCTGTAAATAAATTGCTCTTCTCCCTGTTGCATCAGCTCTCTGTGTCTCTCAGCTGGGTTCCTGCCGGTTGTCATGATTCGCTGCCAAAGATGTACAAGAGACCTGTGCCCTCAGCTGTTCAGCATTGTAGAGTCATAACTCAATTGTCTGTGCACCTCCCCTTCCCACCAGAGAGGAAGGCAGAAATAGGAAGGGTGTGTGTGTGAAGTGGGGTTGTATCCACTATAGTACTAAGTTAAAAGTCACTTAGCTGTATACTTGTTCTGCTGCTGAAATGTTTTGCACCAGTGTGACATTGTTGTGCAAGAAAATGCATAATCAGTTTGCTGGTGACTTTGCTGCACTGACACAAGGGATGCAGGTGGAACTGTGGTCTAAACCACAGAGCCTGTTGTTGTTGTTGTTTAGTCATTTAGTCGTGCCCAACTCTTCGTGCCCCCATGGACCAGAGCACCACAGAGCCTAGGGCTTGCCAATCGGAAGCTCGGCGGTTCGAATCCCCGCGACGGGGTGAGCTCCTGTTGCTCGGTCCCAGCTCCTGCCAACCTAGCAGTTTGAAAGCACATTGAAGTGCAAGTAGATAAATACAACAATTTGGGATCTGTTTCCAGACTTTCTTCATTATGAGCGAGAGAGAAGGCTAAATGAATGTCTAGCAACCCCCCTTCTAGGGCCCAGAGGGTGGGATTGTGTGGTCTCTGGGAAAGCTGATCGATCGCCAGATGACTTACAGTCATACCTCGGGTTGGGTCGAAGTTTTTCCGGGTTGCGTTTTTCCATGTTGCGAACGCTGCGGACCCGGAAGTTTTTGCTTTTGGGTTCCGCCATGCAAGCATGCGCAGAAGCGCTCTATCGCGCTTCCGTGCATGCGTGAAAGCGCCACTTGGGTTGCGGACTTTTCGGGGTGTGAATTGCACCCCAGAATGGATCGGGTCCACAACCCAAGGTACCACTGTATATCCGTGGAATACAGTTCATTTACATTGCAATATTGTAAACAGTATGCTCAACAATTTAACAACTTAATAACGTGGAAGTTATTGCGTCATTAAATTTCAAACAACAGGCTTGGACAACAGCCCAGATTGGAATAATTTAACAACTTGGGAGTTGCTGTGTCATTAAACTTCAAACGATAGACTTGGACGACAGCCCGAATTGGAAGATTGGAATGAAGTCAGGAAAAGCTGCGCTGGCAAATAGACAGTTGAAAAAATATATATACACAAATAAAGCTGTACTCGGATGGATAAAAGGATATATGATTTCTGACATGATTGAGAATCGCATGGCCAGGGATGGAGAACTTTAAAGCATTAAGATTGGAATATGGAAAATATGAGAACAAGAAGAAGGCAGGAACGAATATATTGGAGATATACTTCAGAGGTCCAGACTATGGGAAGCCCGGGAAAATTAATAATTTGGATTGTAATTTGGTTGTTTATTTTATTTTATTGTTTTTAATTGGATTATGATTATGATTTGATGGATATGTTAATTGGCTGTTTTTATTGGAAAATTAATAAAAATTATTAAAGAAAAAAAACTTTAAGTGCTTGTCAGTGCATGGCTATAGGCTGCTACAGAGTGAGAAAACTGGGAAGCGGGAGCCAGGCGTCAAGGCTGATAACTAGAATGCCCTAGTGGGTCAACTTAGATAGGTGTGTAGGGCCACACATCCATCACCTGACATCATGATGACACCAAGAAATAGATAGGTGGGTTGCCCCACCCACCTGATAAAGTTGGCCTGTGGGATGGGGGAGGAGTCTGCATCCCACAGGGAATGGACCAGTGAAGCAACGCACAGCAGGACTGAACTGTCCACTCATCTGCAGGGATAAGCTTTGCCAGTGTGTTCTCTGCAAGCACCATGCTAGCAGAAGGACAGCAGTGGTGTACTTTGGGCTCTCAACTTTCACCAGCGCCTTGGGCAATGCTAAAATTTGGCATGCCCCTGCCTCTCGCTCTGTTCTACAGCATTGCTGTGGCACCTCCTGCAACACAGCTTTGTGTGCAGAAGGTCCATAGTTCATGGTCGGGTATTAGCCAGGTAGGGCTTGGAATGTCCCCCACCTGAAACCCTGGAGGACTACTAGAGCAGTGTTTCTCAACCTTTTTTGGGCCACGGCACACTTGTTCCGTGAAAAAAATCACGAGGCACACCACCATTTAACTCTGTGCCGCCCTATATTATAATTATGACTGTAAGAAACACTTGCCAAATATTGCTTTCCGGCGGGTCAGTGTTGTTTATTGGCGGCCGCCAGGCACGTGACAATGCAAATCGCCCTTCTCATCGCCGCACGTCGCGGCACACCAGCCAGCGTCTCGCGGCACACTAGTGTGCCGCGGAACAGTGGTTGAGAAACGCTGCACTAGAGGGACCAATAGCTCTGGCAAAATAAACTCCTTCTGGTGTTTCTACAAGATCCAGGCTCCAATCCCCATTTAGCTATGAAGCCCCTTGGGTTGACTTTGGGGCAATGACGATCTCATAGCCTAACCTACCTCTCAGGGTTGCTGCTGCAAGGAGAAAAGGAGGGAGGAGAAAAGGAGGAATAAAAATAGCAAGAATAAATAGCTTTTGTTGTGGTTTGCAACAATGTGATCCCACCCTCTCTTTCTGGAGATGTCGTCTCATCCTTTATGCCTCTTAATACCTTGGAAGAGACACACTTCTCCCCTTTTGTGTACAAAATCATATCACCTCTCTAGCAGGCATGATTGCATTCCCATGGGGAAACTGTGCCTTTGTAATTTCGAGTATAGCACTCCAAGCATATGAGGGTGTAAACAGGCAGCATTCAAGAGCCTAATTCCCAATGACAAAGAAGCTTCCAATCAGATGCTTTCCGAGTGTTAAGGAACATCAAGCACTTACTTAGAATCACCTTCTGTGATCATTCCAAACTGTTTAATTTATAGGGAAAAGCAACTTGCGCACACACCAAGTGGAAAGGCAATTATCTCTTTAGACAAGCAGGGATTTTCCTGGAACTTATTGGGATGCATAGCAAGACCTCCAAATAAATGAATGAATGAAAAGCTAAGAGGCATCAGACAGTAAAACCAGCCAAAGAATCATAGAAATGTAGAGTTGGAAGGTACCCCAAAGGTAATCTAGTCCAACCCCGTGCAATGCAGGAATCACAGCTAAAGAATCCCTCACAGATATTCATCCAACCACTGTTTAAAAACTTCCAGTGAAGGAGAGTCCGCTACCTTTTGAGGTAGCTCATTCCACTAGGAAAGAAGCTCTTGCCATCAGAATATTCTTCCTAATGTTTAGTTGGACTCTCATCTCTTGTCATCCATTGGTGTGGGTCCCATCCTCTGAAGCAGCAGAAAGCAAGCTTGTGCCACCTTCCATGTGACAGACCTTCAGATGTTTTAAATCATTCCCAGGCAGTGGTTCAGGACATGTTAGCATGCAATGAGAAGCCAGCATCCCCACACTGGGCAGAGGAGCTGCCCAGCAGTACCAACACCATAGCTGCCAAGTCTCCCGTTTTCCCTGGGAAATCCCCGTTTTTCCAGCTGTTCCTAGCTGATAAAACGGATTTTTTTTTTGTTTTCCCGGTTTATTCTGGTGCGACGGCCATTTTGGAACTGGGTGGAGCATGCTCAGAAGCGACTTTTGATGCTGCTTTGCCCAGTTCCAAAATGGCTGCAGTGCGACTTCTGATGCGACGGCCATTTTGGAACTGGGCAAAACAGCATCAAAAGTCACTTCTGAGCATGCTCCGCCCAGTTCCAAAATGGCGGCAGCGCTACTTCCGGTCTTCTATTTCCGCCCGGTCCCTTATTTCTCTGACAGCAACTTGGCAGGTATGACCAACACCCAGAAGAACCCCCCCAAAAAAGCCTCTTTATCTGCCCCTCAAGGCTCTCCCCAGATGACAGCCTTCCCCAGCCACACCCCCTTCCAAGTCACACCCGCTACTGGCCCTGCTTCACACCCTTGAGTGTTTCTGCTGTCTGGATGGTGTCTATTCTCCATCCATGGAAGCTTCTTGCTTTCATGGATGGAGAATAGAGAGGGGCATGTGTTTCGAAGGTAGCCTCTTGTTTGCACACACTTACACATCCTTCTTTGTCTTGCATCCAGGAAAGGAAAGGGTATTGTGAGAAGTTGAAGGCACATTCCAAGCCAGACAAAGACACTTAATGAGGGTGCAAAGCAGCATCTGTGAGAGACATGGCCTGGGTATAAGTAGTGTTAGTGTTTGGGGAGAGTTCAAAGGGCCACACAGAGAAGGCCATATTTGGAGGGCCATATTTGGCCCCCAGCTCTGAGGTTCCTCATCCTTCCACTGAGGGAACATTTCTGAGCCATCAGTATATTATTATTAAAAATTAAGTTGTCTATTCAATTAATCATATAAACACTTTCTGGCTCTGTCACTGTTTAAAAGCATTGTGTACATCAAAGGTTCCGTGCTTTAATTATGAATAATAGTTTTAAAAAATTATTTGAGTTCATTGTGGGGAAATCCAAAACCTTTGTATCAGCCACTGAACGTGTTGCGTTCTTCTTCTTCTTATTAGAGTCGTGCTAAATCTTGCTAGACTTATCAATAAATATCAAAAGCAATTTCTTCCCATTTTCTACCAAATGCTAATCACTGCCATTAGCAGAAAGGTTATATTAGTATGGAATCCAGTGGCACACTAACCTTTCCCTACTTTAAAGAGAACAACAATAAATCTATTCTCCTCTCACCTGGGTTATGGCTTCCATGATGGCTCGCTAATAAATAACAAAGAGGTCTTCATTCAACTGCACATAAAGCAGAACTAGAATTTTGTTTAATGGCTCAGAACAGTAATGCTCTAACTTTGCTTATTAACTTCCCCTCCCCTCCCCAGATCCCCTGTTGCATCCCTCAGCAATATTCATTTGACATTCCCCTATGATTCTTAGGACAAGATTGATCATCCCATCATTCAAGAGCAAAAGGCCTGGACACTTTTGCCTGGTATATTTTATCTAGAGCTGTCCTTGCAGCTTGATTCAAAATAGTGGTATTTGTGGCTTGACAGGGAATCTCCTAGAAGTGGTGGGGTGGGGGGAGGGGCAGGTTAGGAGGAGGAAGGATGCTGGCAAAGACCATTCTTCTCTGTAACCCCCCCCCGTCCAATTACCTTTTAAAACCCCTTTTTTTACATTTGCCACCATTGTCTACTTCCAGAAGTGATCAAAGTAGTGACTCCAGGTGTCTCAGCCTCCATCTCTCATCAACCCTGACCAATGGACATGCTGCCTATGGTTGATGGGAGTTGCAGTATGATGTTGTCTGGATGGCACCAGGTTGGGGAAGGCTAGTCTACTGAGACTGGTAGTGACACTCTGGTGAAAAGTCTTCCACATCACCTAATATCTGACCCATCTAAAAGGCGCTACTTGGGTCACACCTGGTAGTACGCAACACTAGGCTAGTCAGACATATAGCATGCTCTGGCAAAAGGCAGCTTCCTGTGTAAGTCTGTGGCTTAGTTGTAGAACATCTGCTCTACGTACAGAAGGTGTCATCAGGGAGGGCTGGGAAAGACTCCTGTCTGAAACTCTGGAAAGTTACTATCCGTCAGGGTAGACAATGCTGAACTAAATGGACCTTGACCACCATGGGATGGATGAGGTGGTGCTTTCCTAAACTTTTCTTGAGTTCTTAGGTTAGATTCAGCTGCATTTTCAGCGCTCAGTTGTGGAGCATGCAAAGTCCTAGAATGCCCAGGAAGTTTTTATAGCCTATCCTGGTCAAGGAGAGCCAATGACCAGCCTGGGTGGATGCAGTCACATTAGAAGTGACCCAAGTGTAGTGTTCTGTTTTAGGAAGCAGTCCCAGCTGTAGGACAGGGATCTAAGCTCAAGCTGGGGGCTTGTACTGGGCATAGAATTCAGGGGCAATAGTTCACATACCACCAGATCTAGGAAGCACAGTCGAGTCAAGCAAATGTCAAGTTCCAACAAGGCACAGTTAGACAAAGCTAAGTCCAGACCCGTAAGGCAAAAAGAAGCAAGATAAGTAGTACCCTGGATAGCTCCAAGTGGGAACTACCGTACTAGACTTGCTATCCGGGCTCGAGTGGCGGTTAGGCGTTGGAAATTTGCATAACAATTAGATGGAGGAGGGGCAAGTTACGTCATCAGCTGCCCTAATTTGGAGAAGTAATTCCGTTAAAGGATTCCGGGGGCGAGGCTTGGTCCTGAGCCTGGAGTTGCCTGGGCCGTAAGGCACGCCCCTTCGGTGGCCACAGGAGGAGCTCTAGTAGATCTACGTTGCGGGGCTCCTTTCTGGTGGTTAACTTCTCACAGACTTCAACACACGGGTTGGAGTCGGATATAGCCTGTTAGGTTCCAACACCTAAGCCAATTCCGCTCTACATGCATAATTAATAAAGTTGTGGCCTTAACCACCCAATTAATTAAATCTTAATCCCGGTGTCATGAGTCTTTATTCTGGGGAAGGAGGGCATATTGCCACACAATCAAAAGAAGGCAGGACTGAATGCTGCCCGAGCAACCAGCAGACCCAAACTGAGGTTAGATAGAACTGCAGCTTCCTCAGAGTAGCTAGCTTTGCCCCAATGGGTAGAACCTCTACTCTTAAAGAGGCCTGGCCCATTTACGAGTAAAGGACTCCAGTGTCACAGAGAATACCGTATTTTTACTATAGCTTCTGAGCTGGAGTCCCCAGAATCTGAAATCAGTAGTGCAATCTCTTCCATGCATGCCAGCGGTGGGCAGGGACAGGCAAAAGTGGATGGAGCAGTGGATGAGTTAAATTTGTACAGTGTGAATCAGAGGTTTGCCCATGCCTTTCTCCACCCAGGTAAGCAACAGACACCTTCATAGTATCAGGGCATGTTCCAGACAGGCAAAAGCACTCAAGAAAAGTATGGAGCAAGATTGGCCAGTGGAGGGGCAGAGCCTAGAGAGATTCTTGATGGCCAAATAGAGAAGTCTGATGGGCCACATTTGACCTCGCCAGGCCTGAGGTTCGTCACCCCCACTGTAGCAGAATGAAACCAGGACTGTATATTCTCTGTGGTCTTCTGTTTACTCTGACGGGCTGTCTTTTTGAGCCACCCTGCTCTACTCTACTGAGCAAACTTCAAGCCAAGCAATTTTTTTTAAAAAAAAAAATGAAATCAAAAAGCGATGGGCAAGAAAAGGGCTGTGTTGAAATTACACCACTTGTTCTTATCTGATTGCTGAAATTCTTCTGGCTACTCCACAGCTGTGTTTCCAGTGGGAAAAACAGAATGGCAGAAATGGAACGAGCAGAGAAAAAGGTTTAGCAACAATAGCTGAAGTTTGCTCCCTCCTTTCCATCTGCAAAGGCATACATCTCGTGGCTTGCCTTCACAGGAACGCAAAGTCTATTCAAAGGCGGAAATAACTCCCAGCAGGATCCAGATGTATGTAAGCTGAGCTTCTCGCAATCATGCAATGACCAGATCAGCCATGCCTGATGTGCAGTAATGCACATCCCCCCTCCTTTACCCAGTCCAGGGGACTGATCCAACCCAGGTTGGGCCAACCTGAAGAACACATGTCCTAGATCTGGCCTTTAATCAATTAAGGGGAAATGGCTAACATTTAATGGAGGTGCATTTTAATCCCTAAGTCCACATACACTCAGGAAGTGGGCCGGGAATGAGAGTGCATCTCTTTCACTCCCTTTCCAAACCCTGCAGCCTTCAGGACTGAATCCTCCAGGTTTATTCTGCTCATACATACATACCCTGCCCATACATACATACATACATACATACATACATACCCTGCCCATCTGGCTGGGTTCCCCCAGCCATTCTGGGCCGCTACCAACAGGAATATTAAAAACACAATAAAACATCAAACATTAAAAACCTCCCTAAACAAAGCTGCCTTCAGGTGTCTTCTAAAAGTCAGATAGTTGTTTATTTCCTTGACATCTGATGGAAGGGCGTTCCACAGGGTGGGTGCTACCACCAACAAGGCCCTCCGCCTGGTTCCCTGTAACCTCACATCTCGCAGTGAGGGAACCGCCAGAAGGCCCTTGGAGCTGGAAATCAGTGAACGATGTGGGTGGAGACGCTCCTTCAGGTATACTGGGATGAGGCCATTTAGGGCTTTAAAGGTCAGCACCTGCCCCCTGACAGCCCAGATTGCTCTGAAAGACCCAATCTGGGGCTGTCTGCACCTCAGTCAGCCAAAGCCCAGATTCTGAACTCACCAAAAATCAGTTTAGTTCAGCCTTTGGCCAAATCTGGTGTGCGGCCCTAACATGAACTACTATTGAACTTTAAGGATTGGTGCGTGAGGTAGCTCTATTCTCTTCCCTCCCCATCTCTTTTTTTCTTTTGTGTTGTGTCTTTTAGATTGCAAGTCTGAGGCCAGATACGGTCTTGTTTCATTGGCAGTATGTTAAGGCACACTGGGCACCTTTTTCAACTGAGAAGCAGAATAAAATTATGTAAATAAAATAAATAAATACAATCCTATGTAAGATGATATTAAAAAATGGTTCTTTGGGGCAGTGTTTTTACACATGTGCATTTGGGATATAGAGAGCGAAAGGAATCAAAAGGAGAGGCAATGTGTCTGTTTTGGAAACATATTTCTTTAGAACACCATTTCCCTACCACCTTGCAAAGGTCAAAAGGGAGCCACAAGTGGTTTAAAACAATAAAGTTGAAAGTCAAAGACTATTCAACAAGACAGGAAAACAAGTCTGCAACCCTTTAGGAATTCACTTGATTGTCTTAGTTGACTCAGAATGCAGAAAATGTTGAATGCAGAGGAAAGTGTATGATTTATATGTACATATATCCTTAATACATTTGCTTTTATACCTTTTTTATTGATTTTAAAATACTTTTTTTTTCTTTTAATGGGCATTATTTTTTATATTAGGGACCCATTATTTTTTATATTAGGGCGTGTCACAGTGGCCGGAGTGGACTACTTCAGAGTAACGACGCTACGCAGCTCTACATTTTATTCTTTTATTGGTGCTGCGTATTTACAGTGCTCAAGTCATTGCTATTTACACGGAGCGATGTTGTCAGTCGGTTTCAGAACCTCCTAATGGCTTTTGGCGCGTCTTTCTCCAACACAAAAGCTTTGGCAGACCCATCCTCTTGCCCCTCCTCTTCCTGCGTAATTCTGGAGTTGGGGGGATGGGTCTTCCCCCCTTACTTGCCCCTTCCTGTCCCACCTGGGACCCTGGCTCCTCTACCTTGCCTGAGCCTCGGACCCGACTTCCTGCTTCCCCACTGGAATCGGAACTCTCCCTGCTTTCCCCTTTGCTCGGGGACGGGCTTGAACTCAGGAGGGGAGGGACTTCGCGATATCCCCTGTCCCTCACATCCACCCCCCTCCCAAGCTCTCCTTCACCCCTCCCCAGGCCCCCCCCATGTGTCGGTGACGACTGGAAGCCTAAAAACTCGGTGCTCTCCGATCCCGTTGGTGTGAACACCTCCCCCCAGTCCTGCGAGCCCCCCCCTTCCGCCTGGGAGGACGGGAATCCCAAAAAGTCCGTGGCGTCTGAGCTGGTGGGGGTAAAAATGTTTTGCCAATCTGCTCCTTCCTCTGACTGGGTGGATCTTGGCGACACCCATACCTCATCCTCTGGTTCCTCAAACTCCGCTTCCCAGCGCCATGGTGAGCTGTTCTCCCGTGCCTCCTCCTCCTCCCCCTCCCTTTCCATGTGCCAGGGCTTGGGTCTGTGGGGAAAGAGGGCGTGAAATTCTTCCACCAAGAATTTCTCCTGTATCTGAGTGGCGGGAACCCATTCATTCTGGGACGGTGGAGCATCCTCCCATGCCATGAGGTACTCCAGGCCCCCCACCCCCCACCTTGAATCCAGGATGGCCGTGGCCTCATTGAGTTGCTCCCTGCTTTCCCTCTCCCCCCCTCCCTCGGGGGTTTGTTCGCTGTCCCTGAGCCTGCTGCTTTCCCTGTACGGCGACAGCAGCGATCTATGAAACACTGGATGCACCCTCATGTCCTCTGGCAGTGCCAGCCTGTATGCCACCGGGTTGACCTGTTGCGTGACCGTGAAGGGGCCCAGCCATTTGGGTGCCAGCTTCTTGCACCTCCCTCTGGTGGGAAGGCCCTCCGAGGACAACCACACCTTGTCCCCCACCCTGATGACCTCCCCTTGTCGCCTGTGGCGATCTGCCCCCTTTTTGTACGCTTCCTTGGCCCTCTCCAAGTGTTCTCTGAGCTGCTGGTGCACCGTCTCCAGTTCCTCTGCCCAATCCTCAGCCTGTGGGCCCTCCTCCTCCTCCTCCTCCCTCTCCCTCTCTGGGAAAGATCTGAGGTCGCGCCCGTAATTGGCCTTAAAGGGCGACACCCCTGTGGAGACGTGCACTGCATTGTTGTAGGCAAATTCTGCTAGTGGCAAGCGATCCACCCAGTCCGTTTGCCGCTGGCTGACGTAGCATCTCAGGTACTGCTGCAGAATGGCGTTGACCCTCTCCGCTTGTCCGTTGGTCTGCGGGTGTCTAGCCGTCGACAAGCTGACCTCCACCTGCAGGAGGTTCATGAGCCGCCGCCAGAACCTGGAAACAAATTGGCGGCCACGATCCGAAATAACCCTTAAAGGTAATCCATGCAGTCTGAAAATGTGATCAACAAACAGTTTGGCTGTCTCTTCTGCCGAGACTGCCCTGGCACACGGTATAAAGTGACACATTTTAGACATGAGGTCCACCACCACCAACACTGCAGTCTTACCCCTGGACGAAGGCAGATCTGTGATGAAGTCCATGGACACCACTTCCCACGGCCTGTGTGGTGTGGCTAAGGGCTCCAGCAACCCTGGTGGCGCTGCTCTGACCACCTTCGCCCGCTGGCAGGTGGTACAGCCCCTTACATAGTCTCGAACATCTTCCCGCACCCCTGGCCACCAGAAGTGTCTCATGACTAGGTGAGCGGTTTTGTCCCTTCCAAAATGCCCCGCTGTAGGGTTGTCGTGCATCTGCTTGAGGACCGTACGTCGAAGCTGGGTGGTGGGTAGGTACAGCGCACCCTTGTAGAAAAGCAGCCCTCTGCGTTCTGCAAAGTCTTTTGCCTGCTCCCTCCCCCCTGTCAGTTCTCTGAAGATGCGGTTGGCAAATTCATCCGCTGCCGTCAGTGCTGTGAGTTCTGCCTCGCTCACCACAGCTGCTCCGCAGGACCCTGCCGACGGGGGGAAAATGTGCCTTGGGGCTGGTGGCGCCTCCTCCTCCATGTACTCTGGCTTGCGGGAGAGGGCATCCGCCCTGACATTCTGCTCCCCCGGGATGTAGTGGATGGAGAAGTTGAAGTTCGAGAAGAACTCTGCCCACCGTATCTGCCGCTGGTTGAGCACCCTGGCAGTTCTCCAGAACTCCAGGTTCTTGTGGTCTGTGCACACCTGGATGGGGTGCTTTGCGCCCACCAGGAAGTGTCGCCAGTGCTGGAACGCAGCGTAGATCGCAAGAAGTTCCCTATCAAACACTGTGTAGTTGCGTTCAGGCTGTGTCAGCTTCCTGGAGAAGAAGGCACAGGGTCTCCACTCCCTGTTGGCGTCCAGTTGCAACAAAATTGCGCCCACAGCTTTTTCAGAAGCATCTGTCTCAATGCGTAGGGGCGCGTCCTGCACCACATGGAACAGGTTTTGGTCTGAGGCGAACACTCTCTTGAGGCTTTCGAACGCTGCTTGCGCCTCTGGTGTCCACTTGAACTTCTGCTTGCCTCTCAGGCAGTCCGTGATGGGAGCCGTAACGCGAGAGAAGTTCTTGATGAACTTCCTGTAGAAGTTAGCGAAGCCTAGTAGGCGTTGGGCATCTTTGCGCGTCCTGGGGCTGTGCCAGTCCAGGATGGCCTGCACCTTGTCTTTGTCCATCGCCAGCCCCTTGTCTGACAGCTTGTAGCCCAGGAAGTCCACCTCTTTGGTGTGAAACTTGCACTTCTCCAGCTTCACATACAGGTGGTTCTCCTTCAGGCGTTGCAACACCTCTCTGACATCTTTCACATGCTGCACTGGGTCATTCGAGTAGATAAGGATGTCATCTAGGAAGACCAAGCATTTCCTGAAGAGGAGGGACCCCAGGACGTGGTGCATGAAGGCCTGGAAGCATGCTGAGCCCCCTTGCAAACCGAAGGGCATCACCAGATATTCAAAAGAGCCCAGAGGCGTGAACATCGTGGTTTTCCATTCATCTCCTTCCCGGATCCTGATCAAGTTGTACGCCCCCCTTAGGTCCAGCTTGGTGAAAATCTTGCCCCTGCGTGCCGCTGTCAGGAGATCATCCACTCTGGGCATGGGGAAAGCCACTGGCTCTGTCACCGAATTCAGCCGTCTAAAGTCCACCACAAGACGGCGCTGTTGCGTGTCTTTCTTGTCCACCCAGAAGACCGGGCTGCCCCCTGCTGCCTTGCTTTCCCTTATGAACCCCCGCTTGAGGTTCTTGTCGATGAAAGCGCGCAGATCCTCCAGCTCCTGGTCTGACATGGCGTACAGCTTGGCTGGGGGTATCGTCGCCCCTGGCACCAGGTTGATCTGGCAGTCAAAAGGCCTGTGCGGGGGTAGGTGGTCGGACTCCGCTTCGCTGAAGACCTCCTGCAGGTCCCAGTACTGCTTGGGTATTGCCTCACCCCCTTTGATATGCATGGTGGCCACCGTGGCTATCGGAGGGCCCTCCCCTGGTTGGTGCTGCATGCAATGTTCCAGACAAAAGTCCGACCCAAACGTGATGCACCTCTGGTGCCAACTGATGGAGGGGTCGTGGCGCGCCAGCCAGCTCATGCCCAAGACGATGGGGGGGTCTGAGATGGTGGTGACGTTGAACGCCAGTGTCTCTGAGTGCCTTCCCACCGTCATTCTCATGGGGGGGGTTTGATGTGTGATGGCCCCTCCCAGCAGCTCCCTGCCGTCAATGGTTGCCACGTGCAGAGGAAAATCCAACTGCAAAAGCTGGATTTGGTGCTCTTCTGCAAAGCTTCTCGAGAAGAAGTTGGCGGACGCCCCACTGTCAATTAAGGCGAGGACCGTCAGGGGATAGCCATTTGGGAGCGTTAGCGTCACTTCTAGAACCACTCCTGCTCTGGGAGGGGTGGGCTGGCTCTGCACCTCTCTGTGCGGGTGGGCGGGCTGGGGCTGTTGTCTGCTGACTGTGCCTGGCTGCTGCCCCTTGCCTCCTGCAGCCAGGCTTTCCCGTTTCCCTGCTGTGGTGCTGCGTCAGTGGGGGAGGGCACCACCGTTCCCGCCTTTCCTTGCCACTCCCTGCGATGTGGGCAGTCTCTGACGAGATGCTGGGGTGAGTTGCAGAGAAAGCAATTCCCGCCCCTTCCCTCCTTGCGTCTTGGCGCCGCTGGGGTTTGAAAAGCCCGCGCGCGCGCGCTATCAATCTGCATGGGCTCCTGGTCCTGGCTGGCTCCAGGCGTGGCTTGAAAGGGTTGTTGAGGGAGTGGCTTCTCCTGCGACCGTGGGAACCAAGCCCGCTTTGCGCGCGTCGCTTGCTTGTCGTTCCACCGGGATTCCTGCCTCACCCCCACCGCCAGAGCTGCTTTGCTCAGCTGATCCATAGTACTGGGCTTTGGACCTCTCGAGAGTTCATCCTTCACCTCCTCGCTCAAACCCAAGTAAAACGCAGCTTGCATGGGAGGCGAATCCAAAACCCACCCCAGTCTGTGCACCAGCATGGTGAATTTCGCCCAATATGCGCGAACTGTCATATTTCCTTGGCGTAAATTATGCAGTTCCTCCTTAGTCTGGTCCAAATGACTATCGGACGAATACATCGTCCTCAAACCTTCTAGAAATTGTTGGACATTTTTCATGCAAGGATTCTTGGTTGCGATTAATGGTCTTAGCCACTCCCTGGCTGCTCCGGTGAGATGTTCCACAATAAACGCTACTCTGTGCTCATCATCGGGGAACTCATTCTGGTGCAGCTCAAGAGCATACACGATCTCAGTCTCAAAGCCCTGAAACTCCTTCGGGTCTCCATTGAACTTGCTTACAAGGGTCCCTGCTCTCCTTCCTGGCAGCACTTGGACTTGGGGAGCCCCTCCCGCCTTGTTTTTCTCTGCATCCAGCTTGTTTTGGAGGTCTACCGCCACCGCCCTTAAATGCTGCTCTTTTTCCTGGAGCTCTCTCACCTGTTCCGCAAGTTGTAACCGGTCGTCCTGGACCTTCTTAGTCTCCTCTTTAGCTGCCTTCAATTCTCCCTGCGCCTGCAGCGACAGCTGTTGCAGTTCTAGCTGGGCTTGCTCAGCGATCTGCCGCCACTTCTCCGCCTCGGACACGCTCATCCCGGCAACTCCGAAGTAGCCCAAAAATGATTAGGAGGTTGCTGTCACAGTGGCCGGAGTGGACTACTTCAGAGTAACGACGCTACGCAGCTCTACATTTTATTCTTTTATTGGTGCTGCGTATTTACAGTGCTCAAGTCATTGCTATTTACACGGAGCGATGTTGTCAGTCGGTTTCAGAACCTCCTAATGGCTTTTGGCGCGTCTTTCTCCAACACAAAAGCTTTGGCAGACCCATCCTCTTGCCCCTCCTCTTCCTGCGTAATTCTGGAGTTGGGGGGATGGGTCTTCCCCCCTTACTTGCCCCTTCCTGTCCCACCTGGGACCCTGGCTCCTCTACCTTGCCTGAGCCTCGGACCCGACTTCCTGCTTCCCCACTGGAATCGGAACTCTCCCTGCTTTCCCCTTTGCTCGGGGACGGGCTTGAACTCAGGAGGGGAGGGACTTCGCGATATCCCCTGTCCCTCACAGGGCGCTATATATAAACGCCATTTACCTTCCCGCCAGAGCAGTACCTATTTATCTACTTGCACTTTGACGTGCTTTCGAACTGCTAGGTTGGCAAGAGCGGGGACTGAACAACAGGAGCTCACCCCGTCACAGGGATTCGAACCACTGACCTTCTGATTGGCAAGCCCTAAGCTCTGTGGTTTACACCACAGCGGCACCCGTGTCCCTGTTGAAACACTTATCACAATGTTATTCCAATACAGGTATTCAATGGTATGCCAATTTAATGCACAGCCGTGGTGAATACAGCTGTTTGTGTATGTGCCATGTGGCCTGCCCTGCACCCCCTAAGCTATTTTCCTGCCTTCAAGTGCAATGGAGGATGTTGAAGTAAAGTTCAACTGCCAGCCTGATCAGCTTTTGCACATGGAGCAGGGGAGGTGTCCTTGCTTCCTTCGCCTCAGGCAGCAAAATGTCTTGGGCCTTGGTCAATGTCCCTCCTCTACCGCCATAATTTCTTACACTTCTGGTTTCTTTCCCCACTACCAACATCTCCTTGCTCCTCTGCTTAAATGGTGGGTGGCCACACTTTCCCCGGGAATCGCTGTCCGTGGTGCCAGTCCATTAGAGCAAATGGGACACTGCCCCACCAATCTGAGTCTCCACCTCATAGAACTCAACAAGGAAGAGCATGGGCAAAAAGTAGAATTAGTTCACTTTGCACCTCATTAGTTCTGGCTCCACATTTGATTGGGCTCCCTGCCTTCTGCCCTATTGTTGTTGTTTAGTCGTTTAGTCGTGTCCGACTCTTCGTGACCCCATGGACCATAGCACGCTAGGCACTCCTGTCTTGCACTGCCTCCCACAGTTTGGTCAGACTAATGTTCGTAGCTTTGAGAACACTGTCCAACCATCTCATCCTCTGTCGTCCCCTTCTCCTAGTGCCCTCAATCTTTCCAAACATCAGGGTCTTTTCCAGGGAGTCTTCTCTTCTCATGAGATGGCCAAAGTATTGGAGCCTCAGCTTCGCGATCTCTCCTTCCAGTGAGCACTCAGGGCTGATTTCCTGAAGAATGGATAGGTTTGATCTTCTTGCAGTCCATGGGACTCTCAAGAATCTCCTCCAGCACCATAATTCAAAAGCATCAATTCTTTGGCGATCTTTATGGTCCAGCTCTCACTTCCATACATCACTACTGGGAAAACCATAGCTTTAACTATACGCACCTTTGTAGGCAAGGTGATGTCTCTGCTTTTTAAGATGCTGTCTAGGTTTGTCATTGCTTTTCTCCCAAGAAGCAGGTGTCTTTTAATTTCGTGACTGCTGTCACCATCTGCAGTGACCAAGGACCCAAGAAAATAAATTCTCTCACTGCCTCCATTTCTTCCCCTTCTATTTGCCAGGAGGTGATGGGACCAGTGGCCATGATCTTGGTTTTTTTGATGTTGAGCTTCAGACCATATTTTGCGCTCTCCTCTTTCACCCTCATTAAAAGGTTCTTTAATTCCTCCTCACTTTCTGCCATCAAGGTTGTGTCATCTGCATACCTGAGGTTGTTGATATTTCTTCCGGCAATCTTAATTCCAGTTTGGGATTCATCTAGTCCAGCCTATTAGCCATCTATTAGCCCTATTAGCCATCCTATTAGCCATCCTATTAGCCCTATTAGCCATCCCTAAGTGTTACTTGGCTGTGACCTTGTGAGCTGCCAACCAAGCAGGAGGTGGTTTTGTTCAAAGCTGATGCAAGGAGGCCTCTTGGTAGCCTCTTGGAACAGATCCTCCCTCTTCCATTTCACCTGCCTGTGGGAAGATGTTTGCACTATTCCCCCACAAGGCAAGGATCATTTTGTCCTCTGCTTGTCTGACTCAAAATCCCACCTCCGGTAATGTTTATCACCACCTGCTTGGTGCCAAGAGCCGATGCTGTAGCACTAAAACCTTTGTGAAAAGTGACAGGCAAAGCTGCCAGCAGTAAGAGTAGGGATGGATGACTGTGATGAATGCCCCGTTCATTCTATTTTATATGTTATTTATTTATTAAAGCATAAGGTTATATGAAAGTGTATAGGGGTGGACAAGAAATTCAATGCAGCTGACATTTGGAAAGCAAACTTTCCCCGTTCACACTTTCCCAAACGTTACACAAGACATCAGGCAACATGCACAAGCATGCAAATCACTGTGGTGAAGCCCGCATGAAAATAAATATATTAGTGCTAACATGCAAAAATGCTTTATGTTAGGGGAAATTATTTGGCATAAATATACATGGTGAGAAAATTGCACACAAGAAGTGTATATTAGATCAAATTCACATTAAAATCCTAATAAACTTTTATGAAAACTTTTTTATATTAAAAAAAATAGAGAAGCATTAACTGATATGGAAAACTGAACTTTAAATTGGAAAAAAAAAGAGAAACCAAAATGGACAAAGTTGCTCGTTTCTTAGAGAGAGATGGGACTGATTGCCTCTGCTAGAAAACCACCCACTTTGAGCTCCTCGTCTCCTTGAAATCTTTCAATTCTAGATGGGCCTTTGCCCTTGCTCTTCTAATGTTTTTTCTGTAATAATAGTAATATTATTAATAATAATAATACTAAAAACAATTTTAATTTGTATCCCGCCCTTCCCGGCCAAGACTGGGCTCAGAGCGGCTAACATCAAATATATAACATTGGTATAAAATCAAACAATAATTAAATTACCTCCTAAAAACAAGTCAGGATCAATGAGAAATTTTATGAGAAATATGGGTATGTATTAGAGTCAGATGAATACAGAATTCCAAACCCAAGAGGGCTCCTTCAGAAGACCTGAGGTTTGCCCAAGTAAAGCGGGCTCTGTTCAAAATGCCTTTGTCAAAATGAGGAGCATCAAAGTGATTTGGACATTTGGGTTAAAGAAAAATGGAGCAGACAACGTTGTTTACAAAAATTGAAACCTTTCTCCGCCAGCTTGCCATATCAGGAAAATGCCAGGCTGTGGGGAGTGGGAATGAGGAACTCTTTTGCGACTGACAGGTTTCACTTCTAATCAAAGGAAATTATTGGACCATGCCTCTCAAGTCGCAATGCTTTGGAGGAGGAAAGCTGAAATAGTGTATCACCTTGCTTGTGTCTGTTCCATGCTCTTTTCTCGTTCTGCTCGTGGTGTTTGCCTGGAAGTCTTCCTTCCTCTGTGTTGCATGCCCATGCTTCCACTCCTGTCAAATCAGCTTTGCACTTGGTTTCTGTGACTTTGGGTGCAGAGAACATTGTTGTGCCCTCCTTGATATTTTATATGAGCTGGCAGTATGCACATAAATATAAATGCACATAAATATAAATAAACTAAATGCCCACAGGAAGTCTTCAAGCAGGAGTTAAAAAGAATAAACATTAACCGTAACCTGCATTTCGAAGGAATAAGGATCAGAAACAGGTTTAATTACCATCTCAGTGAGAACCAGACCACTCTCTTCTTCCCAACATAGGCAGATGGCGACTGCAAGATGCAAATTCCAGAACACAGCTCTTCTCCCCGGAGGCCGGTGTGATTTTCAAGACCCCCGAAGGAGTCAATATTCCCCTTAAAGGATACCGTGACAAGTCTTAGAGGTTGTCTCAACATGGCATTCCACAGCTTTTGAGCTCCTAGCAACAACTGCGTCTGGGAGAAGCCCCCTTTCTCGTTGCAGCTTAGAAATTGCAGGCGCTGAGTCCATGAAAGGCTTTACAACTTTTCAAAAGCAATCCAGGGGGGGCTTTTGGCTGCCCAGGTGTGGATAGGGGTGTCAAGTTTCTGGTACCTTTGGGCAAATCACACCAACGCTAAAACAAAAACTAACACCAGACCACTAAATAATTTCAGGTTGAAACCATTTCCTTTTGTCCTGAAAATAACAACCTAAGTAGAACGCTGCTGGATCAGGCCAGGGAGCTACCTAATCCATCAGCCTCTTTCTTACAGTAGCCAATTAGACACCACTGCACAGGCCACAAGCAGGGCATGTGAAATAGCAGACCCTCCAAGTGTCCTTCTTTTCCAGCGACATCCCTGATTTAGAGAAGCCCTCCTGGTTTCTGATGTGATCCTGGAATGTCCCACTTTTCCTTAGGCTGTCCCTATTTTCCCTGGAGAAATGTTGGAGGGTATGGAGTTATCCGACCCCCGAACCATCTGAAGGCAATCCTGTATAGGGAAGGGGTTTGTTTCCCCCCCCCAATGTTTTATTGAGTTTTTATATATGTTGGAAGCTGCCCAGAGGGGCTGGGGCAACCCAGAAAGATGTGAGGGAGTGTAAGTAGTAAAATTATCATTATGGAATGGGACGTCCCTATTTTCATGAGAGAAGTGTCGGAGGGTATGAAATAGCCCTCTTCCACTCATCTTCTCCAGAAACTGGACTTCTGAGACAGACTGCCTCTGACGTTGGAAGAAATTCTATCCACACATACAAATACTGGAAGGGTCAATAGCCAAAGGTTGGTTTTTTCCAGCCAGAACTCAGTTCTGGCACCTCTCAAGTGGGTGCCATTGTCATTCTAATAGAACAAGGGAAGTGTTCACGGTGAGTTCCAGCACCATAGCTTAGTGGGAAAGCAGGGATCCCCTGCATCCCCAGTTAGGGATGGGAAATTCCCACGTCAGGAAACCCGGAGAGCCACTGCCAGTCAGTGCAGACCATACTGAGCTAGATGGACGAATGGTCTCAGTATATGACAGCTTCCTCTGTTCCCCCTTTATTTCGGTTCATGTCTCCACATTTGCAAATGTGATGCAGACAGCAGGGGGCGCCATATGCACTTAGAAAAGTACAGCAAGCTCTGACTTTGTTCTCTTCTGGAAGGACTGGGGGAATGTATTGTGTAAAGTCCAAATCAAAGATGTTCTTGCTTTGCTTCATTCATAATGTGATGGGGGTTTTTTTGTTGTTGTTTTTGTTTTGGCCAAAGTTCATTTGCTTTGTGTTTCAATGTGACTCTCCAGTGGAGCAAAGGGTTTTCGGGAACCGTGTTGAGAGATGTTTGTCTTAACACCTCATTAGCTATTGTCAGAGGAGCTTCTTCTTCTTCTGCTGCTGCTGCTGCTGCAAATGGAACATTGATATGAATAATAGTCATGTTCATGCTGCACTGCTTTAAGCCAGGCCAGTCCTACAGGAAAAGCTGACTCTCAAGGCTGATCTCTGTTTCCCCCTGGGGAAACCTGCAATTTAGCACTGAATCAGAACAAACAGCAATTGGGTATTCTGAGGATAGCTGTTTGTACTGATTTAGCACCGAAGAGTGGGTTTTCCAGGGAAAGAAGTGGGGCAAAGGCCTGTGGTTAGAAAGCATGGGACAAGCAGAAAACCACTCTGACCCATGCTTTCTAGGCATGGGACAAGCAGAAGTGTGAATGAGCCCTCTGTGGCTTAGAGAAGGCACTTTCCAGCTTAAAAGGCGCAGGTCTTCAAACCCCCCACCACCACCGCAAGTCTTGGTAGCTGGGAAACATCCCTGCCTGTAACTGTGGAGAGCTCCTGCCAGTCAGGGGAGACAAGAAGTGAGCAACCTCCAGCCTGTGGATCTAGTTTGGGTAGGGAGAGGTGTGTGCTTGTGCAGAAACTAGCCCACCATGCAAAGGTCAGATTTACATGGGCTGCTCTGCTCACCTTTGCCACCCACCGTTCATGGACTGGCTGGACAAAGAGGAATGAATGGTAGGAGGCACCATCTGGGGAACCACCAAGGGAAGAAGGCTCAGAGCCCCAGGGATTGGTGGTGGGACAACGATGAGTAGTCAGAGGGAGAAGGTTGGAAGGATGAGGTGTCAGAAGCTGAAGAGGTAACAGGGCTTAGTGAGCAGGGAGAGGCTGTGTTAGAGAGAAGTCCAGAATCAAATTCAGAAGCAGGAGAGGAGGCCAAGAGTCAGAGATGAGTCAGCCTGGTGAAGAAGCCAGGGTGCCTCCCCCTCCTGCTGCGACAAGCTCCCCTATCCACTGGTCTCCTAGAACCAGAAGAGGTATGAAGAGGGAAGAGCAGAGCCAGGCACAGCAGCAGAATCTCAGATTGCTTGGGAATAACCCAGAGGAGAAGGAGGCTTAGGCAGCTGTGGGAAGGTGGGGACCTTCATTCCCCACAACTGCCTCATAAGGGCTGGGAAGAGTTGCTAGCAGACCTAGCACTACTTGTTTTCTCTGATAAAGAGTTAACTGAATTTACTCCAGGTGATTTATTGCTGACCTGTTCCTGGCACCCGCTCCTGAGACCACCACTGGCATGTGGCTCTTGGAAGGTTTATCAGGGGGGATTGCTGCCCTTGGGCTACACCTCTGTTGGAGACAACTCTGCGCTAGATGAAGCAATGCTGAGACTTGGAATGAGGCAACTTCCCATGGTCCTCCCTTGCTGTGCCCCGACAACTAAACCACCACAATGCAGCACAGGCAGATGTGGCGTGGTCAGGCCAGCTCACAAAAACCATCCAGGAGACTCTTCAGTGTTTTTCTTGAGGACCAGCAAACACTCAGGAAAGCAGCACGGCTTGGCGGTAGAGCACCCACTTTGCAAACAGAAGGTCCCAGGTTCAGTCTCAAGGCAGGGCTGGGTGCCTCCTCTCTGAAATCCAAGAGAGCTGCTGCCAGTCAGTAGAGACCAAGGCTTTCAATATGGTGCTGGACTTCAACTCCCACCACCCCTGACCATTTGCCATGCTGGCAGGGGCTGATGCGAGTTGGAGTCCTACACCATCTGCAGAACTATGGCTTCTCTAACATCAGAGCTTGCTGGAATCATAAAGAAACTCACGGTCTATTTTTCCTGGCAAACAAAGCCATTCTGAGTACAAGCAGGCAGGTGGCCATTGTGCAGTCCGTTGGCTAACAAAAGGCAAGTCCAGCACTTCTGCTGAAGAAGAAGCAGGAAGGAAGTAAAGCAAGAAGGAATCAAGTGAGGGGTGAATGTGTTGCCTCTGTGTTGTCTATCACCTCACACTAGTTCAGGTAACTTATGGAAAGTGTTGCTGCTTTATTCCCAATGCTCTATTTACCTTGTCAGGGGGAAAGGTGGGGTATAAATATATTATTATAATAACAATTATTATTGTTATTATTATTATTAGTAGTAGTAGTAGTAGTAGTAATAGTGTAGCCAATACTGAGCTAGATGACCCACTGGTCTGATTCATTTACAAGGCAGCTTGCTGTATTCTCACTTAGTTGATAAGCTTGCCTTGGTATGGACTCACAGGATTGAATGCTCCTTCACAGAATGAAGGCATGGACAAGTCCCTGCATGTAGAAAGCTAGCTTATTAAGGCCTGGTGACAGGGGAATTCGCAATAGGATAAAGTCAGGAAAAGAAGCTTTAATATACATTATGAAAAGGTACAGACAGGCTGGCTTAGCATCACAGCACCCTCGGGCAGCAGTATCGGGTGTCATCTAATAAGTATCGACTAGATGTCATCTACTTGGTTATATTTAAGTATCTTGTGAAACTGTAGCAAGGTATGTTAAGTATCATTGTAATTTGAAATGGAATTTAAAGAGGGGAGTGCCTCTTCTAAGATGCCATTGGTGGTTTTATTTTCAGATTAAAGAAATTCCTTCAGTAGCACCTTAAAGACCAACTAAGTTTTTATTTTGGTATGAGCTTTCGTGTGCATGCACACTTCATCAGTTACCCGAAAGCTCATACCAAAATAAAAACTTAGTTGGTCTTTAAGGTGCTACTGAAGGAATTTTTTTGTTTTGTTTCGACTCAGACCAACACGGCTACCTACCTTGTAACTATTTTCAGATTGTTAACATGTTCATAAATAATATTTTCCCTATTAATTGGGAGGGGTGCCTTTTTACTGAATTCAAAGAAGGCTAACTGATGGATCTCACTCCTCAATTAAATGTGGTTGTCCCACTTTCAAAAGTGCTGTGGATGGAAGGGTTCATGGAAGGGTTATTTTTAAAAAAATGCAGGAAGTTTGAAATGCAATTGTAAAACCGCCTTCTGTGAAAGCAATGAAAAAGGAAACCCTGATAAAAATGTGTTTTGAAATGTATTCACATTTTTTAACATATGCACATTCTCCACAGGAGAGAGGCTCAGAAGCCTTTTAAGTGGCACATGTAGAATCTATCTAGATCT
The DNA here is from genome assembly GCF_963506605.1 of Zootoca vivipara. NCBI lineage: Eukaryota > Metazoa > Chordata > Lepidosauria > Squamata > Lacertidae > Zootoca > Zootoca vivipara. The sequence continues at coordinate 6,206,670 of NC_083292.1, forward strand.
CCTACATCAAATCTAATGCAGATTGCAAGCTGTTTCTGGTCCAGTCAATTTCATGCATGTTGCATGTTCTCTCAAGGGCTCCCCATTTATGCTTGCATGCACTCTTCTCTTTCAGAGACAGGGTGAAAAAGTCATAGGGTTAAAGAAAACATGGCAAGACCCCACACAGAGCCCAGGAACAACCAACTCCGTATTATGAATCAACAAATCAGAGCACTTTCAGGATTGCAAGACTCAAAGTGTTGCTCCAGAAGTATGGGTATCAAACTTTGCAAAGGAGATTTATACATCACAAAGTGATCGGTCCTGGTTTTTGTGGGGGCACAGTTCAGAATGTTTCATTCTGCATCTCTCCCATGTGATATTGATGGCAGTGGTTTAGGAGCCACAGAGCTATACTCTGCAAAAGTGTGTGTGTGTGTGTGTGTGCTGGTGGGGAGGGAGGCAATTAATCTTGTGCATTGTTTTGAACTGATGAGCCAAATATTGTGGAGAGTGGGGAAGGAACAAAATGAGAAATACCATTCAAGCCCTGAGCAATATGCAGTATGTGTTTTGTTTAAAGGTGAGTACACAGAGGTAGGGTGCCCCAGAAGAATATCAGTTACAGTGGTACCTTGGTTCTCAAACGCCTTGGTACTCAAACAACTTGGGACCCAAACACTGCAAACCCGGAAGTAAGTGTTCTGGTTTGCGAACTTTTTTTGGAAGCCAAAACGTGCTCCATTTTGAGTGTTGGGCTTCCGTTTTGAGTGTTCCGCTGACAATGAGAGTGTCATACTTCCGTTTTGAGGATTACGCTGAAGTCTGTCTGTTTTTGCTATTTATTTTATGGCTTTGTTTTGTTTTTGTGACTGTGTGGAACCCATGTCAACTACTGATTGATTGATTGATTGTGTGACTGCAGTGCATTGTTTATTGCTTTCATTTTATGGATCAATGGTCTCGTTAGATAGTAAAATTCATGTTAAATTGCTGTTTTAGGGGTTATTTTTCAAAGTCTGGAACGGATTAAACCATTTTGCATTACTTTGTATGGGAAAGCGCCCCTTGGTTTTGGAATGCTTTGGTTTTGGAATGGACCTCTGGAATGGATTAAGTTTGAGAACCAAGGTACAACTGGGGAGACTGCTATTGTGTTCCCATGCCATCTGTAAGGGATTCTTCAGCTGTGATTCCTGCATTGCAGAGGGTTGGACTGATGACCTTTTGAGCCCCATCCAACTCTACAGTTCAATGAGTCCGTTGATCCTATACAACTCAGGGGCTTTGCATTGGCATTTTGGCTAGCTACTACTATGAGAACAGGATGGTGGGCTAAAAGGGTCTTTGGCCTGATCCAGCAAGCTTCCAGTCCCTGCCAGTCCCACCAGCAATTGATTGTTCATGGGGAATGCATTTATGAATGAATATAAGAAACTGAGATCCAAACTAAGACGTCTCCATCTTCAAATCTCATTTTCTGCCCTAGCTTGCTTTAGCGGCTGCAAGTCATCGGCTGCACTTCTGCTGCCGCCCTGTAATGCAGGGATAATAACCCACCCACCTTACAAATGAATTTTAAATTCCATTTTTCTATGCATGCAATTGCTTTAACTGCTTTTCTATATGCAGTTGCTTTATATATGTCTTTATTGTATTGTGAAATCGCTTCAGGGTGGTTTATAGGATGCAAGCAATTAATTAATTAATAGGGGGGAACCTTACATGGTCAATGGCAGTGCTTTTTCCTAAAAAAATGTTTGGGGTACTCTCATTTTCCTACTCAGATTGAAATACTGCCCCTCAATGAGGCCAAACTTAGATCCACAAAATGTTTAGGGGTATGTGCCCCTCTGTGCCCCAGCCCCCAGAAAAAAGCACTGGTCAATGGTATCATCAAAGCATGATTTTGGGGGCTGAGAGTCAGGATCCTGCTCAGCAGAACATAGGCCACAAAGTGCATCATTTCCAATCAGAGCATGTCCCATAGCTTCCTGCTGAAGTCCTGTGGCTTTTTGTACCACAAATGTTCCATGTGTGTCCCACTCTTTTAAAAAAAAAACAACAACAACAGTTTTTATTAAATATTTCAATTTTGTATTCAACACAATCATCATGATCACAAAAGAAAAATGTATAAATCCCAATCTCCCCCCACACTTCCCTCAACCTATTTTTCTGGTTCTTTAAATATTTGCTTCTCCTGCTTGTCTTATTCTACCTTAAATTTATAATCTTTTCATTCAATTTTATTATATTCTTATTGTTTTTATATCACTTTTTTCCAAATTACCTCTTACACGTCATTATTTTCCCAATTGTTGCATCTTAACTTTGATACTTGTTTTCTTAATTGTAAGTGTTTACTCAAACCCTGCTAGTGAGCCCACTTTGCAATATAACTGTAAGTACGTTGTAAACAGTTCGAGTCTCTATTGTCCTTATCTCTAATTTTCCCAGTTAATTTCACCATCTCAGCATATTCCATCAATTTTGCTTGCCAATCTTCTTTCATTTGTGTCTTGTCATCTTTCCAGTTTTGAGCTAGTAGTATCCTAGCCATGTGTTTCCCACTCTTGCTGTGTCCCTCCAGACAACAATGATGTGGTAGCATTGGGAAAGCACCACAGAACAGCTAATAAAAGCGGGATGCTGTATAAATCCACCATTAATGTACTATTATTGTGTCAGTGACATGCTGCGGAAGCCACTGACCTCTTCTCACCAATAAACACAACAACAGCCATCGCCTTGGAGTGTCCCTAAATGTAGAAATATACATTGCCATCTCCAGTAGTGATGTATAGAAGTGAGAGCTGGACCATAAAGAAGGCTGATCGCCGAAGAATTGATGCTTTTGAATTCTGGTGCTGGAGGAGACTCTTGAGAGTCCCATGGACTGCAAGAAGATCAAATCTTTCCATTCTTAAGGAAATCAGCCCTGAGTGCTCACTGGAAGGACAGATCGTGAAGCTGAGGCTCCAATACTTTGGCCACCTCATGAGAAGAGAAGAATCCTTGGAAAAGACCCTGATGTTGGGAAAGATTGAGGGCACTAGGAGAAGGGGACGACAGAGGATGAGATGGTTGGACAGTGTTCTTGAAGCTACGAACATGAGTTTGACCAAACTGCGGGAGGCAGTGCAAGACAGGAGTGCCTGGCGTGCTCTGGTCCATGGTGTCACGAAGAGTCAGACACGACTAAACAACAACAACAACAACAACATTGCCATCTAAAGCAGGAAGGCATAAGATAAGCCATGCTGAATTGCACTTGGCTGAAATGATGGGATGAAAAATATGTCCAATAAATATCTAACTACTTCCCTGTGTTTTTTTGGGGGGGGGGTGATACTTGCTAGCCTATTTTTATTTCATGTCATAAATGGAAAATGACCAGTGAGTCTGTCTCTCTCTGTGTGTTAACAGAGGAGCAAGATGAAATGTATTCAAGTTTCTGCCTGCAGCTACATTGCCTCAAGTCAGATAGCAAACTCAGGAAAGCAAGAGCCGCAGACTTCTTTATATCTCTCCTTTTGCACTTAATAACATGACACAGACCTCGACTCCACAAACCGCTGAGTGACAAATATATCCAGGAAAAAAATTCATTCTTTTTTACCCTGAATATTGCACCCAGCCTAACAGGTTCCTCAAAGCAGTTTCCAAAGTATGTATGTAATGGAAGTGAGACTACAAACTGCAGTAGACCAGTTTCTACACACTCAAACACCTTTCTCTCATCTCTCCCCAGATAAGGAAAGGTGCTGTCAGAGTTCAAGGTCACATTTCAAACCAGGCAAAAACACGGGGGGGCGGGGGCGGGGAGCAGGGCTAGGGAGGGGTGTGATATGGAGAGAGGTCTGAGGGCCAGATAAAGCAGCCTGGAGAGCCACATTCAGTGCCCTGGCTTCAAGTCCACCACTCCTGTTCTGAAGTCTCCTAAAGCAGGCACGTCCAACTCTTAAAGAGACTGTGATCTACTCACATTATAAAAATACTGGCTGTGATCTAGCCATTGTTATTGACAGGCAAAGTTGTTGAGCTTTTTTTAAAAAAAAGGAAGGCAAAGTTAATGAACTTTTTTTAGGGGAGCCAAAGCTTTTTGTAGGGGGGAGGGGAGATCTACCACAGACGTCCAGTGATCTACTGGTAGATCACAATCTACCTGTTGGACATGCCTGTCCTAAAGCATGGCTTAGTGGGCACCAAGACTGTCCATGTCCCTTGATCTGATTTGGGGCCTGATCTGGTCTTTCAAACATATGTTAAATGCAAGCTCTGACCCTGGATGAGCCTGGCCGGGATCTGGGCCCTGAACTTAATCAGGGGTGTGGCACAGCCTTTAAATAGATTTTAATTTAAACTAAGGCCTGAGGGCTAGATCCGGCCCAATCGCCTTCTAAATCTGGCCTGCGGACGGTCCGGGAATCAGCGTGTTTTTACATGAGTAGAATGTGTGCTTTTATTTAAAATGCATCTCTGGGTTATTTGTGGGGCATAGGAATTTGCCCCTCCCCCAATATCATCCAGCCCCCACAAGGTCTGAGGGACAGTGGACCGGCCCCCTGCTAAAAAAGTTTGCTGATCCCTGGTCTACTGCATACATCTCTTTCTCCTAATCCCTCGCCACTCAACTGCCCCCCTGCCCCACCTTGACAGCTCTGGGTCTTTCCAGGAGAACACAAACTGACCTCAACTTACTCAGGGTAAATCCTGGGTTGGCTTGAATCAGTCTGGGATTCTGAATTTGGCTGGAGCAAGAACATACCACAATGGGGACCACACCTCTACTAAATACACACCTCCACCTATTGTAACAGCTACTACAGAAGTCTTCTTTCCAGATTGTTGTTGTTTAGTCGTTTAGTCGTGTCCGACTCTTCGTGACCCCATGGACCATAGCACGCCAGGCACTCCTGTCTTCCACTGCCTCCCGCAGTTTGGTCAAACTCATGTTCGTAGCTTCAAGAACACTGTCCAGCCATCTCGTCCTCTGTCGTCCCCTTCTCCTTGTGCCCTCCATCTTTCCCAACATCAGGGTCTTTTCCAGGGAGTCTTCTCTTCTCATGAGGTGGCCAAAGTATTGGAGCCTCAGCTTCAGGATCTGTCCCTCCAGTGAGCACTCAGGGAGGGCTGATTTCCTTCAAAATGGATAGGTGTGATCTTCTTGCAGTCCATGGGACTCTCAAGAGTCTCCTCCAGCACCATAATTCAAAAGCATCAATTCTTTGGCGATCAGCCTTCTTTATGGTCCAGCTCTCACTTCCATACATCACTACTGGGAAAACCATAGCTTTAACTATACGGACCTTTGTAGGCAAGGTTTCCAGATTAATTCTGCCCTTTTGTGGGACATGCAAAACACTCTGCCTAACAGCAGGGCTGGCCCTTCATTGTGGCCATTCCCTCCTCCTGACCATAGCTGTCAACTTTCGGATTTGAAAATAAGGGATCAGCAGCCTCACCTGTCCTGGGGACAGTCTACGGTACATCTAACAATCCAGGATAGCAGCGGGAAATGGCGCTGGAATAAGGGAATTTCCAGCAAAAAAAGGGAAAGTTGACAGCTGTGGCTTAGATTAAGGGAGTTTCCTGCAAAAAAAGGGAGGGTTGGCAGCTATGCTACTGACCCACGTGCAGGCCCGTCCTAGCCATAGAGGCTAGTGGCGCGGAGAACCACGGCGCCGGGCGCTGGAGGGCACTGGAAGGGCGCCAAGTGAGCGCAGGGTTCCGGCGATCTGGCCAGGACTGCGCTCCTTCTCCGAGGACTCAGCACTGTGCCTCCTTCTCGTTTCCCCAGCGCTGGGTTCCGCTCAGTCTAGCTTCGCCACCAGTGTGCGCACAGCGCCCAAGCAACTCTTGCTGGTCCCACGGTGCATGCGCTGGTGGCGAAGCTTGGCTGAGCGGAACCCAGCGCTGGGGAAACAAGAAGGAGGCGCAGCGTGCAGTCCTCGGAGGTGGCCTCCCGCTGCTGCCGCGGTCCGCTTGGCACTCCCGGGCCCTTGGAGAGGCTCTGGAGGGGGGCGCTGGATGGGCTTAAGACAGCCCTGCCCACGTGTAATGGAATCACTCATGGAATCACAGGATCGTAGAGCTGGAACAGACCACAAGGGCCATCTAGTCCAACCCTCTGCAATGCAAGAATCTTTTTGCCCACCCTGGGGCTCAAACCCACAACCCCGAGATTAAGAGTCTCATGCTCTACCCACTGAGCTATCCCAGCTTTATCTTCCCAGTGGGATAGAAAGAATATGGAAGAGAAATGGAATGTCTCTCATGCCTCAGTTGGTTGTTTTGTACTACAGATGGGATGGGGAAGCTTCCGGGCCCGTGGGCCGCATTTCCCTCTAGGCAACTTTCTGAGGGCCAAATGCCAGTGTTGGGGAGGGCTAGAGGCAAAAGTAGTTTCTGCAACCAATGTACTGTACATTTTTTCCTTGGGATGGTAGGCTGTCTTCTACACATGTACTTCTCTGTCCTCCAGCAAAACAGACAAGGGGGTGTCGCCAGAGTTTCAAGGCACATTCTGGCCAGGCTAAAATGCTTGGGGCGGGAGTAAGAAGCAGGCCCTGTAAAGGAGGCCCACATAAACCAAAGCAAGTTTAAGGCTTATGGGTGAAGTGGAAATCCCTATGCAACTTGCCAGGGGTGCCAACTTGAATAAAATATGGGGGGGCACAAATACACCCTACCCTGCGTGATCTACCACAAGATGTGGGTGGCACCAGGCAATGCCTATCCACTTGGGGAGGGGGGGCTCAAATATTTTATTGGGAGGGCTGAAGAGTCCCCTGCCCTAGGACCCCTGCTGCATCGCCCCCACATTAGATGCACTGCAGAGAGCATTGCAAGTCAGTTCTATCCACAATTCACTAGACTTTCCAGTGATCTGAATGGAACTTACTCTTAAGAAAGGGCAACCCACCGGGCACTATGTGATCCCGGGCACAGTTATTTGGGAAACCACAAGGACCTAATCTCTGGGCATCAGGTAAATTAGCAAAGGGTGTGATCCTGTTCAACTTGAAACCAGGGGGACTTATATCCAACCAACATGTGAAGGCTAGAGCTGTAAGCTTATTCACACTTACGCTATTAGCTCAGCGGGACGTACTAGCCAAAGGCTGCAGGCTCCGACGTTTTGCATACTACTCTTGAGAGTAAACCCTCGTTGGACTCAGCTGGGGTCACTCCCGAGGAAGTATATCGTAGGCTGCAAGCTTATTCACATCTACTCACAACCCCAGGTCGGTGAGACTTACTTCCGAGTAAACACTCAGGATCGGGCCGCCAACCAAATCATACTCTGGAGTAACACAACCTCCCCCCCCCCAACTCAGGGGGACTTACTGCCACGTAAACGAGCGCAGGATCGGGCCGAAAGCCGGGTCACACTTCCTCTGGAGTAAAGCGCACGAGCTCCGGTGGGATCGCTACGGAGTAAGTACGCGGAGGCACGGGCAAAACAACCGAATCCGCGCTTACTCTAGAATAACTCCTCTCCACTTCAACGGGACATCGGGGGTATAACGCGCGGAGGATCGGGCCGCAAGTCGAGCCATTCTTACTTAATCGAGTGCAAAGGCAGCGAGCCCCGTTGGACTTGCCTGCGGGCAAGCACGCGTCCGAGCTGTCCATTCTCGAGTAAGCACCGCGGAACTCAATGGGACTACTCGCGAGTAATTGTGGCTCTACTCCTGCTGCTTCTGGAATGTTAGAGGAAGCCATCCCGCCTCCCCCCCCCCCCTTTCCAGCCTCGGAGTTTTCCACTCCAACCCGCAAGGAGGGGAAGAAATATAAAACCCACCCCAACCCTTGCTCCGATTGGAGGGAGCCCCCAAAGGTTACCGCCTCCTCCTCTCGCTCGCTTGCTCTTTCTCTGCGTGCGAGCGCGTCTGTGTGATGGAGATTTCTCTCTCGTAAAGTCTCTCCCAGGATTTGCGCTCGCCGGAGGCTTTTGCAGCGAAGCAGAGCGGCCAGCTGGACGGAGAGGAGCAATTGCCACCAGAGATTCCGGCGGGGAGAACCGAAAGCGGTGGGAAAGGTCGTTTCCAGACGCCCCTGGAGTTGCTTCCAAACACAAGAGAGAGGGAGGAAGACGCCGCGGAGAAACAGCGAAAGATTCCGCCCTCCCCGCGCCCACGACCGTCTCTTTCTTCTTCTGTCCAACTTTTGCGCAGCGCGGGGCTCGAACCTGCGGCTCCGCGGACTGGGAAAAGTTTGCAGAGCGACCCGAGGGTGCTCCGCGTCTTCCCCCGGCCTCCCCAACCCCCCTCGATGTTCCTTTGACTCGTGTCGCGCACCTGCACCTTATCCGGTAGAACAGAAGTGTCTCTGGATGCCTAGGTGTTGTGGAGATTTTGGGGGGCTGGGAGGGGGCTCCTCCTTCCACCCCCATTCAGGAAGAACCTAATCATGGCGAAGAGGTGATCAGCCAGGAACTTCCATCCGGCCCCGAGGAAATGCAAAGGTGGAAATATTTCAGAAGAGCAGCTTTTTGACTTCTAAGGAAAAGCTGCAGCAAATCCCCGCTATACAGCTCCCGGTTCCTCACTTCTTTCCCGGGAGTTCTTCAACATGGGTGCTCTGCCGATTGCCCCTGTGGCCTTCAGCTTGACTCTGGGTGCTCTGCTGTGCCGAGGTGAGTGTGTCTGCTTCTGTGCCCTTTAAGTAACAGCTATAGGAAGTTTTTGACAGCTGGGCTGGGGTGTTCCCTTGCTAAGAGAAGGGCATGGAGATCTTGCCTGCTTTTTCATCGTATGGAGGTTGAAAACGTGGTAAAGGCTACAGCAGTCTGCAATTGGCAAACTTACTAGGAAAATGCAAGTGGGATAGTGATAGGTGAGAATGGAGAAGCTATCCCATAACTAAGGGAATCTTTCACCCTCCAGATGTTACTAAACTCCTACTCCTAACAGTCTCAGGCAGATTGATTGTGGATGCTGTTGTCCAACAACATCTGGAGGGCCACAGATTCCCGGTTGTTTAACGATATTTGGAGGCCCGTGGGATCTTGTCATGGAATTGGAAAGCCTTATCTGTAATGCACACATGCCAGATACCTACCAACCTCCTTGTTCTGCAGCAACAATGTCCCATCAGCATTCATCTGTGGTGAGTGACCATCTGCTCAAGATAAGCATCCTGCAAAGACTTTGCAAACTGGAAGAGACGTGGGCCTTTCCCCCTCTCCCCCCTTTTCTTCTCCAGGCTATAAGCAGATGGGCACGTCCTCCTCAGGGACCTTACTATCACATGCACATCCTCCTCAGGGACCTTAGTAGACTTTAGTAGACTTGCCGCTCAGGCGGCAGGTAGGCTGGCTGGAGGAGGGGCGACCCCAGAGCAAAGGGCTCCCAGCAATTGAAGCTGGATCTGTGTCCCGTCTTTTAAGGGAAAAACCCCTCCCCACCAATGATCACTTAGCAATATTTGCTCCACTCAATCCACGGGAAATCCCATTAACCCAATATTACTCTCTCCATCCTGTTTGTTTTGAGTGCAACACTAAACCACCTGTCAGCCTGCTTTTGCTTGTCTGGGTTTCTTCTGATGAAGCCCGGGAGCAGGGAAAACCTCACCACATTGGCTCCACAATTTCCCCAGGCATCCCCCCCCCCCGCCCCACATGTGCCATTGTATACAATGCCATCTGTTGTGGGGGCTCTTGAAAACTTGTGTTGCAGGTCCTTAGATTTCCCCTTCTCTCCCTCCTTCCAAAATTGTGATGCATTCACAGGCTACCAGTTCCCTGAAAGCTGATTGTATCCAACTTTTATACGCTGCCCCCTTCTTTATAACTTACTGGCTTTTGTCCTGTGATGTGGGGACAACCTCACTTCTGCCTTGTTGCAGTGTGCTCTGACCTCTCTCTCTCTCTCTCTGTGTGTGTGTGTACTTGGGGTTTCCATATAGCCTGGATTTGGTATGGAAGATTCCTGGGGCTAGAAGTCTGTGCCTTTCAGCTGGCTCCGAGCTCTGACTCTCACATTTGTTTTTGCCTCTTTCCCACTTGTTTATCCTTGCTCTTAAGGGTTTGGGGTGAGGGTGATGAAATTAATTAAAGGGGGGGTTTGAGTTTGTGACACAGTTAGTAGCACATCAATTTTACCTTTTCTTCTTTTCTTCTTGTTCCTAAGTGGTTAGGCTCAGAGGAAGAGCTGTAGCTCATTGTAGAATATCTGCTTTGCCTGAGAAGGTTCCAGGTTCAAGGCCCTGCATATCTAGGTATGGCTGGGAGAGACCCCTGTCTAAATCTCTGGAGAGTTGCTGCCAGTCAGTGTTGGTAGTACTGAGCTAGGCAGACCAAAGGTCTGACTCAGGAAAATTGCAGCTTCCTATTTTCCTTTGTTCTTGGTGCTCATTCCACACACACCAGTCTACACCAATTTGGAGCAAGGCACAGAGACTGAGGTGAAACCTGTTTTTGAATAGTGCTAGGAAATCACTGAAAGCCATTGGTGTTTTTGCTCTAGATTAAGACTGCAATTTATATCCACGTACCTGGGAATAAGTCCCACTGAACTTCTATAGCAGGGATAGCCAACGCGGTTTTCTCCAGATGTTTTTGGACTACAGCTCCCAGGAACCTCAGCCAGCATAGTTGATGGCCAGGGATGATGAGATTTGTAGTCCACAGCAACTGGAGGGCAGCACACACACAGACTATCCCTGTTGTGATTTTTCATAGACTGTGTTTCTGGAAGTGACAGCTATCAATTCAGGGCTGTAACTAATAAGCATTCTTTGCCTTCCCCTGAATCAAGTTTAAGAAACACTTCTGTCACTGGGAAGAATCTTTGGCATGTTTGAAAGCAAGGTGTTGCCCTTGTTTAGGGAGAAAAGCCAAAAAATTATTCCATGTATCCACAAAAGTTGGTGTGTCTGAACATTTCATTCAGGTGGGAATGTGCTATTGAACAACCATGCCCAGAAAAATATGTTGGATTGGGACATCCACCCAATCAATGGAGAAATAAAATGTGCATTATTGTTTAACTGTGCAAAAGCTGTAAATGTGCCTAAGAATATTAGAATTTTGTTTTTATATACTTACACATGTGTGGGGGCTAGAAGAGGTGTATATATATATACACGTATATCCACACCTCACAATTTCACCAATACACAACACCTAATCAAAACACTGGGTGCCTTTATATGTATACAATAAATTTTTAGCCTTGTCTCAATTCCTTGATCTGAAATTCTGCAGCAGAGATCACCTCCTCATCTCCCTCCCAAGATGTTCGTAAGTTCAACCCCCCCCCCTCCAAACCACCTTGTGATGTCTGAGCAGCCGGCTTTCAGTTTGGGCTTGCCCTCATGCCTTCTGCCCTGCTGTGACTTTTGAAGATTCAAGGTGTTGCAGGGCAATGTTGCCAGTGAGGATGGCCTCTGGTTCCCTTTTGGGCTCTGTCGCCGATGCATTCCTCTTGACCCGTAAACAAATTTTATTTCTCATCTTATCCTGCCAGCATCGGCTGTGCTGTTGGGGGAGTGACGTAAGGATCTTACTAATAAAAGACTCTTGGCTTTGAAAGCTGTCTGCTGCAGGTCTCTGGCAACCCTCTTTCTCTCTCTCTCTCTCTCTCTCTCTCCCCCTCCCCCCCCCCCCGATATGATAGTCCTAAAGTTTATGGGAGTCTCTGAGAAGCGAGAGGCATGGGATGAATGAAATTAATTGGTGTGTTTGGGTTTTCATTTTAGTTTCCCATGGAAGGGACTTGGCTGTTAGGTGTTTATATAGTGGCATTCTTATGCATGGCACTTTGCAAAATACAGGTCCCTGTCCTGAGGAGGTTACAATCTCAAATCCAGTGCAGGGGAGATGGAGGCAATGGGAACCAAGAAAGAATACTGTGTGCATTATTTTTCCTTTTCATTTAACAGTCCTGAACTTCCCAGTTTTCTGGGCTCTGTTGAGCGGCCTCAGATTTTAGTATTAGGCAAGAAGTGGGGAGGTATGCTTCTGGATTCTGGTTGCTGGGAGATGTGATAGCCTTCTTCAGATATCCAAAAGACTGCCGCATGAAAGATGGAGCAAGCTTGTTTTCTCCTGCTCTGGGAAGGGGGGGGGGGGGGGTTAGCACCCAAAGCAATGGATTCAAGTTACATGAAAGGAAATTCCCACTAAACATCAGGAAGAGATGTTCAACAGTGGAAGGGACTCCCTCAGAAGGTGTTGGAAGTTTTTAAGCGGAGGTTGGATCATCTGTCATGGATGCTTTAGTTGAGATTCCTGCATTGCAGGGGGTTGGACTCAATGACCCTTGGGTACCCTTCCAACCCTACAGTTCTATCATTCTGTGATTCTAAGTGGAGAGAGCCTTGTAGCACTCATGTACTGCTTGCAATCTTCCTCTAAGCCAACTGTGAGAACAGGATGCTGGATTAGATGGGCCTTCTGGTAGGGCTTTTCTTATGAAGGAGAAAAACCCATCTACCTTATTTCCACACCATACACAATGGTATACCCTTCTATCATGCCCCCCTCCTACTTTTTCTAAACTAAAAAGCCCCCAAATGTTGCAATCATTCATCATAGGGCAGCTGCTCTTTCCTGCACCTTATGCAGCTCTACACTGTCCTCCTGAAGGCAGACCATCCAGAACTGGGCATAGTATTCCAAGTGTGGTTGCACCATACACCGGTAGTAGCATAAAATACATTATACTACTGGGTGCTTTATGTTCAGTCTCTTTCCTAATGGTTCCTGACATGGATTGTGTCCTTTTCCTAGTCGCTGCGTACTTGGTTGATGTTTTCATTGAACTCTCCACTAGTCTTGATCAATTTTGTATGTCCCTTTCTGCACCTATGCACAGCATCACAATGTATTTATGGCATCATGGATGCTGGGTAATAAATGCCCTCTCCAGCCAGTCCCCCCCCTCCCCACAATTTTAACTGTCTATGCTGAAAATGTTTGGCATTAGGCTTTTTGATGCAAAGATATATTTGCATTGGGCATGTTGGAGATGCTTTCAAAATTAGCTCGCCCTCCTATAGTCATTGCACCTGAAGTTGCCATAAGCCCTAGACGGTAAGCTTACAGTATGCTTTGACTGCAGCACTTCAGAATTCAGATAAAAGCTCAGGCTTGTGTGCAAGGGTAACAACAAGATGTAGGAACTATTGGAGTCATTGGTGGGTACTTTCAGGCCCAACCAGACTTGACCCAATCAGGCTGGCTGTCCTGGACAAGAAAGGAATATAAAGGGACTTCCTGTTCCAGTTGACGTTTCCTTGAGCAATTAGGCCTTCCTGAGCTGTGGCATGTTCTTGCATCCTTGGCTATTCTTCAGTCCTACCTCTGGGATGCTGTCTTGTTCTTTGGTCCCGACTCCTGGCTTGTTCAACATTCCTTGGCTTGTTCTATGTCCTGATTCTCAGTTCCTGGTTCCCTTCCAACTGCTGTCCACATCCCAGCGCTGATGCAAACAAACAGAGAAATCTAGCACACTGGCGGCAGGGTTTCCTGGGAACCTTCTGTCTGACATACTAGTTCTCTGTGTGCAGAGATGACTACCGGTATTTTCTGTATGGGAGTGTGTCTGATCACATGACCTTCCACCTGCAGATGGAAGTGACCAAGCTCAAACACAGGATGAGCACTTCAGGCAAGGCAAGGAGATCAGGAGCAGGTGCTGTAAACAACCGAGCCTTTTCACACCGTTTCATTCCATCAGAACTGGGGGTGATGTTGTCAGCAGGAACATCTGCAGAGATGCCAGGGTGAAGCATTGCTAGCAGCTGCCTCTGGGAATCTCTAAGCCATCAACGGGGAAGTAATAGGGAATATTTCTGCAGGGATAGGAAACTAAGCCCTGAGAAGGAGGCATGGATTTCAAAAAGTGGGGGTGAGGAAAGTAATTAATTCTATGACTTAACTAAGTGAGTTTGTCCAGCTTTCTTCAGCAGCCTGTGTGTTAACCAGTGGTGGCTGATGGCCATTGGACCCAGTAGGGCAGAAGGCAGGGAGACCCAACAGAAGGCAAAGCCAGAGCCAATGACAGCCAGAGCCTGATTCTAGCCTTGCCCCCATCCTCTTCCCTGCTGAGTTCTGCAAGGACAAGACTCAGAATGAGGAGGAGGAAGCTGACAGCTCTGGTAGGTGAGAACAGGCTGAGGTTGATGGGGCAATGCCTGGTTTGGTCTCATGGACCAACTCCCACTGGTCTTGACTACTTTTCCACAGTTGCCTATGTGCATACTGCCACCTCTGTGGATGTAAGGACCATCTTGGCAGATCCTGCCAAGGTCTGTAGAGTCCTTGTAACATTGCAGCCACCCTGAGCTCGGGGTTTTTTTTAACCGGGAAGGGCGGGGTATAAATAAATAAATATTATTATTATTATTACTACTCTGAAAATGACCCAGGAGGCCTGGGCAGAGCCTCAGCCAGGTGATGCTCTTGAGTACCATTGACCCACTGAGCATGGCAGCCACATCTTGAGGAGTGCTTGTCCCTCATCCCTGGAGTAAAGGGTGAAGGATGGGTGTGGGCCAAGACTCTCAGCAGCCTCAGTTGGTGTGGCCAATGGTCCAGAATCATGAATGTTGCTGTCCAAAACATTTGGCGGGTAACAAGTTGGGGATGTCTGCTTGGCTTGCATATTTTGTCATTTCTGTTTTCAGGATGCCATAAGACCGTGTTCTTGTGTACTCCAAAAGAAGCAGAGTCCATGTAGCATTTTTTGCTTGGAAAAGTTGAGAATGCTGTTCAGATTTGAAGGCAGGGTGTAAGGTATCAACAACTATTGCTCTCATGTCCTGCTTGTGGGCTTCCGCAAGACATCTGACTGGCCACTGTGGGAAATAGGATGTTGAACTCATTGGACCATTGACCCAAGGCAGTGAGTAGATATACTGTAACAAGGTATAAAATGAGAAACCCAATCTCATCCTGCTTGGATGAGTTTCCTGCTTGGCAGGGGGCTGGACAGGATGGCCCTTGTGGTCTCTTCCAACTCTATGATTCTATGATTCATCCCAGTAGCAAGCACTTGTGGTCAGTGTGCTGGTTTGGGCTGTCTAGAAGGTCTTCACTTGGTGCCCCAAAGCAATGTAATAGCTACACTAGGCAAACCTTCCAAAAGAAGGCATTTCAAGGCTGGAGAGCCACCACAGAAAGTCTCTCTCCTTTGTTGAAGCATGCAGTAACTTTACTAAAGAGTTGGAGCAGTTTCTTGGAGCAGTGCCTCTCCAGAAATTCTCAAGACCCAAGCACGCTAGTACAGGAAGAAGAGCTCCTTTGGGGACATAGGAAGTTTCCTCATACAGAGTCAGACCATTGCTCCATCCAGCTTGGTATCTCTGCAGGGATACCAGGATATGCTACTGGTGATTGAACCTGGGGCGTTCTGCATGCAAAGCTGTAGGACTGAGCTATTGGCCCTTCCAATATTTGGGTCCTGGTCCATTTAAGTCTTTAAACACCAGAATCTTCAAAGGCCTCAGATGCACATAGGCAGCTAGAGTCAATCTTTTGAAAGAGGGATGTCTGAACAGCATACTGGGAAATTATTATTATTATTATTATTATTATTATTATTATTATTATTATTATTATTATTACCATTATAGAAAAAACTCTTTCTTGAGCAGTGAAGATGTGGTAAAAGCCTGAGGTTGATACGTTCAGCTTCAGATAATTTTGCTCTGGTGCTCCCAGTGTCTGTTTGAGTTAGCAAGTGGAAAGGCCCTCTCTCTTTTATGTGCTCAGTCTATTTTGGGTCAATACACAGCCTCAGGTTCCCCATTCCGCCCCCGCCCCCCGCTTGAAAAGCTAGTGAATTAACCTGAGGATGTCAACTCTCTTTTTATTTCCTCTCCCCCCTTTTATCTCCTTATTTCCTCTCTCTCTATTTCCCCCTTTTGTGTGTGTGTGTGTCTCCCTCCCTTTCGTGGTAAAGCACATTAATTTCTTGAGCTGGAATCTCATGTACGAAATGTGTGTGTGTGTGGAAATTACAGGAATTCTTGCACTATCAGTCAATTTGATGAACTCTGCTCTCGTGTGAGTGTGCTTTGGCTAACCACAACACTGACAAAACCACTTAAGATATTTGCTGATGACTCGCTTGGCACCTTGTGGTGTTTCAGGTCACTAGCTTGGGCGATCCAGACCTTTCTGTTTTTCCTTTGGCTTGAAGCGCTTTGAGGCATTATTTTTGAAAGCTAAAAGAGATGAACATAGAAAAGACACACACTCTTATCTATTGCTAGCCTGTGCCATTTCTGACTGAAGCAGGAGAAGACCAACTGTTTGTTGGTTTACCTGCTCCATAGGAAAACGAGAGCCCTGTTGGAACAGAACAAAGGTCTACCTACTTCAGCAATGTGTTGTTGCACTGGCTAATTAGATACTCATGAGCAGGACATCTGTGCAGTAGTACAAAAGTTTATGGATCAGATCAAAGGGTCATCTAGTCGAAGTTGCTGAACTAAAACTCCCATTTTCCCTGGCCATTGGCTGAGGCCATTGCTCGGGCTGATGGGAGTTATAGTTGAGCAACAAGTTCTGGGCACCACAGTTTAAAGGGGGGGGGAACGACAAGCTTGAATGTGTGCAGAGGAGGGCAACCAAGACAGAAGTGGATTTAGGGTAACTTGACTGGCTCCCCCTCACAGGGCAGAGGGGCTAAGGGGCCACCTTCCCATCTCCATCCCAAAGCCTATTAAGCGCTGGGCTTTGGGAAGGAGGTATGAGCTGGGGGTGGGTGGGGGACCATGACCGGTTTCCTCACACCACAGGGGATACTGCAACTGTGCTTTAGAATGGAGCACAAGAGGTGGGGGCACTGAATTTTGGTGTTGCACAGGGCACCACTGAAATTTTAGCTCCCTAGGTCTGTCACTGGGGCTCTCTCAGGCTTCTAGAATCCTTTTGCCTCCTTTCCAAAGCCTAGTTAGGGCTTGGCCAGTTTTGGGAAGGAGGTGGGAGGGCTTTAGGACCCTGCCAGAGCCCCATACCTCCTCCCCAAAGCCTTGTGCCTCCCTTACCTGACTTGGGAAGGCACCGAAAGGACTGGAGTGGGGGCGTAAAATTTTGGCTTCGCAAGGGTGCCATATTGCCAAGGTTTGTTTTTTTCTGACCGGTATGACCAAGGGTCTGGAAACCAAGCCTTATGAGGGAGTTGGGTATGTGTGGAAGTGTATAGAAATCAGGCTACTGTAAAAAAGTGAAATGTCCATTTGTTGCTCTTTTTGTCTCTGGCTCTGCCTGCTATTGGCATGTGGCCTCGAAAGATGGCCCAGCAAGGAATGTGGCTCTCAGGCAGGCTGGCCCCAGGTCTGGATTCAGGGCACTTCACTCTGAGCATATGGTTTCCAAACACATTTCCACATTCCCCCTTTCACCAGTCCATTTAGATGTTCTGAGTGAAGGGAGAACTCCCAGCTCATCCTTGAAGCTAAGTGGCAATACTAACAACAGCCACTCTGAGATGTGTAAAGAAAGACTTGGATGTTCACCAGATAGATAAACAAGTTTATTTGAGAGCTGTTTTGGTAAAATGGCTTCTTAAAAAATAAATAAATAGCAGAATGAATCCAGGGTCAAAGAATAGTGATGGGGATAACAAAACAAAACTCTGATAATACAGTATTAATTTGCTGATGAAGAATATTTTTATTTTTATTAAAAAGAGGAGGGGGGAATAAAAGGTTCTGAAAACAGACCATTCCAGAAGATGTTCATGTGTGTGTGTGTGTGTGTGTGTTTGGAAGGAGCAGATTTGTAGCTGTCTCTTGAGCACTCCAAAAAGCCTGGTTTTATAGCAGACGAAAAGAGAGTGTATACAGTACATACAAAGCACTGAAGTCTCTTGGGTTTGTGGTTGGTATAACAGAGGTCAGGATTTAGTGTGGGGATTTTATTTTCTCAACAGCGTAGCAAAGAATCATAGATTGGAGAGATGAAATCCATCTGGTTCCCTTCTGCAGAAAGCTGCGCAGAGATCTAGCCTGTGTGCAGCTTTTGCAAACCAAACACCTTTTGCAAACGGATGAATGTTGAAGATAGAAAGTTAGAACTATAGCTATTAAATATCCCCATCCAAAATGAGTCATTTATACTGCCTGTGCCAGGAGTATCCTTTTCAGTCCAAGAAGCACATTGTCTTCTGAGGGCCACATGCCAATGATGGGCGGGGTCAGAGGCAAAAGTGGGTGGAGCAATGAATGTAAATATTAGCTTTGTACAGTGTAGGCTTGTTTGTATGCATATTAACATACCACTCTCTATCCATCCATACAAGCGAGAGGATCTATAGGAGTTCTAGGAAACATCCCAGCCGATCAAACAAACTGCTAGCAGTGTGGAACCCTATCCCTGATCTGGTTCAGAAGGGAATTATTTTCAACAGAGTTTGAAGGTAGCTCTTTTAAGAATGTATGTCTGATCTGACTCGGATACCACTGATGCAATCAATCTTCCTAGGGGCTGTGCACATAGCCATATACATGTGTGGCAGCATATAGGATTTGTCAAAGACTGAAAGGAGTTGCACCAGTGTGGTTATAGCTAGAAGTATGAACCTCTAGCTACCACAGTCACATGGAGGCTTTTCCACAGGTAGTCCCAATCACAAGCTTGTGTGCAAGATTTAACTGTGCTTCCCTCCTCATGCAGATATTATTTTTAGAAACTTGGGAAAGCTGAAACCTTATGAATGGCCTCATTAACAAAGCCCCAAAACTGAGACACTGATTTGCTGCCAAAAGTTCCCAGAAAACAAGAATTGTTCATAGCACAGGTATCGGGAACCTGTGGCCCTCCAGATGTTGGTGGGCTCAATTACCATCCCTGATGATGCTACCAGAGATTGTTGGACACCTAGAGTCCAGCAAAACCTGGGGGGCCACAGATGCCACCTTCCTGCCCCAGGGACAGTTGAATAATAATAATAATTATAAAAATAATTAATAATAATTTTATTATTTATACCCCACCCATCCAGCTGGGTTTCCCCAGCCATCCTGGGCGGCTCACAGCACATGTCAGAACATACTAAAATATCAAACATTAAAAACTTCCCAATACAGGGCTGCCTTCAGATGTCTTCTAAAAGTCAGGTAGTTGTTTATTTCCTTGACATCTGAAGGGAGGGCGCCACTACTGAGAAGCATTAGTGGGGCTGAAATGCTTACTAAGAGGATATCTGTGAAGTATTTTGAGCACCTAGGAAAGTACGGTATGAATTTCAAAAACTGTAGCCTTGGCAAGTGAGCCTGGCAGAGTTTAATGAGACTTAAATATGTGCAATATCTCCCCCGCCCTTGCTGCATTTGCAAATGCTTTCTGCTGTTTTAATTTTGAATTTCCAGCCTCCCGTGTAATCAGAATGTTTTCCTTTTGTGGCTGGTAGAAACAAAAGGCATATCTCTCTTGGCCTGGAACAAAGGCTAGCATACAATGACTAGCCACCGTGGAGAAGATAATTTTGTACTGATGTCTCCAAAGCTGCTAATTTTCACCAGCCCCAATAGGATGGAATGGCAAGGCAGGAGGCTCTTGCCATCTGCTTAGACCAGGCCAGCATTTGCAAATGGATATTTGTTCGCAGATTCTGATCGCTGTTTATAACAGGGATGCAGAGCCTTTTTTCAGCCAGAGGGCCACATTCCCTCATAGGCAACCTCTAGGGGCTGTGTGCCAGTGGAGAGGGGTGCCAGAGACAAAAGCAGGCAGAGAGATGAATAGAACTCATACAGTAGGCAAAATTCCAGCCAGGACGGTTGTGGAAGGCTGCATTTGGACCCTGAGGCTGAGGTTGCTATTCCCTGATTTATCCCCTATGAAGGTAGGGATGTGTGGAAAGATCTCTGATTTCCATAGATATTTGTGCCTTGTCAAGAAAAAAGAAAAAAGAGATTGCACATTTGGGTAACATATTTGCAAGAGCAGGTGTATATTTTATACAGGGTATAGTAGGGACCCAGGTGGCGCTGTGGGCTAAACCACTGAGCCTAGGGCTTGCTGATCAGAAGGTTGGCGGTTCGAATCCCTGTGATGGGGTGAGCTCTCGTTCCTTGGTCCCAGCTCCTGCCAACCTAGCAGTTCGAAAGCACATCAAAATGCAAGTAGATAAATAGGAACCGCTACAGCGGGAAGGTAAATGGCGTTTCCATGTGCTGCTCTGGTTTGCCAGAAGCGGGTTTGTCATGCTGGCCACATGACCTGGAAGCTATACGCCAGCTCCCTCGGCCAATAATGCGAGATGAGCGCGCAACCCCAGAGTCGGTCACGACTGGACCTAATGGTCAGGGGTACCTTTACCTTTACCTTATACAGGGTAGTTTTTTTTAAAGAAAAGGTGGTTGGATGTTACAGGCGACTATTTGGGGATCATTGGTGCTCTCCTGCTCCCTCACTTTTTGGTGGCAACCAGCTGGCTTCCTCCTCATCCATTGTCCATCTTTATTGCTTCCACACAATTATTCATAATATAACCCTCCAAACACATGCAGCATAGCTACCAAGGGGACTGCAGTGGGGGGCGGGACAGGGTGGCCAAAGATAGTGGTGGGGTCACCTCTTGCAGGTGTGGGCCCTAGCATTTGCACAAACTTGCTGTGTGGGAGTGATCTCTCGTGTACCGTATTTACGTGAATCTCATGCTCCATTGAATCTAATGTGTACCTCAGTTTTCCAGACCTTGAAACCAAAGAAGTATTTGCTGGTGCCATCAAATCTAATGTGCACCCTAATTTTCATGACGTAATTTGGTCACAAAAGGTGTGCATTACATTCGAGTAAATACGATATTAGGATGTGAACTAGCACAAGTTATTGTTGTTCCCAGCGTGCTGATTGGCTTGCTATTGCTCAGCTGTTTCTCACCTATGATCTCTGCTTGTGTGCCAATTGGCTTGCTGTTGCACTTGGCATAGAGGCTGATGCTTATCCATGATTCCTCTTTGCATGCTGACTGGTTTGCTATTGTGAACGATCTGTGTAATAATAGGAACATACAAATTTCCAAATCGGACCAGGTTCCATCTCATCTACCATTCTAATCCCACCAGCTGCCTGACAGATGCGCCTGGAAGTTTGCGAGCAAGGCATGAAGGCAGTGGCCTTCACCTGTTGTCTTGTCCCCAGAGCGATGCCGCCTCATTACACACGGATGCTCTATGTTGTCTTTGGTTGCTGAAAGCCATTGATAAATCTGTCCTCCAAAACAGCAAACAAACCTCAACTAAGCTCCACTGAATTCACTTCTGAGCAAACACACAATGGATTAGTCTGTTAGTCCTCTAATACACTAAATATACAACGGTAGAATTTGTATATCCAGTTTCTGATCTATCTACCTGTTTCACTTTTTTACTGAAGCTTTATTTTTTGGCTAAGATAAGGAAATGTTCTACTCTAAGCAGACTGGAATTGGGGAAATAGGGGGGGGAATTAATTAATTAATTATGTATACCACCCTTCATCTAAAGGGTGGTTCACAACATGTGGAGGCAGAGCATAGCATCATAGCTATTAGCTATTGATAGTCTTATCCTCATTTAATTTGTCTAATCCTCTTCTAAAGCCATCCTAGCTGGTAAGAACACTAGCCATTGTCAACGTTAATGATTCATCCACAGAGAGCCCCATGTGTATCTTGTAATTTGAATGAGCACTCGTGCCATTGTGGGTTCCTCTGCCAAAAATGGCATCCAGAAATAGTCCAAAATTAACCAAACTGGTCACAATGGGTGGTACTCAGCTAAGTTTTACTCAGATGAGACCAACTGAAATTGATGGACCTGCTGGTGAAGTTAAAGGTAAAGGGACCCCTGACCATTAGGTCCAGTTGCAACCGACTCCGGGGTTGCGGCGCTCATCTCGCGTTATTGGCCGAGGGAGCTGGCGTACAGCTTCCAGGTCATGTGGCCAGCACGACAAAGCCACTTCTGGCGAACCAGAGCAGCACTTGGAAACACAGTTTACCTTTCCGCCACAGTGGTACCTATTCATCTACTTACACTTTGGCATGCTTTCAAACTGCTAGGTTGGCAGGAGCTGGGACCGAGCAACGGGAGCTCACCCCGTCGCAGGGATTCGAACCGCCAACCTTCTGATCAGCAAGCCATAGGCTCGGTGGTTTAACCCACAGCACCACCTGAGTCCATGTGGAAGAGTGGGTAATAAATTTAATAATGGTATTAGTTGAGGTCCATTAATTTCAAAGGGTCTGCTTTAAGTTTGAATACCACCCAGTGTGTACTTTCTGATTTGTGGTGTCTGCTTTCAGTTTCCAGTTGCTGAACACACACACCTTCTACCTGGTGTGTCATTTCTTGTATTATGAATTGAAGTTAGATGCTGTTGTGCCTTAACAACCAAACACTTTGCTCTGCCGTGCCCTGTTTTGGTTCCACATAGGAGCCCACAGGTCAAGTCAGGTGTTGCAGCACCATGGAGAGCTCCAAGGGTGACTTGCTCAGACCAGGGTCAGAAAAGATATGAGCCCTTTGGAGCCTCTGCCCCTAGCCCATCTCCTCTAGGCTCCATAACCTTGTGGAAAACAACAACAACAAATTATTTTATTATTTGTGCCCCACTCATCTGACTCGGTTGCCCCAGCCACCTCTGGGTGGCTTCCAACATATATAAAAACATAATAAACATCAGACGTTAAAAAGCCTCTCTATACAGAACTAGAGTTCATCAAGGGACACCCCTTTGGCCTCAAGAGAGGCAATTCTCATGTGCCCAATGGATTCCCATCTGGAACATTTCCTGGCACAGTAGATTCAGAGATGCTCAATTCCTCGGGCCCAGGGGAAGGCACTCAGAAGAGTCATGGCTGTGATTCATTGAGACCTAGTGCTGTGGAATCTGGATCAAGGATGGGAATCTGGATCAAGTCTCAGATTCACTGGTCTTTTGGTCACCTGCATCACTTTTCAAGTCGGTCTCCTTAGCCTACGATTCTGTGGCCTCAGACTCCATGCGCTGGTCATTACTGGACTCTATGGCAGCTCTAGTATTTCTTAGTCAACTGGTGCATCTTGGTTAAGCATCCAGCACATTCTTTCCCACTCCCTCACTTGTTCTGAATCATAGAATTGGAGAATTGGTTAGAGTCCTACACTCCAGAGTAGGAAAAAATAAGCTTGCTCCATCTTCTATGAGCTATTTGGTATTTTATATTCCTTGAGATATTTGAAGATGTCTATTATATCTCCTCTCAGTCTCCTTTTTCCAGGTTGGACATACCCAACTCTCTCAACTGTTCCTCATAAGGCTTGGTTTCCAAACCCTTGATAATCTTGGTTGCCCTCCTCTGCACATGTTCTAGTTTGTCAATACAGTCAAACCTTGGGTTGCAAACGCTGCAAGCTACGCATTTTCAGGTTGTGCTCCATGCCAAACCCAAAAGTACCGGAACGGGTTACTTCCAGGTTTTGGCGCTCGCACATGCGCAGAAGTGCAAAATGACGTCATGCACAGAGGCGCTGAATCACGTCATGTGCGTGTGCAGATGCGGCGTTGTGGGTTGCGAACGTGCCTCCCGCACAGATCACATTCACAACCCGAGGTATGGCTGTATCCTTATTAAATTGTTGTGCCCAGAATTGGACACTTTATTCTAGGTATGGTTTGACCAAGGCAGCATAGAGTGGTACTATTACTTCCCTTGATCTGGACACTAGACTTCTATGGATGAAGCTGAGAATAGCATTAGCTTTTTTGCTGCTGCATCACACTGTTGACTCATGTTAAGCTTGTGGTCCACCAAGACCCCTAAATCCTTTTCACATGTACTGCTAATAATCCAAGTGTCCCCCCCATCTTATATTTGTGCAGTTGGTTATTTCTTGTGTGTTCCTTGCACCTCTCTGCATGTATGGAAATACAGTGGTACCTTGACTTATGAAGGCGATCCGTTCCGCGGCGCTCTTCATAAGTCGAAACCTTCCAATGTCGAAGTGTCCATTTTGCGCATGCGCGAAGTGCTATTTTGCACTTTGAGCATGCGCAGACCATGCACGCAGCGAAAATACTTCCGGGTTTGCCGACTTCGTAAAGTCGAAACCTTCGTAAGTCGAGGCATTTGGAAGTTGAGGTACCACTGTAAATTAATATTATTGTAATGCTTTTGTCCCTCAAGAGAGCTGTAAAGCATGACTCACCAGCATTTCCAAATTCTCTGAGAATAAAGCTACATTTGGAAACTGGAAAATGGATATTTCCTTTTTCTTTTTTTTCTGAGGAGAAGGGAAACATAGAGAAATAATTAAAGGCTCACAGTCTCTACTGCTGAGAAGCCAGACTCCGTCACTTAATATTGATAATCATAACGTATGTTGTTTATGTAGTGCTCTGAGGCTGAACAGCAGTGTACTTTGGAAAACGGGTCTTTCCCAGATGGGTGTTTATTAGCTAATTATGGTAGTAGGTAGGTGGGAGGGGGAAGAATTGTAAACTGGGAAATAGTGGACACGGGGTGCTTAACCTGGTTCTTATCCTACAACCCCTCCTCCAGCATTTTTCCATGGTGAGAAACCATAGCTCAATGGTGGGGACTATAGTTCATTCCCCAGCATCTCCAGGTTGGGCTGGGAATATACAGTGGTACCTCGGTTTAAGTACACAATTGGTTCCGGAAGTCTGTACTTAACCTGAAGCGTACTTAACCTGAAGCGAACTTTCCCATTGAAAGTAATGGAAAGTGAAAGACGGCAGTGGACAGTTGCGAGGAATTCCCAATTTCTTGAAGCATGGGAACCCAAATAAAAAATTCTTTAGATGATTTGGCATAACATTCGGTTTGATTGATATATATATGTGTATAATTTGAAATATTGAATGTGATATAATTGGTTTTAATTGGAAAATTAATAAAAATATTTTTTTAAAAAAAGAAAAAAGAAAGTAATGGAAAGTGGATTAGTCCGTTCCAGACGGGTCCGCGGAGTACTTAAACTGAAAGTACTCAAACCGAGGCGTACTTAAACCAAGGTATGACTGTACCCTGTCTGAAACCCTTGAAAGCCAGTCATTTTAGACAATATTGACCCTGATGGACTGATTTCCTGCTTCAGTATAAGGCAGCTTGATTATGTTCCTTTTGTTTTGATGTTCACTCCAGCCACACCGGTGTACAACAATTTGCAGCAAGGCAAAGAGACCGAGGGGGAAACTGGTTTCGAACAGTACTAGGAAATCACTGGAAACTGTTGATAATTTGGTTGTAGATTAAGGCTGCAATCCTATACTCACTTTGCTGGGAATAAATCCCATTGAGCTTCTGAATATACATATATAGAAGGGATAGGATTTATTTTTTTTGTACTACAGCTCCCACAAGTGACATCAGATGTGGGGCAAGGTAATGATGTGGCTGCAAAGGATCAAGCTCTAGCTGTAAAGTGATCTCCCGATTCCTCCTTTGCAGGTGGGGTTCACTGAATGTCAGACAGCAAGCCCTGCTGGTATCTGCTGCCCTAAAGAGTTCCCCATGATCCCCACTGCCCATATGTTTGCTTGTTGTGTGAAGTGAGCCTATGCTGCAGAGCTCCTAAGCATGAGAAGGGACTTTGCCAAGCCATACCAGGTGGCCTGGGGTGGGGTTAGGGCCATACCTGCCAAGTTGCTGTCAGAGAAATAAGGGACCAGGCCGGAAATAGCAGACCGGAAGTAGCGCTGCCGCCATTTTGGAACTGGGCGGAGCATGCTCAGAAGTGACTTTTGATGCTGCTTTGCCCAGTTCCAAAATGGCCGCCACGCCAGAAGTCTCACTGCAGCCATTTTGGAACTGGGCAGAGCAGCATCAAAAGTTGCTTCTGAGCATGCTCCGTCCAGTTCCAAAATGGCCGCCGCGCCAGAATAAACCAGGGAAAAACAAAAAAATTCGTTTTTTCAGCTTGCAATAGCTGGGAAAACGGGGATTTCCCGGGGAAAACGGGAGACTTGGCAGCTATGGTTTTTGTGCATTGGTGGTAGGGATGAGTGAACCAGTCTGTTTCAGTTCAGAATCTGGCACATTCCAACCTTGTTTAGTGCTGCAGAAACCTTTTGATTTCATGGGTGAAGTCTATATGTCACTATATTTCAAGGCTGCAAAGAGAGCCTTGCAGCTGTAGGCTCCTGTTGAACTTTTTCAGGTTGGCTCTTGAAACTTCATTTGAAATTAAATAGAATTAAATTAGCTGCAGTGGCGAAACCACAACTGCTGCAATGAGAAGCTTTGCCTGACATTTAAACATGGTCATCTTGAGCTATAATGTCACGATGCATAGGAAAACGGGGGAGAGCCATTCCCTCAGGGGACGTTTACTGAGGAGAATCACAATTATGTAAAGAGCTGATTTGAAGAGAGACTTATATTTTCTAATTCTCTCTCCCCCCACCCCACCCCACCCCGGTCTCTGCTGGTTGCTGTTTCAGGGTCTAAGTCAAGACTGGAATCATTGTCTTCTCTCAAACAGTAACCAATCTATGTAGCTTTAGCCTCAGCGCTAGAAATCCTGCTTTAAATTTAATGAATTTGGTGAACTGAATGCTATGGCTGATGCCTGCCTATGGCATATTTTTTTATAGAGCTCCACCCCGTAACTAAAATTCATGAATTCATGTTCTCTGCTGCAGCGGTGGTGGGGGAACTTTTTCAGCCCACGGACCACAACCTTCCAGGGGCCAGGTGCAAAAGTGGGTGGAGCAATGAATGCAATTTTTACTCTTGTGCCAGTTTCTGCACACACTCAACCTCCACCCCACCCTATCCTCCATGCAGGGAAGCAAGAGGCATCATCAGAGTTCAAGAGCGCATTCCAGCCAGGCTGTCTGTCTATCTGAAACAAGGCTGATGAAGGGGTGTGGCCTGAAGAGAGTCCCAGGGACAACAGAGAGAGGCCTAGAGGTCCACATTTCAGAGGCGGTTTTAGGGTAGCGCAACAATGTGGCTGCACTGGGCTCTGGGCTGCAGAGGGTACCACAACAACTGCATAGAATTGAGCACAAGAGGTGGGGGGGGCACCGAATTTTAGCATTCACAG
The DNA here is from genome assembly GCF_963506605.1 of Zootoca vivipara. Lineage (NCBI taxonomy): Eukaryota > Metazoa > Chordata > Lepidosauria > Squamata > Lacertidae > Zootoca > Zootoca vivipara. The sequence continues at coordinate 6,233,658 of NC_083292.1, forward strand.
GGGCCTCCCACCTGTGCTCTACACACCATTTCATTAGTTTTTCTAGTAGGGCCGTTTCCCATACAACTTGGTACCATTGGTCCATGCTTACTCCTGACAGGTCCCTCCAGTGCCTGGCTATGATGTTTCTGGTTGCTGACAACAGATGGATTATAAGTTCTTTGTGATCTGAGTGAGCGCTGTTATCTTGAAAGATATTTAGTAAAAACCAATTCTGGGGTGATTTCTAGCACTTGCTTAGTTATCTTACAAATTTCTTGCATGGATGTCTTCCAGCAGAAGAAGACACCTTCACGCCAGTATGGTTCCCCTTCATCACTTATACAGCCCAACAAGACAACGACAAAAACTTACCGTCAGCATACAAATCAATATGGCTAAACTAATCAAAACACCCTCCCTCCCCACTCACATAAGAAACTAAGGATCATCACAGCCAACCACAAATGAACAATCACATTCTAAGGCAAATCCCGACCTCTCTCACAAACGACGCTGACGCCGAACCCCTACACATATCAAGAAAAACAGAAACATCGGCAATCCGCCACACCCAACTCCCCATCCCACCCACCTCTTTCCCCCCCTTCCTCATAATGTCTCAACAAGTAAAATTGATGTGCAAAAATGATACATGGGAGAAAAATATATATGAGACATTGCACTACCTTTGTAACCCAAGAAAATCCTTAATAAAAATAATTATATATGAAAAAAGATGAGGCTGTATTTTAACACCGTCATTTATCATACCCAAAAACTGCGACCCAGTGCCAGCTTATCACACGGTGCTGGGGGATCCTTATCATATTTGCTAATGGCAAACCCATTGGCTGAGTGGCGAGCCTCATGCAGCCACAGCATCCTTATGCAAGATTGCACTACCAGAAAGCTTGAGAAAAGAGAGCGATAAAAACTCAGATAGGATTCTGGAAGAGGAGGAACTTTAAAACAACCCAGTGAAGCTTGTATATACTCGGAGGCCACAGAATACTGGGTGTCTGTTGTTGGGTGGGGAGGAAGAGGGAAAGCTGAAGGCTGGGGCGGGGCAAGTATCTTGGAAAGAAAGCCTGGCTGATTGGAACCCTGAACAGGAACACTACTTTCCACAACATTTTGTCATAGATGGGCATTGTTAAATCTGCCAGTTTCTATGTTTCCAATCTGAAATTCAGTTCTCCACATTTCTGAAACAGTTTGATTTTTACAAAATATAAATCCTAAATTTTAGTGTGATTTCCCCCCTAATGAACACATTTTTGCTCGCAGTTTTAGCAGATATACCCATTTTCCTTTTGCAAGTAGTTTCCCCAAATATAACACATTTTGTATGCTATTTTCCACTGTTATGTGCATTTTGTTTTTTTGGGGGGAATTGCAACCTTCAGTTAAGCACCAGTTTCAAGCAAAAGCTGTGCTTTTTGTTTACATAGGAGTTGGAGAAAGGCAAATTGGGTAGCCTCTCATTAAAATGCAAACTGATTTCTCCCCCATTCCTGGTCCCACAAATTCTCCCTACTGTGTATTCTAGAGGAAGCCCCATAGCTCAGTGGTACAGCACCTGCCTTCAATGCAGAGAATTCCATGTTCCCTCCATGGTATCTCCAGCTAGAAGTGCACAGAAGCTTCTAAGAAGCCCCACTTTGCAAACTGCTGCCGTAGCCTTAGTGAAAACCCCATGAAAGCATTAAATGATTCTTTTTTTTTTAAAAGAAAAACCAGAGCGTCCGTGTGGTGAGAGAGTTCAAGGGACCATATTCTGAAAAGGAAGGCGAGAATGGTGAATAGCTACCCCCGTTGATGAGCAGAGTTCAATTTCTATTTTAACTAAACAAAGTAGGAGTCACGGGGAAGAAGGTTAAAGAAGCAGGCCAAGGCGTACATGGCCTCTTAACTAAAGGCGAGGTCATAAGACACAGCGGAGAAGTGACGGTCCTCAGATCTGTCATCTCTAACTTTGTCCCTGGTGCTTCTAAGTTCTGGAGTGTGTCAGCTCTGCTCATTGTATGTTTGGCCTTCTAGATGGCCACATCCTTTTGAGGCCGAGTTCACTACATGCGAAGTTTCTAGTCTGTGGCAGTGGGGTGGGGTGGGGGGGAAAGGGCAGGTGACCCCCCTAGGCAAAGGTTTTCATGCCAAGGGAAAGGTTCTGCTCTCCAACTTTGGAACTTGAGGCTTTCTGTGATGCTCACAGCCGACAGCATTGAGAGATTACAGGTTCAAAGAGCCTTCACTTACCTGATGTGCTCACTGTGGGGAAATTACTTCATTAAGTCAGTTCTATTTAGAACAAAGAAGCCTGAAGTGAATTTCGCGACCAAGGGAAATATGGCAGAGCAGGAAAGAGGACTTTTGATTAAGGCCAAGGCAAAACTACATTTTTGACCGTGTTAAAAATCCTGGCTTTTTCTGTTTGAGGTGTATGTGCTTTTTCAGCACTCCTTGATCAATGCTTTCCTTTTACCTGTTTTACAAGTGGACCCTGCAACTTGAATGTTGCACTGTGGAGTGCTTCTGTTTAGCCATGCCCTCTTTCGGGGCATTTCATTACCTCTCCAGCCTTCCATCCATACAGGTTTCTGTCCCCTGTTGGAGCAACACCCCTATGAGGAAAGGTTGCGTTTGGGGCTTTCTGGTTTAGGAAAAAGAAGGGGGGAAAGTAAGGCTAAAGATGGCATAGATGTATTGGAAAATTCATGGACTGGAGAAAATGGATGAGATGAAAAACTACTTCTTCACTTTCTCCACTCCATGCATTTTCTTAGAATGCTAGAATTTATGGACAGCCAGTGAAGCTGAAAGTTGGGAGATTCAGGACAGGCAAAAGGAAGTACTTATTTACATGGTGCACAGCTGGATAATGGATTTTGCTCCCACAATATATAGTGAGGGACACCAACTCGGACAGCATTTAAAGACAATTGGACAAATTAATGGAGGACTGGGCCAGCAAGGGTTACTAGTCATAAACTACCTTCACTGTTGGAAGCAGTGTGCCTCTAAATACTGGGGGTCTCAGATGCAGAAACCACTGTTGCACTCAAGTCTTGCTTGTGAGCTTTCATTAGGCATCTGGTTGGCCTCTATGAGAGCAGGGTGATTGCCTAGATGGGCCATTGGCCTGATCCAGCAGGAATCTCCTTATGTTTACCCCATGCCCATTGGCTATATTTGGCCCATTGGGCTGTTTGGGTTTCTTTCCCCTTAGAGTATTTTTTGCAAAGATATTTTTTTTTGTACTGTTGCACTTTGGTATTCTCCCCAAAACTTGCAAATATCTTCTTCTAGTGAAGAGATGGTCCGTTTTAGCTTTATAAGAATCGGTACTCAGAGAGTTTTTGCTATTCTGATATATGGAAGTAACTATTATCATGCCCTCCAGATGTTGATGGGTGTTGTAACTCCCATCCTTCCTGGCGTTGTTGGCCATGCTGGCTGTGAATGATGGGTGCCCTAGCTCGACAGTATTTGGTGTACACCAAGTTGAATGCCATGGGTATATATGATACTACCTCTTGAATAGCTTGCAGTCACCAGGGACTTATCTCTCCTAACTTACAGTCACCATGTATCCAAATCGAGCAACAGTGCTTTTTGTCTGGGGGTACTCAAGGGTAGGGACCCGGGTGGCACTGTGGGTTAAACCACTGTGCCTAGGGCTTGCTGATCAGAAGGTCAGCGGTTCGAATCCCTGTGATGGGGTGAGCTCCCGTTGCTTGGTCCCAGCTCCTGCCAACCTAGCAGTTCGAAAGCACGTCAAAATGCGAGTAGATAAATAGGAACCGCTACAGCGGGAAGGTAAACGGCTGCTCTGGTTCGCCAGAAGTGGCTTTGTCATGCTGGCCACATGACCTGGAAGCTATACGCCAGCTCCCTCGGCTAATAATGCGAGATGAGCGTGCAACCCCAGAGTCAATCACGACTGGACTTAATGGTCAGGGGTCCCTTTACCTTTACCTTACTCAAGGGTACGCAGTACCAACACCTTCCCATCATCATCATTATTTTTAATTTGTATACCGTCTTTCTATTTTACAATATTCATGGCTGTTTTCAAGCTGAAGAAACAAAAAATTATAACAATAAAATTATAACAATCTTATGCAATACAAAAATGTGATAATAAAACAAAACTTTAAAATTAGCAACCTACATCAAAAAGTAACATTCAACAATTATTAGAATAGTATAAAATAATAATATCAACATATAAAAGTTAAACAGAAATCCATTCAGCAGTTACAATCAATAATTTCTAAACTATAATCAATAAAACCATGGCAAGCCACGGTACATAAAATAATACAATACAAATTGAGAAGCCTACCCCAAGTGTTAAAAGTTTGGCACTTACTGTAACAACTTCATGGTGAGTACCGGCACACTTTTTCTAAAGGAAAGTGGGGAGCACTGTCTAACAGCATCGTTGGTGCTGAGGGGAAATGACATAACTAAAATGCCCCAGGAGCAGGAACTCCAACGCCAGGAATGCCCACTTGGTACCAAGTTCAGATGCCAAATCTGACATCATGAGGGGCAAGCAACTTGAGGCAATGTAAGTAAACCAGGGACATGATAATGAGCTCTCATTATGAGCCCCCCTCGTTGCTCCTTGGGGAATCTGGAATTAATCTATTTTGTTGTCTTCCCTCCTAGGAGCTCAGGGTGGCATATATTGATCTCCGCAACCCCTGGTTTATCATCACAACAACTCTCTAAAGTAGGTTAGGCTGTGAGGTAGGGAATGGCCTAAACTCACTCAATTAGCTTCATGGCTGAGTGGGGATTTGAACCTTGGTCTCCTGATCCCAGCCAGGGCTGGCCCACCCATTTGGCCAAAAGAAACAACCACCTCAGGCATCTGAATCGGCCCAGTCCACAGGGGTGGCAGATCCTACCCCCAACACATAGGGGCCATGCTGCTTCAGTTTTTTTCCCTGCTGCCGCCTGCCCTACTCCTTCTCTGGAGAATGAAGAGAAGGCGAAGAAGCCAGCACTTTATCAGTGCTGATCTCCCCCCTCCTTCTTTCCTATGTTGATCTCTACTCTCCCCCATTTCCCAAATGCAGATCTTTCCCTCCACTCATTCCACCTACCCTTGCCCCTTCAGCGCCCCCAAACAAAACTTTCCCTCTCCTCTTTCCAAACTCTCAACACAAACTTTCCCTCCCTTCTTTTTAAACCAGATGCAAACTTTTCATCTCTTTTCAAACCCCCATGCAAACTTTCCCTCCCCTCTTTTTGTTCTTTTTTAAAAATCCACATCCACATGTGTGTGTATTACTTTCATTTACTTTCAGGTCCTTTCATTTACTTTAAGGTCCTCAACCCTAACCTGTGGGTTGCCATCCGATTGAATTTTATTCTGATCCTGATCTGATTTTAGGATGTATTTTAATTGATTGCGTGATTTTATGTTAATGCTTTATATATTTGATGTTAGCCACTCTGAGCCCGGTTTTGGCCGGGGAGGGCGGGGTATAAATAAAAATTATTATTATTATTATTATTATTATTATTATTACTACTACTAAGGAGCTACAGCGGGTGAGTGACAAATTCGTGTGTGTGTGTGTGTGTGTGTGTGTGTGTGTGTGTGTGTTGGGGTGCTTTATTTGGTTGCAAACATACAGATCTCTGCAGCTTTCTCACAGTGCATGCCTGGGCAGAGGTCTCCTTGGAAATCGAGAAAGCTATGTTAAACCCTTCTCCTTGCCATGCTATTATTATTCTATGTCCGGAGCTTGTTTTTGTTTTGTGGCAGGGGTGTGTGTGAGTGTGTGCGTGTTTGTGCATTCAGACATGCAGTTTCCTCCATACCTTGGCAGCCTGCCGTGTTAGAGTGCAGGAAAAGTGTTACATTTTGATTCTGCTGCTTGTAAAACCTCCCCTGACAAATGTGGTTGCTCTCATCATTAGTGTCTATTATAATCACCACTGTTATTATTTGATTATAATGTTGGTGTGGAAGTAGGAGTTGAGCCCCAATGTCTATGTCTCAGCTGTTAACTCATGAAATGGCCCACATTCCTTCTCAGTGCACCAGTCTGTTTGGGAATAACACTGTACTGACCTATGCAGGAGTGTTGTAAGGAGGTGTGAAATAATGTATGTGAAACCTCTGGGAATGTACAGTATTTCATTCCCCCCCCCCCCGCCGCCTCATGCCTGATGTTGGGGATCCGGGAATAACACAAGTATTTGTCTTTAATCTGAAAAGAATAAATGATGGTGCAGAGACTGCCACACAGGCCACAGGCATTTTGATTTCATTTGTGACAAATCGTTTCTGGTTCCTTGGAATTTTTTTAAAAAAAACATTTTTGCTTTCCGTGGTTGCTCTGCTTAGTTGCTTCATGTCAGTCAGTCTCTAGGATTCACAGCAGAAACCTAGGCATGCTTACTCAGAAGTCAGGTCTTGCCTACACTTCCTCTCGCCCCACTGCTTTCCCCCAGGGAGATTGACCTGTACACAGGCGCGCCCCTAGCTCCACACTAGCTCCACTCTGGCGGGAGCAGCACGTGGGGGCAGCGGGCCCCTGGCCCGCCCCTCGCCTCCTCCGCCCGAGCAGGAAGAAGCAGAGTGCGCTTTGGAGCAGGTTGCCGCCGGGCAGCAGCGGCCCCGGCAAACCGCTCCGTAGCGCACTCTGCTTCAGAGCGTGCCGGCCGAGGAGAGCAGCAGCGCCAACCATAGCTGCCAAGTTTTCCCTTTTCTCACGAGGAAGCCTATTCAGCATAATGGAATTTCCCTTAAAAAAAGGGAGAACTTGGCAGCTATGGCGCCAACCCGGACGAACTGCGCATGTGCAGGCATGTGCAGTTTGTCCTGGCGCGTGTGCCGCGCATCGTAACGTCACAACACATGTGTCACAACACATGCACGCTGTGGGGCAATGCCATGCCCCCAGGGGGGTGCCGCTCCGGGAAGCCAAACGGCACTGTTCGCCAATGCCTGTACATTCTTGGCACAGGACAAGCAGAAGTTTAGTCAAGCCCTTAGTCTCGCTAAGTTCAGGCGGACTTATTGGGTGCATATTGTTGTTGTTGTTGTTGTTACAGGCAACTCCCCATTTATGTTTGACTGCGTGCACACACATTGTGCTGAACCCAGAAACAGTGGCATAGTGTCAGTTGTTGGCGCACACATGCACACCAGGCCGGGGTGGGCGCCAGTCTAGCCCTTGCCACAAGAGCAATCCCACCCCCGCCGGAGCAAAGTGGGGCCCACTGTCCAGATCCCTTAGGAGTTCATAGTACAGTACATTTTGCAGACATATTTCTGCAGTAGATAAGGTTTGTCATCCGGCAAATGTTATCTTAACTTTCTCAGCATAGCTGCCAAGTACCCTGTTTTTCCTGGGAAACCCCCATTTTTACTTACCTTTTCCCGGTGGTCCCCCATATCACTTTGTCTCCCGTTTTTCTCCATTATTTTCTCCTGCCAGCAGCCATTTTTTTCCTTTCTGATTTGCCCTTCTATGGGCACTAAGAATGGCCGCCGCCGGCTTCAAAAGTCGCACCTACAAAAGTCGCACCTACGCATGTCCGGAAGTGCGTAGACGCGACTTCCGGTGTCGGCAGTGGCCATTTTTGGTGCCCATAGATGGGCGGAGCGACACCGGAAGTTGCGTCGACGCACTTCCGGTCATGCGTAGAAGCGATTTTTTAAGCTGCCGGCGGCCATTTTATGTGCCCATAGAAGGGCAAAGCAACACCGGAAGTTTCATCGATGCAACTTCCGGTGTCACATGGCTGCTGGTCCCGGATTCTGCAGTCCGGGACTTGGAAGGTAAGCTTTCTCAGTAAGGGGGCTCTGTCATCACGCCAAAAAAGCACCTGATGGGGCATATTAGTATAAAGCAGGGTATGCTAATATACCCCATCAGGTGCTTTTTGGGCGTGATGACATCAGCAGCCCTCCGTGACTTTAATTATATTCTTAATTACAGCTTTGTATTGAATTAGAGACCTATTATGCATAGGATAATTGAAACCCTGCTGAGACCACCGTCTGCTAACATCTAATCGTATCCCACAATGTATTTTCTTTCGCTCTCCTCCTCTTTGCTAAACTTTAAATAATGAAGTAAAGCACACACATGCACACCCCCCTAGTATTTTACTTAGGGTGATTTTAATTAATTGACATGAGAAATATAATTAGGGATGAGGCTGCAAGCTGAATATCCCTGAAATAATCACTGGGAAATGAATCTTATTTTGGGGCGTAATTAATGCTTTCCAACATAGCTGTTGCAGTAGCCTGGAGATGAGGAACCGGGAGAGATTTGGCTGCTCTGAAAGTTGCAAAGAAATGTGAAAGCTTCAGTGTCTCTCTCTCTGTGTGTGTGTTGTGGCGTGATGTATGGTAAGCGCTTTCTGGTAGACGGTCACGTTTGAAACATACTATACTCATTTTCATATGAAGCGTCATCCCACCAGCACCACACACAAAGATGATTAACATGCTGTTGAAGATTTGAGCTCAAGAAGGTCTCGGATCCAATCCACAACACCTCCAGGTTGGTCTGAGGAGTAACCAAAACCATCCCAGGAACTGCATTCCTCAGATGAGGCACTGTTCGGAAGAGCACATGGCCCAGAGGTGTTCTTAGTTTGCACTAGGAACTAGGCTTTTAGTGCTGGCCAACAGGCTTCTGGCGTGAGGTCCAAGTTGAAGTTAGACAGACACCTAGCCTCTTGATGTTTAGAGATGCCTGTTGAAGATGGCTTTTGTTTAAGAAGGCTTTCCATGAAGTGTGATGCAGGATGTTTCCATGGGACTTGTTTGTTGAACATTCCATCCTGATTTATTTGCAGGTAGGTTGGGCATTGTTGGCTATTTAGTAAACCCTCATTTTGATTTGTTTGTGGGGTGGTTAAGTGCTGTTGCATCCAGCAAGGACTATCCCATCCCACACTTTCTAGCTCATTTCCCCATCACTTTCCTTATTGCAGGAAGAAAACTTTGATCTTTTGATCAAAGGCTCAAGGCCTCCCAATCAGAGCCGTCTTTCCCATTGGTTTTACTGGTGGATTGCGCCAGGGCGCTGGGCGTTGAGGGGCGCCCCAGCACACCCTCCAGCTGCGCCCCGTCTACCATATCACTGGCAGGCGTGCAGAGAAAAAGGTTGCGAGAAGCAAAGAAAAGGGGAGGAGAGCTTGGAGGTGACCCAATCTGCGCACGCCCCGTTGGTTTTTGTGCCGACTGCGCTTGGGACCCTGCCCCTCCCTCCTCTCAGCAACTTTCACTTTCTTGCCATTGCTGGGCAGGGCTTCCCTGGCGCCAGGGAAGAGGCGGAGGCTGGACGCGGCACCCTCGCCTGCCGCACTGAAGCAACGCCGCGCCCGGAGCCTCCTCCTCTTCCCCGCCAGAGGCGCCGCCCTCCAGCCCGTCCGGGATGGAGAGGTGGGCGCTTGTCCCAGTTGGCGGACCTGGTGCTGCGCAGAGGAAGAGGAAGGAGAGACAGGCTGTGAGCTCCCTCCGTCCCTACCTGCCCCTCTCCTCCCCCTTTTGTTGCACGCACCCCTGGTGGCTCCTGCATCGGGGCAGTGAAGCCAAGCCGGAGGGGATGGGGACAGAGCAGAGAGGAGGCGGAGGGTGCGGGGAGCCGAGCTGGGACTCCTGGGTCCGCTGTATTCCACGCACGCACCCCAATAAAGGGGGGAGCAGCCCTCTCCACCAGCCCCAGCAACTATGGGAACGGGGGGCGGGGTGCTGGAGGGCTCCTTGAACCATGGCGCTGGATAGCCTTAAGATGGCCCTGCTCCCAATCAGTTATAATTACGCATCATATTCTATACTGCTTCAATCACTTCTGTAAAGCAGTTTATAAATCTGTAAAATGAATTAATAAATAAACCCACTGTACATCACCCTGAACTCTTTGGGGAAAGGGTACAATAAAAATGTAAATGAATGAATGAATGAATGAATGACTAAGTTTATGTGGATGGTTGGAGCATATGGGATATATATATGACATGGAGATGCTGGTTTTGAACATTTTAGGTCTTGCATAAATTGACATTCCTGCTTTTCCCTTCCTAGAGGCAGCTTGTTGAACCACTGGTGGTAGGATCTAAAGTCTTCACAATAAAAATAAATGTAAACAATGGTTCTGAGACTGAACCAGCCCCCCTGTCCCATCCCTGAGTCCATGCTAAGCAAGTCTTTGCTTTGGATTGAATCGAGGCAGGGAGCGCAGGTTGTAATAAAATCCTTAACGGTTAAGCTTCCAAGTGGACAAAGAACCCAATGGGGAATCCAGCTCCGGGGATGGAGATGAAAGAATTCTTCCCCTTCGGTTTTGCTCCTCAATCCCTTTTTGGTCTGATGCTCCACATTCCAGACCTCCTCCCCACCAGTTCTCAATCTGATTTTGGGGGGGGGGGGGAGTTGGGGGCTCTGCCCGGGGAGATATTCAACATTCAGTGCTTTTCTTCTTTTAATCACTTTTAGCATCAGGATTTTATTTTTTTTGCCTCCTAAGTCTTGGCCTCCTTCCAGAGAAGTTGCTACACAAAGGTCCTGAGAATTGTGTGTGAAGGTTTTCTTTTGTTTGAAAAGCATTCTGGGTTATCTGGACTCTTCTCTCTGTTTTCATTCTGCCTTAAATCCTTTCTGCCCTCCTTGGTCTCTGAGCCTTTGTCGGACATGAGTGAACTTCTCGTTTCAGCCGTCTAGCACTGACATGCGGCTTTCGTTTCAAAGCCAAGCGCCTGATGTTCCTTTGATTGCCAGTTGATTCGTCGCTCGTCGTTTTCCGACTTCTGTAGCTGTTGTATCTCACAGCCGATGTCCTAGTTTAAAGTAAAGGCCCCCTTTGGGGTGCCATAATATGCATGGGGCAGAATCCCTGTTCTATTTCCCTTTTCTGGAACCAGACCCACATAAATTCCAGAGCATCACTGGGGAGATATTTAGTTTACTGACAAATAGAAAGAGAGAATAAAATATCCTGAGTGAGATGCATATGTGGGAATAGGGAGAGGTGGGTTATTGTTTTTTTTAAGGAGGGGGATTCAGCCAGCTGCTGGATTTTATGAATTTATTGGTGATATCCACTTAAGTCCTACTCAGAGTAGACCTACTGAGATTTAACAAAATTTATATGATTTAAGTGATTTACAGAACATTACATTCTTGAAAAAAACTATTACATTCTTGAAAAAAAACCATAAGTATTTAAAAACATTCAAAAGATTATTAAAATAGCAGCAACTAAAAAGAGTTAAAGCACAGGTAACTTCTACATGTCTGAATAGGCTTGTCTAAACAAAAATAATGTTTTCAGCAGGCATCAAGGAGAGTTGAGTGAAAGCACTTGCCTAACATCAAGAACTAGGGAGTTCCAAAGTGTTGGTGCTGTCGTACTGAAAGACTGAATTTTTAAAATTTATTTTTTACAAATCTCTGCTCTGACCTCTACATCACACTGGCTCTGTAAAAACCAGAATTCAGGGCTGGTTGAAAGAATATTTGGATGAAGCTGGAACATTTAACTAGGGCTCCATTCACACGGCAGATTATTTCATTTCCTCAGTGTTTCCCTATCTGATCATTTCTGCATTATATTGCAGCTTTCACGTGATGTAAAGGCCACTTCTAGAAATCTAGCGGAAGTTTAGGGCTCATTTCTTTGTTAATTGCTTCCAGAAATAATCTGCTTGCAACCGCATTAACCCAGAAAATGGCAGGAGTAAAGTGACAAAAACTGGGGCAGTATACCAGCATACAGCTCTTTCCTGCTGTTTTCATGGGTGAATCATGGGAGGTGGGGGTGGGGAAAACAGAAGCACAAATGTGCTGAAAAGGTGGGGGTATAGCCATGTTGCCCAATGATATTAGTTGTTATATCACACCATGTCCACTGTTACACTGGCATGTCACATTTAATTTCAGTCATATCGATCCAAAAGCCACAGTTACATACTGCAGTGTGGGGTGTATGGAGGGTTAGGGGAGGGGTAGAGGAGTGTTGGGGACCCAGGTGGCGCTGTGGGTTAAACCACTGAGCCTAGGGCTTGCTGATCAGAAGGTCGGTGGTTCGAATCCCTGTGACGGGGTGAGCTCGCGTTGCTTGGTCCCAGCTCCTGCCAACCCAGCAGTTCTAAAGCACATCAAAATGCAAGTAGATAAATAGGAAGGTAAACGGCGTTTCCATGTGCTCCTCTGGTTTGCCAGAAGCGGCTTTGTCATGCTGGCCACATGACCTGGAAGCTATACGCCGGCTCCCTCGGCCAATAATGCGAGATGAGCGTGCAACCCCAGAGTCGGTCACGACTGGACCTAATGGTCAGGGTCCCTTTACCTTTACCTTTAGAGGAGTGTTAGAGGAGAGTGGGGACATGTCATGCTCCTTCTGGAGGAGTTTGTCCATCTTTGGTCCATCCTGCACTCGGCTCTCACCTGTGGCAAGCGACAGTAGCCGCACTCCAGTAATGGCTTTGACTGGCCGGCTAAACCAGGTGAGGGTAGCCGATGGGTGTCAACCCTCAGTGAGTTAGGGACTCCCCCTGCGTGTGAAGGTAGGCTCCAGCAGATGGAATGGACAAGATCAAAAGTGGGTCGAATGGTCAAGAAGGTGGTTTCTGCATGTGCTGCAGCAAGAAGTGAATGGCAGATGGGACTCATCAGTTTGGGAAGGTGGCCCACCTAGGAGAAGGAAAACTCTGATTCTAAACTCCCCTGGGGGATATCTTTGGGAAAAGAAAAGGCTAAGAAGGAGTAAACCCTACACAAATCTGGAGTGGAGTCCCTAAGATGGTTGGATGGCACCTTGTACACCACCTTCTCATACCTGCCAAGTGGTTGTCAGAGAAATAAGGGACCGGGCCTGAAATAGCAGACCGGAAGTAGCGCTGCCACCATTTTGGAACTGGGCGGAGCATGCTCAGAAGTGACTTTTGATGCTGCTTTGCCCAGTTCCAAAATGGCCACTGCGCCAGAAGTCACACTGCAGCCATTTTGGAACTGGGCAGAGCAGCATCAAAAGTCGCTTCTGAGCATGCTCCGCCCAGTTCCAAAATGGCCGCCACGCCAAAATAAACCGGGGAAAACAAAAACAAAAATCTGTTTTTTCAGCTAGGAACAGCTGGAAAAACGGGGATTTCCCGGGGAAAACGGGATATTTGGCAGTTATGCCTTCTGGCAATGGGTGCAGCCAAGGTGGTGCCAAATGTATCACTCTCCTTTCCTTTGGAAGACATCAGCAAGGGCAAGAGGGGGCCTTGTCACCTGCAGAACTCAGTACCTCCATACACGCTGCCCAGGCTTACACCCCAGGGAGGTCACTTCAGTGCTGCTAACACAGTAGTTTGACTTCACCCCTAGAGGCGCACTCCATTGTCTCTCGAAACAGATGGATGCAAAGAACTGCAGTGTGAAAGCAACATTGGGGGGGGGGAAGGATAGAAGCGCTGGCTTTATAATCAGGAAAACTAACACAATATTCCCTATGCCTGAATGTACCATGAATCAGTAATTTCGGCATCACTTTGTGCATGCTTGAAGCACAGATCCCACCATGCATGAGAACAAAGGCCTGATGCAACTGAATTTAGTCGTAGGAAGTGTCTGATAGAGCTTGCTTTCAGCAAAGCTGAGGGAATGAGCCCTACTTCCTATTTCTCCTACTGAGGTAGTCTGACGGCTACTCATGGGTGACGACAGTTGAGGGGAGAGGAGGCCTGATGGAGCCAGGGTCCGCCCCAGAACAACAGAGAGTAGGTAGGTCTTCATTAGATGGTATAATCCTATAGGCTTCTTAATAAGCTGAGGTTTCGGAGCTTTTAAAATAAATAAATAAACCCTGCCTTATTTCAGGTCTTCTAATTATTTTGAAAATTCCCCTAATCCTAGTAATAAATAAAAGTGGGGTAGAGGGCCTGAGGGAAGGAGGCATCTGAAAGATTAGACCACGAAAGCGGTTTAAGAGGGCAAAGCCATCGATGTTATTGTTGCTGGGGAATAAGGAAGAAAGCATCTGTTGCAAAGGTAGCAAATCAAAAGCTTACGCTTTATTGGGGCATGGAAATGTCAGATTCTAATACCTTTAAAAAAGAGGAAAAAAGAAAACTCACACTCGTTAATGATGTTAATACCAGAGGGAGAGCTTTGTTTATAACAAAGATGAAAACGACTTCTGCTTCCATTTTAAAACAACAAAAGCTACAAAACCTTCCCATTTGAGGGTCATATCCGAGGCTAAAGTATCTAAAACACATGCAACTCCCCATTTGTGCGTGTTTGGCATGTGCATGACAGGGTGGGCTTATGCGTGCCCCGCTGATAATGCACAAGGCCTCGGCGTGCAACCCCTGTGCAAATGGAGAGCTGCCTCTGTCGTTTCTCCACTAACTGGTTCCATTTCATACCCCATTGTACATGATCCATAACCATTGGGGTTGAACCAAACCTTTCAGGCCAGGGAAAAAAGGAAAGATGAAATTGAGGGAGTGGGATTTGTGAGCAGGGAGACAGTCTAAAGCGTAGGTCTTCAACTACCGTAATGGTGGGTTGCGAGGACAGACCAGATGGGTCTCAGCAAAGCTGTTGCTGCCATGTTGGATTCCATCTTAGGCTGAGCAGCCCAAAGTAGCTCCACCTGAGTGTCTGAAAAATGAGAGGGGGGATTGTATCTGTGTATAAGATGACCCACAATTTTTAAATAAAAAAAACCTAGTCTTATACATGGAAAAGTACGGTATTCTGGCCAACCACAAGCCTTTCTCCTGCCACAGTGCAATATTAGTTTTCATTTGGTAGTAACACAGAGGCAACACTGTATATATTGCTCTGTGAATTTCAGTTTTAAGGATGAATAAGGCACATTGTTAGCACTGTTAAGTAGAAATCAGAAGTGATGATATGAGGGGAAAGATGGGTGGGAATGGGGTCAGGTGATGATGTTTCTATTTTCTTCCCAATGTCTCAACAAATGAAACTGATCTGTATAAATGTTACGGGAGACATTGCACATACTTTTGTAAATCAAGAAAATCTTTAATAAAATATAAAAAAGTAAAAAAAGAAGAAGTGATGATATGAAAATGGGTCTCAAATGGCAGCTTGGGTCTCAAGTCTAGACCAGATGAAGACCACAGGTCTACAACATAGAATCATAGTGTCATAGAATGGTACAATGTTACAATCACAAGGGACCCAAGGGTCATCTAGTCCCACCCCCTGCAATGCAGGAATCTCAACTAAAGACAGATAGCCAACCAAACTCTGCTTAAAAACCTCCAAGCAAGGAGGGTCCACAACCTCCCAAAGGAGTATGTTCCACTGTCAAACAGCTTTCGCTGTCAGAATTTTTTTCTGTATGTTTAATTGGAATCTCCTTTCTTGCTACTTGAAGCCATTGGTTCCAGTCCTACCCTCCAGAGCAGGAGAAAACAAGCTTGTTCCCTCTTCCATGTGGCAATCCTGGAGATATTTGAAGATAGCGATCATATCTCATCTCAGTCACCTCTTTTCCAGGCTAAACATACCCAGCTTCCTCAACTGTTCCTCCTAAGGCTTGGTTTCCAGACCCTTGATCATCTAAAATTGTGGTGCCCAGAACAGGGCACAGTATTCCAGATGTGGCTGAACCAAGGCAGAATACAGTGTCCGTAACAAACCACAACTCCCAAAATTCTTTGGGAAAAGCATAGGAGAAGTAGAAATCTGTTCAGACCCATGCTTTCTATTTGAGGCTTGCAGTGGTATATAGGTCAGGCTATAGATGCAGATTGCCAAAGGCATGGCTTTGAACAGGCTTTCTCAACCTCTGCCCTCCAGATGTTTTGAGACTACAATTCCCATCATCCCTGACTACTGGTCCTGCTAGCTAGGGATCATGGGAGTTGTAGGCCAAAACATCTGGAGGGCCGAGGTTGAGGAAGCCGGGCTTAGAAGCTTAAAAGAGCAGTGTCAGGGTCCGAGACTGGATGGAAGCTTTTAGGTACTTAGAATTCATCCAGCAAAAATGCAAGTGAGTCATGCTTCTGATATAACATGCAAAAATGGCAACTTGCCTGTCTGGCGACAGTGGGAGCTGTGAATTCCAGGTGAGCAGGCAGAATGTGTTGCAGTGCTCTAGCCTTCCGGCAGTGAATATTGCACGTGAGCAATTTGTTCAAGAGGGTGAACTAGTGGGCTGATGCCGTTTCTCAATGCTAGGGAAATAATAGGAGTGCAGCCTGGGCTTAGGCACTCAGAAAGCAAAGAGGCTCTTGAAATCACCACATTACGTCCCGCACAGCTCATTCCTGTATTTTGTTGAGCACACTCTTTAATTATAAGAGCTGCCTATGTAACATCACGCTTGACTATTTTCATGTCTGTTTCATTATATTTTGTGATGCACTGACTAGATGGTGGTAATTGTCTCTGTGCGAGACTTCCTTGATTCTATCATTTTCTTCTGTTATGACTGCAGCCATAAAACCAGTTTCAGAAAGAGGTTCATGGGTCCCCCCCTCCCACCTGCACGGCATCTGCAGAAGCTATCAAGCTATAGGGCTTCAAGAAAATGGAAGGAGGTCATGAATAGATACATTTCTGAGATACCCATTGCCAGCTGAAGAACGTGCATGGAGAATTATGGGCAGACACATCCATTTGGGGGAGCTGTTCTGTATTCCTTGTGAGCAAGTGCAACAGAACAATTTCTGAATTACCTTAGCTCAGTGTCATGGATCAGCCTGTGCCCCATCATTGGACATACTCAGATGGCACAGAAGTGGGTGCCAGCGAATACAGGGGATGAGGGATGCCTCGGAGGAGGAGGAGGAGGAGGCTGGCATTGAGGGAGAAGATACTTGGAAGAGACTGGCTTGGGGGAAAGTGACAGCAAGGGCGAAGAGTGCCCTATGCCGAGTTTCCAGAGTTACCAGAGGGGCTGATCAAAGCAAACTCCCCTCCCCTGTTGCTGTCAGCCGAAGAAGGGAGCAGCAATGTTATTTGCTTAGGACAGTGATGGCCAAACTTGGCCCTCCAACTATTTGGGACTACAACTCCCATCACTCCTAGCTAACAGGACCAGTGGTCAGGGATGATGGGAGTTGTAGTCCCAAAACAGCTGGAAGGCCAGGTTTGGCCATCACCAGCTTAGGAGAAAGAGTGAGTGGCTCTGTGCCTAGGTCAGTAGCCTAGAGCAGTGTTTCTCAACCAGTGTGCCTCCAGATGTTTTGGGACTACAACTCCCATCATTCCTGACCACTGGTCTTGCTAGCTAGGGATGATGGGAGTTGTAGTCCCAAAACATCTGGAGGCACACTGGTTGAGAAACACTGGCCTAGAGAATGACCGCTAAACACAGGTGGGAAATGCCTGAGGAAACACTCACAGCTGTGCCTGGTCAGGCTAAGATAAGGTTGGATGCACAGAGAATGTGATCCCTGCAGCTGTGGTTGGATCCTGCCCTAATAGTAGTGTCCTGTTTAAGGAGAGGAGAGGCAAGCTCCAAGGGTCAACATAACTCTCCAGGGTAGGGATGAGGAGGAGCAGGAGGAATAACACGAGGGGGGTTATAACATTGAGGAGAAATAACATTGGGAGGGGTGGCTAATACCCCAGAGGACAGGATCACACTTCAAAATGACCTTAACAGATTAGACAACTGGGCCAAAGCAAACAAGATGAATTTTAACAAGGAGAAATGTAAAGTACTACACTTGGGCAAAAAAATATGAAAGGCACAAATACAGGATGGGTGACACCGGGCTTTAGAGCAGTACATGTGAAAAGGATCTAGGAGTCTTGACATGAGTCAACAGTTTTCCCGTAAGAAAACTGGGGTAGACAATCTTAAAACAAGTAAATATGGAAGCAATTGAGAAATGGCATCTAGATCTAGGGAAGTAATAGTACCACTGTATTCTGCTCTGGTCAGACCTCACCTGGAGTACTGTGTCCAGTTCTGGGCACCACAGTTCAAGAAGGATACTGACAAGCTGGAATGTGTCCAGAAGAGGGCAACCAAAATAGACAAAGGCCTGGAAACGATGCCTTATGAGGAACGGCTTAGGGAGCTGGGTATGTTTAGCCTGGAGAAGATAAGGTTAAGGGGTGATATGATAGCCATGTTCAATTATATAAAAGGATGTCATATAGAGGAGGGAGAAAGGTTGTTGCTCCAGAGAAGCGGACACGGAGCAATGGATTCAAACTACAAGAAAGAAGATTCCACCTAAACATTAGGAAGAACTTCCTGACAGTAAGAGCTGTTCGGCAGTGGAATTTGCTGCCAAGGAGTGTGGTGGAGTCTCCTTCTTTGGAGGTCTTTAAGCAGAGGCTTGACAGGCATATGTCAAGAATGCTTTGATGCTTGGCAGGGGGTTGGACTGGATGGTCCTTGTGGTCTCTTCCAACTCTATGATTCTATGATTCTAAGACCAAGCAGGTGGCATAAGACTTTGGAGCTCAGAGGAGGGTGGAGCAGGTTGTGGTGGGTGAAGGTGGCAGGAGCAAGGTGCACTGAGGGACTGTCATCTGCTGAGAGGAAGCGAGGACCAAGAGGAACTGCGAAGAGCAGCCAGATCCAGGGCAGGGGGCAGGGGAAAGGGAACTTTCTGGGACGTGGCACTGGACCACCCCTACCTGAGCTGTGCACCCAACACCGACCACAACACTCAGTTGCAGAGCCGCTGCTTTGCAGGTAGATGGTCCCAGGTTCAATCCCTAGCATCTCCAGGGTGTAGCTGACATGGCACCCTCCCAACATTACCAGACACTGGCCATGCTTTCTGGGGGTTGATGGGAGTTGTAATCCATCATCGTCTAGAGAGGGTACCATTTTGTTTACCCTGATACATGGAGCCTCGGAGTTTTGGAGGGTATATCTGCCTCAGCGACACCAGGGAGTTAACCCAAAGTTTAAACCAGTTAATGACCAGCCATAGGTCGGCAAAGAAAAGGCAGGCGGAAGCTCACATCGAAACGATTCTCCCCTCTCAAGCCTGTGCCTGCAAAGAAGGAAGTACGTGACAGGACCCAGTTACTGTCCCTCTCAGCAGCTGTCCGCTCTTAGCCGGGGTTTTCTGAGCCTCTGTTCTTTCACATCTCTGTACAGGCAGAATGAATGTCAAACATAGCATACCGTCCAACATTTTGCTGACGAAAATAAGGATGCTCTTGTCTGCTCGTAACAAGCCCTATTGTTCCCACACCAAGGATCTCTGCCTGAGAACACTCTTCCCCGTTAGACGTTGGTTGGGGATTCTCCCCAACCTGCTTCATGCTGAATTTATTTCCTGCTGTGCTGCAGTCTAACCTTTACTGGTTTCTGAATTAGGGTGTATTAGACTCAAACTTTACCCAATGACCAGGTGGTGGTTTTTCCCATGTCTTGCTGCTAACATTGGAGTGTTTCCATCTAAATCAAGAATAGGGAACTTTGGGCCTGGGGGCCAAATTTCAACCCTCCAGGCCCCTCTCTGTCTGGCCCTCAGGACCCTCCACAGGACATGCCCACCCACTCTTACCAGGCTGCACTGCTCTTACCAGCCCCGCTTCCTGGAGTGTTTTTGCCTGGCTTGAACATGCCCTTGAACTCTGATAATGCCTTTGGGTTGCCTGAGTGGAGGTTAGAGAAGGATGTGTGAGAAACTAACCCACAGTATAAACGCTGTTGTGCCGTCTTTTGCCTCTTTTCCCACCATAGGCATGTGTCCCCCTCAACAACATTGCTCAGAAGGAAACACTTCCTTTGGTTTTGGGGGGATGTTACTAGTACTTGGAAAAAAGAGCTGTCTCCAATAACCTGGAATCGTTAGAGCATGTGCCATGAGCTTTTGGTTTTGTGCTGTTTTTCCCATGCGAGTGTTGAGCCCCTAGATAATATTTTCTGAGTCCTGCTTCTTTGGATGTTCCCATATTAGTGGTACTTTTTAGTCGTTTTTCCTTCGGGTGACCTGCTCTAATGCCTTGGCATCTACCCATCAAACGACTTAATCATAAGCATATGAGATTCCCCCCTTGTGGAAGTCCCCGCCACCCCCCACGGTTTGCATGGTTTATGAGCCTCCCCCAGATGTAAATGCCGGCGGATTTGTCTCCTCAGTTTTCCTAAACCGCTTCATGTGAGAGTTCTTAAGGGTTGAGCCTGAATTTATTATGAGTGGGTGGGTGGGGGAGAAGGATGGAGTCTTTTTAATAATGTGATTGCTTCATCTGTATTCAGTGCCAAGCGCATGGCCCCACCATGAACTCCTTAGTGCTTAACCCCCTCCTGACAAGTGTCTTGTGAAAACTGTGTGGTTAAAAAAAAATCCACCCCATGATTCAAGTGCCTCTACCTTTCCCCCGTACTGTTTAGTGCCGCTTAATATAGAATGAGTTGTTTTGGCACTTATTGTGCTTTACTTGTGGGCTTCCCAGAAACCTCTTGATTGTCCATGGCTGGTCTTCTTCAGCAGCAGACAGCATAGACTTTCAGATTTGGAAGGGACCACAAGAGCCACCTAGTCCAGGGGTCGGCAAGGTTTACCTCGCCTGGGTCGGTTCACTCCAGCAGAGATCACTCCGTGGGCTGGATCGTGCATGTGCCCACGATTTCCAGTGTCTGTGTCGAGTGAGCGGCTCAGTTCGGGGACGGCTCATGGGCCGGTCAAACGACCCCTGTGGGCCGCTTGTGGCCCATGGACCTTAGGTTGCCGACCCCTGATCTAGTCCAATCCCCTACAATGCAAAAACCTTTCTCCCATCATGAGGCTCAAACCCATCACCCTGAGATTAAGAGTTTCATGCTCTGCTGACTGAACTACCCCATTGCAGGTTCTACCAGCCCCAGTCACCATGGCCTGGTGGCACGGTACTTGGAGAGCACTATGGCAGCTACAGAGGGGCTAGATTGGGGCTGGGGGGGTCTGTTCAGGCCTAGAGGCCAAATTCAACTCTCCAGGCTTCCCTTTCCAGTCCTTGGGCTCCCCACTCCAAGGTCACACAGCCTCCTGAATCCCTCGCCATCTTGCTTATCACTCTCAAGCGTTTTTGAAAGACAAAAGTGTGTTCTTGAACTCCTGGAATGCAGTGGCCCCCTCAATATTGGGGGGCATGAAGCCCCCTGCCCCCAAATATGAGGGGGCTGGAGCCCCTTGCACCCCATATATCCGGCGCCCCAGTATGTAAGTCTAATCTCAGCTTCATAGCATACTCATCCCTCTTTGGGTAAACATTTGACCAAGAAACATCTGAAGATGCTGGGACAAAATGTAGAGGGGCTCCATGGAATCCAGCATAGGCTAGGAGCATCCTAGAGCGAGCATGTTGGGTTCTAAACAGGGGTTCACAGGGGCTCCCTCCAGCCTCTGTAACTGACCTGCAAGACTCTTCTGAGGCCATAACTGCTCTGTAGCCACACCACTTGTTGGGACGGCTTCTTCTCACTCTCCTTGAGTGCTTTTGTTTGGCTGGAATGTGACTTTGAACTCAGTGTTCTTGCTTGCCAGGATGGAGAGGGCGTGGGAGTGTGCTGAAACTAGCCTAGTGTTCAAAGGTAAAAGTGACATTTACTGCTCCGCCCGCTTACCTCCAACCCTGGCGCTGCTGGCCTGTGACCCCTCAAAGGTTGCCCAGGATCAGGGGCAGCCCAGGATGTTCTGCTGCTGGAGGCAAAACGCCTACCACTGATGCCCCCCACAGATCCCGGCGCCCTCCTTCCCCCACCATTGTGCACGTGCTGTCACCAGCCCTGCCACCATTGCCGCAGCCTCTCCTGTGACTGCCCTGGCGCTACTACCACGATGCAGTAGCAGTGGTGCAGTTTCGGTGGCAAGGGGGCTGCAGTGGCAGTGGTGAAGCCATGGCAGGGCTGGTAGCGGCGCAAAGGCAGGAATGGAGGTCAGATCTGCTGCCCAAGGCAAGTTGCATTGCCCTGTTTCATGGAAGCGCCGGACACCTCGGGTGGAAAAAAAAAGCTTCCCAACCCTTGGTGAGAAAGGACAGAGCAAAGGCAGTTTTGACAACAACAACGAAGCCCCCTCTCCCCTGAGTTCCAGCTGCTTTTTAGAGGCAAACTGAAACTTATGACATACAGGAAGCGGCTTTGTGTCTGTGTGGTGATAAGTTCAACAGCGGTCGAGAGGAATTGGCCCAGAATCCTTTGCCCTGCTGCTGTTTGGCAGCCAAATTCAGTTCTCTAATCAGTGAATAGATTCCTCTCAGATAGCCCCCCCTCTCGCTGTCTTTTCTTTTTCCCTTTCCGAGCTCTCTCCTCCCCCCACCCCCGTCTCTTTGTGGAAGATGAGAACCATCACAGGGAGTCAGATTTATTAAGTGTTGCCTGAATCACTTTCTACGATGTTGGGGGAAGAGAGCATGCAAAGAGGATTGCCAGCCTTAGAGGTTAGGGTAACAAAAAAGGACTCTCTGGATTAATTCCTGTCAATATCTATATCTATCTATCTATCTATCTATCTATCTATCTATCTATCATCTATCTATCTATCCATCCATCCATCTACTTTCTTCCAAAGGCTGAAATGATTAGCACGAGAGTGTTAGAGGACTTTGATATTTATGGGGAGAAGACCTCTGCCCTTTCCTGAGCATCTTACATTTATTCCTGGATTTTTGCAAGAAGCAATTCTGTCTTTAGCCGGTTCTCTCTCGCTTCCCCTCCACGCCTCCACGGTCCCTTTCAGTTCACACAAAGTTGGCATTCTCTGTCCTTGCCATTGGAAAGGATTAATCAGGGGAATCTTGCCAGGTATGTGGAAAAGGAGGGAATGATTTATATCAAATGGGTGGGAACGGGCCCAAATTGGATGTGGCTTTTCTATGCAGTATCAACTGCCTGGATTGTTCAGTTGAGGGGTGTTCCCATCAAGGCAGCTTTAAATGTTGCATACACACTGCTAGCTCATCTAAAATATCAAAGTGGGGCGGAGCAACTTATATGAATAAAATGTAAACCAGTACAAACTAATCATTGAAATGATGGGCTAACACAGAGAAAAAGTAAACCATTGAATAGGACTGCCAGCAGGGAAAAAGGTCTTCAAGAGATGTCTGAAAGTTAACAGTGAGGTTGTCTGCCACATAACACCGGTCTTGAAAGATCTACATTGGCTCCCAGTACGTTTCCGAGCACAATTCAAAGTGTTGGTGCTGACCTTTAAAGCCCTAAATGGCCTCGGTCCAGTATACCTGAAGGAGCGTCTCCACCTCCATCATTCTGCCCGGACACTGAGGTCCAGCACCGAGGGCCTTCTGGCGGTTCCCTCGTTGCGAGAAGCCAAGTTGCAGGGAACTAGGCAGACGGCCTTCTCGGTGGTGGCGCCTGCCCTGTGGAACGCCCTCCCAACAGATGTCAAAAAGGAAAACAACTACCAGACTTTTAGAAGACATCTGAAGGCAGCCCTGTTCAGGGAGGCTTTTAAGGTTTAATAGATTACTGTGTTTTATTCTTCTGTTGGAAGCCGCCCAGAGTGGCTGGGGAGACCCGGCCAGATGGGCGGGGTATAAATAAATTATTATTATTATTATTATTATTATTATTATTATTATTATTATTATTATTATTATCATCTTTACTGGAAGCATGTTCCACAGAACAGGGGCAGAGGAAGGGGGTGCGGTGGGGTCGGGCCACCCTGGGTGGGTGACAAAATGCTGGACATCACTCACCGTGGGGCCTGCAGCGCACCCGAGCCACGTGTCTCTTGGGCACACACAGGCTTCATGCTGCCCAAACAGTCCGCCCACTGTCTCCCCTGCCCCCAGCTGTAGGGTGGCTGAGTGGGAGGAGGCAGGCAGACTCCTCGGAGGCCCCTGCCCTGGCTTGCCCCGCCCTGTGGGTGGCTGGCCCTGCCCCTGCGGGACAGCTGGCCCCGCCCCTGGGCGCCGGGCATGCATGCCGCTCCAGGCGCCCGATCGGCTTGTTCCAGTGTTGCCACAGCATGAGCTCAGTGATAGGGCTGGGGTGTGAGGGCTCAAGTAGTCTTTAAGGTTTCCTGGAGCCAAATTTTTCAGGGTTTTGTTTATTAACACAAGAACCTCGAACCCCTGACGCTATACCATAGGCAGTGGTTTAGCAGAGGTGTAACATACTGCTGGCTGATTGGCCTGGAAACCAAGTCTTCTGAAAAACGGTTGAGAGAACTGGAGAAGAGAAGACCAAGTGGTGATGTGACAACCGTCTTCAAATATGTGAAGGGCTGTCACAGGGAAGATGGGGCAAGCTTGTTTTCTGCTGCTCTTGAGGGCAGGACCTGAACCATTGGAGTCAAATTTCAAGAAAGCAGTTTCTGACTAAATATTAGGAAGAACTTTCATATGGTAAGAGCTGACAGTGGAATGGACTACCTCCAAAGGTGGTGGACTTCAATCAAAGTTTTTGAACTGAGGTTGGATGGCCGTCTGCTGGGAATACTTTAGCTATGATTCCAGTGGGTGGACTAGATGACCCTTGGGGTCCCTTCCAACTCTACAATTCTGTGTTTCTGTGATCGCCTCCATCAGCAGTCTAGCCACCACATTATGCAGAAATCCAACATTGTCCAATTCACTTCAAACTGGTATAAAGGTTTTGTAGCACTTTTGTAGTTCAAGATGTCAGGGTTCCTAATGCTATAATGCCTCTTGCATGCCTAGATAGAGAGATGTGCATGTAGTAACCTTTGGCTATTTTGTGGCTGGGCGGTAGACTACTGAACAAAGATGAGAGTCATACCCATTGTTACACTCATCAATGGCATGTGGACCCTAGAAGGTTGACTACTAGGGAATGTGGCCCTGAGGCTGAGAAAGTTTCCCTTACCTCTGTGTTAAAGGAACAGAGGTAGGTGGGCCGAGAAGACCTGCAGAGTGACTGCTGATCAGAATAGAGTCAGGTGGATACTTTTCTCCAATTCACTTCAACCTAAAATCCTGGATCAGATCAAAGGCCCATCTAGTCCGACATCTGTGGCCAACCTACGTGAAGATGCCTGTGGGAACCCCACAAGCAGAATACCACTCTTTCCACCAGTGATTCTACAAAACTGGAATTCAAAAACATACTGCCTCTAGCAGTGGAGGGCAAAGATGGCAATTGTGGCTAGTGGCCATATATGGCCTTCTCCTCCATGGCCTCTGCTTTTACACTTGCATGTTTAAA
The DNA here is from genome assembly GCF_963506605.1 of Zootoca vivipara. NCBI lineage: Eukaryota > Metazoa > Chordata > Lepidosauria > Squamata > Lacertidae > Zootoca > Zootoca vivipara. The sequence goes on from NC_083292.1 coordinate 6,258,749, forward strand.
AATATTGGGTGTGTGTGCGTGTGGGATATTCTGGACTACAGTGGTACCTCAGTTTATGAACACAATTGGTTCCGGAAGTCTGTTCATAAACTGAAGCGAACTTTCCCATTGAAAGTAATGGAAAGTGGATTAATCTGTTCCAGACGGTCCGCGGAGTACTTAAACTGAAGTGTTCATAAACTGAAGCGACCTTTCCCATTGAAAGTAATGGAAAGTGTATTAATCCGATCCAGATGGGTCCGCGGAGTACTCAACCTGAAGCGTACTTAACCCAAAGCATGGGTGTAATTGGTTCCGGAAGTCTGTTCATAAACTGAAGCGTTCATAAACTGAAGCGAACTTTCCCATTGAAAGTAATGGAAAGTGAATTAATCCGTTCCAGATGGGTCCATGGCGTTCGTAAACCGAAAATTCATAAACCGAGGTGTTCATAAACCGAGGTTCCACTGTATTCTGTTGTGACCCTTTTCCCACAATAGCACTGGGTTAGTTTTTTAAAAAAGTTCTTCAGGCTTACAGCAGTGAATTTGTATCCTTTCCGCTTTGGTTCATTCAACTGTGTTGGGAAGCTAGCTCAGTGTCTCTGGCAGGTACTTACTCCCAGCTTTGCTCAGTGTTAAATACTGAAGTCTGAACCCAACAGGATCTGAGTCTCCCTTTGCCCATTCATTTCCTTCCTTTCTTTGGGGAATATCATTAGCAACCCCCCCCCAAAAAAAATCACGACTCCCCGTGTATGTGAGAAAGAGAGTGAACGAGCAAGTGAGTAGGGGATCTTTTTGGTGCTGAGTGGATCCGACTCATTCCTTTGCGGCACCTTTCTGTTTCTGTGTCAGAAGCTCAGGCTTCGAGGGGGTCGCGCTTTGATACACTTCTCAAGACTGTTTTCCTGCCCTGGGGGAGGGTGGTGGTCGTTTCCAAGCTTCCACCGTATGAAGGTATTAGTCAAGGTGCCTAGTCAGTCAGAGAGCGTGACTGGATAATGCAGTTGGCACCTCCTGTCTCGCCCTGCCAATGGGAGAATGTATTATCAGTTGCCTGCACCGATGGCTGCGTGTTTGATCGGTCAACAGATAAATTCTCGACTTCCTCTTTGCCGTTCCACAGGCTGCTTACATCCCAGAGGTTGGGAAGGTCACATGAAAAGCCTCTGACTAATTGAGTTGGATTAGCTGAGGTGCATTTTGGAGCTTGCTGCCTTTCTGACCAGGGCTGGCTTTTGTGTTATTATTAGCAGAATGGAAACATTGGCAAGGTGCAGCCAAGACTGTTTGAAGCTTCTACAGGAGCCAAAGGAGCACAAGGCTGAAACCCAATGCAGAACCTTCCACATAAGGCAGAACTCTCAGTAAATTAAATGTCTCAATGCTAGGCTTGGTTTCATCTTTCTGTGAGTCTTTCTGATGTTTTGAGTCTGGCTGTGGTTCCAGAAAGAGTTACCTTGTTTTTGTTTGTTTGTTTGTTTGTTTGTTTTCCAACAAACTAGGCTAGCTAGGTCGGCCACAGTCCCATAGCTGCCAAGTCTCCCGTTTTCCCCGGGAAATCCCCGTTTTTCCAGCTGTTCCTAGCTGAAAAAACGGATTTTTTTGTTTTTCCCCGGTTTATTCTGCCGCAGCGGCCATTTTGGAACTGGGCGGAGCATGCTCAGAAGCGACTTTTGATGCGGCTCTGCCCAGTTCCAAAATGGCTGCAGTGCGACTTCTGGCGCAGTGGCCATTTTGGAACTGGGCAAAGCAGCATCAAAAGTCACTTCTGAGCATGCTCCGTCCAGTTCCAAAATGGCCGCTGCGCTACTTCTGGTCTGCTATTTCCGGCCCGGTCCCTCATTTCTCTGACAGCAACTTGGCAGGTATGCAGTCCAAAAGAAACAGGGTGTTTGCCCCTTTAAGAGCTCCAAAGCAGGGCAACATTCCACGGGTGTTATTGTTGTTGCCTTGGCATCTTAAAAGGACAGAGGTCCTGTTTTGGTAGGCCGTTACCCTACTTACTTGGCATCATGGCAGTGCATATATTTTACATGCAAAAGGGTCCCTGGTCTAGGTCCTGACATAATCAGATAGAAGGTACAGTTGGGAAAGATCTCAAGTGGAGACCCTGGAGAGTTTCTGTCAGTAGACAACACAGGGTTAGGTGAACCAGTACTCCAGCCTAGTATAAAGCAGCTTCCAGTGTTCATATGCTGCCATTTTAGGAATGTAGGAGGTTGCCTGCTACCAAGTCAGACCATGTAGCTCAGTGAGCTGTCAACACTGACTGGATGAAGTTATCCAGGATTTCAGGCAGGGGTCTCCAGCCCTACCTAGAGATGCCAGAGAGATACCCTTTGTGTGCTCCACCTCCTCTAAATATGAAGTAAGATTAACCCTCAGAGTTCTGGATATATGGTTGATTCAAATAAGGGCATAGGAAGCTGCTTCAAACCAGATCTTACACAGTCCTCCATGGAGATGCTGAGGAATGGACCTGATATAATCCACATGCCAAGCAGATGCTCAACCACTGAGTTACCACCCTTTGTATTTGAACCACCCTTTGTATTTGCAATTTAACAGGGAGAAATGTAAAGTACTACACTTGGGCAAATAAAAATAAAAATGAAAGGCACAAATACAGGATGGGAGACACCTGGCTTGAGAGCAGTACATGTGAAAAGGATCTAGGAGTCTTGGTAGACCACAAACTTGACATGAGTCAACAGTGTGATGCAGCAGCTAAAAAAGCCAATGCAATTCTGGGCTGCATCAATAGGAGTATAGCATCTAGATCAAGGGAAGTAATAGTACCACTGTATTCTGCTCTGGTCAGACCTCACCTGGAGTACTGTGTTCAGTTCTGGGCACCACAGTTCAAGAAGGAGACTGACAAGCTGGAACGTGTCCAGAGGAGGGCAACCAAATGGTCAAAGGCCTGGAAATGATGCCTTATGAGGAGCGGCTTAGGGAGCTGGGTATGTTTAGCCTGGAGAATAGAAGGTTAAGGGGTGACATGATAGCCATGTTCAAATATATTAAAGGATGTCATATAGAGGAGGGAGAAAGGTTGTTTTCTGCTGCTCCAGAGAAGCGGACACGGAGCAATGGATTCAAACTACAGTGGAACCTCGGTTTATGAACACCTCGGTTTATGAATTTTCGGTTTATGAACGCCGCGGACCCATCTGGAACGGATTAATTCATTTTCCATTACTTTCAATGGGAAAGTTCGCTTCAGTTTATGAACGCTTCAGTTTATGAACAGACTTCCGGAACCAATTACACCCATGCTTCAGTTTATGAACACTTCAGTTTAAGTACTCTGCGGACCCGTCTGGAATGGATCAATCCACTTTCCATTACTTTCAATGGGAAAGTTCGCTTCAGTTTATGAACACTTCAGTTTAAGTACTCTGCGGACTGTCTGGAACAGATTAATCCACTTTCCATTATTTTCAATGGGAAAGTTCGCTTCAGTTTATGAACGCTTCAGTTTATGAACAGACTTCCGGAACCAATGGTGTTCATAAACCGAGGTACCACTGTACAAGAAAGAAGATTCCACCTAAACATTAGGAAGAACTTCCTGACAGTAAGAGCTGTTTGACAGTGGAATTTGCTGCCAAGGAGTGTGATGGAGTGCCCTTCTTTGGAGGTCTTTAAGCAGAGGTTTTGGGACCCAGGTGGCGCTGTGGTTAAACCACTGAGCCTAGGGCTTGCTGATCAGAAGGTCGGCGGTTCGAATCCCTGTGACGGGGTGAGCTCCCGTTGCTTGGTCCCAGCTCCTGCCAACCTAGCAGTTCGAAAGCACGTCAAAATGCAAGTAGATAAATAGGAACCACTACAGCGGGAAGGTAAACAGCGTTTCCATGTGCTACTCTGGTTTGCCAGAAGTGGCTTTGTCATGCTGGCCACATGACCTGGAAGCTATACGCCGGCTCCCTCGGCCAATAATGCGAGATGAGCGTGCAACCCCAGAGTCGGTCACGACTGGACCTAATGGTCAGGGGTCCCTTTACCTTTACCTTTACCTAAGCAGAGGTTTTACAGCCATCTGTCAGGAATGCTTTGATGGTGTCTCCTGCTTGGCAGGGGGTTGGACTGGATGGCCCTTGTGGTCTTTTCCAACTCTGTGATTCTATGATTCTAAAACCAAATATCTGGGTTTTCAAGGTCGATGAAGATGTTTAGGGCGTGAGCCACAGCCAGTCAGTGTAGAACAGTCTTCTCAAAACTTGTGCTCTCCAGAAGCCTGCAGGGAAGGGAGAGGAAGCAAGAGATCCAGGCGAGAGACTGCATCTGTCCCATATTCTGGGCTGCATGGAGGAACAGCTCTTTGCAATTTGTGATGGAAAAAAGGAGCAATAATGATAATAAACTTGATGAATGCCCCTTTCATCCAACTGTTGCACTTAGCACAAATAAATTTCAGCTGGGAGAACTCCTGGTTTTCTACTGTAAATTGCCTAGGTTGTTGCATCATCATCACCTTAATAATTGTTGTTAATAATTTATTTATCACCATTGATATTGTCAGTGAAATAAAGAGATTGGTGGGAATGAAGGGGTTGGGGGTATCCATGTCTTTCTCTTCCCTGTGGAGTTGGCTAGGGAATGCAAGGGTCAAAATAAATTTGGCCTCGTGTCTCTAGAGATTTGGTCAACAATCAAGCTGACTCGGCTATGATGTGGGAGGGGAAAGGACCCGATGGCCACCAGTCTTCCATTTATGAAATAAGCCAACTGCCTTCATGGAAATGGGGATGGGGGAAAGAAGGAATTTAGGCATCTGGGTGTGCTGGTGAAGGCAGAAAGAGGGAGCAGAAGGTGACACAAAACATGAACCAGCTGGCTGGCCAGCCAGCAGAACAGTCAGGAATCTCATCCACTTCATGTGCTAGAAGAACAAAAAGCATAATGTAGAAGAGCTTGTCGGACATCAAGCAGAGGGCTGTCCTGAAAACTACTTGGCCGTTTTCAGGAATACATTTCTGCAGGGTGTGTGGAAGCTCCTGACTTCCTTAGCTAAGCCAAAGCCATTCCACAACTCATGTGAAGCAATTCTATAGAACAGGCATGTCAAACCTGCGGCCCTCCAGATGTTTTGGCCTACAACTCCCATCATCCCTAGCTAGCAGGACCAGTGGTCAGGAATGATGGGAATTGTAGTCACAAAACATCTGGAGGCACAAGGTTGGGAAACACTGCTCTAGAAGGCAGGAGAGTTGCAGATTAGGCACTGATGGTGTTAATGAGCTTTTTCAGTGTGGCGTGTGTGAAACAGGTAGCACAGCTGACCGTGTGGTATGTCTCCACTACACACTTAATCCAGTTCGCTGCTTGTTCTTGATCAGTCACCCCCAAACTGCGGCCCTCCAGATGTTTTGGCCTACAACTCCCATGATCCCTAGCTAAGAGGACCAGTGGTCTGGGATGGTGGGAATTGTAGTCCAAAACATCTGGAGGGCCGAAGTTTGGGGGTGCCTGTTTTTGATGGAAAGGGAATCCTGTGAATTGAAGGGAACCCTAGAGATCTCTTAGAAAACATTTTGTGTCTCTTCATATGGCTACGATTGTGAGTGCTTTGAAAGAAAGCAGCCAGTGGCAAATAAATCTGTGTCAGTTGGCCCTAGTCTAGGCATCCCCAAACAAAGATGTTTTGGCCTACAACTCCCATGATCCCTAGCTAACAGGACCAGTGGTCAGGGATGATGGGAACTGTAGCCCAAAACATCTGGAGGGCCAAAGTTTGGGGATGCCTGCCTTAGTCCTTCTCTTGTGGATTTTCATCACCCCTGAGTATTGGCCAGTAGTCAGGGAGGATGGGAGTTGCAAACCAAAAACATGTGAAGCACTCATGTCCATAGCTGCCAAGTCTCCCGTTTTCCCCGGGAAATCCCCATTTTTCCAGCTGTTCCTAGCTGAAAAAAATGGATTTTTTTGTTTTTTCCTGGTTTATTCTGGCACGGTGGCCATTTTGGAACTGGGCGGAGCATGCTCAGAAGCGACTTTTGATGCTGCTCTGCCCAGTTCCAAAATGGCTGCAGTGTGACTTCTCGCGTGGTGGCCATTTTGGAACTGGGCAAAGCAGCATCAAAAGTCACTTCTGAGCATGCTCCGCCCAGTTCCAAAATGGCGACAGTGCTACTTCCGGTCTGTTATTTCCGGCCCGGTCCCTTATTTCTCTGACAGCAACTTGGCAGGTATGCTCATGTCCTAATAATGATTGATCACTGAGAGAGCAAGTTGCTGGAATAGGTGGGCCTTTTCCCTGATTCAGTTCTGCTAACAGGTTCAGTGGGTGCGTATGACGGGCAGGGGGGCCTTCTTTGGTGGTGGCACCAGCATGATAGAATGTTCCTGCCAGGGAGGCCTTCCTGTCTCTATTGCCGTGTTCCTTATTTATAACTTTATGGAGATTGTGGGGTAGGATGATTGCTGTTAGCTGCTTTGCCTGATCTGCTTGGTGCTTGATTCATTCCCCTTTTATTTGTTTAGAATCATAGACGTGGAAGGTTGGAAGGTCCTCTAGTCCAACCCCCTGAAATGCATTAACATTTCCACATTTAGTTTAATTTATATACCACCTCATGTTTCAACAAAAACCTCTAAGCTGTTTACAGATTGCAACATATAGGAATCATTACAGTATAAGAAATACAAGTCACATTCCAAAACGAACAGTACCTCTACTGCTATCTTAGTCACTTTGCAATGATAACATCAGCAATAAAAAACAATTACAGTTTTACAAATCTTTTTTTTAACAAACAGAACAATGAACAACTTTTTCATATGTTCAAGCAGTTTTTTTTTTTTAAAAAAAACCAACATAAAAACAATTTCCATTCCAATACAGATGCTGACTACAGTAAAGATTTCCACTTAAAAGACTAAAAAAATTCCTTCAGTAGCACCTTAAAGACCAACTAAGTTTATATTTTGGTATGAGCTTTCGTGTGCATGCACACTTCTTCAGATACTTCTTCGTGTATCTGAAGAAGTGTGCATGCACACGAAAGCTCATACCAAAATATAAACTTAGTTGGTCTTTAAGGTGCTACTGAAGGAATTTTTTTATTTTGCTTCGACTCAGACCAACACGGCTACCTACCTGTAACTTAAAAGACTAGTTGAACAAGGAAGGTCTTCAATTGGCACTGAAAAGCCCTGCCTGACAGGAGCAGCAGGGTGCTCCAAAGATTAGGTGCCACTGGGCCAAAGCCCACTTCCTACATTGCACAATGTAGATGGAATCTGCATTTACTACTTCTACTAATAATAATTCCAAAATTTAAGTACTGTAAACCTGTTGTCTATTTTTATTGCTGATTCTGTGTGCATCGTTGGGAGTTGGGGTTGTTTTAGTTACTACTACTGATTGCTTGCCTATATTAGGGTTTTAATCAAAAGCTATTTATTTATTTATTTATTTATTTATTTATTTATTTATTTATACCCCGCCCATCTGGCTGGGTTTCCCCAGCCACTCTGGGCGGCTTACAGCAGAAAAATGAAATAAAACAAACATTAAAAGCCTCCCTAAACAGAGCTGCCTTCAGATGTCTTCTAAAAATCTGGTAGCTGTTTTTCTCTTTGACATCTGATGGGAGGGCGTTCCACAGGACAGGCGCCACCACTGAGAAGGCCCTCTGCCTGGTTCCCTGCAACTTGGCTTCTTGCAACGAGGGAACCGTCAGAAGGCCCTCGGTACCATAGCTGCCAAGTTCTCCCTTTTTTAAAGGGAAATTCCCTTATGGTGAATAGGCTTCCTCACGAGAAAAGGGAAAACTTGGCAGCTATGCTCGGTACTGGACCTCAGTGTCCGGGCAGAACGATGGGGGTGGAGACGCTCCTTCAGGTATACTGTGTGTGAAATACTAATGTGAATTTCCCTTAAGAAAACTGGGGTAGACAATCTTAAAACAAGTAAATATGGAAGCAATTGAGGATACTGACAAGCTGGAACGTGTCCAGTGTCCAGAAGAGGGCAACCAAAATGGTTAAAGGCCTGGAAACGATGCCTTATGAGGAATGGCTTAGGGAGCTGGGTATGTTTAGCCTGGAGAAGAGAAGGTTAAGGGGTGATATGATAGCCATGTTCAAATATATAAAAGGATGTCATATAGAGGAGGGAGAAAGGTTGTTTTCTGCTGCTCCAGAGAAGCGGACACGGAGCAATGGATTCAAACTACAAGAAAGAAGATTCCACCTAAACATTAGGAAGAACCTCCAGACAGTGGGAGCTGTTCGGCAGTGGAATTTGCTACCAAGGACTGTGGTGGAGTCTCCTTCTTTGGAGGTCTTTAAGCAGAGGTTTGACAGGCATATGTCAAGAATGTTTTGATGGTGCTTCCTGCTTGGCAGGGGGTTGGACTGGATGGCCCTTGTGGTCTCTTCCAACTCTATGATTCTATGAAATGGGATTCTACCCCCCCCCCCCGGCAAAAAAATAATCACCAGCACCACCAAACCCAGCACACAAAATGGGGATAGCTGCTGCCAAAATTTATCCCTATTTCCATTCAGCTAATATAAAGTCCTCTCTACATCTTTCTCTTTAATTGCACTGTTGGGGTGCCCTACATTCGCTGCGCTTCCATCGCTTTCGTTTAGAAAGAGACTAATTGCATGAGCTCACATTTTTAGTAGCTTTGAAGAATTAGCCATTAAATGGCAACGATCGGAAATCTTCCATGATTGATCACACGGCACTGTCTAATTCGCCACAGTAACTCACCATAACAGTCATTGCTTATGGGGTGAGAAAGAAATAGATCCGGCTCATAAAATACTGCGGACGAGTCATCATTAAAGCGCACATACTAAAATGATAGTCACACATTCCTGTACTTCCCTTTTTGAAAAACACACACACACACTGAGACATCATCATAATCATCATCATAACTTGGGTGTTGCGTTAAAAGACTGCACTGGGATGGCTTGAAATCAATAGTCAATGCAATGGCCAAATGACGATATTAGCATGCCAATGATTCAAGATTTCCCAGCTCTGTTCTGGAGCCCCTGTGTTTTAATGGGAAAAGAAGAATAATCAGGAAGATCTTTCTGACAATAAGAGCTCTACAACAGTGGAACAGACTCCCACAAGAGGTGGTTGACCCTCCTTCCTTGGAAGTTTCTAAGGGGAGGTTAGATAGCCATCTGTCATGTATAATCTGTTTGAGATTCCTGCATTGCAGGGGGCTGGACTAGATAACCATTGTGGTCCCTTCCAATGCTACAATTCTATGATTCTATGACTTCACTGATATCATCTCTCCTTTCTAAATACCTGGTCTTTGAGACCATATCTAGCCGGAGCTGTATGTCTACAACCAAAAGGAGATCTGCATCTCTTCACCTTCTCTCTCCTACTAACACAGAGGTGGGAAACCTTGGATAGAGTTTGAAGACAAAGGACTACCATATTTTTCATTCTATAAGACACCCCTATGTATAAGACGCCCCCTAATTTTTGACATTTTTTTAAAAGGGAAAAAACCTAGTCTTATACATGGAAACATACGGTAAATCCTGATTTTCTAATCCAGCAATCCAACCAGTGTTGTGTAGTGGTTAAAAGCGGTAGACTCGTAATCTGGGGAACCGGGTTCGCATCTCCGCTCCTCCACATGCAGCTGCTGGGTGACCTTGGGCTAGTCACACTTCAGCCTCTCAGCCTCACTCACTTTACAGAGTGTTTGTTGTGGGAGAGGAAGGGAAAGGAGAATGTTAGTCGCTTTGAGACTCCTTCGGATAGTGATAAAGCGGTATATCAAATCCAAACTCTTCTTCTTCTTTCTTGGATGTTTCCTGCCAATGACAATCAGGTACATCCCTCTATCCTTCTGTGCCACTTGGAAACTTGAGAATATATTTAGCAAGGTTTCTAGTCCTCGTGGCATGAAAGAGACATAATGGCTCAATTCTTCAAAGGATCTGAATGAAGCTGGGTGACAGTTTTTGGTCCCAATGCCCAGGTTTTTAGTAATACAGCTTCTGGATGTCAGTTGAGCTCCCCGTCCCCAATCTTTTCTTCCTTTGATTAATTAGAAATTGATTTTACATTTAGTCTGACTAATTATATTTATTATTTAATGCACTTTTTAAATGGAGTAGGATTTTGCCACCGTCTTTAAAAGCTAGAAAGCAATTTAACTAGCACATGTCGTGACAGTAGATGGGTTTTTATTGTCAGTATTATATCTGTTTTACATCTCTCCACATATTCCTCCCCCCGTTAGGTCACCTTGTTCCTCTTCTAGAGTAAAAATAAAACTGTACCTCCCCTGCCTGTCTCTTCCTGCTGGTGCTTGAAGAGGAAGCTTGAAAATTCACTGGTAAATATAGACATTTCGGGGACCCCAAGTTCAAAAGAAGTCCTCAGCTCAGCCCCCATTTCATCTCTAGTAAGTGATGCGTTGATAGCAGGCTTGCAAGAGGCTTTTAGCTGATCAAGGACAGGGCTAAACATCCAGAAGAAAAGGAGATGGGATGCTGAACTGGCAGAATGATCTGCTTCTTGTACTAGGAAGCGGGAACCACATTTTCTTTTTCACTGTCCACTGCTATATGCAAAATGAAATAGAAATCTACCTGAAAGCAGAAAACTAGCACAGAAGGGAGAGGATTTGGGGAGGGCCAAAGCGCAAGGCAGAACACATGCTTTGCTTGCAAACAGTTCCAGATTCAGTTCCTGGCATCTCCAGGTAGGGCTTGGCAAAACATTTGAGAAGGCACTGCTAGTCAGTGTAGACCAGCCTTCCCTAATTTGGTGCTGTCTTGGGGACCCCACTCAGGATTTGTGTGGGGTTTACTCCTGAGCCATTTCTTCTCCCAGAGATATCCCACAAGGCAGCAGAGGCTTAGAATAAGAGTCTTCCTTCTCTCCAAGGTGGGCTCCCTTCCCAGGTTGACAAGCCCCATCTGCCCCTCACTTCTCTCTACAGCACGTGCAGAAACCACCTTCTTGACTGCTGGACCTACTATTAGTCTTGTCTGCTCAATCTGCCAGAGCCTGCCTTTGCATGCTGGGGGGGGGGGGCGGGGGTGTCCCTATCTCACCGAGGGTTTGAGACCCACCAGCCCCCTTCACCTGGTTTAGCCGGCCAGTCAAAGCCATTCTTGGAGTGTGGCCGCTGTCTCATGCAGACAGCCACAGGTAAGAGCTGTGCAGTGTGCGGACCAAAGGTGGACAGACTCCCCCAGAAGGAACATGACGTGTCCTCCACCAATTCCCATTAACCCTTTCTTTATCCCATTTCTGACCACTTGCCCAAAACCGATCTCGGAACAGAGGAAGCCAGACGATTGGCCCATGTAGGTCAGTACTGTCTTACACTAAGTGGTAATTCCAGACAGTGGACACTCCCAGCCCTTATCTGGATTGAATCTGGGACACTTTGCAAGCAATGCCTGTGCTGTATCACTGAACTAGTCTTTCTCCGAAATATAATGTAAGATTCCAGCCTGCGTGGTCTATTCAGTTTATTATTGTCTAGACAGAGGGGCAGCAACTCTCCAGCCATCATCTCCTTTTGGAGGTGGGTGGGTGTGTTCTGTATGCAAATTCTGGTGTTCTACCACAGAGCTACAGCCCTCGCAATCTCAAGTCCCACTGGTGGTCCCTTGGCCTACTAGTGTATTATCTTTCGGGGGGAAACAAAGTTTTAGAAAGCTCACATAACACCGCACCTCTTTTCAATAAAGCACACTGACCCAAGAGTTTGCTTCTGTCACCCCCCCTCTTTTTGTCCCCCTTCCCCTCCCCGCTTCAAACAGCAAGTAAATCACTTTTGGGGATGAGTGTCATAGTTCCCCTGGCATTGTCTCCCCTTTTGCGAGGCAGTGACCCATGGCGGTGCCCCAAATGCTTTGACAAGCTCTGGAGCAACCTCAGCGGGAAAGAGAGGTTCGTGAAAAGCCAAACTTGTGAAACTCTTTTTTTTCCCTCTCCAAGGGAAAGCACAGGCCCCTTCTCAGAGTAATTAATTCTTTGACTGCCGTGGTGGGGGATTCGCTGAATGAAAACATACTCGGAGGAGTAACCATTATGCTAATGGGCGAGAAGCTGGGCAGACAAAGAATACAGGCATCCCAGCTGGATCAGGTCGGGGTCTCGCTGTATACAAGCAAGCAGGGGCTTGAACATGTAGCTGCCAAGCATGACAACAGACTCCTAGGCGAGGGGTTTGCATTGAGCAAAAGGCTTTCCCTGGGCACCCTTGGTGCTCCAGATGAGTTCTACACACACAGCAAACTGAGATAATGGATAGATAGACTGCGAGGACTGGAATCTTATTTTATATTTAGGGAGGAACTGAGGGACTGAAGCAGCAAGCCTGGCAGGTGGAAAGCAGACAGTGAGGTAGAATTGGATCCTTGGGATCACTTGATTGAACAGGATGAGATAGAGCTTTAAAAGTACATTATCCTCCAGCCTTCAGCTCTGTGGGAGGAGGGAAGCATGCACATGCCCTGGAAGTAGAACACTCCTAGTTCCAGCCTAGCAGCATCTGACATCACCCCAAACATATAGCTCTTGCACAGAGCCAGAGCCACTTCCTATACTGCAGCACTTCTCTCTCTCTCTCTTTGGGAAAAGTTGGTAGCTTAGCATCAGAGTCCCTGAGCAATCCACAGCATCTCCAAACCAGGCTGAGAAAGAGTCATCCTCTACCCTTTGAAGCCATGGAGGGCCACTGCTGGTGAGTGTAGACCATGCTGAGCTAGGTACAGCCATAGTTTGCATAATGTAGCTTCCTGTGCTGTGGCAGAACCATAACTCAGTAGTAGAGCATGTGCTCTGCTTGCAGATATCCCTGCTTCACTCTCCAGTGATCTCCAAGCCAGGCTGGGAAAGGATTTATTTCTCTTCCAGTAGGGCTGGGAAAGGTTTTCCGCCTGAAATGCTGGAGAGCTGCTGCCTACAATACTGAACTACATGGGCAATGATCTGGCCTCAAATAAAGCAGCCTCCTAGGTGCTAGCTTTCCAGCTCTGTGCACGTGTGAGCAGCTTGTGAGTTTGAGAGAAGCAGCTTTAAGAGATGCAAGCTTCTAGACCTCACATACTGTATCCCCAAATATGTAGTATCAGATAGCAAGTTGGCCTGGTGTGGTCCTCAGTCCGGAATGTGCATCACTGCTCTGCAATGTACATAATATGGAGAGAGAGAGAACGTTTTCTGACACCCTTCTTTGTGTGTCTCCTTTACAAGAGGACCAGAGGGTGGCAACGAGAACAGGCCTTTTCATAGAATCATAGAATCATAGAGTTGGAAGAGACCACAAGGGCCATCCAGTCCAACCCCCTGTCAAGCAGGAAACACCATCAAAGCATTCTTGACATATGCCTGTCAAGCCTCTGCTTAAAGACCTCCAAAGAAGGAGACTCCACCACACTCCTTGGTAGCAAATTCCACTGCCGAACAGCTCTTACTGTCAGGAAGTTCTTCCTAATGTTTAGGTGGAATCTTCTTTCTTGAAGTTTGAATCCATTCCTCCGTGTCCGCTTCTCTGGAGCAGCAGAAAACAATCTTTCTCCCTCCTCCATATGACATCCTTTCTTATATTTGAACATGGCTATCATATCACCCCTTAACCTTATCTTCTCCAGGCTAAACATGCCCAGCTCCCTAAGCCGTTCCTCATAAGGCATTGTTTCCAGGCCTTTGACCATTTTGGTTGCCCTCTTCTGGACACGTTCCAGCTTGTCAGTATCCTTCTTGAACTGTGGTGCCCAGAACTGGACACAGTACTCCAGGTGAGGTCTGACCAGAGCAGAATACAGTGGTACTATTACTTCCCTAGATCTAGATGCTTTACTCCTATTGATGCAGCCCAGAATTGCATTGGCTTTTTAAGCTGCTGCATCACACTGCTGACTCATGTCAAGTTTGTGGTCTACCAAGACTCCTAGATCCTTTTCACATGTGCTGCTCTCAAGCCAGGTGTCACCCATCCTGTATTTGTGCCTTTCATTTCTCCTCTGCAGCAGCTCTCCACTTGTGGAATGCTATCCCTAGAGACACTCTCCTGGTGCATTTCTTACATATTTTAAGTCAAAAACATTCCTCTTATTCCACGCCTTTAGCTGATAAAACAAAATGACGGTATGTATTTCTGTGTTTTTAAATTGTAAACCACCCTCTGATCCTCAGATGAAGGGTGGTAGAGAAATTCTCTTAATCGTAATAATAATGAGAGAGGAGGGAGGGAGAGCGTAGGATGATCATGGGATATAATTATGTTGTATGTACATTTGCCGGTTCCAGACATTGCTGCCTGCCTACCAGCTGTCTGCTGCCCCTTCTCCTGAAACATTGTGGTTTGCCTGTCTCATTATCTAATGTCATCCATTGATCTGCATTTAAAAAATGTCAGCATTGATCCCCTCAAACCACCTGCTATGATACATTCTGACCCGTTTTATCCCAAGGCCTCAGACACTTCCATAGAATTACTGTAAGTGGAGATTATTCTCTTTGCCCCCACCCACTATGGAAATTGCCGATTATATTTTGATATGGGACCAGATACTGTACAGCTTTTCCCCACGTCTCTTTTAATGGAGGGGTGGAATTAGTTTGAGAAACCAGACTCAAAGGGGTGGAGATTCTTTTGAGGATAGATGGTGGGTCCATGGTAAAGAACATAATTTGCATGCAAATGGTTTCAGGTCCTTGGCATCTCCAGTTAAAAATGATAAGGCAGCACAGGGGATGGGGTCCTGAATCTGACCAATGGACAGGGTACTTACCTCCTCCTCCTGCCATGGAACAACATGATGGCAGGTGACCCATTTCCACCCCTTGTAATACTTGGTCCTTGGAAACCAATGAATTGTCAGTCTTTGCAGAAAGTCCTCTGCAGTCTTTTGAAGCTCCAACAACCAGCTGGTCATAGGGCTTCAAGGTGCCATGCACAGCTCTCTGCAAGCACTGAGAAACAGTTGATTGTTGGGCCTTGCAACGAGCCGCACGGGGTGCTGTGTGCAGGGCTTTGCAGATGCCTCCAAGCAGCAGACCAGCGGTGATGCAACCCTAGTTTCCCTGTTCCAAACTTGACTTTGCATGTGATGTTGGGCGTAGGACAGGTGGGCATGACTTGACTAAAATGACCTCATGGGCCATATGGGGAGGCCTGGTGGACCTAAATATGCCCATGGTCCAGAGCTTCTTTCGCCACTAAGAAAACAGTTGATAGGGAAGCGCTTCCTTTTCCTGAAGCTCTAGAGAGCGTCTGTCAGTCAAAGCAGACACCATGACGAGCCTGATCTGGCACAGAACCTCACCTTCTTCCATAGCTTGATACTCATAGCATCCTTGATGAAGGAAGGCAGAAGCTTGTCCATAGCCCAGGATTGCCTGATCTTTTAAAACAATAATAGATAAAACCTGGAGGTGCTGGAGATTGAACCTGGCGACCTTGTGCATGCAAAGCTGGTACTCTACCCATGGAGCTCTCAACACTTCCAAGTGGCAGACAAGGGATGGAGACAAAAAGTTCAATTCCCTTATAAATTCAAACCTTTTCTAATTTTCACCTTCCAAAGCAGTACTCCAGCCACAACATGGCCATCTTTCAAATATCACACTTCTGCAAATTTTGCAGTGCAGTTATCCAAGTACAAAAAAAGCATAGGTAAAGGTAAAGGGGCCCCTGACCATCAGGTCCAGTCGTGTCCGACTCTGGGGTTGTGGCGCTCATCTCGCTCTATAGGCCGAGGGAGCCAGCGTTTGTCCGCAGACAGCTTCCGGGTCATGTGGCCAGCATGACAAGGCCACTTCTGGCGAACCAGAGCAGTGCACGGAAACACCGTTTACCTTCCCGTCGGAGCGGTCCCTATTTACCTACTTGCACTTTGATGTGCTTTCGAACTGCTAGGTGGGCAGGAGCTGGGACCGAGCAACAGGAGCTCACCCCATTGCAGGGATTCGAACTGCCGACCTTCTGATCAGCAAGCTCTAGACTCTGTGGTTTAACCCACAGTGCCACCTGGGTCCCTGGGTTTGAATAAAAATGCATATATTTGTGAAAATCACATATAAAAATATGTTAGGGTAAATTGCTTTACCAAAAAATGTGATTAGGAGAAATTCACACTAAAATGCTGATGAATTTTCAAGGGACTGAACTTTAGATTGGGGGGGGGGGGAGACCTACACCACCACCACCACTGTCCCATGGTTAAGCTGGCCAGCCAGCTAGCACCTCTCATTTCCGACTCCCGTTGTGTGCCATGCAGTGAAGATTGCGCTCTTGCTCTCTCTAACACACACACAGAGTGTGCTTTTGTTGTTCCCCTTTTGGAGAAGCCACTCTGTGCAAAGCTCAGGGCTCTCCGCTTTCATGCAAGAGCCTGATCGACAGGCCGCCCATCGTGTGCTTGTGTATGTGTGTGTGTTGCATCGCTCTTGACCTTTTGATCAGGGACACAGATACCCAGAGGGAGAATCTCTTAAGTGCCTCACTGTGCACACCTCAATGGGCATGCTGTTCCTGTGCCGAGAGCATGAGCCCCCACCCTCATTTCCTTTCCTCATTTTCTGTCTGCATTGGTGGCCCTTTCTCTACTCTTATTTGCTTCTGTGTGTGCGCGCACGCACACGCACACACGCACACACCTTTTTCTAATGTTTCCATTATGGAATCCCTCTTAGCCAAGGATTCATCTCTGTGAGTGTGTAGTAAATAGTACCATGTATCCTAATCTGGATTAAAAGGGGCTGGATTATCACAACGAGAGCTGTGTAAAAAATGTTTTAAAAAGAATTTATTCAATGCATCTTAAGTTTATTTTTCTAGCCAAAGGCCACGATGGACTTGTAGCAATAGTATTATGAAAATAATACAGAACATTCACCCATAATATGAGCCGCCACCCGTGCTGCTAGAAAGAGAAGTAAAATCCATCTTGATTTCAGATTAAACCTCTGAACAATTTGTAGTGATTTCATCACACTCATTTTTCCTGATTTCTTTTGAAGCCAGCACATTGAGGGCCACTTTGTGTGTTACGATGTTATTACAGTGGTACCTCGGTTTAAGAACAGTACAGTTTAAGAACGATTCGGTTTACAAACTCCGCAAAACCAGAAATAGTGTCCCGGTTTGAGAACTTTACCTTGGTCTAAGAATGGAATGTGAACGGTGGAAGGGCACCGGCAACAGGAGACCTCATCAGGGAAAGCAAGCCTCGGTTTAAGAATGGTTTTGGTTTAAGAACGGACTTCCAGAACGAATTAAGTTTGTAAACTGTGTTGCCATTTCTGCCAGGATATACCTGCATGCTTATGTGAATGAAGGTTTTCAGCAAGCAATCTCTTGGGACTCTATGATGTCTTCCACCTGAAGTTGACTGCAAATACAAAGTCTATCTACGTAAGACACCTTGTAGCAACATCACTTGGAAGCGCAGCTCAGTAAAGGCATTTCTTAAGGAAACTGGTGAGAGTTTGGCCAGATAACTAGTTCAAAGAAATATAAAGAATATGTTTTGATCATGCATAGGGTGGTTGAAATGAACTGCTCCTGAAAGATTGGGGAGGTGGGCGAACAGACTTGTTTATGAAGTTATTGGGAGGAAGTTGCTGTTCACCTTACTTTACCGTATGAGCCACTGGTAAACATTTTTTCCTTTCTTTTAAAAACTTTTGTTTTTAAAAAAACCAGCACCACCCTCTTGGAAATAAGTACATGTCACACACACACACACCCAAAAAATCAGAGAATTTAACCCCCCCCCCAAGGAAGCAGCAGAAAAGCTTTTCGGGAAATGGGAAGAGGACTTTGGTCCAGCCTTAAAATCACAGGCTTCCCTGCGGTTAACACCAGACTTTGAGGTGCTGCTGGATCAGATTCTTTTGAGACCATGTGGTCTGAATGAGATGCCAGGACAGAGTCGGCAGCTTTATAGGAGCAGCTAGAATCCAATTGGGGGGCTTCACTTGACCCTTGACACTTCACTGTAGTACCACCTCTGGCCACCTGCAGGAGTGGCACTGCAACATACCCAAAGGCTGACCAGCAGCTTCTTTGTAGAAAGTGTATGTGTAAAGCTGCTAAAAACACACGCACCCCGGTATTGTGAACTTTCACAATTCCGATCTGATTTTACCGACTGCTAAAAATGTTGCCTATGACAATGATAAGGAACCTCAAGCCCAGGGCAGGATGTGGCCCTCCAGTCCTCTCTATCAGGCCCTCGAGGCCGTCCCCAGACTACATGGAAGGATGAGCAGTTTTCAGTTGAACTTTAGGGTGAACTCTTGAAGTACTTAATGGTAACAGCAGCTCATTCATGGAAGTGATGACTCAGGCACCCTCAAACTGCGGCCCTCCAGATGTTTTGGCCTACAACTCCCATGATCCCTAGCTAACAGGACCAGTGGTTGGGGATGGTGGGAATTGTAGTCCAAAACACCTGGAGGGCCGAAGTTTGGGGATGCCTGGATTACCTGGTTGAGTGCTCTCGCTCACTGGAACCAGTTAGCTTGGGGAAGGGGGTGCTGTCCCTCCCTGGAGGTCTCAGGCAGAAGCCATGTGTTGGGGGTGTCCTGGATTTCCTGCACTGAGCAGGGAGTCAGACTAGGTGGCTTTCAAAGCCCCCCGCATCAGGCGTTCCACTGCTTCATCCTGTGAAGCAGGAAGGCCAGTTCTCAGTGCTTGCTGTGCCAGAGAAATACAGACCTTTTTTCCTGCAAAGAGGATTGTTTAATCTTGGGGATCTTTCTCCACCTAGACCACATCCCAGCAGGCACATCCCAGTGCTTAGGGTCTGTCCTGTCCTGAGTTTGACTACATGGGAAGGAAGATGGAGAAGCCAGAAGCATTTGCCCTCCACAGCAATGGTTCTTTTAAACAAAATGTGCAGCCTGTTGATGAGTGCACTTAACGTTGGGAACCAATAGTCTAAAAACCCCTGCAAGATGTCTTAAAACCAAATGGCAATGTCTGACGACACGAGAATGAGCCCACCACCCACCCACCTCCTCCCCAGGCATGCCTATTATAAGATTCTGTAGGTTTGGGTTATAACATGATGTTGTAAAAGATCAGACTCCCTCTTCTCTGTTTCTTAAAAAACAAAACAAAAAAACTGGCAATGACCCCCCCCTTTTTTTTTACAATAGCCTATGTGAGGCTTTGAGATCCTGCCAGGGTCAATTGTCTAGGGAAGAGTTCCTGCTGGGAAGACTGTGATTTATATCAGCTCACTTGTCAAGGGGCTGAAAGGAGGGGGCCTTTCGCTATTCTGATCAAATGGGAGGCTGGAAAGCTTGAAAAGCCACCCACTGCCATAAACTTGGTCGGATCGCTGAGCCTTGATCAGGCACATTGAGTCCTTTGTTGCAGAGATAGTGCTTTTTGAGTCTCTGTTTTGATGTCCTTTCCCATCCTTGGTGGCACAGGGGAAGGGGGGATGGGGTGGGGGGGCAGTGTACAGGGAAAGACCAACTGCTAAAAGAAGCAGTTGAGGAAGGGCTCCTGTTTAGCAGTAAAGCACCCACCTTTCATGCGCAAGGTGGCCCCTGGGAAATGTTCCTGCCTGAAAACTTGGAAAGCCTCTGCGAGTCAGTGTAGACAATAATGAACTGAATGGACTGACACTCTGACTTAGAGGACGGCATCCCGAGACCCTTGGAAGGATGAGGCTTGCAGGCAAAGATCTGGCTGGATTTGCAGAAGGTTGTTCCAAGGATCTCTTGCTCCTGTACAGAAACTTGCTTGCTGTTGCGGCCGGAGAAAAATATGCTCCAAACCGGAACAAGTGCATCAGGGCATCACTAGAGCTGCTGGACTGAATGTTTGGAAATTTGTATGCTGTTGTTTTTGCAAGCCCATTAGTGTGTGTGTCAGAGAGAGAGAGAGAGAGAGGGAGAGGGAGGCCATCATGTGTTCCCTTGCTTCATTCTTTGCATTTGACGTTTTCATTTGCAAAGTATGTCTCTTTCCTGAGTCTCCCTCCCCCTCTTCATCCCCATCTGATCTCATGGATGGTAATAATCCTGTATTGTTACTGTGGTGACCCTCCCCAGATGGGGGCGAATTGTGGAGAGCTGCCGGGGTGTGTGTTTCAAATCTATCTATTACTGCCCCCAGCAATCTAACCAGTAAAGCTGGTTTACAAATGTGCAGAAAATCCGGTGTTGGCTTTTCTCTTGTGGGCATTAGTGGGCAGCCTGATGAACATTATGGCCCCCTAATTCTTATCTAGGCTGTATTTACTGTGGCTACTTAGTGCAGATGGGAGAGGAGGATTTATTTCCATGATTTTTATTTACAAGGTTTTTAAATTGGGGGCAAAGCCATGTTTGCAGCAAACTTCTCTAACCTCCTCTAACCCTCTATCTCTTGCAGCCCTCTCCAACCCTTTGCAAACCCCTTAACCCTCCCCAACCTATCCAACCCCCCCCTCCAGCCCTTTGCCACCCTCTGCTTTGTGAGGAACTAAATATATGGATTCCTTTGGACCCATGTGTGTGGGTGAACAATAAAAATAAATGGCTGAGTTCCTGGATTCAAAGCACAGAGCTAGCACACAGAGAGCCCCAGTAGCAGGGTATTAAACTCACAAGAATAAGCACCACAGTATAGCTTTAGGAACATAGGTTGTTAGACCTTTCTTATCCCATTCAACTGTGCACAGCAGTTTACCTCTTTCTGCCCCTCTTGCAGACCACACACTGTTAAGTAAGTTTAAAATGCTTTACTTACGGATTCATGGTCTTAGTTATCACATTGTTCCATGCAGCAGCAAAGATAACACAGGGGAAATACTCTAGGGTGGAAAGTACAGCATATAATTCCAAATAAGTGCTGAAAGCTTGGGAGCAAGCTCACATATATCTGTCTTGTTACATGCTGCAGAGAGAGAAAAAGAGGGAAGTAGAAAGGCTTTACTTCCTCTCCAGAGCAGAGGGAGTGTGACCTAGCTGAGTCTATCTAGCAATACAACTCTGTGGTCCTTTACCCCTTCATGGACTAACTAGCCCTATGCTTGCTAGTTGTATTTGACTGCAATCTCCCACATGCATGGTGAACATGGCCAAGCCAGTTGTGATGAAAACTTGCACACATAGACCATATCTATAGCATGCATGTTCACTGGCAGAGGAAGAGGAAGAGGGGGGCGGGGGGAGCACACCACACTTGGCAGTGCAATCCTGGTGGGGTGCCATCGCGGGTGCCCTCCCCACCTGCGCTGGGCACTACGCCCCCGCAGGCGGTGCACCACGCCCCCAGGACGCATGCCACACACCCCGGACATGCACCAGCCACGCGCCCACCTGCTCTCCACCCCCCCCCCGGTGCTGGAGCATGATAATAGATGATATGTTCCACACACATGCAGAATGCATGCAACACACACACACACACACACACACACACACACACACACACACAGCATACACAGACCCTAAAGGGTCACAATACAGTCGTCCCTCCATTTATGACCACAATTCATTCCGGGGAGCTGGTCGCTCCCCAAGCAGGTCGTAAATGGAGAGGGGCTTCTGAGTGTGCATGAAGCTCCGATAGAGCGCTCCGATAGATCTGTGTCCTGCATCTTCTAACGTTCAGCTTCATTGAATGCCCCCAACTTCAAGAATTATGAGAGAGAGAGAAAACTTTATCCTTATCAATTTTCTCAAATACAGAGAAATCATGGCAACTCTATAAGTGTGGAGAAAGGTGGCAAACCTGTGTTGCCACTTTACTACTATATATTGCTTGCAGGGATCCAATTTTCAAAATGTTTCTACAGAAAGATGGAAGGTGAGAGAAGCCACCCCATCCCCCAAATTCCTCAGCAAAGGTTGAAAAGGGATTCAGAGTGTTCTAGCCTATCCTTCCCCTGGTATACTAGCTATTTATATACAGGTATATTCATGTCGGTGTTTGAGGGCCAGCTTTCCATCCTTTAAGTCCTCACTAGCAGTCTGTGTACAGACAACAGTTGACTTTTGCATCTGTTGGCCTGCCAGGTTCCTCTTGTCTTCTCTTCTGGAGAAGCAAAGATCAAGGGGTCCTCAAACATCCCAAGGGCTGTCTTGTGGAGGAAGATTTCTTCTCTGTTATTCTGCCAGGCAGGAAAAAGAAGCAGTGGGCAGAGATTGCAGGGAAGCAGATTTTAGCTAACCATTAAAAGAGAGGTGCTAAGCGGAAGAGCTGTTGCGATGTGGTAATGATAACTGGTTTTGATGGCCTGGAAAACAGGGGTATTAAGCTGATGGAGAATGCCAACTTCACCTCTTGTTTAGCCCCTCCCTCTGACTGGTCAAAATCCCTGATGTGGCTTTGGCGCCCCCTCCCCCACTGTTTGCTCCTGTCAGGAGTTTGTGCAGGAGCCGGGCCCTGGGACCAGCAGGGCTTTGCAGGACTGGGATCCTCTTCGGCTTGTTCTGGAGAGGCAGGGCGTGGCCGCACAGGTGAGGCCACTTGGTATTCGCTGCACCTGGTGGCAAGAGCCGGCAGGGGATATAAGGCCAGCATTTCCCCTCAGCTCTTTGCCACAGCAATGCACTCTCTGCCTCGCTGTGTGTCTCCTTACCTTTTGACCGTGACTTTGTGCTTTGACCCTCGGACTGTGACTTTGTGCTTAGACCTTTGGATTGTGATTTTGTGCTTCAATCTTCGGACTGTGACTTTGTGCTTCGACCCTTGAACTGTGATTTCTTCCCTTGTGCTTCTTGACCCTTGGACCTCAGCTCTCCGGACATTCGTCCTGACGCTCCTTGCTGGGACTTTGCTTGTAAGCAGCCCGGACCGTGACAGCTCCTTCTTTATTTTCCTCATCCTCTTGCTTCTGCGGCTGCCAAACCATCCCAAAACAATCATGGAGGAGCACACACCTTGCACATAGAAGTTTCAATCCCTGACCTCTCTAGTTAGGGTTGGGATTGTTCACTGGCTAAAGCTCTAGAGTGCCATTGCCAGTCAGTATGGATAATCCTGAGTTAAATGTTAATGTGACCCTTATTTCTTATGACCATAAGTGTGTGTGTGTGTGTGTGTGTGTGTGTGTGTGTGAACAAAGAGTGTTTTTGATGAGAAGCTTTTTTAAAACAAACAAACAAACAAAACTTCTTTTTGTTGGGTGGGGAGGGGAGAAGAGATAAACTGAAGCTCAGTCCACCAGTGTGGAGGGTGGGAAGGTCACAAAAAAAGGATGAAGCTTGTGCCATGGGTGTAGGTAGAACATCCAAGGATGAACCACCAATCCTTTCTCCTCCTTCTCAGATGCTTCAGTCACCCAAGCCACCACCTGTCTTTGTACTTCCAGGGAAATGAGCAAGAAAAGGAAACTCAGGGGGTGGGGGCAAATTGGGGGCAAGGAGAGAGAGAGAAACACTGATAAATCACCAGGAAACTGTAATCACTAGGAGAGTATTTGGGATCATTATCCAACGGCCTTTCAACAGAAATGAACTAGGCAATGACAAGTGTGGCTTCCTCTAATTATTTCCCCCACACTCGATTCTCTCACCCTCCCACCGCCACCCTTTCAAGTATCAAATAAACAATTTCTCTTCTTTCAATTTAGAGCTGTCCATCTCTGGGCATGGCTTCTGAGCATCCCTGTCAAGTTTATTAGTGGGGGGGGATCCACCCAAGGGAACCTCCTCTTCCTCCTCCCCCCTTTCTGACTTACTTTTAAAACGTGGTTGCTTACGTACAAGGAAAACACCCTCCAAAATGGCAGGAACGTTCATCAGAATGCAGGGAGGGCACAATTCGGGCCCACACCGCCAACTTCAGCAGGGATGGGAAACCAGGAGTGGGCTGCCCTATTTGCATATGGCTTCAGTATTGTCTCTCAGTCCTCGTTTCTCCATGCTAAACACACATACAGTGGTGCCTCGCAAGACGAATTTAATTCATTCCGCGAGTCAATTCGTTTTGTGAAAAATTCGTCTTGCGAATCGTGATTTCCCATAGGAATGCATTGAAATTTCTTTTTTTGGCCATAGGAACGCATTAATTAAATTTCAATGCATTCCTATGGGAAACCGCGATTCGCAGGACAAATTTTTCACAAAACAAATTCGTCTTGCGAGTCACCAGCAGATCGCAAGACGCATTCGTCTTGTGAAAAATTCGTCTTGCAGGGCATTCGTCTTGTGAGGTACCACTGTATTCATTTAACCTTTCCTGAGAGCCCTGGCCTCTGTTCCTATGTTTTCACACCTATAAGGCACCCCATGACCTTTCAGGTATCATTCACATCTTGCAAAAAGTGCTGCAACTCTGTTGAAATCTGGACTCTTGATGTATACTGTGGTTGACATTTGAGCCATGTTTTTGTGGTGCACAAGAGAATGTGAATTAGCCCTTGGAATGAATTTGAACAGCAGCCAATCAAGACTTCTTCACGATCGCCAGACCCATATACATATATATATATATATATATATATATATATATATATATATATAATCTCTGCCCTGCATTCCCTGATATCCACCCCCTTCATATTCTGATGGGCAACATCTGCGGTAAGCAATATCTAGGTCAGCCAACTACACGTCTGACCAGATGTTAGGTAACATATTGCTTCCTCTCTTTGGAGTGAAAAAGTTGCAGAGGCCTAAAGGATGCTAGGAGCTCTTTTGGGAGGCAGCCAAATGAGACAGAGGATCGGGAAGCTGCTGAAATAAAGTGCTCTTTGGGCCATGGCACCAAGTGAGCCCAAGAGGAACTGCCACTCCTGGTATAGCTGCAGGCTTCGGCCAAAGAGGTGGTGGAGGAAATTTCACCTCTCTTGTGGCTGGGATCTTCTGAAATGCAATGCTTTTAAAAAAGGTGGGGGGATTGATATTACACTTGGAGGGTTCGTCCAAGATATTCCATTTCATACATGGGGGAGTCAAGGGGGTCTTCCTTGAATCTCAACTGCGCTTCTCCTTTTCATACCAAGTGGGCTGCAGGAGTACTTCAACATGGAACCTGCGAATGGCACACTGCCTAGTTGTGAGGTGGGGAAATCATAGAATTGTAGAGTTGGAAGGGACCCCAAGGGTCATCTAATCCAACCCCCTGCAATGCAGGAATCTCCGCTAACACATCCGTGACTGATGATCATCGAACCTGTTTAAAAACCTCTAATGAAAGAGACTCCACAACCTCCCGAGGGAGACTGTTCCAGTGTCAAACGGCTCTTACTATCAGAAAGTTATTCCTGAATCTCCTTTCTTGTAACTTGAAGCCATTGGTTAGAGTTCTGCCCTCCAGAGCAGGAGAAAACAAGCTTACGCCATCTTCTGTGTGACAGCCCTTCAGATATTTGAAGATGGCTATCATAGTTTCCTCTTTTCCAGGCTAAACCTTTACAGTTCCTTCAGACGCTCCTCAAAAGACTTAATTTCCAGACCCTTGGTCATCTTGGTTGCCCTCCTCTGCACACATTCCAGCTTGTCAAAATCCTTCTTAAATTGTGGTGCCCAGAATTGGACACAGTATTCCAAGTGTGGTCTGGCCAAGGCAAGGATACAGTGTCCTTAACAAACTACAGCTCCCAAAATTCTTTGGAAAAGCCATGTCTGTTTAAAGTGAAATGACAGGGCTTTAAATGTATGGTGTGAATGTGACCACAACCCTAATGTTAATTCAACCAGCTTTCATAGATGGGGTGGGGCATCACCTTGATCATTGCCTCAGGCAACAAAACATCTTGGACAGGCCCTGCTTACTGATGGTAAGAAGATCTTGGTCTGATCAGGGCCTGGATGGGAGACAACATGGGGACAATTGAGCTCTATGGTGGAAGCAAGGTGTGAATATAGCAACAGCAATGGTTGTTGTTGTTTAGTCGTGTCCGACTCTTCGTGATCCCATGGACCATAGCACACCAGGCACTCCTGTCTTGCACTGCCTCCCGCAGTTTGGTCAAACTCATGTTCGTAGCTTCAAGAACACTGTCCAACCATCTCGTCCTCTGTCGTCCCCTTCTCCTAGTGCCCTCAATCTTTCCCAACAGCAATGGTAACAACAACAAAAACCTGAGCTTTGGGCAACTCCCTGTTCCTGAGCACTTAGGGTAGCAATTTGCCCTATTCTACCAATCTTGCTGCCGTGAGCTGGCCTTGAATATGCCTCCGCTCCCGTCTTAACAGTCTTCATTAACCTAGCCTGGCTTCTTGAGGCTGCAAAATGTGATTTCCAAGAGGAGTGTATTAAGGAAAGTGCTGGGAACAAAGCAGCAGGATATTTATTCAGCTCTTCCATCCTTAATGGGCTAATGCAATGTTTGCTTTTTCTGTGCCCTGTTAGGAGGGAAAAAAGACAGTAAAAAATAAATAGGAATAAATAAATAAAAAGCTTGTGTCAAAAACATTAGGGCTAATCAAGAGAACTGTTGAGGAGGCACTGTTAGAGATGTTGGTAGCTCCCTCTTGTTCAGAGTGCTCTTATTTATTTGCTAGGAAAAGCCTAGTGGGGTGTGTAAGAATACAGAGGAGTGGGGAAGAGATGAATTGGTTTTAAGCAGGGAGGGTACCAGAGGTAGTCATGGCTAGGCCACCTGGCAACACCCATCACAGCCTTGCAGCTGCCCTTCCTGAGCAACGACAGGTGTGAGAAATTGAAGCAGTTACTCCTTTTGGCAATAGCTTCCTGGCAGGGGTGTTACTGCCATTTACCTGCGGATGGAAGGGGACAGTGAGGGCAGGCTCAGGGTTGGGTGGGCATACCGGTGGAAGCACTGGATAAGCTCTGCTGGTGCCACCACTCCTGCAAAGAGGCACCCCAGCCTCTGGGCAATTGTGCAGATTAGGCCCAGAGGGAGATGGGTAAGCAAATGAGCTATAGAGCTTTGGAAGCAAGGTAGCTTGGCCACCCACACTCTCCCCAAAAAACCCTTCCCCTTCCCCTGACAGGTGGACTTGAACCTGATTGACAGGTGGACTTGAACTGCAAAGAATGATCCTGCTGAAATCAGGTCTTGCAGTCATCTTCTTTACCTGCCCCACATCTCATGCAATATGGCATCAGGTGCAGGGTAGACGAGCAGGGCTTGGGGAAAATGACATCTCAGGCTCATTCAGGTTCCCCATGCCTAGTCTACACTAACTGGCAGCAGCTGACCAGGATTTTCACAATACAGTGGTACCTCGCAAGACGAATGCCCTGCAAGATGAATTTTTCGCAAGACGAATGCATCTTGCGATCTGATGGTGACTCGCAAGACAAATTCGTTTTGCAAAAAATTCATCTTGCAAATCGCGGTTTCCCATAGGAATGCATTGAAATTTAATTAATGTGTTCCTATGGGCAAAAAAAGAAATTTCAATGCATTCCTATGGGAAACCGCAATTTGCAAGACGAATTTTTCGCGAGACGAATTGACTCGCAAATTTTTCGCAAAATGAATTGACTCGCAGAATGAATTAAATTCGTCTTGCGAGGCATCACTGTGCCTGGATATACCCGGGGTTTAACCTGGCACTGTCATGCAGGAGAGCTTTTGCCCTGTAGGTGTTTCTAAACCACAACTCCTATTGAGCAAATGTAGCCAGTGAACAGGGATTAAAGGAGTTATAGTTCAGCAACATCTGGCGGACCAAAGGTCCTCCACATCTGACCTACGTGCAAAACCAATACACTGTCCCTGAGCTGTGGCCCTGAAAGGGGAGTTCCATAGTCAAGACACCACCCAAAAGGCTCTGTCTGTGGCATCCAGTAGCCAGCCCCCTTGTCTCAGTTGTGGGAGGGGGCACCCACATGCACGTCCCTGGTGATTGCTTGAATACCCAGGCAGGATTGTATTTACATTATAAATGATCATGATGTTGGTGGTAGTTCAGACTCAGAATTCTTGAGCTATAACTATCAGCCTCTCAAATTGGCTAGAATAACAAAACCTTTGGATTGGACAAGGCCTCATAGAAATAATAGAAGCTTGACCTTTTGCCCTTGACTAGTCAACAGAGCAGTACTTTCACCCCACTGTATAACCTCTTTTTTATATTAAAAACTAATCAGCAAAATGCCACACACATTTAAAATGTGACCTTGCATTTCTGAAGCATATGTGTTTGAATCTGAAACTTTAGTCCTCTCGAAAGAAAGAAAAAACCCAACCTCTTTGAACTTTCCTTTATTTGCTCTGTTCCACAGATGTGGTTAAATTGCTCCATTCTCTTCTCCTCCATTACACAAACTCTGAGCCAGATCTCAATCCAAGCCTGGAAACATATTGGTTTAATCTTGATATTGATTAAGCGAGGGTTGGGTGTTTGGGCTTTTTATTTTATTTTAAGAAAAGTGTTTCAAGATGCTTACATAGGCAATGTCAGAAATGGCTGGAAAATAATGTGGGGAAGTGTGTGTGTGTGTGTGTGTAAGGATCTGAGCACATTTTTTTAAAAAAGGTTAGATGGTTGAATTTTAAGCAGCCTTGCCCGTTAGCTCACCATTGTAAGACCTGGCATGGTCAGGTTTCTGTGGCTAAAAGACAGGCTTGGTGTTGTCACAGAAGGGCTTGTTGGCAGTCTTGACCCCTGCCCTGCAGATTTCTGGACCATTTTCAGCTTTGCAAAGCAAAAGCAAGCCTCTAGCCCAAGGATAGCCAACATTTTGCTCTCCATATGTTTTGAACTCCAGTTCCCATCAGCCCTAGCCAGCATGGCCAGTGGCCAGGAATGATGGGAGTTGTAGGTTATAAGATCTGGAGTGCACAAGGTATTTTGTTTGAAGAAATAAGGGAAGCCATGTGTCAGAGGGTCGTCGTGGCTACTCTAGAGTAACTCAGCTTGAGTCCAGTTTGTCTTTAATGACTTTTATTGTGCATGGTATTTACAGTGCAGAGATAGCTTAAAACATGACCTCTCAGTCCGAACCAGAATCCGGCAATGGCGTACGTCTGTTCCTACGCCAGCAAAGTAGCGGGGCATCCCAAAACGCCTCCCCCTTGACCTGCATCACGGTGCTCTCCTTAACTCTTGCGCCGGAAGGAGCGATGCCCTCTCAGCCTCCTCCTGGTCAAAGCGGTGGAATGGCTCTCCGGCATCCTGGAGCCCTTGCCTACATCTCTCCTCCCCTGAGCTTTCCCATCGTTCCGCACACTGGCTGCTCTCTCCCTCCGAGTCTCTCCCTTCCCCCCTGGCTGCTTCAGACCCACTGCTGCTCCCTGTGCTTGGCGAGGTGGATGTTAGGATGATGGGGGCTGGCTCCCTGTAGGGAGTCACCCTTACACCATGTTAGAAGGCTTCACTTAATTGCTCAATGAGAAGCGAACAGGAAGGTTTTTTTTTACACTGAGTCAGACCATTGGTCCACCTAGTCCAGTATTGTCTACCACTGAGCCTCTGGGGCTTGCCAATCGTAAAGTAAGCAGTTCGAATCCCCATGACAGGGTGAGCTCCCCTTGCTCTGTCTCAGCTCCTGCCAACCTAGCAGTTTGAAAGCCTACCACGAGTAGATAAATAGGTACTGCTGCGGTGGGAAGGTAAACGGCATTTCCATGCGCCCTGGCTTCCGTCATGGTGTCCTGTTGTGCCAGAAGCAGTTTAATCATGCTAGCCACATGACCCAGAAAGCTGTCTGCAGACAAACACTGGCTCCCTTGGCCTGAATGTGGAATTCGGCCCCATAATCGAATTGCACTGGACTTAACCATCCAGGGGTCGTTTACCTTTGCTTCAGCCTTTACTCTGACTGGCAGTGGCTTTCTGAGAGGAGCTCTTTGCAGTTCTTCCTGGAGACACCAGAGACTGAGCCAGTGGAGGTTGGTGCCCATTGGGACTGGCAGGTCAGAAGGCTGATCAACAGATGGTGGAGCCACAGCCAATAATAGACAGAACCAACTACTTCTAGTTGACCTCCTTCCTGGTGAGTTCTGTAAAGGCAACAGTGAGATGAAGGAGGAGGAAAATAAAGTAATCTGACAGCTAGTGCTACTCCCTAGACTAGCCGTAAGGAAGCTGGCAGGTGGGGGCTGGCTGAGGGTAATAATAATAATAATAATAATAATAATAATAATAATAATAAATAAATAAATAAATAATACCCCGCCCATCTGGCCGGGTTCCCCCCAGCCACTCTGGGCGGCTTCCAACAAAATATCAAAATACAGAATTCCATCAAAGATTAAAAGCTTCCCTAAACAGGGCTGCCTTAAGATGCCTTCTAAAGGTCTGGTAATTGTTCTCTTTGACCTCTGGTGGGAGGGCATTCCACAGGGTGGGTGCCACTACCGAGAAGGCCCTCTGCCTGGGTCTCTGTAACTTGGCTTCTCGTAGCGAGGGAACCACCAGAAGGCCCTCGGTGCTGGACCTCAGTGTCTGGGCAGAATGATGGGGGTGGAGACGCTCCTTCAGGTATACTGGACCGAGGCCGTTTAGAGCTTTAAAGGTCAGCACCAACACTTTGAATTGTGCTCGGAAACATACTGGGAGCCAATGTAGGTCTTTCAGGACCGGTGTTATGTGGTCTCGGCGGCTGCTCCCAGTCACCAGTCTAGCTGCCAGGTAGACAGGCTAATTGACCAGCCTCCACTGGTTTGAATCTGGGACCTTTTGCATGCTAAGCAGATGTTCCACCACAGATGCCCTGCCACTGAGCTGTGGTCAAGTCCTGCCTACCATTGTTCTGGCCATCGAATACAGAGGCATATAAATTGTAATAATCTAGAGCAGGCAAACACAAACACTCACACCCGCAGTAGTGTGTTCCAGGACAGCCAGAACCAGTATGATCAAAGCCAAAACCACTGTCATTGATGAAAACCACAGATGAATGGTTTTTCAGAAATTCACCACATACTCTGATTGGCGTAGATATCCAAGAAGAGATGCTAGAACAGAATTAAATGGAGAATGCCTCTCTGCTGTTTGAATTCTCTTGTGTTGATGGTTTGTGTGTTTGAATGTTCATGCCTGTGATTTCCTGGGGATTTGAGGCTTGTTTGGGGTAAATTTTGATATGGAAACCTGAACAGTTAGATGGGGTGGGATTGGGGGGGGGCAGGCATAAAAACTGCAAGGGACACTCAAGCAGCTCCCCCTGGTGGCCCATTGTCAAAGTGCAGACAGTTCCTGGCTCTGAGGGGAGTCGACTGCTTACTTGCCAACATTAAAATCGCAAGAGTGAGGCTTCAACAGCAATTTCATCTATTGGCAAAGATGAGGCAGTATGTAGACAAGCTTATATTCACCCACAGAACCTGGGCAGGAAGATCCAGTAATGGAGTTCAGTAGCTTAAGTAAAGGTGGGTAAAGATAAAGGACCCCTGGGCAAAATAAAAAAATTCCTTCAGTAGCACCTTAAAGACCAACTAAGTTTATATTTTGGTATGAGCTTTCGTGTGCATGCACACTTCTTCAGATGTGTGTATCTGAAGAAGTGTGCATGCACACGAAAGCTCATACCAAAATATAAACTTAGTCGGTCTTTAAGGTGCTACTGAAGGAATTTTTTTATTTTGCTTCGACTCAAACCAACACGGCTACCTACCTGTAACTAGACCCCTGGGCAGTTTATGTCCACCAAAGGCGACTATGGGGTGTGGTGCTCATCTTGCTTTCAGGCCAAGGGAGCCGGTGTTTGTCCACAGACTGCTTTCTGGGCCATGTGGCCTGCATGACTAAACCGCTTCTGGTGCAACGAGACATGGTGACGGAAACCAGAGGGCACGAAAACGCCATTTACCTTCCTGCCACAGCGGTACCTATTTATCTACTTGCACTTTGGCATGCTTTCGAACTGCTAGGTTGGCAGGAGTTGGGACAGAGCAATGGGAGCTCACCCCGTTGCGGGGATTTGAACTGCCGACCTTCTGATCGGCAAGCCCAAGAGGCTCAGTGGATTAAACCACAGTGCCACCCTTGTTCCTAGTAGCTTAAGTGGGAGTAAGTTGGGACTTCCTCCAAATGAGAACAGTTGATTGCAGTGATGAGGGAGCCTATGGCTTTCTTGACCTTGTTGGACCCCCAACTCCCATCAGCTCCAGCCAGCATGATTAAAGAAAAGCCATGCTGGATCAAACCAAAGGTCCATCTAGTCCAGCACCCATTTCTCATAGAGGACAACCAGATGCCTCAATGGGAAGCCACCCAGGCATTCAGTCCCTGAGCTTTTTGGTTTCCCACATCTGGTTTACACTGATTTGACTGTGGCTTTGTAGAGCTCCAGACAGGGATATTTATATCAGTCTACCTGGTGATGCGAGAGATTGGAACAGGGATCTTCTGCACGCAAAACATACTCTCATGGAAGATAAGACTACCAATGAGCTACAATGGCTCATAGCTGCCAAGTCTCCCGTATTCCCTGGGAAATCCCCGTTTTTCCAGCTGTTCCTAGCTGAAAAAACGGATTTTTTTGTTTTCCCCCCGGTTTATTCTGGCGCTGCCGCCATTTTGGAACTGGGTGGAGCATGCTCAGAAGCAACTTTTGATGCTGCTCTGCCCAGTTCCAAAATGGCTGCAGTGCGACTTCTGGCGCGGTGGCCATTTTGGAACTGGGCAAAGCAGCATCAAAAGTCACTTCTGAGCATGCTCCGCCCAGTTCCAAAATGGCGGCAGTGCTACTTCCAGTCTGCTGCTTCCGCCCGGTCCCTTATTTCTCCAACAGCAACTTGGCAGGTATGCAATGGCTATGCTTTGCCCCCACAGTCGGTGGTAGTAATGCTTCTGAATACCAGCTGCTGGGAACCACAGGAGGACAGAGAGCTCTTGTGCTTGAGTCATGCTTTCAGGGTTCCCATAGGCATCTGGTTGGCCAATGTGAGAACAGGATACTGGATTAGATGGGCCACAAGCCTGTTCCCGCAAGCTTATCCTATGTTATTATGCCCTGTCACCGAGCTGTATCTCTCTGGAGGGAGAAGATCCTTCTTCAAAGGGCTTTCATGAACCATCAAGGCACTCTGGAAGCACCGTGTGTGGCAGTTCCTTTCGTAATCTCCCAAATGGTTAAAAAAAAGCGAAGCTGAAAGATTGCCTGAGCCAGTGTTTCCCTTTACCTGCATTGCTGCAGCCACAGTAAATGGGAACAGACGCTTTAGCTCTGAGCATCTCTGCTTTCAATTCAGCCTGAGCAGGCATGCTATGAAATGAGATCACCGTTGGCGGGAACAATGGGAAGGGAGAAACGTTCTACAAAGGATCATGTTTGAAAACACTAAATAAATGACTACCTTCTGTTCAGTAATCAGAAAAAGAAGGCCCGGCCCACTTTGGGCATATCTTGGGATTTTTTTTATTTTTTTATTTTGCTAAGTTCCAAGAAAGAAAATTAGGTCATTCCACATCTAAGGCCATTGTTTGCATTGAAATTGTGCTTAGGTTTCGCCCAGATCTGATGTTCTTGGTATTCCAGATTGAACCCCCTGTGATGGTGGCTGTGGTGTGAAGTTCCACGACTCCGTCTCTGGCAGTGGTGCTTGGTGCCCATTGAGGCTTCTGGGGCAGAATTGGGAGCCCCAATAACAGGTGGAGCTGGAGCCAATGACAAGCAGAGCCAACTTGTTCCAGATTTGTCCCCGCTCCCCATCCTCCTTCTCCTTGCTGAGTTCTACAAGAGTAAGATTAAGTAGGAAGAGGAAGCTGGCACCCCCAGCACTGGCTGTTAAGTACAGAGGCAAAACTGAGGTTGACCACTTGCCCTAACAAGCCAGCCTCCACTGCAGTAGGACTCTTCAATCTGACAACCTCTTTTAAAACAAACAAGTAGACCAGTGGGTGGAGCCAAGCTTCTTTTTTGGTGCTCCAGAAGGGAGGATTGGACAACAAGAGAAGATTCCAACTAAACGTTAGGAAGAACTTTCTGATGGTAAGAGCTGCTCAACAGTGGATGGGCTCTCCTTCATTGTGGGTTTTTCTGTCAGGGATTCTTTTGCTGTAATTCATGCATCAACAGTAGTATAATAATAGTAAGGTCCGTTAGGTCCAGCCGCGGATGACTCTGGGGTTGCTGTGCTCATCTCACTTTATTAGCTGAGGGAGCCGGCGTTTGTTTGCAGACAGCTTCCGGGTCATGTGGCCAGCATGACTAAGCCACTTCTGGCGAACCAGAGCAGCACACGGAAATGCCATTTACCTTCCCACCTATTTATCTGCTTGCACTTTGACGTTCTTTCGAACTGCTAGGTTGGCAGGAGCAGGGACCAAGCAACAGGAGCTCACCCCATCGTGGGGATTCGAACCGCTGACCTTCTGATCGGCAAGCTCTAGGCTCTGTTTTAGACCACAGTGCCACCCGCATCCCTATAATAGTAATTAGCTAAGATCAAGTGTAAATGCTTTGTGTGTGTAAATGTTTCAGGTCCAACATCTTGGCCATTAAGATGTGGCTCTTAAGAGGTGTGGAAAGGCCATAGTTCAGTGGTAGAACAAACATCTGTTCTGTATTCAGAAGACCTCTGGTTCAATCCCTAGTATCTCCAGGTGGGGCTGGGAAGATCCCCTGCCTGAAAACCTGGAAAGCCCCTGCTAGTCAGTGTAGATCGGGGTGGCCAATTCCCAAGAGACTGCGATCTTCTCACAGAGTTAAAAACTGGCAGTGATCTAACCCCTTTTGGGGGGTTTAGGTCAAAGTTGTTGAGTTTTTCTTAGGAAGGAAAGCCCTGTTTTTTGGGGTGCAGGGCAAAATGTTGAGCTTTTTTAGGAGAGCCAAAGTTGTCGAGCTTCTTTGGGGAGCCAACAATCTACCTGTTGGATGTGCCTGGTGTAGATGGTATGGAGCTAAATGACCCAAAGGTCAGACTTGGTATATGGAAGCTTCCTATGTATTTCCCTGTGTGTTGCAAAATTGGAAGGGTTACTCCATTCCCATCCTCATAATAGTTCAACAACAACAATCTTTATTACGGTCCATAGACCCATCAATTCGTTACCAAGCGATACACAGCTGGGACACCCCGCCCTCAAACCACTCAGACATCTTACTCAAATTCGGAATAGGAAACATTAGTTCTTGTGACCACCGATAAAAACTTTGCCACTGCTAGTGTTCTGGCATTTGACCGGTCTTCCAATAGGAACCTGATATAGAAATCCTCTGATTTTCCTGGGAGCAAGGCTAGCAGGGGTGAAATCACTTCAGCCCTAGCTTGCTCAAACTTCCCACAGTGCAGCACAATGTGTTTTATAGAATCTACATCATGGGTGCACGAGCACAGTCTTTCCTGGTAGGGTACTCCTCTCATCCTGCCCTCCAGCACTGCAGAGGGGAATACATTCAGTCTTGCTTTTGTGAACAGCCTTCGGTAGTTTGGCACTGTCAAGTTTTGAATATAGGCTGCTGGCTTAAAGACATGCCCATATTGTACTCCTACTGCCAATGGACTGCAGATCGCAAGTGATTGATGTCGTAGATCACTGTGTGAATTATCCCAAAGTCTTTGCTTTAAGGTCTTTAGGGCACCTTCATATCCCAGGCAATAGAGTTGGGTGGGTGACAGACCTAAAGCAGTGGCTTTTCTCGCCATGGTTTTCTGCCATTGGCTGATGTATTCCTCATTGTTCAGGTATTTATACAGTCCCTCCCCAAGTTCAAATGCTACAATCTTGAGCCAATGTTTTAGTGCAGCCCACCATGCCTTTGTTGAAATTGGGCTTTCACCCGTTTCTAGCAGGAGTATGGAATTTCGCACACAATTGGGCACCTGAAGCAAGGATCGAATAAATTGTGCTTGGAAGCCATCTAGCTTAGGCAGGTCCCCATTCTGCCAGACATTTGCTGCATACAGGATTTGGGGGACAGTTTTTGCATTGAATACTTTTAGAGCTGCCGGTACATACTTGCCGCCCTTTGTATGGAAGAATCGGAGTATGGCTAGTTTTGTAATCTCCGCCTTTTGAAGGGAGGTTTGCCAGTGGTACTTCCATGATCTTGTATGGTGGAATGTTAGTCCTAAATAGCTGAAATGTTTAATCTGTTCAAGTTCATGGCCATCCAGCGACCAGTTTAACCGGGAAAAGCTTCTTTCAAATACTAAGATTTTTGATTTTTCATAATTTATTGTTAAGCCATTTCCAAGACAATATTCAGAAAATTTCATCAACAGGTGTTTCAAACCCGGTCTGGTGCGTGAAATTATGGCCGCGTCATCAGCATAAAGCAGCAAGGGGGTCCTTCTTATACCTATTTTTGGAAGGTGACCATCTGCGTCCATTAGGCACTCTTCTAGATCATTTAGGAATAAGCAAAACAATGTTGGGGCCAGGACACAACCCTGTCGAACCCCCCTACTCATTTCGATATTATTTGATAGCTGTCCCTGCTGACCGCATCGGACCTGCAGTTTGGTTCCGTTATATAGGGCTTTTATAAGAAAGAGGAGACGCTTGTCCTGTATTATCTGATCTAACTTGGTCCACAAATGGGATCTGGGGACAGAATCGAATGCTGACTTCAGATCCATAAATGCCACAAAGAGCTTGCCCTGAAGCGGCCTGGTATATTTTTCGGCTAGGAAAGACAGCATTAGGCAGTGGTCTGTGGTTGAGTGATTCTCTCGATAGGCTGCCTGGGCTTCAGATAGGATGTTATATTCATTAAGAAAAGTTGTCAGTTTATTACTTAGGAAGCAGGCATACAACAATGAAACAATGAAATAAGGTCAGGTTTGCTTAAAAATGAGGACCAAGTGAAATTCCCCTCATTCCTTCTAGGGAAGGATCTCTGTCCCCTTGATCACTTCTGTGGCCCCTTAATTTCCCCCCTCCAGTTTTGCAGTATTGTTTTTGAGGTGGAGCAATTAGACTAGTGCAAAGTATTTAAGACGTGGGCACACCATCAATTTGTACTAAGGAATTATGATTCTGGAAAAGAGGTTAGGGGGCAGATGCAAGAGGCCCCTTGACTTGACCTGCCGTGAGGGTCAACAGGGCACCAAGTTCTAGAAAAGCAACTTATTTCATTGAGCTGCAGGTTAGCAATTCCCATATCTGATAGATCCAGACAGATTATTATTATTTTTAAGCATTGGACAGGATGCAAAACAACCTTCAGCCTTTCCTTTCTTAGGCTGTGATGAAGTGCAATGTTAAGCAGCAGAGGAGGGGGAAACAGTTCTGAAGAATCTATCCTCTCCCCCCATCCCCTAACCTGGTTTTAATTATTCCCTTTTTATGAGCTCAGTTCCAAAGTCAGACATCAATTGGGAGGCCCCCTCTTCTGAAGTTTTCCCGTTCTGCTGGGTGCTTGGAAGAAAGAGGGCGGGTGGGGGGGGGGGAGAAATGACTCTTCTGTATGTTAATCAGGAGCTGGTAATGGAAACCAGCCCAGAGATGTTGACTTAGTCTGGTTCTTTGCCAAGAGAAAGGTGAAAGTTCAGGCATCAGCTCAGGTTGCCAAGGCTCGTTCTAAGGGGTGGATCAGGGGTGGCAGAGTCTGGGAGGTGGGGGGGGGGGAATGCCTGTTAATAGTTTCTCATTAAGAGCTGCTGTGTTATGTTTCAACTACAATTCTTTTGGGTTTCAACTACAAAACATATTATTATTATTATTATTATTATTATTATTATTATTATTATTATTAAATGTGATACCAAAGAGAATGACAGGTTTAGCAGTAAATAAAAGGACTGCAATGAATAATTGGCAGAATTGGCACTGGGAGGCACAAACGGCCATTGAACAGCATCCCAGATACTTGGTCCTGTGGGTGCAACTTGTGGCTTTGATGCTCAGCCACAAACATGGTGCCACAGGGAGTTGGCCGCAGGCTGGGGCACACAGGCCGACTGCTGCAGATTTTACTCCAGGGTACGCTGCCCCAACATTTGTAAATATTGGAATGTAATCTATGAAGACCCAGGTGGCGCTCTGGTTAAACCACTGAGCCTAGGGCTTGCTGATCAGAAGGTCGGCGGTTCGAATCCCTGTGACGGGGTGAGCTCCTGTTGCTTGGTCCCAGCTCCTGCCAACCTAGCAGTTCGAAAGCACGTCAAAATGCAAGTAGATAAATAGGAACCGCTACAGCGGGAAGGTAAACGGCGTTTCCATGTGCTGCTCTGGTTTGCCAGAAGCGGCTTTGTCATGCTGGCCACATGACCTGGAAGCTATACGCCGGCTCCCTCGGCCAATAATGTGAGATGAGCGCGCAACCCCAGAGTCGGTCACGACTGGACCTAATGGTCAGGGGTCCCTTTACCTTTACCTAATCTATGAAGAACTTTAAAAACTGTTAAAATATACATTTAGGGAAAAAAACAGAAATATTTTTGTTAAACATAATACCAGAAGACATTAAAACAACAAAAAAAGGACACTGCTAATGTATGGGAGAGTTGCAGCAAGAGTCTTAGTGGCTAGAAATTGGAAAAGTAAACGTTTACCCAGCATAACAGATTGGCAGATTTTAATGTTAGAGTACCTATAGTTGGTGAAAACAACAGGAAGAATAAGAGAATAAATGAGACAAAAGACACAGAAGGAATAGAGGATGTTTAAAGAATATTTAACGAATAATGGTATATCTGAAACCCAAATAGCAGATCTAGGCTGAACCTGGTACAAATAATAAGAAATGAAAAGGCAAGCAGATAGTTATAATTGTGCGATAAAATAATGAAAACACAAATTACAGAGAGAATAATTGGAAGCATTGTTTTTATGGTTGTATTTTGTTTTTTGCATCTTTTTTTCTTTCTTTAATTTTTGCGTGTATCTTTTTTCTTTATCTTGCTTTTGTATTTTAAAGTATTAAAACAATAAAGAATTTATTATTATTATTTTAAAAGATTTTTACTCCAGGGTAAATGGATTCTTTCCCACCTTCACTACAGTCTAGAATGTGAATTGTCTTTGCTGCTGGAAACTCCCTGCTTAGGGATTTTATGCCTCAAGAGTGCTTTGTTAGCGGGGGAGCTCTGTTTTCATGGCTACTGATTTTAAGGCAGTGTTTGCATCTGGCAAAACGGTGCCATTGTGGCATAGCACTGAGCCACAGAGCTTTAGTTCAGTGGTGTGGTGTCCTGAGGGGGTGTGTGTCAAAGTGTCAGGATCTCCTACTCTCGAGTAGGACCCTGGTAGAGACACATGCCCGGCTGGCATGTTCTCTCCCTCCTGGTAGATCATTCGGGAGCTTCACAAGCTTTCTCCAGCCCCAACATCACACCGACTGATGCCTTGGAGACATCAGCACACTTATGGATCCGCAGAGTTTGCGCAATTGCGTAGCAGAACTCAATAGCACAGCATTTGGCTAATCTACTTTTATTTACATATAAACACGCACAGAGCACTGCAAGATGGCTCCCTCTCCCTCTAACATCAGACAGCAAAGAGAAAAAAACAAAGGGCAACAGTCCCACTTCAGGAACACAGGAACACAAACATCCTGTCTTCGTCACGTCCCACTCTGTGGAATGTAAACACAAATACAGTCATGTGATAGACAACAATCCCACGAATGCAAACACAGGGAATGAATCTCCAACACAAAGATCCAATACTATTTCAGTAGAGGGTCCCGGTTTCCAGCGTCCTAGAGCTGCTCAATGAGTATGAAGCAGGAAGTGTTTAGCCCAGGGGTTCCCAAATTAAGGCCCGGGGGCCAGATGCGGCCCAATCACCTTCTAAATCCAGCCCGTGGACAGTCCGGGAATCAGCATGTTTTTACATGAGTAGAATGTGTACTTTTATTTAAAATGCATCTCTGGGTGCATTCTAGAAGATACTAGAATGTTCCAAGCCATTTGCCCATATATGTGCACAAAAAATATGTGCTCTACCTGAAAGTCAACAAATGGAGATCTGTATTGATTGTTGAAATGCATCCCTAATTATCGTTATTGTATAATTAGAAGAATATTGTATAATCTTAGAAAGTTGTATATTCTTAGAAGGGGTGTGGCACTGCATCCTGGCTTATGTGACTCTCAAAAGGGGATGAGAAAAAAATGTGAAGGAGAATATCTATCAATGGCTAGCCCAAACTGCTAAATAGGACCACTATCTTAAAGGCATGGGTGGGGTGGGGATGAACAGCAGGCAGAGTGTTGGCTTCCATGCTCCATAGGTTTGCATTTTCTGTGATGCAGGATGTTGGATTTAGGGTGCATCCTTTGTTCTAAAAAAAGATGGCGTTCCTATTTAGGAGATCTGAGTTTTTATAAGGCTGGATTGTGCCTAGTCCAGGGATCAGCAAACCATTTCAGCAGGGGGGCAGTTCACTGCCCCTCAGACCTTGTAGGGGGGGGGCAGACTATATTTTGGAGGCGGGGAAATGAACAAATTCCTATGCCCCACAAATAACCCAGAGATGCATTTTAAATAAAAGGACATATTCTGCTCATG
The DNA here is from genome assembly GCF_963506605.1 of Zootoca vivipara. Lineage (NCBI taxonomy): Eukaryota > Metazoa > Chordata > Lepidosauria > Squamata > Lacertidae > Zootoca > Zootoca vivipara. The sequence continues at coordinate 6,298,976 of NC_083292.1, forward strand.
TAAAAAGATGCTGATTCCCGGACCGTCCGTGGGTTTGATTTAGAATGCGATTGGGCCAGATCCGGGGCCCGGGCCTTAGTTTGCCTACCCATGGCCTAGGAGTCAGTCCCCTTAAGCTAGCTGGAGCTCTGATACAGTAGCCTTATTATGACACCCACAACTCTAAGTTAGTAGCTGCAGTACCTCCTTCTGGCCAGCAGCATTGGTGACACCCAAGTGCAGTGGACAGTGCAACAGCAGCAGCAGCTCCCTCTTGTGGCCAGCTGCAAAAAATGCCACAGAAAAGGAGGGCACAAAAGCCTGGTTTCCAATTCTCTGCCTGGAGATCTTTGAAGACGTGGAGCTTTTTGCTGGAAGCAACTTCAAGTATAGCCGGTGTTGGTATTTCCATGATGGCAATGGCAGGGTCATGGTCCTTGCTTCTGATTAAAATGGGTTCTATTTTTATACTGCCTCTGAGCTATTAATTCAGCAGAGCAATCCATTAATGGTGGTGGCCCTAATTGAAAGGGGGAGAAAAATGCATTGCCATTAAGGAAAGAAAGGGGGGGAATGTCATCGGATCCAGGATTTGCCTCCCCCCTCTCTCCTCCCCCTCTTTAATTAGCTGGCCTAACACAAAGAAAAAAATGCAATAAAAGAGCAGCCTGACAGGGGAAACCTCAGAACAATGCAGCCCTAATTAGGAAACGTCTGCATTATTTCTCTCCCCCACCCATCCCTATATCATAAAGGCATGACCTATTTTATTTGTATTAACTTGATGTAGCATATAAAGGAGACATAAACAGCAGTGGCGCTGAGCATCACTCTGATGGAGCTTCCCCTGCTCTCAACCTGCAGGTCTCCTTAATCACAGGTGACAAGCTATTGTCCTACAACCATGCAAGGCTGGTGCTCGCTCAGAGGGATACATTTTCCTGTGGGTGGATCTCTCATTGATTCTGGAGCAGTGGTGGCCGGTGATTGTTGGAACTGGTAGGGTGGGCGGTAGGAAGGCCAGCTGGAGGTGGAGTCAGTGAGAGGCAGAGCCAAATAATTCCACTTTCATCCCCATCCTCCTCCCTTCTGAGTTCTACAAGGACAACATGGAGACTAAGGAGGAGGAAGAAGCTGGCAGCTGGAGCTAACCCTAGGAGTGGTTGTAGGTAAGAAGGCAGGCAGGTGGGGGCTAGGTGAGAAGGTTGGTGGGGCAGTATGTCATGTACCCTGGTGGGCCAGCCTCCACTGCCTTTATATTTGCAATACGTCCTGGGTGGCAGTGGCTCTAGGCTTCCTTATTGTCACCTTTGTAGAATCATAGAGTTGGAAGAGACCACAAGGGCCATCCAGTCCAAGCCCCTGCCAAACAGGAATTACCATTAGTTGGCCCTGTCTGCCACTGGCTCTGGTGCTGGCTGCGGTTGGGCCCCCTGCCTTCCACCCCACAAGTCCCAATGTGCACCAGCCTCCACTGGGTTCTCCTTGGCATAAAGTGGCTTCTTTTGTGCATAAGCCCACCTTTAAGAGAGGAGTTTGGTGGAAGAGAAGCAGAAACGGATGAGTCCAAGGGTGGCTGATGTCTGTGCCACTGGCCACAGCAATCAGAAAGTGAAGGGCCTGCCTCTCAATGTTAGGATATGTGCTTTGCATGCAGAAGGTCCTGGGTTCAATTCTTGACATCACCAGTTAAAAGGCATATGAGATTGAAAGGCTGGGAAAGAGCTTTGCTAATGCAATGGAGAAGTCAGTATTGGTCTAGGTGGACTAATGGCTCTAGTCCTTTCAACGAAGATGCCAGGGATTGGACCCGGAGTCTTCTAAAGACAAAGCATGTCATCTGTCACTGGGATGCAGACCCATCACTTTCTTATTGTCAGCGCCTGCTTGCCTTGAGCACCTCAACTCCTGTTTTCCTCCCATGTTTCAATAAGAGAAACGTCTGGTCTACCAATGAGCTATGATTCTTCCCATAGGTAGTTTTTTGCAGGGGTAGTGAATCTGTAGCCCCCCCCCCCCCGATGCTGTTGGAGCCCAGCTCTCATCATCCTAGTTGGGCTTATGGGAATTGGAGTGCAGCAACATCTAGAGCAGTAGTCTTCAACCTTTTCAGACCTGGAACCCACTTTTAAACCAAACATGTAATTGAAGACCCATTTTTTAACCTGTTACCATATATTTGCATTGTGTTAGTGCTGCTTTTTCAATCCACCTTGGATCAGGTCATGACCCACTAGTGGAGACCAGTGATCTAGAGGGTCACAGAGCTTCTCAGTTCAAGCTCTGGAGTCCCTTGGAGCAATCTACTCATTCAATGTGATTCTGTTGTTCAGACGCACGAGATCCTATTGCAGTGAAGCTTTGGTCGTACCAGTGTTGACCCTCAAAAGAATTATGAAGGACGTGTGGAAATTTAAGTGTTGAGAGTGGAGGGTTGTTTTCTGTTCATTCTTCTTAAATGCCCTTTAATGTCTAATGGTGGGAGGAGGCTGGACTGACCATTACCATCTTAGAAAAGTATCATGGATTGATTTAATGTTCCATGACAGGCCGCTGACTCTGATTTATGCATTGCAAGGAGAATTTGGCCTTTTACTCCAGATATCCATTTATTTATTCTTACTCTGGATATACTCGTGCCCTTTCATCCCACTAGCCTGTCTTTCTCTTCACCTCCTGGCTAATTCTCACAAACGATGTGTAAGCTGGCTCTAGACCTTGTGGGATTCTTGTGATTGAAACCTGTGAACGTCTCCTATCCTGCCGGTCGATGACCTTACAGAGGCTGCCTCCTGATGGAGGATGCCGTAAAGGTTGGTGAAGGTTATGTTGAAAGCAAACAAAGAAATAAAGCACATTGACTCTTACAGGGCTGACCTGACCGCTTGACTGATCTTGGTGAAATTAATGGACACATTTAAATGTGTTAAAACAGATGGGAAGTTTGAGGCATCTGAATTAGGTCCTTCACACATATACACACACCTATTGACTGTCCAGGGTCTGTCCTTTTTTGAAATGGATCTGTATTTGATAGGACTGAGCAAAAAGTGTGTGTTGTGTGTGTGTCTATTTGCAGGGATTCCAAGGGTGCAGGAAGTAAAGCTCACAGACACTCCCCAGTCTCCTCACTGCTGCTGTATGCATAATCATAAATGTCACAGTACATCCCTGATATGCAGTGATTCATCTCTGTAATATATGAAATCTGATTTCGACTTTGTCAGATGAGACCTCTTATTTCCGCTGGTACAAATGCCCATGGAATCCTGGGCATGATCTGGGGAAATTCAGCCTGGAGCAAAGGTCAGCCAGTGGCAGGAAGCATGAAGCAAATAACACAGCACTGGTTCAAGGTAGCTGGTCAAACTTGGGCATTTCAGGACCCAGGAGAGCTCTCCAAAACAGCAGGAGTTTTCCCCCGATAAACTGCAAAACTCTGTTGAGTCCTTATATCTATAAGATGATGAGTACCAAAACTTTACCCTCCTACTGAGGTTGCGTAGAATTTAAAGGTACCATTTGAATGCCCTTTCTTTTGCCATCTCCAACAGGACAGGTAATAATAATAATAATAATAATAATAATAATAATAATAATAATAATAATAATAATATTGTGCTATTGTGTTCATTCTTGTGTTGCCACCCTCCAAATCTCTCATGGAGGAGGCATGTCAGATGATGATTACAGGGTCTGTTCATATGGAGAGAGGTGGTCCTTAAGGTACTGCAGTCCTGAGCTGCTTAAGGTTTTATAGGTCAAAACCAGCACTTTGAATTGGGCCAGGAAACTAATCGGCAGCCAGTGTAGTCGGGCCAGAATTGGCATTATATGCTCAAACCGTCTTGCCCTGGTGAGCAACCTGGCCGCTTAATTTCGCACCAGCTGAAGTTTCTGAACCATCTTCAGAGGCAGCCCTGTATATAAAACATTGTAGTAATCTAACCAAGGGGTTACCCTAGCATAGACAACAAACATTAGGCTACCCCTGTCTAGAGAGGGATGCAGCTGGGCCACTGCCGTGTTTCTCCTAAAATAAGCCATACCCCGAAAAGAAGCCACTTAAAAATAATAAAAAAGACATCCCCTGAAAATAAGCCAGCGTCTGTTTTTTTAAAAGGGAAAATAAATATAAGACGGTGTCTTATTTTTGGAGAAACACGGTAGCCAAAACTGGTGGAAGTCACTCTGTGCCACTGAGGCTACCTGAGCCTTAAGCAACAGTAATGGATCCAGAAGTAGCCCCAAAATATGTACCCATTCCTTCAGAGGGAGTGTAACCCCATCAGGAGCAGGCAACTTCCCATCTGTCTGGTCTAGGAAACTTGGATCAATGTCTTAGCTAAAGCCTAGCCATGTTTGTTATACTCTGCCATAATTTGCCTGCTTCCAGTTTGCCTGCTTGGGACACTATACTGGATTCACCAATAAACCATGACCTCCAGCCATGGTAACAGTTTGAGTTCTAAGTCCTTGGGGGAGATAAGGACACCACCACTGAAGAAAAGCTCCGATCATCAGAAATGTCACAAGGTTGGGTTACAATGAGACCTTTCAAATTCTTTGCAAACATGGTGTGGCATTCAATGCTACTCCTACTCAGAGCAGACTTATTGAAAGTAATGGGCACAACTAACTTAGAATCTTAGAATCATAGAATCATAGAGTTGGAAGAGACCACAAGGGCCATCCAGTTCAACCCCCTGCCAAGCAGGAAACACCATCAAAGCATTCTTGACATATGCCTGTCAAGCCTCTGCTTAAAGACCTCCAAAGAAGGAGACTCCACCACACTCCTTGGTAGCAAATTCCACTGCCGAACAGCTCCCACTGTCAGGAAGTTCTTCCTAATGTTTAGGTGGAATCTTCTTTCTTGTAGTTTGAATCCATTGCTCCGTGTCCGCTTCTCTGGAGCAGCAGAAAACAATCTTTCTCCCTCCTCCATATGGCATCCTTTCATATATTTGAACATGGCTATCATATCACCTACCATATCAACTTAGCTGAATTAACTTGATCAGGTCTACTCAGTAGGAATTAACTGACGGCTACCCATTGGAACTTGCAAGTGGACTACATTTCAGAATGTCGTCATATCTCTGTAGGGCACATTTAATCCCACCTTCCCGCACCCCCCAACAAAACTATTTTGGTCACTGCATTTGGGTTACCTTTGTGTAGAGCTTATTTCCGCACAAAGGGCTCACGTGGCTTTGTCCACAGATTTCCAGCGTTTGATCTGTGTCGGTAAAGGCTCCCGAAACATTGACGGATGGTGAAGCATCCCTGCAGGGGAGGGTGAAAATAGAAAATCCCCTTTATTACAGGGGTTGCAATTTTCGCTTCACGGCAGCGGGCCGGTAATAAGCACCCATCCAAGATATATTAGAGTCTAGCCCAGAGGAATTTAATAAAAAGGTCTTCAGGATGCTTAGACTTCATGGCTCTGTCTGGGCCCTGCTTGATATCTCATCCGTGACCTCTGTGCAATCAGGGTTAAGTAAGGATCATGCTGTGCCTAAGCCTTTAAATGAAAAGGTCTGATTAACTGTCAAGAATATCTACCGTCAGGAACCTTTGGCTTTTTATGGGCCTACCCTGTGTGGTAAACCATGACAACTGCAGCATCTCCCTGGGCCTCTGACACAGGGAGAAACACAGGTAAACTTAGTGATATGAACCTTGAGCTACAAGGTAAAGGTAAATGCATTGGCAACATGATTAAAATAGCTACAGAACAAATTTTAAGCTAATGATGGCTTACCTTACAATCAAAATTTTTGATCACTTTCCTAATATGAAGGACCATCTTGGGGGGGGGGGGAATCCTGACTTTGTTTTTCAAAATGAGAAGTATGTGGCTGAAATTGGTTCTGTTATTCTGGAGTAAGAAAAAAGATTTGGCGACTTCCAAAAAATTGAATTAATTGCAGAGTACATGTCATTTCCATTCAAATCTGATTTGGACATTAAAAAATTGCTGTCACTATCAGTACAAATTACTGTGCCTCTGACACAGGGAGAGCTATAGAGGTCTTTGTGTTTCCATTGGAATCTGATGGCTAGAACTTTGGGTTTTTAAATTGGAGGTGGACATGGATTCAGCAGGTGTAGAAGTAACTGTGCATTGTTTTGAATCCTATCCTTAGGGGTGTGGTGTTGTTGCTTTTGTGAGAGTGGTGGTGTCATACAGGTGCTGGGTTCAGGATTCAAATTCCTGAGGATGTAGGCTTTACCATTCAGTTTTTTAAAAAATAAAATAAAATAAATAACCATAATCCTTATGTTTGTGACGAAATGCTAGAAATTGTGGGGGCGTTGTTTACTCAAATCCCAGAAGCCAAGAGAGGTTGCTGATTAAGGTGTCCAGTGGTTCCTGGGGACAGGTGTGTGAATTTCAGCATCCCGCAGCTCCCTATGTCTAGCAAAAGCAAAATATATACTGTATTCTAATTTTTTAAAAAAAATGTATTTATTAAATATTTTCTCAAACAGCAAAACATACAAAAATACAAAACACACTAAGAAAATTACAAAACATTAAAAAGAAAAAAACAAGAATACAAAGAAAGAAAAAATACAAAAATGCAAAAACAAAAATTCTAACTATAACCCTTATTTCCAATCTATTGACTTTCTCATTCCACCTCCTTCTGCGATTCTTTACATATCCTCCGTAGTAAACTCTAAATCTTGTATAAATTCTAATTATTACTTTAACTATACCTTAATTCTTTAATCTTTTATATCTTATCCTTTTATATTCTATCTAGATCTTACTTCTTAATTAAATTGTCCTTAACTTCTATCAACACTTACTTCACACCATTGTATTATCTACAACCTCTATTTTATCTCCCTCACTTCCACTAATTCTAATCTATTATACGTTTATTCTTTAAATAAATTTTAAATTTCTTCCGATCTTCTTCCGCTGCTACTTCACTCCGATCCCGGAGTCTCCCGGTCAGCTCAGACAGTTCCATAAATTCTATCAACTTCTTCTGCCATTCATCCACTGTTGTGTATTCTATTCTTGTTCAATTGCTATTACTATTTCCTATTGCATTTTCTGGCTCTTAATGGCAGTTTGCTCATTTGGAAGGAGCAAATCCTGCCACCTATCTCTCCAACATGAATTAAATATGAAGGTCCATCACCTTAAATTAACATTCTGGAGTGGTGGTACTCATTGCTATTTTCCTATCCCTGCCTCATCAGAAGAAAGTACGTACCTCCCTTTATTGCTTTTCACTTGCTGGCATCCCACCTAGTTCCATGTTTGTACAAAGGCAGATGAGTGCTGATGCGTTTGCGCTGCAGTGCCTTGGTAGAATATTGATGAATCTGCCAGTCTTTTCAATGGTGGTGGAATTGAGAATTTGCGACCTGTAAATCATAGAATTAAGTTTTTTAGCGGGTTATTAAACAGCTAAAATTTTCTCTTTAAAAAGAATGCAAAAAAACGAGCAAAGCTAAGCCCCTGAGATGTCAAGATCCACATCTCAGTGATAGAGCACCTACTTTGCAAGCAGAAGGCCCCAGGTTCAATCCTTGGCATCTCCAGGTAGAACCGGGGGGGGGGGACTCTCTTCCGGAAACCCTGGAGAGCCACTGCCAGTCAGTGTAGACAATACTGTGAGCAAAATGGACCAATGAAACGACAGCTCCCTATGTTCTGTCACTGCCATCTGTGTGGTGTGCTGGGAAGGTGAGAAGGAGGGATGAGGTGGCAGCAAGGTGGGCAAGGTTCAAACACACCAGCAGGAGTGCCGCATTGGCTTTGCCGGTGTGTTTGCACTATGCCGCCCTTTGCTTCTTCCCCTCTTCCTCCTGGTATGTCACTGTGACAATGGGGATTGGGGGGGGGCGGGCAGAGAAGCAGTGCCACCCTGGCCCAACCACTACAAGTGAGATCCTTGTAGCTCTCTGTGCCTCTGCAAGTTCCCAGCATTGCTAGTCTCTAATAGCAACCATGCTCCAAAATGCAAGACTATGATGAATCCAGTTCATTTCAGCTCAATAATATTTTGCCTGAAGGTAGATTTGGGTCAGAATAAAAGATTCAGGACAGACAACAGAAAGAGGTTTCACATGGGGCATAGCTAAACGATGGAATTTGCTCCTGCTAAATGTAGCAATGGCCACCAACTTGAACAGCTTTAAAAGAGGATTAGACTAATTAATGGAGTAGGAGGTTTTTAATGGCTATCTGCCATGATGGCTATGTTTTACCTATGCTATTGGGGGCAGCGTGTTTCCGAATACCATTTGGTGGTGATCACAAGTGAGGAGAATGCTGTTATGTTCAGGTCTTGCTTGCAGGCTTCCCATAGGCATCTGGTTGGCTGCTGTGAAAACAAGATGCTGGGCTAGATAGACCTTTGATCTGATCCAGCAGGGCCCTTCTTATGTTCAGACAAAGGAAAGTTATTTATCACATTGGGGATTTTTAAATCAAATCTGCTGCCACAGGATATAGTGATAACCCCTGGCTTTGATCGTTGAAATGGGAGATTGGATGAATTCAGGAAGGAAGAGGTACGTTCAAGGAGGGTACAGAGCACAGTATGGTCTGGAGAGAGAACCCGTTGCCTCAAGAGAGTCCAGGGGGCCAGATAGAGGTCTGCACTTGGCCCCTGGGCATGATGTTCCCTACTCCTGATACTTCTCCACTCCTGAGACACTGATTGATAAAACTTAATTTACAGCCATAACTGCATCTGGTCTGGAGAAATCCCAGATCCCAAACTGAATTGGGCTAATCTGGGATTTGTCCAGAGTTGGTTGAGGCAGCCCTGGGTTGCACTGGACGGGGTCAGAGCCACCCAGAGTGCTCTGGATCTGTCAAGGAGGGGATATGAAACATGTGGTGGGGAGGGGAGACAGAGAATGAGAGGTGATGTAGTCCAGGAATCTCTCCCCACCCCCACCCCCACGACAGTCAACCTTAGCATGTTGCAAGGTCCCCAATTCCGTTCAGGCCTCAGATCATGTTGGGCATGGAGTGATTCTGTTTGAATTAGGACCCAATCAAGGTCATGAAATCGGGGCCCCGAACCAAACTGGAGCTTTCTTGCACAAACCTGAATCACAGCTAACTGGGCATTGTCTCGTCTGACCCATCTTGTTCTTTGTTTTTTTTGCCTCCTTCTTTGCCAACAGTGACCATTGGCCGTGGGGCCTCGGACAATGTTCAGAAGTTTTCCTCTCTGCCAACATATCTACCTGTAAGATATCAGATCTCCAGCACCGAGAGTTCGTTTTTCCTCAAAGAAACTAACCAGGAATTCATGCGGAACTCCAGTTTGCAATCTCGGATGGAGACCTTCTTCACTTACAAAGCCAAGAAGACCCCCGTGATCAATACTAGTTATGGGCCCTTCTCTGTGGAACAGGCTGTGCCCCAGGACCTGCTGCCGACCTCTAGCTTTTTTGGATCCCCCAACAAATTTACGTTCAATTGGAAGCTGAAAGCGTACATCATGAGTGAGAAGGTCTATTTGACCAGGCCCAAAGTCCAAGTTCTTTTTTACATTGTGGGAAGAGATTGGGATGACTACAGCATGACGGAGCAGCTGCCTTGCATGCGAGTCTTTGCCTTTCGGGAAACGCGGGAGGTTCGGGGCAGCTGCAGGTTGAAGGGTCACCTGGGCTTGTGTGTGGCTGACCTGGAACTTCAGCCCACCTGGTTTAGCCCAGCGACGGTTGTCACCGGCCGCAAAAAAGCACCCAATCAGTCTGAAGGGAGCTCAGTGGAGCTTTACTACACCATTCAGCCTGCAGATGAGAAAGCAGAGTGTACTTCGGAAGACCTTCGGAAGGGGAACGCCATCCGCCCAGGGAAGGAAGGGTCAGGGGAAACCATGTCCCACTTGCAGCGAATTGGTTCCGTCACTCTCTACAGGACCCCGGAGAGCTCTCAGCTGACAGAGCTGTGGCTGGACAGCAATGTCGTCATTTGGTTGCCAGCGAAACCCATCAGACAAGGAGAGGTTGTGAGCGCTTTGGTGACGGTCACCAACAACATCACCGTGGACCAATTCATCCTGAGGTATAATGAGTTTGCATGTCTTTTCTGTGTTGTGTTTGCTGGGTGCGATTGGTGGGTGCGTTGACTTAGATGGCTTTTCAGCTGACTGCTCTTTGCTGACACTGGCAAGCTTAGATTGGGGGAAAGGCAGTAGCTCAGTGGCGGAGTATCTGCTTTGCATGCAGAAGGTCCCAGGTTCAATCCTTGGAATATCCAGGTAGGACTGGGAATGTGCTTCGTCTGAAACCCAGAAAGCCACTGCCAGTCAGTGGAGACAGTGCAGCAGAGCTACATGGACCAATGGCCTGACTCTGCACGAAGCAGCTTCCTAGGTTTCCGCATCCCAGATGAAAGAACTTTAACCGAAAATATTGGGCAAGCTTTATTTATGTATTTTCCCTTTGATTTCTATGCTTTACAGTCAAGGGATATTTGTGATAAAGGTCACAACTGCTTTTCCTGAGCTTTAGGCAACTGAAGGTTTCCCCAAGGATTCCACACATGAACATATTTATGTCTCAAGCTTATATGAATTACATTAATGCAGGACTGATCGTAGTGGAGAGCGGGGAAATAGCTTTTGGGGGCCAGATAGCCCTCCAGAGGCTAGAAACAGAAAATAATTCCTAAAAGAGAGTTGAAGGGTTATGATCTTGCTATTGTTGCTTCCAGTTTGTAGACTGGAAGGGCCAGTTAGTGAGTTGGCACACCTGAATCTTGACCAGTGGCTGTGGTGTCTAGCCCCAAAACCCTGATGTAGGTGAATACGAATGCAGCTCTGGGGCATTTTTCAGAGCAGGAGTAAAGACATCTTCTGCTGGAATGCTTGGGTAACTGATGGGCTTCGCCTGCTCTGTTGACCAAATGAGGTGATAACAAGGCTTTCAAGTTTGTTTGTGACAGCTTAGCATTGAAGGCGGCAGTGAAAGAGGGGGAAATGATCAAGCAGAGGTTGGATATGACTTTCCCTTTCTTTGAAGGTGTACCTGGTTCCTACTAATGGTTTAAATGATTGCACTTCTTTGCAAGGTTGTTTTCATTCCTAATTAAAAGCAAACAATTTCATTTCTGGATTCAGGTAGGTAGCCGTGTTGGTCTGACGCAGTAGAAATATATATATATAAAATAAATAAAAATGTCCAGTGGCACCTTAGAGCCCAACTAAGTTTGTTCTTGGTATGAGCTTCTGTGTGCATGCACACTCATGATGACACTAATAAATTGGGTGTTGTGGTATATACTGTATGTGTGTGTGGATATATAGATAGGGGAGGGAGAGCTTCCTGCATTTCGGACTCTCCTTGGGGGCATAGTCATAGGAGCTATCATGACAAGCACCTCCAAAATAAGCACCTTCAAAATTTACCATTATGTCACTGCCCTGGGGCCAGTTACTAGAACAGGTATTTGAGCCAGAATCTGAAGTTCATTAGCCAGGAATGCTGCTCCACTGACTGTGAAGATTAGAAGGCCATTTTTAATTTTATTGTTTATTTTATTTATTGCATTTATATGCAAGCTTTTTTCACCAAGCAGCTCAAGGTGACGTACATGGTTTTACCATTCAATTAATCTCCACAACAATGTAGACTGAGAGGCAGTGACTGGCTCAAACACACCGACCAATGAGCTTCGTGACCAAGCAGGGGCTTGTTGCCGCACTGGGCAGTTGCTAGACCACTCCTATTGCCTAACCCAGTGTTTCCCAACCTTGTGCCTCCAGATGTTTTGGGACTACAACTCCCATCATCTCTAGCTAGCAAGACCAGTGGTCAGGAATGATGGGAATTGTAGTCCGAAAACAGCTGGAGGCACAAGGTTGGGAAACACTGGCCTAACCATGCACCATACGTTAATTTGTCACCGTTCCCAGTACTCTTATCAGCACCAAGTGACCAAGTTTGGACACTGCTGTTTACATTTTCCATAATGTCCCTAATGAAGCATTGCTACAGGCTGAGGACATTGCAGGGGGTTGGGCTTGATGACTCTTTGGGTCCCTTCCAATCCTACAGTTCAATGAGTTTATGATGGGGAAATAAAAAAAAAGGTGGTTCTCTGCCACCCAGTAGTCATCTCCAGCTGCTTGATGTAAAACTGCCAATATCTGACTGAAATAATGTGCGCAGGGGGGAGGCAGCAATCTGGGAAGTGATCCACCTGCAAGAAAGGAAATTCCAACTAAACATTAGGAAGAGTGTTCTGACAGTAAGAGCTGTTTTGCAGTGGAACAGGCTCCCTCGGGAGGTGGTGGACTCTCCTTCCTTGGAGGTTTTTAGGTAGAGCTTGGATGGCCATCTGTCATGGGTGCCTTAGCTGAGATTCCTGCATTGCAGGGGCTTGGACCAGAAGACCCTTGGGGTACCTTCCAACTCTATGATACTATAATTCTATGACTGACATCAGTCCTGGTCCCTGCTTCAAACCCAGTTCAAGACCCTTTGACACAGACACATTGGAAGAGGAAGCGCTATAGCTCAGAGGCAGAGCATCTGCTTTGCATGCAGAAGGTCCCCAGTTCAATCCTTGGTACCTCCAAGGTAAGACTAGGGAGGACGCATAGTCTGAAACTACAACTAATCCAGAATGCGGCAGCTAGACTGGTGACTGGGAGCAGCCGCCGAGACCACATAACACCGGCCTTGAAATATCTACATTGGCTCCCAGTACGTTTCCGAGCACAATTCAAAGTGTTGGTGCTGACCTTTAAAGCCCTAAATGGCCTCGGTCCAGTGTACCTGAAGGAGCGTCTCCACCCCCATCATTCTGCCCGGACACTGAGGTCCAGCACCAAGGGCCTTCTGGCGGTTCCCTCGTTGCGAGAAGCCAAGTTGCAGGGGACTAGGCAGAGGGCCTTCTTGGTGGTGGCGCCTACCCTGTGGAACGCCCTCCCAACAGATGTCAAAAAGGAAAACAATGACCAGACTTTTAGAAGACATCTGAAGGCAGCCCTGTTCAGGGAGGCTTTTAATGTTTAATAGATTATTGTGTTTTATTCTTCTGTTGGAAGCTGCCCAGAGTGGCTGGGGAGACCCGGCCAGATGGGCGGGGTATAAATAATATATTATTATTATTATTATTATTATTATTATTATTATTATTATTATTATTATTAAATCCTAGGAAACCAGTCCAGGTGGTCTGACCTTGTAAAAGGCAATTTCCTATGTTCCCATATCAGGTTTTAAGTTGGATATTTATTTGGGGAAGAGCCATTGCTCCATGATAGATCATCTGCTGTGCACAGTGTCCATTTCAGTTTCTGGCATCTTGAAGTTGGGCTGGAAAGGACCCCTGTCTGAAAGCCTCAAGAGCTGCTGCCTATCAGTGTGGACAGTACTGAGCTAGGTAGACCCATCACCTGGCTCAATACAAGGCAGATTCCTATGTTTGTCCTGCTATAAGGTAAAGGTAAAGGGACCCCTGACCGTTAGGTCCAGTTGTGACCGACTCTGGGGTTGCGCGCTCATCTCGCATTATTGGCCGAGGGAGCCGGCGTATAGCTTCCAGGTCATGTGGCCAGCATGACAAAGCCGCTTCTGGCAAACCAGAGCAGCACATGGAAACACCGTTTACCTTCCCGCTGTAGCGGTTCCTATTTATCTACTTGCATTTTGATGCGCTTTCGAACTGCTAGGTTGGCAGGAGCTGGGACCAAGCAACGGGAGCTCACCCCGTCACAGGGATTCGAACCGCCGACCTTCTGATCAGCAAGCCCTAGTCTCAGTGGTTTAACCACAGCACCACCTGGGTCCTTGTCCTGCTATAACCTGAGGTCAAATCAGGGCTGCAGGTTTGTAAAATACTCAAAGAAGCCTTGTAAGACCTGCTCCGCAACATCACAGAAAAGAATCCATGTGTGCACAACCGCATATCACTTTCAGCTCTTGGGGGAAGTATTATTCAACCTTGTAAAAAATATGGGGGAAGGAAAGGAAACTGATTGTCCTGGAAGCAGCTTTGGTTAAGTTGATGAGATAATCTGTGTGACACCTGCCAGCTGAGTGGAACATCTGAGGCTGATTGTGTAGACTTCTGCTGCAACCTTTAGAAATGGTGCAGTGAAACTGTTTATCAAGTGTAAAATCAGAGCCGCGTTGAGGAGGAAGTCTATTAGAATAGAATAAGAACTAAAGATTGGATAACGTAAGTCCATGTGCAGATACTTGCGGATTTATGGATATATGTTTATCATTTATTTTGTGTTTTCTTTCGTAGTTTGTTTTCTAATTGTCATATGTGTATGTGCTGTAATAATAAGTTAATAAAAAGCATTTACACAAACACACAACAAAATAAAGGGCGCAATGGGAGACTGGACTAAACATTGTGCTGCTGTTACATCGGCATCCTAAAACGGACATTGCTCTAGTTTTTTACTCCTTATCTGGCATTCCCTCAGTCTGCTCCCCATGAATACAGGTGGTGGTGGGGAATTCATTTCAGTCCGCGCTGAAAGGAGAACCTCCTTAATTTTCACTTCCTGAAGCAATATGCAAATCGACATGCAGCCACCCTTTGAAAAGCACGCTTCTTCCAATTTTGCTGTGGAGTTTTCCAGCCAAGTGATGTATTTTTTAAAAAAATGCATTTACTAGGATAAAGTGTGCCTTTAAAAATGTTCATGTTAGTGAGCATGTCAAAGGAAAAAAAGTGTTTATCAGTCACTTTTCACAGTAAAAAGTCTCAGTGCAACTTGAGAAGGTAAAACACAATATATAAAAGCAATCTAAAGCCAGGGATGGGGGAGGTCACAATGCGTTTGTTCATTCTTCATGGAAATTTGCACAAAAATGATGATGAATTTTCATGAAGGCTTTTTTTAAAACAAAAGCAAACAAACCAGAAATAAATTGCCAGCTGATATGCAAATGTGGAGAACTGAATTTAAAATTGTAAAGATGAGAAAATTAGAAGAATGGTGAGATAAGTATAAATACTATATTTTACATGTATTCGATCCAAACTTCTGTGGCAAGAGGAGGGTTTTCTCCCAGTTGAAAGCAACTACAGTAGAATCTCGGTTTTCGAATGTAATCTGTTCCGGAAGACCGTTCAACTTCCGAAACGTTCGAAAACCGAGGACCAATGGGCGGTTGGAAAAATCCATTGAAAAAATTGAAGAAAAAAAACATGCAGTGGAAGCCGTTCGACTTTCGGGGCGCATTCAAAAAAGGAAGCAATTACTTCTGGGTTTCCGGCGTTCGGTTTCCGAATTATTGAACAGAGACGTTAGAGAACCGAGGTTCCACTGTATTTGTCTCGCTCCTGTCATACAAAAGAAGACCAACTCTTTGTGCTTGAAATTCAGGTAGATATCATTTCCCAAGACAGCAGGTCTTACATGAGATTAGATACAAGATGTTGTCCTGTAATGGCTGATGACAGTGAAAAAAAAATAGGTAGATGAACCAATGGCCTGACTTGGTAGAAGGTAGATTCCTATGTCCCTATTGCATTCTTCCCTTCATTCAGATCCACGAGGACTAGAATCTCACTTTATCTTCATAGGAAGCTTCACAGCTCAGTGACAGACCATGTAATTTGCATGCAAGAGGTCCCAGGCTCAATTCCCGGCATCTAAGAAAGGGAAAGTCTTCTGTTTGAAACCCTGGAGAGGCACTGCCAGTCAGTGTAGACAGTACTGAACTGGATGAACCAATGACATTACGTTCTTGTGTTTCACTCCATGCGAGGCACAAAAAATGAGTCTGCTCGAAGAAAGGCTTTGCTGAACGCAGCAGCAATGGGCATTCTCCCTTTGGAAATGCAGAACCTAACCTGCTGTTTTCGTCTGCCTCTAGGATTAATCAGAATGCATGGCCTCTTAGTCAGATAGAAAACAGATGTAAAGAAAAAATGTGGTGTTCTTGATACTAGCAAAGCTGAAGCTTAAATGTAGGTGGTGAGAGAGCAGGAGAGGGAGAGGGAATACTACCACTTTATAGAATACTCTGCTTCAGGGATTTGTTGTTGTTTAGTTGTTTAGTCGTGTCCGACTCTTCGTGACCCCATGGACCAGAGCACGCCAGGCACTCCTGTCTTCCACTGCCTCCTGCAGTTTGGTCAAACTCATGTTCGTAGCTTCGAGAACACTGTCCAACCATCTCATCCTCTGTCGTCCCCTTCTCCTAATGCCCTCCATCTTTCCCAACATCAGGGTCTTTTCCAAGGATTCTTCTCTTCTCATGAGGTGGCCAAAGTATTGGAGCCTCAGCTTCACGATCTGTCCTTCCAGTGCGCACTCAGGGCTGATTTCCTTCAGAATGGATAGGTTTGATCTTCTTGCAGTCCATGGGACTCTCAAGAGTCTCCTCCAGCACCATAATTCAAAAGCATCAATTCTTTGGCGATCAGACTTCTTTATGGTCCAGCTCTCACTTCCATACATCACTACTGGGATGATGTATGCATGAGCCTCAGGGATAGTGAACATTAAACTCAGGGCCAAAGGCAGCATTCTAGCCTCTCCATCTGTCCCTTGGGACTGTCTCCAGGCCACCCTCTTCACTAACCTTGTTTTACTTCCTCTTTGGGTTCTTTTGCCTGGCTCATACCAGTCCTGGGCGATGTATCAATACATCACCTAGGCCAGTTTAGTGCAAAAGGCAGCCTGAATGGATGTTGTTTTCTGTGGGAAGCTGCATTTGGGGTGTGAAGGAAACAAATGCATGGCAGAATCCTAATAAATTAAAAAGTTGGTTGTTCCTACTGGGTAATTAGCAAGAATAAAAACCTCACTCCAAATAAGTATTGTATTTAACTAATTAATCTCTTTAAGCCATGGATGAAACTCGGGCACTAAATAATAAGAATAAATCACTACGAGGTGAAAGGTAAAGGTAAAGGTCCCCTGGATGGTTAAGTCCAGTCAAAGGCAACTATGGGGTCTGGCGCTCACCTCGCTTTCAGGCCAAGGGAGCCAGGGTTTATCCACAGACAGCTTTCCGGGCCATGTGGCCAGCAGGACTAAACCGCTTCTGGCACAAAAGAACACCATGATGGAAACCAGAGCACACAGAAACGCTATTTACCTTCCCGCTGCAGCAGTGGTGCTGTGGTCTAAACCAGTGAGCCTCTTGGGCTTGCCAGTCAGAAGGTTGGCAGTTCGAATCCCTGCGATGGGGTGAGCTCCTGTTGCTCTGTCCCAGCTCCTGCCAACCTAGCAGTTCGAAAGCACACCAGTGCAAGTAGATAAATAGGTAAATTTATCTACTTGCACTGGTGTGCTTACTACTATTACCAACAGTACAAAATTCCAGCTGTTTTCTACTCAGTCTTCACCAGGGGTCAGCAAACCTTTTCAGCAGGTCCACTGTCACTCAGACCTTGTGGGGGGCTGGACTATTTTTTTGGGGGGGGGGGAGAGATGAACCAATTCCTATGCCTCACAAATAACCCGGAGATGCATTTTAAATAAAAGCACGCGTTCTACTCATGTAAAAACATGCTGATTGCCGGACCATCCGCTTGTCAGATTTAGAAGGCGATTGGGCCAGATCCGGCCCCCGGGCCTTAGTTTGCCTACCCATGGTCTTCAATACGTTATCAAGCTCTGACCAAACCTTCACCTGTGTTTTGAAGGTGCAAGATCCCTCAGTAAGCAGAACCATATGCTGCAAATTTTTGCTAAGATGTACCATCTCAGGATGGGACCCAGGTGGCGCTGTGGGTTAAACCACAGAGTCTAGGCTTGCTGATCAGAAGGTTGGCGGTTCGAATCGCTGCAACAGGGTGAGCTCCTGTTGCTCAGTCCCGGCTCCTGCCCACCTAGCAGTTCGAAAGCACATCAAAGTGCAAGTAGATAAATAGGGACCGCTCCGGCGGGAAGGTAAACGGCGTTTCCGTCTGCTGCTCTGGTTCGCCAGAAGCAGCTTTGTCATGCTGGCCACATGACCTGGAAGCTGTCTGCAGACAAACGCCGGCTCCCTCGGCCTATAGAGCGAGATGAGCGCCGCAACCCCAGAGTCGGACACGACTGGACCTGATGGTCAGGGGCCCCTTTACCTTTACCATCTCAGGTTACAAGTAAGGAATTGCATGTTTGAATGCTCTCTCAAATAAATAGCCTTCTGCATATAGAACAGTTGCAAGTTAGGGACACAATTGCTTTCTTAAAATCAATTGTAGTGGAGCAATAGAGACAAGTTTTTCCTGCTGCCTGGGGATTGGCAGTTTGTACTAACATCACAAATTTGTTTTTTTAGAATAACTAAAATCCTTTTATTATTAGGAGCTACACCACATTTTCTTTAAAAAATAATAATGCTTAGCACAGGTAACTACCATAGAGTTATCACAATTTCAAAAGTAAGGGGTCCATGGCCTGGCTTTTGAAAAAATAGGGGGTCATCAGTAATTAGCTAATTTGGAACCACTGTTCTAGACTTTTGGGGGACTTTCAAACTACCCTGGAGTGGTCTACAGTTGGATCTGGGACCTCATGGCTCCCTGTTCCAATCCTGACAGCCAATAGCTCAATCAGGTTGACCAGAGCACGTAAACTGCCTGACCTACCCATCCTTTGAATTCATTGACAAGACACATATCTCACTGTGCTTTGTCATTCCCCCCCCCCAGGTGTAGCAAAAGGTGCCTGTATTTCATGTGCTTCCTTCCTCTCTTTCTCTCTGTCTCCCTCTCTCTCTTTATTTATAGCTAATGATACAACTAAGTTATGAGATGTTTGCTTTACATTTATCCTTTTCAAACATAAGAAGATTTATGTAATGCCCTTATGGCCATTTATTACACAGGAATCTCGTATATCTGTGGTGTGATTACCCAAGCTGAGGAAAGCTGGTGGAAATCTTCCTGCGTTGAGCAAAGTCGTCATTATTCAAACCTTGCTGTTCAGAAGTGGGGGAAGAAGCGGAGCCTGGAGAGATGGGGAGGGTGGATGCTCTACAAAACATTTCATTTCAGTCAGATTTTGGAAACTTACACCAAATTCTACTTGGAGTGTGCTGTCCGTTGTTTGCTAGGGGCTTTGAAACTGAGACAAGTTCAAACCATAATCATTTTTGATCTGCGTTCAGATTATTTTGTTTGTTTGGCTAGTCAAATCATTTGTTCAGTGCTCTTCAGTAAAGGAAAAAAAAAAGGCTGCCAGTGTGGCCTCAGGATTGCAGTTTAAAAGTCATGCTACACAAGGAAAATGAGGTGGGTAGGAAGGAGGAAAACTCAGTCTCATCCCACATTTAACCTTTGCTCACACCGGCACACCCAATGACCCACAGAAGTGGTTAATACTGTACATCCACCCACACTTCCTGTGGAGGAGTGAACAAACAACTTGCCCCTCTCCCCACAGATAAAGTAATAGGTGATTGGAGGCCCTATGTGGCTTGGGACCCTCGTACCTACGGGACCGCCTCTCCTGGTATGCCCTGTGGAGGACCTTAAGGTCCACAAACAACAATACTCTGGAGATCCCGAGCCATAAGGTGGCTAGATTGGCCTCAACTAGGGCCAGGGCCTTTTCAGTATTGGCCCCAACTTGGTGGAACGCTCTTTCACAGGAGACCAGGGCCCTGCGGGATTTGTCATCTTTCCGCAGGGCCTGCAAGACAGAGCTGTTCCGCCTGGCCTTTGGGTTGGATTCAGTCTGACCACTGTGTTTTCCTCCCTCGTGGTTTGGATTTATCGACTACTTAAAATGAGGCTGCATTTTAAATTTTAATATTGTATTTTAATTAATTGTTTTCTTTTCTTTTATGTCTTATTGTAAGTTTATTGGTGTTAGCCGCCCTGAGCATGGTTCGGACTGGGGAGGGCAGGGTATAAATAAAAATTATTATTATTATTATTATTATTATTATTATTATTATTATTAGTAGTAGTAGTAGTATTAGTATTAGTATTATTAGTGCAACCCCTTCCTTGGTTAATATATGTGCACTTGAACCTCCCACATTTAATTTCTACCTGGTTGCCTCAGAGGATGTCTTCATCAGTGACCATTTCACTAGACTCCTTGCTTCAAAGGTAAAGGCAAGACACGTGGCCACCCGTCATTAGACTAGCTATGACCAATTGCCAATTGGTTCTTCATCTCCCAGAACCACCCCCACCACTAGTAGACTTTCTGCCTCACAGTATCAGAGCACAAAGTGGGACAGCGAGGGGCCCTCCCTCAGCCTGTCAGTGGCACATGAATGTAGCAAACAAATAAATAAATGTTACTTTATGTCCTCTGTCCCATCTCTATCTCTCAAGGTAAGAGCTTTTATGAGTTTGCCCCCTGCTGTCAGGTGTAGAATGCCCTCCACCTCTCTTTCCCCCCTTTCATTCTGTGGAACCCCACAAAATGGGACCCATTCTCTGTGTGGCTGCATAGTTATTAAACTAAGCCAGGATATGCCAGCCTTCTAGTGACAAAGCCTTCCTTCCTGGAGGTGAGAATCTAGGGGCAAACCCAAAGTGCTGTGAATGAGGACACAACCCTTCGCCATGGAGCTGACTGGTCTCACAGCTGTGGCTGCCAGCTTTTTGTTTCCCAAAATTCTGCTACTTGAACAGAAAAAATAACTTGCCCATCTAGTCTAGCATCCTGTTCTCACAGTGCCTGTGGGGAAACTGCAAGCAGGACCTGAGTGCGATGGCATTTCCCCCTCCTGGGTTTTCCAGCTTAGTGGCAGAACGTCTGCCTTGCATGCGGAAGGTCTCGAGTTCAATCCCCAGCCTAGGCCTGGGAGAACCCTATCCCTGAAACCCTGGACAGCTACTAGGAGTCAACGTGGAGGATGCTGAGCTAGAATGAATGTTGGTCCTTCTTGGTACGAGGCAGCCTCCTGTGACTTTAAATTCCACGTCATGGCCTAACATTTATCTGCAGGGCAGTGTGCCATGTTTGATTTGGCATGGGATTACACACAGCATGCCAAGGCGTTTAATACTGAGAGCGTGACTATCCTGTGACTTAGCTGTTAAATCTGTTAACTTGATGCAGAAGGCACCCAGCAGACCAGATCACAGGTGCTGCTGAGCAGGATAAGCCAGGCAGGGGGGGAAAGGCGAGGGGTGAAGTTCTGTGTTCCGATTAGGAAACCCCCAGGTTATTTTCATCCCATTGGGTTGCCTTTCCCCAGTTCCTCAGCTTGGGATAGCATCTTGCAAGGTTCCAGGTTTGTAAAAGAAAGGTATGGAATTGCCCATTGCCAGCTAACAAGTTGACGGCGAGACAATAGACAATTAGCAAGGATAATAAATCATCAGCTTGCAAGAGGGATAGAGGCTAAATGTGGCCAGGAGAGCGATTAAACAGATCAGCCGAGACAGTTTTCTGTGGTGGGATCCTAATGAGTATTGACAGTGCAGCTGTATGCAGGATGTCTGGGGCGGGGTGAACTAAGGAGGCTGGAAATATTAGCATGGAAGAAGATTAAGCATTACAATAGATGCAGGTTGATGGCAGCCCATGACTTGCCTGCTCGACTCAGATCAATATATGAATGAACGTCTCCCTCCTTACACTAATTCTTGGCCTCACCACCTCATGCTGCTATCCCCACCCCTCTACCACAGCTGACTTTTAGAGTTTCCAGGTCAGAATGCTGCAATGTCAGCGGGAAACTTCAGTGTGCAGAATTCCCTTTTGTGCAGCTCTGTAGAGATGCAGCCAGGAGAGGTTGTTGGTCACAGTGTGGTGCAAACAGACTGCTGGCAGCACTGGACTGGCTCTGCTGCTGTGTCTGCACCACACCAACCATGCAGCCACCTCCCCCTTCCCCTCCTGGGAGGCAGCAGGAATGTGAGCAACTGGAGTCATCACTGTGATGCAGCAGCAGTAGCAAAAGCAAGCGAGCTAGCAAGCAAAAAACCCACTAAAGCAATTCTAGGCGTCATCATAGTTTCCAGATCTAGGGAAGTATTAAAGGTAAAGTGACCCCTGACAGTTAAGTCCAGTCACGGACGACTCTGGGGTTGCGGCGCTCATCTCGCTTTACTGGCCGAGGGAGCCAGCGTTTGTCCGCAGTTTTTCCGGGTGATGTGGCCAGCATGACTAAGCCGCTTCTGGCGAAACCAGAGCAGCCCACAGAAATGCCATTTACCTTCCCATTGGAAGGTATCTACTTGCACTTTTGGGCATGCTTTTGAATCACTAGGTTGGCAGGAGCTGGGACCGAGCAACAAAAGTCTTAGTACCGTTCTATTCTGTCTTGCTCAGGCCCCACATGGAGAAGTGTGTCCAGTTCTGGGCACCAATGTTTAAGAAGGCTATTCACAAGCTGGAATGCGTACGGAGGAGGATGGGCAATATGTTTTATTGTATTTTTAATATTCTGTTGGGAGCCACCCAAAGTGGTTGGGGAATCCCAGCCAGATTGGTGGGGTATAAATAATAAAATTATTATTTATTATTATTATTATGATTAAATATGATCAAGGGTCTGGAAACCCAGCCTTACGAGAAACGATTGAAGGAGTTGGGTATGGAGAGGAGAAGACTGAAAAGTGATATGATAGCCATCTTCATATATTTGAAAGGCTGTCACTTAGAAGATGGAGCAAGCTTGTTTACTGCTGCATCACAGGATGGGACCCATGGATGTAAGTTACAAGAAGGGAAATTCCAACGAAACCTTAGGAATAACATTCCAATTATAAGACCTGTTCAACAGTGGAACAGACTACCTCAGAATGTTGTAGACTCTCCTTCGTTGGAGGTTTTAAGCAGAAATTGCAGGGCCATCTGCCAGGGATTATTTAGCTGTGATTCTTGCATTGCTGTTTGGACTTTGATCATCCCTTCCACATCTACAATTCTATGATTCTATCAGTCCACAATGAGAACTTCTTATGTGGTTTGAAATTATGGATGTTGAGGGAAGCTGAGTGGAGAACAGAAAGGGAGAACTAGGGATGGAGGAAAAATGTGGTTCAGTTTTCATTTAAAGGTAAACCTGCCTAATCCATACTTTCAGAAACAATACATGAACCAAAACACAGCCACCCTCCCTTCAAAATCCACGGCTCCTGAATTTTGCAATGCAGTTTTCTAGCCAAGTAATGTGTGCAAATATGCATATATTGCAAGACGAAAATATCAAAATCCAAATAGTTCTGGAAATAACATGCAAAATGCATTACATAGCAGGGAATCATTTTGCAAAATGTGTATCTTGGATATTGGGAGAAATTCACTGTAAAATGCGGGTGAGTTTTCAGGGGTGTGTTTCTTCAAAACATAAATAAATTGATAAATTGCAAACTGATGTGGAAATGTGCAGAACTGAACTTGAGATTGGGGGGGGGGGTTGGAAAAAAAAGAGAGAGATTTATCCACCCCTAGTTAGAACTTGTCCTTATGGTTTTGCACCAGTCTGAACCTTCATTCAGCACACAGAGGAATGAACATGCAGCTCCTTTTTTTTAGATGAAAGTGTGGCTGTTTAGTTCAAATCAATAGTTCAAACTTAGGAAGCCAAGCTTCAAAGACAGCTCGCCCCATAGCATAGAATGATGTTGACCTGAGGGAAAGGTTTCTTTCATGTGTTCCCTGCCCCCGCCTTGTGTACACATGTGGCATCAAATCATTCCCCTTCATGCAGAGTTTCTCTGAAACGTTCACAGGTTCAAAGCGCTTGCACTATTGTTAAGAGATTCACCAAAGGACCAAAGTGATCTGGCTCAGTTCTGGAGAATAAAGGGATGTAGCAACCATCAAACAGACCCCCCTCCACCTCTTTTTATTTCATTTTCTGTGTTCAGATACAGGTGGAGGAGAAATCAGATCCTAGTTTCAGATTCCTGTCAAGCAGTTTTGCTTATTATGGACAACTTTTTTAAAAAGGCCTTGTGAAGATGCGGTTCACCTTGCTTTCAATGTTATCGTTTAACTGGCTTATTACAGCTTAGCCAGAAAAGCAGGTGATCCTCATAAGTTACGGGTGAGGAATCTTTTCCAGCCGCAGTCTCTCCTGGCAACCTTTCAAAAACTACTTGATCATTTTGATCTGTGGATCGAGCACTTTAACAAGTGCCCCATAAAGTTCATTCTACACCTGCTGATTTTTGCTCGTTTCTCCGATTTTTTTTAAAAAAAGTGCACTTCTTTCTTACTTCTGCCCTTTCATTGATCATTTTAATGTATATTTTATGCAAAATGCTTAGTGGGGTTGAGGATTGAGCTGTATAAAAGTTCTGTTTCTCTTTTTAAACAACAAATGCCCTTGGTCAGCAGAGTCAGTGGAAAACATGGGCGTGGTGCAACAGATGTAAGTTTTGCCTTTGTATAGTACTCAGTGATTTCTACACACACACACACACACACACACACACACACACAAACACACACCTCTATCTTCCATCCAGATCCAGGGAAGCAAAGAGACATTACCAGAGTTGAAGGATGCGTTCCATCTGGGGGGAAATTCTCAAGGAAGGTGTGAAGCAGGGCTGAAGGGTGTAATCTGGGGAGGCAATGGATGGTTGAGGAGAGTCCTGAGGTCCAGATAGTGTGGCCCTGAGGGCCACATCTGGTCTGTGCACCTACACCCTTGTGCAAATTAATTGAAACAAAGCATGTTTTCTATCTTACTCATAATCCTGTTACTCAAAACAAACCCCAAAAGTCAGTTGATCGTTATGGTGTCAGAAGCCTGCAGCCAATAGAAGGAATGATGCGCTTGCCACAATTTATTGAGGTTCTACGAAAGAGAGTTATTCCAGAGTTGGGAAAGAGGTATCCTGACGGTACTGGGATATTGCAGCAGGACCTAGCCCCCTGTCACACATTGAAAGTGGTGAAGAAATTCATGACAGAGCAGCAAATACAGGTATTTGATTGGCCAGGGAATTCCCTGGACGTAAATCCCATTGAGGATTTCTGGGCTATATGCAAAAGTCGCCTCCATTATGTAGACTGTACGACTATGGCAAAGCTCATTCAGGTGCTGATTCAAGTGTGGTACAGGGATCTGAAAATCAACAGTGACTGTTCAAAACTAGTAGACTCCATGCCAAACTGTGTTCAAATGCTGCTTAAAAATAGTGGAGGTCATATCCGTTACTAATGTACTTATATGTGAGTTTTGTACAATAAACTACATTGTTTGTTTCAATTAAGTTGCACAAGGGTGTAACAGCCTTCTTGCCAGTTTTTCATACATATCTGGTTGGCAACTGCGTGAACAGAAAGCTGTATCAGATAGGTCCCTGGCCTGATCCAGCAGGGTTCTTATGCCCTGCATCTTCTAGTAACCCTCGGATACTTTCTATATTAGGGGACAGCATTCTGCATCAATTGCAATTCCGAAACATTCCCCAAGGGCAGCCCCATCTGGAGCATGTGACAGTAGCCTGGATTATTAACAAAGCAATGTGCCACAGTGACCATATCTTCCTTCTTCAGCATCTCCTGTTGCGCTAACAAGGTTCACTGCAAGACTTTTGCCAACAATTGTTCAAAGTACACCTGGAGACACACCTGTCTTTTCTCTGTCTCTCTCTACCTGCTTCTTTTCTTTGGGAGGGGGAATGTGTTAAGGGACATCACTCCTCCTTGTTAACCTCCACAATTAATGATCTTCCCTCCCAAGCTTGCTTATACACTTGAGGATCCTCAGAGCTAAGATAAGAAAATCGACTTGGGAGAGGGTCTTTGCACCTTGGCTTGGCTTACAAGCATTATTTAAAAGCACCTAGTTCTCTAGACTAATTAAGAAATCCAATGCCCCACCCCCACTCTGCTGTCTGGGACAGTGCTGGCCAATAGCAGCCAAGGAACACCCACATTCCAGTGAATGTGCTTTCTTTTAACAAAGATAATAATAATATTTGTAATGACAGCAAATGTTATTTATTTATTTATTATTAATTTATAACAAATGCATTCTGTGCTCTATCAAAGGACCCCTGTGCAAGCTTTCATTTGATTATTTGACGTTGAGTTCCAAAACCACTGCAGAGAGAGAGCCTACGAGTTTGTAGGTTGGACTGGGAATTCGTATTTCCCCAAGGGGAGGAAACTGTATCAAGTGTGTATGTTTGTGTGTGTGTTTGCTTTATCTGCAAAGGAAGTGCAAGTAACTGAGAAATTGCCAAGCACCTCATAATTGTGTGTGTATGGGGGGGGTGTATTATTGCACATCCACTCTTGTGCCACTTGTATTCCTTGGGGGAAACCTAATTCAGTTTGCCTTTAAAGGCAAACCTACCGTATATTCCGGCGTATAAGGCGACTGGGCGTATAAGACGACTCCCTACTTTTCCAGTCAAAATATAGAGTTTATCCCAAACTTCCAACACACACCAAATAAAATTTTTCTGTATCTCTTCCTCTCCCCACTTTTTAAATACCAGTAAATGAAGCCAAAAGAGAGACATCAGTGCTTAAATGCACAGATGTTTAAATGCACTTACTTGCAGGCATGCTAAGAACTACAGGTAGCATTTTGAACTACCGTAGATTTCATTCGGAGGGAGGGGAGGAGAGGTGGAGAGAGGGAGAAGGGGAGGGAGCGCAGCCCAGAGCCGGCTCCACTCGCACTCTATTGTTCCAGGCACGGAGGCGAGTGGGGGGGGGGGAGAGAAAGAAACTGCCATTTTCTTTCCGTGCACGCTTTCTTTCCGTGCTTTTCTTTCCCCTCTTCCTGCATTCAAATAAAGCGGCAGTTGCTTACATGCGCGTAAACGGGTGCCGCTTTCTTTCCCTGCACGGAGGAGGGAGGAAAGCTCCGCGGGGGAGGAAAGCCCCGTGCATCCCCTCTCCCTGGACTGAAAGAAAGCCGTAGCTGCTTACATGCGAGTAAGCGGCTGCTGCATTCTTTCCCTGCATGGAGGAAAGCCCCACGTGTCCCCTCTTCCTGCACGGAAAGCAAGCGGCAGCCGCTTACATGCGAGTAAGCTGCTCCTGCTTTCTTTCCCTGGAGGGAGGAAAGCCCCGCAAAAGAAAGCGGTGCCTGCTTTCCCTGCAGGGAGGAGGAAGGAAAGCCCCGTGCCGCGTCCCCTCTCGCTTACACGGTCGCTGCATATGGCGGGGATGCGGCTGCGGCCGTTTTTGAGCTCCCCCCACTGTATGCGGCGACCACAGAATCTTATTCCCGGCGTATAAGACGCCCCCCCCCCCAACTTTTGAAAAGATTTTCCTGGGTTCAAAAGTCGTCTCATACGCCAGAATATACGGTACCTAATTCACACTTTTTTTTAAAAAAACAACAACAACAATCTGAACTAAAACACAGCCTTCTTTCAAAATTTGCACTTAGCTGAATTTTGCAATGCAGTTCTGCAGCCAAGTAACACATACAAAAATGCATATACTAGGATAAACTGTGCATAAATATCCATTTGTCAGGGGTGACAGGCGTAGGGGGCTCTGGGTGCCTCAGCACTGTGACATTTGCCCGTTCTTTTGGAAATGTCTGTACAGGGGGAGAGAAAGGGTTAACAGGTTGACCAATAGAAAAGCCCAGAGGTTTAGCTAGGCTTAGCTAGAGGTTTAGACAATTGGGAAGACAGTTGGTAATAGAGAGACAGATAGTTCGGTTGGTTTCTTGTGGGTGGGAGGCATAGGAGTCACAGTGGGTTAGAGACAGAGGGGAGACAGAGAGAGTGAATTGGATGACAGTGTTTCAAAGTATTTGAAACTTGTTTGCATTCACAATAAACTGGAATGTTTGTTATACCTTCCAACCTGACTGAGTCTGAATATATTACCGGGGAAACCTGGTTGGTGGCAGTGGAAGAGAATAGAGGTGGTGGCACAGGGTCAATAGTCCGTGGAACGACCGGGGGCTCCGTGTGAACGCCACAAGCACCCGCAAATTTTTTGTTATGGGTGCTCAACACCCACACCACAGAGCCCCCAACACAACATCCGAGGTCTTGGAACCTGACTTCTGGTGCCAGCAGAAGTCAGGTTCCGAGGCTGGGGGGGGCGTGTGACGTCATGACATCATGTTGCAACATTGTGTCATGACATCACACACCTGGGGCCCAAGTTAGCTCCCCTGCCATATGTTAGTGAAAACAACATACAAGAATACATGATATTGAGGGAAATTGCTTTGCAAGGATACAACAAAAAGTGTCGTAAAAGGAAAAAATGCACTACAGCGTCGGTGAATTTTCATGAGGACTTTTAAAAATCATCATCATCAAACTGATGTAGAAATGTGCAGAACCAAACTTAAGATTTGACAAATATGCTGATTCCTAGTCGCCAGTGGCTTCTCATAGAGTCACAACTCGCCAGTATTCTATTGCAGTGTTTCCCAACCTTGTGCCTCCAGATGTTTTGGGACTACAACTCCCATCATCCCTAACTAGCAAGACCAGTGGTCAGGAATGATGGGAATTGTAGTCCAAAAACAGCTGGAGGCACAAGGTTGGGAAACACTGTTCTATTGCATGGACTGTATATAGTTGGACCACAATTCCCAACCTTATTGACCTTTGGGCTGTGCTGGTTAGGGCTGGTGGAAGTTGGAAACAGCACTGATTTCTAGAGCAGGGGTGGGGAATCTATCTCTCCTCGTTAGATTTTGACTCATCAGCCCCAGGCAGGATGTTCAATCTGGAAGGCCACAGGCTCCCACGCCCCTGCTCCAGAGAGATGTTAGCATGAGGAAAAAGGTGGAGAAATGACTACGCCTGCCTCTTCAGATAATGTTCTCCTCCCCCCTGACACTTCTGCATAGTGAGATTGTACAACCTCAGCACAGAGTGAACCTTGATGTTGATCACCTGCATATTCAGGTAGAAACCTAGCTAAAGGGGAGTTGAACAGCCGAGTCCTTGAACTTGCTGAGTCTGTAAGCCTGAGATGGATGGAAGCACAGGCAGCTGTTCTAGGAAGAGCAAACCCTTGAAACAGCTCAAGCCGAAGGAAAGCAAGCTCCATGGCACATGAACTGTAAACTCTGCACCTATCAAGGCCCTCGCTTGTCTGCTGGAGGCACTGCACCTGTTTGGAAGTCAGTGACAACCCCCCCCCCCCATTTCTGCTACTGGAGAATCATTTCTCAACAGCACCTGTACAAGGGATGTCCTAACAGCCTGCTTCTGAATAATCAAAAGTCTCCTTATCGTAGTACACTCAGGTGATCAGTGATGATGAGATTGAAGATGGAACAGGGTCACTGAAAAAAAATCAACTTTCTTTTGAAACAGGATGTTTGTTTTCTTTCCATCATTCCTAACATTTCCCACAAAGATTAGCAGATGGAAGGTTTGGTGTGTGGTTTAGAATGAAGTTTTCACTTGCAAAAACATCAAAATAGTTGCATAGTTGCATGGTGCTTACCTTTAAAGCTCTAAATGGCCTCGGTCCAGTATACCTGAAGGAGCGTCTCCACCTCCATCATTCTGCCCGGACACTGAGGTCCAGCACCGAGGGCCTTCTGGCGGTTCCCTCATTGCAAGATGCCAAGTTGCAGGGAACTAGGCAGAGGGCCTTCTCGGTGGTGGCGCCTGCCCTGTGGAACGCCCTCCCATCAGATGTCAAAGAGAAAAACAGCTACCAGACTTTTAGAAGACATCTGAAGGCAGCCCTGTTCAGGGAGGCTTTTAACGTTTAATAGATTATTGTGTTTTATTTTTCTGTTGGAAGCCGCCCAGAGTGGCTGCGGAAACCCAGCAAGATGGGCGGGGTATAAATAATAAATAAATAAATAAATTATTATTATTATTATTATTATTATTATTATTATTATTATTATTATTTAGCCGTCAGAGTGGAATTAGTAATCTAGAATATATAAACCATGTTCATGGGATAGCTCGGTCTGAGAGCATGTGACTCTTAAAATGAGGGTCATGGGTTCAAGACCCACGTTGGGGGAGGAATGGGTTTCCATTCTTCAGGGTTATCAGTAAAGTATTTTATAAAAGGATGCCATATTTCCACAAAAGTGTCTGTATTCTTCCATGCATGTTAAATCTTCGTTAACTTTTCTGATACAGCAATCAACCACACATTCTGTTTCTAGTGAGAAACACACAGGTGTTCCAATTCTGTACCACTAGTATGTACCAGTATGCTGCTACTAAAAAATAATAATAATTAGTTCTGTACAACAAAGGCCAAATTGCCCTTCATTAAAAATGATTAACAATCCCAATCTTGGGGTACATTCCACCTGTAATATAGCTTATTTCTGTTAATAATAAAATTTAATAATAATAATAATATTTGTTCCCCAGCTACTTGGGCGGCTCCCAACAAAGATTAAAAATACATTAAAATACCCTCTGCCAGAAGGGCTTTATAAGCTCACATGTCCACCACAAGTGAAATGTTGTACCTCTACTATTGCAGCCTTTCCAGCACAATGGTGATATCTCTTTAGGAATATAGCTACACCATAATGGTGTCAATCTGATTTCGATGCTGCCCATGGACTGCAAGAAGATCAAACGTATCCATTCTGAAGGAAATCAGCCCTGAGTGCTCACTGGAAGGACAGATCGTGAAGCTGAGGCTCCAATACTTTGGCCACCTCATGAGAAGAGAAGAATCCTTGGAAAAGACCCTGATGTTGGGAAAGATTGAGGGCACTAGGAGAAGGGGACGACAGAGGACGAGGTGGTTGTACAGTGTTCTCGAAGCTACGAACATGAGTTTGACCAAACTGCGGGAGGCAGTGGAAGACAGGAGTGCCTGGCGTGCTCTGGTCCATGGGGTCACGAAGAGTCGGACATGACTAAACGACTAAACAACAACAATGGTGTCAAATGACATCAGTTTAATAATTTAAATATTTTCTCATACATGTTTTGAGACTGATTTTTGTGGTTCCCTAGCCCACAAATTATTCCTCTGCAATCTCTACCGTGTTTCTCATATTATAAGACATGTCTTATATTTATTTTTTCCTCAAAAAAACACACTATGGCTTATTTTCAAGGGATGTCTTATTTTTTTCTTCCTCCTCCTGCCGTGGCCGGCATTGCTGCTACGCCTATCACTATGTCTTATTTTCGGGGTATGGCTTATATTCCTTGAATGCTTAAAAATCCTGCTATGGCTTATTTTATGGGTATGTCTTAAAATATGAGAAACAGGGTACCCCTTGATCAAATTCCCATTGCTATTTCACGGAATTACATCCTCCAATTGTTAATTTGTTAATCATCTGATAGAATATAGATGTACCGTATATGATGTTAAAGGTCTTGTGGCATGTGCTTTAATTTTAGAATTAGATACAAAATGCACTATTTGATGAATAGGAAGCCAATTTACACCCTGCATTCCAATTTTTCTCATTCAGCTGATATAGGTGAACCAATTTCAAATACATCGGTTAGTGTATAAAGATCTTTCTCTCTCCATCTCTGAATAGCATGTTCTTTTTCTGCCATATAAAAAAGTGGATGCAGTACAAAAGGTAACAATGGCAAGATTGAAGGACCTAATTTAGGCGCCCACATCTTACATGCTTTCAGATCTGCCTTTGCAAATGGATTTACAATGGAATAAAATAATTTTTAATTATGTATTAAAATTGTTATTATTATTATTAGTATTAATTGAATTTATATACCACCCTATACTTGGAGGTCTCAGGGCGGTAAACTTGGTCTCTATATATTTCTGTCAAACTCCATTTGCAGCCATGTTTTATCATTTGCATTATGTATTATTCAAATTACATTTTGAATATGGGTAGCATCATGGACCATAAAGAAGGCTGATCGCCGAAGAATTGATGCTTTTGAATTATGGTGCTGGAGGAGACTCTTGAGAGTCCCATGGACTGCAAGAAGATCAAACCTATCCATTCTTAAGGAAATCGGCCCTGAGTGCTCACTGGAAGGACAGATCCTGAAGCTGTGGCTCCAATACTTTGGCCACCTCGTAAGAAAAGAAGACTCCCTGGGAAAGACCCTGATGTTGGGAAAGATTGAGGGCACAAGGAGAAGGGGATGACAGAGGATGAGATGGTTGGACACTGTTCTCAAAGCTACGAACATGAGTTTGACCAAACTGCGGGAGGCAGTGGAAGACAGGAGTGCCTGGCGTGCTATGGTCCATGGGGTCACGAAGAGTCGGACACAACTAAACGACTAAACAACAACAACAAGCATCATGATATCTTTGTGAATGGGGTAAAGCAAGGACCCCACCCCACCCCAGTCTGCTGATAGAGTGCAGCTGGTGGAAATCTGGGTCTTTTACCCTGGTGTACAACATTTGACATCACCTTTTGCAAAAAAAAAAAATTAAAAAATCTCAGTTGAAATACAAATGGGTATAGTCTGAAACAAAACCAAAAAAATTGGTAGAACCATAATTTTCACTGAGGACAATCTTCCTTCCGACTGCTC
Organism: Zootoca vivipara; assembly: GCF_963506605.1. Lineage (NCBI taxonomy): Eukaryota > Metazoa > Chordata > Lepidosauria > Squamata > Lacertidae > Zootoca > Zootoca vivipara. Next base: position 6,331,266 of record NC_083292.1, read on the forward strand.
ATTTTCAAAATCTACAACTAAGGCAGGAATGGTCAAATGGTTCCCTTCAATATGTTGTTGGTGTGCTGTTTTGGAGTCCCATAATTTCTGACCTTGGGCCCTTCTGGCTGGGGCCGATGGGAGTTACAGTCTAGCAAGATCTCCAGGGACACAAGGCTCCCCATGCCTGAAGTAGGGCAAAATGATTAAAAGGACCAATTTTCTTCTTGGGTTACAGACTTGCTCATCAACTCTGCTTGGCTCCAGAGCCTCGGCTCTCAGTTATAGAGTCTTTGAAGAGGAGGTCACGAGTTCATCACCACTAGTGGCTTGTAATGAAGCTGTGGAAATATTACAGGGAGCAACTTGACGTTTTTAATTATAAGGATCCCAATGGGTGGCATCCCTTTCACTAGGCCTTGTTCGGTGAAGATGAATAGATTTACAAGCTGGGACTGTCTATTGTTAAGGTGTTCAGAGTGTGAACTGCTCCCCTTTTAAGAGGCACAGGTGATCTCAGGGCAGGGAGATTGTTGTCCACCCGTTCCTATACGCCAGGGATGGTGAACCTTTTTGGGTTTTTGGGTAAGCCTCACAGGCCAAATTTGACAGATAGGCAGAACTGCCTCCTGCCAAAATCTCCTACATTTCAAGTCAATATTGGAGGTTTAAAAAGTGAGCACTGGAGTGCATGTAAAGGCTTTGGCGGTCCTTGTGCTCCCATTTTGAGCCTACGGAGGCTCAAAAAGGAGTGCAATAGCAGTCATAAAGCAATTTAGGCGGCAAAAATCATCTTTGAAGCAGCCACCGCCCTTCTCTTTTAAACATTGGAGTGAGTGATCTGGGACTCTGGAGTGTGCAAAAGAACTCTTTGAAGCAGCTCCGTGCTTTGTCTTTAAGTGAATGGGCAGGCAGTAATAGGGTTGCTTGGGACAGGGTGGGGTAGAGAAGAGGAGAAAGAAGCCAGCTCCTGTCTTATCTTCCACACCTTCCCTGATGCTGCCTATCTGCATAAGGAGAGGTACAAAGCTGTTTCAAAGAGTGCTTTTGCAAAGGATCTTCTAGTGGGCCAAGATTGACTGGTGTGTTGGAGGTTCCCCACCCATGCCATGAACACAGTGAGTAACAGCAAATACCCCTGGTTCCCTCTGTCATTCTGCACATTCCCCAGCATAGCTGCCAAGTCTCCCGTATTCCCCAGGAAACCCCCGTTTTTCCAGCTGTCCCCGGATTTTTTTTGTTTTTTCCCTGTTTATTCTGGCGTGGCAGCCATTTTGGAACTGGGTGGAGCATGCTCAGAAGTGACTTTTGATGCTGCTTTGCCCAGTTCCAAAATGGCTGCAGTGCGACTTCTGGTGAGGCGGCAATTTTGGAACAGGGCAGAGCAGTATCAAAAGTCACTTCTGAGCATGCTCCGCCCAGTTCCAAAATGGCGGCAGCGCTACATCCGGTCTGCTACTTCCGGTCCAGTCCCTTATTTCTCAGGCCGGAACTTGGCAGGTATGTTCCCCAGGCACATTATTCTGCTTCTCCCTCTTTCCAATTTCGCATGGATTTCTACAATTTATACTAGAACTGGGGCAGGTGAAGCTTTTCTCTCATGTTACCTCCCATCCACATTTCTAGCATACTCTCATGTTTGATGATGAAACATGGAATGTATAAGGGGCAAGCACATGAGCACATCACAATGTCATCTTATGCTGCGTCTTCCCCATTTGCACAAGCACTTCAGTACAGCACAGACAGACGGGGAGGACAAGAATGGTAGGGATGAATGTAACACTGCAATAGGTTTGGTGCTTTGGGGCGGGGGGAGCCTCTGCAGATGCCAGAAACACACATGTATTCTTGCTTAGGCTCTGCCTCCTGGTCCCATCCACCACCCCCTTCTTTTTGTAACACCACATTTCTGATCTTACAACGTCACATGAAAGGATAATAGTATCACTTCTGGGTATATTTGATCCCTTTGATCATGTTTCAGAGGTAAAATGTACATGCTGGAGAAAATTATGCACAGCTGGGATTTGGGGGGGGGGGGCATGCTGCTTGCACTGCTGAAGAGGCAAGCCACTTTCCTGAGGGTTGCCTCTTCAATATGTGCTGGGACCTCCAAAGAAACCACTGGCTCACTGCATTGGTTCCCCCCCCATCATTTCCATTTAGGCTTCATGGTTCCCCCTGGAAGTGCACCATAGTTAGTTTATCACATGTTGAGAACTGCTTGGGCTCAGCCTTTGTGTCTACTGACTTCCTGAGTGCCACAGTCCCTTACGGCCATGAAAACACACACACACATCACTTCTGATCCAGCTCCAAGTTATACTATTCTAGCTAACTCTTAGAGGGAGAGAGGATGACAGGGAATATTAAAGGGAGACATGCCACACTGTTAGAGCTTGGCGGTCTTCCCATTTGCCTTTGCACAACGATCCCATTAGCATTAATGTGGTAAGGCCTTCTCTGTGCAGGGGAAATATTTATGGGGTCTTTGGAGACCACAAAATGAGCCTTCATAAAATTGTGCTCTGCCAAGTATGGCTGGACAGATTAGGAGCATATGGTTTGCATGGGCCTGATGCAGGGGCAGGGGAGGGGGGGGGGAGAGAGAAGTGCCTTGCTTTTATATGTCTTCTTTCTGCCATCCATCACCCCTTCTGCAAAGTGGCAGCTGAGGCCAGCCAAAAGCTTTTACTGCACTTTTTAAAAGTTAGCTTCACTGAGTGCTTAGTAAGTCGGGGAGGGGAGTTCTTTGGAGAAATCCACTTGCTGGGAGGACGGACCTGGGATGTGGGTGCCATCGACCAAACAAAGATGTTAAGTGCGGGCAGAATCCCAAAAGGGTTGGGCAAAAAGCCAGGGAACTAGAAAACAGATCTGGCCTGATGTGGAATGGCTCCATTCTTAATATCCGCTGGGGGCCCTCCCGATCTTGCTGGATGAAAACAACATCCTGATGGCCTGCTGATAGGAGTTAGAGCAGAGATGCATTTTGAATAAAAGCACACATTCTACTCATGTAAAAACATGCTGATTCCCGGACCATCCGCAGGCCGGATTGAGAAGGCGATTGTGTCGCATCCGGCTCCCTTAGGTTGCCTACCCCTGAGTTAGAGTCTACCAACATCTGGAGTATTCCCCATCCCTGATTTCCACAATGGTTTTCTTGGACAGGGCATGACCTTGAAGGCACATGGTACCACCGCCTTGCTGAGGCTACTCAGATCCACATGTGGTCAGGGACTTCATAGATGACTGCCTGGGGGACCCCATAAAGGCCACCTTGAGTTCCATCATGATAGAAATTAAGAGGATGATGTACCAGTCCAGTTCATTTCAGGCTACTTTAAATTTTTTTTTGGGGGGGGGACTTTCCAAAGGTTACATTACAGTGGTGGGAAGGGTCAGAGGCAAAAGTGGGAAGAGCAAGAAAAGTAAAATTTATATTTACACAGAAAACTAGTTTCTACACACACACACACACACACACACACACACACACCTCTATTCCAGTCCAGTGAAAAACAATTAGGATGTGAATCACCAAGTGGATGTGGTGTGTTTTCCAATGCACCATGTGAACACAGGATAGCATTATTATTATTTATTAACATTATTATTTAATTTACCAGTTGTTTCCCATGAAGCATCCCCGAGTGATCTGCAATATAAAAATCCATATAACAGTTCCATATATAAATACAGTATTTAAAACTGCATAGATTAAAAAACGATGTCCTGGTCCCTTGGCCTACCTGGCAGGCAGACATTGTGCCAAGAAGAAATTCCAAGACCAGAGGCCAATCCACACACCAAAGATCAGGAAACACAGCCCGGGGGCCAGTCCTAGTAAGCCAAGATAGGAGTTCAGCAGTCAGGATACAGTCCAGAGTCAATCTCAAAGTCGAAACCCATGAAGGTTCAAGGCGAATCCCAGGCAAAGTCCCTCAACATGGGCAGTTGAGCAGACCGAGCCCCTCAGCTCTGCTGCCTTCTGTTACAACATGATGAGGCAGGGGACCCTTACCTGCTCTCAGCTTGCCCCAGCTGAGGAATCACATGCCTCCTTCTCCAGCTGGCCAGCTAGTGAACTAGGCTGCAGGCCCAGGCCTGCCTCTGCTTCCTGGAGTGCCCTGCCCGCTGTACCCTACGTCTTAGGACCCGCCGTGTTCATGGGGGTGGGGCCTCTCTGGCTCTGGTGAAGGGTCCCACTGCTCGGCTTCCTGGGCACTGGCCCCTGCCCCCTCATCATTCTCTGTCACCCCATGAGTATTGTCTACGACAACCTCTCCTTCCCCACCCCCAGCTTGCTGCCGTGTGACCCACTCCCAGCTGCACCCCTTGCCAGGATCCTCTTCCTCCTCCCCGGGGTCCTGCCAGTTCATGACACTGTGTTAAAAACAACTTCACCACCACAAATATTTCAATTTGTAAAGCTTGGTGTGTTTGTGTATGTGTAAGAGCAGGCATCCCCAAACTGCGGCCCTCCAGATGTTTTGTCCTACAACTCCCATGATCCTTAGCTAACAGGACCAGTGGTCAGGGAAGATGGGAATTGTAGTCCAAAACATCTGGAGGGCCAAAGTTTGGGGATACCTGTGTAAGAGCTTTACAAAATAATGGTGTGTGTGTGTGTGTGCGTGCTTTTGCTGGGACAGTGATCTTTCTTTGAGAATACAGGTGTTCCAGTTACAGAAAGGTGTCCCTATTTTCTTCAAGGTAAGTAGCTACAGAAACAGTGGCTAACACCAGGAGACACATTTACAGTGATAGTGGACACAGATCTGTGCTGGTCCAAGGGTAAAGGCGAGGTCCAGGGCTGGTCCACCAAAGTCTAAGGAATCAATGAGGGGTCAGTGCAATGAAGCTGATGCAGGGTGCAGGTAGGGTTGCCAGACTCAATAGAGGACAGGACTTCTGTGCCTTTAATTGCCCTGGTCTCTTTTGAGTCTGGAAACCTTAAAGAGAAACCAGCAGACCCTTTGTTTAATTTCCAAGCAAAGCGTCTGCTGGTTTCTCTTTAAGATTTCCCGACTCAAAGGAGAGCAGGGCAATTAAAGGCACAGAAGTCCTGTCCTCTATTGAGTCTGGGAACCCTTGGTGCAGGGCAGGAAACTAGGCGAGGTCAGGAGCAGGAACACAGGCAGGATCTGGCAAGCAACAATGTTGCTCCCACAACCTGGGGCGGTCTGACCACCTTTTATCTCTGATGAGGTAATGGCTGGTCCCAATTCCCCAATGACTCACCACCCTGCAAGCACTCCTCCTGCAGGTACTCAGGTCTCTCCTTCTCTCAGCCCTGAGTCTCTGCAGCTCGGGAGACGCCGGAGGGTTACTGGACCCAGGAGCCGCCTCAGCCTCTCCTGACCCAGCCGGTAGTGGGCCAGCTGTTGGCAATGAGGTATTCTCAGCACCTGGAGCCAGGACAGGCTCAGGCCCCTGACTCAACCCAGCTGGTCCTTGTTGCAGGGGAACCCGAGCAGACTGAGGCTCTTCAGGAAGAGGCCCCAGACTAGGTTCAGCCAATGTCCCAGGCAGAGGGTCCAGTACAGGCTGCAATTCCTCTGGCTCTGAGTCCGAGCCTGAGACCCATGACATCACAAGATCCAAGCAAGAAACACCACACACACACACACAAAAAAAAACACCCGCCCACACATCATGTCTTTTCTTGTCATCAAACTATCCTGCACCAATATATTTAATCAAGGCAAAATTCCTTCTCATTAAGCCGTGTCACTTAATTACACCCCTTGGTGAAACCAAATGATTGGCTATGATTGTGTCGGTTTAATCAACACCTGACGAGAGAGGCTGAGGTTTGGCTGTGTGTGTGTGTGTGTGTGTGTTGGGGACATTGTCACTGTTGTTGTGTCTCCTCACATAATGAGTAAACATGACCTTTTTTTTTGTTCTTGTAACTTTTATTGGCATTTTTAATTGGCTGCCCATATGCTGGCTTGGCGTGCATATCATTTCCGCGTGGGAGAATGGGAGGCATTAGAATGCCTTGTCAAGGTTGGGGGACTGAATAAGATTTCTTTGGAGCTGTCCATACATTTCAAGCTGTTGGCTTTGGAAAGAAACTTTGGCTGAGATCCAGGACCTTTTTGCACAAGCAAAGGGTGGAGGCTAAAACAGGCAAGGGGGCAGCTCACCTTAGGTCTAGACTCGCAGAGGTGCTCAAACTTTTTTCAAGAAGGGCCAGATTTGATGAAGTGAACATGCGTGAGGGCTGACTGGAGTTGTTGAGGATTGAAGTTGTTAAGCTTCTTTTTACAATTTTACCCCAAAGTTGTTGTACTCCAAAGTTGTTGAGCCATAGGGGACTTTGGATATGCCTGGTCTAGAGCACGGGTAGGCAAACTAAGGCCCAATCACCTTCTAAATCCAGCCCGCAGACGGTCTGGGAATCAGCATGTTTTTACATGAGTAGAATGTGTCTGTTTATTTAAAATGCATCTCTGGGTTATTTGCGGGGCATAGGAATTCGTTCATTATTTATTTATTTATTCAAAATACTGTCCGGCCCCCCGCAAGATCTGAGGGACAGTGGACCGGCCCCCTGCTGAAAAAATTGCTGACCGAAGGTCTAGAGGCTGGATGCAGCCATCCAGGCCTAGATATCAGCCCCTCAGCACACTCTCTGGACCACACCCCATGGAGAAGACACTCACCAAAGTTCAGAGAAATATTGTAGGTTAAGAAGCTATCATGTTAGGTGATTTTACCTTTGCTATGTAATAGAAAAACCAGGAAGAGTGGTATTTTCACCCTGCCCCACTTTTGTGGAAGTACCTTCTATGATGAAAAGAGCCTTGGTATTAAATTGTGTTTTTTTAGGGGAAAGAAGCAGCCCAGCCCAGTAGTTTTACACTGAAGCTTACATCCTGCTCTTGCAATGAAAACAGAGAGGAGAATGGCAACTAATCTGAATAAGAAAAAAAATATAAGAATAGCAAAAAGAAGAAAAAAGAAGAAAATAGGAAGAAAAAGCAGAGAAAGTCCTCTGTCAAAATGTTGTTGTTGTTTAGTCGTTTAGTCGTGTCCGACTCTTCGTGACCCCATGGACCAGAGCATGCCAGGCACTCCTGTCTTCCTCTGCCTCCAGCAGTTTGGTCAAACTCATGTTCGTAGCTTCAAGAACACTGTCCAACCACCTTGTCCTCTGTCATCCCCTTCTCCTAGTGCCCTCAATCTTTCCCAACATCAGGGTCTTTTCCAGGGAGTCTTCTCTTCTCATGAGGTGGCCAAAGTATTGGAGCCTCAGCTTCACGATTTGTCCTTCCAGTGAGCACTCAGGGCTGATTTCCTTCAGAATTGATAGGTTTGATCTTCTTGCAGTCCATGGGACTCTCAATGCGCTCTACGTGGGGCTACCTTTGAAGGTGACCCGGAAACTGCAATTAATCCAGAATGCGGCAGCTAGACTGGTGACTGGGAGCGGCCGCTGAGACCACATAACACCGGTCTTGAAAGATCTACATTGGCTCCCAGTACATTTCCGAGCACAGTTCAAAGTGTTGGTGCTGACCTTTAAAGCCCTAAATGGCCTCGGTCCTATATACCTGAAGGAGCATCTCCACCCCCATTGTTCAGCCCAGACACTGAGATCCAGCACCGAGGGCCTTCTGGCAGTTCCCTCACTGCGAGAAGCAAAGCTACAGGGAACCAGGCAGAGGGCCTTCTTGGTAGTGGCGCCCGCCCTGTGGAACGCGCTTCCATCGGAGGTCAGGGAGATGAACAACTACCTGACATTTAGAAAACACTTAAAGGCAGCCCTGTTTAGGAAAGTTTTTAATCTGTGATATTTTATTGTATTTTTGTATTTGTTGGAAGCCGCCCAGAGTGGTGGGGGAAACCCAGCCAGATGGGCGGGGTATAAATAATAAATAATAATAAATAAGCATTGTGAGTCTGTTGTAGCTCATTGAACCATAATCTGATATTTGCTGGTTATAGTTCCTAGAGGTACAAATCTGTTGTAACCCTCCTATCCGTGAAATGGTTCACTTGGATGTGTATCAAACCACCCTTGGCAGTTCTTTGCTGTTTCTTTAATTCTGACTATATGCTTGCAAATCAACATTCCCCCCCCAAAAGGTACTACCATGAATAGCAAACTAGGGTCCAAGCAATGGTATTTACCGATTTCTTATGGCTGTCAGTAGTAGTGGCTGAGAAGTGAAAACCATCTAGGCCAGGCATCCTCAAACTGCAGCCCTCCAGATGTTTTGGCCTACAACTCCCATGATCCCTAGCTCACAGGACCAGTGGTCGGGGATGGTGGGAATTGTAGTCCAAAACATCTGGAGGGCCGAAGTCTGGGGACGCCTGATCTAGCCTATGCAAGCATTAAGTAGAGCCCAAGGGCCACATTTCCTCAGAGGCAGCCTTATATGCCAGTGATGAGTGGAACCATAGCAAGTGGATGAGACTCTTACCTTTGTATAGTGGTTTTTAATTCCACCCTTAATTTGCAGGCTTCACAATTCTGGAGTAGAGAGGAATATGGAGAGAAGCAACCTCCCCATCTTTCCACTGAAGCCATTTCCACCAGGGTACTAGTCAACCACTCCTCACCCCCAAATCCTCCCACAGCCAGGAAAATTTTTTGCTTATGCTGAGGTCCAGTTATTAGTGCTCAACAAACTATTCTTCATGAAATAAGGGGAAATCCTTTGCATTTGCTTGAACAGAACTGGAACAGAGCAAAGCCTACCCATTTAGGGGAAACATTGTGACATTCTGGGAGACCCATACTTATCCCTTTATTCTTCTAGTGAAAGCGTTGTTGGGACTACATTCCTACCTGTTTATAGCTCTCCACCAATCAACATCTGATTTGTCAGCTTGTTAAAATGTAATATAATGCCCCCCCCAAAAAAAAATCATTCAAGAAATATCATCCAGTTCTGAACTGGCTATTATTATTAAGACAACAGCGACAGTGCATTTCTTCAAGGACTTTGGAAGTGAGTCTGTGCTAAGACAAGGATAGGGTATCTGTGACCCTCTGGGTGTTGTTCAGCTTCCATTAGCTCCAACAAGCATGGCCAGTGATTAGGGATGATGAGAGTTGGGCTGCAACATAATTTGAAGGGTACCATGTTGGCTACCCATGGCATACAGCCCTCAGCAATGTATAACTGGGAGGATGTTTGGCAGCGATCCTGGAGATAGGGACGATAGGGATTTTATAGGGCTATTTTCCTCTGTGACATATTGGAAGGTATCAAACAGACATTCCAGGTTCAGCTTTTATTTATATGGAAGAATAATTTATCTCCTCCATTTCCACTTAGAAGAATAGTGCTCCAGGCTGCTGACAACTTTCAAATCACAATAAAACAATCATCAATAATTCACAAACAATTAAAAAAATCAGAAACAGCATGACAGATGGTTAAAGCATCAGAGTCAGCTTAAAGTGCCAAGGTCAATAAAAAGCCTGCCTGAACAAAATTGTCTGTGTTTGATTATAGAAGCTAAAAAGAGAGAACCAAATGCAGCTGCCATAAGAAGGTTCTGCAATTGGAGTACAGCTGCAAAAAAACATGGTCTCTTGAATGGGCACAGACAGCAGCAAAATCTGAGGCCTGTCTAAGGTCTGATTCCAGATGAGAAGTGAGTCTAGGAGCAGTCCAAGAGCCAATTCCAAGTAAGCAGAGGTTCAGGTACAATAATAATAATAATAATAATAATAATAATAATAATAATAATAATAATAATAATTTATTTATACCCCGCCCATCTGGCCGGGTTCCCCCAGCCACTCTGGGGAGCTTCCAAAAAAAACAGAAATTCTAAAATACAGAAATCCATCAAACATTAAAAGCTTCCCTAAACAGGGCTGCCTTGAGATGCCTTCTAAAGGTCTGGTAATTGTTCTCTTTGACCTCTAGTGGGAGGGCATTCCACAGGGTGGGTGCCACTACCGAGAAGGCCCTCTGCCTGGTTCCCTGTAACTTGGCTTCTCGTATTGAGGGAACCACCAGAAGGCCCTCGGAGCTGGACCTCAGTGTCCGGGCAGAACGATGGGGGTGGAGACGCTCCTTCAGGTATACCGGACCGAGGCCGTTTAGGGCTTTAAAGGTCAACACCAACACTTTGAATTGTGCTCGGAAACGTACTGGGAGCCAATGTAGGTCTTTTAGGACCGGTGTTATGTGATCTCGGCGGCCGCTCCCAGTCACCAGTCTAGCTGCCGCATTCTGGGTTAGTTGTAGTTTCCGGGTCACCTTCAAAGGTAGCCCCACGTAGAGCGCATTGCAGTAGTCCAAGCGAGAGATAACTAGAGCATGCACCACTCTGGAGAGACAGTCAGTGGGCAGGTAGGGACTCAGCCTGCGTACCAGATGGAGCTGATAAACAGCTGCCCTGGACACGGAGTTGACCTGTGCCTCCATGGACAGCTGTGAGTCTAAAATGACTCCCAGGCTGCGCACCTGGTCTTTCAGGGGCACAGTTACCCCATTCAGGACCAGAGAGTCCTCCACACCCGCCCGCCTCCTGTCCCCCACAAACAGTACTTCTGTCTTGTCAGGATTCAATCTCAATCTGTTAGCCGCCATCCATCCTCCAACCGCCTCCAAGCACTCACACAGGACCTTCACCGCCTTCACTGGTTCTGATTTAAAAGAGAGGTAGAGCTGGGTATCATCAGCATACTGATGGACACCCAGCCCAAACCCCCTGATGATCTCTCCCAGCGGCTGCATATAGATGTTAAAAAGCATGGGGGAGAGAACAGAACCCTGAGGCACCCCACAAGTGAGAGCCCAGGGGTCTGAACACTCATCCCCCACCACCACTTTCTGAACACGGCCCAGGAGGAAGGAGCGGAACCACTGCATGACAGTGCCCCCAGCTCCCAAGCCCTCTAGACGGTCCAGAAGGATGTTATGGTCGATGGTGTCAAAAGCCGCTGAGAGATCCAGCAGAACAAGGAAACAGCTCTTACCTTTGTCCCTAGCCCGCCAGAGATCATCGACCAGTGCGACCAAGGCAGTTTCAGTCCCATGATGAGGCCTGAATCCTGACTGGAAGGGATCCAAATGGTCCGCTTCTTCCAGGCGTGCCTGGAGTTGTTCCGCAACCACTCGCTCAATCACCTTGCCCAAGAATGGAAGATTTGAGACTGGGCGATAGTTGGCCATATTGGCCGGATCTAAAGATGGTTTTTTAAGAAGTGGTTTAATAACCGCCTCTTTCAGCGGGTCTGGGAAGGCTCCCTCATGGAGAGAAGCATTTACCAACCCGCGAAGCCCATCGCCCAGCCCTTCCTGGCTAGCTTTTATAAGCCAGGATGGGCAAGGATCAAGGAGACAGGTGGTTGGTTTCATTCGTCTAAGCAGCCTGTCCACATCCTCGGAGGTAACAGATTGAAATTGATCCCACAAAACTTGACTAGACAGGACTCTAGCACTCCCCCGCCCCGGCCCTGCTCCCATGGTGGAGTCTATCTCTTCCCGAATCTGAGCGACTTTATCTGCAAAAAACTTTGCAAAATCATTGCAGGAGATCATGTGGCCCGTACTGGGCCCGGATGGAGCAGGTGGTTCCGCTAAATTGCGAACCACCTGGAAGAGTCTCCTGCTGCTGTTTTCTGCAGATGCGATGGAGACGGTGAAGAAGGTCCTCTTCGCCGTCGCCATTGCCACTTGGTAGGCTCGAAGTTGAGCTCTAGCCCGTGTCCGGTCTGATTCAAAATGAGTTTTCCGCCACCGGCGCTCTAGCCGTCTCAACGACTCTTTCATTGCCCTCAGAGCCGGGGAAAACCACAGGGCTGTCCGGGCTCCATGCAATCTGAGAGGGCGCTTCGGAGCCAGACAGTCAATAGTGCTGGTTAACTCCGCATTCCAGCGGGCCACCAGGGAATCAGCTGAAAGGCCATCAACATGGGATAAAACATCCCCTACCACTCTTTGGAAGCCAATTGGATCCATTAAGTAGCGGGGGCGGACCATCCGAATCGGTCCCACCTCCCTGCAGAGGGGAAGGGTTGCGGAGAAGTCCAGTTGCACCAGAAAGTGATCTGACCATGGCACTTCTTTTGTTTCGCTTTTACTTAATGTCAGATCACCAACATCCATAGAGGTAAACACCAAGTCCAAGGCATGTCCGCAGCTATGAGTTGGGCCAGACTTATTCAGGGACAGCCCCATGGTGGCCATGCTTTCCACGAAGTCCCGAGCGGCTCCTTGTAAGGTCGTGTCGGCATGGATGTTAAAATCCCCTAAGACAACCAAGCTAGGTGTCTCCAGGAGCACATCCAACACGACCTGAAGCAGCTCGGGCAGGGAATCCTTGGTGCAGCGGGGAGGTCGGTACACCAAAAGGAATCCTGTACTGCCTCTATTGCCCAACTTCCAGAACATGCACTTAGAGAACTGGGTCTTCCCAATAGGACGCCTGGTGCAAACTAATGACTTCCTAAAAATCACTGCAACCCCCCCTCCCCGCCCAGATGGCCTGGGTTGCTGTGCATAAGAGAAACCTGGTGGGCAAGCAGCGCCAAGAATGGGCCCATCGGCTTCCTCCAACCAGGTCTCTGTCACACATGCCAGGTCAAATCCTCCATCCACAATCAGGTCGTGAATGGCGGTGGTCTTATTCATCATCAACCTGGCATTGCACAGCAGCACCTTCAGGTCATGTGGGTATCACATGGTGGTGCTGCCCAGGACTCTCTCCTGCTGTGAGTGCCCACAGGCCCTGTCCCTACCTCTCTCCACCTGGTCTAGGGCGGGGCCTGGAAGGCCTCATAAAGGACTGCTGCCGCTGCTCTGCTGCTGGTGCTGCCCAGGGGAACTTGAAACAGCACAGTTTTCTTTTTAAAATGCTTTTTAAAGAATTTTTTATGTTTTTATCTTCTTTGGGGTGGTAGGTGGGAGGGATTTTTAGTTGGGTGTGGGAATCTGTTAAATTTTAGTGTATTTGTAATTTTTATTGTTTTTGGTTTTATTGTTTTATTGTGTTTGGGGTGGTAGGTGGGAGGGATTTTTAGTTGGGTGTGGGAATCTGTTAAATTTTAGTGTATTTGTAATTTTTATTGTTTTTGGTTTTATTGTTTTATTGTCTTTTTTGTGTTCTTCTTTTGTTGAGTTCTTTGCTGTTTTTTACAGAGGTTTTATTTTGTTTTTAAGGGGAGGGGTCAGGGCTGCCCGGGAGGGGGTCCCAGCAAGCAAAATGGCTGGAGCAGATTCCACAGGGGGGGGTGCACTGGAACAACCAATCTCAGTGGTCAAGACAGAGTAGTGGAAGAAAGACAGTTCTATCAGGTAGGTACAGGTAAGTATCAGCCAGGTACTGAGGCTTTTACTCTGGAAGGGTCCAGCTGAAAGTCATCAGTTGTTATATGCCAGTGATGAGGGGAACCATAGCAAAGGATGAGACTCTTACCTTTGTATAGTAGTTGTGGTCAAAGAGACCTTGACTCTTAAAGAGCTTCCTCTGGAGTTTAGAACTCTGCTGTTTAAGCTCACATGGACCTGGCCCTATTCAGCTTCAGCCTCCGATCCTGAACTCTCCCACTGAATGGTTGGCCCACTGGAGGCCTTGTCCCAGTGTTCCAACCCATCCTTCTCCCCAGATTTAGTCAGGTCCTAGGCTTTGTTAAGTGCTGGTAGCCCCAGGCCATCCTCTGATGAGAAATCCTCTGGTTGAGGTATAGCAAGGTCTCTCCAACATATCTTAGGGTGTGGGCAGGATAATATGGAAGATGATGCTATCCTGGACTCAAGCCATTTATGGAAGCCCATGACTCCAGTCTGGCACTGTTAATTCTGGTAGGACTTTGCAGCTCTTTCTAGAAGTCTGATCTACTTTGATCTCTCCTATTCCACACATTTCTATCAAATATTGATTTCTGTAGCAGTCTCCTCAGTGAATTTTATAGCTGGTCCATTTAGCTGAGCTTTATTGTCCTAGAGACATCCATGCAGCTGAAGACAATAAGATGCAAACCATCAGTTCTATCCTCTGGCTTTTTTTATAACAGCAAATGAACTTATCTAGGAGACTTCACTGTTGAGAATAATCCAAAGGAGGCCTTTATGGCCAGAGGCTGCCGTGCATGCCGAGTTCTTCTTGGCTGCATCTGGGCAGCATCACTATAATCTTTTCATGGTTAAGTTTTAAGTGGCCGCTCGCTCTGTGTGCTTGATGCATGAATAGTGCCGGCACAATTCTCTGTTTAGAAAAGAGATGAAAAGTGGGAGTGGGGAGTAATGAAAGTCTACAGAATGATAAAGGGGGTTGGAAGAGAGGAGGTTTGGTCTTCCCATTAGAATTCAGGGTTACCCAATCAGAACAAATCAGGAGGTTCCAGTTCTGGGGTCTTGCTGTCCCATAGAACAGGGGATGGAAGTCTCAGACCCAAATGCAACCCTCCAGGTCTCTCTAACTGGCTTTCAGAACTCTCCCCAGGCCCCACCCCTCACCGACCCTGCTCCGCCCCCTCTTTGAGTGTTTCTGCTGGGCTGGAATGCGTCCTTGAACCCTGACAGTGCCTCTTGCTTGCATGGACAGATGATATGTGAGAAACTAGCCTACTGTACAAATGTGAAATTTGCACTAATAAGTTCCACTCATTTTTGCCTCTGGCACCACCTGACACTGGCCACTGGCTCTCAGAAGCTTACCCAGGTGGGAATGTGCCGGCCCTCAGACTGAAAAATATTCCCCACCCTTGTCCTACCGTAGATCTTCAGAAAGACTGAACGTTCCATCCAGTGCCATGGGAACTGCCTCTTCACTGCTATAAGGTGTACTGAAGTTAAGTGGCAAAACAGCACATCCGAAATTCAAACGCTTTCTTCCCCGTTAAGTAAGGTTGGAGCCAAACTGCAAGCAGCACTTTTTGATGTTTGTCACGGTAATTAGAATGCCTGAGAAAGACGTTCATTGAAGGAGAGAACATTTTGACATCCCAGCAAAAGAAATTACAGTCTGTGTGTGGCACTCTACTCTATCCTTTGTTATTATTTTGAATTTCTGAATTATGCCTGCATGCTCCTTTGGAGTGCTGCTTAGACAAAATCCACATAGCAGTTAGCTGTACAAATGGGAGGAAAAAAAATCCGTTCTTTGAAACATCCTCACTTTTCTGACCTCGGGTTTATTATTTTTCTTCAGTTGCCATTTTGATAGATGAGGTGCCTCCCTTTCAACTAAGCCTAAGCCAAAGCGACTTCCCGCATTTTGCTTTTCTTTGGGGGATTGTCGAAAAATTCAGTGCATGTCTGCAGTATTTCAGTTCTATTCAATGCAATTTCCTCCTCCTTTTCCTTCTCTGGCCTCAGCCCTCATTTGCTCTCACTGCCATTTAATTCTGTTGGATGTTATGGGCTGTCACTTTTTATTTTATTTTTTGGTCTTGTCAATGACACTGTGAAGCTACATCGGTTGTGCTGAGATCATGGGTGCTTGCTGAAAAATTCCAGTGGGCTGCCCATGGCCAATCAGAATCATTCATTGGCTACATTTTGCATACAGCAAGTCCCAGATTCAGTTCCCAATGTCCCTATCTAAAAGGAGAGCATTTGTGGGAAAGGCCTGTTCTTGAGAGACATAAGAGCACCCTCTACCTACCTGATGCCCTGCAGATGTTTCTGTCATCTCTAGCCATTGGCCATGCTGGGTAGGAGCTGATGTGCGGTGTAGTCCAAACATCTGCAGGGCACCAGCTTAGGGAAGCCTGCCTGAGAGAGCTTCTGCCAAACAGAGTAGACAACACTGAGTTAATAGACTGGCACGCAGAAATCTACCTTACATTGTTTGTCCATCTAGCCCAGTATTGTCAGTGCTGACTAGCAGTGGCTGCTAAGGGTCGTACAGAGAGAAAGGCCTTTTCCCATCACCTGCCGCCTTGTATGTTTAGCTGGTGATGTCAGGGATTGAACGGGGTCACTGAATGTTCTGCCATTCAATGATGGCCCCTCCACATGACACAGTATGAGTTAGCTTCATCTACTTATTTTTAGTTAGGGTCATGATTAGGGACATGGGGGAATGCCGATGAAAATGGAAAGAGGAGTGGAAATTCATAGTGGTCAAATATCCTTCTGAAATCCGGAACAGAAATCAATCCAGTGAATACAATTGCCCCTTGCTTTGGCTGCTTTCAGTCCATAAACAATACATAACTGATTATACCCCACCCATTTGTATTGGGTTTCCTTTGCATTGAAATGAATAGGGTGGGATAACATAAGAACAATGTAATTTACATAATTAATTGCCTAGCTTTTAATTTCACCACAGCAGAAAGCAAGACGAATAACATAGCTTTGGGTGGAAAACGAACTGCAATGGAACAGAAACAGCACTGCATACAATGAATACAGGGTGGGAGAGAAAGCAGTGCTTTCGTACATCCCAAATCATGATTAAATATCCCATACTGTTGGAGGTGACCTAATCAGCTGGTACATCCAGGAGCTTGGGGAAGAGAACTACCATCATTGCCCATCCCAACATTTGCCTTTTGCCTTTAAGCCACTCTGGGCACAGCTCATTGTGGAAAAACAATATATAGGTATTGTAGAATCACAGAATTGCAGAGCTGAAAGAACCCTGAGGGTCATCTAGTCCAACCCCCTGCAATGCAGGAACCTCAACTAAACAACTGACCATCCAAGCTTTGCTTTAAACCCTCCAAGAATTGAGAGTACACCATCTCTTGTGGGAGTCTGTTTCACTATTGAACAGCTCTTACTGTCAGAAAGTTCTTCCTGGTGTTTAATCATAATCTCCTTTCTTGTAACTTGATTCATTGGTTTGAGTCCTACATTCCAGAGCAGGAGAAAACAAACTTGCTCCATCTTCCATGTGACAGCCCTTTAGATATTAGAAGATGGCTAACATATCTCCTCTCGATCTTCACTTTACCAGACTAAACATACCCACTTTCCTCAACTGTTCCTCATAAGGCTTGGTTTCCGGACTCTCTATCATCTTCGTCTGCACAATCAATCATGTCAAGTCAAGTCAATCAATCAATCAATCAATCTGGAGGAAGCCCGTTGCTTCCTCTTTCCAGTTGCTCTGACTCTGTAGAGTGGCTGCTAGTGTCAGATGTGAGTCTGCAATCACAGTCCAATCTCTTAATTTTCATTACAGTGGTACCTCTACTTACGAATTTAATGCGTTCCGAACGCACATTCGTAAGTTGAAAAAAATTGTAAGTCGAATCCTATAGGAATGCATTGGGAGAAAAAATTCGTAAGTAGAAGCAACCCTATCTAAAAATTCATAAGTAGAAAAAATCCTATCTAAACCGCATCCAAGATGGCAGACGGAGCTCCATTCATAAGTAGAGTTATTCGTAAGTAGAGGTACCACTGTACCTGCCTTGGCTACTTAAGCTTATGACAACACACCAAATTAGCTTTTGAGTGGCTTCTGGGAGACTTTTGCAGAACAGAAGCCATTTCCTGCAAGATCCAGGAATGGCAACATGTTTTCAAGGAGCAAATGAGGAGCAATGTTCTTCTTATACTCCCCTCCCCTCTTTTGAGGTTCTCATTAGCATCTTTCCAAAAGGCCATAAATGGGTAAATAAAAAGACCTAGCGGATGATATCTACCCCCCATCCCTATTCATATGTATCTCATTAAAGCATTGACCCGTGGGGGTGAGTGAAGGGCAAAATGAACTGGTTGTAGATTGTATTGATCATGCCGTGGCTTTGTGTTGTGGTGGTGCATAACGGGAAGGACTTGAATGCCTATCTCTAGAGGTGTTTATTCTCTTGGGCTATTGTGATTGGGAGTTGAACCTAGCAAATGCAACTGGGAGACTTTCCCTAGTATCTGGTAGGAGTACTTGCAACGGAGACAAATGCATTAATGACAGTGATATTGTTGAGCAATGCCCACAAAATAATGGGGATATTTGCAACCTTGATCACATCCTGACTTGAATTTGTGGTTTGGCACATGCAAATGAGGAAGTGAGGATTGGTTTACTGGCCAATGATGTCATAAAGATCATTTAAAGAGCCTTTTCACTACTTCTCTCCTTTGAAAACGGGAGTTCCCAGATGGAAAAGTGCAGGATTCTCAAATGCAGTGGATGATATCCAAACAATTTCTACTCAGAGTTGACCCACTGTGTGGCTTTTGTTTTAAGTCACTTGCAGGGAACTGGAGTTTTAGTGGGGAGCATAGCTGCCAAGTCTCCCGTATTCCCTGGGAAATCCCCGTTTTTCCAGCTGTTCCTAGCTGAAAAAACAGATTTTTTTGTTTTTCCCCGGTTTATTCTGGCGCGGCGGCCATTTTGAAACTGGGCGGAGCATGCTCAGAAGTGACTTTTGATGCTGCTCTGCCCAGTTCCAAAATGGCTGCAGTGCATAGCTGCCAAGTTATCCCTTTTTTAAGGGATTTTCCATTATGCTGAATAGGCTTCCTCACGAGAAAAGGGAAAACTTGGCAGCTATGCTGCAGTGTGACTTCTGGCACAGCAGCCATTTTGGAACTGGGCAAAGCAGCATCAAAAGTCACTTCTGAGCTTGCTCCGCCCAGTTCCAAAATGGTGGCAGCGGTACTTCCGGTCTGCTACATCCGGCCCGGTCCCTTATTTCTCGGACAGCAACTTGGCAGGTATGGTGGGGAGGAGATGGAAACTTCAATCTTACT
This sequence comes from Zootoca vivipara, assembly GCF_963506605.1. Taxonomy (NCBI): domain Eukaryota; kingdom Metazoa; phylum Chordata; class Lepidosauria; order Squamata; family Lacertidae; genus Zootoca; species Zootoca vivipara. Next base: position 6,349,889 of record NC_083292.1, read on the forward strand.
CTCAGCCCTGGAATCTGTTTCCCCCAAGGTGTAAGGATGGAAAGGGCAGCTCAAAGCAGGTTTGGAGGGATTGGTGTAACAATGTGCATCTTCCATTAGGGTCTCTCTCTCTCTCTCTCTCTCTCTCCTTTATTCACAGTAACACATCTTGAGAGGAATGTTATTCCACAGAACAGAGGCAGGCAGGCGCATTAAAAACCCTGCTCAAAGTTAGAATTATAGAATTGTAGAGCTGGATGGTACCACATGAAAACCCCTGTGGAGGATTAGCGTGGAGTGGGCTTTTGAGGAACTTGCTTCCCACAACCCACAGGGATCTACTGGGTGTATAAGGGATACGGCAGTTTCCCCAAGTATTTGTTTGTAAGCCCTGTGTCTCACAGTGGAAACTTGTAATGGCTTGTTGATGGAGATCCCTGTCTGCATCTCCTCTGAAAGAGAGGCTATTAAGGATGTTTGGGATTGCACAAATTGACAAATTGAAGGACAGGGTTTGCCAAAGAAACAGGCATATAATGTTGTTTGATGTTGTTCAGAAGCGGTGGCCATTTATTATATAGCGGAATCAACTCTTGGCTGTATCAATTCATCAAATGTTTATTACAGTCAACCAACCATTAAGCAAAGTACAAAATAGAAAATGATACAGAATCACAGCCTCGGGAGAACCAATTATCAGTTATTAAAAGTGACAACTTAGGAACTGTCTTAGGAAGCCTAAGAGATATTAGAACATGCAGATATATGGCCACCAGTCTGATAATGGATTTACTAGATGCCCTCAAGGAAGATATTCAAATGGGTCTCTAAGGATCGACCTGGAAGCCACCTCATAAGGGGATAAATTATGTGTCCCCTAACCCATTGATAAAATCTATAGTAGAAGAACACATCAGAGAATGTTTTCAAGGTCTAAGTGGCTACAGAGACATATCACCGAGGGGACCTTTGTCTAGGAAGGCTCTAGGAGAGAGGGACACTGATCTTACTTTGGAAGCTAAAAGTTGGGTTAAATGGACCTTATTAGGTGATGGCAAAGGCAGGGAAGTAAGGGAAGGAGGACATTCTCCTTTTGCCCATCTATGAGGGATTTTCTTTTTTCTTTTTAACTGAACAGAGGGCAGAGACAAATCACTGTTCCAAGTTTTGATGGGGCATTGTGCTCTTCAGAGTTGGAAGGATTGAGTCTGGATGCTGTGAGGTTTTGTGGGGTGGATGAAACAGTTGATCTTGGTATATGGGGTTGTTTGTGATGTACAGAGGGCAGAGAGTCTCTCCTGTGTAGCAATTTGGGTCTTGCAAATTTGTCCTTGGGAGATTGCTCTACAGGGCCAGAATCTGTGGGGGCCTGTATTGTAGGAATGGATTTAGACACAAGGAGAGGATATATGGTTTAGCTATTATCCTTCCTTGCTCACCTTAGTGAGATCAGCAGAGTACCATTCTTTGCAGCTTAAATTTGGAAGTTAAGACAAGGGTGATCTAACCTTCAAGAAACAATAATCCAAACTGGATTTTCCCTAGTATTACACCTTTTCTCACCCTTAAAAACAACAATCACACACACATTGTTTTATGAAAAAGTAAAAGTGGCCTTTACTTACATAATCTAGATCTTAAAGCAGCAGTTACAGTAGCAAAAAGAAGGAAGGTTTATATTACTAAGTTACAGAAGTAGGTCTACAAAATGTTAAGTTCATAAATGGTGCTGAGCTCAGACATGCACGTGTGGTTAGCTTGATGAAGAAAGCGTGATGAAGAAAGAGGAGGCTGTCCAAGAAGGAAGGAAGGAAGGAAGGAAGGAAGGAAGGAGGGAGTGTTACAGCTTTCTGCCAAGGCAGAGAAAGGAAGTGATCTCACAGAGTTCTTTCTAGCAAATGTCACAGGAAAGTTCAGTGAGCCTCAGTCCCTTCATGTGCCTATCTGGCAAAACATGAATTGTTAGTTTGACTCCATTAATGTCACACAGGTATTACAGATTTTATGGTTATTTATGAAAGGCATGAGACTCTACAAAAGGCTGTGAGTGAAGTGTGATCATACTGTTGCCAGAAGTGTAGGTAACAGGACTTTCCATGGCCTCACTTAGGAACTGTCTTAGGAAGTCTAAGAGATATTAAAACATGCAGATATATGGCCACCAGTCTGATAATGGATTTACTAGACGCCCGCAAGGAAGATATTCAAAGTGGTCTCTAAGGATTAAATTCAAAGGGGTCTCTGAGGAGGAGGGGGTGGCTAGTCAATGGTGAGGGATGATAGTAGTTGTAGTCCAATAACATCTGGAGGGCCAAGGATGAAGAACTGTAGTCTAGAGGCCTTTCTAAAAAGTCAGCTCTACCCATTATTTCAGACTGTCCTGGTGTTCACGCTTTGCAGTTTTGCAAGGAGAGAGAAACTAAAAAGGCAAGTGGAGAAAATAAGATATCCTGGCAATCGGGTCACTGACATTTTACATCTCTCTCGGTGCCAGTGCCTAACCACATGCATAAACAGCTCAAATTCCATGTGGTCTGTTTTGATTCGGCGCTCCCAGTGTTTCCCGTGTCAGAGAGACGCATGCCTTGCGGTTCCTTCACTTCCTGCTCTCTGAGTCACTGATTGGAAAACTAAGCAGGGAGAGAATTGGGAGTCCCCACGATGCTGGAGAGCCAGAGAGTTTCGGTAATAAGAAGTCGAGAGCAATAGAAAACCACTTAGAGGCGCATTACCCACTCTGGCATTTCTCATTTCAGCTTCGGTTTCGGCTTATCCTCCGAGAGATCAATAGAGAGCTCCAAGGTGGCCCTTCTCACTTTTTCCGTTCCCAAATGGTGAGGCAAAAATTAAAATACCAATGGATTCCCCAAAGGTGGATCCACTGAGTGATGAGGAGGAATAAATGAAGTCCAAAAAAGTATCCTACAAGGGGTATTATTCTGCTTGCTACAGAACGGAACCTGCTACAGAAATAATGCGACTTTAAAAATAAAAAAGGCAGCTGCGGGAGCTGATTATTCCTTTCTTGCATCTCAACAGAATGATAACATTGCCTAGCGGGAAGCAGGGGCTGATTAAGCTGAGACAAGTGGCCAGTGAAGCTGGTGTATGCAGCTGGTCAATGGTTACACACAAAATATTGTGAATTTCAAGGAAGGGAGTACTTGGTTATTTAAAAGCAGGGGGTGTGAACCTGTGGCCCCTCAGATATTGTTGAACTACCATTCCCATCATCTTGACCATCGGCCATGCTGACTGGGATGAGCACAACAACATCTAGAAGGCCAACATTTTCTCTTCCTGGTTTTAAAGGGTGGCTCCAGCCTGCCTTGTTATGATTACCTCAGGCCCAGGGATAGGGATGCACACATTTGTCAGTTCTTGCTCTCTCCTTTTCCCTGTCTTGAATTCAGTTTCATAGCAGTTTGTGCCCTGCACTTTGTACCAATTTTTTCCCCTTGAAGTTAAGATTTTGGTATTTACAATTTAGCGAGGGCTGTGGGAGGCCAGGTCCACAGACGCAATGGAATGAGGTGGGAAGAATCTGGGTCAGGACAGACAGTTTCAAATTCTCTTATTTTATTTCATTTTTCATTTTTCTAGTCTTAAATTCAGTTCTCCACATTTCCATAGAAATTTGCAAAGCTTGTTATTGGTTTTTTTTAGTGCAAATTTCTCCTAATCATAGAATCATAGAGTTGTAGGGTTGGAAGAGACCCCGAGGGTCATCTGCTCCAACCCCCTGCAATGCAGGAATCCTGCAGACAGCCATCGCTGTGTGGGCTCAAACCACCAACCTGGCACATTTTGCAAGCAATTTCACTCAATATGGTGCACATTTGCATGCTATTTTCAGTCACATATTTGCATTATCACATGGACTGTTTGGAGAACTACATCTCAGAGTCTGGCGTGAAGTGTGAATATCAAAGGCTTGTTTTTCAGTCCCTATATTGGTTTGAGGAAGTGAGAATTGGGTAGCCTGTCATTAAAATGCAAACAAAATCAATTCCCCCCCCCCACTCATGGGTTAACCTGCTCTAGGTTCATCTTCAGGAAATGGGGCACATATGTCTATCTGAAAGCAAAATTGAAAACAGCCTAAGGGAAAGGGGCCTGCTCTTTGTCCCATAAACCTGCCTGAATCCCATTAGTGTTTCTGGGTGATGTCAAGCAAGGCAGGACCAGCCTCCCCCACCCTTTGAACTTGGAAGTAGATGGTTCCCTTCACAAAACAACTCCTTCATTGGCTTAGAGTGGCAGTAAAAACCATTGGGGCAAAATTTATGTCCGGCTGATGTAATTGTTCTATAGTAAGTGGTTAGAGGGCTCTTATGAGGCTGTTAAAGGAGGTTTTTGGTTGATAACAAAAAATAATGGTCTCTTTTATTAGACAGGGTCATTTAGAATGCAGTTTGGTTCAAATACAGGCAGGGGAATGGGAGACACTTCTGTGGAGTTTGGGGTAGACAAAGAGAAGGTTGGACTCTGACTTGCTTAAAAGGGATGGCATTTTAAGGACGTGTCATATATTATTATTAGTAGTAGTAGTAGTAGTAAAGGTAAAGGGGCCCCTGACCATCAGGTCCAGTCGTGTCCGACTCTGGGGTTGCGGCGCTCATCTCACTCTATAGGCCGAGGGAGCCGGCGTTTGTCCGCAGACAGCTTCCGGGTCATGTGGCCAGCATGACAGAGCTGCTTCTGGCGAACCAGAGCAGCGCACGGAAACACCGTTTACCTTCCCGCCAGAGCGGTCCCTATTTATCTACTTGCACTTTGATGTGCTTTTGAACTGCTAGGTGGGCAGGAGCTGGGACCGAGCAATGGGAGCTCACCCCGTTGCAGGGATTCGAACCGCTGACCTTCTGATCAGCAAGCCCTAGGCTCTGTGGTTTAACCCACAGCGCCACCTGGGTCCCAGTAGTAGTAGTAGTAGTAGTAGTAGTAGTAGTAGTAGTAGTAGTAGTATGCAACTGCTTATTTCAATGGATTTATTTTCAGCCCAAGGGTCACATTCCCTTCTGGACAACTTTCTGAGGGCCACATTGCCAACAATGCAATGCAGGGGAAGGGAATAGATGACACACACACCCCAGGACCCTTAAAACTCTATGATTCTATGTTTTTGTGAATGGTCAGGGCCAGAGGCAAAAGTGGGTTTTGAGCATCTTCATAAAGTAGAATAGCTTCTGGACACATCCACACACCTTTCTTTTTACCCTTCAGCCAGGGAAACAAAGAAGTATTATCAAAGTTTGAAAATGCATTCTAGCCAGACAGAAACACTCAGAGAATGTGTGAAGCAAGACTGGTGAGGGGTGGAGCCTAGTGAGAGTCCTGAGGTTTGGAGGACATTGTAGGGATCTTAAAGAATCCCCCCCCCCCCGTAGCAGTGAGATTATTTAGTAGGCATTGTGGGGAATTAGATGGCAGATCTGCCAGACTCTACCCCTTTGTGCTCCTCTGTTCTTTTATTTTTAAGGGCCCAGCCCACCAAGGTAGGAATCAGCTGTGAGCTATGCAGGGTCCAAGGCGTGCACTATTTTCAATATCAATATCAATATTATACTGGGATAGCTCAGTTGGTAGAACATAAGACTTAATCTCATGGCTGTGGATTCAAGCCCCAAGTTGGGCAAAAGATTCCTACATTGCAGGGAGTTGGACTAGATGATCCTTGTGGTCCCTTCCAAAATAATAATCAATAATCAATAATAATAATAATAATAATTAATAATTAACATATACCACTCTTCACCCATAGATCTTAGGACAGTTCACAGCCTAAAAATACATAATGCATAATAAAAGCATGAACAAAACCAGAACAAACCAATAACACCCTCCCACTCCTTGATTCCTCCCACTTAATTTAACTTTTAAAATACAAGTACCTAACAACCCCCCCCCCAAAAAAAAGAGGGGGTAGGGACCAACTTAGAAGGGCCTCACACTTTTCTCTGTCACACTACAGGGCATGCCTCTTCTGCCCAGGGTACTACGTTTTGACACTGGGTCTGTCCACTAGTACAGCAATGGCACTGATCCCCTCTATGAAATGATAATGATAATGATAATGATAATGATAATGATAATGATAATGATAATGATAATGATAATGATAATATTTAATACCCTACCCATCTGGCTGGGTTTCCCCATCTGAAGACAGCCCTGCATCAGGAAATTTTTAATGTCCAATGTTTAACAATTTTATATTATACAATTTATATTAACAACCGGTGCTGGTTGAGGCGATGGCGGCCGGAGGCACCGATGCTGTGGATGTGGAGGAGGATGCTTCTCAGCTCTTATTTCCCAAGGAATTTGAGACTGCCGAAACCCTTCTAAATTCAGAAGTGCACATGCTTCTTGAACACCGGAAACAGCAGAATGAGAGTGCAGAATATGAGCAGGAGCTCTCAGAAGTATTCATGAAAACCTTGAACTATACTGCTCGCTTCAGCCGCTTCAAAAACCGGGAGACTATTGCTAGTGTCCGCAGTTTATTACTCCAGAAGATAATGTTTAATGCTGTACTGTTTTAATATTCGGTTGGAAGCCGCCCAGAGTGGCTGGTTAAACCCAGCCAGATGGGCGGAGTATAAATAATAAATTATTATTATATATTATTATATGCTGTAAGCCACCCAGAGTGGCCAGGTAAACCCAGTCAGATGGATAGGGTATAAATAAAATAATCATAAAACAACAACAACAACAACAGCAATAATAGCAATAATAGTAATAATAGCAAAGGGTTGCTACAAGCATGTTATGCTTGCCTGAGAAATCTTGGAAGGGGTCACAATCTCCCTGCCTTTCTAGAACTTTCCTCATTATTCATGCTTTCTGCTGGGTGCCCTATTTCACAAAAGAAATGTAATTGTCAGCACACTGGGGCAAATGCTACCATACCCAGTGCAGCATCATATAGACCAGAGGATTGCTCTGGACAGCTCAGTGTCGCAGCAAAGCAAGTAATGATTGATCACAGCACCCGAGAATTTTGATCTCAGCATTTCAGGCAAACTTGGCACAAGCCACCACGTAGCTTGTTGGTTGGTGGTTGATTAGAAATGGCAGGTTGCGACCCTCAACAAAATGTGGAGAGCTCCTGTTCAGGGTTCCAGGTAGCCAGCCAGCTGTCTATACTCTGTTCCTGAATATTTCATTCCATTCCACATATATGCATGCTTTAAAGAGGAATGGGGTGGATAATAGTACGGTTTATACAGTGTGTTTTGCATTTAATGTACCACTCATGTCTGTCCTTTGTGTCCAAATTAGGGAAATTAGGGAAACTATTTTTCTGTCCTATCCATCCGTCAAGAGGCATTGATGTTATTTTTGTATAGCTCCCATTCTTTTTAGTTGCCAGGTGATGTACCAAACAAATGAAGCCATTTCCCTGGTTTTCTCAGTACAGTAGTTCAAAGAGGTCACATTCCAAAGGCAGGGGAGAGAGATTTCCAGCCATCAAGAGACATTCATATTCCTTTTTGAGCTCCATACGTTAAAGGGTATTTTAATTGACAGATAACTGACTCATTGCTGAAATCAAGCCAGGCAATGCTGATTGAAGCGGTGATGGGGGTGGAGGGAATCCTTTTTTAAAGCAAGACAACCGGAATTGTCCACAATGCAATCCCTTCACTGGACTGAGTGTGCGATGCAGAAATATCAGACGGTTTTCTTGTTTCCTTTGCTGTGTTTCATTTGAACGAATTAGTATTCTGGCTTTGTCGCCTCCGATCAAAGAAAGATAAATTCTCTCTTTTGTAAGGAGCAGAAACGTTTTCCTGCAGCACGGGAAATAATGGCCTCCCCTTTGTATTATTCATGTCCTCTCCTTTTGTGGCTGTCATTTCTAGATATCCCTTGCTGTTGTGCAGCCCCATAACTCTTGGTATGTTTGATCAAAGACCCTTCAATTGAGCAGAACAGTTGACTCGGGGTTATGGAGCCTTTCAACTGCCTTACAGGTGGCTCTGCCTCTTGTCTGCTGCCAAGTCCCTGAATTGCTCCTCCTAGCTACCCAACTTGTGAGCCTGTGCCTGTGTTCATATCTTCACTGTCATCGAGGTAGGAATGAGGGCAGTGGCGGGACTGGGTTGGTGGAAGACAGGGCATCCAGTAGTACGTGGAGCCAGAGACAATGACAGGCAAATCGGACTGATTCCAGGTTTGCCCCCATCCTCTTCCCTGCTGGGTTTTACTGTGGTGGCACTGACAGCCAAGGCTACTCTCTGGATTGAATGTAAAAAGACAGGCAGGTGGGGGGGGGGGGTGGCCAAGAGGTTGGTGGGACAAATGGACTGCCCAAATGGACCAGCCTCCACTGGATGAGTGGGAAAGGGGTCTTGTGTTTCTTTATAATGTTACCTTATCCATGGTGCACTTCCTGAAACAGTGCAGGAACTGAAATGCAATTATCCTTCAAAATCCACTCATCTCCAAATCTTACCTTCCGAGTCCCGGACTGCAGAATCCGGGACCGGCAGCCGTGTGACACCGGAAGTTGCATCGACGTAACTTCCGGTGTCGTTTTGCCGTTCCATGGGCACCAAAAATGGTCGCCGCCGGCTTCGAAAGTCGCTTGTACGCATGTCAGGAAGTGCGTCGACGCAACTTCCGGTGTCGCTCCGCCCATCTATGGGCACCAAAAATGGCCGCCGCCGACACCGGAAGTCGCGTCTATGCACTTCCGGACATGCGTAGATGCGATTTTTGACGCCGCCGGCGGCCATTTTTGGTGCCCATAGGAGGGCAAATCGGAAAGAAAAAAATGGCCACCGGCAGGAGAAAATAACGGAGAAAAACGGGAGGCAAAGTGTTATGGGGGACCACTGGGAAAAGGTAAGTAAAAACGGGGGTTTCCTGGGGAAAACGGGGTACTTGGCAGCTATGCTCCAAATGTTGTGAAGCAGCACTTCAACGAGAAAAAATTGTGTACAAAAATGTGTGTATTTGGGGAAAGTATGAAAACATGGTCACAGCCACATTATACATTTAAAGCAGTTTCTAACCCCTTTGACAGCCATGACTCCCCCCCAAAAAGGAATACTGGGAACTGTAGTTTGCTGAGGGTGCCAAGAGTTGCTAGGAGATCATTCACAGAGCTACAATTCCCAGAACAAACTACAGTTGCCACAACTTTTTGGACGAAGCCATAATTGTTGAAGGAGGTTTTAAATACTGTAGTGCTTTGAAAGCATGGTGTGAATGTCACTAGGGGTGTTATAGTAATGAAAATAACATACAAATATGTGTTATCTCAGGAGAAACCACTTCCAAAAATGAGTATTAGGCAAAATTACATACACAGGGGGTTTTTTATTAGGAGAAATGTATACTAAAATGCTGACAAGTTTTCTTTGACCAGGGACATTGGCAAACTGATGCAGAAAGAGGGCAGGAAGCCTAGGTCATGGAGAGAACCAACATTTATAGATTCATTCCTCCCTCCATCAAAAGATGGTAATTGAAAGCACTCATAGGGGAACAAATAAGAAAAGTAAATACTGTATTTTTCTGATATTTACTGGTTTTTATTTTTCATCATTCTATCACACATGACCAAAAGAAGCCAAGACCTACAATTAGCTTGAATCCTTGGAAATTTGCCACCAAGGCTAAATTGACATGCTTGTTTAGATTTCGGGAACAAAAGTGTTGGCTAAAAGAGCTTTTTCATTAGCTGGAATTGTTTTACGGAGTACAGCAAAAGCAGGTGGTTTGTTGCTAAATGTTATTGTTTCATAATGTATTAAGAATTGATTTAAAAACACCAATGTGCACACACAACTTTCGGACTTCATTGCACACCAGCAACTAAGACCCCCAAATACACTATCAATTTAGGCCACCGTGGTGGCAAATCCTCTTCAACATTTGAGAGTTGAGACATTTAGATTTATTGTGTATGGTCACATATAACACTTCAGAATGTAGCAGACCTCTTCATTCTGTTCTTTAACAAGTGAATTAAGTCGTGCTTTAACTCAGGTGAATCGAAAAACTTAAGTTGTGGGTTTTGCAGAGCAGAATGTATCAGCTATGATGATAAGAAATAGTTCAAGCTTTAGCAACTGCATGGCAACCAGGACATTCTCTGTGTCTGCACCCGTGTTTTGTGTACAAATGGGTTTTATACACAAAGGGCAGAGCAGGGGAAAGGAACAGGGGGGCTTGGTGCTGTGTTATGTACTGAGCTGCATCATAGAACAATAGGATCCAGAATCAGCAGTCTGATTGGTCCGCAGGAGCCACCCAATCCAACTCCAGGTGGAAGTGAATCCGCAACCTGATTGGCCTGCAGGAGCAGCCAATCAGGCGGCTAGCAGAAGTGAATCTGCAACCTGATTGGCCTGCAGGAGCAGCCAATCAGGCTGCTGGCAGAAGTCAATCCACAAACTGATTGGCCCACAGGTCTAGCCCTGAAGTAGCCAATCACACAAAGCCCATTGTGTAAATAATGTATATAAGCAGATGGTTTTGGGAAAAGGGCATTCTTCTTCTCCTTGATGACTATGAGCTGAATAAAGAGCATGAAATTCACTCTCGACTCCGAGTATATTTCATGCTGTTAAACCTGGATTGGGTTAGTCCATATATCTTTTTCTGTCGTACTTGCCCTTGCTCTTGTATGTATGGGTAGGCAGGGTCCGCCCCTTGTTTCAAAGCTAATACAAAGGCCTTAACTTAAGAGACTTTGTCAAATAGGGAAAGAGGGACAGGGTGCATATGCTTTTAAAAATGCCCCCTATAGAAGAGGATTTGCCACATTCACACTATGGAAGAGGATTTGCCACTGCACCACATTCACACTAATAGTACTAGGATGCCACGTTAAACAGCCATTAGTTCCCCCAAAGAACTCTGGGAGTTGTAGTTTATTAAGGCTGCTAAAAGTTGTTAGAAGCCCCTTATTCCCCTCACAGACCTACAGTACTCAGAGGGCTTTAACAATCAATCCCTCTTCCCAGGGAAATCTGGGAATTGTAACTCTGTGAAGGGAGCAGGGGTCTCCTAACAACTCTCGGCCCAAGTGGGTTTTGATCATATCTCACGGCAGGAAGCTGGACCAAAGCATTCCTTCTATAATAGCAAGCTTGGCTGCTGTGGTGCCGATGGGACTGCAGCCAAAATAGCGCCACTGACAACAGCCCTGAGATTTTATGAGGAAGGGTGGTATATAAATCTAATAAATAATAATAACACCAGTGTGGAAGGTCTGCAGAAGTGCAAAAAAGGAAGAAAAATGAAGAAACAAAACTATCCAGTGGGGGTAATATACTCAGCCATGAATCTCACTGCCTCTGTCTTTTTCTCTCAGACCAACCTACCCAAACCATGGGTAGGTTTGTTCCCATCCTCTCTGCTGACTCCTACAAGGTCAGTACAGACTAAGGAAGAAGAATCTGCTAGGTAGTGGTGCCACAGACTGGGATGGTTGTATGTAAGAAGGCATATGGGTGGGCACTGGATGAGGGCAGGCTGATGTTGGTGGAGATGTTTGCCACTTGCCCTAATGGACCAGCCTCCACTGCTCCGAACACGTTAAAACATTAGAGTAAAGGTAAAGGTAAAGGGACCTCTGACCATTAGGTCCAGTCGTGACCGACTCTGGGGTTGTGCGCTCATCTCGCATTATTGGCCGAGGGAGCCGACGTATAGCTTCCAGGTCATGTGGCCTGAGCAGCACATGGAAACGCCGTTTACCTTCCCGCTGTAGCGGTTCCTATTTATCTACTTGCATTTTGATGTGCTTTCGAACTGCTAGGTCGGCAGGAGCTGGGACCGAGCAACGGGAGCTCACCCCATCACAGGGATTTGAACCGCTGACCTTCTGATCAGCAAGCCCTAGGCTCAGTGGTTTAACCCACAGCGCCACCTGGGTCCCTAAAAACATTAGAGTAGGGAAGAGCTATCCTTGCTGCCTCGAGTTCCTTGGAGGGAGGTGGGATATAAATGTAGCAAATCAATTCCATGCCTTTGGAAAACCCAGTTCTAAGTACAAGCACAGAATCAGGAATGAATGTGTGCACCTCTTGCCTTACAAGAAATGAAACTCAGGCCAGGAGAGCTCACATTCTGTGCTAAGAATAGATTGTGTCATTCTGCATACATGTTCTTCATTTGCATAATTTCTCCTGATAGCCAAATGTAGGGCTTTGGTTCTGCTCCCCTCTTTGAGCATCATGCACTACTTTCCCCTAGAGCAAGCAACATATTTTGGTGCACTGAAATGGATTCATCTGTATTTCATACGCCACGTCGGTTGTTCCAGTGCTTTCCCCCAAACTGAACTCTCCCGCTACGGCAGCAGCCTGTGGATCCCAGGGCCAGGTGCTTTCCTGTGCCGAGATCCTGCCACATGCAATTGCATTTTTGCGGCATCATGCTGAAATAAAATGATTGGAATCCCTGCAGTCAGGAAGCCGAGCTGATGTTGGAGGAATCAGAACTACTTCAGGGTTGAGGGGAAGTCAGGGAACTGGAAGATGATTCCCTTCGGAAGATGGGGAAGATTTATGTGATGTAAAATTGCCAACCGCCTTTAAAAAGTTTTTTTATTCTTATGAAGGAAGCATAGCAGAAGGGCTGATATACCGAAATGTATCGAGCTGAGCTGAAATCGAACTCTACATTTCATGGCCCAATTCACAGGTCACACATTTTTGTGTGGAATTTGCAGTTCTCTGAATGTTGCATTAATTTTTTTCTTTTTACAGTTTCTTTTTGTCTTATGTGTTTTCTTTTGTATGAAAGAGAAATTTATATGCATTCTGAGTTTAATTTAATTTAAGATTGAAGATAAATATGATTTATCTTTTTTTCTTTATGTATTTATGTTTAAGATGTAGGTCTATGTATTGTTATGTCTTTCTGATTTTTGATTTGGTTTACCTATTGCATTTGGTTATCATCATTTCGATTTTGTTATTATTTATTATTATTTGTAAATGCTTTTTTCTTTAATATTTTGTTTGTTTAATGTAAGCATGTGTGAGTGGTAATTATTTTTGTGTACTTTATGTTATTTTTTATGTATATTTCATGTAAAATATTATGTTAATAAAGTTATTTTTTTAAAAAAAGAATGTTGCAATGCAGTCCTCCAGTCAAGTAGCCTGTCCAAAAGTGTGTATACTAGAGAAATGTGTGCAGCACAATGCATCTATTGGAGAAAAGAGTGTGCAAAAATGCATTATATTTTGAAAAAACTGCTGTATAAAAATGTGTATAATAGGCAAAATTGTGTACAGACCTATGCATATTAAGGAAGAATCAGGACTAAAAGTGGTGATTGATTTTCATGAGGACTTTTTATAAAGCCACAAACTGAAGTATGCCTATCTGTCACTGCCTGCTCATTGGATGGGCAGCAGGGGCCTTTTTTTTTTTTTTCACAGAACTGTGTTGTTCGTTGAGATTACATCCCTGTCTCTTCTTTTAGAATCTGTTTTAAATCGTTTTCATCTGCTCTCTGAGACCGTTTATTGTCGTGACCCCAGAAATCAAGCGGTGATTGAGACAACGGGGTCGGAGGTTGCAGAATCTCCAGCTCGCGCTCAGGGCTCTGAGCCTGACAGACAGGCACCCTTGGAGCAACCTCCCGTAGCACCAAGTTCTGCAGAGGCAAGACCCTCATGGGTACCTTCTGCCGAGGAACCAAATGCCTCCCACTGCAGCTCGTTCATCCAACAGCTTAGGGAGCAGACCAGGCAGGAAGTCATAGAGCACAGAAGGTGTACCCATCTTCAGTCCACAGGGTTGAACCTTTAAGATAAGATAAGATAAGATATCTTTATTGTCATTGTCCCCTTGCGGGAACAACGAAATTACTCGGTTGCTACATCCACTCAGATAAAGCATTCCGCATAATCCAAAATTACAAAACCTAATTAAAAACAGTAAATATAATACAAATAACAAGTAAAATAAGTTGACTTCAAAGTCCAGGCTTTCCATTTAAGGCCAAAATCGCTCTAGAGAAGAAACTGTTCCTGAGACGGCTCGTTCTTGCCTGCATTGTTCTATATCTCCGTCCCGATGGCAGGAGCTGAAAGAAATGGTGACCAGGGTGCGTTGGATCTCTTGATATGTCTAGTGCTTTTCTATGGCACCTGGTGGTGTATATTTGTTCTAAGGTGGAGAGTGAGCAGCCAATAATGCTCTCTGCTGTTTTAATAATTCTACACAGCCCTGCTCTGTCCTGAGAAGTACAGCTTCCGTACCACACACACAAACCGTACGTGAGCACGCTCTGTATGGCACAGTGATAGAAGGCAAGCCGCAGCTTTGGTGGAAGATGGTTTTTTCAACTTTAACAAACAAACCTGTGCTCAGCGGGAGGGTCAGAGTCTGGGGATGATATGGGATGGATGGATGGTTGGAAGGAGGATAAAATTGAAAACTGAAAAGTGTGTAAGGAGGGCTGAGCAACTGAAGCAAGAGAATGATGGGAGAAGGACAGAACGATATGTACAGAGGAAGTATTGCTTATAAATGTTGAGGACAAATGAAGGAGGGAAAGATGAGAACGTTGCTATGCCTTGTGATTAAACCAGTATTTAATCACTCTTGATGTGAGTGCTGGAGGACCTGCTCCCTGCTTGGAAGAAGCTAGTGGAAGGAAGTGCTGCTATATATGGACATAACTGTCCCTTTGCTTGTCAGTATATCAATGCTTGTGCTTTTTCATACTTGATATGCCACCCCTCAACTACGTGCTGGTTGAGGTTGTGCCACATCAGCCTTGCAGTGCCTAAATAAACATCCTGTTTGACTGACAATTAGAGTGTGCAACTTAAGGGGCCATCCAGGCTGAACCCACAAGGTATTGGGCATGGAATTCCAATGTTTTCCCAACAGAGGTTTTAAAAGGCCCAGTTTGCTTTGGACTGTTTGGAGATTAAGCTGCTTGCTTGGCGCTGTCTGTGGTCCTGCAATGCCTGACTGGCCTTCCCCTGTGGGTGAGCAGGTCAAGCCATAACAGTTTTAGTACAGTATATGGTGGTCTTAGGGAGACCACTTCTTGGGCTCCTTGATCACTGCAGATGGTGACAGCAGTCACGAAATTAAAAGATGCCTGCTTCTTGGGAGAAAAGCAATGACAGCATCTTAAAAAGCAGAGACATCACCTTGCCGACAAAGGTCCGTATAGTTAAAGCTATGGTTTTCCCAGTAGTGATGTATGGAAGTGAAACCTGGACCATAAAGAAGGCTGATCGCCGAAGAATTGATGCTTTTGAATTTTGGTGCTGGAGGAAACTCTTGAGAGTCCCACGGACTGCAAGAAGGTCAAATCTATCCATTCTGAAGGAAATCAGCCCTGAGTGCTCACTGGAAGGACAGATCCTGAAGCTGAGGCTCCAATACTTTGGCCACCTCATGAGAAGAGAAGACTCCCTGAAAAAGACCCTGATGTTGGGAAAGATGGAGGGCACTAGGAGAAGGGGACGACAGAGGATGAGATGGTTGGACAGTGTTCTCGAAGCTACGAACATGAGTTTGACCAAACTGCGGGAGGCAGTGGAAGACAGGAGTGTCTGGCGTGCTATGGTCCATGGGGTCACGTAGAGTCGGACACGACTAAACAACAACAACAACAACATGGTGGTCTTACTGTTGGAAGCCATCCTGAATATGTCTTATAAAGGCAGGGTTGGAAAAAAAGAAACCGGCTGATATTCTTAGTCATCAAAAAACAATTCTGTAGACATTTCTCTTGGTTTCTCTCTCTGCTGAGAAAATGTGTGTGTGTGTGTGTGTGTGTGTGTGTGTGTGTTGCAGGGTAAGACTGAAATATGCCTCTCATTTTAAGGCAACAATTTTTTTTTGTTCTATCAAATGCTTGGATGACATGGTCACATATCCATGAGGATTAGAAACTTATTTTAAATTCTTAGGATTCTTACTTCAGAAGAAAATAGATTATTCTATAATGCACTTACACAGATCTGTAGAAGTATTTCAGGAATGATGACAAATTCCAGGTGCTGTGAGAAGATCTAATAAAGAGAGATGGCTGGTATAAAAATAAGATGAGAACCCTTCTGGTATTTCTACTGCATAAGGAATGGACTGGAGTCGGGAGATTCTTCCCCCACCCCTTCCCATTTAACTAGGCAAATTTCTTTGGACACCAGAACTCTAGAGGCCCTTTAATTGCTTGTTTTTGCCTTGTCTTGCCTTCAGACAGTTATTATTGCCTGAAGTTGGCATGGCATTCCTTCCTGAAAGTAAAAATAGAGTTTTGAACAATAGAACCTGCTGGTTGTATCCATTGTTAGTTTTATGCAGAGTAGACCCATTGAAATTAATTGATATGGCTAATGTAGTGTCCTCTAAGTTGAAGTTAGAGCTCATCCACACTCACTTTTGCTCTGTGTTTTCTAGGCATAGATCTGGGCTTTCCAGGTCCCAGGTCCGAGTGAGTTGTGGAGAGAGAGAGAGACAGAGAGAGAGAAAGACAGAGAGACAGAGAGACAGACAGACAGAGAGAGTATTTCCGTTTCCCAGGAAAACCCACATTTTACTGCAGATTGCAAGCAGGAATCTATGGGAAACCCATGTGCAGTTTGCTCCAATTCAGTGGTAAAATGTGGGTTTTCCCAGGGAAACTGCTTGGACCAAAACAAAAACCCACTCAGACACAGGCC
Organism: Zootoca vivipara; assembly: GCF_963506605.1. NCBI lineage: Eukaryota > Metazoa > Chordata > Lepidosauria > Squamata > Lacertidae > Zootoca > Zootoca vivipara. The sequence goes on from NC_083292.1 coordinate 6,366,538, forward strand.
TATGCCTGAGTGCACGAAAGGAAGTCTGGATGAGCCCTTAGTTAGCTGCAACCCCTGTTTTCTAAGCTTATAATCTTATTATCCTTCCTCACCACAGGCTTGTAGCCAGGAAATAAATAATGGTGATGGATGGTGGCACCGATGCTTACCCTCCCACCTACCCACAGACCCACATCTCCAAAGGCTTTCAAGCTTAAAATAACTCAGCATAGTCCACTGTGGATAAATATCAGAATAAATATCTTCTCTTGTATAAATGAATTTATACTTCCCAGGTTTTGACCATTCTTGTTTTTAAATTATAGTCTTAAAAAAAATCCAATCTCTATGTAAGGATATTGTATGTGATTCAACTGCAAATTGAAATTTTGAATCAACAGAGAAAATGTGGAGCAAGCGCTGTTGTCTCTCCCCCCCACCCCCACCCCGGCTTTCTTTTTAGTTTCTACTTTGGTTTGCATTAGAGAGTGAAAGTGTTTCCCCTAGACTCCAACCCACTTGGGTGCTGAGAGCACAGGAGAAGCACCTGGCTTAACGCCTGACTGAGCATGTGTTCTGGCTAAATGTGCATGCTCAGTAAAGCAAGGAGCACAGAGGGACACAAAAGCAAATGCAAAGGGGGCAAAGCATGGATGTTCAGGCAGTGGAGCATAGAGCAAAGCAGGGGGATTGAGGAGAGAGGAGAGAGTGCACTGACCATAACAGGGGGGGGGAATGAGGATGAGGTTTTTTAAAAAAACAAAACAAAACAAAAATGCAGGTAGTGTTGAGATGAAGGACCAAGGCCATTTAGGGCTTTAAAGGTCAGCACCAACACTTTGAATTGTGCTCGGAAACGTAGGGGGAGCCAATGTAGTTCTTTCAATCCAAACAAAAGGCGTGCGGGTTGTGGGGCAAGGAATTGAAGGCAATCCCTGATGTCTTCAAAAAGCACAATTTAAGTCTTTTCAGCTTCATTCTAGAAAGTGTTCTATACCAAAGTGCCCACTCTTTTAAATCTCTTGCAAGTTTGCATTGGTACTCTGACAGTGGCCATGCTTTGCATGATGCTTAGCTAAATTCTGGATTCTGTTAAAGCAACAGCTCCCTCCCCTTGGGAGCTCTCTGTGGTCCTGAAGAGTCTGAGGGTACTTCAGGTGACTAGATTTGTAGACAGGAGCTGCTTTCTGGAGACTGTTACCTGCTGCTGGGTGAATCCAGGTCTGGCTTAGTGCAATATCTTGTGAACTGCCCTGGGATCTTGTGATGAAGGGCAGTATATAAATCTAATAAATAAGAAAGAGGGGTGGTGGTGGCAGGCTCTTAACTGGTTGGGACAGACTCTGTCCTTCTGGCACAGCAAGCAAGCAACTGCATCTTTATCTGCTCTCATCTGGATTCATCTGTGTGCTTTTGTGTCTGCCACTATGCTTTGATCAGCTGGCTGCTTTGTCTTTCCACGCTCCAGGGTTAAAATAGCACAAAAGGACATCTAGCTTACACCTCGGGGTCACAATAGCCATCCACCTATCAAGTAATGTTAATTTATTGAAGGAAGTTTGCTTGTTGTTGCTTTCATTCACATTTACAGGTGAAACTCGGAAAATTAGAATAACGTCAAAAAGTGCATTTATTTCAGTAACGCAATTTAACAGGTGAAACCAATATATGAGATAGATGCATGACATGCAATGCAAGATATGTCAAGCCTTTATTTGTTGTAATTGTAATTATTTGTCATTAGGTGGGTCAATTATAAATGGAATGTAATTAATGAAATGTAATAGCAATGTTTATTTTTGTATTATTGTAACTATTAGTTTTATTACTGTTGAATTTCCAAAAGAAAGCATTTGTCAAAATTAAAAGAATAAAAAATAATAAGTTGCATTACTGAAATAAATGTACTGTACTTTTCAACGATATTCTAATTTTCTGAGTTTCACCTGTATATTGGGTTAAGAGGCTGGCTTTTAAATATATATATTTGTCTGCCAGCAAGGATACTTTACTTGGCTTGATTAAGCTAGTGGACACTTTTCCACAGAAGGAATTGATAGTTTCAGTGCAGACAATACTGAGCAAGATGGACCAGGGGCAGCTTCCTATGGTCCATCTAGCTCAGTATCACCCACACTGGCTGGCAGCAGCTTTCAATAGTTTCAGACAGGGAGTCTTGTCCCAGCCCCACCTGGAGATGAAAAAGATAATAATAATAATAATAATGTAATAATAATAATAATTTATTATTTATACCCCATCCATCTGGCCAGGTTCCCCCAGCCACTCTGGGCGGCTTCCAACAAAACATTAAAATACAGAAATCAAACATTAAAAGCTTCCCTAAACAGGGCTGCCTTGAGATGCCTTCTAAAGGTCTGGTAATTGTTGTTTTCTTTGACCTCTGGTGGGAGGGCATTCCACAGGGTGGGTGCCACTACCGAGAAGGCCCTCTGCCTGGTTCCCTGTAACTTGGCTTCTCATAGCGAGGGAACCGCCAGAAGACCCTCGGCGCTGGAGCTCAGTGTCCGGGCAGAACGATGGGGGTGGAGACGCTCCTTCAGGTATACTGGACCGAGGCCGTTTAGGGCTTTAAAGGTCAGCACCAACACTTTGAATTGTGCTCGGAAACGTACTGGGAGCGAGCCAATGTAGGTATTTCAGGACCGGTGTTATGTGGTCTTGGCGGCCGCTCCCAGTCACCAGTCTAGCTGCCGCATTCTGGGTTAGTTGTAGTTTCCGGGTCACCTTCAAAGGTAGCCCCACATAGAGCGCATTGCAGTAGTCCAAGCGAGAGATAACTAGAGCATGCACCACTCTGGCGAGACAATCCGCCAGATTGAGACAGATTGAGCCTGGACCCTTCTGCATGCAAAACAGCTGTTCTATCACCAAGCTATGCCCTCTCCCCCTAAACTACAGCCTTCCTGATTTATTCATTGGCCTGCTTTCCTCATTATTTCTGACAACTGGGCTGTCTCGTGGTTTTTTAAGCATTCAAAGTACACTGTGTGCATTAGCGTGTAAACCTTGTGACTACACTGTGAAGCAGGCCCGTAGTTGAGGGTGAGAGATTTGGGCTGCAGTTGGTGTGGTGCCCATTATCCTCCACTTTGGATTCCCAGGTAGAAACCAGGCATTCTGGCCGAATTTCCACCCTGAGAAGCAGATTTTTCTCAACATTACAAAGGATATTGACAAGCTAGAACATCTGCAGAAGAGGAGGATGAGGATCCTCAAGAATCTGGCAACCAGGCTTTATGAGGAACGGTTGAGGGAGTTGGGTATGTTTAGCCTGGAGAAGAGAAAACTGAGAGGTGATATGATAGCCGTCTTCAAATATTTGAAGGGCTGCCGCATGGATGATAGAGCAATCCTGCTTTTTAAAATTATTATTTATTAAATGTATATACCACCCTTCAGAGGGGGGCCGACTTGAATAAAATACACACACCATTTGAATGGCAATGCCCATCAACTTGAGGGGAAGGCAGCCCCCTCTAATTTTTTATTGTGGAGGTTTAAGCTCCCACGGCCCCTTGGAGCTGGTTCCTATGGCCCTTCATCAAGAGATCCTAGGGTGGTTCACAGAATAAAATACATGATAGAGCAAAGGTAAAGAATTAAACCAAAACAGCAAAACAATAGCCCCAGCCCCACCCTAGATACATTTAAAAGGCTGTGGGATATTGATCAGCCTAAGGCCTGGTTAAAGAGGAACGCTTTTGCCTGGCGCCTAAAATATATATTATGAAGGCACCAGGAGAACGTCCCTGCATAGCTGCCAAGTCTCCTGTATTCCCTGGGAAACCCCTGTTTTTCCAGCTGTTCCCAGCCGAAAAAACGGATTTTTTTGTTTTTCCCCGGTTTATTCTGGCGCGGTGGCCATTTTGGAACTGGGCGGAGCATGCTCAGAAGTAACTTTTGATGCTGCTTTGCCCAGTTCCAAAATGGCTGCAGCGCGACTTCTGGTGCGGTGGCCATTTTGGAATAGGGCAGAGCAGCATCCAAAGTAGCTTCTGAGCATGCTCCGCCCAGTTCCAAAATGGCGGCAGCGCTACTTCCGGTCTGCTACTTCCGGTCCAGTCCCTTATTTCTCAGGCTGGAACTTGGCAGCTATGCCTCCCTGTGAAGAGCATTCCACAAATGGGGCGCCACTACAGAAAAGGTCCGTTCTTGTGTTGCTACCTTCCGGACCTCACATGGAGGTGGCACACAAAGAAGGGTCTCATATTATGAACTCAGAGTGCAGGGCGGTTTATATGGGGAGAGGTGGTGGTGCTTGAGGTATTGTGGTCCTGAGCTGTTAAAATCTTTATAGTCAAAACCAACACCTTGAATTGGGCTCGGAAGCTAACTGGCAGCCAGTGCAGTTGGGCCAGGATTGGTGTATACATGCTCAGACCATCTTGTCTCAATGGCTGCTGAATTCTGCACCAGCTGAAACTTCCAAACTGTCTTCAGAGGAAGCCCTGCACATAACGTGTTGCAGCAATCCAACCTAGAGGTTCCCAGAGCATAGACAACAGAAGTTAGGCTACCCCTGTCCAGATAGGGGTGCAGCTGGGCCACCAGTCAAAGCTGCTGGAAGGCACTCTACACCAGACATCCCCAAACTTTGGCCCTCCAGATGTTTTGGCCTACAACTCCCATGATCCCTAGCTAACAGGACCAGTGGTCAGGGATGATGGGAATTGTAGTCCAAAACATCTGGAGGGCTGAAGTTTGGGGATGTCTGCTCTACACCATCAAGGCCACCTGAGCCTTAGAGACAGCAGAGGATCCAGGAGGACCTCCAAGCTACATACATGTTCCTTCAGAGGGAGTGTAACCGCATCAAGAACAGGCCACCTCCCAGCCATCTGGTCTGGGGAACCACCCATGAACAGTGCCCCAGTCTTACCTAGACTGAGCTTCAGTTTGTTGACTCTCATACTGAGGCAAGGCATCGGTCCAGCACATCCACTACCTCACCAGCAGGTGTTAAAAGCAGAGTTGTGCTCCAGAGGGTAGGACCCAAGCCAATCATTACAAGAAAGGAGATTATGACTAAACATTAGGAATAAATATCTGGCGGTAAGAGCTGTTTGACAGTGGAATGGGAGGTGGTTACCTCTCCTTCACTGGAGGTTTTTAAAGAGAGTTTGGATGGCTATCTGCCAGGGATTCTTTAGCTGTGATTGCAGGCAGTAGGACTGGATGATCCTTGTGGTCCCTTCCAACTCTACAGTGCCCTTGCCTGTTGAATATTAGGCACACGAGTGATCTCAACCAGTCGGGGTCATTCAGTAAATGGGTTACTGTTACAGTGCTCCATAGCCAGTCGGACGTGGCTGCACGAGGGTGCCAATGAAGGTGGGTGAGAGCCAGAAAGCACACTTTTCTGTTATTTTTCTTTTTTCTTTCTTTTTTTAAGGAGGGGTGAAAAAGTGCCGGGGAATGGGAAGTCAATTTTCAGCACTGCAGAAAATTGCGCACAACACAGTTGTGTGCTATTGTGTCCCATCCCCTTGGAAATTCATTTTCATCCTCAGATTCAGGAAGCTGATGTAAATTTCTACACTGCAGCTGGGGCTGGATCTTAAAACAGCAGTACTATACAGCAAGCGTTATTGGGAAATGGGTGGGGGGGATACAAATAAACTGAGGCACTGATAGAGATAAGCCAAAAGGGGGCAGTGTTTATTAAGTTGAAGTCCAAAACTGTTTAGAATTTTTTTTCTTTCTGGGGTGGTCTTATGACACAACAGAGCTCACCTCTTCTACAGCATTTCTCCTCCCTATCTAGGTGTCTGTCATATTATAGCCCACCTTATCCCCTAGGCTCTGGGTGTCTTAAGGTAATTCAAAGTCACATGACTGCTCCTCTGCCAAGGGCTCATTAACTAAGTAACAGGCATGACTGCCTTGCGCAGTTAAAAGGAAAGGCAATTGTAAAACAGTAGTAGCTATCATTGTTACATATCAATTACAGCTATCAATATTACACCATTACCCATATTATATTATGAATAGGATGACTATAGTATTATTTATGCTATTGATATAGCATGACAAAGAGGACGCAGGTGGCTCTGTGGTCTAAACCACTGAGCCTCTTGGGCTTGCCGATCAGAAGGTCGGTGGTTCGAATCCATGTGAAGGGATGAGCTCCCGTTGCTCTGTCCCAGCTTCTGCCAACTTAGCAGTTTGAAAGCACACCAGTGCAAGTAGATAAATAGGTGCTGCTGTGGTGGGAAGGTAAACGGCATTTCCGTGCACTCTGGTTTCCGTCATGGTGTCCCGTTGCGCCAGAAGCGGTTTAGTCCTGCTGGCCCCATGACCTGGAAAGCTGTCTGTGGACAAATGCCGGCTCCCTTGGCCTGAAAGCGAGATGAGTGCCACAACCCCATAGTTGCCTTTGACTGGACTTAACCGTCCAGGGGTCCTTTACCTTTTACCTATAGCCTGACTAGTAAAACTTTAGTTGCTTAAGCGTATTTCTAAACTATATACTTTTTTACAACACTAAAATTGGCTTCAGTGATACCATCGAAGCAGGACTTTGGGGTAGAAATCTGCAACTCCAGCAGCTAGGACTCAAGCCAATGGATTCATATTACAAGAAAAGAGATTCTGAGCAAACATTAGGAAGAGCATTTTGACAGTAAGACCTGTCTGACCCTGGAGTAGACTCCCTTGAAAGGTGGTGAACACTCTTTCATAGGCAGTGTAAAAAAAACAGAAATTGGGTGGATCTGTCAGGGAGACTTTAATTGTGTTACCTGCATCACAAGGCATTGGTCTAGGTCAGGCATCCCCAAACTGCGGCCCTCCAGATGTTTTGGCCTACAACTCCCATGATCCCTAGCTAACAGGACCAGTGGTCGGGGAAGATGGGGATTGTAGTCCAAAACATCTGGAGGGCCAAAGTTTGGGGATGCCTGGTCTAGGTTGCCCTGGGGAATCCCTCCCTACTCTAAACATCTATTATTCTGTCACCTATTCATCTAACTATGCAAGAAGCTCCCCACATGCAGCCATGTGCCTTTTCACATTTTTATATATATATTTCAAATTATTTAGCAAAATTTAAATGCCACTTAATAATAGTAATAATACACTTCCAAGTGTTTTACATAGAGCATTCCTAAGAAAATCCCTTTAGCTTACCTTACAAGGTTGTTGTGAGAATAAAACAGCAGTGTGGGGGACTAGGTTCACCACCCTGAGCTCCTTAATGCAGGAGCGGGGAGCCTGTGGCCCTTCCAGCTGTTGTTGGACAGACTTCAACTCCCATCAGCCCCAGCCAGCATGGCCGGAGGCAAGAGGAGATGGAAGCTGTAGTCCAGCCACCTCTGGAGGACCGCAGGTTAACAGCCTGTGCCATAAAGGAAAAGTTAACATAACACATGTAAGGAATGAAATGTTTCTTGCTCCTTTGCTCACTAGCAGTTATCTCATGACCATTTGGGAATGACAAATGGGATGAGACGTAGCTCAGCGACACAGCATCCACTATGTGTGTGGAAGATTCTCAGTTCGAGCCCCAGCATCTCCAAGTAGGGCTGCAAATGTAAGCTGTCTAGAGAGTGTAGACAAACACTCACCTAGATGGACCAATGGCTTGACTGAGAATAAGGCAGCTTCCCGTGCTCTTGTGGTTAGCCAAAGAGGATGCCTTTGTAATACAATTGCTGCTGCGGCTGTTGAGTTGGATTAAGAAAATAAGCACAGCAACCCAGACATCTTTCACTTCCTGGCCTAATTCCACCTCATCTGTTGACATTGTTATATAAAACTGTGGGAGGGGAAGAGAGATACTGCGGAGGGAGGAGAGAGTGCTGCAGATTATAATTCCACATATTTATTTAGAAGCTCAAGTCTTTTGGGGCATTCCAGCCGCCCATTCCAGCACTAAGTGCCATCGCTGCATTGATTTTCCCTTACTCTGGATAGCCTACTTTCCTCCTGGACTCTTCCTGCCTCCAGAAGGCCATTATATAACGTCTCTCTCTCTGTGTGTGTGTATATGTAAAGGCAGGTTGCTTTCCCCAAAATGTTCGATACGGTGGGTTAATTAACAAAATGGCTCTGTCGCCAGAGTTGTTTATTCCTCTTGCTGTTCTTGTATCTTGTCCTCCCCCTCTTTTAAATTTTCGTCCTCCAGTCCTGGATTGTGCCACTAACCTTGTCCAGCGAAAACGTCCTCCCTAATCAACTGCAAAGCCTCTGCCGGGCTTCACGGTGGAAAGAGCAATCTCCAACTCCTGGGGAAATTGTACCCTCCCCCCCCCCAACTCCAATTGCAAGTGACAAGGGACCTCTCTGAGGCAGCACAGGGGCAGCCAATGTATGAGACGTGTAGATGGAAGAAAAAGGTTGGTGGGGAGGGTCCTTGTCAGTGATGATTTCAGCAGTTTCCTCTCATGTATCTGCTGCTACTCAACATCTTGGAACATGAAGAAGAGCCAGGATGGATCAGAATACAGACCTTTCTGGCCCAGGGGATAGCCAGTGTCCAGATGGGAGAAGGGCTCAGTGTTAGTGATAGAGCATGTGCCTTGCAAGCAGAAGGTCCCAGGTTCAAATCCCTGGCATCTCCAGGTAAGGTTGGGAAAGACACCTGCCTGAAATACTGGAGAGCCAATCGGTGTAGGTAATTCTGAGCTAGATGGACTCAGTATAAGGTGTGGACTACAACTCCCATCAGCCCTCAGCCAGCCAGCCAGCCAGCCATTAGGGTCAATGGTTAGGAAGATTTGGAAGTCCATGCAGGCTACCCAACCAAGTCTATTCAACAGCCTGTCATTTCTGGAGGGCGCCATGTTCACTACTGCAGGCTAGGCTGCATTCACACTACAGTTTATTCCATTTGCCTGACGTTTCCCTAACTGTTAGTTTATGCATTAATTTGAGATGTAAAAGCCACTTCGGGAAAATTGATGAAATGTAGTGCATGTTTAGTGCTCGTTTCTGTGCTGCTTAATTCCAGGGAGGGGGTGGGGTCAATTTGCAGCCCCCTTAGAATGGAAAATCACAGGAGTGAAGTGACAAAAAACTGGAGGTTGTATAAGGGCATGCAGTTATTTTGGGCTGCTTTCACAAGGGAACAGAAGCGCACATGTGGGACAGTGAGCAAGTAGCAACGTCATGCAATGATATTCATTATTTTGTCACACCACACCCCAAGGGCGTACCCACCATGCGGCAAGTTAGGGCAGCTGCCCTACTCTAGAAGCAGGGCTGGTGGGCAGAGGCGGAGCACAGCCCGGCAGAGCGCGAGTTCGCCATTCCCGCCGCACCGCGCCGCACCCTCCCTCCAGCTCCCCGGCGCGCCCTCAGGCAAGGCCAAGTGCGGCGGGGAACCAGGGAGCGCGGCGCGGTGGGCGGGAACGCCGAACTCGCGCTCCGCTGGGCTGGGCTCCGCCTCCGCCCACCAGCCCTGCTGCTAGGGAGGGGCACAGCCCGGCGGAGCGCGAGTTCGCTGTTCCCGCCCACTTTGTGGCCCCTCCCCTTCTGTGCCTTGGCCCCTCCCCTTGCCCCCCCCTAGTTTTGATCCTGGGTACGCCCATGCCACACCCACTGAGGTAAATGAAATATAGTGTGGCATGTCGGTATATCATAGAACTGTAGAATTGGAAGGGACCCCAAAGATCATCTAGTCCAACCTCCTGCAAAGCAGGAATCTCAACTAATGCATCCTTGACAAGTGGGCATCCAGCCTTTGCTTAAAAACCCCCAGTGAAGGGGACTCCACCACCTTCCAATGGAGTCTATTCTACTGTCAAACACCTCTTATTGTTCTTCCTGGTGTTTAGTTGGAATCCTGTTTCTTGTAACTTGGAGCAGGGGAAAACAGGTTTGCTCCCTCTTCCATATGATAGCCCTTGAGATATTTGAAGATGGCTATCTTACCTCCTCTCAGTCTCGTCTTTTCCAGGCTAAACATACCCAACTCCCTCAACCGTTCCTCGTAAGGCCTGGTTTCCAGACCCTTGATCATCTTGGTCATCTTCCCTTTATTGGGATGCTATGTTTCTGTTGATATCACCCTCCTCTGCATATGTTCCAACTTGTCAATATCAACATGTGGCACCCAGAACTGGACACAGGACTCCAGGTGTGGTCTAACCAAGGCAGAATAGAGTGGTACCTTTATTGGGACGCTATACTTTTATTGATAACAGCCAGTTCCATAATGCAGCCGGTGTAAAATAAATGTCAGAAAACATGGTAGAAGCACTGGCGTTGCAATCAGAAAAGCCAACACTGTATTCCCCGTATCCGAATGCAACCCTGGTCTATCTTGTCTCCCACACTAGCCATCACAGTAGCCAACCAGGGCAAGAAGAGAATATCCACTGCCATGCTTTTATTTTAATCACAGCACCTGGAGTTCAGTGGGACCCTGCTTCTTCACAAATGAGATTCCATATAGCTAATAGGCATTGATCAGCCCATGCTCTATGAATTTGTCTAATTTCCTTTTGGCACGGGGGTGGCTAGCCTGGGCCTCCCTTCAGATGCTCTTGAGACCAAAGTCTCTTCAGTCCCAGCCGGCATGTCCAATGGATAGGGATGATGAGATCTATGCTCCTGCCAAAGCTGGAGGGAGGCAGGATAGCTGCCCCCTGTTCCAATGCCATCGTGCATGAATTGGCTCAGATGTGGGACCGTACATTTCCTCCTTGTTTGGAAACTGCTTGGCTTCTTTTCAGGCTAATTCAATGAAAGTCACAGGGCATTTGTCTCTTAACTTGTCCTGTGCCATTGCGCTTCAGATTACTCATTGCTTGGTGGTCCGATTGGCTTCCCAAAAGCCTCTGGTTGGCCTCCGTAAGAAACAGGGTGCTGGGGAAAGCCAGGGCTAGCCAAGGTGGTGCTCTCTGAGTGTTGTTAGAGTCCTATCAACTCCAGCAAGCAACATCTGGAGGACACCATATTGGCTAACCCTGAGCTAGACAGACTTTTGGCAATATCTTCCAGGCTAGGACTCTTCATCAGGGTGGAGTGTAATGCCGTTCAAAATGGCGGCTTCCTCATTTGTTTCCCCTGAATTCCTCTTTCCCTGTCACACAACAGGAAAGACCTCTGAACTCATTAGAAGTCATTTCCAGTTGGCTCTCACTTTGCCTCTTCTGATCATTTCAGTAAAGGTATTTCTGCTTTGTATCTCACAGAAGGAAATGCCTCGTTTGACCATTTTAGAAGTATTTCCCAACCCTGACCTCCAGGCTTATTCTTAGGTTCTTATACAGGTGTGTGTTTTTGTGGGCAGGGGTGTGTGTATACCTTGCCAGATTGCGATATTGTTGTGATTCTGATCACTGCATATATATATTTTTCCCCAATAGGGCAAAGGTAAAGAAAGGAGTAAATATCCTGAGTGCAAAGGCAAGTGACCCACGGCAGTGGGACGTGACGCAGAACGTAGGAAATGGTGGGAAACACTCGACTACAACAGTGATGTGTCAGAGAATAATGCAGAGTCCAAGGAGCAGGTAAGTTGGTGCCATCGCCTTGGGACACGAGGCTCCCATCATATCGATTTGATAACCACATAATATGTGAAAAGGCTTTGATTCTGACCAAGCTGTTATTCCGCATGGTCAATAGGATGCTCACTAGCTGGGCTTTTTGTCTGATCCAGCCGGGACCCTCTTATATTTTTCATAGAACTTCATTGTATAGAGGCAGTGTACCTCTGAAGTAGGAAATGGCTTGAGATCAGCATCTAGAGAGGGCTGTTGCCTTCACAGCTTGCTTTGGAGCTTCCTGAAGGCATCTGTTGAACAACCATGAGATGGATACCTGTTTCTCCCTCTCTTGTAATGCTAGAATTTGGGGCCATCCAATGAAGGTGAATGTTGGATGATGCAGGACAGGAAAAAGAAAGCACTGTTTTATACAGTGCATAGTTAAACTATGGAGTTCCTTCCCACATGGTGTAGCAACGGCCCCCAACTTGGATGGTTTTAAAAGAAGAGTAGACAAGATCAAGGAAGGTTAACGTTCCCAGTGGCTCCCAGTCACAACGTCAGAGGCTTCTGAATGCCAGTCGCTGGGAATCACAGTTGGTTGGAGAGAGTATTGTTGCCCTCAGGTTCTGTTTGTGAGCTTCCCTTTGGCATCTGGTTGGCTGCTCTGAGAACAAAATACAGTGGAACCTCGGTTTATGAACACCTCGATTTACGAATTTTCAGTTTACGAACGCCGCAGACCCATCTGGAACAGATTAATTCCCTTTCCATTACTTTCAATGGGAAAGTTCGCTTCAGTTTATGAACGCTTCAGTTTATGAACAAACTTCTGGAACCAATTACACCCATGCTTCGGGTTAAGTACGCTTCAGGTTGAGTACTCCGCGGACCCGCCTGGAACGGATTAATCCACTTTCCATTACTTTCAATGGGAAAGTTTGCTTCAGTTTATGAACGCTTCAGTTTAAGTAATCCACGGACTGTCTGGAACAGATTAATCCACTTTCCATTACTTTCAATGGGAAAGTTCACTTCAGTTTATGAACGCTTCAGTTTATGAACAGACTTCCGGAACCAATTGTGTTCATAAACCGAGGTACCACTGTACTGGGCCCTTGGCTATCCTTATGTGAGAAACAGGATCTTTAATCTTATCCAACATAACATCTTTACTCTCTGTAAAGGAGAACCTGCCTGTCATAAATGACGGTTTTGCTAAACAGGAAAAAATGCATGGTTTTAGGATTTGAACTTACATAGTATAAATTTGAACTTTAGGATTTGAACTTTAGTTCAGTGGTAGAGCAGCTGCCTTACATGCAGAAGGTCACAGGTTCAATCTCTGGCATCTCCAGGTAAGGCCTGGAGAAGACTGTAAGTCTGTAATCTTGGAGAGCTACTGCCAGAATAGATAGCATCAATGGTATAAGGCACCTTACCATGGTTAGTGGTGGGTGGGTGTGTTGGCAAAGAGTTCTCTTGTTCTTCAAACGGCTTTACAGAACATTGGTTCGTTTGGCTTTGTTGCTCTGATCTTACGTTTCTTGAAAGAGATGTCCTCATTGCTGGTTGGTCTATCACTTTTCCAATGAGCTCTTCCTGTATTATAAGTTAGTACAGGGCCATAATGCAAAATAAAGCTCTTTGGAGGGCACAGGAAGAGAAGGAGACTATGAATCTATCACTCTGCCCCCAATTACAGGTAGGTAGCCGTGTTGGTCTGAGTCGAAACAAAATAAAGAAATTCCTTCAGTAGCATCTTAAAGACCAACTAATTATTTTGGTATGAGCTTTCGTGTGCATGCACACTTCATCAGATACCAATGAAGTACAGTGGTGCCTCGCTAGACGAATTTAATTCGTTCCACTGGTCTTTTCTTATAATGAAAAATTCATCTAGCGAATCCCATAGGAATGCATTGATTTTTTTATATTTTTTGTTTGCCCATAGGAACGCATTAATTGAATTTCAATGCATTCCTATGGGAAACCGTGATTCACTAGACGAATTTTTTGTAAAACGAATTCGTCTAGCAAGGCAACCTCCACTAGAAAAAACCTTTCGTTAAGTGGAAAATTCGTTAAGCAGGGCATTCGTTAAGCGAGGCACCACTGTATCATCGGTATCTGATGAAGTGTGCATGCACACGAAAGCTCATACCAAAATAAAAACTTAGTTGGTCTTTAAGGTGCTACTGAAGGAATTTCTTTACTCTGCCCCCACAATTTGTACATGAGAAGAAAGTGGATTTGATTATGCATTAGGAAAGCCTGTGCAGAAAAAAATGCCTTAAAGCCTCTTTGCTCTCTCTCTCTCTCTAAAACAGGCAAGTAGCACCATGTAATATATGCTGAAACACTGATCAGTTTATTTATAGTGCAGTTCTGTGGGGCGTGGGCAAAGGTCTCAAACCATTTTCTTTCTTTCTTTTTGGCTACAGATGGTAGCTAATTCTATCCCAGGCGGGAGGAGGGGACCCTGTTGCAAAGCCTTCATTAACTGCACTACTCACCCAGATGCATGTTCCTTGTTCAGCTTCTCTTCCTTTCTGCCAGGTGGCCTTATGATTCTTCCACCGCTGTGTTGGGCACTGATGGGTGCAGGCCTAGTGCCAGTGTTGGGCATCCTTGAGTAGTTGCTGCAGCCCCCAAACCCTGGCTGAACTCTGCTTGGACGCATGCCCAGCCCCACTTTTCCAGCTCTCCTTTTCTAGTGCTCCAGTGTGCATGGGGACGGCTCAGAGCTGCCATTAATAAATTTCTGGCAATGCCCTAGAACAACCTCAGTGTGACGTTCTTGTTGGACATCTTGGAAGGAGAAATTCAATTCACTTTTCGATTAAAGGCAAACAGAGCCACACATTTTCTGATTTTTGCTTTGCGGGTCTCCAGCCAAATCATGTGAACAAAAATGCAAAATGCAATTGCTAATGAAAATTACCTACAAAAATGCATTATATTTGGGAGGATTGCATTGCAAAAATGTGTATAATAGGCAAAACTGCATGCAAAAATCTATGCTATTCCATTGGTTTTCCAGGAGTGGCTTTCACGTTGTGTGAAAGCTCAAATACAATGCAGAAATTAACAGTTTTCCAACTGACACCAAACAATCTGTGGCTGCTGAGCCTGTGCAATTTCCACTGGGTTGATTGGCACGTAGTATTATTATTAACCTCTTTTCAAGGAGGGGGGAGAACTTCACAAAGTAGTTTACAAACTACATGCCAAACATAAACAATAAAATATAAGCTACAGCCATTCGGAATATCCATCTCACTTTGAAACATTAATAAAAAAGGCTGCACGAACATAACAGTAACTCAGCATAACACAAACTTTCTGAAACCATGTCATTCATCATGCCAGTTCTGCAGCTCAGATAATAATTAACTGCTAAAGGCCACTTCAAAATGCATGGTGCTGTAAGGCAGGAGTAGGGAACCTCTGGCCCTCCAGAGGTTGTTGAACTACAACTCCCATCAGCCCTTGGAGCAAGCATGGCCATTGACCAAGAATGATGAAGGTTTGGGCTTGCATTTTGGGAGCCACTGCTGAAAAGGCCCTGCTCTGCATGCTCCCTTATTTATTTATTTTTATTTTTATTTATGCAAGCTTCAGGGATCTCTCCCCTCTATCCAGCAACAGCAGCAGCAACAACAACAAAATGTCAATACCTCAATATTCTTTTTCAGTGCCCCCTTTTTTCTGCTCTTTTTCAGTCGCCGTTCACCCCCTAAATTCTCTGTCAGAGGGTTTGTTAGCTGATAACCTCTCCAATTTGGATTAAATTCTGAGCTTGAAAAGATATCCAGGTTTTGAAGCAAACACACTGCACCCCAACACACAGAGAGAGAGAGAGAGGGAGGGGGAGAGAGAGAGACTTTTCAAAAGGCGTTCCATGCCTGGTTAGCAACAGGGATGTGAGAGTGGGTGCAACAAACCTCTGACATTCTGGGGACAGAGAAAACATCTGTTGTCGTGAGCAGCTTACAGCCTCTATCTGACCACAAAGGATCTCATTTCCATTAGTAGGATTTGCAATAGAGAGTTTGCAATACAAGCAAAGGGCAGAGGACCAAAAAGGGGAAGAAGGAAGAAAACATTTTGGGAGCCTGCCAAAAAGGGGGGGCGGGGAGCATAGATATCCTTGAAAAGGAAGCCAGGGCTTTCATGGGCAATGTCAAGTATAGTTACATCCGCCGTAAAAACAATAAGCAGGCTGTCACGTCATCGTCCCTGCTACACAAACATAAACACACTTGATGAAATCTACTTAGATAAATAGAACTGCAAATCTCTTTGAGCTGTATCCAGCTAAGCTACACTCTCACTAGAACTAATGGACCCAAGTGAATCAATATCCATTACTTTTGATGGGTCTACTCTGAGTAGGACAACTATTGGAGACAACCTTTTGTCTTTGCTATATAGTGAACTGGGCTATATGTCTTCAGGAAAGTCACAGAATTTAGCTTGCTCAAAACATCTGCATTTTTTCCCCCAAGCACAAACACATTTTTAGACCTTATGGGCTGTGAAACAGGTGAAGGGAACCTTGGGCTCTCCATTTCAGGGCCGTCTTTACCCAGGGGTGCAAGGGATGCGGGGCACCCAGGCGCTGAATTCTCGATTGGCGGCAGTGACTTTGTAGTGTCAAATATTCCCGACGAGTCAGGAAACAAAAGCAGGTTTCCGCTGTGTCATTGTTACAGGTGAGTGATCTCCCCCCTAAAAAAAAGGTTAATAACTTTGGCTTCCCCCCTCCCAAATAAAGCTCAATTTGGGGGTGCTGGGCGGATCTTTGCACCCTGGCGGCCCTGCTCCATATGCTGCTGACTACAACTTCCATCCAGCCAGAACATTTGCCATCAGGGCCGTCTCAAGCAGGTCGGGCGCCCTGGTGCTGAGGCGTGGAGATCACTCCGGCGCCCCGCCCTCGCAGTGTGCAGCATGGCCTCCGTGCGGCTTTGCCGCGCAGCGCCCCCCCTGCCAGCCCGGCGCCCTGTCGCCCTGCACCACCGGGACTACACCTAGAGCTGGGCCTGTGGCCATGTTGTAGCTCAGCAACATCGGGTTGGCGGTGGGACAAAGATTCCCCACCCCTGCTATAAAGATGAGAGAGTCTCTAGCATAGCTCCTTTTCATGACTAGTCAGACACATTGTAATGGCAGAAGCCATATTTGAATATGGTTTAGCACATTCAGTCCCTGTTCATCTTTACAAAGGGATGTACAGTGGTACCTCAACATACGAGTGCTTCGACTTACAAAGGTTTTGAATTACGAAGTCGACAACCCCGGAAGTCTTTTTTCTGCGCCTGTGCAGAAGCGGTCCGCGCAGCCTGCGCATGCGCAGAAGCACAAAATCGCTTTCACGCATGCGCACAACAGGCGCTTCGACAACCGAAGACCTTGATTTACGAAGAGCACCGCGGAACGGATCGCCTTCATAAGTCGAGGCACCGCTGTATATCTTTTTGGAAGGGTTTACAAGTTTAAATGTTTTGACTGACTACGAAGTGGCCTTTTTAACCAAACAACAGGGGTGAGGGTTTGTCTGTTTGTTTTTTTAAAAAGTTTATTTACTGAATTTGTATACCACCCTTTCATCCATAGATCTCAGGGCAGTTCACAACATTAAAAGACAAAAACACAACATACATAAGAAAAACAAGAACACCCCCCATCAATAACCCCCCTTCCTTTTGGCCCCGCTCCCCCCCCCCACTCCCGTGTGCCGAATTACTTTTGCAGCCTACTTGGAATGGAAGGTTGCACTGCTCTGCTCCTGTTTGTAAGCCTTCCTTTGGCACATGCCACGCAGCAGGCCTTCAGAACATTGCCAAGCGTAGTTTGGAGCCCTATCTGCATGGAACAGAGATATTTTATCAAATTAATTTAATTTGGCATAGGGCGGCAGTCCCCAAATGGGAAGTTTCTGGGTCATTGCTTCTCCCAAACTAGCTTGGCAGCAGCATTTGTTCCAGAGAGCGACATGTTGCTGCTCTTACTGTTGTTGTTATTTAAAAAATGAATAACATCTATAACAATATCATTTACAATATCATCACCAATACCAACAATATCAAGAAAAAACAGTATATTAACGACATTAACCATAGCGACAACAACAGCAACAGAAATGTATGTTTAGTTCAGGATTCCCAGCTTGAAATTCCCGTCCACAATCACAGGAGTGGGAAAGGAGAAAAAGTCACTCTCAAACCCAGCTCTTGTCTCATAGAGACCAAGGGCAGGTCCTAACCCAACATTCCAACCCAGCATTCTCTCACCTGGTGACATCTAGATGTATTTAACTCCAACTCCCATCATGCCCAGATACCTGCCACACTGGCTAAGGCTGGTGGGAGTTGAATGGAGTGCAGCAACATCTGGGGGGCACCAGGTTGAGGAACACTCTTCTGACCACTACACAATACTGATTCTCATTATGTAAGAGATTTATATTGTTCAGCATGGGTAGACAAACTAAAGCCCGGGGGCCGGATCTGGCCCAATCACCTTCTAAATCCGGCCCGCGGACGGTCCGGGAATCAGCGTGTTTTACATGAGTAGAATGTGTCCTTTTATTTAAAATGCATCTCTCGGTTATTTGTGGGGCATAGGAATTCGTTCTTTTTCTCTCTCCAAAGTATAGTCCAGCCCCCCACAAGGTCTGAGGGACAGTGGACCGGCCCCCTGCTGAAAAAGTTTGCTGACCCCTGTTGTTCAGAGAGGGAGAGGGAGGGAGGGAGGGAGAGAGAGAGCGCTAAAACAAACTTGATTTCCTAATCTCGCTGAACACTACAAACTAGATAATTTCACGGGACAAAGCAGGTAATTACAAACTTCTGCAACACTGCTAATTCCAGTGTGCTTTGATCAAGCAGCCACAAGAATTTGACTCTGTCGCCTGGCGTCGAAACCAATCTGTTGCTGTTGCTGGTGCACAATTCTTTCCACAACCTTTCTCTCTAATGAGCTGCCAGTGGTAGCTAGGTTATCCATTAAAAACTCTTGTGTCCTGAAAAAGGTTTTTCAGAGTGACCCTTGTGTTATGTTTTTTAAAAAGGACATAGCAGCATAAACTTTCCAGTGCCCCTCACCCAATCTCAGTTTGCATGTTTGATCAGCTTCAGAGGAGAAGCACTTGCCTACTGACTGAGGAAATGTAGGGAAGGAAGGACAAAATGATGCATAGCTAAGATCAGGCAAAGTTTCTCTCCCAAAGTATCTTACAAACAGGAACATCTGCTGAAACTCATAAACAGCTGACTTCAGCAGCAGAACATCACACTGTTGCCCAATTTGGCTTTCGACAGTGGAGAGAAGTGATAAATCAACCAGGCAATAAAGCATGAGAGAAATTTGGGGGGGGGAATCACAAGATAAAGCAAATAAAATCCCCATTAGTATTCACTAAGCTTCACTTCCCAGACTTTTCTATACCCATACATCACCGTCAACTGCAAAATCTCATATCTATCAGAGTTTAGGTTCCATCCTGTGGGGAATTCAAAATGGCAGTGCAGATCCATCCCTAGACTTCTTCCTCTTCTCTCCTCAAGTGTTGAACCAATGAACCTGTTTTGGTTTCTAGTTAGATACTTCACCAAGGAGGTTCTCAAATTGTGGTCCTCAGGCCACTGGTGGTCCATGAACTCATTCAGAAGGTCCCTGGAAAGTTGGTGGAACAGCTGAGAGTATCTGTACTCAGATCTGACAACAGACATCAAGACTTTAAAGCAGGGTCAGATATACTGAACAGACTATCAACACCGTGGCATTTGTTGTTGTTGTTTAGTCGTTTAGTCGTGTATGACTCTTCGTGACCCCATGGACCAGAGCACGCCAGGCACTCCTGTCTTTCACTGCCTCCCGCAGTTTGGTCAAACTCATGTTGGTAGCTTCGACAACACTGTCCAACCATCTTGTCCTCTGTCATCCCCTTCTCCTAGTGCCCTCCATCTTTCCCAACATCAGGGTCTTTTCCATAGGACCCATGATTTTCACTTTAAAGTGCTGGTGTAGTCTACTATTTTTTTCCCTAATTAAAATATCCCTAGGTACTAGTTAAAATGGTCCTTCTCATTGGCTTGGCTTAGGGCCTGTGGTTTTCATAATAATGCAGCACCAATGTTGATGGTGCTGGCCCTGAAAAAATAGATGTTTTAAGTGGTCTGCTCAGAACCCCACCAATTTTCAGTAGCCTGTTAGTTCAAAAGTTTGAGAATCACTGGTCTAGCACACAGAGCCCAGCTAGGGCATAGAAAATATGTATCCAGGCTCAGCTTCAGCATAAACACCTGCAATTGCCCCTAGCTTTCTTTCCTGTTACATCTGAGAAGGGGCTCAATGGACTTGGTTTGTTTTCTACCACTTACTCAGATGTTCTATCTTGTTCCTTGCACACATTTAAACACTGGATTTATAATCATGAGCAAAGTGGGTTTTAAGTAGCACCTCATTGATTTTTGTTAGTTTTCATGCTCCAAATTAATGGACTGAGACCACACTGCTTGTGATCAGAGCAGCAGGGATTCAATCAATGAGTCTACTGTGATGCATAAGGGAAGGACTTCAGTCCCAGAATACATCCGGGTGTCAGGCGTGTAGAAGGAGCACAGCCAATGTAGAGGCATATCTAGTTATAGGAGGGATGGCAAACCTGTGGTCCTCTTTCCATTGCTGGATGTGCTATTCCATCAGTCCCAACCCGTGTATACCCTCCAACACGTGTTTTGGGGCTCCATGCTCTCATGCGAGGTTGCAGTCTCGCATCCGCCCCCCCCCCATGCACCAGCACAAACATAAACAGGCTCTTCCCTTAAACCCTCCAATCCAATCCCTTGGTCAGTGGCTCATTATCGTTCCCTCCTGTTGATCTACTTTAAAAATAATGAAGGCATGGCAAACCTCTTTGTCTACGTCAAAATATAATTGCAATTTCTATACTGAAGCCAGGAGGAGGGGAAATCAGTTACCTTTACGAATCTTCCCGGTCTACTCTTTTTCATAAGCTACAATTATATGTGATGATAGTTGCTGTTGTCAAATGAGCAATACAGTGTAAGACCCCTTCTAAAGATTGTCCAGGGTGAATGTTAGCAGGTATCCTGGCTATGGCTTGACCCCACATACCTTGGGGTACGGCCGCTTCAGGTTGCGTTTTTTCCATGTTAAGAACGCGGCAAACCCGGAAGTGTTTACTTCTGGGTTTCGTCGCATCCGCAGACGCGTTCTGCGCGCTTCGCGCATGCGCAGAAGCGCTCTATCATGCATGCACAAAAGCACCACTCTAGTTACAGACTTTTCGGGGTGTGAACGGCACCCCGGAACGGCTTGAGTCCGTAACTAGAGGTACCACTGCACTAAGTATGGGGCCCAAATAATTCAAATTTATTTCAGCCACTTGGCGCACAGTCTGTTACCAACATGCCTTGGTGTACTAGACTTTTCACACCTACCTATGTGTAAAAATCAGGGTTAAGCCATCTGCTGAGTTTCTTAAACACACCCATATTCTTTGCTCCGACACGATGAGATCTCTATCTCCTCCTTGTTAACCCCAGTCATTTGCACAGGCAATGCCTCCAATCTCACAGCTCCGTCTTGTACAACACAGCATAATGACCATTATTCATCAACTTGATGTTCTGGCTTAACAATACAAATCATGCTGAACTCATCCTTCCCTTTCAATTCCAAATCAATTTTCTGGGAGGAAATTGATTTGATTAGTGATCCATTTGCATTGCCTGTTTCAAACGCTTGAAGGTTGTTAGGGTGACCTCTAGAGTCTCTTGTGAGTATTGTGATAAGTGCTTCTTCCTCCACATGGACTAATACAGGGTAAATCTACCCTACATAGCTAATTTTGCAGGGAAGCCCCTGCCAGTCAGTGAAAACAGTATTGAACTAGATGGACCTGTTGTACGAATTTTAAGGTTGTATATAAATAATAATAATTGTTCATAAACATGTACATGAATGTACAGGCACATGTCTGAAGCAGCACAGGAAGACAGGCCTGACTGACACCCTTTGACTCTCTCTGACCAGAATCACACACACATTTCCACATGACTATCAACTTGGGAGCCATAATCCTGTAAGCCGGGGGCTCTGCCAACTGGACATTTCCCCATCAATGGTGCCAGACTGCTAGCCATCTCATTCACAATGGAAGACTCCTCCGAACAAAAAGACAATGATCAACTCTTACGAAAATGTTAATTTCTCTTTGTGTTTAGGAATTCACACCTGGGAGGGGTGAGAGGAGGACTAGGAGAGGTGTCAAAAGTGCTCAGATTTCTACCTTGAACCCTTTTTTGTGAGGTATTGATTACATAGCTGTGATGTAGGAATGATGTATTGGGAGTGTTTCTTGGTGATGGGAAAACTGATAAAAGTGGAGGTTCTCTTTTGTTCTGGGTTCCTTCCTTGTTCTCCTGCGTGAGGGGAAGGACTTTAAGGCTTTGCTTCTCAAACTTCTCTGGATGGCCTCTGTTATATTCTCCGACCGAGGGAGAACCCTATAAGGGCTCTTGTGTACTCCATAAGGGAATAAGGGCAGATTTTTGCTTATATCAGACCAGTGATCGGACTCATTATAAGGCAACTTCCTTTGTTCTTTGTAGAACACATAGCTCTGCCCCCACCAGCAGAGGGGAATGTTTGTGGGAGCTTAGGAGGAATTGATTTTTGGGTGTGAAAATGGCATTGGGGGGGGGGGGAGTTTGACAAATCGGCAAGGTGATAGAAAAAGCAGTGGAAACAGCTCCAAAAGCTCAACCATATTGGTGGTTTCCTAAAAACAGCTCAACAACTTTGTATGTGAGAGGAATTTTACTCATTGAAAAATGGCAACCCTACCGTGTTTCTCCTAAAATAAGACGTGCCTCTAAAATAAGCCATGGCACGATTTTCGAAAGGGAAAAAAAATAAGACATCCCCCAAAAATAAGACGTGTTGGGGTATTGTCTCTCCCGGGTCCCGCTGGGTCTCGCTGAGTCGCTCCGCAGTGCTTTGCCCCACAGCGAGCCCTTCAAGGCGCCGGCGGGGAGGGAGGGAGGCGGCGGCGGCGCGCCTGTCATTGCCGGCTCCCGCTCGAGCCCCGACCCAGCAGCGGCCCGGCGGGGAGGGAGGGAGGCGGCGGCGGCCGAAAAGGACAATGAGCGGCGGCCAGCGGAAGGAGGAGCCGACTTCGCATCCGCAGCAGCACCTGGTGGCCAATGGCGGTGGCGGCGGTGGCGGCGGTGGCGGCGGTGGCGGCGGTGGCGGCGCCTTGAAGGGCTCACTGTGGGGCAAAGCGCTGCGGAGCGTTCCGCCTGGGAGGACGTCGGCTAGCCTCCCAGGGTAGTAGCTTAAAAAAAAAAAGACATCCCCTGAAAATAAGCCATGTTGTGTTTTTTTGGGCAGAAAAATAAATATAAGACGTGTCTTATTTTAGGAGAAACACGGTAGAATTGCTGACTTCCCTTCCTCCTCACTTTGCCTAATGGTAAAACCAGCTCTGCTTACACACACACACCCCAGCATTCCCCCTCCTCTCCCAATAGAAAGGAAATGTGTTCTTCACCTTCACAGCCTGCAAACAGAATCTCAAGAGGAGAGCTTTCCCCCACCCTCCTCTGGCTGTTCTTACCCAGGCAGCTCTCAGCCTCTCAAAAGGTATCAAGCCCTCCAAAGTTTGCGACAGCTCAGATGGATCTCCTACATCTTGCATCTTAAACTTTGCATCAGGCTCCTGTTGGTATGAGTCCCCTTAAGGCTTGCATGCACCCTGCTGGGCTGACTAGCCAGACTTTTGTGGGCCAATGACATGGGCCATTCATTATCTCCTGTAAAACCTTGGTGAGATATTAATCAAGCAGCAGGAGCTTCTTTGTGTACAGTAATTGCTACTCTCCCTACTATTCTCTCTCTCTCTCTCTCTACCCAGAAGGCCATGCATGGGAAGCAACATGCAGCCTGTCTCTTGCAGTGTTCCTGCAGTGCTACACATGCAAAGGGGAGGTTCGATCTCATTTGGAGCTTGTGAGAGCAACTTGGGTGTGTGGGTAGGCTAGGCATCCTACCACATCAGTGATGTTCACAATTCCAATGGTGAGGAGGGTGTGCTGAAGAAGAAGAGCACATTCTCGTGATTTACAGTAGTGTCTCTATGGTCTCAGGAGGTCTGTGGTGGGGTAAGGAATGGGATGGGAAAGGAATCAGACCTTCATCTCCAATGCAGATGCAACATCCATCAACTTGGCAATTTCATAAGCAGGATGCCTTTCAGGAGGTGACGTAGATGCTCTGTGGCAGCCCTTATTGGGCTGTCTGAATTTCAGCCTCAGATCAATATTTTCACACTGTCAAATTATGAAACTGGGACAAATAAACAGTGCTAGCAGCTCATCCATCATGGCTTCAATTTTGATGCTGGGAGGAAACGTGTAGCCTAATGCAGGATTCAAATACTTGAGTTTTTACATTGCTTTCCATCTGCGTTTCACTGTGAAATTGTGTGTGTGTGTTCGTTTGTTTGTTTTGGAGAACAAATGACCATCACTGATTGATGGATTTTAAAATATTTATATTTTTATTTTTACTATTATTTATGACATTTGTTTACTGCCCTTCATCCGTGGATGTCATATATATAAACTCAAAATTCATAATAAAACAGAACAATAACCCCCTCCCTCCCCACCAGCTCCCCGCAAAACATTTAAAAGGATTTTAGTCAGCCAAAAACCTGTTTGAAGAGGAACATTTTTGCCTGGAACCTAAAGGTGTATAATGAAGGTGCCAGGCAAACTTCCACGGGGAGAGCATTTTTATAATTTATATAACTGTTCTCCATTTAACTGTTTTTATTTGTTTCATTCCATACATGAATCATCTCCTGTGGAACATTTCAAATATTATATCCAGTTCTAGTCCTACTCAGAGTAAACCCTTTGAAATGAATGGACATGTCTAACTGAAGTCTATTGATTGCAGTGGTTATAACTCTCAGTGGGTATAACCTGATTGGACACAACCCTTGATGTCCAACATTGTATCTTCCTCCTTGGTCCACTAGTGGCTGGTGACCTTTGAGGAGGGCAGGGATACCAACAGTAGGTGGAGCAAAAGCCAGTTACAGGCAGACCCACCCCTGACTCTCTATAAGTAAGAAGGTAGCCAGATAGGGGCTGGCTAAGGACAGACTGTGCTTGGAAGGGCAGTCCTTCATTCACCTCAGTCGACCAGCCTTTACTGGCTGGATTGGGCCCAATGCCTGTCCAGTGTTTCCCATCATGGCAACCGAAATGCCTCTCTGATTCCCACAACTAGCGCATGAAGGCAATATCCATTCTTGACTGCCTGCCTCTCGGGAAATGGCAACCAGTGCTTCTGAACCACGCAACTGGAAGGTAGGAGGCCCATTGGTCCATCCAGCTCAGGGTAGCCTACACCAGGGCTGAGGACCTGGATCTAGCCTGTGGGTCACATACTGACCTCCCCCACCCTCCACAGGCCATTTTGACCAATGGGTGGGGCTTCCCATATGTTAATAACTTACCAATGTTATGACATCAGGTGACCACTTCAGGAATACAGGAGGCCAACTGCCGTATTCCGAACATATCCAATGGTCCAGCTAGCTCAGAACTGTGTATACTGACTGACAGTGACTCCCAAGGCAGAGAGGCTTTCCCAGCCTTCCTGGAGATCCTGGGGATTGAACCAGGGGCCTTCTGCATGCAAAGCAGGTGCTTTTAACATTGAACCATGGCCTTTCCTGACTGCAAATGGTGACCCAGCCAACTGGTGCCGACTGCAAGCCCTGCTTTCTGTGCTTGCAGGCATAATTTGGATTCAAGCCATGTCCCCAAATCAACATCCCCCACACCCTGCAGACAGGCAAAGGTATCTGCAAAGCCAGCATAGCTGCAAAGTCTCCCGTATTCCCCGGGAAACCCCTGTTTTTCCAGCTGTCCCCAGTCGAAAAAACTGAAATTTTTGTTTTCCCCCGGTTTATTCTGGCGCGGCGGCCATTTTGGAACTGGGCAGAGCATGCTCAGAAGCGACTTTTGATGCTGCTTTGCCCAGTTCCAAAATGGCTGCAGCATGACTTCTGGTGCGGCGGCCATTTTGGAACAGGGCAGAGCAGCATCAAAAGTCGCTTCTGAGCATGCTCCGCCCAGTTCCAAAATGGCGGCAGCGCTACTTCCGGTCTGCTACTTCTGGTCCAGTCCCTTATTTCTCAGGCCGGAACTTGGCAGGTATGAAAGCCAGCTCACAGGAGGGGGGGATGTTGATTTGTCAGCACAGGTTGAATGCAAAGCCTACCTAAAAATGGATCATTTATGGAGCTTGATGCTGTCAGGACTGATTAGCAAGCCCTGTTTGCTGAGAAGCAGGAAAGAACATGCTTCAAGCTCCTGGTGGTTCCTTTACAACCACATCTTCACCTGCCTCACACATTGCGTAACATATGATGTCAAATATGGGACTTGTGGTCCTGGTTTGGGGGATATAACCTTTCAGGCCAAGTTAGATTCTCCAGCACTGGTCTGCACTGACCATCAGCAATTATCCAGACCAACCTTTCCCAACTTTTGGTTCTGAGATGCTGTTGGACTACAATTCTCATCATTCCTAGCCAGCATGTGGTCAGTGATGATGGGAGTTGTAGTTCAAAAACAAGATTGAAAAAGACTGATCTAGACCTTCAGAAGGGAGTCTTGTCCCACCTGGAGATGCTGGGAATGGAACCTGGGACCTTTTGCATGCAAAGCATGGGCTCTGCCACTGAGCTACTGTGTTTCTCCAAAAATAAGACACTGTCTTATATTTATTTTTCCTTAAAAAAAAACCCACAGTGGCTTATTTTCAGGGGATGTCTTATTTTTTTAATTACGCGTCCAGCCTTGCCTCTTCCTTGGGTCCCTCCAGAACTGCGCCTATCACTATATCTTATTTTCGGGGTATGGCTGATATTGCGCAAATGCTTAGAAATCCTGCTTTGGCTTATTTTATGGGTATGTCTTATTTTAGGAGAAACGGGGTACAGCACTTCCATTTAGAAATTATGCCCAATTACAGCTGATAGACTGCCCCTCTTTTGCCAATGTGCCCAATCCTCTCCAAACCTAAATTGTGCCTTGTGCCTTGTACACAGGAGTATCTATCTCCCTTTGGCCATTCTGGACTGACTGCCAAGCCATTTAATTAGATCTGGGACAGATGGAATGAAAAGAAGCTTCAGTGCCAAGACTCTTTGGAAGGGTGGAAGCCTTGGAGATGCTATGGAAGCTCTCCATGTGGTTCTTGATCTGAGGCTGCATGTTCATGCATGCAGATGGTCGCTTGAAGCCACAGGTGTCAAGTGATGACCATGCCTGCGGGAACATTGCTGCTTGAGCCTGCCTGGTGTGAGAGAGAAAAGTACCAGGGAGGAGTGTATGTGAATTTTTACCCATCCTTGGGTCAGCCTCTTGGGGAGGAAATAGAAACCTTAGTGAAAGAACGATTATTATTATTATTATTATTATTATTATTATTATTATTATTATGTCATACCCCACCCATCTGGCTGGGTTCCCCCAGCCACTCAGGGGCTTCCACAAAATATCAAAATACAATAATTCATCAAACATTAAAAGCTTCCCTATACGGGTCTGCCTTCAGATGTCTTCTAAAAGTCAGAAAGTTGTTTATTTCTTTGACATCTGGTGGGAGGGTGTTCCACAGGGCAGGTGCCACTACCGAGAAGGCCCTCTGCCTGGTTCCCTGTAACTTGGCTTCTCATAGTGAGGGAACTGCCAGAAGGCCCTCGGCGCTGGACCTCAGTGTCCGGGTTGAACAATGGGGTTGGAGACACTCCTTCAGGTATACTAGGCCAATGATGTTTAGGGCTTTAAAGGTCAGCACCCACACTTTGAATTGTGCCCGGAAACATACTGGGAGCCAATGTAGGTCTTTCAGGACTGGTGTTATATGGTCTTGGCGGCCACTCCCAGTCACCAGTCTAGCTGCCACATTCTGAATTAGTTGTAGTTTCCGGGCCACCTTCAAAGGTAGCCCCACGTAGAGTGCATTGCAGTAGTCTAAGCAGTAATAGTCCAATTGCAATAGTCCAGTGCTAATTCAGGGGTGTGTGTGTGTGTGTGTGTGTGTGTGTGTGTGTGTAAGCCACTTAGAGGTTATTCTGGCATTGTGGTATATAGTTGTACCTTGTTTTGTGACCAGGATCCATTTCGTAGCCCTGGACACTAGACAAAAAGGACGCATGACAAAGCGCCACTCTGCGCACAAGCGCGGAGCGGTTTGCACTTCTGCGCATGCGAGAAGCATGATTTAGTGCTGCCGCGCATGCGCAAATGGCAAACCTGGCAGTAACCTGAGTACTTCCGAGTTTGTCATGGATGATCGACAAAATGGACGTCCGACGAGGCAGACTCAAAACGAGGTACCACTATATAAATATATGAAATGAGTGAATAAAATAAAGTGACTACCCCTCTTGAACAAACAACCACCAAATAATATGACCACTGCCAAGTTCCCTTTTAGCCCCTGCTGGTTTTTAATTCTGCAATTTCACAACCAAGTTGTCAAGGCTGAGCACAGGGGTGCCAGGTACAGGGGGCAGAAGGGGCTGCGTGGCAGCTGAGACAAGTGAGGGCGATCTTTGCTTTCGCTCGTCCCAGCCTCTGCCCGGGAGTCCAGGAGCCAGGCAGGGGCTGGGACGAGGAAGCGTGAAGATCACCCTCCCCATATCCCGCCCCCACCCACTGCATGTCAGGTGGTGTCACTTGGCTGGGTCCCCTCAATGTGGGAGCCCGGTTGGAGCCCCTGGCTGAGCAGCAGGCAGAAGTCAGAGGAGAGCCAGAGGATGCTCCAACCTGCAACTCTGTGTCTCACTACATGGAGCAGCTTCTGGTTCTGTCTCTGTCAGAGAAACTCTCCAGACCTTTTGCTACACAGAGAACTTTATTTCTCCCAGAATTTGGCACATCATCTGACCTGATAGCCATCAGAAAACCCAGCATGCCAAGGAAGTTAAAATCCATATGGAAGAACTCATCTATCACAGCCATATATGTGGAGGTTCTGACAACTTAATGCCATCTGTCAGAATTTCTCCTTCTAGAGAAATGATTTCCTACCCAGAAGAAGATTCCCTACATTATAAAAAAGCCTTAGGGTTATTACTATTGGTTGAGACTTAATCCTTTGGCATGAGCAGCTGTATCATCCTATCAATTATTTCTAAACTGAATATTGATTGATTGCTCTTATGTAAGTTTAGAACCGAACATGGAGGCAGAGTCACGGCTGTGGAGCAAACTTTGATTTGTTTCCTTGGCCCTAAAGGAGGCTGTGACCTTGTGTGATGCTGACAACACTCAGGAACAGACTGGGGTTGTTTTTTTAACTCCTGCCCCCATCTAATCAGAAAACATGAACCTTCCCCAGCATGTGTCCTGGACAGCTAGTGAAAAAGTTGCTGTATGGGCTTTATCCTGCCCTCACTCTCAATAGGCTTTGCTCGTGGTGCTGTGGTGTAAATCACTGAGCCTTGGGGTTGCCGATCGGAAGGTCGACGGCTCAAATCCCCGCAACGGGGTGAGCTCCCATTGTTCGGTCCCTGCTCCTGCCAACCTAGCAGTTCGAAAGCATGTCAAAGTGCGAGTAGATAAATAGGTACTGCTCTGGTAGGAAGGTGAACGGCGTTTCCGTGCGCTGCTCCGTTTTGCCAGAAGCGGCTTAGTCATGCTTGCCACATGACCCGGAAAAAGTGCCTGCAGACAAACGTTGGCTCCCTCGGCCCTTAAAGCGAGATGAGCGCCGCAACCCCAGAGTCATTCGTGACTGGGCTTAACTGTCAGGGGTCCTTTACCTTTACCTTTTATCTCCAATGGGTAGAATCCAGTTGGTGCTCCTAGCACTGCTGGGTCACATTCCAACACTCTAACCACTGACTGTTGGATACCACCCAGTGACCTGGGACAACAGTTGTCCATGTTAATGCAACTGAGGGCCATAACAGAAGTAATACCCCCGGGAAATCCTAGTGGTTAAAAGTTCAGGATACCTGTATATATATTTTTATAAAGGAAATAGACAAAACATTTTAAAAAGTGTCATTTTTTTAGTTGTGCAGTACAGCAAACCCCCTCGGTATAATAACCACCATGGGTTATCTTTTGGTTTTAGTATGAGGGTAAACTTGGATAGTTGGGAGACTCAGGCAGAAGTTGAACAAATAGGAAAGATTTATTTTACAGAACAAAGTCAATGCAACAAAGGATGTGTCAGGAGATAATGTTCCTTTAGGAAACACTTAAAATAAGCAGCTGAAGTTTAAAAGAAGCTTTGTAATACCTTGTTTATAAGCCTGTAACATCCACTAAATTTGGTATAATTATTAATATTTATTATTATTACTACTCCTATTGATAATTATGATGGGAGTTACAGTCCAGCGACATCTGGGGGTTGGGGTTGAAGTGTGTGGCTTTAGTGGTTAGATTAGGACCAAGGAGATCTGGGTTTAAACCACCGCTTGACCTTACTAGTTGACCCAGGGCTAGTCGCAATCTCTCAGCTTAAACTACCTTGCAGGGTTTTTGAATTAGAGAGCCTTCTGCTGGCCCTCAGCTCCTGTTCAATTTTATTTGCATGATATGCTTCTGGATATTTTCCGCCTGTAGGAAAAAGACTTTTCAGACATGACAAATGTCACCTCACCTTCTTCCATGTTCAAAAAAGAGAGGGAGAGAGATGTAAGAAAGCAGAAAACAGTCCTTTAACTGCCAAGACTCTTCTGAACTCTCCTTCTGTAGTTAAGAATATTGAACAGCAATCAATACTACTGAGAGGACTTTCTCTCCCATTTGCTGTTTTTCAATCTTTCCAGCTAACTGTTATGACTGTAAGTCAAAAGCTCTTTTAATATCCTATTTATATGGGGAGCATTTTATTAACTCTGAGAGACAAGTCAGGACTGCTCATTTTCTTTTTTGTTTTCCTCGAGGAAATAGTAAAACATGACAGGTAATTTTGTAAATTTAGGCAGTCAGCAAACATCTGTTGAAGATGATAATGTCTGAGTGGTTTTGCTCTTTCCACCAAAACTTAGTTACATTCGGTTTGCGATTAATTTTTCATTGTCTTCCAGTTAAAAGGGAACTGCTTATACAGCTGCCTCCAATAGAACCATCATTGTTTCCCATCCCCTGCCAGATCGTAAAAGTTGGATGCAGGTGGGGACATCAAAGGCATCTCTGCATGGAGGGGAATGTAGACAATAAATTCACCTACAAGATTTTTTTCCCCTGAGTTGAGCCATTGAGTTATGCAGTAGGTAAATAAAACCACATGATATCTGGCAGCTTTTTTTTTTTAATCTTTTATTCAGGGCTTCTGAGAACTACATTGGAAACAAATGATTCTTTAGCTGTAATTCCTGCATTTCAGGATGTTGGACTAGATCAGGCATGGCCAAACTTGGCCCTCCAGAAGTTTTGGGACTACAACTCCCATCATCCCTAGCTAACAGGACCAGTGGCTAGGGATGATGGGAATTGTAGTCCCAAAAGCATCTGGAGGGCCAAGTTTGGTCATGCCTGGACTAGATGAACCTTGGGTTCCATTCCAAACCCATGATTCTGAGATGGTTTTTGGGGGGTAGGGGGAAGAGAGAATAAAGATAACCAACAAGCATAAACCTCTGCTCTCAAGAATTGTTGTGTGGTGTAACAGAGATAAACTCAGGCTTGTTACTTAGTACTAGGCATAGATGAAGCTGTCCATTTCAATTTCTCATTTTTAAAATCCTCAGTTCAGTTCTCCACATTCCTGCAGCAATTTGAAGATTTTTTAAAAAAACAAAAACAGAACAAAAATCCTTTTGAAAAGCCATCAGCATTTCAGTTTTATTTTTTCCTAATGAATATGCAGATTTTACTAAAATGCACATTTTTGCAAGCAATTTCCCCTGACAATGCATTTTTAATGTTTCCCCCCCTAATATGTATATCCTTTTTTATGCATACATTTTGCCAAATATACCGGTAATGCATTTTGGATACATTTTTGTGTTGGTGGAGGAACCAATTTGCAAATTTGGAGAAGTGTGAGTTTTGCAGGATGTCTGTTCCCTCCTGGTTCAAGGAATGCAAATTGGGGGTAGTTTCTTATTAATATGCCAACAAACTCAGTGTTCCCTCCCATCCCTACTTAGTGCTTTTATTTATTTATTTACTTATTTATTTGCATTTATATACCACTTAATATTTCTAAAATATCTTAAGTGGTATACAGTCTAAAAAATTAAAACAAGAACACAACCTAAAAACAGTAAAATAGCAATATAGAAACACATAAAAGCATATGCAAGCAAATAAAACAGAAATTCAGACTTACAGGTTACTTATCACTTAATATGTACAGAAACCAATGCAGATAAGTTAAAAAAACAAAAACATATTACCTTCTACTAGCGATGGAGCAGAATTTTGTTCCCTCTGTGTTTTTTAGTAAATTGACCCCATTTGCACATCTTGGGCTAATACATAGCATGGAAGGTTTTTTTAATCCTCCAGATTATGCAGTTCTCTGAATTTTGTAAGAACAGTTCTCACCTCCTGCCCCCCTTCCTTGGCATGGTCAATGGTCAGAGATGGTGAGGGTTGTTGCTGAAAACATCTGCAAGGCATCAGGGTGGGGAATCCTGGACTAAGGAGACATGGCAAGGCCCCATCTGCATTAT
This sequence comes from Zootoca vivipara, assembly GCF_963506605.1. Taxonomy (NCBI): domain Eukaryota; kingdom Metazoa; phylum Chordata; class Lepidosauria; order Squamata; family Lacertidae; genus Zootoca; species Zootoca vivipara. Next base: position 6,398,740 of record NC_083292.1, read on the forward strand.
GCATTTAAAATAGTATCATACCGCTTTACACTGTCAGAGAGCTACAGTTCCCAGAGTTTCCTGGGAAGAGGGCTTGATTAATAAACCACCCTGGGAATTGTAGCTATGTGAAAGGGGTAGGGGGTCTCCTAAGAGCTCTCAACACCATTAACAAACTACAGTTCCCAGGATTCTTTGGGAGAAGACATGAGTGTTTAAGGTGGTATTATACTGCTTTAAGTGTACAATGCAGATGGGGCCTAAGATGCTATCTCACCTGGATCAGAGATCATAAAGTTCACCATTCTTTCCTTTCACTTTGTATTTTCAGCACGAGGTGAGGGCTGTTGATGTTTACACGACTACTGATGTTTAAGCCCTGTTCTGACCTTTTATGGGATCTAGTTTTGACATAAATGTCAAGTTAACAACTCAGGTCAGAGCTGTGGAGAAGCACATCAAGGAATATATTGATAGAAATCAGCAAGGAGCTTCATTATTTGAATGATCTGATCTTTGGAACTGTTTCCACCACCATCCCTTCCCTCCCAATTTCTCATCAATGTTACCACCTACTTCTATGAACTTTTCTGGGAGGGGAAAAAAATAGCTAATGACATATTGATTCCCGCCCCCCTTTTACAATTTTTGACACTTTATGTACATCTCTGGACAGAGGTGGAGATGACAGCCTCCTGAGAAAGAGAAAGAACATCCTAAAGAGGATGGTCAGAGTAATTCATTTGCAACATTCTTTAAAAGGTTTGCATCAAGGAGAACTCAACTCAAGGACAAACATTTTGAATGCAGTTGCCATTCAGACTCTGCCTCAGTAGTGTAGCAAGGTGGGGAGGGCCGCCCCGGGTTCCACCCGGGGGGGGCTCCACTTGGGGCACCCCGCCCCGCCCCTTGCCTCTGCCCACGCGCGCCACCCACGGTCTGTGCCAGCTGCCTCGCTGTGTGCGAGCAGCAGCCCGTGGGCTTCCGTGCGCCAGCAGCAGCGCGTACTGACTGCGCATGTGCAGCATCCCAGCGCGTATAGAGTGTGCATGTGCTGGAGTGCTATGCATGCGCAGTCAGTACGCGCTGCTGCTGGCGCACGGCAGCCCCACGAGCCGCTGCTTGCACACAGCGGCCCGTGTGCGAGAGTGGCAGGCTGTTACGGGCCGCTGTGTGCGAGCGGCAGCCAGGCTTGCACTGCTGCTCCCACGGCAACCTTATGTGGTAGCAGCAGCGCCAGCCTGGACGGACCACGCAGTATACCTAAAGGAGAGTCTCCACCCCCATCGTTCTGCTCCGAAGGCCTTCTGGTGGTTCCCTCATTGCGAGAAGCCAAGTTGCAGGGAACCAGGCAGAGGGCCTTCTCGGTGGTGGTGCCTGCCCTGTGGAACACCCTCCCATCAGATGTCAAAAAGGAAAACAGCTACCAGATTTTTAGAAGACATCTGAAGGCAGCCCTGTTTAGGGAGGCTTTTAATGTTTTAAAATTTTAAATTTAGTGTATTTTAATGTTTCTGTTGGAAGCCACCCAGAGTGTCTGGGGAAACCCAGCCAGATGGACGGGGTATAAATAAATTATTATTATTATTATTATTATTATTATTATTATTATTATTGCGATGCCCCACCCCAGGGGGTGCCTCCACCTTTGCCGCCCCAGGCAGCCAAGCAGCAAGGTTCACCACTGCTCTGCCTCTTCCAGTTAGGAGGATCTGGGGCCTTGAGCTGGGAAGGAACCCCTGCTTCAGACTCTGGAGGTTCACTACCAGTCAGAGAAGACAATACCAAGCTCAGTAGGTCAATGACTCAGTATAAGGGAGGTTTATGTCCTAGGAAAGGATGATAGCTGTGTGCTGGAACACATTTGTGGCATGCAAAAGGTCCCAGGTGCTGGCCTCTACCTTTATTTAAAAATAAAATAAATAAAGAACAGCTAGGGCTGATGGGAGTTGGAGTCAAACAATAGCAGGAGGCCCATAGGTTCTTCATCCTTGGATTATGCAGTTCTTAACATTTCCCTCTCTGGGCTGGATCCTAGGAGGAAACACTGGGGGGAGATTTTAGCAATATTATTATTACATTTCTATTCTACCTTTCCTCCAAGTGGTTCAAGGTAGTATAGGTACATGATTCTCCTCCATCTCAATTCTACCCTCACAACAACTCTGTGGGGAAGGTTAAGCTAAAAGATGATTGGCCCAAGGTCACCCAGTAGATGGGTAAGCAGTGATTCGAACTCTGCTCTCCAAGGTCCTAGCCCAACACCCTTAACCACTATGCCATGCCGACTCCCTTCTGTAATAGTGAAGAATATAAAGTAGCCATTGTATTGGGCACATGCAGCCTGCGCTGGAAGGCAGCAGCCAGAAGTGAATGCAGCAAGGTGAAGAGATGGAGGCAATTTTATATAAACACTCTCTACTCTCCAGCATGTTTTTGATGTCTCTTCTAATACCCGTTTTCAGCTGAGCTTACAGAAAGAGGCCATTCCATTTACACCTCCAATATTCTCAGTTCTGTGGCTTGTCACAAATATCTTTGCACTTCCAAGCAAAAACTGCATCAATAATTACAGAAGTTGGAGGTGGCTGTGTGTGTCCCCCCCCCTCCTGCCCCACTGCAGTACGAAAAGCACAAAGGGAGAGAGCAGGTGAGAGAAAGAGGGATTGTTAATTCAAATACTGACTGCTGGATTTTCTTTTGTCCTGGCTTTCTCACACTCTCTTGCATTCATCTTTCTTTATTATTTGGGGCAGATTTGAAATATAATTTGTTTGTCCATGGATACTGTTTAACTCCTTCTGCTGCTCGTTGCAGGAAACCCATGGGCAAAAGGATTACATCATTTGTACATCATTTGTACATCTAGCTACAGTGGTACCTCGCAAGACGAATTCAATTCGTCCTACAAAAAATTCGTCTTGCGAGTCGCGGTTTCCCATAGGAATGCATTGAAACTTAATCAAAGTGTTCCTATGGGCTCTGTGGGACTGGCGGTGGCTGCGCTTGCTCACTTGGCTCGGGGAAGGCAGGCAGGCAGGCAGGCGGCAACAGCCCTGGCAAGCAGCGCCCGCTACGCTTCGGCTCCGGGGCTGCTGCTGCCTGCCTGCCTGCCTTCCCCGAGCCAAGAGAGCAAGCGCCGCTGCCGCCGCCAGTCCCCTGAGCCAAGCACTGTGCCCGCTGCGCTTCGGCTCGGGGGACTGGCAGCGGCAGCAACACTTGCTTGGGGAAGGGCGCTTGGCTCAGGGAAGACAGACAGGTGCTTGCTCTCTTGCCCGCCTGCCTTCCCCGAGCCAAGAGAGCAAGCGCCGCTGCCGCCATCAGTCCCCCGAGCCAAGTGCTGTGCCCGCTGCGCTTTGGCTTGGGGGACTGACGGCAGCAGCCACTGCTCAGCTACCTGAGGAAGGTTTGTTTATTCCTTATGCCACCTTAATTCCAAGGAGCACAAGGTGGCCTGCATGGACGGTTCTCTTCCTCCCTGTTTTATCCTCAAAGCAACCCTGTGAGGTAAGTTAGTCTGAGAGACAGTGACTGGCCCAAGGTCACCCAGTGAGCTTCATAGCCAAGTGGGGATTTGAACCTGGTCTCCCAGGTGCAACACTCCAGCTGCTACACCCCCTTGGTTGCACACAAAGGAATGCTTCCTTCAGCCTAGAAGACACCTGTTATCATTCCCCACAATATCTGAGTCAATATGCATAGGTTGGAGGGGGAACTCAGAACGTGGGTAGAGGAGGTGAAGTGTTCTTGCACTGCATCCTTGTGCTAACAGGACAACTCAGTTGGGTGAATCTAAAATCCCCAGGTGCACCCCATCTTTCAGGACAGGCCCTTGGCATTACTGACAATGCACAGATTTCAGTTGTCCTGCTACCTAAAATTGCTTTACTTTTTGAATGTCCAAAGCAGAGACAAAAGTGACTCATTCAGAGCTATACTCTGAACGTAGTTTCCCCCTGAAAACTATACTCTTCTAAGTGAATTGTACCCTGTTTCCAGGAATGCTAAGATTGAAGTACACCTGCTTTTCTCCCAGCCTCTCAGAGTTTAGAATAGTATTTCCAAGGGTAAATAAGAACACAACAGAAATTGCTTTTCTGAGGAAAAAGTTGGGTTGGCAATGAAGGTGAAGATTGGGTGGGTGGGGAGGGGAGTTCTTTCTTCCTTACAATTTCCCAGCTTTCAATTCATTTTTTATTCATGTTATTATCTCTACTTAGAAAATGACATTGTAAGAACTATTCTTCCCCCACAGTCAGCATGCATGAAAAGGGTTGATCTCTTAGCTTGAGTTCTTCTACTACTTACTTATGAATATGCTGTTGACTACTCTATTCAGTATAAGGCAGCCTCCAATTTATTACGGTCTAGCTAGCCATACTGTGGTCTTAAAGCTAGCTGGAAGGGGTGTGTAATAGGGTGGGTCATAAAAAACTTTTTTTGGAAAATGTTTCCTCCCTTGATCTTATATCAGGCGTATGGTATAAACATAGTCAAATTTCAAATTTGGGACAAATAGGTTAATATTTAGACCCTGCTCCTACAGACTGAAATTTTGCCTCACTACGAGTGATGAAAACATAGGAATTTGACTCATTTATTCCCAGTATGTTAAATTGTGAACTAATAAACATAAATTTTAGATTTTATGTAGAGCAATAATAGTGACATACTATTATTTTCTGCAATATTTATTTATTTAAAATAAAACATCTTGATAATTTACATGAAAAACCAATGGTTTTGAACAAATTATATGGAACAATTAAGCAAACGGTGTACTAAACAAGTAAACATAAACATTAAACAATAAAACACCACTCATATTATGTGTTGCGTCAAAACATCACATTATACTTAATTACTTAGGTATAAATTGTACTAAATGCTTACATTTTGTGTAATTAATAAAATTATGCCTTATGCAATATTATACATTGTACATGTACACTATATTATATCATGCTAAAATATGCTTTTATGCCTTACACTAAACGTCTATTTTGGTGGAAAGTCCTTATTTGTCTCTTGTTTTGGGAATTTAGAGCGATTGTCCATTGTTGTTTCGATGGTAGCATCACGTCTTTTCTCTCCAATAACTATCCTAGATGCTCTAGTAACCTCCTTCACTGCAAGTTCAACCATTTGTGAATGGCACTTGAATTTTGGAATTGTTAATGGAGTGGTCACAATATTTAACAGTTCATTGTTTGTCATGTTCCTGATTATTGGTGGCTCACTTTCCGACCATTTTATAATTTGTTCCATACAGCCGGCAGATACGACAGGCACTAGTGAGCCACCTGCTATGGCTGCATGGGCCAATTTTGAGTAGCTGTAAGTCACTGTAAGTCACTCATATTCTCCATATATGAGTGCAGATGTAACTTGCCGCAGATACTTTTTGTCAGTAGATAGATTTTTCCAAACTACTTATGGCATTTCTGGGATTGAATCTGATCGTGCAAAGCATTTATGTTCAACAACTGGAAAATCGGTGACACTGGGCAGTAATTTCCCAATATGCCCTGAAAAGGTGTTAGCCCCAGATGTGGGTCCATCTAGTTCAATGATGAGATGTTGTAGAGGCAGGAAGGAGGCAAATATTCCATTGCAATGGCTGGCCAATGTCTATTTAAATAAGATGGTTAATTCCTCCCGGGGCACCTATGTTTATGTTTGTCCCATCACAAGCTACTGCTGCAAGTTGACTCACACTAGGTATTTTTCTCTGAGAAATGAGATAAGAGAATTTGCAATAGATTTCACCTTGCTATCAACCGGTGTAACATGACCACCAATGTAATTTCCATCAGGCAATGAAACAATTGAAATATGCTCCTCTGTTAAATTTTATTAATTACACAAAATGTAAGCATTTAGTACAATTTATACCTAAGTAGTTAAGTATAATGTGATGTTTTGACGCAACACATAATATGAGTGGTGTTTTATTGTTTATTGTTTATGTTTACTTGTTTAGTACACCGTTTGCTTAATTGTTCCATATAATTTGTTCAAAACCATTGGTTTTTCATGTAAATTATCAACATGTTTTATCTTAAATAAATAAATATTGCAGAAAATAATAGTATGCCACTATTATTGCTCTACATAAAATCTAAAATTTATGTTTATTATTTCACAATTTAACATACTGGGAATAAATGAGTCAAATTCCTATGTTTTCATCACTCGTAGTGAGGCAAAATTTCAGTCTGTAGGAGCAGGGTCTAAATATTAACCGATTTGTCCCAAATTTGAAATTTGACTATGTTTATACCATACGCCTGATATAAGATCAAGGGAGGAAACATTTTCCAAAAAAAAGTTTTTTATGACCCACCCTAGTGTGTAACTTGAATCATAGAGTTGGAAGAGACCACAAGGGCCATCCAGTCCAAGCCCCTGCCAAGCAGGAAACACCATCAAAGCATTCTTGACATATGCCTGTCAAGCCTCTGCTTAAAAACTTGGACATTCATAGATGTTCTCTAAACTGTCTGTTGTTTTGATATATATATGTGGTATGTTCCTGCCAGTTCAACAAATTGGGTCAGATGTGTTGCCCACTAATGGCAGGAGAGGAGGAATAGTCAGGAAAAGAGATTTAGGCCAGGGCTGGTGAAGCTGTGGCCCTCCAGATGTTGTGGACTCCAATTCCCATCATCCCTGACTATGGGATGGTGGGAGTTAGAACCCACTAACATCTGGAGGGCCGCAGGTTCAGCATCCTTTCATTAGTCCATGAGGTAAATTCTATACTACATGTTACAGAAAGGGACCACCGTTTGGGGCAGCAGGCTACCATGTCTTCTACGTATCAACCTGCCCCAAAGTGCACAGGGCAGGGGTGAGAAGCTGCTGTTGATCTATAGCTCTGATCATCCCTGACTGGAGGAATCATCCACATTGGCTGGAGAATTTAAATCCTGGAGGGTCAGAATTAGTGGAAGTGAGGGAGACAAAATAGAGGTTGTAGATAATACAATGGTGTAAAACAAGTATTGTTAGAAATTGATGATAAATTAATTAAGAAGAAGATTTGGTTAGAATATAAAAGGTTAAGATGTAAAAGATATAGAAACAAGGTAATATTAAAGTTATAACTAGAAAGTATATAAGATTTAGACTTTACTACTGAAGATATGTAAAGAATCGCAGAAGGAGGAGGAATGAGGAAGTCAATAGATTAGCAACTAGGGTTATAAGTTTGAATTTTTGTTTTTATATTTTTTGTATTGTTGTATTTTTTGAGTTTTGTATGTTTTTTTGGTTTTGTTTTGTTTTGGTTTTGTATTTTTTAAATGTTTTTTATTTGTTTGAAAAAAACCTTAATAAATATATTATTATTTTTTAAAAAAGAAATCCTGGAGGGTCACTTGTTCCTCGCCATTGCATTGGTCTGAAAACCAGGACCACCAGCACATCAGGTGTATATGTTATTTAATTGAGAGCCATGTTCACCTGACCTGACCCGCTCTGCTCAGAGGCATCACTTGAAATAAGTTTTTGCCCCTGTCAGAATTTATCAGCAAAGCGTCCGCATCATCTGAGTCAGCTCCTACATTTCTCACAGACCATTTCACATTGGGATTGTATCTCTTTCATTTGTCTTCTTGAAACACTGAGGATGTTTTGCTCTTCTGTGTTTGACAGTCAGACAGAATTGTCTGTGCCAGGGATTCACAAAACCAATGTCCATTTATCTGTTGTGGGTGGGGGTGGGGGAGAAAGCTGTCTTCAGTTCATTTGTGTTGTGGACAAAAGCCATCAATTGACACCCCATGAAACCTTTAAAGATCAGTGAACATTTTGTGCGTCTTTTCTTTTTTTCTGAACTGTAGTAGTTCATACATATGTACAGGGTGAGTCTTTTTAAAGAGGCCTCATGGAACAGGTGTACTCTGTATCCACGGGGCCCTCTTTTAAAGGACTCATCCTGTATTTATCACTTGATGACTGCAGTGGTGACTGGTGTCCATTGGGACTGGTGGGGATCAAAAGCAGAGGCCTCCCCAACAGCATGTGGTGTCTAAGCCAATGGCAGGCACAGTCCATTAATGGTGGATTTGCCTCCATCCTCCTCTCTGCTGAGTTGAGCAAGGGCAACAGTGAAACTAAAGAGGAGGAAGCTGACAGCCAGGATCACCTCTGGACTGCTTGGAAGTAAGAAGGCAGGTGAGGAGAGCACAGGCTAGCATTGGTGGGGTGGTTCCCCATTTGTCCCAATTATCCAGCCTCCACTGGATGACTATAAAGCAATGCACAGATGCATCCAAACTTTGGAATGGGGGAGTTTATAACAGCAGCTAAGGGCTCTCTCTGCAACTCACCAAACCCTTGATGAGCCAAGTCCACGACTCCAGTGGAATTCAGCCCCAGCTCTTAAGAGAATTTGGCCCCAACAATGAAGAGAGTGGATCAATGGTGGAGAGGGCTGACTGTAGACAGCAGGTCTCATGCTTTAGATGCATTCCTCTGGATATTCATTTAGCTGTTTGATGGGTTGAACGTTGAGGCCATATAACTGCAATCCTATGCATATTTAAAAAGGTAAAGGTAAAGGGACCCCTGACCATTAGGTCCAGTCGTGACCGACTCTGGGGTTGCGCGCTCATCTCGCATTATTGGCCGAGGGAGCCGGCGTATAGCTTCCAGGTCATGTGGCCAGCATGACAAAGCCGCTTCTGGCAAACCAGAGCAGCACATGGAAACGCCGTTTACCTTCCCGCTATAGCGGTTCCTATTTATCTACTTGCACTTTGACGTGCTTTCGAACTGCTAGGTTGGCAGGAGCTGGGACCAAGCAACGGGAGCTCACCCCGTCACAGGGATTCGAACCGCTGACCTTCTGATCAGCAAGCCCTAGGCTCAGTGGTTTAACCACAGCGCCACCTGGGTCCCCTCTCTGGATATTCATTTAGCTGTTTGATGGGTTGAACGTTGAGGCCATATAACTGCAATCCTATGCCTATTTACCAGGGATTAAATCTCGTGGTGCCATCAAGGCAGGTGTTTGGAAGAGAGGTCCAGTGAAAATTCAGCAGAATGGGCATGGGGATGGTGGAAGCAAAGACAGTATGACTGCCTTGCCACATTTTGAAGTGATTGTCACCTCAATGCTCTAAGCTCCCACGTTGAGTCCTGAGCCTTGAGCTACTGAGCTGCACTGCTGAATAATCCCCACTAAACTCAGTAGGGCAGATGTGGGGGATCTCAGACCCAGGGGCCACATGTGGCCCTCCAAGCCTCTCCATCTGGTCTTGGGACTCTATTCATGTCACACACCCTCCCTCGTCAGCCCCCCCTCCCGGTGCAGGTCACATCCTTCATCTGTCCTTGTTCTCATCCTCCTTAAGTGTTTTTGCCTGGCCTTGAACTCTGATCATGCACCTTGCTTGTCTGGATAGAGGTTAGAGAGGAGTGAGAGTTGAAACTAGCCTACTGTACAAAGGTGACATTTACATTTGGTGTTCCATGTACTTTGGCCTCTGGCGCTATCCATCGCTGGCCTGTGGCTCATGAAAGGTTGTCCAGTAGGGAATGTGGCCCCCAGGCTGAAAAAGATTCCCTTTTGATGGGGCTTGCTTCCGAGGAGACATGTACATGAATGCTCTGTAGATATCAATTTCTTTCCACAGATGGATAGATGTAGATATGTGTGTTTTGCCCTTGTCATCTCAAATTATTCCATCCTGAGGAGGGGGAAAGATCTAGCCAAGGAACTCCAGGAGAGAGAGGGAAATTCCCACAGCAAATACATGCAAGCATGCAGTGCCAAATGAAGTTACATCTTACAAGTGCCAAGGAGGAGGCTAGCAACTAGAGACAAAGTCTTAAAATTGAGGGGAAGCAACAGCCCAGCCCCCAGCCCTTCACTTAGCTTGCCTTGACTGTTAACTCTGGTTCTTACAAATTGCTTGCATCCTCTAGTCGTCACAAACTGAGTTTAGGCTAAAATGAAATTGCAGCACTTCAGTTGATTTTTCTGAAGGCAGAGTTCATTCTAGAATCTGATTTTTCTTCATCCAGAAAGCTTCTGTTGATGTCTGAAACTTGCAACCATGATTTTGTAGAGGCAGCATAGTACAATAGATAGAATGCCAGAATAGTTGTGAGATCTGGCAGTTATCAGGCCCAGTTTGGACATATAATGAGTTTTCGATTTCATTAGGGCAACACCAGCAACACCAGGGCAAATCCTACATTGGCTCCCAGTACGTTTCCGAGCAGAATTCAAAGTGTTGGTGCTGACCTTTAAAGACCTAAATGGCCTCGGCCCAGTATACCTGAAGGAGCGTCTCCACCCCCATCATTCTGCCCGGACACTGGGGTCCAGTGCCGAGGGCCTTCTGGCGGTTCCCTCGCTGCGAGAAGCCAAGTTCCAGGGAACCAGGCAGAGGGCCTTCTCAGTAGTGGCACCCGCCCTGTGGAACGCCCTCCCACCAGATGTCAAAGAGACTTTTAGGATACATCCGAAGGCAGCCGTGTTTAGGGAAGCTTTTAATGTTTAATAAATTATTGTATTTTAATGTTTTGTTGGAAGCCGCCCAGAGTGGCTGTGGAAACCCAGCCAGATGGGTGGGGTATAAATAATAAATAATAATTATTATTATTATAGTATGATGATGATGATGATGATGATGATGATGATGATGATTACCTGACTCTGGATACCTGTAAACCAGGCTTTGACTACAGGAATAGGGAACCTCTATCCCATGTGCCTAATTAGGTCCACCAGGCTTCCCCATTTGACCCTCTCAGGCCATCAAATATGATGTAAGGTGTGAGGAAGGTAAACATCTAACACATCCTAAAGGGTATTTGCAGGCAGGGCCGGCGCTTCCACTTAGGCAAACTAGGCCATTGCCTAGAGCGCTGAAGCGGAGGGGGCGCTGAACAGCCCGCCCGCCACCGCCCGGTGCTGCCTGCAGGGCCGTCTCTGGGCCCGGGCTGGGGAAGGAGGACGACGTGGGAGGTGATCCTCCTCTGAGGCCGCTGCTGCTCAGCGGGAAGGAAGGGGCGGCGCCCACAGGTGACTGTTCAGCCACTGTGAGAACAGGAGATTCCTGCAGCCAATCAGAAGCTGTGGGTGCCTCTGAGCGCCGCCCCTTCCAGCACGGCTTCTGATTGGCTACAGGAATCTCCTGTTCTCACAGTGGCTGAACAGTCACCTGTGGGAAACACGCAAGCAGGATTCGAACGCAAGAGCCTCTATCCCCTCCTGTGGTTTCCAGCAACTGGTATTCAGGAGCATTGCTGTACATGGCTGGTAGCCATCAAAAGCCCCATGGGCATAGCCAAGCAGGGCAGGGGAGCAGCTGCCCTAAATCAAGTAAATAAATAAAAATAACTGAGGTTCTGTTCCTTCCCACCCACCAAACATAAAGCCTCCTCTGCTCCTTTCATGTTTGTATACTAGGCTAGTTACGTTCACACTCCAGGGGTAATTGCGCAAGAAGTATCACAGGCTCCAAGGACACATTGCAGCAAGGCAACAACGCTCAATGAGGGTGCAAGGCAGAACTGGGGAGGGATGTAGCTGAAATATGATTGGGGGGGAGCGCCAGAAGGTGATCTCACCTAGGGCGCAAAAAACCCTAGCACCGGCCCTGTTTGCAGGTACCACCAACTAGCTGATGGGTGGTGTCTTCAAAGCCCTTTCCAATGTGGTGTACAAAATAGCACTTTGAGAGGGGGCTTCTGAAGATCTCTGCAGGCAACAATGTCACCTGACATCATTGTGACATCCAGTGAATGACAGGCGGGTGACTGCATCTGCATCTAGCTGTCAGACGGGGGAATAACAATCTCCCCTGCTGGGCTAAAAGGAGTTTCCCATCCCTGTGTTACTATCTGAAAACTGTTTCTTGATTATGGTGGTAGTGAGGATCACCAGGGTCTCAGTTCTCCACAAGCCTTGCATCTCAGCCCTGCCAGAGCAAGGCATAAATAAATGATGTCTCACCAGAAAGACATAATCAGGCGGCTGTGACTTGGTTAATTTACTCTTTTAAATAACTACTGTAATAAAACCGACAATTAAAAACAAAGAGAGGGAGAGAGGGAGAACACTGAAATTACAATGCAGCTATAACTGTAACTGCCTTGTTACCATGTTACATCAGAAAAGAACACACACACAGTGTCCTAAGGCAGTGTCTTAAAGACAGATTTATAATCACATAAGCCAGGGTTGGCAATATTTTGTCCCTGGAGGCCCTATGTATCACTGGCTGGGCATTTGGAGGCCACATGAGAGTACACACAGCTGGTGGTGTTTGGAGCATGTCACTTGACAGGTATTCCTCTCTATCAAGGGTGAAGCATGAGGAAAGGCCACCTCCATGCAACCGAAAAGGGAAGGAATGGAACATGAAGGCAACAGGCTTAGTCCATCATTTCTTCCTGCCTCAAGCCAATCCAACACTGTGGGGGTGCAGCTCAGTGAGTCCAGCCCTTAGGGACTTAGTCAGCTTTGAGTCCTGGGGAAACTCAAGTGTAGGAAAGGAGGTTAAGGTCATAGGACCCATTCACATCAAAACAATGAAAAGGTAAACAACCATGAAGAGCAAATATTTAAATGAATATGCACTAACAACCTTCACATATACAAAGAGATTCAAAAATATGTACAAAATGTCATGCTCGAAGTCTTAAAGGTCCAGTGTAAAGTGCAATAATCAAGTCCGATAATCAAGTCCGATAATAAAGTGCTACGTCTTCCGACGGGCAGCTAGCTTGTTCCCCATTTCACAGGAATAGTTTCCTCAGGGGGCAGACTCCTTCTTAGGTAATAAATTTGTATAAATTTATATGATGCACCATAAATACTTATACATTCTGGGCGGGCGCCCAGGAGAAGGCCGTGATTCTTCTGAGGACTGCGACGGAAATGGTAGGCAGAGGGGTAGGGTGGGGTGGGGAGAGCATGTGTGTGTGTGTGCATCAAGTCTCTGTGTCCAATCCCTGTGTCCGTGGGGCACATGCGCAGTAGCAGGGACACAGGGACTAGACGCAGAGACACTTGCACTTTATTATATAGGATGTGCTAGAACAGACCTAAGAATTGAGCATATGTGAAAGAGACACAAAACATAAGGAGATTTGCCACTGCTGGGTGATCCAAAGTGAATCTAGGCCCCAGTTTGATAATTGCTATCTGCCTTTAAGAAACTGAAACTTTGGAGAGAAAAAATAGATACTGTACCTTCCCTGAGAATTCCTGTTGAGGTGTCTAACTTAACTATAGCCTCTCTCTGAAGCTTTAAAGCCCTTAAACTGTTGCTATCACCTGTGGAGGAAAATGCTGTTTTGCTTTCAGTGTCTGCGGAGAGAGACTTCCACATCGGATGAATACTAAGCAGAAATCTGACTTTTTCAAAAGAACAAAGATATGGGAAGGGGGAAGGAGGGAGAGAACCTGAGTTTGAAAGGGGATTTATTTCTAGAGCAATCCGCTTAGGTGTTTTATTGCGTACACGCTAAAGAGTTTAGGAGAAACAGTTAACTCAAATTAAAAACAAAATGAAAGGAGAGGGAGAAAGGGAGGCAAAGCAAACCATTAGCTAAGGCAATGATAGCTGAAGGCAAGTGAATTACAAGCAGCCCTTTTCATCTGCTGGGAGTATTGCAAGAGAGCTATGGAACCACAGGAAGGAGAAGCAAAATAATGATGTTCCATAGTTTTGGGGTGGAAATGCTTCACTTTGTACCTGAGGTAGTGTGTGTGTTGCTCTAGGACCCAAAAATAAGCAGGATGGTGTACCGGTGTCTGGAGATCAAGGGTCCATTAAAGGTACAGAAAAGCAAAGAGGGGAAAAAAATGTTGGCAAGTCTAGTCCTGTCTATATTCCTACATTGGCCACAGTGGGGAGTTTGGTGCAGAATTTCAGAACGGAGGTGAAATGGGCTGGTCTGCTTTGGGGGATGACACTTTTCACTGATTCCAATTAAATTCTACTCAGGGTAGACCTATTTGAATTATTTGTTTGTTATTATACATAGCTTGCAACCATTTTACATCTTTATCGTATGACTTTTGGGTTTGCTAACATTTTATGGTGATTTGTATTCCTACGTATAGTTAAGGTGATTTGATTAACTTTCTCTGAGAGTTTTAATTTTATATCTAAGACATTTATTAATTTAATGCAAATTAGTAGGGAAGAAGAGTAGGTGCTTGCAAAAAAGGGGGGGAAGTTTAGGGGGTATGCTATCTACCATCAAAGAACTTGCCGTATCATTTTGCTACTCTTTTCTCATAGACATGGCCCATTGCCAATCCCAGCCCCTGTGAATTCCAATCAAATGTTCAAATAATTAAAGCAGAGGGTGTGGAATCACAGGCTCTAGCATCGAACGAGGCTGTCCAAGTTTCTCTATCTGACCCTCAGGACTCTCTTCATGCTACAGACCCTCCCCAGACATAATTTCTCACTGGTTCTGTTTTGAGAGCTTTTGCCTGGCTGGAATGTGTCTTTCAAATCTGATCATGTCTCTTGCTTGCCTGGATGGAGAATAAGGAGCAGTATGTGAGTGTGTGCCGAAGCTACAGTGGTGCCTCGCTTAACGAATGCCCTGCTTAACGAAATTTCCGCTTAATGAAAGTTTTTTTCTAGTGGAGGTTGCCTCGCTAGACGAATTCATTTTATGAAAAATTCGTCTAGCGAATCGCGGTTTCCCATAGGAATGCATTGAAATTCAATTAATGTGTTCCTATGGGCAAAAAAAAATTCAAAAAAAAATTCAATGCATTCCTATGGGATTCGCTAGACGAATTTTTCGTTATAAGAAAAGACCCGTGGAACGAATTAAATTCGTCTAGCGAGGCACCACTGTACTCTACTGTCCAAAGGTCAGATTTCCACGCGTTGCTCCACCCACTTTCATCTCTGGTCCTGCCAGGGTGCATGGCTGGAAAATGTTCCTGATTCCTGATGTGAACTTTCACCTTGGCCATACTATGTTTGCCAATCTATTTAATTGAATGCCTTTTCTGCTTTTCTTCTCTCAACCCCACCGCCACCCCCCACCCCTGCCATTATTCCAGAAATAATAACAATATGTTCAGCGAGGTGGTGCGGCTGAACTTTGAAATAGCCAGCTTCAGCAGTCTTTCCGGAACACAGCCTATCACCTGGCAGGTGGAATATCCTCGAAAGGGGACAACAGACCCAGCCCTCTCTGAAATCTTCATTTGCCAGAAGGATCTTGTCGGGATTGTTCCATTGGCGATGGTAAGAGAGTTCACGTAGACAGATGTAGTCCTTTTCAAAATTTACTTTTATTGCCATTTATTAATTCTGAGGGTTCTTTCACGGTGAGTGCTGCAACTTAATAATTTGTTTTATTCTGCCTACGGTATCTTGCAAGCAGCTCAGGGTCCATGGCTCCCCACTACCACCATGTTATCCTGACAATAAATGGTTTTAAAATGAAACATTTGAGAAAAAGAGGATTAAGATATTGTGGCTTTCTTTCTGATTTCTCCCCCAGTCAGAATCCAGTCTGCATTTTATGGTATGTCTATGACAGGGATGGAGAACTTGTTCTGAAGAAAAGTGCTGAAGGAAAGGCAAAGTTTCCCACATCCTCCCTTCCTTCCCCTTCCCTAACTTCTACCTGTTGCACTGATGTTCAGATAAATCCCCATGCCCAGCCATGCTCTCTGCTGCTTGCTCCTTCAATGAGTGAGCAAGAGGACTGATGGGCTGTCTAAGCTACTTGCTCTCTCTTGAAGAGGCCCACAGAGACACGGGGTGGGTGCTAGGACCTCTTGCGGGACTCCTGTCTCCCACTTGGTGGCCAGGAGGCAGCAGCTCTGAGGCACCTTTGGCATTGCATCTGGGGCTGGAGGGGGTAGAACTCCTGCCCGACAGAGCCCAAACTTTTCCCAGCCCGTGCCAGTCCTTCCCCAGGGCTTCCCTCCTGGCATGTGTCCTCGGGCGAGGCACGCACCCAGCAGCAGGAGCATGGAGACGAGAGCCGCCGGCATGCCCAGAACCTGCCAGTGCCCACCCTCACCCTGGCAGCAGCATGAGCCCCTCACACTGCACAGCCCAGGAGAGGTGGTCAGGGAAGTGCTGTGTTTTGTGTCTGTACCTTCTTTCCATCACCATCCTACTATGCCTGCTGCAGCCACGGCTCCAGCACTCCTGGGACACCACCAAGCCCGCCAAAGCGCACAAGCTGCCACTCCTACTGGGAGCTTGCAGAGCTGAAAGGGTGAACAAGAGGACCAGCAGGTGGCAGGTGATCTACCTGAAGAGCGGATACCGCAGGGGTGCAGCAGAGTCCAACTGTTGGCTCCAGGGAGCACCTCATGCAATGTCCACAAAATTAGGGGGTGCAATGCTTGCCTTGCTCTGGGTGCTGGCAACCCACGCTAGGTCACTGCATCTGCTCATGTGTCAGTGCACTGGGAAGACGTTGCAAGTACTACATAGCCATTCAGCTCTGACTACACAGTGACACCACTGGGGGTGAGCAAAGTCAGGTGCCGTTGTGAACAAACAGGCAAAACAGAAAATTCTAGGCACAAACAGCAGGGAGTGGTTGAAAAAGAAAAGTCGGGGTGATTTTGATGGGAGGGAAAGTTTGTGGAATAACTGTGTATAGCTTTGACTCAGTCCCAGTTACGTGTTTCTCCTAAAATAAGACACGTCTTATATTAATTTTTCCTCCAAAAAAAAACACACCACGGCTTATTTTCAGGGGATGTCTTATTTTTTTATTACCTAAGTAGGGTACAGCATTATTAAGTATGGTACAGGGCTTTCTTGCGCCACCCGCTGAGCCTGCTGCCGGGTCCCAGGGCTTCACGTGGCATGGCTGAGGCTGCTGCTGGCTGCTGCGGCTTCGCACGTCGCCTGCTGCTGGGTCCCGGGCTTCACGCCGCCGGCTGAGGCTGCTGCCAGGTCCTGCAGCTTCGCGCGATGCGGCGCGTCTGAAGCTCCTGCCGGCTCCTGCGGCTTTGCGCGCCGCCCGTCGCCAGGTCCCGGGCTTCACGCAGCCGGCTGAGGCTGCTGCCGGGTCCTGCGGCTTCGCGCGATGCGATGCGGCACAGCTGAAGCTCCTGCCGGGTCCCAGGCTTCACGCAGCCGGCTGAGGCTGCTGCCAGCTGCTGCCGGGTCCTGCGGCTTCGCCCGCCGCCCGCCGCCGGGTCCCGGGCTTCACGCAGCCGGCTGAGGCTGCTGCCGGGTCCTGCGGCTTCGCGCGCCACCTGCTGCCAGGTCCTGCGGCTTCACGTGATGCGATGCGGCGCGGCGCGGCTGAAGCTGCTGCCGGCTCCTGCCAGGTCCTGCGGCTCTGCGCGCCGCCCGCTGAGCCTGCTGCCAGGTCCTCCCGGGTCCTGCGGCTTCGCACAGCGCGCGCCAAAGCTCCTGCTGGGGCTTCGCATGGCACGCGTTGAGGCTCTTGCCGGGTCCCAGGGCTTCACCTCTCTCTGGGTCCTGCTGGGTCAGGGCTTCGCGCTGCACCGACAGGCATCGTCCTTTCCCTCTTTCTACCTCTTTCTAACGGAAGCGCCATCCAGACCTGCTCCCAACACTACCCGGTATGGCTTATTTTCGGGGTATGTCTTATATTTATTCTACTCGTGAAAAGCCTGCCATGGCTTATTTTTAAGGCCCGTCTTATTTTAGGAGAAACACGGTAGATTACAGAAAGAAAAGCAGTTCAGACTACTTGATGTTAATGGGCAGCTCAGGATGGAACCTTCTCTTGGTGGAAGTCAGTTGCAATTTATAGTACTTGGTCCCAAAAAGAGAGAGGAGGGGATAAAAATCAGACAGCAGCCTGATACATGGAAACCTACTAAAATGTGCTTTGAAGCACCTTCTTAGTGCTGAGTGCATCTGTTTCTCTGCCATGCCTGGTGATAAGGCATGGCGGGAGCTCTAATGTGTCGTACTGATAAAATCCAGGTGTATAATGTGCCAATGGTTTTTTAAAAAAATGCCTTTGCTAGCAGGATATGACTAGATAAAGGAAAGCTCCCTGCTTTCTCTTTAGCTTTGCAGTTCCAGCCGGGCTCTTTTAAAAAAGTTTCTTCTTCATTTGAGCGTTAATCTCCTGCTGAGCTGATTACCTGGCAATATCCTTGTTCAGAATCACAGAGAGAGTGAGACAGAGGGAGAAAGATAGAGTCAAAGGGAAAGTTTGATGCAGCCATCTGCTAAGAAGTCAGAATTGCTCTGTGCATTCAGGCAAGCTAAGTGCTGCCAACTCCATATTAAAAAATTTAGGTCCCTTATATTATGTACCAAGTTTCCCCCTCAAAGTTAGATTTTGGAAATTTAGAACAGAGCGGGGCCTGTGGGAGACCCGGCCTGCTGATGCAGTAGAATGAAATAGTGGAACAGTTGAGTACAGGTGGACGGTCAATTTGCCTTCTCTCAGTTTCTCATTTTTCCACTCAGTTCCCTACATTTCTGTAGCAATTTCTGATTATTATTTTTAAGTCTTCATGTAAATTCATGACTATCTTCGTGTGAAAGCATTTTTATGAATTATTTTTTACCAATGTATGCATTTTTATGTACACGCTTCCCCTAATATATGCATTTTTCTACAAATCATTGGGTTAAAGAACTGCATGGCAAAATTAGGAGAAGTGTGAGTTTTGAAGATGAATTTTGTTATGGTTTGATATTGCTTTGAGAAGAGTGAATTGGGTCAATTCTCATTAAGGTGAATGAGACTGCATCTCGGTGTGGGTGGGGACACTCTTTTTGAATGCCTGGATGTGGCCCTCCATGCCTCTCTCCTTGGCCCTTGGAACTCTCCCTAGGCCATTCCCCCCCCCTCCCCGGCCTTGAATTGCAACCTGAGCACTTTTGCCAGGCTGGAATGTATCCTTGAATGCCTCCTGCTTGCCTGTATGGAGGATGGAGACAGTTGTGTGAGTGTGTGTAAAAACTAGCCTACTGCACCTAAGTAAAAATTACACCCATTGCTCTGCCCACTTTTGCCTCTGGCCTCACTCATCACTGGCATGTGCCCCTCAAAACATTGCTCAGAAGGGAATCCAGCCCTCAGGCTGGAAACTGATCACACCTCACTGATGTAAACAGTAGCAGCTCTCAGCAGTCCTGAAAATTCCTCACCTTTTCAGCCTCCAGCTTCCCAGTGCTGTCCCTGTTGCAGGCTCGCTCAGACATCTCAGCTGTCACAGTTGTTCCTTGCATCCTGGGGAGAAAGGCTCCCTCTCCTTATCCCCCCTTCCTTCTGATCTGGCAGGCAAAGGCAGCAACTGTGGGCCCATATGGTGGCTGCGGCACTTGGCAGCCGCCAGATCGAAAAGCATCGCTCCGTGATGTCGCTCACAAGCAAACAGCATCTGCGGCGGGAACAGGCTGGCTCATCTCGAGGCTGGCCGATTCTGAAGTTTCTCCAGCATCTACTGTTCATGCTGCTACAGCAGCTGCAAAGTTGCCCGTGGGGGCTCTGTTGACTGGGCTGGCTTATGGTATCACTGTCTTTTCCGCTACATACTCAGGCTTAAGTATCATTTTTACCTCTCGGTCATCAAGCTGTGGCTTAGAAGAAATATTGCAAAAAGCCTCCTGGAGGACAGTCAAAACAAGCTCATGGCACCATGGAAAGAACGTAGACTGTTTGCTGGGGTTTCAGTGTGAAATACAAAAGACAAAACCATATATACGTAATAAGCACTTTTTTTTAAAAAAAAGACTATTTGTCAACTCCTCCTCATCACAGGTAGGTAGCCGTGTTGGTCTGAGTCGAAGCAAAATAAAAAAATTCCTTCAGTAGCACCTTAAAGACCAACTAAGTTTATATTTTGGTATGAGCTTTCGTGTGCATGCACACTTCTTCAGATCAGTGTCTGAAGCTCCTCATCAGTGTCTGAGCTTCAGTGATGTCACAGATTGTGCACGATTATTCCAACTTCCAGGAAGAGAACAGGCAGTTGTGAAAAATAAGCCAATGTCTATGGGTTGCGAAAGATTTTGCGGCTGGAGAGGAAAGGAGGGAGTATAGCTGAGTGCTATATGAGTCCATGTTTTGCATGTAGAAGGTCGCACATTCAATCCCTGGTGGCTGCAGCTAAAAGGACCCTAGGGAAGAGGATTGCCAGAGACCTTGGAAGGCCAGCCCAGTCCAGGAAAAGACTGCCTCTTCCCTCTCTCCTACCCATGCCTCGAGGTTGTGTTGTGACAACCTAGCAACAGAGGGATGCATCACTTTGATGGTTCTGAAGACCCTTTCTCAAAGTATTTGTGAAAAGGGTGAGCAGTTTCATAACCTGCGGGTGGAGAGTCTGTTTTTCTTTTGGATCACTTGCTGTGCAGAATGAGACCTTCCTCATACAATTTTCTAGTAACAATTGTGGAAAGGGCCACATTTCATGGAATTATAGAGTCTGAGGACCAAGATGCTGCTGACAGGCAGACATGCATGCATGAGATACATCTAAGGATGCTCAGACCTAATGGGAAGGCAACCATCCAAACTATCCTTGCCCCCCTCCATGCCGCTTCCAGTAAGTGGCATTCAAGGTCTCTCTCTCTCTCTCTCTCTCTTTCTCTCTCTATATATCTATATTTGTCCGCAGACAGCTTCCGGGTTATGTGGCCAGCATGACTAAGCCGCTTCTGGCGAACCAGAGCAGCACACGGAAACACCGTTTACCTTCCCACCGGAGCGGTACCTATTTATCTACTTGCACTTTGATGTGCTTTAGAACTGCTAGGTGGGCAGAAGCTGGGACCGAGCAACGAGAGCTCACCCCGTCGCAGGGATTCAAACCGCCGACATTCTGATCAGCAAGCCCTAGACTCTGTGGTTTAACCCACAGCGCCACCTGGGTCCCTTGTGAGGTAGGCTAGGCTTACAGTAACTGGTCCAAGATCACCCAGTGAGCTTCATGCCTGAAGCAGGAATTTCAGCCTGGCTGTCTCCATTCCTCTGACATACTATCCACTGCATTACACAAAATTTCAAGTAGTGAGACTGACACTGATGTTTGTACACTGCTACAGCCTTCCCCAAACTGGTGCCCTGAAGCCGTCGCTGAACTCCTGTGCCCACCATCCCTGACCATTGACCCTGATGGCCGGGGCTGATGGGAGTTGGAGCCCCAACGACATCTAGAGCAGTGCTCTTCACCGTTCGATCCCCAAGTGATGTTGGATTACAACCCCCATCAACCATGGCCATTCTCCGTGTTGGTTGCGGCTGCTGGGAGTTTAAGCCAAGCAACATCTGAAAAACCAAGATTGAAGAACCCAGCGCTAGAGTGAAGTTTGAGGAAGGCTTCACTAATACATGGCAATTACATCATCACCATGCAAGAACGGCAAGTGACCCAGTCAGGAGAGTGGATCATTTTTCTGTGCTTACAGAGGAAGTCCTGGGTACTGATTGATTGATTGATTGATTGATTGACTGGTTGGTTGGTTGGTTGGTTGGTTGACTTCACTTGTATCCCACCTTTCCTTCAAACTGAGCCCAGGGCAGCAAAAACGCAATCAATAAAACAATAAAAACTTACCGTATTTAAAAGATAGCTCAGTCAGTAGAGCATAAGACTGTTAATCTCGGGGTCATGGGTTTGAGCCCTATGTTGGATGAAAGATTCCTGCATTGCAAGGGGGTTGGACTAGATGATCCTCATGGTCCCTTCCAACACTACAATTCTCTGATTCTATCTTAAAAAAACAATTCAAGTACAGATGCAGACAGGGAAAGATCTCTGATTAAAAGGCTTGTTGAAAGAGGAAGATCTTCAGCTGCCAACAAGACAACAGAGATCGAGGGAATTCAAAAAAGTGGGTGCTACCACACAAAAGACCAGAACCCAGCCCACCTGTCATCCTTTCCTCTTCACTTCTGATTCTCTCCTCCCATTCTTCCTTCCCACAGTAATTTCTGAAGCTGAGCTGTTGAGAGTCATGGCAAGGAAATAGCCATAATGACATGCGGGACAAAACATCCTTGGTGATGAGAATTTGTCTATATAATGAATTGTAAACCAAAGAGCCAAGCAAGGCAAAACATGTGTCAGATAACAAAGTGAAAGTGAAAAGCTTTTGAGGGTTGTTTCTTTTCCTTCTTTTTTTAAAAAAACAATATTTATTTGTTAAATCCTTGGAGGTAACTCATTATGTTGCTGAGGCTTTAAAATAATAATAATAATAATAATAATAATAATAATAATAATAATAATAATAATAATTTATTATTTATACCCCGCCCATCTGGCCGGGTTCCCCCAGCCACTCTGGGCGGCTTCCAAACAAACAGAAATTCTAAAATACAGAAATCCATCAAACATTAAAAGCTTCCCTAAACAGGGCTGCCTTGAGATGCCTTCTAAAGGTCTGGTAATTGTTCTCTTTGACCTCTAGTGGGAGGGCATTCCACAGGGTGGGTGCCACTACCGAGAAGGCCCTCTGCCTGGTTCCCTGTAACTTGGCTTCTCGTAATGAGGGAACCGCCAGAAGGCCCTCGGAGCTGGACCTCAGTGTCCGGGCAGAACGATGGTTGTGGAGACGCTCCTTCAGGTATACCGGACCGAGGCCGTTTAGGGCTTTAAAGGTCAACACCAACACTTTGAATTGTGCTCGGAAACGTACTGGGAGCCAATGTAGGTCTTTTAGGACCGGTGTTATGTGATCTCGGCGGCCGCTCCCAGTCACCAGTCTAGCTGCCGCATTCTGGATTAGTTGTAGTTTCCGGGTCACCTTCAAAGGTAGCCCCACGTAGAGCGCATTGCAGTAGTCCAAGCGAGAGATAACTAGAGCATGCACCACTCTGGAGAGACAGTCACTGGGCAGGTAAGGACTCAGCCTGCGTACCAGATGGAGCTGATAAACAGCTGCCCTGGACACGGAGTTGACCTGTGCCTCCATGGACAGCTGTGAGTCTAAAATGACTCCCAGGCTGCGCACCTGGTCTTTCAGGGGCACAGTTACCCCATTCAGGACCAGGGAGTCCTCCACACCCGCCCGCCTCCTGTCCCCCACAAACAGTACTTCTGTCTTGTCAGGATTCAATCTCAATCTGTTAGCCGCCATCCATCCTCCAACCGCCTCCAAGCACTCACACAGGACCTTCACCACCTTCACTGGTTCTGATTTAAAAGAGAGGTAGAGCTGGGTATCATCTACATAGTGATGGACACCCAGCCCAAACCCCCTGATGATCTCTCCCAGCGGCTGCATATAGATGTTAAAAAAAATTCCCAGCGAATTTATCATCCTGCCCTCAGTCATTACCTTCCATTATGATAAAGCATTCTTTCTCATTAGTGCATTTATTTATTTATTTATTTATTTATTTATTTATTTATTGTTTCTGCTGTCATCATGCAAACCCCTTAAGGACCTCATTAATTACTGCTTGGCAGAATCGAGGTGCTTCTCAGCAGCCTACTGCTTGATTGTTTCCTGGAACAGTCGGCAAGAAATGTTTAAGGCTTTTGAAACAGCATCAAAAGGTAGCATTTGGACTTCTGGGTCTCTGAAACAAACACACCTTGTCAGAAGAATAACTGGATGGTACTTCAAGGGACCCCAGAAACTTTCTCACCTGCACCTTCCTTTTTGGAATATTGGAGGGGGTGGTGGGGGTGCTGGTTCCTGTCCAATAGCATTTATTTTCTGGATTTTTTTTTTTTGTTGTTAGTTGGTGTGTAGTGTTATTTAGATTGCGCCTGTTTCTTGATGCACAAAGGTATTTAGTATCAGACAGTTTATGTTTGCAGTGATATTAGTACACGCAGGTCCTGCTCTCCGCCAGCTCACTATGCAAAAATTCACTCATCTGCACGTAAAGAATTATGCCCAAACCTCAATATAAACACAGCATATTCAGTTATCCGAACATCAGTACTTCCTTATTTCCTTGTTTCCGCTTTACTGGTTGGTAGCAGCCATGTTCATCAGAAACCATGCAGGGAGGGAGGGGGACAAATCAGGAATCAGGAGAGGTCAGGCAAATAACTGCCAACCCCCCTGTCTCTCTTTTGCTGGTTGGCTGCTCCCATTTCAGGAAAAAACATTGAAAATGCAGGGAGAGAGATCGAAAAAATGCCAGATTAGAAATATTTCCATTGGAAATAATGAGTGGGGGGGGGGGCGACTTCCCCTCCGACACCCCCCTGACATCCCAGTTAGCCATACGTCTGTTTCAAGAGTGACTCCCCATCCCAGTAAGCATGTGAAATCCAGTCTAAAATTGCCAAACTGCCCCACTGGCATCTTTGAAATGCACTTCGAAATTTTAATGGCAATATTTGGAATATCTTTCATGAGAGCTGCTGGAGCCTGAATTCAAACCCATGGACCTGTGAGGTTCTGCCCATGTGAAGAGTATTCATGGGCAGAAAAGGGCTTTTGCCACGTCATCTGGTCACGGGTTTTGCTCGACCTAGAAGGCCTTCAGAGGCTTCCTGGTCAAACTGTGACTTGGCCTGGACAAGACGCACTCAGACTATATTGTGGGTGCCTTTTGCGGGATCGCGTGCAGTACTACAGTTCCCAGGGAACTTGTTAGTAGAAGGGGGCTGGCCTGCTTCTCAGTGTATTATTCAGAGGTTCACGCCCAGCCTCAGCTTTAAGTTTCATTTCCTAGGAAGTGGGACCAAACTCATTATAAATAGGGGGAGGAGCCGGTATTAGCCAGGCAGTCGGCTCTGGAGATTCACCGTCCCTACCCTCCCTTTGCTAATGTTTCTTGTTTACAGGTTAACTTTTTCTTCCTGTTTAGCAGGCGCTGCAATGGTCTTTGACTGGTTGCTGTTGAAGGACCGGGAAGAAATTTTCCTGCATTGGCAGGTTTTGTCTTCCCCGTAGTAATTTGTCACAACTTTGGCAGTTATGGCCTTGGGTGGAATCCTTTAGTCTTTTCCTCCCTATAATATGGGGTTGTTTTTCTTTTTGTTTTTTTTGTTTTGAAGTGGTGACTCACCCCCCCCCCCCGCGGCTGTGATTCCAGGGTCCCTTCTTAAAGTGTTACATAAATGGGTGTCACTGGCCATGCACTGAAGGGTTGTCAGTGAACTACCCTGCGTGTGGGGATATGGGCTCAGCTGCCTGCCTACACTTATGTCGCGCAGAGCACCCCCATATCCCATTTACCTTGATGTGCCCCAGTTCCCCGGCTGGGAGGGATACACGCCCAAGGCCTAATCCAAGGTCTTCCTACATTTGGAAGTTTAATAAAGTTGTGGCTTAATTTTAATTCCATAACGTTGCCAGAGTCTTTATTTCCTTTCCCCACCTTCCTTGGGGGCTGGGGCTATCGCGCCTGGTCATGCAATGTCTGTACTGATTTTTTTTTCTACTTCTCTCTCCTCTTCTTTCTCTGTTGACTGGGCAGCTTCCTACAGCTCTGAAAAGAGTTTGCTTTGCATACAATAATCTTCACTTTAATTTGCTGAGAACTCTTCATTGATCTGCTCCCCTACATGTCATAGTCTCCATTTTTGATGGTAGATTTTAGACATCTTCCCGCAGCATTTTGATGGCTGTCATGATGGATTTAAAAGAAAATAGATAGGGCCAGTTGAGGTTGGCACTGAAATGTGAAGTCTTTGAGTGAGCCTTGCCAGAGAGATTCCAATGTCAGATTCTAATTCTTAAAAAAGTTTGGTTAATTTTGCATATTGGTGAATTCCAAATCGGCAATGGTTGTCATGTTTGGTCACAGACTACAATAGACACAATAGGGACCCAGGTGGCGCTGTGGTTAAACCACTGAGCCTAGGGCTTGCTGATCAGAAGGTCGGCGGTTCGATTCCCTGTGACGGTGTGAGCTCCCGTTGCTTGGTCCCAGCTCCTGCCAACCTAGCAGTTCGAAAGCACGTCAAAATGCAAGTAGATAAATAGGAACCACTATAGCGGGAAGGTAAACGGCGTTTCCATGTGCTGCTCTGGTTTGCAGAAGCGGCTTCGTCATGCTGGCCACATGACCTGGAAGCTATACGCCGGCTCCCTCGGCCAATAATGCGAGATGAGCGCGCAACCCCAGAGTCGGTCACGACTGGACCTAATGGTCAGGGGTCCCTTTACCTTTACCTTTAGTCTAAAAAGGATGTGTTTTATGAGACTAATTTAGATTGCTTTGAGAATGTGCTGGCACTCCTCCAAATGTTGGACCATCAATCCTATTATGCCTAAGCATTGGCCATGCTGGCTAGAGCTGATGGGAGTCCAACAACATCTGGAAGGCCCCAGGTTCTGCATCCCTGATACAGGCCAAGCCCTAGAAAATCCATGCCACCTCTTTTCAGTAACATTGCAAAAGGCATTAACAACTGAAGCCCACTGCGCATTGTGAGTGCTGTCACGCTACAATTGTCAGCGTCTGTAATGGCACGCTGGAGAGAACGGAAACTTTAGCAAATGAAATGGAAAGGAGAGGATTGGCGGCATTAATTTTAATCTGGACTCCTCAAGTCTGAGTTCTCCGCTGCTTCCCCTCCCTGCTTTATCAGCTTGATTGTCCCTTTTGCGGGATTTGTTACCTCCCCAAACAATAATAAATGCTCTTGCATTTCAATTTATTACACTCGTAAGCCTTCTGAAATCCCCTATTAGTGAAAAATGGTTACCCTGCAGTTTGTACGAGCTGATGTCTATCGAATGCCAAGTATCAGTATTGGCATTTTGAGGGATGCTGTCCTCCGTCTTCCAAGGAGGCTGAAACAAAATGGGGATTCACTGCATTTTGTGGGAACTCTGGGCGAACGCAAGCCGACCTTTCTCAAACAGGGCGGTTGAGCCTTCAACATGCAGCAAAAGTGGATGAGAGAACTCTTTGCACTAAAGCATTTTTGAACAATTGCCTTTTTGATTTGTAAAACATTTCACATGGAAAATAAGCACATGGAAGAGAAAGGCTCTCCCTAGATTCTATTCTACCTTTTTCCCTGTATGGTGGATGTTGTGCAGATTCCAGAGAATTCAGGCATCCAAGAAACTGCAGAGTGCAGACCAGGGAAAGGAGAGCTCAGATCCAGGGGCCAAATGTGGCCCTGCAAGCCCCCCCACCAATTCCTGTCCTTGAGCCCCTCGCCAGGCCACAGACTCCACTGGCCCTGCTCTGTATCCTAATGCATAGCTGCCAAGTTTTCCCTTTTCTCGTGAGGAAGCCTATTCAGCATAATGGAATTTCCCTTTAAAAAGGGATAACTTGGCAGCTATGATCCTAATGGCTTTTGTCTGTCTAGAATGCAGCCTTGAACTCTAGTAATGCCTCTTTATTTCCCTCCATGGAGGAAACAAAGCCTTTGCAAAAGTAACATCACATTCATTGTTCCACCCACTTTTGCCTCTGCCCCTGCCCCCAACTGCCCTTGGAAGCTTGCGTAGAAAGGAAGGTTGTCCCTCAGGCTGAAAAGGTTCCCCAGCAGACCACCAAAAAGAGGATTTTAGAATGAAAGGAAATGTACCCACAAACATCTCTTGGCCACCTTAAAAGTGGCCAGCAAAAACCCTGTATCCCATCTGTAAGGGGGAGGGAGTACAGAGTACCCCCCCATCATCAAAAGTAGCTCCTCACAGAGTAGCGAAGGAAACACAGACTCCGGGGAGGGAAGTCAGGACACACAGAGAGAGTGCCCGGGCTCAGGCAGGATGAAAGAGCCCAGACTCCACAGACGGGAGGAGAGAGAAGGGCATAGCTGCCAAGTTATCCCTTATTTTAAGGGAAATTCCATTATGCTGAATAGGCTTCCTCGCGAGAAAAGGGAAAACTTGGCAGCTATGGAGAAGGGGACAAGGGGGAGAGGGAAAACATGGAACGCAGACCCTTTCCGCCGGTTCCGGAATTACAAAGGAGGAGAAAAGGAAGGAGATTCAGTGTCCAGCGCCTTTTATGTTGGGGGCGTTCGCGCCGAGGGGCACTTCTGGATTCTGCATCAGAGTGAGCAGACATGTTTCTGCACCTGCTTCACTGTACATATCAGCACCAATAAACACGTTATGGAAAAGTAACCTGAGGAGCGTCGTTACTCTAGAGTAGTCGCAAGAAACCCCTGACACCATCCACAAGAATTTCAGCGACCTGTTCCTCTTCCCTTTCATAACCTATGAATGCTGTCTATTTGCTCATTCTTTGCTGGAGATGGGAAGCCACAGCATGAAAGCCACTGCTTTTGGATGCCTCAGACTCCCCCCAACCTGGTGACCCTCCTGAGGTTCTGGATCACGACCCCCATCATCCCTGACTCTGGCCATGCAGTGCCTGGGGCTGATGGGAGTTGCAGTCCAAAAGAAGTGAATGGCCACAGGGTGGGGGAGGCTTAAATGCACTCTGGTACTCCATGATGAGAAATTCCCTGCACTTCTCAACTGTGGAGGGTGGTGCCCCTTGAGATGGGAAGGGCAGAAGGCAGGGAGGCCGACAGTAGCTGGAGAAGGAGCCAATGCCAGGGGGGGGCAGAGTCAACAGCAGGTGAACCCAACTAATTCTGGGTTCTTTGGACCCCATTTCCCTCCCTGCTGAATTCTACAAAGGCAATGCTGGGGCTAAGGAGGAGGCGGCTGATAAGCTGTGTCATCTCCTGCATTGGTCCTAAGTGAAGAGCAGGGAAGTCAGAGAATTCTGATGGAGATGGGAATTGCCCGCGCTCACTTACTTGTTCCATGTCTGAAATGGAAATCAATCCAGCAGATATGAGCAGCCCTGTTTAGGGAAGCTTTTAATCTTTAAGAAATTAGTGTATTTTAATATTTCTGTTGGAAGCCGCCCAGAGTGGCTGGGGAAACCCAGCCAGATGGGCGGGGTATAAATATATTATTATTATTATTATTATTATTATTATTATTATTATTATTATTATTCACTTTTGTTGCTTTCCGTCTGCAAACGAAATGTAATTGATGGTGGGTGCCGTCCCCCCCTTTGCATTTTATTTCTATGGCATTGAAACGAATGGGGTGAAATAATGTAATGACAATGTACCTTATGTAATTTACATAATTAATTATGTGCATTGTGTAAATTACTGGTTATGCTCTGCATTATTAACATAGACAGTAAAATCATACCAAACAGGAAGGCATTTGTTCTTACTTTTTTGACCTCTCGAGGTCTAGAAATGGATGAGGATAATATAATAAATCATGGATACAAGTAGAGCTTCAAAAAACAAAGGTTTTGCTAAAAATGCAGCTCATCTACCTAGAAAACATCCATGTCTATGGTTGTTTTTTCTTTTAATAGACCTGTAATTTCTTTTATCTCAAAAGTCTTGAATGCATTGCTGATGTTTCCAGCCCCCTTTTTGTCTTCACGTTGATATTTCATACTTGTTTTCTGCTATAATTCTATTCTATGCTTGATTTTGCACCTCAATAATAATTTTAAAAGATATGTAAATTGCTTAATCTCACCACAGTGAACAGTAAGGGGGGGGGGATGCAGGTTTTTGTGTGAGTGGAAGATGAGCTGCAGTGGTACAAAAAAATTTTGGGCATGTGTCAACTACAGCAGTGTTCCTCAACCTTGGGCCTCCAGCTGTTTTGGGACTACAACTCCCATCATCCTCAGCCACTGGTCCTGCTAGCTCAGGATGATGGGAGTTGTAGTCCCAAAACAGCTGGAGGCCCAAGGTTGAGGAACACTGAACTACAGGGTGGAATGGAAAACATCTCATGTAAGGAGTTAGGTAGGTAAAAGCTGGTTGAGGACAGGTTGAGCTTCAATGTTGGCAGAACCCTGTTTGCCCAAGCATATCAGCCTCCAGTGCTACTCAGTCCATAAAATAAGGAGTTTGCTGTTCTGTTTTGATATATAAAAAAAGTTTCTTTGGAAGAAAAAGAGCGGGATCAAATGGGTGCACTGATTGTGAAGTTACTCCTCTGCTTCTCCCGCCTCCACCCCTTTGTTGGCATTTTTATGGCTGCTTCACCATCACATTTCTCTCTGCCGCATGATCAAGTGCCTGTGTTATTACTAGTGCTTATCAAAAATTAAAGAGGGGCCTCCAAAATGAGGTGAGAGCCGGTGGTAATGTCTCCCTGCAGACTTGCCAAATGGACTAAATTAAACTGAGATTTTACTTTTGTTATTTCTTTATTTATGTTTTTAGAAGGGAGCTGGGGTAGGCAACTTTCACTTGGGCTGCTTTCTCTCTCTCTCTGTTTCTCAAAATTGGATTCTGAAAATAAAACCCACAAATAGATGCTCAAGTGCCCAAGCGTCATTCCCCTGCCCCTCTTGCTAAAAAATTGAAGAGCTGGAGAGATGTCTGCAGGATAGATTCCTCCCATTACTGTACAAGGTGAATTGCACACTGTTAATAAACCCCCATCCTCTTAATCTGCAAAGTTAAAACAAGCCAACCCCCCCCCCCAAAAAAAACCCTAGTGCGGTGGTAGAAATAACTTAATGTGCTATGCAGAGGTGGGGGGCAGAGGTTGGTGTGCTTTTAAATTAATTATTTGATAACACTCTTGCCCTAGAGTATGTGGGGAGAGAGGGAGAGGAAAGAAAAAGAATCGAGGGACCTTGTTTCATAATCCCTTATCCAGGGATTGTTGTTGTTGTTGTTTAGTCGTTTAGTCGTGTCCGACTCTTCGTGACCCCAAGGACCATAGCACGCCAGGCACTCCTGTCTTCCACTGCCTCCCGCAGTTTGGTCAAACTCATGTTCGTAGCTTCAAGAACACTGTCCAACCATCTCATCCTCTGTCATCCCCTTCTCCTAGTGCCCTCAATCTTTCCCAACATCAGGGTCTTTTCCAGGGAGTCTTCTCTTCTCATGAGGTGGCCAAAGTATTGGAGCCTCAGCTTCAGGATCTGTCCTTCCAGTGAGCACTCAGGGCTGATTTCCTTAAGAATGGATAGGTTTGATCGTCTTGCAGTCCATGGGACTCTCAAGAGTCTCCTCCAGCACCATAATTCAAATGCATCAAATCTTCGGCGATCAGCCTTCTTTATGGTCCAGCTCTCACTTCCATACATCATTACTGGGAAAACCATAGCTTTAACTATACGGACCTTTGTAGGCAAGGTGATGTCTCTGCTTTTTAAGATGCTGTCTACGTTTGTCATTGCTTTTCTCCCAAGATCCAGGGATTAAACAGCTTTATACTGAGTCAAGTCATTGATCGATCCATCTAGCATGTTGTTGTCTGCAGTACATCCCAGGAGTCCTTTTCCATCCCAAGCTGCAGCAGATGCTGGGAACCATGGACCTTCTGCATACAAAGCAGAGGCTCTACCACTGAACTATGGTCCTTAATTGTTTGCTAGTTTCTTTAATTTATATCCTGCCTTTCCCCTCAATGGAGCCCAGGATGGTTTAAGCAACAACAACAACAACAAGCCTGTTAGAACAGTACTATTTAACCTATATAAAAAACCCCCCACATATTTCAACCATTGAAAAACAATTTTAAAATTTCCATTGCATTCAGGTCTTCTCCAAAGGCATCTGGTTGGACACTGTTAGAATAGGAAGATTGACTAGATGGGTCTTTGACCTGGGTTCAGTGGGACAATTCTTAGGTCTGACCAGCAAGGTAAGGGCAGCCCGGCCCCAAATGAATATAAAAGCTCAATTAACAACTCACAACCTTGTTCTGGCCTAGAAGAATCAGATCTTCCTCTTCTACCTTTTTGCTCCACTCCCCTTTCCTTGTGTGTTTTGTATTTTTAAGCTTGTATGCAGTTGGGGCTGGTCCATTAGGATGAATGGGGAACTGTCCCACCAAGCTCAGTCTGCCTTCAGACTAGGCGCCACCTGCCTACATTCTTACTTACAACCAGCCAATGGGATGATTCTGGCTGTCAGCTTCCTTTTGATACCCTGAAAAAAAAACTACATTGGGAAGGAAGTTGCTATCCTACAGAATCTGGGCTGTATCCATTACTGCTGAAGTCCCCTACCCAGCCCCCACTGGGCACGCTTCCACACCAGCTGTGTGCACAAATGTATGTTTTTAGATAAAATATTCATGCATTTTGTTACGCTGCTGCTCTCTGTTGATCACAGCTATTATACCATCTTTGCTAAGTAAATTAGCAAATAAATAAGTTATCGTAGCCATAGGGCCGAGTACATAATGTTGCTGCATTTTTAATTTTTGTTTTAAAAGGGATGAGACTCAAATTGCGCAGGACAGATTGCCTCTCCCTCCCTCCCTCTCTCTCTCTCTCTCTCTCTCTCTCTCTCTCTCTCAAAAAAGAGCTCAACAACTTCAATCCTAGGAAAAAGTCAACAACTTTGGCCCTCACACATGTCCACTTCATCAAATCTGGCCCTCTTTGAGAAAACTTTGGGCACTCCTGCTACAGAGAAGTGAATCTCTGCAGGGAACTGAATATGTCTAGCCACTGGGGTAGTGACCTCCAGCCTGGGGGCTGAATACTCCACCACCACCACCCCGACTCTTCATTTGGCCCTTGTGACTCTTCCCCAAGCCACACCTACTCTCCCCAGGCCATGTCCCTTATCAGACTCCTTGAGTGTTTTTGCCTGGCTGGGATGTGTCACAGAACTGTGATAATGGCTCCAACTGCACTGCACATTTAGAGCAGTCTCATTCCACTTTAAACAGCAATGGCTTTCCCTCAAATAACCCTGAGAACTATAGTTTACTAAGGGTGCTATGAGTTGTTGGGAGACCCCCTCGCCGCCTTGCCAAGCTATAATTCTCAGAGTGGTTTAATCGTCAATCCCTCTTCCCAGGGAATTTTGTGAATTTTATCTCTGTGAGGTAAACTCTCAGCACCTATAACACACAGCTCCTAGGATTCTTGGAGGAAGCCATGACTCGTTAATGTGGTAATAAGGTAAAGGTAAAGGGACCCCTGACCATTAGGTCCAGTCATGACCGACTCTGGGGTTGTGCGCTCATCTCGCATTATTGGCCGAGGGAGCCGGCGTAGAGCTTCCAGGTCATGTGGCCAGCATGACAAAGTCACTTCTGGCGAACCAGAGCAGCACATGGAAACGTCGTTTACCTTCCCGCTGTAGCGGTCCCTATTTATCTACTTGCACTTTGAGGTGCTTTCGAACTGCTAGGTTGGCAGGAGCTGGGACCAAGCAACGGGAGCTCACCCCGTCACAGGGATTCGAACCGCTGACCTGCTAATCAGCAAGCCCTAGGCTCAGTGGTTTAACCCACAGCACCACCTGGGTCCCATAATGTGGTAATATACTGCTTTAAATGTATAGTGAAGATGGAACCTTAGTAGGTGCATAGATGATACTATATTTTGTTGCAGGCTCCGCTCACCAGAGCTAGTTTTATATATGAACCCAGAGAGCAAAGGGTGAAAGAAGTGCTGATCATTAGTCTTCATTGGAACAAGGTCCTCAGCATTGCCTCGCCATTACCCTCTGCCTCATCCTCTAATGGAGTGCAACTTCTCTTGCACAACAAGCGTGGATGCTAAGAAGCAAATGGCTGGCAAAGGTCCAGGCGGCAAAAGAATCCAGTGCTTCCCACCCCGGCAAACTGACAGCCCTCCAAGTGACTTTCAGTTTTCATAGACAGAATGCCTCTTGACAACAATGAGAGAGAGAGAGATCAGCCAGCATTTTCCAGCACTCAAGAAACAGAACAAAACTTTCTTGACAAGCTTGGCATGAAACAAAAATGAAAAAGAACCTCACCAGTTTAAAATTCTTCCACCTCGCTGTAAAATTTCCCTATGAAATGGGAAACAATCACCAGCCAATAATATTCTCCTTCCACTGCCTCTGGATGACCTATTTATTGAGCATCCGTCCTGATTTAGAAGCACAAAGCTTATGTGGAAGGTAGCCTATATCTGGTCTTCTTCGGGTGCTTGTTCTGGTCTGTTTGTAGGAAGGTTATACAACAATGAGGAATTGCCCTGATTTGCTTGTGGGGTGTTTATGCACCTTCTCATTAATCATTTGATCACTCCACATTTCCCCTCCACTTTCCTACCTGCAAAAAGCCTCTTTCTTTCTTTCTTTCTTTCTTTCTTTCTTTCTTTCTTTCTTTCTTTCTTTCTTTCTTTCTTTCAAAAATGGATTTGTTGTGCTGGGGCAAGAGAGCACTTTAATAAATTGACTGGTATATGCTTGGATGCCTCCTGCAAAATACGGATAGTCCAGAGGTATAGAATTCAGTGTGTGTGGCTCTAAAACCCACATTTTCCCCAGACTGTCCCTCACTGCCTTTAACTGGCCATCTTTTGGATTGCCTTTGTGCCCACTTCCCACCTAGAATGATATAATGTATGCATAGCTGCCTCCAGTGCTTTTTTTCCTTAAAAAAATGTTTAGGGCAGGCATAGGGACCCAGGTGGCGCTGTGGGTTAAACCACTGAGCCTAGAGCTTGCTGATCAGAAGGTCGGCGGTTCGAATCCCTGCGACGGGGTGAGCTCCTGTTGCTCGGTCCCAGCTCCTGCCCACCTAGCAGTTTGAAAGCACATAAAAGTGCAAGTAGATAAATAGGGACTGCTCCGGTGGGAAGGTAAACGGCGTTTCTATGTGCTGCTCTGGTTCGCCAGAAGCAGCTTTGTCATGCTGGCCACATGACCCGGAAGCTGTCTGTGGACAAACGCCAGCTCCCTCGGCCTATAGAGCAAGATGAGCGCCGTAACCCCAGAGTCGGACACGACTGGACCTGATGGTCAGGGGCCCCTTTACCTTTACCTTTTAGGGCAGGCATAGGCAAACCCAGCCCTCCAGATGTTTTGGGACTACAATTTCAATCATCCTTGACCACTGGTCCGGTTAGCTAGGGGTGATGGGAGTTGTAGTCCCAAAACATCTGGAGGGACGAGTTTGCCTATGCCTGGTTTAGGAGTACTCTCATTTTTCTGCTCATATTGAAATACTGCCCCTCAATAAGGCGTACCCCCAGAGAGAACGGACTAGCTGCCTCTATGGCAATCAGACTTCTAACCCAGCCTGCAATTTGCAATATGCAATGTGCTTCACTGACTGTTGTCAGGAGAATCAGGAAAGGCACAATAAGGTGTATCCCCAAATAAAGTCATTGCAGCTTGAAACACTGCTTGCTTAGAAGAAACCGGTGGCTGCATAGAAGGCAATCAGAACACAAGCTCTTTGAAGGACCACCATATCCATTTACCCACACACTAAGTTCTGCAACCTTCCTTGTTTGCCCATCACCTTGATAACGAAGAATAACAGGGATGAAAGAGAGGGTATTTTCTGTGGTGGCTCCACAGCTCTGACACTCCATTCCTGTTCATCTCTGGAAGGCTACCAAGCAGCAAACATTTTGGAAGGCCTTGTAAACACTTCTTTTGCAGGTGTCGAATTTGCAATATTCTTGCTTCTTCTGTGGATAAAATGTTTTAGATGGCTAGCATAATATTTCTTTTACTGGCTTTTGCTGTGAGGGTTTCCCAAAAAGGTGGCCCAGAAATATGATTAAATAGATAAATAAATAAATAAAGGGGAGGGTCTTTAATCTTGACTACTTAACACTTCGACAGCTGCTGCATGCTAGTGCTGGAACAACTTGCTCCTTCTGCCTCAACTGTAGTGTTGCTATCCATGGTCC
This sequence comes from Zootoca vivipara, assembly GCF_963506605.1. NCBI lineage: Eukaryota > Metazoa > Chordata > Lepidosauria > Squamata > Lacertidae > Zootoca > Zootoca vivipara. The sequence goes on from NC_083292.1 coordinate 6,434,218, forward strand.
TTAACTGAATGAACTCTGAATCAGCACCATGGCCTTGTTTATGGTCCATAGCTTGCCATAGTTCCTAGTATGAAAGGAAGGAAGGAGGGAGAATAAGAAGCTAATAGAACAAGCAGTTGTGGGTGGCAGGAGTGGGCAGCTGGAGTTTACATCTTTTTGCAGTATGTAGCTAAATCTCGTGTGCTGCAGGCCTTTAATTTTACTTTATTGATTAGCTAATCAATGCATTGTTTAAATGCCAGGCAATTAATCAGCTGGAAATCTTTTAACTGGTTTGCAGCCCTAATAAGGAAAGTAGCAATAATCTTGTGCTTTCCCAGCATGCACTGGGAAATCCATTCTCTTCCGATGATGTCCAGCTGCCGCCATATCTTGAAATGTGTATTCTTTTTCTTAGCAAATGGAGGCAACGGTCAAATAATACTTGTCTTTTCACTGAACTATGCCTAATTATATTTAGCATTACAACTCTTCCAAGCAGAGAGTCCTGAGTTGAAGGGGGGCGGGTTGAGATTAAGAAGTGGGGTCTTTATCACAGTTGAGACACATGGATTATGATGGGTTGGGAGAGAAAAGAGGGGGGAACTTTCCACATCTACAGCTTTTCAGAGGGTGAAAAGAGAAGCAACCATGTGTGAAGGCGTGCCACAGATTCTATTTCATGTCCTTATTAATTTGCATTTCTCATTACTGCTAGAGCTGGATTATCTAATGCAATCATCTTATCAATTTTGTAAAGGTTTTTTTTTTTTTAAAGAAAACGATGACTGGAAGAGCTGGCAGCCCCCACACAGTGCAGCTGCCCACATTATACTGCCATAAAGGGGTGGCACAAGTAATGGTACTTCTTGCCATAGCATGTTTCCCCATCCCTCAAAGAAAGTTGTGCATCTTTGTTTTTAAAATTAAAATTAAAGCCATGTACTCTCAACTGGTTTGATATCATAATGGAATAAGGTGTTTTCGTTTTCATTGTCCACACTAAATTTTTGTTTATTTGCCTCTAAAATGGGCATCCTTTGCCTGATGTATCTGAAATTTAGCGGTTAGGAAGTCATGCCTCTAGGCCATTGCTCTTTCTTTCTTTCTTTCTTTCTTTCTTCCTTCCTTCCTTCCTTCCTTCCTTCCTCCCTCCCTCCCTCCCTCCCTCCCTCCCTCCCTCCCTCCCTCCCTCTCTTTCTTCCTTCCTTCCTTCCTTCCTTCCTTCCTTCCTTCCTTCCTTCCTTTCTTCCTTTCCTTTCCTTTCCTTTCCTTCTTTCCTTCTTTCCTTCTTTCTCTTTCCAACCACATATACACAGTTAGACTCAAGGCAAAATCCTAATCATGATCCATTACCTTACATCACAAAAATGTTATTTCAATTTGTTTGGAAGTGTTTTATGTTGCTCTCCTTGATGGGAAACTGGATATTTTATTTTATTTTTTTTAAAAAAAGTTTTGATAGCTTGCATAATTGAATTTTAGCAATGCAACCGTCATGTGGCACATCAAAAGGAGCCGTCTGTCGATTGCCACTTTTTTTTTCTTTGCCAGTCCGGGTGTTAACAGGGTGACCACTTCAAAGGCACTTCAGAAGAGGCATCAAGGATCTTAAAGATAGCTCTGAGGCATCTGAATTGAGGAGTGTGGCACACTCCCCTCACCCCCTGCTGTCTTAGAGATGTCAGGGTCTCAGGTCCACTGAAAATGATTGACTGGCATGTATTTTAAGGAAGGCAGGACTGCATGTGCATTTCTAAACACTCGAAAGTGGTGCCAGTGATCCCGATTTTTCTATAAGAAAGGGCTATTTAATTAATGGTTGCCTCTATGCAGAGACTTTTAAAACTAAGGCACTGCAATTCATTCAGGGTGAATCAGAGGAGAGGCAGGTCTATGCATCCTGTTCCTTCCACCCACTCACAAAGGCTGGCAGGACTTTGTCTTAAGTCACGTTGTTTGGGAAAAGAACAAGTGGCTGGAAGCAAAATTAAATAAGCAGCTTTATAGGCATGGCATCAAGGCATGCTTGGTGACAGAAAAAGGGACCAAGTAAACCTATCTCCAACCTGGTGGCCTTTGTCTGTTTAGGATTACAATTCCCATCAGCCACAGCTAGCATGGGCAATAGCCAGGGATGAAGAGAGACACAAAACCCAAAACATCTGGAGGGCACCTAGTTGAGGAAGCTAAAGCTGGTAAATGTAGAGGGACCCCTGACCATTAGGTCCAGTCGTAGACGACTCTGGCGTTGCAGCGCTCATCTCGCTTTACTGGCCAAGGGAGCCAACGTACAGCTTCCGGGTCATGTGGCCAGCATGACTAAGCCGCTTCTGGCGAACCAGAGCAGCACACGGAAACGCTGTTTACCTTCCCGCCGGAGTATGACTAAGCCGCTTCTGGCAAACCAGACCAGCGCGCGGAAACACCGTTTACCTATTTATCTACTTGCACTTTGACGTAATTTCAAACTGCTAGGTTGGCAGGAGCAGGGACCGAGCAACAGGAGCTCACCCCGTCGCGGGGATTCAAACCGCCGACCTTTCGATCGGCAAGCCCTTGGTTCTGTGGTTTAGACCACAGTCAGTGCCACCCATGCATAGCTGCCAAGTTATCCCTTTTTTAAAGGGATTTTCCCTTATGCTGAATAGGCTTCCTTGCTAGAAAAGGGAAAACTTGGCAGCTATGCACCCGCGTCCTTATAACAGAGATAATTAACCTTTTTTTAGCCCAAGGGCCACATTCTCTCTCTGGGGGCCGCATGAAGTGGTGGCCATGGCCAACCTGCACCCTACCCTCTCGTGCACACACCCCACACACATGGCAGACAGGTGAAGGGAATGCACAGCCATCCCGCCACAACTGATCTGTGCAATTCAGCCGAGGAAGGGGGCTGTTTTCCCTTCTCTGCTCATCAGATGATCATTCTGATTGCCCAAAGGGCAGGTAACTTTCATCCACACCAGGCCATTGGGCCAGGCAGAGAATGTTCGGTCTCCCCACCCATCTCAGTGCTGTGCGTACACTTTTCGAATTGCTGCTCCTGACAAAATGTGTTGGAACTTGGATGAAAGGCAGCAAAATTGACTTGGGGGCTGGATAAGGCCCCTGGGCTAGGATTCAGTCACTCCCAATGTGTAACTTCATGCATAAAGGCAGGAGAGATAGCAAATTAAAAGGGGATTGCTGCAACTGCAGATTAGTGGTTACAGTGAGCCCCTTTGAAGTCCATTTGCATGATGTCAATGACCATGCTAATCAGAGCAAAATAAAAAAAATTCCTTCAGTAGCACCTTAAAGACCAACTAAGTTTTTATTTTGGTATGAGCTTTCGTGTGCATGCACACTTCATCAGATACACTTGAAACAGGTGTATCTGACGAAGTGTGCATGCACACAAAAGCTCATACCAAAATAAAAACTTAGTTGGTCTTTAAGGTGCTACTGAAGGAAATTTTTTATTTGCTTCGACTCAGACCAGCACGGTCTGTAACCATGCTAATCAGGCAATCGTTGTCAAGGGCAACCCCTCTTGGCTTTGTTACAAAGTTAGGTGTCAGGACATACCTTGTAGCAGCTTTACTAGGGAGATCCTAAAGGGCAGCTGATCCTCCGAGAGCACCCTATTGGCTCCTATCAGCTGATTGGCACCGGCTTGCAAAGGAACCATCACTTATCATGCAAGGTGTGGATATGGTGGGCATGCTTTCAGGGAAACAGACAGAGGTGAAATTGGGACCTTTGACAGGCCTAATTAGGTCCACAAGATAGAAGTTGCCCACCTCACTTAGGAGAGTATCCTTAACACAATCCTGTTAAAGTAGGGCATTTCTTACTACAGTGGTACCTCGGTTTATGAACACAATTGGTTCTGGAAGTCTGTTCATAAACTGAAGCGTTCATAAACTGAAGCGAACTTTCCCATTGAAAGTAATGGAAAGTGGATTAATCCGTTCAAGACGGGTCCGCGGAGTACTCAACCTGAAGCGTACTTAACCCGAAGCATGGGTGTAATTGGTTCTGAAAGTCTGTTCATAAACTGAAGCGTTCATAAACTGAAGCGAACTTTCCCATTGAAAGTAATGGAAAGTGAATTAATGCGTTCCAGATGGGTCCACAGCGTTCGTAAACAGAAAATTCGTAAACCAAGGTGTTCATAAACCAAGGTTCCACTGTATACCCATTCTGCAGACTGTGATGGAATCAGGATGGCCTTTATAAACTAATCCAGCAGATTAATTACTGGGGTAAAATGAGTTTTCCTTCACCCACACACATGCCCTTACATTTCAGTTTTATAGCTCTGTAGGTTTGCTCTGTAGGTTTGTCTATGCTCCGAGTTGCACACCTTGCCACTTAAAAAACACTTGGTTTTCCCCAAGTGTTTCTGGCTGTGTTCTTCCTCCCTTCCCTTAGCTCTTGTGCTGAGTGCATACGTGTGAGTGTTCACAAGTCAAGTTGGCCAAAGGGCTATTTTAATCACAGGATTATGTTGATAAACAGAATCCCTTGCCTAACAATGTTCCGCTGCTAATCAGCTGTAATCGCCACTGTGGATAATAACTCTAATCTGTGATTGCAATGTCAGGCTGATCCGTAATGTGGCTTCACAGTTTCTGAATATGCAATGAAGTCCATGTTGTTGTGAGTTTTGTTGTGGAGTTTTGTTCCAACACCCTACAAACACCTTGCCTTGCTGTTTCTTCCCTACTCATGCAGCTTAAAAAACAACAACACATCTAAAGTCTTCCAAAACAAAGAAAGGCTTCCGTATGTAGTACTGTGTCCAAAGTGCTCACTTTTATTTTATTTTAAAGACCAAGTTTCAAGTCCTTAAAACTTAACATATCCAATGCCTGAGACTCGAATCAATTTGCTTAAATATAAATGTGATTACTTGACTTATGTTAATAATATTGTCATAGTCATGAGGTCGCTCACTGGAAGGACAGATCGTGAAGCTGAGGCTCCAATACTTTGGCCACCTCATGAGAAGAGAAGAATCCTTGGAAAAGACCCTGATATTGGGGAAGATTGAGGGCACTAGGAGAAGGGGACGACAGAGGACGAGATGGTTGGACAGTGTTCTCGAAGCTACCAACATGAGTTTGACCAAACTGCGGGAGGCAGTGGAAGACAGGAGTGCCTGGCGTGCTCTGGTCCATGGGGTCACGAAGAGTCGGACACAACTAAACGACTAAACAACAACAACAAGTCATGAGGTCTAAATGTTAAAACAGGGCTGGGGAACTTCATACTCAGGGGTCAAATGCAACCTTTCAAGTCTCCCTATATGACCCATAGGTCTCTTCTCACACCATGCCATCTCCCCAATCATACCTTCTCTCCCAGATCTCACCTGCTTTCCATCCTCCTTGAGTCTTTTTGTCTGTGCTATGACTCTACTGGAACACAGGTGGCGCTGTGATCTAAACCACAGAGCCTAGGGCTTGCTGATCAGAAGGTCAGCGGTTCGAATCCCCACGATGGGGTGAGCTCCTGTTGCTCGGTCCCAGCTCCTGCCAACCTAGCAGTTCGAAAAATGTTTCTCCACTCCTGTTCTCTCTACCCATATATAACCCCCATTCAGTTCAATGGGATTTACTGCCAGCATCTCAGGTAAGCATGTCTAGGCTTGTGGCCTGAAAGGCTAGCACAAAATGAAATCTTTATTCAGTCTTTGTAGTTGGGGGAATAATTTATTTTTGAGTTAGAGAGAAGCAGTGAAATTTCTAGGATCTGTGATGAAATCAGAAGCTCTTTGGGAGTTTGGTTGAAAATGCAACTCATCAATCACTTTTTAAACTCTGCCTCTCCTGCATGGGATTAAATGGGGGGGGCAGTTTTTCTGCTTGTACCACCAATTCATTGTGCCTATCAAGTCATTCGAGAAACAAGCAAGAAAAATGCTTTTTAATGTTGTTGCCTGTTAATTATCTATTTACATGAAGTAATTATGCTCCCCTTTGTATACTGGGAGTGTTTGGGAATTAATTTACTCCTGTCTGTTTGCAGCAGAAAAAAAAGCAGCTTTACCTGCACTTGAAACTTTATCATCTCAACTCTTCCGCTTTGGCGGAAAGGTAAACAGCGCTTCCGTGCGCTGCTCTGGTTCGCCAGAAGCGGCTTAGTCATGCTGGCCGCATGACCCAGAAGCTGTCTGCAGACAAATGCCAGCTCCCTCGGCCTATAGAGTGAGATGAGTGCCACAACCTCAGAGTTGAACACGACTGGACCTAACGGTCAGGGGTCCCTTTACCTTTATACAGACCCTAGAAAATGAAGGCCCCTTGGTCAAAGAATTGGCAAAATGCTTCCATTTAAATATAAAGTCAAGTCACTTTCCTTCTTTCTCCTGCTCTTTGCTTTCTGTTCTGTAGTCCTTCCTGAATTTAAAGTAAATGATCCCTGACCGTTAAGTCAAGTCACGAACAACTCTCGGGTTGTGGTGCTCATCTCACTTTACTGGCCAAGGGAACCGGCGTTTGTCCGTAGACAGTTTTTCTGGGTCATGCGGCCAGCATGACTAAGCCATTTCTGGCGAACCAGAGCAGCACACGGAAAAGCTGTTTACCTTCCCGCTGAAGCAGTACCTATTTATCTACTTGCACTTTGACATGCTTTCAAACTGCTAGGTTGGCAGAAGCTGGGACCGAGCAACGGGAGCTCACCCCGTCGCGGGGATTCGAAGCGCCGACCTTCCAGTCGGCAAGCCCTAGGCTCAATGGTTTAGACCACAGTGGCACTCAAGCAAGATGTGGTAGAAACCAAGGTTTCCACAACTCATCGCATGGAGGGAAGCAGTTCTGCGGGGAGTAACAGATCAGGGATGGAAACGGAGAGCAGCATCCATTTTATGTTATCATTGTAAGAGCAAAACAGACCAAGTCCCTTGTGGCACACTCCAGTCTTACGTCGGTCACCAAAACAATATCCATAGCATAACATAACTCCGTCAGATGGCAGTGTGTATGGGTTCCTATGGCACCCATGAAAGCAGGGCCAGCGCGCTAATATAGGCAAACTAGGCCATTGCCTAGAGCGCCGAAATTGAGGGGTGCTGCGCTGGCCAGCCTAGGCTCAGGCTGGGGGCGCCACGGCACCTGGCGAACGGGGGCACCCGGGGGGAGGAGGACGCGGGAGGTGATCCTCCTCTGAGGCCGCTGCTGCTGTGCGTGCCTTCCGGAGGCTGGCCTGGGCGGCAGATGCTGACTCCGTGCCGCTGCCAGCGCCGCTTCTTTCCTGCTCTCGGCTGCTTCCGGCCGCTTCCTCTTGCTCGGCCCAGAGGCGCCCTCATCTTCTGATTGGCTGCAGGAGCACCTCTGGGCCGAGCGGGAAGCGGCAGAGAGCAGAAAGGAAGCGGCGCCAGCAGCGGCGCGGAGACAGCGTCCACTGCCCAGGCCAGCAACATGGGCTCTGTGCCCCTTTTCATCCCTCCTGCCATTCACACTGGGGGGGGGGCAGAAGGTGACCTTGCCTAGGGCGCCCAAAACCCTAGCACCGGCCCTGCATGAAAGGTGCCAGTGAATACCCCCTCAGAAATCAACAATCCATGAGTGACGGCTTCCTCTTTATACTCATTTCCTGGGTAGGAACCATCCTGCAATGAACATTCCATTGTATGGAAGAATTGAATGCCTACTGTCTTTCTCATTCTGAACAGAGGAGGAGTGTGAAGAGCTTCTCCCTGTGGTTGCTGGTGTAAGTGCCCTTTCTTCCATTGATGGAAGACACACCCGAGCCATGTTGTACTTCTCTTTTTCTGCTCTTTTAGATATTGCAACCATTTCATGGTGTGTCATGTCATCATGGCATCTGTTTTGCGACTGCCGCCCATGGCATTTGTTCAAAATTCCAAATGTGTTCACCAGCCCTCAAAGGTTGGCGGTTCCTGATTTACAAAATTAGATGAAGCAAATATTACAGCTAGGTCCTGTGAGAGTTCCCTTGCCCTTTGATCTCTCCCTTTTTAGTTGGACCCATTGGTGCTGACTTCCTCCATCCACCCATTATTGTCAACCCCTCCCCATTTGGTAATATAATAATAATTTTTTATTTATACCCTGCCCATCTGGCTGGGTTTCCTCAGCCACTCTGGGCGGCTCCCAACAGAATATTAAAAATAGAATCAAACATTAAAAACTTACCTAAACAGGGCTGCCTTCAGATGTTTGCTAAAAGTCAGTTAGTTGTTTATCTCCTTGACCTCTGATGGGAAGGTGTTCCACAGTGCCAGCACCACCACAAAGAAGGTCCTCTGGCTGGTTCCCTGTAACCTCACTTCTCACAGTGAGGGAACCACCAGAAGGTCATTGGAGCTGGACCTCAGTGTCCAAGCAGAACAATGGGGGTGGAGATGCTCCGTCAGATATTCTGGACTGAGGCCGTTTATGCCATCATCACGAATGCAGAAATCATTGTGAAAGTACAACGCCTCTCTGCAGAGGGGAAGGGTCGTGGAGAAATCCATTTGCACCAGGAAGTGATCCAACCATGGCACTTCTTTTAGAAAGTCCTTTCTTTTGTCTACCCTGAATCTTCCAATGTTCCGTTTCATTGGATATCCACAAGTTATAGTGTTTTGAAAGAGATACTAAAGCATTTCTCTATCTACTTTTCCCACACTTCTTTCATGTTGCTTCTTCCTCCTAAGCTACCTACTTGATTCTGTCTCATGGTCTCTGGTGCCATTTGACTAATGGGAATGCATGTTACACAGACTTGTGTTTCCCAGCAGCACACATGGAGGTGGAAAATACATTCCTCTGAATCCAACAGTTGCACCCCTATGATTTATGAACTTAGACAGTTCCTAGGCTAATAAATCACAATTGATTTTGACAGAGATGAACTATTAGCCTTCCACTCCTGTATTCTGGTTGAGCTAGCACAATAGCTACCCATCCCAGACTAATGTCAGTCATCTGTAATGATGCTAATGTTACCTGTTAGATGCTTTTTAATGAATACTCCTGAAGCTGGCTATTCTTGCAGTTTTAGATGCTGGTTTATGTGGGAGTATTTGGAGGCAGGGATATAAAAATTCAGCAAGCCATTAGCGCAACAAGCCATGCCTTTGATTTCTTTCCTCCCAGATGTAAGTCCCCAAAGTAATTAATCAAAATAAATCCATTCATATGCAGGTTTTCTGTAATGAAACCATTAGCCAAGGGCAGGGGATTGAAGTGTCTTAATTACAGATACGATAAAAGACAAGTAGACCATTTTGCGTCCATGAGTAGGAATGGAACCAGTGAAATTCCATAAGTTAGTCCATAGCTTTGTAATACCCATTCATAAACTCGCCAAAAGTCTTGGAAAAGGAAAGAGAGATGGTTCACAGTGCAATCCTTGGTATAGCTACTCAGAAAAAAGGCCCATTGAGAGACACCTGCTTCCAGAGAAACGTCTTCAGCACAGACGGGGAACATCTGACCCAGGAGCCAAATGTGGCCCTCCAGCCCTCTCTATCTGGCCCTCAAAACTCTCCCCAGGCCAAACCATCTCTCCTCAGGCCACAGCCCCCCACTGGCCTTGATTCACAACCTCACTGAGAGTCTTTACCTGACTAGAATGTATCGTCAATCTATGGCAATACTTCTTGTTTGTCTTGGCAGAGGATAGAGAAGTGTTTGCAGAAACTAGCCAACTGTACAGAGGTAACATTTGCATGAATAGCTCCACCCACTTTTGCCACTGGCATGTGGTCCCTGGAAAGCTGCCCAGAACACAATGTGGCCCTTGGGGCTGAAAGACACCCCCCAACCCAGCCATAACTGTAGAGTGGCTAAGTGGGAGGGGTGTGGAGATGGCAGCAGAAGGGGCTGGTTATTTCAGGACAGAGTGAGCTAAAGAAGCCCAATGCCAAGTGGTGTTGAAATGGAACATATGTCACACTTCCCTCTCTACCAGAGGTTGCAGGGATGGAGAGCAGAAGCAACATTGGGGTGAAGAGCCTACTGCCCTCCAGATGCTGTTGGACTCCCAACTCCCATCAACCCTGGGCAGCACAGCCTACGGTCAGGGATGATGGGACTTGTAGTAAGAGTAAGAATAGACTAGAATCATAATATCAGCATACACAATTATGGTAGGTGGGAACATCACTGGAAATGGGCACTTCCTGAATCAAGGAGCAAGGTGTTGGCAAAGCAAAGGTCCAAGGGTCAAGGGTCAAGGATCAAGGCGTCAGCAAGGCAAGGGTCCAAGGAGCAAGAGGCCAGATACAACCAGGCAGGGATAGCATTGCTGTGGCAAAGAGCTGAAGGGAAATGCTGAGCTTTTATCCCTCCCAGCTCCTGCCACCAGGTGCAGTGAGATATCAAGTGGCCTCACCTGAGTGACCACTCCTAGCTTCTCCAGCACAAGCTGAGGCCTCACCTGAGTGGCCACTCCTAGCTTCTCCAGCACAAGCTGAGGCAGGCCCCAGTCCTGCAAAGTACTACAGGCCCCAGAGCCTGACTCCTGCCCATACTCCTGACACTGCCTTCGTGATGATGATGAGAATAGACTAGAATCATAATATCAGCATGCACAATCATGGTAGGTGGGAACATCGCTGGAAATGGGCAGAGGTTGCAGCTTCATAATAATGCATGACAATGCTTGAATAAGATGTCCTGGCTTTTGCTATAAATGATAGCCAAAGGGCAACTTCACCTGAGATGACCCCATTTGCCACCTCAACTGTTTAATCCTTTTTTTCTTTTGTTCCTCAGTGGAAGGAATCCAACTGGCAGCAAAGCATCCTAAGAAAGGGGTGGGGGTTAGAGGGGGAGGGTATGGTTTTCAAACAACGGGAAAGGAATCAGTGGGTACCTTCTTTGATCCATATTTAAGTCGACAACAAACAAAAAAATTCTTCCTTTTGACCTCTGTTGCTGCTTTTGCAAAATGTTCCAGTCATTTTCTAGGGCTGCAAGTTGAAAACCTGCATCTGGCAAACTTTGAAGTTCTTTGCAAAAGGGAGACCAGGATATGGGGTTCAACAAAGATAAAACTACATGAAAAAGCAATCCGCTTTTCATTTAGATCAGAACTCTTTTGAAAGAAACTGTGTTCACGAAGAGCTGCGTTTCAAGTTTTGGAGGTCCTTTCTTGCTTTTGCCTGGGCAGTTTCAGCTGGGGAATTAGTCTAGGTCCAGGGTCGCCAAAGTGGTAGCCCTCAAGATGTTGTGGACCACACTTCAAATGGTTGGAGAGCAGCACATTAATTTTCTCCCAACCAACGTGCAGAGTCTTTCCCCAGGACAGGGGAAAAAATCCCCTTTAACTCCAAATAAAATAAAGATTGCCACAAAGTTAATTTTACCTCAGGACTTTAAACAAAGTAACTGAGGATTTTTTGTTCAACACTCACTCTGCAGGGTTGTTCTCTTCCACTTTTATTCCTGCAACATTGTTTCATGCGCCATCTTTCCTCACCGCTGCTGGGACGGATTTCCTTTTTTTGCCCCTCAGCTGTCCGAATCTTTTCAATCTTTGCCAATATTCAATGGATATATCCAATTGTAATTCCAGATTCGCTTCTTGATCTTGGAAGCTTGCCGCTTTCATCAGAAGCCAGAGACTGCGCAATGCGGGGTTAGTGGTGCTTTCCTCTTTGCGCGCCAGCTCAATCCCGTCCTCGGATCTATTAATCAAACCCGAGGGGCTGCCAGGTGCCACGTCCCTCGAGGTAGTCCCCTTGAGGTTCTGAGGTCCACTGAGCCTTTGCAGAACCTCTAAAAAACCCCGTGCCACGAGATTCCCCGGAGGGCTATCTCACACTTCTTTCTGATGGCTGCGGCTCACCGGAAGTAGAGCACAGAGAAGGCCAAACATTTCCCCATCCCTGCCTTAAAGCGACACTGTCCAGGGTGCTTCCTAGAGTTTCTGTGGATAGCCAAGACCAGGGATAGGCAACCTAAGGCTCGGGGGCCGGATGTGGTCTCAATCCGGCCTGCGGACAGTCCAGGAATCAGCGTGCTTTTACATTAGTAAAATGTGTCCTTTTATTTAAAATCCATCTCTGGGTTATTTGTGGGGCCTGCCTGGTGTTTTTACCTGAGTAGAATGTGTGCTTTTGTTTAAAATGAACCTCTGGGGTATTTGTGGGGCACAGGAATTCATTCATTTAGAAAAAAAAAATATATAGTCCAGCCCACCACATGGTCTGAGGGATGGTCGACCGGCCCACGGCTGAAAAAGGTTGCGGACCCCTGCATTAGAGATAGGGAAGCTCACTGAAGGTTCCCTCTGAGCGGCTCAACATTTATGTGGTTTATGCGGTACCTTTTCTGAAACCAACCTAATGGCTCCCCAAAATGTCACACTTCCCTCTCTACCAGAGGTTGCAGGGGCGGAGAGCAGAAGCAGCATTGGGGTGGAGAGCCTGCTGCCCTCCAGATGTTGTTGGACTCCCAACTCTTATCAACCCTGGGCAGCACAGCCAACAGTCAGGGATTATGGGACTTGTAATGCTTAGTTTATTTTTTGGTTGCTATTTTGTTAATGTTGTTAATATTGTTTTAGAAATTATAAATGCTGTATTGATTTGTTAATCATATAATATGACTTTGCTTTAATGGTGATGTTTACCTTATGTATTGGTCGTTGCTTTGTTTACAGTGTTTTATAGATTGTAATTGTTTCACTGGTTATTTCATCTATGATTAATGCTATATTTGTGATGTTCTATTGTGTTGCCACTTTGGAATTCATTTGAAATATAATCAATCAATCAATCATGAGATATCACGAGATCTCAGGTGGCCCCTTCCAACTGTTGCCCCCCCCCCATTTCCATTTATTTATTTTCCTGACACCCACACAAAGCTGCAGTCCCTTCTGAAGGGAAGTTTTTAATGGTTGATATTTTGTTTTATTGTATTTTTATTATTTTGTTGGGAGCCAATTAGGGGGGCTGGAGCAACCCAGCCAGATGTGTGAATAATAATAATAATAATAATAATAATAATAATAATAATAATAATAATAATAATAATACAACATAAGTTGCAGGTCTGCTGTACTGACTGCCTATACCAGTTGCTGAGGATCATGACTGAGAGAGTGCTAACGTGCTCATAATCTGCCTGTGGACCTCCTGGCAACATCTGACTGTCCACCATGGCAAACAGGATGCTGGATCAGGTGGACCTCTGGCCTGATCCAGTATGGCTCCTGATATTCCGATGATATCACTGTCAGAGTCGTATGGCCTGTCTGCTTGCTTCTGCACCTGCTAGTGTGTGCACTTAGCATGCAAAACCCAAAAAGGGTTCTGCAAGTTCAGGCCAGGGGACCACCTGATCCAGGATCCTGTTTGCCACAGTGATCAGCCACGTACCTCTGGAAGCAGAGCATGAAAACAAAAGCCAGGTCCTGATGCCCCCCCCCAGCAACTGCTGTTTCACGGCATTTATTGCAATCATATCTCACCTTTTCACCAAGGAGGTCAAGTTGGTGTACATGGTCCCCCCCCCCATTTCATCCCCACAACCACCCTGTGAGGTAGGTTAAACTGAGAGGCAGTGACTGACCCAAGGACACTCAGGGAGCTTCATGACTGAGTAGGGGTTTGGACCAAGGTCTCCCGGGTCCTAATTCAATACCTTAACCATTACACCACACTGGCTCTCAGTTATCAGTCTCCACCTGGTCTTTGAACATGGTGGTTCATTTCATTTCACCTGGTTGGCCATTGTTGAACTGCATGTGTTCCTCGAATGTGTTTAATCCCCTTTAAAGCAATCTAAGCTAGGGAGCCAACACCACACCCTGTGGCAACAAGCTCCCTAAATCCATAGTGCACATTTGTCAATGCACAAGAACATTATAGAGATACCATACATATCCAGTGGTTTAGTCTGGAAGGTGTAGAGCAGGCATCCCCAAACTTCGGCTCTCCAGATGTTTTGGACTACAATTCCCATCATCCCTGACCACTGGTCCTCTTAGCTAAGGATCATGGGAGTTGTAGGCCAAAACATCTGGAGGGCCGCAGTTTGGGGATGCCTGGTGTAGAGGATCCGTTCCCCTACCTGGTTCCTTCCAGATGTCCTAGGACAGCATGATCTCATAGTCAATGGTAGTGGGGGCTGTTCCCCAACAGCACTGAGAAAGCACCAGGTCGGGCAAGGCGGCTGTAGAACTTCATATCATTATCTCAAGAGCTCCACTCAAAGCAATGGCAGCAATCCTTTTGCACTGTTGTTTGCACTGCAGGACACAGAGATCCTGAACACTGCGATCCTCACAGGGAAGACAGTTGCGGTCCCCATCAAAGTGGTGTCGATTGAAGAGAACAGTGCTGTGACGGACATCTCCGAATCCGTGGAATGCAAATCCTCTGCTGAAGATGTTGTCAAAGTAAGTGACAGGATCATCACCCCACCACCACTAGTAGGCTTGAAATGTGCATCTCCCAGGGGCTGAACTGGCTTCTTGAGCTATTGAAGCCTTCTTGGGTCAATAACTTTGTACTGGCTCTTTGTCTTAACTTGGTTTGTTTGTTTCTTGAAATAGAAAAAAAAATTCCTTCCAGTAGCTCCTTAGAGACCAACTAAGTTTGTCATAGGTATGAGCTTTCGTGTGCATGCACACTTCTTCAGATACACTGAAAGAGAAGTCACATGTATCTGAAGAAGTGTGCATGCACACGAAAGCTCATACCTATGACAAACTTAGTTGGTCTCTAAGGTGCTACCGGAAGGATTTTTTTAAAAAAATTGTTTCGACTACATCAGACCAACTACCTGTAACTAGTCCTATGAAATAGGTTAGCCAAGAGGCAGTAACTGGCCCCAGGGCATCCAAGTGTGAATTTGATTCCTGGTCTCCCAGGTCGCTAGTCCAGTGCTGTAACCACTATACCTATACCCCACCACCTCACTCTCCACTGTGTTCAGTCAGTCAGTTTTATTGCACATAGCCAAAGGCTACTGCAATGTACACAAAATCATTCAACAGTTAAAAGGAAATATGCTGGTCTAATACAAAAACTTAAAACATTTATATTATCAAAACATTACCTACTCTAAACAGAGCTATAAAAGTACCCTAATATGCAGGTTAGGGACCCAGGTGGCGCTGTGGGTTAAACCACAGAGTCTAGAGCTTGCTGATCAGAAGGTCGGAGGTTCGAATCCCTGCAACGGGGTGAGCTCCCGTTGCTCGGTCCCAGCTCGTGCCAACCTAGCAGTTTGAAAGCACATCAAAGTGCAAGTAGATAAATAGGGACCGCTCCAGCGGGAAGGTAAACGGCGTTTTCGTGCGCTGCTCTGGTTCTCCAGAAGCAGCTTTGTCATGCTGGCCACATGACCCGGAGGCTGTCTGCGGACAAACGCCGGCTCCCTCGGCCTATAGAGCGAGATGAGCGCCGCAACCCCAGAGTCGGGCACGACTGGACCTGATGGTCAGGGGCCCCTTTACCTTTTAATATACAGGTTAAGGCATTAAACAATAAGATTTATAGGCTAAAATCACCACATGGCCACTGATATATTAAAAACAATGTTAATTAATACAATGTACAATTATATTTGGAGTTTGGTAATAAAGATAGAACATAGCTTGATGTAGGTAGGGTCAGATAAATTCATCTCCTTTACAGTTGGTGGCTATCTTGGCTATATAATTTGCTCTAATTTTCCTAGTGCCAGTTGGAAAGAGTGCTACACACCAGGTCACATACTTATCTATATCTGCGAGGAGATATAAAGTCATGTCAGAGGGGTTCTGGCCAGGGGACCTTGTCATTATGGGTGCTAAAAAATCGTTCTCTTGCTTTATTATATAAAGGACAGCGCAAGATACAATGCATAAGGTCCTCTTCAGGACACCCCCTAATGCAAATGAGTTCATTTGTTGGTATTCCTCTGTATCTCCCATCTCTATAAGCAGAGTTTATTGTATTTAATTGTAACTCTGTAAAAGCTTTCCGAAGTTGTACAAAAGTCAGTTCGTTGAAATAAGGCAGGGTCCCCAAACTAAGGCCCGGGGGCCGGATGCGGCCCAATCAGCTTCTAAATCCGGTCCATGAACGGTCTGGGAATCAGCATATTTTTACATGAGTAGAATGTGTGCTTTTATTTAAAATGCATCTCTGGGTTATTTGTGGGGCATAGGAATTGTTCATATATATTTTTTCAAAATATAGTCCGGCCCCCCACAAGGTCTGAGGGACAGTGGACCGGCCCCCGGCTGAAAAAGTTTGCTGACCCCTGAAATAAGGTGTTTGTTCATGGGCCTCTCTAAGTTTAAAATATAATGGGGGCACATGTGGATGTGCACATAGAGTTTAGGTCATTTTTAATTGCCACTGCCCTTATGGTTCCTTTAAAAATATTTTTCTGGGAATATAAGGGAAGTTCTTTGATCTCTGTCACTGAAAGGTCATATTTGCCCATCAGTTGGGCAGTGTGATGTACCCAGTTTTTAAGGGGTAATCCATTCGAGAGCTCAATCAGGCATTTTTTGGGTAGCCTAGTGTTGTCTCTCCACTGTGTTTGGTTACTGGCCCTTTTTCTCCTCATGTATGCTTTTGTGTGATCTCAGGCATTGCCTGCCTTTTCAGTGGATGAACAGCAAGCCAAAGTGGGTCCTAAAGTAGGCATGGGCAGTCTCCAGACTTGAAACATCTATGTGTATATTTACTAGAGCCCCGTGGTCCATCAGCCAGAGCCCAGCGCAAAGCAGCAGCCAGGGAAGTGGCTGGAGTCAGGTGCCGGCTGCTCAGCCAGCACATCACTCTAAGCCAGACCATGGCCTAGTTCCAGACCCTGCGGCCCTCTGGATATTGTGGGACTTTAACTCCTTCAGTCATCCAGTAAACAAGTCAAGTTATTCTGACCTACTGATATCCAAAACCAGACTGGGTGAAATATACTCGGAGTCGAGAGAGTGAATTTCTTGCTCTTTATTCAGCTCGTAGTCATCAAGGAGAAGAAGAGAAGAAGAATGCCCCTTTCCCCAAACCATCTGCTTATATACATTATTTACACAATGGGCTTTGCGTGATTGGCTACTTCAGGGCTACACCTGTGGGCCAATTAGTTTGTGGATTGACTTCTGCCAGCAGCCTGATTGGCTGCTCCTGCAGGCTAATCAGGTTGCAGATTCACTTCTGCCAGCCGTCTGGTTGGCTGCTCCTGCAGGCCAATCAGGTTGCGGATTCACTTCCACCTGGAGTTGGATTGGGTGGCTCCTGCGGACCAATCAGACTGCTGATTCTGGATCCTATTGTTCTATGATTCAGCTCAGTACATAACACTGGGCAAGGGCAAAGAGATTCATTCTGACCCCAAAGGCAAACAAGGAACCTCGGAAGCTTCCTTACACTGAGCCAGGCCACTGGTCCATCTTGCTCTGTACAGGCTTCCAGGCTTCCAGCAGCTCACCAGGCTTCCAAGTGGCGGGTCCTTCCCACCTACCTGAAAAGGCTGGGGATTAAACCCAGTACCTTTGGCACGCAAAGCTTGTGCCCCGAGCCACGGTCCTTTCCCTAAAGATAAAGCAGGGTTCCAGGCCTCATCATTCTGAATAAAGAGCTGACTCAAGTCGGAACGTAGGGAATTGCCTTATTCAGAGTCAGACCACAGACCCATCTAGCTCAAGGTTGTTCATGCTGGCTTTCCAGAATTTCAGACCGCGGTCTCTCTCAGCCCTACCTGCAAATGCTGGCAAATGAATCTTGGGCCTTCCTCATGCAAGGCAGATGCTTCTCTGCTAAGCTACAACCCACCCCATGGAGTAGCAAGGAAAGAAGCAGAAAATATGACAGCCAGATTTGCTGGTCGGCTCTTAGATGGTGGGGGGAGTGACTAGAGCCTTGCCCCCTCCCCCCCCAATTGCTTCTCTAAGTGGCTTTCCAACAAAAACCAGTCCCATGATCGATAGGTTGGTAATACTACCCTCCCTGCACCTCCTCCAGCAATAAAAGTTACACGAATCAGCAGGTAACTGATGTCCCTGCTTGATCTGCCAACTGTCTCCCCCCAACTTCGGCTTCCGCCCTTGACAGCCCCATCGCTCCTTTGCGCCTAGATTTACGTGTGCCTTCACTAGCTATAAACGTGCTAGACCTCCAAATGATGGCTCTAACCTTTTAAAAGTGGACCAAAATATATTTACAGTGGCAGTAAAACATGACTAAGAGCCGAATCTTGCTTGCTAAGCTCGGTTCCACCAAGAAGATCTCTCTGTGTCTATTAATAACGGCTGCCCCCTGGCCCCGACAGCAGACCTCTCTTCACTTGCAGAGAGCCTAGGCAGGGCTTGCCTTCCAAACACGGTGCTTTTCAAACCACACAGTGGGCTTCAAACTGCCTTCCAGGGAACCTGAGTCCCCCAGGAAGTCTATCTAAGAAGGCTATAGGAAGGGTCAGGCTTGCCAGGTTTGAGGAGTGAGCCCATAGACTGGGAGTAAGTGGGAGAGGGAATGGACCTTAACAGTGATCCCAGGCTCACCTGCTTTCCCAGAAGCCTCTCTGCTTCAGGAGCTAACTTGCTACCACTTCCCATCATACTGCTGAGAGTCAGAGGACTCTGTCCTGAAAGCCTCAGAAAACCCATAGCTTCCCTTACAGAACCAGAGCCAGTGGCTTCTTGAACAGGCAAGACCCCTTTAACTGGAAGACACTTCTCCCACTGAAGGTGGGGAAGAGATACGGTGGTAGAGCACACTTTGCATGCAGGAGGTTCCAGGTTCAGTCGCAGGCATCTCCAGGAAGGGCTGGGAAAGGCTGCTGGATCTTAAATCTCAAAGAGCCACTGCAAGTGCAGATAGAAGAAGAAGAAGAAGAAGAAGAAGAAGAAGAAGAAGAAGAAGAAGAAGAAGAAGAAGAAGAAGAAGAAGAAGAAGAAGAAGAAGAAGAAGAAGAAGAAGAAGAAGAAGAAGAGTTTGGATTTGATATCCCGCTTTATCACTACCCAAAGGAGTCTCAAAGTGGCTAACATTCTCCTTTCCCTTCCTCCCCCACAACAAACACTCTGTGAGGTGGGTGGGGGTGAGAGACTTCAGAGAAGTTTGACTAGCCCAGGGTCACCCAGCAGCTGCATGTGGAGGAGCGGAGACGCGAACCCGGTTCCCCAGATTAGGAGTCTACCGCTCTTAACCACTACACCACACTGGCTCTCAGGAGTAGTCATGTTCTATGTTGTTTGACTCCAGCTCCCATCGGTTTCAGCCAGACTGGCCAATGGTCAGGAATGAAGCAAGCTGTAGTCCAGCCAAATGTGGAGAGCACTGTCAATGCTGAGCTAGATATGTCAGTGGTCCGACTTGGTTTGCAAGGCAACTTACTATGTTTCTCTGTTTTCCCCAAACTGCGGGTTGCGTGCCTCCAAGAAACACACAAGGAAGTTTGAAATTCTCTCTGTCTCCCTCTTTCTCTCTTTCACTCTCTCTCACACACAAATCCAGAACCAATTGCCTAGTCCTGAAATAGACACTCTTCTGTTTATTTGTGTGTCTATTTAAATTAAAGCGAATGAAGCATTCTCCACCATATAACTAAGAAGCATCTAACTTTGACAAAAAGAAAGCATCTAACTTTGACAAAAATAAAGCTGACAGAGGAGAATTTCCTAAACAGATCAGCAGGTAATTGTTGCACTCTTAAGTTTAAAGGGGGGGGGGTGTTCCTTCCCCATTAGCAGGAGCTGAGTTTTTAAAAACTCTGCATCTGGAGAGTCAGCCTTGGGGTGGGGTGAGGAGTGGAGAACAGGGAGAGAGAGAGAGATGTGAAATAATTTATAAAAGAAATTTATTTTTTTAGCACCGCCAAGCTGTTACGATGGATTGCTTCAAAGTGCTTAATAGCACTGGATTGCTACACTTTTGTCAGATTCAGATTCTTGAATATACTGTATATTTTTTTCAGGTTGGAGGCTGAGTTGGCTTTCCTAGCAGATTAATCAACTAAAGCCAGCTGATTAGTTGAATTGGTGAGGTATTCTCAAGGAAATGTTATATCCATGAAAAGGCTGAAGAAGAGTGGTTTATGGGGGAAGGAGGGGGCCAGAACACAACTACAGTGGTACCTCGGTTTATGAACACAATTGGTTCCGGAAGTCTGTTCATAAACTGAAGCGTTCATAAACTGAAGCGAACTTTCCCATTGAAAGTAATGGAAAGTGGATTAATCTGTTCCAGACAGTCCGCAGAGTACTTAAACTGAAGTGTTCATAAACTGAAGCATGGGTGTAATTGGTTCTGGAAGTCTGTTCATAAACTGAAGCGTTCATAAACTGAAGCGAACTTTCCCATTGAAAGTAATGGAAAATGAATTAATCCGTTCCAGATGGGTCCGCGGCGTTCATAAACCGAAAATTCATAAACCGAGGTGTTCATAAACCGAGGTTCCACTGTACCGTAGAGACTGCCAGAGCAGACTTTCCAAACCTGGTTTTCTCCAGATGAAAGCAGTGAAAGCTGGCCCATTGGAGCCAGTGGGGCAGTGTCCACCCCCCTCGATCTGCCTTCTGCCACTCCATACCTTCCTTCCTTCCTTCCTTCCTTCCTTCCTTCCTTCCTTCCTTCCTTCCATGTCAACCAGTCCGCGCGGTTTCCTCACTTTCCTCCTCCTGGGGCTCCATTCACACAGAATCTTATTTCATTTCCTCCATATTTCCCTAACTGTTGATTTCTGTGTTATATTTGAGCTTTCACATGACCTAAATGCCAATTCTGGAAATCAAGGGGAGTCTTGTGACAGTTTAGTGCTCATTTCCATGCTAATTGCTGACAGAAAAGAAACCATTTGCAACCCCCCTTAACGTGGAAAATCTTGGAAGTAAAGTGATGAACTTCAGGGCACTATCACAGTATACAGTTATTTTCTGCTGTTTTCATGGGGGAATCAAGGGGAAACAGAGGCACGCATGTGCGAAAAAACAGGGAAAAGTGACGTTGTCTAATGATATTCATCGTTGTGTTGTACCATGACCACTGGTGGGCATGAAATCAAAATGTCAGAGCTCCATAATGCAAGAGGTACTGCAATGTGACAGGAGCACTAGAAAACGAGACAGTAGTGCTTATAATCAGGAAAACAAATGCAAAACCCCCAACATCTGATTGCTCAGGTGTGCTCAGGTGTAGTCTCAGTGCTTTTGTAGAATTCAGCAGGGAAGAGGATGGGAAGGGAACTAGAAAAAGTTGGCTCTGCCTGGTATTGCCTCTGGTTCAGCCTATGATTGGCTCTGGCTCGACCTACTGTTGGCCCCCCTTGTTACCACCCTACCAGTCTGAGGGGGTACCAGCTACTACTGTGTGTTGGACAACAGCTCCCATCAGTCCCAACCAGCATAGCCTGTGGTCAAGAGTGTGGCCCAACCATAGCTGCCAAGTACCCCGTTTTCCCCGAGAAACTTACCTTTTCCTGGTGGTCCCCCGTATCACTTCATCTCCCGTTTTTCTCCGTTATTTTCTCCTGCCGGTGGCCATTTTGTTTATTTCTGATTTTCCCTTCTATGGGCACCAAAAATGGCCGCCGCCAGCTTCAAAAGTCGCATCTACGCATGTCCGGAAGTACATAGACGTGACTTCCGGTGTCGGCGGCGGCCATTTTTGGTGCCCATAGATGGGCAGAGCAACACCGGAAGTTGCGTCGACGCACTTCCTGACATGCGTAGAAGCGACTTTCGAAGCCGGCGGTGGCCATTTTTGGTGCCCATAGAAGGGCAAAGCAACACCGGAAGTTACGTCGACGCAACTTCCGGTGTCACACGGCTGCCGGTCCCGGATTCTGCAGTCCGGGACTTGGAAGGTAAGGGCCCAACAGCACCTATAGGACACCAGGTTGAGGGAAGCCATGGTAGGCTAGCAATGTCAGGGCTGGTATGTGAGCAGAAGCATAAGGTGAACTTGGAAGGAGGAAAGAGGACTAAAGGAGCAGTCAAGATCAATGGCAAACCAGGCAGTAGGCGTAACCAAGGATGCTTTCAGGTGGAACAAGCCAGAACTCAGGATGAGATTGTTGCTGAAGCAATGCTCAGCTGGAGCAGAAAGCTCTCTTATACTCTTTCCTGACCCATGGGGATTTCCAGTGGCCAGTCTGGATGAGCAGAGTTAGCCCAGGGCCTGAAAGCACTTCATACTTTATTGAGACGCAGCCACAGGTAGTTCTGGGGAGAGTCACAGCAGAATCGCTCACATTTGCAGCAACTGCTTATGGAAGTAAAATTATTTTGGAAACAGTTTCAAAAGAAATATAGTTCCTTCCTATATAGTTTAGAAAGAAATATGTCTCAAGGTGGGCAGCTGGTAGAATCTCCTACTTGTCTTCTCCTGCTGAACTGGTGCAGGAGGGGGCTGGGGGGGGGTCCACCTAGAGGTCTTCACAATGCCTCGAGCATCTTCAAAGCATGTGAGCATTTTTAGGCCGTGCAAGGATCTTGTGCTAAGCTGGGGTGGGGGAAATCCCACAGTATGGCATCTCTGGAGCACACCCCACACCCACCTACCAAAAAAGATATGTTGCCATCGATATTTGCATGCCTCCAGAGTAAATGTCTATCAGCCCTCCCCCATCCTGAGCAGCACTGTTTAAATTTGCAATTTATCTCATACTTTAGGAAGATACACAGAAACATTGTTGTTGTTGTTATCGTCACGTGCTGAATGTTATAGGTAGATACTCAAATCTACACTCAACTTTTTCAGTCTGTTCTTTGCTCCTTTCTCCTTGCTGCCCAGCTCTCCAGTTCTTTAGCTTGGGTTCTTTTAAGGACGGTCGTTTGATAGGATTTAAAACTGTACATTACATTTTTACAGCGGGTTATGGGAGAAAATAAAAACAAGCAACTAGCCGGGGAAGAACAGACTTCTGATCGTCCCCTTGGAAGGAAACAGACCTTAGACTGCAAATAGTGCTACTGATTTAGGGCTCAAAAGTTTACGTGGATCAAATAAAAGTTTACATTCCGCTGGGCCACTAAACTCCTAAGTTGGTATCAGAACATTCTGGGAACCCTGACACTGGACAGATTTGAGGCTTATTAGCTCTGCCAACCATATGGGCCGGCTACTCTCTCTCTCTCAGCCAAGCCTACCTCACAGGGTTGTTGTGCAAACAAAATGGGGAGAAGGACCATTTGCATCACACCGAGCTCCCCATTTCCTAATGCACACATCAGGAAAGCAATGTTTACTTTAGCAATGCATCCACACAAAAAATCCCCCCCCCAAAAAAACCCAGAAAAACATCCTATGATACATATTTTACTCATTTCCTTAAGAAAGAAATGTGTTCATTAAATTAGTTCAGAGGTTCTGCAACTTTTGTGGACCATGTAAAAATTGATGGGGGTCTCAGCAGATGACTAAATAAACTTTGGTTTGCCCATCCTTCTAAAAAACAGTACTATATTATGAAAATCCTGAGACCTACAATGGGTACATTAAACTGGTCCAATGGAGGGGGGGGCGTGGATACTATAAGGCAGGGGTCAGCAACCTAAGGCCCATGGGCTGGAAGCAGCCTGCGGAGGTTGTTTGACCGGCCCATGAGCCGCCCCCCCCCCAACTGAGGTGCCTGCTCGCGCGCTGCACTAAACCAACACAGTGCAGGTACTTGCTTCTGCGGCACCGAAAATCACATCTGCGCAGACGCAGACACCAGAAATTGTGGGTACGCGTGCTGCTCCCGTGCTAGCACTCCAACCCACAGAGGGATCACCGCGGGACCGATCCGGCCCAGGCAAGATAAACCTTGCTGACTGCTGCTATAAGGTATCAGTGCTGCAATCTAGAAATCACAGCCCCAAGGCCAGAGTGTTGTTAGCACTGGAAGTGCAACAGCGGGGTTCATTTCCTTTGTAACGTAAAAGTTAATTCTGTGGTCAGTAAGCCAACTAACCAAGAGGGTGGTGAGGAAGGTGTTGCTTAACAACTAAGACAGAGTGACCTGATGTTTGCTGAGGTAGCATGTTCTCTGATTGGCTGTGCAGCTCTGAGGGAGTTTTCCCTCTGTTTGCTGACTTGAATGTCTCCCTGCTATTTACAAGGCCTGATGGAAGAAAGAAATTCCCTGTTGCTCCTTTCTCCTCAAATTTCACACACTTTTTGTTCGGTTTGCTCACTAACATATTATTAGGATTTCTTTTCTCCCCTGACTCTCTCTGTGTTATTTAACTGACTTTGCTGACTGTTCCGCTGTTTGAGAAGTGCAGCCCTGGTCAGAAAGGGCTCAATTGCTATCATCAGAAAGAAAGGGAGGGAAATCACATGGAGGTCCAATTACTGACATTGTCAACTGTTCCTCAACCTCTGGAGTAGATGGTTTTAAAAAGCAGGTTAGTGGCTAGTTAGTGGTTAGTAAAGGTAAAGGGACCCCTGACCATTAGGTCCAGTCGTGACCGACTCTGGGGTTGTGCGCTCATCTCGCATTATTGGCCGAGGGAGCCGGCGTATAGCTTCCAGGTCATGTGGCCAGCATGACAAAGCCGCTTCTGGCAAACCAGAGCAGCACATGGAAACACCGTTTATGTTACCGCTATAGCAGTTCCTATTTATCTACTTGCATTTTTGATGTGCTTTCGAACTGCTAGGTTGGCAGGAGCTGGGACCGAGCAATGGGAGCTCACCCCGTCACAGGGATTCAAACCGCCGACCTTCTGATCAGCAAGCCCTAGGCTCAGTGGTTTAGCCCACAGCGCCACCTGGGTCCCTAGTTAGTGGTTAGTCAACAGCTTTTAGGTATGGGAACAAGCCATATTACTGGTGGACATATATTTATGTGGGATTTCTGTTTAATGAATAACGTGAAGCTAGCTCTTAACAAAGCCTTACTACTAGCTACTTTTGGTTTAATATGCCTCCTTCAAACACACACTGCATTTTTTTTTAATTCTGTTCCAATTCCCTGTGATTGAAGCCGAAAGCTGGGAAGGCGACAGGTGCTAAATTTGAAACCTGGTTCTGTGGGCTGTGTTTCATTCCATATATTGTGGCTAGCAGGGAGCCTTCATGAGCTAAGTTGATAGACCAGGCAGGATTCCAACTTGTTACCCCAAAAGAGAAACTGATTGTTGCATTCTTAAGGCCTGAGGAGTTCTAGATCTCAGGCTGTTTAATTAAGTCCATACCCAGGAGGCTTACAGTGTGTCGTGGAAAGGAGGCTGGTCCCTCAGGAGCTGGTATTGTGCATAGCCTTTGAAATCTTCTTTCTCCAAGACAAACTGGTATGAACAGGAGTGGAGGAAGAGTCTGAGATGCCATACATGAGGTTGACCTCATTGGCTGAAATGCAAAATGACAGCACATATCTGAGACTTGATGAAGGAATCTCATAGGGACAGAGGAGGGTGCTAGGGCTGTGCAGAGTCCACCCACCCACCCTGGACCAGTGCCAGATTTATGTATAAGCAAAACAAGCTATATCTTGGGGCCCCACTCTCTTGGGGGGGCCCCCAAAAAATTAAAAACAACAACAACTGGATGTACATTTCCAAAATATAAGATAACAAACAAACAAAATAAAGCCTACATACAATAACAGTGTTTTGTGTCGTGTAGGCTCCTATTATGCTAGTCTGCTCCCTAAAATATCACTGGTTTGCTCATTTACATGTGTGTGTGTGTGTGTGTGTGTGTGTATCCTCTTAATGAGGGTGAAAGAGGAGAGCGCAAAATATGGTCAACATAAAAAAAACTAAAAACATGGCCACTGGTTCCATCACCTCCTGGCAAACAGAAGGGGAAGAATTGGAAGCAGTGGCAAATTTTACCTTCTTGGGCTCCATGATCATGCATAGCTGCCAAGTTTTCCCTTTTCTCGCGAGGAAGCCTATTCAGCATAAGGGAAAATCCCTTTAAAAAAGGGATAACTTGGCAGCTATGATGATCATGGCAGATGGTGACAGCAGTTATGAAATTAAAAGACGCTTGCTTCTTGGGAGAAAAGTGATGACAAACCTAGACAGCATCTCAAAAAGCAGAGACATTACCTTGTGGACAAAGATCCGTATAGTTAAAGCTATGGCTTTCCCAGTAGTGATGTATGGAAGTGAGAGCTGGACCATGAAGAAGGCTGATCGCCAGAGAATTGATGCTTTTGAATTATGGTGCTGGAGGAGACTCTTGAGAGTCCCATGGACTGCAAGAAGATCAAACGTATCCATTCTGAAGGAAATCAGCCCTGAGTGCTCACTGGAAGGACAGATCGTGAAGCTGAGGCTCCAATACTTTGGCCACCTCATGAGAAGAGAAGAATCCCTGGAAAAGACCCTGATGTTGGGAAAGATTGAGGGCACTAGGAGAAGGGGACGACAGAGGACAAGATGGTTGGACAATGTTCTCGAAGCTACGAACATGAGTTTGACCAAACTGCGGGAGGCAGTGCAAGACAGGAGTGCCTGGCGTGCTATGGTCCATGGGGTCACGAAGAGTCGGACATGACTAAACAACAAAATCCTTTTCAGTGTCCACCAGGATGATGTGTGTTTTGGTGGTGGTGGTGTTTTGTTTTAAATTGTATATATTTCATTGCTATGAAGACTATATTCTCTTGCTCATATAGAGTAACAGAATAATATATTTGTAGAGTTGGAAGAATTGATGCTTTTGAATTATGGTGCTGGAGGAGACTCTTGAGAGTCCCATGGACTGCAAGAAGATCAAACCTATCCATTCTGAAGGAAATCAGCCCTGAGTGCTCACTGGAAGGACAGATCGTGAAACTGAGGCTCCAATACTTTGGCCACCTCATGAGAAGAGAAGACTCCCTGGAAAAGACCCTGATGCTGGAAAAGATGGAGGGCACAAGGAGAAGGGGACGACAGAGGACAAGATGGTTGGACAGTGTTATAGAAGTGACCAACATGAATTTGACAAAACTCCAGGAGGCAGTGGAAGACAGGAGTGCCTGGCGTGCGCTGGTCCTTGGGGTTACGAAGAGTCAGACACGACTAATCAACTAAACAACAACAACATATAAAGGGTGCCTACTTTCTGCACATGGACTGGTTGCATGGCAACATGTGCAAATGGCTTTAGATACCTATTTGGTCCATAAATTACCACATAGCATATATTCAACACAAAAAAGTGACAATTTGTTGTTGACAAAGGACAGCTGGACATAGAAAGGGCTCCATTACCTTCAGTAGCTTAGGGCCTCATCAAACCTAAATTCGGCCCTGCCCTGGACCCAGGTCTCTGACCCTGACCCATGGATTCGCTTGATCCAACCTGGCAACCACACAACCTGAATTCAGCCCCAAATCAGGCAGGGCTAAAATGTTTAATTAGGGCTTTAAAAACCCCAATTAAGCAAACAGTTGGGATGGCAAAGGAGATGTCATGTCTCCAGCTGATAACGCTTGTGCAATCTATTGCGCAACTGTTTGCTAAGGTGCTTTTGCTTGCATTCCACCAGTGCAACTGAGTGGTGCTAACTTTGTGCTACCTTCGTTACAAGCTTTTGAATCTAGCTTTGTAACTGATTGGCTGCTGGTGTTAGTTACTGTGAACAGCTGCAGACTCCTCCAGGTTTTCAATCTGAGGATCTTTCCCTTCGCCTCTGAACTGGAAAGGCCAAGGGCTGAAGCTGAGACCTTCTGCTTGCAGAGCAGGAGCTCTGCCACTGAGCTATTTGTCTCTTCCCAGCTTTCTGGCATCCTGCCTCCAGCATCCCAGTACTTCAGGGTACCTCCGAACGACAACTGGTCTGCTTTCAGGTAGACCAAGGTTAGACTCTTCCCAGCAATTTGCACCAGTCACCTTGATAGAGTGTGATTCATCACTGGACAAACTTTGTTTGGAGGTTTAATGCAACGGCCTTTGTTCCAAGAGGTGCAGTAAACTAATGGGTGTTGTGGGCTGGGGAAGAGAAGTGGAGGGAAAAGAAATAAGGAAACTAGAAAAAGCATTTTGGAAATTTTGCTTAGGTCCGTTCTTTTCTTCTATGCTTTATCTCCCTCCCGCCGCCTGCCTGCTGCTACCGCCACTCCCGCCTTGAAATTTAGAAGGAGTTGTGGAAAAGTGGCTGCAGTGCAACTTTGATAATCAAAGAAAGTGCTGAGGGAGCGTCACATCGAGCACCTGGAAATGCCAAGAATTAAAAATAAAAATGCCATGCCCATCTCTCTGCTCAGCAGAGCACAGGATTTACATAAAGGTGATTGCAAAGAGTAAGGGGGGGTGCAACCTTCATCTCTCTCTCTCTAGATGGCAAATATCAAAATATGTTTAAAAGCCCCAAAACATTTCACAAGGTAAAAAGAAGAAGAGGAACCAGGATTATGGAGGGAAAGGACACAGCAGGGCTGCTATCATTCCCAGGCTGCATCAAGTGAGGCCTTTGAGGTGGAAAGTCTCAAGAAAAGGATAGACAGCTTCTCTTACCAGCCTGCACACTCAGCTCCATTTCCTCAGGCACAGCATCCATTCTAAGCATGTCCCATTACAAAAATCATCCTGGGAGCTATAGTTTGCTAAGGGTGCTGGGAACTGGTGCACTGTGAGAGGTGAACTACAGTTCCCGGGATTCTTGTGAGGGTGTGTGTACTTTAAATACATGATGTGTGTTGTAAGGGGGAGTGATTACAGAGAAACCCCCCCTCTCATCAGTAGCACCCGTCTCCAAGCAGTCATGAAAGCGCGGGGTCTGAAGGCGTGAGTAAGGAGACGGAGAAGGAGTGCCAGGGCTCTGGCAGCATTGGAGAGCCCCTGCTCCACAGGCAGGAAGAGAGAGAGGCGGAAAGGGGGGACAGACAGAAGGCAGACCATAGAACCTTCCCCCCGACACCGGTGTTGAGGAGGAGGAGAAAGGGGAGGAGATTCACTGTCCCGAGGCTTTTATGTTGGTCAAAGTCGCGAAAAGGGGCAGTGCTGGATGAGGCAGTCGCGAAAAGGGGCAGTGCTGGATGTTGGTCAAAGTCGCGAAAAGGGGCAGTGCTGGATTCAGAATGAGAAGACATGAAACCAGCAGCTTGCTACACTGTAAATAATGTGCACCAGCTCCTGCCAACCTAGCAGTTCGAAAGCACGTCAAAATGCAAGTAGATAAATAGGAACCGCTACAGCGGGAAGGTAAACGGCGTTTCCATGTGCTGCTCTGGTTTGCCAGAAGCGGCTTTGTCATGCTGGACACATGACCTGGAAGCTATACGCCGGCTCCCTCGGCCAATAATGCGAGATGAGCGCGCAACCCCAGAGTTGGTCACGACTGGACCTAATGGTCAGGGGTCCCTTTGCCTTTTAATAAAGACTTTTGAAAGACAAGCATGTGGAAAGTCGTTACTCAGGAGTAGTCGTAACAACCCTGACATGTGTGCAGCATCCATTGTAACAGTAAGTCACTAGTTTTCTCTCTGATCCTGATCCAGGAAGCACAGATACCCCTTGTGCAATGCCTGTATTGTTTCATAGGCTCAATGTGTTCTCTTGCCATCCATCCTTCCAGAACTCTGGTTTAAAATTCATTCCAGCATTGAATCAGGCAGATTTTGCACCTGTTTTCAGGTCACCTGAACCCCACCCTTGCTACTATGCATAGGATTCTGGAGCTAGAAGGGACCTTGGAGGTTACCTTGTTCAGGCTTGGCTATCCTGTGGCCTTCCAGACTCCAATTCCCATGACACCTGCAGCAGCTACATTTTCCTACACAGTATCCCTGGTATAGAAAAAAAAGTGAGCTAGCTGAACTTACAGCCTGATTTTGGAGAAGGCAGGTGTCCTGTGTTCCTATCAGATACATGAAGCAGGTGCTCACTGGAAGGATCACAGGTTAGCCAACCCTGATCGTGATCTAGTCCAACCTAATCATATAATGAGACAAGATTTCTGATACAGGATGCAAACAATATCCTTGGCATGTGGCTGTCTAACTCCTTCTAGGATACTTCTCAGAACCTCACAAGGCAAGAATCTTCTCTGCCATACAGCTCTTACTATTAGGAAACGTCTCCTAATGTTTAGCCCAGGGATAAAGAACTTTTCTCCAGCCCAACTTTTCTGGGTAACCTTGTGTGGGCCACAAAACCCTTGGCAAGTGGGGCCAGGGTCAAAGGTGGGTGGAGTCATGGTTGCTATTTTTCACTTTGTACAGTAGCTTACTTCCTACACCGCTCTCTATCCTACATCCAAAATCAAGAAGCATTATCACAGTTCAGTTTCACATTCTAGCCAGGTAAATGCACCCAGAAAGGGTATGAAGTTAGACTGGTGAGCAGGGCCAGCCCACCGATCAGGCAAGACAAGGCAATCACCTCAGGTGGCAGGATCCACAAGGGCAGCAGAACCAGCCTCCAAAGAATGCTGCCTGCTGCTGCTGCCGCTGCCACATGCTCCTTGGAGGCCAGATCTGCCACCTCCTCAACAGCCACTCCCTCTCCCCGCAATGTCACCTCTATAGCAGCTTCTTGGTGAATGGGAGGCACTGCTGGTCTGCTCCCACCCCTCTGGGGTTTCCTGGGCTCTGTACTCACCTGATATGATTCAGAGTGGGCCTCCCACCCCATCGTCTGCCACTGCCTTTGATTCCCTCTTCAACCATCAGGGATTCCCTTCCTTGTTCCCAATGTAGATACTTATTCCCCCCGCCCCCAATGTAGATCTTCATTTGCCACTCCTTCCCTGGTGGGGCGGTGGCATTTTTTGGTTCATCTCCTCTGCCAAAATGTCTTGGGCTGGTCCTACTGGTGAGGGCTGTGGCCTGTGGAGAATCTCAAGGGCCAGATGGAGAGATCTGGATGGCCAGGTTCAGGTCCAGAGCCTGAGCTACCACATCCCTGGTTTAACTAAAGCCTGCTTCCTTTCCATTTCTGCCCTTTGGTTCTACTTCTGCCCTCTTAATTGGCACATAGTCCAACCAGTGATAAGAGCTGTAGTGCATTTGGATCAAATGGGTTTTATTAAGCATAGACAGGGAGCATACTATTTAAGATTGGTACCCAATTTGGTTGCCTTAAATAGCTATTGAGTAAATCCAGCAACACTTATTTCCCTGGATGCTGAAAAAGCATTTGACAAGATATATTGGCAATTTGTGTTTGTTACTTTGGAAAAATTGGATTTCCTTGAGAATTTATAAAGTGGATTAGAATATTATGCTTCTTTCCTAAATCACAAGTAAAGGGACATGGAATCTTCTCAGATCTGTTTGTTTTGAAAAGAGGTGCAAAGCAGGGCTGCCTTCTTTCTCCATTGATATTTGATTTGTTTGGAATTACTGGGGTGTGCAATTAGACAGAAAGAGAAGATTTCTGGTTTTTAACATGAGCAAGTGGGATTTAATCAGCTTTGTGCACAGATGATTTGCTAGTAGGCAGAAACATATGTACCATAATTAATAAAAAATAATGAATAGCTTTGGTAGTATCTCTGAGAGTATGATTAACTGGTTAAAGTCAGAACTAATGTGCACGGGTAATTGGAAATTGCATACTTTGGTGATTTTGCTGGTGCCCAGACGTAATAAAATATGTAGGCATTTTGTTTTTGATAGATATTTTAAAATATAAAATAACCCATTTCAGTCTGAGGGCTGCATTCCTGTCTAGGCTGGCTTCTGGCGGCCACATGCCATTGGTGGGTGGGGCAAATTGACCTTTTGCCTTTGCAAAGTGGGCTGTTTTTACAGACAACCCTCTTTATCCTCCATCAGAGTTCAAATAAATATTCCAGCCATGCAAAAATGCTCATGGAAGGTGTGAAGCTAGACTGGTGACTGGAGTGGCCGCTGAGACCACATAACACCAGTCCTGAAAGACCTACATTGGCTCCCAGAACATTTCCAGGCACAATTCAGAGTGTTGGTGCTGACCTTTAAAGCCCTAAATGGCCTCGGCCCAGTATACCTAAAGGAGCGTCTCCACCCCCATCGTTCAGCCCAGACACTGAGGTCCAGTGCCGAGGGACTTCTGGTGGTTCCCTCACTGCGAGAAGTGAGGTTACAGGGAACCAGGCAGAAGGCCTTCTCGGTAGTGGTGCCCGCCCATCAGATGTCAAGGAAATAAACAACTATCAGACTTTTAGAAGACATCTGAAGGCAGCCCTGTTTAGGGAAGCTTTTAATATTTGATGAATCATTGTATTTTAATATTCTGCTGAAAGCCACCCAGAGTGGCTGGGGAAACCCAGCCAGATGGGCGGGGTATAAATAATAAGTTGTTGTTGTTGTTGTTGTTGTTGTTGTTGTTGTTGTTGTTGTTGTATTATGAAGTAAGGCCACTGGGGGAGGTTGACCAGGGAAAAGAGGGTATTGCTGGGAAGACGGTTTGGTGTGGAGAGAGTCCCAGGCCTGAGGCTGCCCACCTCTGATATATATGATCAGCCTTTCTGTGTGGTATTTTATTGTGTGGTCTAAGTAAACACAAACTTAGAGGATCCTTGGCATGCCAGAGCCACACTGGAATCAAGAGCAAATAATTTGAGATGCTAAGATCAGGACATTTTTGATGAAGAGAGTTTCAGTTGCACCCCATAACTGAATCTGCCTGTTGCATCTCAACAAGTGCCTGGATTCAACCAACATCAGGAGCACAGGAGCTGTCCACAGATAACTGAGGAGAAAGCTACCAGAGTCTGACCTCCAGGAGTAGGGCTCAGATCTTTTGGGGAGAAAACTCAGCAAGGTTACTCGGCAGTGCAATAGCACTGGCTTCAAAACTGAGTGCTGACATCATTCATTTTCCATTGATAGAGGTTTTGCAAGTCGCTAGACTCTACTTACAAGCATATAGACTTCACAGACTTCCAAATCAATACTCCACTACCCCTGGGTATTCTCCTAGAACCTGAAGCACCTTATGTTGACTGGCTGAAATTGTAATCAGCTACACCAAGCTGCTGATTGCTGTTCTAGGCTCATTTCCTATGTCCCTAACTGAGATTTATTTTTTACTGCTTTAATTATTAAAAAATAAAATAAAAACAAAAGCAGTGCAGTATATGTTGCATATATACACACCTGTAACATCTATAAGCTGACAACTGTCTTATACCTGCCTGTCTCAATGCCCTTATAGCCACTAGCTCAGTTGCTGTAATAGCAACAAAGAATGTTCTTGGCCATTTAAATGACTATGTGGACTATATCAACTAAGTTTGTAATTCCATCAGAAAAAGAAATCAGATTGGTCTAGCATGACTTATTTTTGAGAAACCCATGCTGGGTTTCTTAGTATTCACAGCATCCTTTTCTAAATGCTCACAGACCAACAGTTGAATTATCTGTTCTAGAACTTCCCTGGTATCAATGTCAGCAGTTAACGGGGTCTTTCCTCCCCCCCCCCTTTTGAAGATGGAGGACAATATTTGCCCACCTCCAGTTTGTATGGACCTCACCTGTTCTCCAAGAATTCTGAGAAGATAATAGAGAAAGGCTCTGAAATTCCATCAGCAAGCTCCTTTTGTACCCTTGGATGCAGCTCATCAGGCCTTCGAGATTTGAATTCATTTAAAGTAGCTAGGTGTTCCCTTGCCGCCTCTTTTCCTATCTTGGGCTGCAGCTCCCTCCTTACATCATTTATTCTAGTTACAGGTAGGTAGCCGTGTTGGTCTGAGTTGAAACAAAATAAAAAAATCCTTCAGTAGCACCTTAAAGACCAACTAAGTTTTAATTTTGGTATGAGCTTTCGTGTGCATGGTATCTGATGAAGTGTGCATGCACATGAAAGCTCATACCAAAATTAAAACTTAGTTGGTCTTTAAGGTGCTACTGAAGGATTTTTTTAAATTATCATTTATTCTATTATCACCAGGTCGGGCATCACTTTGGGTGAAGACAGATAGCATTTCTCCGTCTTCCCCACACAGAGGACCTACCGCTTGCTTGGTTTTCCCCTTACTTCAGACATAGCCAAAGAAACCTCCTCCTCCTCCTCCTCCTCCTCCTCCTCCTCCTCCTCCTCCTCCTTATTATTATTATTATTATTATTATTATTATTCTCTCTTGCAAGCAAGTAATATCATATGCCTGCTTAAACAAAAATACAAGAGGCTTGGCTGCAAAACTCACTGTTTTTGTCCTGTTTAGCATTGAGCTGGGCCAGCAGTGGCATAGCAGGAGAAAACAACAGCCTGGACGTTAGCCCAGGACCATTTTCCGAAGTGCAGGTTTTCTGGCTGCCTTTTGTCACACCAGCCTTGTCCTGCCTTGGCTGGCTGGCACGTTTGTTCTTATTCTGACAGAGCATTTGGCTACAGATAACGTTAAATCATATATCGGGTGTCCAGTACAGGCAGGTCAACCTGAAGGCGAAAGTTTTATCGCAAATGTTTCTCACCAGATAGGCCAGATTGTCACATTTCCCAAAGTGGGGAATCTCAGGCCCAGGGATCAACTGCTGCTCCCAAGTCTCTCGCTCTGGCTCATAAGACTCTTTGCAGGCCATACTCCTTCCCCAGCCATGCCCCCTCTCTCCAGGCCCAATGCAGCTTGCCATCCCAGCTTTGCATCTCCTTCTTGAATGTTTTTGCCTGGCTGGAATGTGTCCTCAAACACTGATCATGCCTTTTGGTTTCCTGGATGGAAGATAGAGATGGGTGTACATAGGGCAGTGTTCCTCAACCTTGGGTCCTCAACTGTTGTTGAACCACAGCTCCCATCATCCCTAGCCATCTTAACCTTTGGTCAAGGATGATGGGAGTTGTAGTCTGGAGATCCAAGTTTGAAGACCACTGGTTAGCAAGGCAGCTTCTCTGTGAAATGCCTAGCTGGCCTAGTTGGCTTTGGGTCAGGGATGGGGAACCTATGGCCCTCCAAATATTGTTGGACCCCCAACTCCCATGAGCATAACTAATGATTAGGAATGATGGGAGTTGTAGTCCAACATATGGAGGGCCACAGCTTCCCCCATCCCAGCTTTTAGCAATCCACTCTATCTCAGCCTGACACTCACTCCTCCATCTGCAATGTGGATGATGGTGATGATAGGAGCCTACCTTGCAGGGCTATGGTATGGATTTCCATGCAGCATAAAGGGAATTGAAGCTGTCTGCTGGTTAATTTCTGCAAATGTTCTGGTCTGTCCTTAGTAACGCAGAAGGTTCCCCCATTGCAGACCACTTTATGCATGATTAACACATTGCAAGATTTCCCTCGCCGTTTATGACACCTTTAGGAATTACTATGACAACGACTTTATCAAGCAGCGTCACTTCATCCTATCCCCATCCTTCTTAATGATTTATATCTTCTAGTGAGGATTCTTGTTAAAAAATAGTAAAAAAAAAATCCCTCCCACTTGTACTCAGCAAGGTAATAAATGAGAAAACTCAATGGTCTGTAAATTGCAACATTGATTAAAGAAGTGATTACTAATATAACTCTTAAATTGACTATGCTAATGCATGCTTGTAGTTCAGGACAGTATTTACATGCTAATGATAAATCCACTGCAGCGTTGGAGAGAAGGGAGGCAGCGGGATGGGGGAGGAGAGAATAGCTTCACCGCGTTAAACGTATTGCAAATGCTTATAAACAGATAATGGGCTATTGTGGAGGAAATTATTTTCACTTGGTTTCCCATTCTTCATATCAAGCTGTTGTGGGGATTTATAATATCTTAACTGTAATGACGAAAGCCAGAGGAGATTATACTAAACAAGTGGGACCCACGGCAGAATGTTGCAGCGTGGAGGACTCCTGTTCGTGAGACTCCATTGCATTCTCCTGCCCCTTCTCCATCTTCCATTTCTCCCTCCCCAAATTGCCAGGCAGCTTTCCAGCGCCATTGAACATGCTCAGTGCTCAATGTCTGGGAGAGACCCCCCCCCTTAGGGTTTTTCTTCTAATGTTTTGTACTTCTGCAAATCTTGAGGTTTCCTTGCTCCCGCCGATACGTCTCATTTTACGTGTGGATGCTACATTTTAGCTACATAAGCAACAGCACTCACACCTGATCACAGGAAGCAGAGGGAGTGTTAAGGACCACTGAGCAGGCCATGAAGCAGGGTGGAGACATAGCTGCCAAGTCTCCCGTTTTCCCCGGGAAATCCCCGTTTTTCCAGCTGTTCCTAGCTGAAAAAACAGATTTTTTTTGTTTTTTCCTGGTTTATTCTGGCGCTGTGGCCATTTTGGAACTGGGCGGAGCATGCTCAGAAGTGACTTTTGATGCTGCTCTGCCCAGTTCCAAAATGGCTGCAGCGTGACTTCTGGCGCAACGGCCATTTTGGAACTGGGCAAAGCAGCATCAAAAGTCACTTCTGAGCATGCTCCGCCCAGTTCCAAAATGGCGGCAGCGCTACTTCTGGTCTGCTATTTCCGGCCCGGTCCCTTATTTCTCTGACAGCAACTTGGCAGGTATGGGTGGAGAACCCACGAATGTAAAAACATAGTGGCATCAGAAGAGCTGCCATATCAGTCCAATAGTTCATCTGGTCCAGCAGTCTGTTCTCACAGTAGCCAACCAAACGCTTTTGGGAAACCCACCTGCAGGACCTAAGCACAAGAGCACTCTCTCATCTTTCCATTTGCAGTAGCTGGTATTTGGAAGCATTACAGTGGTACCTCTGGTTACGAACTTAATTCGTTCCGGAGGTCCATTCTTAACCTGAAACCATTTTTAACCTGAGGTACCACTTTAGCTAATGGGGCCTCCCACTGCTGCCGCACTGTCACCGTGCTTTTTCTGTTCTCATCCTGAGGTAAAGTTCTTAACCCAAGGTACTACTCCCAGGTTAGCGGAGTCTGTAACCCGAGGTGTTTGGAACCCGAGGTACCATTGTACTGCTTTGAACTGCAGAAGGCCTTCCAGGCCCAGAGGACAATGTCTTTATCCCTCCCACCCTGGCAGGCCAACTTTGAGGGGTGGGTTGGACCTTGCACCTGTCAATCACCTGACATCATACTGACACCAGGTGATTGGCAGGTGGGTAATGCTGCCCAACCCTCAAAGCTGGCTCGCTGTGGTGGGGAGGATACCACAGGAAGCAGGATTGAACTCTCTGTGCATCAGCTGATGGATGAGGTCCTGAGTCTTGCAGCTGCCCCACCTGGCATCACAGATGGACCTGGTTTCCAGAGCAGATGGACCTGGTTTCAGCAAAGCAGCCTCACAGGCCAAATGGGCCAGGTTTGACCTAAGGGCTGGAGGTCAAACCCACCCCTGTCATAAGGGGCATTCACAAAAAAAGTTCGCCAGATAATAAATGTCCCCCTATCTGGATGTGGATTGAGCTCTACCTTCTGGCAAGAGTGAGATTAGAGTGTGTGATGTACTGTATGTGGAGCTATCTTTAAGGTTGGTCCAGAAACTGCAGCTAGTGAATTCAGAGGCCAGACTCTTGTCAGGGACCTGTTAGTCTGAGCATATTATACTGATGATGCGCCATTCTGTACACAGGGACATAGGGGCTTGGTACAGAAGAAGAAACATGGCTGCCCTTGGGCCACCTTAGAGGATTTGGTAGGAATGCCTATTTTGGACTGGACAACTGGAACAAGGACAGAGACCTCTCCTGCTGAACCAAAGGGGCAGGAAGGAGGATACAGGAGATTGGGGAAGAGATGGGGTGGGGTGGTGCTCTAAGCAAAAATCTGCTCTTATTCCCTTATGGGGTACACAAGAGCCTTATTGGGTTCTCCATCAGTCAGAGAATATATAACAGAGGCCAACCAGAGAAGTTTGAGAAGCAAAGCCTTTATTTGCTGTTGCAACAGGGTCCTTCCCCTCACGCAGGAGAACAAGGAAGGAACCCAGAACAAAAGAGAACCTCCACTTTTATCAGTTTTCCCATCACCAAGAAACGCCCCCAATACATCATTCCTACACCACAGCTCACAGTAATCAATACCTCACAAAAAGGAGAGTTCAAGGTAGAAATCTGAGCACTTTTGACACATCTCCTAGTCCTCCTATCACCCCTCCCAGGTGTGAATTCCTAAACACAAAGAGAAATTAACATTTTCGCAAGGGTTGACCACTGTCTTTTGTTCAGAGGAGTCTTCCATTGTGAGTGAGATACCATTGATGGGGAATTATGGCTCCCAAGTTGCTAGTCATGTCGAAATGTGTGTATATGCTGATCCTTAAGCCTTCCTTAAGGCAGGGTTGAGTCCAAGGGGGAGGGGTGAGGGTCTTTGCAGCGGAGCGGAGACGGGGAAGATGGCGTTGAACAGGATTCTGGGTATTGCAGCTGTCAAATTCGGTCACCCCTCTCTGTTCATTAATAATGGTGTCCTGATTCTCTCCCCCTCCCCTTATAATTTTCTATAACAGTGGTTTGCAAACCCTGTGTTATGGATTTCTGATACAGGTTCACACATGTTCACATGATGCTGCAGCTTGGACTTGCCCAACCTGGCTCACTCCAGATGGTATCAAACCGCAGCTCCCATTAGCCACGACCATTAGCCATGCTGGCTAGGGCTGATGGAAGCTGGAGTGCAACAAGATCTGGAGGGCCACAGTTTTATCATCCCTGGTTTCACAGCTTCCCACCTCTGCTGTAGACACCATCTTAGAAGAGGCATTCCCTTCTGTATAACAGGGAACACTGCTTCTAAGATGGTGCCTATAACCCTCAGGGTTTTGTTTTTGTTTTTGCAAGGGCCTGTATTAAAAAATAATTTACATCCTAAAATATCTGGAGGGAATCAGCTACATTTATTCAAATGGCATAACAACTGGTGTCACCCTTAAATACTTCTCTTTTCCAACCTCTTATTTTAGGTTTCTGACAGGTGTGACTATGTTTATGTCAACGGCAAGGAAATGAAAGGCAAGGTGAATGCAGTGGTGAACTTCACCTACCAGTACCTGAGTGCTCCTCTGCAGGTGACTGTATGGGTGCCACGCCTGCCTCTTCAGATCGATGTTTCGGATACTGAGCTGAGTCAAATAAAAGGCTGGAGAGTTCCCATCATTTCGAACAAGAGGTGAGTTATGTTGCTAAATGATTTGATCTCCTCCAAGCCAGGCTGATTATCAGCCTGCCTTTCCTTTTTTTAGAATCCTGGAGATGACCTCCCAATGGACCAGGGAAGCTGAGGAGGCCTGAGGTGCTATCTCACACAGCTAAACTTTCCCAACTGCTAAGGAAGGTTAGCAGTTGGGACCCAGGTGGCGCTGTGGTTAAACCACTGAGCCTAGGGCTTGCTGATCGGAAGGTCGGCGGTTTGAATCCCTGTGACGGGGTGAGCTCCCGTTGCTTGGTCCCAGCTCTTGCCAACCTAGCAGTTCGAAAGCACGTCAAAATGCAAGTAGATAAATAGGAACCGCTACAGCGGGAAGGTAAACGGCGTTTCCATGTGCTGCTCTGGTTTGCCAGAAGCGGCTTTGTCATGCTGGCCACATGACCTGGAAGCTATACGCCGGCTCCCTCGGCCAATAATGCGAGATGAGCGTGCAACCCCAGAGTCGGTCACGACTGGACCTAATGGTCAGGGGTCCCTTTACCTTTTAAGGAAGGTTAGCACATGAGAGATAGTAGTGGAAGACAGAAAGCTTGGAAGGGACTCAGCTCTCCCCCCACCCCACCAGCATCATGTGGAAAATTAACCACTTGTATTTCAAACCCTCCCAGTTCACTTTTCCTGTAGTGCTTTCAAAGTTTGAAGCACAGAAAGCTGAATGGTTTCAAATGTAATAAATAGGAAAGAAGCTCTGAGCTTCCACCCTCTTTCCATTGAAGAGATCCCCTTGCCTCCCCACATTGCCCATCCCCATGACAGGAGAGGGCGAGGATGAGCATGGTCTATGGCAATGGGGTGGCAACAGAGAATCCATGAGGATGGCATAGGGGTATATCCCTCCCCCAGTTTGGAACGTACAAATCTGTCTTATACCAGGTGAGATTATTTGTCTATCTAGGCAAGCAGTTCTCCAGGGTTTGGGGCAGGAGTCCTTGCCACTACCTGTGCATGGCTTGTTTTAAGTGGAGATGCCAGTGGTTGAGCATGAGACCTTCTGGGGAAGGGCCATGGCTCAGTGGTTGATACATACATACAGAAAGCACCTGGTTCAGCCCCCGGCATCTCCAGGTAGGGGTAGGAAGGACTCCTCCATGAAACCCTTGAGAGCCATTGTCAGTCAGTGTGGACAATGGTGAGGTAGATGGACCAATGCTCTCACTCAGTCTGACACCTTCCTCATGTACCTTTGGGGTCACCCCCTTGCCATTGCTGAGTTTGTTTTTTTGGAAATAATGCAAAGTAACAGTCTTAATTTCCTGGGTGATGAAAGGATGGTTTGAGGGAGATAGATGGAATTCCTATGTTCTGCACACAATGTATGTGTTTTACAACTGAGATAAACTCTTTTGTCTGAGCATGGACCTCATCATTGAGAGAGACCATGATCTAGCAACCATAATAGAATGTGTTGGTCTTTGGTTTCTCCAAGCAAGAGTTTGCTTCATATGCTTGCAAGGTGCATTTTCTTTGTAAAAGGCACATCTGTGCACATGAGGCATGCCTGCTAGATACTGTATCTGTGCTGGTTGGGAATGAAAGTGAAGTTGAAATAATAAATCTTTCAGACCTACAAGGGAGAGTGATGATGAGGATGAAGATGAGCGGAAAGGACGAGGCTGCACCCTCCAGTACCAGCACGCCATGGTGCGGGTTCTCACCCAGTTTGTAGCTGAGGACACCAGCCCGTGGGGACAGCTCACCTATTTGCTAGGATCTGATTGGCAGTTTGACATTACGGATTTGGTGACGGACTTCATGAAGCTAGAGAAGCCCCACGTGGCCCAGCTACAGGGGGGCAAGGTCTTGGCGGGACAGGAAGTCGGCATGACAATGGTCCAGGTCAGTCAAGAATGGTTGCCATCTTTTGAGCTGCTGTGGTTGCAACTAGGTGCCAGAGCATCCCATTCCATGGTTTTATTGTGCAAGAAAGGCAGGGCCAAAGCTTCCTCGGGTGCCTTGAATAAGTAGCATGGCTCCTGGGCATTATGCCTTGCCATATTCTGAGCATGGGCAAAAGCAGGGGTGGGGGACCTCAGAATTGGGGTCAAACTATGGCCCTCCAGGCCTCTCTATTTGGCCCTTTGTACTGTGTGTAGCACACGCCCCCTCTCTCCAGACCACAGACCTCACGGGCTCTGCTTTGCACCCCAAGTGTTTCTGCCTAGCTAGAATGTGTCATTGAACACTGACAACGCCTCTTCATTGTCTGGACCCAGAGGGGTTGTGATTGTCTGTGGAGACCAGCCTACCATACAATGGTACATGTATTACCCCATCCATTTTTGCCTCTGGTCTTGCTGGTCACTGTCCTGTGGCCCTCAGTAGACTGCTCAGAACGGAAAAGTGTAAACTGAAAATGGTAACTCTCACTGGGGCAAAAGCCATGTTGTATGTTGATTCCCCAAAGAGCCCAGACAACTCAGATTCAAGCAAACGCTCCCTGGACCTTACACAGTCAGCCCTGCAAGGTTTCCCTGCCATCCTATTTCCAATAGCTACAGGAAGCCCTTCTGGTCATAGACATTATTCCCTGGGGGCCTGATCCATGAATAGCAGCAGCAAAGAAACTGAGCTTTCTTGGTTTTCTGAATTATCTGTGTATAAGGAGTCCCTCCAGATGGAATGTTGTTTCTGGTTCTCTCCCTCATATGTCCTGACCCCAT
Source organism: Zootoca vivipara (assembly GCF_963506605.1). Classification (NCBI taxonomy): domain Eukaryota; kingdom Metazoa; phylum Chordata; class Lepidosauria; order Squamata; family Lacertidae; genus Zootoca; species Zootoca vivipara. The sequence continues at coordinate 6,475,707 of NC_083292.1, forward strand.
TAAGCCAGAACTTCAGCTGAATGGTCTTATCTACCATACATTCAAATGATGTTTACAGCTCCCAGAACCAGGAAACTGGGCCCATCTTTACCGCTTTGCAGTGGTCCAACACCTCTTTTTAAATATACCTCTCTCCAAGGTATTGCAGCTGGCTAATGCAGCTTCTGCTAGCAGGCAACAAGCTGGAACTCAATCTCCCCTGTAGCTGTCAGGATGTGCTTTCAGGTTGAAAATTCTAGGCCTAAATTTAGGAAGCCACCTTGTACAGAGTTAACCAGCTCAGTATTGTCAATGTCAGCACCGAATGGCTGTGGCTTTCCAGAATTTCAGACAGGGCCTCTTCCGGACCTACCAGGAAATGCTGGGGGTTGAACTTGAGATCTTCTGTATGCAAAATATACCAACAAGTGAAAAGTCAACATGCCTGATAGGAACATAGGAGCCTGCCTTATACCAATTTGGACTATTAGTCTGTCTAACTTACTATGGTCTACAATGGGGGCGGGGAGCCTATGACCCTACAGATGTTCTGGTGTATAGCTATCATTCCTGACCATTAGTAATGCTGTCTGGGTAGACATGAATTTCAATCAAACATCTGGACCACCGCAAGTTGCCAATCCCTGGTTTACATTAGCATAGTTTCCCCAGCCCTGGTGATGCTGGGAGTCTTTCCCCAGCCGTGCTTGGTGATGCCATGGATTGAAGACGGGCCCTTTCGTCATAAAAAGTAGAGGTTCCCAATTGGTGGTTCACAGCCCCCAGGGGGTCTGCATAACCCACCCAGGGGGTCTGAGGCACCATTCACATAACACAAACCACCACAGAGCTATCAAAATTGTCAAAAGTAGAGTATCCATGGATTGGCTTTTGAAAAACGGGGTTTGCAGTACTTAGCTAATTGGGAACCACTGGTGCAAAGCAGTTGGCTCTGCTTCATACCTCTCAAGGTGTTTGGTTGCCCTCTTCACAGTTTCACTCAAGGGTAGGTAGGGTAGCCATTGCCAAAGTCCTATTTCCAACTCATGCAGCAATGATGTATAAAATTGTGCTAGCAACGACCATGCAGGTTCTCCAGTGCCCGCCATAGACATTATTGTGAGATGTTTGGAGTCTTGCAATACTCATGTCAGAAAATATAAATTGGCATAAGGAATTCGGGGAGGGGTGACTATTGCTCTCTAACCCCATCTTAAATAGATTCCTTATTGTCCTTTGGCTTCTCCCAAAGGTATTGTCTCCGCTGTCTGATTCCATCTTGGCAGAGAAAACTGTGACGGTGTTGGATGAGAAGGTGACCATCACGGATATGGGGGTCCAGCTGGTAGCTGGATTGTCGCTCTTCCTTCAGCCCAGTGCAGTGAGTAACCGAGCTGTTGTGGCTGCCACTGTGGCCCAGGAACTGCTCCATACACCCAAACAGGTAGAGTATGTGGAATCCTGTTTTGTTCTATCTATTTGGGCAGTTCTCTTGAGCAATGCACCAAGCTGTGTGCATACTGTGATCCCACCATTGTAGCAGGGGGTGGTGGTTCTGGAGAGACACAGTAGTCTGTTTCCTGAGATTTTTAGCTTTCATGTTTTGTTGGGTTCTCTTTAAACAAATTCCCAGTCCAGGTTGTTCTAGAAGAGGGGTTCCCAAACTAAGGCCCGGGGGCCAGATGCGGCCCAATCACCTTCTAAATCCGGCCCGTGGACGGTCCGGGAATCAGCATGTTTTTACATGAGTAGAATGTGTCCTTTCATTTAAAATGCATCTCTGGATTATTTGTGAGGCATAGGAATTTGTTCATATTTTTTTCAAAATATAGTCCGCCCCCCCCAAGGTCTGAGGGACAGTGGACCGGCCCCCTGCTGAAAAAGTTTGCTGGCCCCTGCTCTAGAATCTAGATTGTGTGTGGAGCAGATGAAGACTATACTGTGAGTGTGTCTTACATAAATACAAACACTCCAGCAAAGACACACATTCTGCTTCATAAAATTCTCAAGTGGGGGGGGGAGAGAAGCTCCCTGAGTAGTGCCTCTTCCTGTTGTGTGTCTTCCTCCGGACTTGAGAATCACTGGAGAACATGGCTGCATCATACATAATGCAGAACAGCAAAAATTGCAGAAAGCTGCTTAATATATGCAAGCTGCAGAATTAGGGTTGTATGAAGACAAAAATCTGCCATATACCAAGTTTGACCATGGATCAATCTCTTCTCATACATACTGGGTCTCCAAAGGCTGCATTAGATTCATTTCCTTAGAATGGCATCCTGAAACCTTTTTGAATTGAGATGCTCAGAATCAAATCCTGGGATCTTCAACATGCAAATCATGTGCTTTACAGCTGAGCTGTGGACCCCTGTTTCATAAGGCACTGGTTCCTCCTTGCTCTGAGAGTCCTGCACATCTGATGATGAGGAGAGCTCAACTGCTATCTGTGATTGTCAGGTTGTTGTTTTTTTTAAAAAAGTTTTTTAAAGTAGCATTTAAGTGATGCTATTCTCTTTGGCTTGCCAAAATATGCCTGTTTGACTTGCTTCGGTATTTCCTTGCAGGTGCATATAAAAACAATCCCTCAGTGCTCTCAGGAAGTGAATGACAGAGGTCCACAGCTCAGTGGTAAACCACATGATTTGCATGTTGAAGATCCCAGGATTTGATTCTGAGCATCTCAGTTTCCCTCCAACCAACCCCCATGCCATGAACCCTTATCCTGCTATCTTCTCTTTTTCTTTCTCCAAACTTACCTGTTGGTTGGGTGTTGGCAGGGGATTCTTGCCCATAGAGGCTAGTGGCATGGGGCACAGGGGCACCAAGATCTGGAGGGCACCAGGGAAGAGACGGAGGCTGGGCGCGGCGCCTCCCAGCATCAGCTCACTGCCCTCGCCCGCCTTGCTGAAGCAGTGCCGTGCCCGGAGCCTCTGCCTCTTCCCCACTGGAGGAGCCGCCCTTCAGTCCCGCAAAGCTGCCGGTAGTGCCGTAAAAAGGTCGGCAACTCTGGGAAAGGGGGGGGGATGCCGGAGGGATCTTTACACCACAGCGCCAGATATACTTAAGACAGCCCGGGGGGGGGGGTAGTAGTAGTGTTCCAGGCTGAAGGAGCTCTGGGAGGTGACATTCTCTAGGGCTTCCAAATTCAATAAACTATACTGGGCTTGATTAATTCATTTTTCTAAAGAGCCCTAACTTAACTTCTGAGACCAATGGTATCCCAATGAAAAGGAGAAGGGCTGTCACCCTTGTCCCACTACCAGGGAAAGGAAGCAGGCATGGGAGCCAAATGGTCTTCATCTCCCCTAATAAAATATTTGAGGGTGCTGCTGCCCCCCCCCCTGAAGTTCATGGGCATTGCCATTCAAATAGTGTGTATGCACTGTTTCATGTTATTTATTATGTGGGGCATAATTCAAGTTGGCAGCTCTGGAAAGGAGAGGGATGCATGGCAGGCAACAGTGATGTGGGGGAAGGTAAACCCAATATAATACATTTTGGGGAGATGCTCTTTTACTGCAGTTTGTATTTCAAGCTCCGCCCCCAATTGACTTCGCTTCCATTGAAAATAGGGAGGGAGGGAGAGGAGAGGAGCAGATGAAACATGTTCCTTTCTTCCATTTGGAAGGGCAAAGCCATTCACTGCTGGTAGCCTATTATTCTCAGATTTGGCTGACAGAGGCAGGTTAGCATTGGGGCTCATCAAGGCACCAGCGTGTTGAACCTACTTAATTCACAGGTCTCTGGTACTCCAGCTGAGCCAGGGCAAAGCTTCCGAGCGGAAACGTTCAGGTCATGGCTCCTATGGAGATGAGGAATATATAGAAGTCTCAATCTCGAGGCAAATCAAATAAGTAGGTGAGGCAGACACAGAAGGAATCTGTTAAGGGGACACTCATTTCCCTCCCATGTCTAGAAACAGTCTCTTGAACGGGGTCTCTAAAGATGCTGCAGAGTGAGATGGTAGAATGGGCTGTACCAATTTGGGCAGAAGGTGGGGAGGATGCTGCTTTAGGATGCTCCCCACACCATAAACAGAAATGAATAAATCCCTGCAGATTGAAAATGAGTGCATCAATCCAACCCAAGAAGTTGAGATGCCCCAATGCACAGAATGCACTTCTTTGCTCTCCTTTGTCTCACTGCCAACAAGCTATAAAAGCCATCTCAGGAGAAAGAAAAGAGAGTAGAATGGGGAAATTTTAATGGGCACTTAGGCTTGGCTCCTTTATCTTGTGCTGCTAATGGAGGATAGTGCAGGAATGTCCCCAAGTGAAATAACTCCTGTCTATTCTTCATGCTCCATTGAGGCTAGAGGAGACTTCATGGCTACCAACTTCCTCCCCTCTCACTCCCTGGTTTGCATTTTCCTGTCTCTTCAAAGGTAGAAATGACCTCTGGCATAGAACCATGGCTCTTATCCATGATCGCTATCTGAAATCACCATGTGTATCTGAAGAAATGTGCATGCACACGAAAGCTCATACCAATAACTAACTTCGTTGTAGTCGTTTAGTCTTGTCCGACTCTTTGTGACCCCATGGACCAGAGCACGCCAGCCACTCCTGTCTTCTACTGCCTCCCGCAGCTTGTTAAACTCATGTTGGTAGCTCCGAGAACACTGTCCAACCATCTTGTCCTCTGTCGTCCCCTCCTCCTTGTGCCTTCCATCTTTCCCAACATCAGGGTTTTTTCCAGGGAGTCTTCACTTCTCATGAGGTGGCCAAAGTACCAGCTTCAGGATCTGTCCTTCCAGTGAGCACTCAGGGCTGATTTCCTTAAGAATGGATAGGTTTGATCTTCTTGCAGTCCATGGGACTCTCTAAGGTGCTACTGGAAGGAATTTTGTATTTTGTTTGGAATCACCATAATAATAATAATTTATTATTTATACCCTGCCCATCTGGCTGGGTTTCCCCAGCCACTCTGGGAGGCTTCCAATCAAATATCAAAATACAATCATCTATTAAACTTTAAAAGCTTCCCTAAACAGGGCTGCCTTCAGATTTCTTCTAAAAGTCTCAAGAACCCAATCCTTCAAGAACTGCCTCTCTCCACATGACCCCACCATGGAAGATTTGGAGAGTGGCAACACAAAATTGGGCCTTTATTGTAGTGGCACTTCATTTGTGGAATGTTCTCCCCATGGAGTGCCACCCGACACCATATTTATTTTGAGGCAAAGACATGTATCTTTACTTGGCCTTTTGGCCCTTAATTTGAAGGGTAGCATTGTGGTCTCTTTCTATGGGGTGGGGGTCTGTAAGTCCTGCTTTTTATCAGCATTGCTGTGTTTTTAGATTTTTATTAGATGTTCTTCATTGGTTTTAATGTAAATCACTTCAGCTTACTTTGTGAGTAGCATGACTGGGATTTTAGGCACCTTACAGATTTCCTTCTCCTGAACATGCTCTCCTCTATATTTCCTTCGACATCTGAGGTCCTGCTATGGACCCACAACTGCTGGAGTGGTCCCAGTTTTTTCTTCCCTTCAGCTGTGCTGCCATTCAAAGTCATCTCACACTCTTCCCATCGTTGCTGCCATCATATAAATCATCCCATGTTTTTAAAAAAGGACCATTGGCAGCAATCCTGTTAAAATGTTGCTTGTTTGCAGAGAGGATTTCAGAACTGAGAAAGAAAGAAAGAAAGAAAGAAAGAAAGAAAGAAAGAAAGAAAGAAAGAAAGAAAGAAAGAAAGAAAAGAGGAGGAGAATGTAACCAGGGCTACCATAACCTCTCCATGTTTATTACTTGTAATTAATGGGCCAGGGGAAGATCTGTCACATCTCAGGTGCCATCATGAAAGATTGAAGCTCTGCAGATGAGATGGTTTTCATCCATCTTCATTCCTTGATGGTAATTGGAGGTGCCTGTCGAAGAATCAGGGTGGGGGCGATTTATTGATGTAGCACACCAGCGTGGCCTGCTTTGCAGAAACAGTTATTTGAAGGACACAGTGCTACATCATTTCGTTTTTTTCTATTTTTCTTTTTATTTGTGCAAATGTTTTTTATTTCTTCTTTTAAATAAGTGTGCTCAAGTGAAAAAAGTGAACAAGTCATCATTATAGACTTGCCCACAGGGTCCACAAAATATCAAGATTGCTGCTTAAAACTTGTCTTTTTTTAAAAAAAATTTTTTAATAAACTTTATTAAATTTAAAACATATATAAAACAAAACATCCAACTAAAATGCAAACAAAATAAATACAAAAATAAACAATAATATAAATTCAAACAAAACTTACCCTATCTTCTACAATACTTTGTCCACTTTACTTATACATCTTCTTTCTAATATTCACATCTTCTTTTACAGATCGACTTCCCCTTCTCTTCATCCCTGACTTCAAATTGATTAACTTTCCTACTGCTTCCATTTATTTTCATCATAGGAATTCTATGGAATATTTGTTTTAAACCCAAGTTCTTTCAAATATATCCCAAATTTTCCCCAATTATTATTAAAAAGTTTATTAGAACCACCCCTAATCGACTTTGTCAATTTGGCCAGATCAATATAACTAATTACCTTTTCTTGCCAATCTCTAATGGTAGGAACATCCTGACTTTTCCATGATGTAGCAATTAGAATTCTTGCTGCCGCCACTGAGTACAGAAATACCTTCTCATCCTTTTTGTCCAGCTCTTCATCAATCATTCCTAGTAGGAAAGATTCTGGAGTTTTCTTAATGTTATATTTAAATTTTTTCTTTAACTCTTCTAATATCCCAGTCCAGAATGGTTTTATCTTAGTACAATGCCACTATACATGTAGAAATGTTCCTGTTCCCTCTTGACACCTCCAACAATAATTGTCTTTGGTTTTATACATTTTATGGATCTTTACTGGTGTCAGGTACCACTTATAAAACATTTTTATTAAGTTTTCTCTAATTGCCTCTGACGCCGTAAATTTCCATGTTTATCTCCAGAGTCTTTCCCATCTATCCACTTCTATTGGTTTCCCCAGCTCCATTGCCCATTTCATCGTTGTCTCCTTAATAGTTTCGTCCTTCACCTCCCACTCCAAGATGGCATTATACATTTTTGAAATGATTTTCCGTTCACTCTGTAATAAATTTCTTTCTAATAAAGATAATTCGGACATAAACCCTTTTTTCTTCAAATCTTCTTGGAATCTGCTGTGTATTTGATAGAATTGGAGCCACCCTCTCAGATGTTGTTTAATATCCTCATACTTTTAAAATTTTATTACCCCCTCTTCTTCCTCTATTAAATCTTAATATTTTGCCCATTTTCCATCATTATTTAATCTTTTCACTGTTATTATCTCGATTGGTGGCAGCCATTTTGGTGTCTTGGGTTCCATCAAGCGTTTGTGTCTTTCCCACACCTTCAACAAAGATTTTTTAATAATATGAGTATTGAACCCTTTATGTATTTTTACTTTTTCATCCTGCAAGTAGGCATGCCAACCACACTTATTTTCAAATCCCTCTAAATCTAATAATTCATGATTTTCCAGGGTGATCCACTCTTTTATCCAGAGATAAAAGATTTTCTTTATTTTTTTCATGGATTCTACCATTCCCTTCAGCCCCAGCCAGCTGGATTATGTGAATGGTACTCTCAGGGGCACCAAATTGACAAAGGCTGCCTTAGACCATGAGTCACCAACACACCCTGGTGCCAAAGGGGCCCCAATCCTTCCTGCTGTAATAGTGCTGGGAGGGGGGGAGCCTTCTATTGTAGCCAGTAGCTTTTTGTTATGTTCACTTTTCCTTCCTCAGCTGTGACCTCCCTGCCAAAAAATGCCCATAGTGTTGCAATTGGATGTCAAATGGAGGAGGGACAATTATGGGGGGGGGGGGTGGCACAGCCAGGAAGTATAGTCCTTCTCTCCTCAGCTGCACCCCCAAGCTCACTAAAAGCACTCCCACACCACAGTTAGCCTTCAACAGAAGAATCCTAGAATTGTGGAGTTTCAAGGGACCCTCAGAGGGCAACCCCTGGCAATGCAGCAGTCCCTGAAAGACCTCCCACCCCTGTTCAAAAACCTCCAATGAGGTATTTGAAGATGGCTGCCACGACTCAGCCTTCTGTTCTCCAGGCTAAACATACCCACTCTCTCTACAATTCCTCATAATATAAAAACATTGAGACCTTTGTCCTTTCTCTGCAGTGCCATGGTACATTTTCCCCCTCATCTGATTTCTGCAAAGCATGCTGTAGAGTAGCTTGAAAATGGAATATAGCTGAATCCCAGGCTCCCGGGGAGCTAAACATCCTTCACTGTTGTCAGCAAAAAGCTTGAAATTTAACCGGAAGGGTGTTGTTGTTTAGTCATTTAGTCGTGTCTGACTCTTCGTGACCCCATGAACCAGAGCATGCCAGGCACTCCTGTCTTCCACTGCCTCCTGCAGTTTGGTCAAACTCATGTTCGTAGCTTCGAGAACACTGTCCAACCATCTCATCCTCTGCCGTCCCCTTCTCCTAGTGCCCTCAATCTTTCCCAACATCAGGGTCTTTTCCAGGGAGTCTTCTCTTCTCATGAGGTGGCCACATATTGGAGCCTCAGCTTCACGATCTGTCCTTCCAGTGAGCACTCAGGGCTGATTTCCTTAAGAATGGATAGGTTTGATCTTCTTGCAGCCCATGGGACTCTCAAGAGTCTCCTCCAGCACCATAATTCAAAAGCATCAATTCTTCGGCGATCAGCCTTCTTGATGGTCCAGCTCTCACTTCCATACATCACTACTGGGGAAAACCATAGCTTTAACTATACGGACCTTTGTCGGCAAGGTGATGTCTCTGCTTTTTAAGATGCTGTCTAGGTTTGTCATTGCTTTTCTCCCAAGAAGCAGGCGTCTTTTAATTTCGTGACTGCTGTCACCATCTGCAGTGATCAAGGAGCCCAAGAAAGTAAAATCTCTCACTGTCTCCATTTCTTCCCCTTCTATCTGCCAACCGGAAGGGTAGCAATGCCCTTTGATCTGAGCTAGGGTGGAACAAATCTCAACTGCTTGCAAACAACCTGGTAACATATGATGGCATTATGATTGGACAGTATAATGGGATGCCATATGCCTTTGAATGCCAGGTGTTGGGGGTCACAAGTAGAGACAGTGTTGTTGCACTTGGGTCAACTAACTCTAGTTTTGTCCCCGCCTCCCTCCTCCCTGCTGAGTTCCAGAAGGGCAAACCTGAGGCTCAGGAGGAGGAAGCTGACCACCAGGGCCACCCCATGGACTGCATGCTAGTTGGCTGAGAGAGACTGAGATTGATGGGGCAGGCCCACTCGCCCCAATGAACCAGCCTCCACTAAGGCAGCTTCCTGTGTCCCTGTATCAGGTTTTAACTTGGATATTTATTTGGGGAAGGATTGTAGATCACTGGTAAAAGCATCTTCTTTGAATGCAGGAGGTCCCAGGCTCAATCCTCGGGCATCTTCAGTAGGGCTGAGAAAATCCCCTGTCAAATCCTGGCAAGCAGTTGCCAGTCAGTGTAGAAAGGACTGAGTGAGATGCTCCGAGGGGCTGATTCACTGCAAAGCAGTTCCCTGTGTTCCCATGAAAAAAAGAGAAAAAACACAACTGCCCTGTTTGCGGTGATTTAGAAGAAGTGGCAGTAGCTCTGCTATAGGATTCCCCTCCTCAAAACCACCACTACCACCACCACCAACAACAACAACAACAACAACAACAATCGAGGGGTTGCTTTGTCAATTAATATTTTGCTTCCTCCAGCTTTGATGAAAATGGATATTTTGTTTATTCAATGTGGGGATTTCTACCACGGCCTTTTAACACTTTTGCCGGGTGGCTAATAAAAACATATATATCTCAGGAAATACAATAAAAACAATGTAAAAGAAACCTGCAATAAAAGCAGTTGAGAAGAAACAATTTAAAAGGAACATATATCCAAGCAACAAGATCTATAGAGAGCAGGACATAATCGTCAGCAGAAATAAAAGTTAAGTAATAAAAAGCTGCATAAAAACACTGACAAAGATCAAATAAGTTACTCTGGATTAAAAAAATCATGGGAAAATAGACCTGGAAAGGTTTTGCAGAGCAGCAAAACGACATAGGTGAGGAGATGGTTCCACAGTTGGGGTGCCACCATTAAAAAATGTATCAATCACAGTTTGGCTAAATTATCATTTAAATGGTCCTTTTGCTCCTGTTTCCAAGTAGAGGGAAAATGAAAATAGAAAGAATTATCTTTCCCCACCTCCCCATTCACACCCATGCACATACGTGTGCACAAATACTTCATCTCAGAACTGTGAAGGTAGAATGGTACATAAGAAAGGCCGTGCTGGATCAGACCAAAGGTCTATCTAGTCCACATTTTGTTATCGCAGTGACCCATGGGAACATGAGAACATGGCTGCTGCAATATCGCTCTCCCATTCATATTTCATAGCAACTGATACTTAAAAAACATTTTATTGTGACTGATCCTAAAGGCAGTATACAGTGACCGTAATCATTGATATCTATACCTACCATGATTTTGTCTAGTTGTTGGGCAGCACTACATCTTGAGTAACCCATTCCATGTTTTAGCTATGTGCAATTTCGTTTGAGTTGATGATCCTTCATTTTGGTGCTAGGAAGCAGGAAAACCTATACCTATCTCTCCATGCAGCTGCGAGATGAAGGGCCCCGTTTCAGATCTTGTAGTTACCCATTTCCTTTATCTTTTAGGAAGCAGTGGTCAGCTCTTGGATCCAGTTCAGCGATGGCTCAGTGACCCCACTGGACATTTACGACCCCAAAGACTTTTCCCTCTCGGCTTCCTCTCTCGATGAATCGGTCATTTCAGCCCACCAGAGCTCTGCTATGAAATGGCCAGTGGTTGCGGCAGAAGGCGATGGGCAAGGCACATTGGTCAAAGTGGACATGATGATCTCTGAAACCTGCCAGAAGTCCAAGAGGAAGAGTGTTCTCGCTGTAGGCAATGGTAGCATCAAGGTCAAGTTTGGTCAGAATGATGGCAACTCCCAGGGGGCCGGCGATTACGATGCCGATGAGATCGAGAACCATGCGAGCGACCGAAGGCAGAAGGTGTTGGACCAAGAGCGGTATGGGCAAGACGGGCGGTACCATGGAAGCCCTTCTGCCGAACGAGAGGACGTTTCCGTAAGGAAAGCTGGCACCACTGCCAAGTCTACGATCAAAAGCAAAGTCTTTAAGAACAGCCTGGATGGAGAAAAGCTCTCGGATGACGGGCAGCTGCAAAACATCCCAATCGACTTCACCAACTTCCCAGCACAAATTGACCTTCCCAAAAGCAATGGTGGCACAGAGGACAGTGACCTTGTGCAGGCACCCAGGGGCCTCAGTGACTTGGAGATTGGGATGTATGCTCTGCTGGGAGTCTTCTGCCTTGCCATCCTTGTCTTCCTGATAAATTGTGCCACCTTCACGTTAAAATACCGGCACAAGCAAGTTCCAATGGAAGGGCAAGCCTCCATGAGCCACTCCCATGACTGGGTGTGGCTTGGGAATGAAAGTGAGCTCCTAGACAACCGAGTCGACGTCTCCCCCCAGCAGAACGAACGCACAACTAACATAGACCGAGGGATAGGCTTTGAGGAGAGCAACCAGCTCCTCAACGGCAGCACACCGAAAAGTATCCAGAGCCAAATCCACCGGTCAGCTGACTCAGGGGGCAAGCAAGGGGGAGAGCCGAAGCTCGACCCCCCTTTGCATTCACCCACCTCCAAGCGGAAGCGGGTGAAGTTCACAACGTTCACCACCATCCCTCCAGACGATGGTTGCCCCACCATCAACTCCATCCTCAACTGCAATGAAGATGACATTAAATGGGTTTGCCATGACATGGACCTGGGGGAGTCGAAAGAGATAAGAAACTACATGGAGAAGCTCAAAGACAAAGCATAGCTTCAGTTGATGGTTTTTTTTTAAAAAAAAAAAACGGTTTAGCAACCACACCTTGATGCCTTCAGTTGAGTTGGGAGGGACTTGCGGAATAAGATGGATCTGTTTGTGTGTGTGTGAACTGTTGGGGGGGGGGAACTGAACAGACTTACACACAACAGATTTATAGATATATAGTCAGGGAGAGGTATTTGCTAAAGATGTTCATGATGGCTTGTTCTTATTCCCCCTCCCCAGATGGAATGTCCAGCCATTTGGATAAGCTAACCTCCACCAAGCTGGTCCCCTCTAGACATTTTGGACTACCGACTCCCCTCACCCCCCCCCCCCGGCCTGCACAGCTGTGCTGATAGGATTTGGTAGTCCAAAACATCTTGAAGCCACCAGCCTGGCAGAACTTGGGACAAGAAGCCCAAAGGAATTGAACTGACTAGTATGATATACTGGGACAAGATGAGGTTATGATATGGATGATTAGGGTGTCAAAGACAATTAAACACAAGGTACCAAAAGTATTCTTTTTTTACAAAAAAAGGAAAAAAAGATAATAAAAAGAAAGAAAACTTCTTTATATTTCTAATAAAGCATCACAAATATGATACTGAGACTTATGAAGAGACTGTCTGAAGGTAATAATCATACGGTCGCTGCAGCTGCAGACAGGATGTGATGCCTGGCAGAGGAGAGGAGAGACAATATTATTTTTCTTTACAGTTCGTTTTTTTAAAAAAAAAGATTGTGTCACATGCTGTACGTAGGGTCCCCCTCCCCTTTGTTCCCCACTCATCTGCCTTTCATACCTTACTTTTCATTTTGGAGGGATGCAGGGGGTGGGGGTGGGGGGCAATAATTAACCAAGGAGTTTTTCTATGGAACAAAAATAATATCCCAACATTAGTTTACATATACTCTCGACACTTGAAGATGATCAACACAAGCACTTCATTTCAGTGTGGCATGCCTTTGGAATGCATGAATTTCATTGAGGGCCAACTAATGACTGGATCTGGCCTTTGAAACAGCCTTTTCAGCCCTCACCACCCACCTGCCAACTATTAGCCCTTCCTATTTTGGACCGGGGTTTCCCCCCCATACACACAATTTCACCTTCTATTGAGAAGAAGCTGGAACCAGTGGAGGATGGGGCACAAGGGTGAAAGGGGCACTACCCCACCAACCTCATTCTTGATTCCTCCAAGCCCCCCTGCCTGCCTTCTCACAGCCAGCCCAGGGATTGGCCCTGGCTGTCTGCTTCTTCCTCCTAAGTCTCTATTTTGCAGTTATGGAGCTTAGCAGGGAGGAGGACGGGACAAACGTAGAATTGGTTGGTGCCACCTGCCATTGGCTCAGGCTCCATCCATTGTGGCTTCCCTGGTGTCTGCCCTGCCAGTCCCAGAGGCACTGGCCACCACTGGCAAGGAGGATGCATGCATATTTCATGTCCATCTTTTTTGTGTCAAAAGCTCTTGAACGTTTTGGAATGGCAGCGTCAACCACTGTCAACCTCTGGCAGAAGCACATGCATCTCTCAACCGGAATAATCAATGACCTCATTGTTCCTGATTGTATGTACGATGTACCTGTGAAGTATGAGCTGTTAGGCGATCCCAACTCCATTACAGACTGAACCAGGGATGGCGCAACATGTGGCCATCTGGCAGGGGCTGATGGGGCCTGGAGTCCAACATGTGCCAAGCATCACTTGGGCTACCCTTGGCATGAAACCTTATCATCAGTGGACAAATGACACCAACAAAATGCTGCTGTATGCTGTGGGCGCTTCCATTGTGATGTCCCCTTTGTGGTGGACACTTGGTTTCATCTCGAGAGAACAGGAAATTAAACATGCTATCCATAAAGGCCCATCAAGACTACCATGCGGGGGGCAGGGATAGAGAGCTCCAGTCTTTCCTCCAGCCCTAACCTGTATGCACCCCTTCATTGGGTTTGGGGAACCTGTGGCCCTCCAGACATCCTTGTATTCCAATTCCCAGCCCCAGCCAGCATGTCCAACGGTCAAGGACCATGGGACATGCAATCTAGCTTCTAGCACCATCTAGGAGGCCACAGGTTCCCCCTTCCCTGTTCTATGTCTCTTCTCCCACATCTCATCACAGAGGCTGGTGTTTTAAGCCAAGCCAAGAGGTGGGGCCAGTCCTGCTCCAAACCTGGGCACGCCCCACAGTTTCCACAAGCTGAACAGAAGCCCAAAGACCTGAGAAATGTAGGCTGAAGGAAACTTTGGGCGCCCAAGGTGCCAGGTGTTTGGAGGAGGAGGCAACGGTCCCACACTCAAGTCCTGGTTTGTAGAAGGAGTCATCAAAATGATATGGCCCTTCCCTTGTAATGTTAGATCAGTCTTTAGAAGGGTGAGGAAATATATTGACGCTGTTCCAATTAGTGGCAACTTGGCTGCCTTCTACTTGGGTGGGCAGGGGAGTTGCAACGCTGCAATGTTGGCACCCCACACCCCAAGAGCAATGCTCTATTGTATCCATGCTGTGCATAAACTTTGGTCCTCAAGATGTTTTGGAATTCCAACTCCCACCAGCCCTATTAAGCATAGCCAATGGTATGGGATGAGGAGGATTAAAGTTCCGCAACATCAGAATCAAAGGCTCCCTCCCGCACCCCACTACTGTGCCCCCATAGGATTGGGTGGCAGTCATTCATCAATATGGGAGCAAAGGAGAAAGGCGCATCACTGTTTCTTGTGGTGCTGCTCCACCCACTCATCTACTTAGCCCCACTTTTCTTTCTTGGTCACCCCACAGTGTGACAGAACGTTAAAGACTGATTTAAAGATTATTAGGATCTCAAAACAGATGTATTGTTTCAGCCTTCAGACTAGAACAATAAGGTAGTCTTGACAAAGGTAGGCATTGACCATTCCTGAACTCTGTCCAGGAGGCATCTCTTTTGCAGGTGGGTGAGGGAAGAAGTGAACTTTCTAGTTTCGTTTTCACAACCAAAGTTATATCTTAAAAGAAAGAAAAAATGTTGTCATCTCCAGCACATGACTTCCAAGCATGGAGATGATTATTTTGCCTCAGAAGCATGGAAGCAAATTTCCAGTCCGCAGGGGTGAGGAAGTGTGTGAGCAGCTCCTGGGGAAATCTCAGATATTTGGGACAGCAGAATCCTTACCCCTCCATGATTAGTAAAACAAAAGACACCTGGAAGAAGATTTTGTAAGGCTCATCCCTTCTCTTCTGCCCCACATGCTACAGAAGTGGAAGAAGAGGCATTTCACTGCTCCTTTCAAAATGTCAGGACAGAAAATACGAGAGTCTGCAGCCATAATGTCTAAACTTCCTGGCAGCAGCTCTCCAGGATTTCAGGCAGGGTCCCACTCTGCCCTGCCTGGAGATGCCGGGGACTGACTCTGGTATCTTCTGCATGCAGTGCAGATGCTCTACCACTGAACTTCCCCTATTCCCAGCAGCGACTATAAGCCCAAACCCAAGCCCAGTGACCTCATCTGTGCGACTTTATGCTATGATATTGCATCACCCAGAGAAGGTTAGGCCACAGCAGCAGGGCTGGCTCAAGACATTTTCGCACCACGAGATGGTGCCTCCCTCCCTGCCAGGGAAGAAGGGGTGAGTGAAGAGCTACACCAGGAAACAAGTGGGGAACTAAGATCTGCATTGGGGTCTGCTGTGGCCCGGTGGGGATCCTGCTGCTTGAGGCAGTTGTGTCACCTTGCCTCATGGTTGGGCCGTCCCCGCACAAGGGGAAAGTTGACACCAGGAAAAGAACTGCTGGCTGCTGCAGGTAAAGCTCAGCAAGGTGAGAAGCAGGGAGTCCCACGGGCCCAGGACTGGAGCCTGAGAGGGACCTGGCAAGCAGGCAGGAAAGTGAGCAGACATACTCTCACAGCCAAAAGACCAGGTTTATAAGCCAAGGAGCACCAATCAAAGCTGCCTGTCACCCAGTCAAAACCTCGGACTAAACTGGGGGCGGGGGGGGGGGGGTTAAAAAAACACAAGGTCAAAATAAACTAAGGTGCTGCTTGACTGCGTGGAGCCGCCCTGGTGGCAGGGAGGACTATCATAGCCCAATAAAACATTCTAATTGCAGTTCTGAATGGCATGGGGATGAAAGAGCACAGTTCCTGACATTCCAGGTTCACTTCTTCCTCCTGATTCACAGCAAAATCTTGTTGCGATTTAAAGGTCTTGTCACTCTCTTCTACATCTCTGGAAAGCTGCACCCTGTGCTGCCTGCTAAATAGGAACACACTCTGCTTGCCTTCATCAATTCCAATTATTATTTGAACGACTCGTTAAGTTTTATTTGGGTCCAGATTCCCTACCCCCTTTTGTTTGTCTGACTGTCTGGGTGTGACGAAACCCACCACCCTTTAACATAGATCGACTTTTTTAAAAAACAATTTTTGCCTAGTATGCATTGTAGACTCAAAGAATGTAATATTTATTTATATGTGTTATACAAATTGTAATTAAAAGGCTTTACATGGCTTGATCCGTAGGTTTGTTGGTGAGCGCGTGGAAATCAAATCAAATCTGCTCCTTTGCAGAGACGGGTAGAAAGATGCTTCAATGAGGTGGGAAAGGGGTGTGTGTGTTGCAAATACATGTCTTTTATTATATGGGAATATGTATGCCTACAACCTGGCCATGGCTAGGGAAAGCTGTGGTTGTCCAGGTGTCATTGAACTCCAACTGCCATCAGACCCAACTGAAAGGGCCAAAACTTAGGGATGGTGGAACAACAACAGGAGGCACCTATGGGTATGAAAAAGCATTTGCTTTTAAAAAGTACTTCTTATTTTTCCTGCCCTTAATCAACTAGCAATGGTGTTTTGGGACATGGGTGACACTGTGGTCTAAACCACAGAGCCTAGGGCTTGCCAATCAGAAGGTCGGTGGTTCAAATCCCCGCGACGGGGAGCCAGTGTGGTGTAGTGGTTAAGAGCGGTAGACTCGTAATCTGGGGACTGGGTTCGCGTCTCCGCTCCTCCACATGCAGCTGCTGGGTGATCTTGGGCTAGTCACACTTCTCTGAAGTCTCTCAGCCCCACCCACCTCACAGAGTGTTTGTTGTGGGGGAGGAAGGGAAAGGAGATTGTTAGCCGCTTTGAGACTACTTCGGGTAGTGATAAAGTGGGATATCAAATTCAAACTCTTCTCTTCTTCTTCTCCCGTTGCTCGGTCCCAGCTCCTGCCAACCTAGCAGTTTGAAAGCATGTCAAAGTACAAGTAGATAAATAGGTACCACTCCGGCGGGAAGATAAACGGCATTTCCGTATGCTGCTCTGGTTTGCCAGAAGCAGCTTAGTCATGCTGGCCACATCACCCAGAAGCTGTACGCCGGCTCCCTCAACCAGTAAAGCAAGATGAGTGCCGCAACCCCAGAGTCGTCCATGACTGGACCCAATGGTCAGGGGTCCCTTTACCTTTACCTGGCAACATTAAAATAAAAGCCTTTCAGAATTTTGCAGCCAGTGGCAGGGTCAAAAGGTGCCCAATATGTTCACAGACCCTTAGGAACATAGGAAGCTGCCTTCTACTGAGTTAGACCATTGGTCCATCTGGCTCAGAACTGTCTACACTGGCAGCAGCCCTCCAGGGTTTCAGGCAAGGAGCTTTCCTAGCCCTGTCTGGAGAGTGAACCTGAGACCTCCTGCATGCAAATCAGATGTTCTACCACTGAGCTACAATCTGCTCCCCAATTAGTGATCCAGTTTGTGATCTAGTTAGTAGTTCTAGTATGTCTGCTTAGAATCACTCTTTAATGGATGCAGTAATCTCAATAGGCTTCATTGATTCTTGGTGGTGTCATGTTCAGCTTGAGGTCACCAGCTTGATACCATGGAGACGTGGTGTTGCCTAATATTCGTATGGTGTGTAGGGTATACAATTTCTGAGAATGTAGGAAGAGCCTGATTATTTAGAAAAATGGCCAGTGGAATATGCTCCATTTGGGCAAGTGGGACACTGCCCCACCAACTTCAGCCAGCCCCCACCAGGCTGCCTTCTTAAAATACAGTGAAGGCGTCTGCTTGATATCAATAGGCAGGGAGTTTCAAAGGGAGGGTGTTGCTGCCACACTAAAATGATCATGTTCTTACCAATGTGGCATGGGAATTTTGTGGCATCTGTAGTAGAGGCAGTTCTGCTGATTGAAGTGTTGAGTCTATGGACAGGGGTGCCAACTTGAATAAAATATTGCATGGGGGCAGGTAAGCCCTACCCCACATAATTGATCACATGACACGGTGGATGCACACCATTTGAATGGCAATGCCCATCAACTTTGGAGGGGCCCAGTCCCCTCAAATATTTTATTGTGTGGGCCAAAGGCCCCATGGCCCCTGGGGGTTGCGTCCTATGTCTATGGGTTAAGGCAATCTCGTAGGTAAACTTGTCTCGAGTTGCTAAGGGCTTTGTATAATAATAGTAACACTTTGAACTTGACCTCATTGATACCTTATCTGTTACCTCATTTGGCCCAAACAGTTAGGCCGTATTATTCTGAGAGGATAATAATAATAATAATAATAATAATAATAATAATAATAATAATAAATTTTTATTTATACCCTGCCCTCCCCAGTCAACAACCGGGCTCAGGGCGGCTGACACCAACAGAATTACAATAAAACATAAAAACAATTAATTAAAATACAGATTAAAATACAGTATTAAAATTTAAAGTACAGCCTCATTTCAAGTAGTCCATAAATCCAAGCCATGAGGGAGGAAAACACAGGGGTCAAGCTGAGTCTAACCCAAAGGCCAGGCGGAACAGCTCTGTCTTGCAGGCCCTGCGGAAAGATGACAAATCCCGCAGGGCCCTGGTCTCCTGGGAAAGAGCGTTCCACCAAGTTGGGGCCAGTACTGAAAAGGCCCTGGCTCTAGTAGAGGCCAATCTAGCCATTTTATGACTCGGGATCTCCAGAATATTGTTGTTTGTGGACCTTAAGGTCCTCCGCGGGGCATAAAAGGAGAGGCGGTCCCGTAGGTACGAGGATGGATTCTGTTCAATGGTGCTATCCAGGAAAGACTTTGGGGGCAGAAGCCCAAGGCCCCACTGCACAGAATAAGCAAGAGGGACCCAAAACGTCTGGGTGGTTCACCACATTTTGAAGTGGGGGTGGAGGGGCTCCCTTAAGACCATTTTCTCCAAGGGCCTAAAATTACCTAACTGCCCCATTGATTCCGTTTCATCAAACTGCATATCTGCATCATAAAAGGAGAGGTCTGGAGCCTTCACAGGGGAAGCACAAAACACTCCAATAGGTCTCTGACCCCCATTAGCATGTATGTGAGGTTGAACACAGTGATTCATGTCCTTGGGAACGTATCAGCAAGTCCAAGTCTCGCCAAGCAGCTCCTGCTAAGTCCTGCTATCCATCACCGAGATGGCACAATGAATGATGAACTGCTCGGAAAAGTCACTTGTGGCAGATACAAGGTTTTCTGGAGCTTTTCATGTCGAGGATGACTGCGAGAATGAGTTTGATGAATGGCGATGCCAGTGGGAACCTCGGCAGTCTGCCCTGCCCTTCCGCCATATTTTCTACCACTGAGCAATAAAGTGTGTGAGAGCAATGTGTGAAGCTCCAAGAAATTCTAAGCAGGGCCAAGTATGCACAGTTTTCTTTTTCTTTTTTTAAGAAGGTGCTAGCTTTGGGGTAGCGGGTACACTTGTCATCCGTGATTTGGGTTAATGTTCACTCACTTCTGTAGAATGATCCCACCCAATCAAGGATCCCCTAGGGAAAGAATCGCCAACCAGTTAGGACCCATTTTGAAACAGGATAAACTGTTGTGGACACCACCACAAAATGACCACTCTAAGAGCCTTGTAAGTCTCAAAGTGGCTACTGGGGGAGGGGGGCTAATTAATCACAGAGCACAAGCCTAGCTACATTTAAACCTATGGTTTAATTAAAGTTTAAACCTTAGTGAGGTTTCTAAGGTTCATAGTTTTTTCCTGCAGCTGAGGTCAACCATTGAAGGCCACATTCACACCATGCATTTTATGTACCACGATATCATTTCACACAGTCATGGCCTCCCTCAAAGGATTATGGGAACTGTAGTTTGTTAAAGGGTCAAACTTTGCATATTCAAGGCTATTTGAAATATGGCAACACATTCAGTTTTGCAGTTTTGAGTTTGAAAGTCTCAAAATATCAAAATGTTGATTGTGGCTGAACAAGGGGAATATAATTGTTGAGTAGATGAGCACCTTAAACTAGCTGACTGGCTGGCTTGATTTTTGTCAGGAATCTAATGCAAGTTACCAGTGGTCAAGGCCACAGTCCCTGCCAGCAATCTAAAACTGCCAGATAAACTAAATGCCAGTGTGTACCAGCTACCCGATACTTTTAGCTACAAAATACCTTTGCCGGTCAGCTATTAAATTCCCTGCTCCTGCTCACATATTCGTATGGACTTATCTGAACAGAATTGTGAGGGGATTCTGGAACTACAATTCCCGAGATCTTAAGGGGGGGGGCATATTTAAAGTGAGAATATTGAAAGAACAGTCCTCCTGTTGCCCAACAGATATCCCCTAATATGCTGTGGATGGAACATCATGCTTTTAAGCAATGGATCATTCCCCCCCCCTCCTTCCATCAGAAGTCATTTTAAGTCAATGCAAATATAAATTCTCTTCTCGGCAGGGGAGGAAGCCGGTGGGCTGTGAAATATCATTTATTTGAGAAATCCGTGTTGGGTCAAAATGTCGAGATTTGCATTTCTGAAAGTGCCGGCATGTTGAAACTCTGGAGGGGGCCCAGCACTGAGTGGATAGAGCGTCTAGGACGGCATCGCTCTCGGCAAATGTATCGCAGCTCCCCAGACGAGGGACTCAGGAGGCCCAGGAGTTGTAGAGCTGCAAAAGGATATTAAGAGTCTCTTTCAGCAAGCTGAGATGAGATAATTATCTGTTAAAATTGTGTCGTTACAAGGTGGCATAGCGTAGCTTTGAATCTGAAGAGTCCGGGAGTATCAAGAATCTCCCTTGCAACAACATTAGGTGTGGGGATTGTGTCAAAAGAAGACCACTAGTGTCCACCCATGCAGAGTGAGGTCAGTGGGCCATCCATGTGGCTGGAATCGCCAATCTAATTTCAGGCTTGTTTTGGGGTTTTCTTTAAGGAGCAGCGCAGAATTCCTAACAAGTCCTGGACCCTTGCAGGACATCCTTTTCCTACATTGACCCCAGCCAACCGGGAAAGTTGTAGTGAATGTGACTGGTAATGCCTTCATTCTTTGCTGGCAATGAAGTCATCTCCTTCAGACAATGGAGGGTAATGGAGCTGAAGGAACAGAGGTCATGGGCAAGGAAGTATTGGGATATAAGAGTAATTGGAGGGCAAAGGCCATCAAGGCCTTTGAAGGTAAGGGCAAGGAATGTGTGTTGGATCTGAGAAACAGAGCAGACCAGTGGTTAGAGCAATGAGAGGGGTGGATTGTTTTGGCAGAATAGTTCTGGATAGGTTCTGGATAGAGGATGGAGTCGAAAGTCAGAGAAGAGAAGAGGGCAGAAGCCTAGGCAAGAGATGACCTGTGCAGGAAGCACTTTTTGACAAGGGGAAAGAGGAAGGGATATGGAGAAGTATCAACATGACATTGTAGCAGATGGAATACGGATGGCAAAGGAAAGAGAAATAGAGGAATAAGCGATAAAGCCAGTGCTGTTTATCCACTTTGAGATCCAGAATTATATCATGGTGCCTCCAGGTGTACTTTGTGCCATGTCCAATCTGCAGCCACCAGCTAGGCAGAGATTCCCAAATGTTAACGAAGACACTTCCGTTTTTGGCACCAGGAATTGACTTTATACTTCCGCATTGCCTGGGCACTAATCCAGTGGGAAATGTCATGTCTTTGTGATCCACAGGATGCCCACCACTGAGGAAGGGACAGTGGTTCTTGGTTCCCCACGCAGGAAGTACCCCAAGGCAGGGCAGGTTAAGGCAAGGATCATAACATTGGATGAAGTAAAAATATATAGGTTCAGTACCATGGATAGTGCTCCTGGAGCTGAGACCAAGTTGTCTTAGCTAGGTCCTACTTGGAATTTGATGCTGCTGCAAGGCAAGGGGATAGGTCCTATCAGTGGTGCGGCGTGTGTGTGGGGGCACAGGGGCAGTTGTTCCCGGTGCAAAAATATTAGCAGGTGCAAAATTTCAGCACCCAGTGCTGTCTCAATACAGCTGCGTGCTTCTGCCCCTGGGCTCCATTGAAAATGGCTTCTCCACACGAACCAGGAAATGACCTCTCCAGACAATGTAATGTCTCTTCTTTTCTTATCTCTGTGGTTGTGATATCCTGGGTGATGCAGACACGATAAGGCAGTTGAATGGACATGTGTATTCCATCCATTTCCCTCCCAAGCCCCCAAGCCCTGGCAACCCTTGCTACGCTTCTGGTCCCCATTACTGCCACCCACTGACTATAACATTATTAATTCAGAATCACATCACCATAAAGTATCTGGTATCTCGTAAGAATCTCCATAAAACTTACACAAACTTGTTTCATTAGTGCAAAGACGTTGGGCTGGGCAAAGGAACTTCCTGTTCCTCTCCTTTCTCTGCATGCTCCATGCGCCTCTTAAATCTGCTCTGAGGTTTTCCCTAATAGTCCAGAGCACATTTTGGTAAGGTGCACAGGGAGGAGAGGTGTTCCATTCACAAGCACAAATCCTTGCGCTAACAGAACAAGTGCATTGGATACTGCCTATTTTTCTCTTGTCTTGCTCCCAGATAAATTGGCATTGAACAATATTTGTCTTTGGAAAACACACACACACACACACACACACACACACACTGCTGTCATTAATCACATCATGTTCAAGCATACATGTGCAAACCTCTGCCTGTCTAGGAAACAAACCCCAAAAATTTGTTGTTCAATGGATCATGATTAATTTCCAGTGCCGGCAAAACCAGCTGCACGCTCACAGCCAAAATTATACTGGTACTAATACTAAAAGTGATTGGCCAGCAAACATCATGTCTCAGAACTTGAAATAATTGGACCAATTTGGCATCATTCGGAGGCCCTCGGGTCTAGAACTGGCTGTTCTGGGCTTATTTCCAGAAGGGAGCATTCAACTCTAATGAAGTCAAATTGAAATGGAATCCATTGTAAGAAGAACATCGTTCTGTTAAGACTTCAGGGTTATTAAATTATTTTGAAAGTAAGTAATGAGGGAAACTAAGTCGACAAGTGCTACTGAAGGCCTCTCAAAGTTTGAATTTTATTGTTTAGTACTCAAATCACATGAGAAGGGATTGTCATATGGCAAGGGTTGCCAGACATTTTGGACTAGTGGGCACACTTTCACTTTTGAAAGAATTCTGGAGGCACCAGTCACATAATGGCTGTCATAGAGAGGGGGGTGGCATAACACAAAATGGCTGCTGTGGGGCATGGCATAACACACTATTAGAGAGATGTTTGTCATGGGAAGTCAGCTATGTCCTGCTGGGCCTGATTGTGGAGATCACACACCACACACACACACACACACACACACACACACACACACACACACACGTCACAGTTTCTGTTGCTCTCTAATACCAACAGGGAGAATTCCTCAGTACCATGAAAAATGCACAAGGTATTATTATGTAGTTTGTGTTTTTATTTTGTATATTTATGCTGTAAACCAGTGGTCCTCAACCTTGGGCCTCCAGATGTTTTGAGACTACAATTCCCATCATCCCTGACCACTGGTTCTGCTAGCTAGGGATCATGGGAGTTGTAGGCCAAAAACATCTGGAGGCCCAAGGTTGAGGACCACTGCTGTAAACCATCCTGAGATCTGCAGATGAAGGAGGGTAAACGGGATAACTAAAAAAGTAAGTAGGTAAACAAATAAACAAACAGATAAACAAGCAAGCATGCAAATATGCAGCCACACCATTCTTGTTACACAGAAAGTACTCAGAAGGAACTGGCACATTTTGCCCCATAACCATCTTTCTAGGAGGGCTGGAGGCTTACTTTAAAAATGAAAATGGAAGCTCGGAGTCACAGGCACCATGATGTCTGTGGGCACCAGGCAGGCTGGGGCAGCCGCCATAGGTTGCTTGGATTGGGGCGGGAGCCGGAAGCAATGGTTCAGTGGTGGCCAGCTGTATGTGCCATGTGTCCTGCCCAGCATGCCATGGATGCTGTCCATCGCAAGAGTTGGTGTAGAATCATAGAATCATAGAATCGTAGAGTTGGAAGAGACCACAAGGGCCATCCAGTCCAACCCCCTGCCGAGCAGGAAACACCACCAAAGCATTCTTGACATATGCCTGTCAAGCCTCTGCTTAAAGACCTCCAAAGAAGGAGACTCCACCACACTCCTTGGTAGCAAATTCCACTGCCGAACAGCTCCCACTGTCCGGAAGTTCTTCCTAATGTTTAGGTGGAATCTTCTTTCTTGTAGTTTGAATCCATTGCTCTGTGTCTGCTTCTCTGGAGCAGCAGAAAACAACCTTTCTCCCTCCTCTATATGACATCATTTTATATATTTGAACATGGCTATCATATCACCCCTTAACCTTCTCTTCTCCAGGCTAAACATACCCAGTTCCCTAAGCCGTTTCTCATAAGGCATCGTTTCCAGGCCTTTGACCATTTTCGTTGCCCTCTTCTGGACACGTTCCAGCTTGTCAGTATCCTTCTTGAACTGTGGTGCCCAGAACTGGACACAGTACTCCAGGTGAGGTCTGACCAGAACAGAATACAGTGGTACTATTTATCAATACCTATTTCAAAACTGCAAAATTAAAAACATAAGCAGAGCCCTGCTGGATCAGGCCAAAGGTGGCCCATCTAGCCCAGCATCCAGTTGCCACAGAGGCTGCCCAGGAGGCAATGGCCCTCTGTGCTCAGGGGTTCCTGCAACACACACCATCCCATAAACACCACCTGTCATATGAATTTGGGGAAGTGGGTTAGCCTTGCAAAAGATTCATTGACCATCACATTCTCAGGGAGTTTTCACATAGTTAACAAACTCCCGCAACAGCTAGAAATCTGGAGGAAGAAAATGCTTTTAAAACCATGTGCTTAAAAGTAATTGGTTTGTTAACAACAGTGACCCTTAAACACTCTCTCTTTCTTTATGTATAAAGGTAAAGGTAAAGGGACCCCTGACCATTAGGTCGTCGTGACCGACTCTGGGGTTGCGCGCTCATCTCGCATTATTGGCTGAGGGAGCCGGCGTATAGCTTCCAGGTCATGTGGCCAGCATGACAAAGCCGCTTCTGGCAAACCAGAGCAGCACATGGAAACGCCGTTTACCTTCCCGCTGTCTGTTGCGGTTCCTATTTATCTACTTGCACTTTTTGGGGTGCTTTAGAACTGCTAGGTTGGCAGAAGCTGGGACCAAGCAACGGGAGCTCACCCCATCGCAGGGATTCGAACCGCCGACCTTCTGATAGGCAAGCCCTAGGCTCAGTGGTTTAACCCACTGCGCCACCTGGGTCCCGCTCTTTATGTATATGTGTATATAATTTTTTGAGAGTTGTTGCTATAACACCTGGTGAACAATTCAATCCATTTTGCACTTCACAAAATCCCCGCACATTAGGATATTTGATTTCCATTCCATCGGAAATCGGTATAAAAATATTTCAAGTGCTCTGCTAATATTAAGAGCACTCCTGTCAGTTCGAAGAGTCAATGTCAGTTCGATTAGCTTTTGTATGTGGCATGAGAGGAGGTTGGCATCTTATTCTTCACAGAGACACACCCACCCAGCTGTTCTTCCATTTGTGGAGTTGCCACCACTCACTGGCGGTGGGGAGGGCAGCATTGCGTGGGCACATTGTTTAGAGCCAGTCTGGTGTTCCTGCTGATGCACCGACAAAGCACCAACTTCCTTCCCTCCCCTCCCTCCTGGTAAGGGAGGGCTTACTTGCAAATTTTCCCAACAAACACCTTTGCCCTTCCCTGGCAGAAAAATACAACAGTCTTAAATTAAATAACTAAGAATTTTTCTGTGCTATTGTTACACTTAAAATAAGCTGCTTTGGGCAGCTGCTTCACTCACTCTGTCTAATGACTGAGTGGCCCTGCTGAGCAGTGACCCATGTGATATTCTAACAGAATATCTAGCCTGACATACCTGGACTAGATAGGCCTTTGGCCTGATCCCAGGAGGAACCTTATATTCTGAAATTATATTCTTCAGCTGGCCCCCTCGCTTTTCCACCTGGCACTGAAAAGACACCAAATATAGGCACCTGGGGAAAGCATTCCAAAGCTGGGGTGCCACTGTTGAACTGGCCCTATACCCAATTCTGAAGACAGGAAAACCAGGAGGTGGGCTCATGAAGAGGTTCTCCACAGCCAGGCAAGTTTATATAGGGAGACAGTTGCCTTTGTGTTTCACTGGCCCCAATCTGCTTAAAGTGGGGATATGGGACTTTTGGGCCTCAAGATCTTGTTGGACTCCAGCTCCCATCAGTCCCAGCCAGCATAGACAGTGGTCAGGATGGGAGTTAGAATCCAATCACATGGCACCAGCTGGACACCTCCTTTGGTTAGAGTGTGGTGCTGGTAATGGCAAGGTTGCAGGCACGATCCCCATATGGGACAGCTGCATATTCCTGCACTGCAGGGAGTTAGACTATCATCATCATCATCATCATAAACTTTATTGCACTAGCCAAAGGCCATGGCATCATTCACAAAGGGGACAAAAAGAAAAGCAACAATAACCATAAAAACCATAAAAACATCAGGCACTGCAAATACAATAAACCGTGGTCATGTCTCCTAGAAATTATTTGTTGCATACAATAGAATAGCAGGGCATTCTCAGATAGAATGTGCCAGCTTAAATGTCCGAAAGTCCCTTCCGCCGTAGGAGGAGCGGAGATTGTGGGCACCACGAAGCCTACACGTGGTGGGGAAATGGTTGCCATTCCCCCCCTCAACCCATTGGTCAGCTCCCGGCCGCGGTGCTCCCTTGGCGCATCCAATCAGGACGCACCAGGGGGCGTGGCTCGCTGATTTAAGCAAGCGTGCGGCAAGGAATCTGCCTCTTTTCTCTTGCAGGATCCCCAGCTGCTGCGTTTTTCGGCTACCGGAGCACTTGGATCGTCGCAGGACAAGTCGCCGAGAAGCGCTGTGCCTTGCCGCGCTTCTTTAGCTGGCCCCCTCGCTGCCAGCTGGCCCCCTTACTTCGCCCCCGCGACCACGTTCCAGGGCGCTTGCCCTCAGCCGCCCCGCAGCAGCCGCCCCGTGGCCGCCGCTGCAGCGCTCTCCGGTGCTGCTCTAGAGCCGCTTCCGCTCTCAGTCGCCCTCACAGCCCCCCGGGCTTATCGCCGCCGCTGCGGCGCTCTCTGAAGCCGTGGTAGGTGAGGGCCTAAGGCACGCCCCTAGCGGTGGCCCCGGGGTGAGTTCCTGGTTGAAGTGCATCACAGGGCTCACCCAATGGTGGTTAACCCTTCACAGACTGCCAGCAGAGCGGGCTGGAGTCGGATATAGACGGTTAGATCCAATGCCTAAGCCAATACCTCTCTACATCCGTAATCAATAAAGTTGTGACCTTCTACATCCATTAACCTTATGCAATGTCTCCTGTGTCTTTATTTACTCTAGGGAGGGTTCGGGGTATCGCCACACAATCACCTTTGCAATTGACCACTATTTTATCTAGTTCTTTTCTCCTGATCTTCTTAGCTGCCAACGCATATAGTGTTGCTTTATAAGTTATGAAGTCATCAGTATCACTCAGCAGCCATTTCACCCTTTCCCCCCTGTTCGAGTATGTTCCATTCGCAAGCAGGGTTTTTATAAATCAGTCTCTTGGTTCTATATATAGCGGGCATTGCAATAAATAGTGGTACAGGTCCTCTACACAAGGTTGCCCACACAGACAAAGTCTCTCCTTGTACTGTACTTTGCCGTACCGACCATCCACCACCGCCGAGGGCATCAATTGGAATCATAATTCTGTAAAAGCGATTCTTAGTATGGCAAGTGGGAGCTTTGGGGTTGGACTAGATGATCCTCAGGGTCCCTTCCAAATCTACAGCTCAATGATTCTATGTGAAATACTACAAGTTTCCATTCCCTAATTTGAAACCAACATGTTGAATTGTGCTTGGAAGCTTGTTTTGCCCTCGCTAACCCACACATTTCATTCTGAACTATATAGGAACATAGGAATCTGCCTTTCACTGAGTCAAACCATCAGTCCATCTAGCTCAGAATTGTCTCAGATGCTTTGCCACTGAGCTACATGCCTTCCCCTGGCGCAGCAGTCTGATGCAGCAACAGGGACACCATGTGATTTGTTTGTTTAAATAGCTTATGTTTATGAGAGATCACAATGTCTCTGTCACTTAGGAAGAGCGAGACAGGCGATAGCGGTGGGGAGAACCGCATTGTCCCTTTGCTCTTTTGCTTTTAGCATTGACGGAAATATCATCTGGATGACTTCCGTGACTAATCTCTCCCTGCCTAATTTGCCATGTGGGAGCCAGAGAACACAACGTTGCCATCTGAAAGGGTCGAGGTCGAGGAGAACCTAAGTGTAATTAATTACATGGGCCACACATCAGCTAAATGGAGATGCGACAATTAAGTGGCTAATTGCATTTAAGGCATCATTGATTAAACAGACAACCGTGCCACTTGTTCACCCCTAAGTCCTCCACTCGCACCTTCTGGAAATCACCATCTTAAAAATAAATAAATGTTTACCCTCTATTGGCATTTAGTAGCACCTTGTCTGAGGAACCAAGTTACGATATGACAATATTGCCAATTCTTCCTTGCTTGGGGCATTAGAAAGAATTGAAATAATTACTGGATTGTACCCTAATCTGTGTAGTGGTATGCTTGTTATGTTAGTGGGACATTGTGCTAATACATTATCAAAGATCAGGGCCAGTCCACCCATGAGGCAAGGTGAATTGACTGCCTCAGGTGGCAGGATCCACCCGCACAGCTGATTCCAATTTATTTTCCCCACCCCCTGCCCTTTCTGAGAGCCAGTGTGGTGTAGTGGTTAAGAGCGGTGGACTCATATTCTGGGGAACCAGGTTCGTGTCTCCGCTCCTCCACATGCAGCTGCTGGGTGACCTTGGGCTAGTCACACTTCTCTGAAGTCTCTCAGCCTCACTCACCTCACAGAGTGTTTGTTGTGGGGGAGGAAGGGAAAGGAGATTGTTAACCGCTTTGAGACTCCTTCGGGTAGTGATAAAGCGGGATATCAAATCCAAACACTTCTTCTTCCTGATGTAGATATTCCCTCGCTCCTTCCCTGATGAGGAGAGGGGGCCCATTTTGGAAGCCGCCTCAGGTGACAAAATGTCTTGGGCTGGCCTGCCAAATATTGTGGTGCAATGGATTTCACAACAAGAATCAGCTGTTGTGCAACAACCTTTCACCACTGCAGCTATATGCATAAGATTCCTTAGCTGCACAGCCTTTAAACTCTGCCACCCACTAGTGTTGGCTATGACCCATAATTCTGAAATCATTATGTAACTTAATGTTATATTGCGCACACCAAGGTGAATAATGCAGTACAGTGGTACCTCTACTTACGAATAACTCTACTTACGATTTTTTCTACTTACGAATGGAGCTCCGTCCGCCATCTTGGATGCAGTTTAGATAGGATTTTTTCTACTTACAAATTTTTAGATAGGGTTGCTTTGACTTGCAAATTTTTTCTCCCAAAGCATTCCTATGGGATTCGACTTACAAGTTTTTTCGACTTACAAATGTGTGTTCGGAACACATTAAATTCGTAAGTAGAGGTACCACTGTAATTGACAGAAACCAAACTGCTCCAGAACAGAAAGAGCACTGATCTTGGCAAATACGGGTCAGAATGGAAATGGCTTCCTTCTTACATCCCTACACCTGGGCAATTTTTGTTTTTTTTGTTTTTAAGGGAAAGTCCTAGAAACAGGGAGTTGAAATAGATTGTCTCTCATGGTCCCTTCCAACTCTACAATTCTATGATTCTCAGTTTGCCATTTTTCATAATTTCACTTTTTTCCATTTCTGCATGAGTTTGCCATATATATTTTTTTAAAAAAAGTCCTGATGAAAATTCATTTCTTAAAGGCTTTTTGCTTATTATTTTTATTTCCAAATAGGAAAGTTCAATAAAGTTTGTTTGGGGAACAATCTTTATTTAACTTTCCTGTTTGGAATTAAGTTCATTTTCAGCCTAGTGATGGCTGAAGTTGGTCTTTTTGAATAAATTGTGTCCCTGCGCTCACCACTGTTTTCAATATCAATCCAAGGGGTTTGCATGAATTAAAACACAGGGAGAAAACAAAATTTTGCAGCACTGACAAATACCTCAAATTCCCACCCACCCACCCCTGCATTTCCCATAACTTTCATTGTAGCAGAGCAATTGACATGTATTAAGTGGTTCCAATGCCTAGGAAGGCTGTGATCTGTGTGAGGGAGGCACCATTGCTCTGTAGACCATTTTGTTATCAATGACTCTTGCTAGAATTCAAGTTCTTCTTTCCCCCATTCCAGACATAACCATCTGTGAATCTCATTGGGAGCAATTAATTCAAGGGAGCTGGTGATGCAAGACGCTTGCATAATTAACCCATATTAGCTGCCCTGAGGGACCCAGGTGGCGCTGTGGTTAAACCACTGAGCCTAGGGCTTGCTGATCAGAAGGTCGGCGGTTCGAATCCCTGTGACGGGGTGAGCTCCCGTTGCTTGGTCCCAGCTCCTGCCAACCTAGCAGTTCGAAAGCACGTCAAAATGCAAGTAGATAAATAGGAACCACTACAGCGGGAAGGTAAACAGCGTTTCCATGTGCTACTCTGGTTTGCCAGAAGTGGCTTTGTCATGCTGGCCACATGACCTGGAAGCTATACGCCAGCTCCCTCTGCCAATAATGCGAGATGAGCGCGCAACCCCAGAGTCGGTCACGACTAGACCTAATGGTCAGGGGTCCCTTTACCTTTACCTTTTAGCTGCCCTGAGGGATTGGGGGAACAACGGGAGAGAACAATTATTAATTAATTTCACTGCATTTATGGATCGCTTTGCTGCAAAACATCTAAGCCTGTTTCGCAATTATAACACCAGCAATTTTTAAAATGTATAAAACAATGGCATGCAGCCCCTGGAAAGCTGTCTATGAGGGAATGTGGCCCCTGGGATGAAATATGTTTCCCACCCCAAAACTAGAGTACAACAATGATTTCATCCTTCTTTCCATCTCCTTCACTGCCACCAGGGAAGTGGGCAAGTAGTTGAGAAGAAGAAATGAGTTTTACTCTGGCTTGGATAAAAATCCAAGATAGAAAAGAAGTCAAAAGTCATAATGGTTGCCTTCTATCAAAGCCAAATATTATGAATCACTGACGGTTGTGCTCCAAGCCACTGGATTACACATTTCATCAACATCATCCATTCTCTTAATACATGTAACATTAAACTGGATAGTAACCATTGACATCGTAATTATTCATCTGGGTTACCTTTTTAGTCTTCATGCATTACTTTTGATGTCTGTGGTACGCTGCTGGTCCACAATCCAGAGCATCTTTCCCCATCCCATCCATCAGCTACATCAGCCACCAGAGATTAATAGTGTTATGACATTGGGGTTGTGATCATTGGGGGTTATGTCATTGCCACTGCTGCTAAATCATAGAAGGCAGCTTTCTCTCAACTTGAATGGAGACAAACTGCTGCTGCTGCTTTCAAAGCAGCTGTTTTATTACAGAAAAAAATCAGAAACAGACAAGAAAGAGAAATTGCTGAATTGGGACTCATTACCAAGCTTAAAACCACGGAGCCACCTGGGATGAACAGAGATATCGGATTCTTATCTCATTATGCATGATCTAGCTTTCTTTTGTGCCTTGCTTCCCGCCGCCGCCCCCAGGACCAATTGCAGTCATCAGCAGGTCGTTAACAGCCATCAACATGGTCACCACTCCTATCAGCCCATCACCCATTCCCACCCCCCCACCCTCTGAATATAAATAAGGGTCTGGTTGATTCTGTTTCAGTGTATCTGACGAAGTGTGCATGCACACGAAAGCTCATACCAAAATAAAAACTTAGTTGGTCTTTAAGGTGCTACTGAAGGAATTTTTTTATTTAGCTGCTGCTGCTGCAGTTCTTCAGCGTGGGCTGGGCAGGGGTGGGGTGGGGGGTGGGAGCCTTCATTTGGCCAAGAAGAAGAACCCAAGAACAGAGGCGTAGCAAGGGGGGAGCGGAGGGGGCGGCCCGCTCCTAGCTCCGTCTTTTGGGGGTAGAGCGAGCGGCGGCGCCAGCCCCCTGCTATGTAGTGCACATGTGCCGTACGTAGCGATGCATGCATCGAACGTAGTGACGCATACACCGTACATAGAGACGCTGCGCATGCGTGCTACGTAGCGATGCCCCGCCCCCCAGTTGTGCATCATGTTTGCCGCTCCGGGTGCCTGAGTGGCTTCCTACGCCACTGCTCAAGAATGGTTCGAGCTGAATTTGATTCCTTCAAGTCACTTAGCAGCAGACAAATAGGACCATCTGAATCCTAGTGACAAATTGTGGAGTATTTTCCAGCTTGTGAGCTGTTTCAAATAGTCAATTTTGACTATTCTCCAAGGTGGGTGGGGTGGGGGAGATTGTATTTGTTTTAGATTTAGGTTTTAGGTTTTAGATTGCTTTTTAAGCATCACCTTCAATTTGCAAAAATAAAATAAAATATTTAAAAAATTACATTAATGTACAGTTAAAGATTGGGGAGTGGGCCTGGCCCTCCCATGGGGTGTGGTGAGGCAGTCACCTTGGGGCAGCAGGCTCTGGGTGGCTGGGAGGGGGTCATGGCTGCCTGCCTGCTTCTGCCTTCCTCTGCACCACCGAGCACTTCTCTCTTGCCATCTTTCTCTCCCTCAACCTCCTACTAGTGGTACTGATGGGGAGAAATTTGATTTAAATGCAGAGACAAGGATGAAAGCCAACCATCTTTCGAAAGTCACACTTGCAATGCCTTTCTGGGAACTGTCGATCTCAAATTCCGGAGCCAATGGGTAGCAATTCAGTGAAATTTTACTCAGAGCACTCACACTGAAATCAGTGGACCTAATTGAAGCCATGCACTTTAATTCCAATGGGTCTACTCAGAGCACAAGTTCGATGAATAGCCAGTGGAGGCGATCCTGTTCAACCAAGCAAAAATGGTCGCTTCTCCGCCTCTGTGTCTTGCCGCTCGTTCCCCATCCTCGCAACAGAAAATGAGTCCAAAACTCAATATCACCCACAATACCAAAGCCGGTTAAGTCAATAGATAGATATAAAGCCAGTCGTGCTCAGAGTATTGGTGCAAGTACCCACTTTCCTGCCGCTAAAATTGGTTCCGTGATTCCTTTAGCTCTTTAAAGTGCTGTCTTGCTGGGGCAAGGGAGCGCTCTCTCTGCCTCTCCCCCCTCTTCTTAAGCTGCATCAAATTGGCTTTGAATTGCTGCTCTGCTGGCTTCAGCACAGCAGCCGAGTTTGCCATAAGCTTTGCCGTGTACTTAAAAGGCTTTTCAGAGGCGACGTGGAAGCTGTAATGCCTGCCTAAATATCCACGCAGAGATGGAGGGAATGCCGCATCTGCGGGGAAACTGGCTGCCAGATATTGTGGGCTAATACTGTTTCTGGCTGTTAGTCACAATGGGTCTGTGGAGCCTCCGTGTTCCAAGGCAGTATACCGGTTGCTGGGGGAGAACAGCAAGAGAAGGCATGCTGTGAGGGCTCAGGAAAGGGCCCTTTCTCCTTGATAAAGTATGTCTAGCTTCAGGTGGTTAGTAAAGATGCCAAGGAGGCATAGGAGCCAACTCCTGGGGGGGCCAAAGGAACCTCGCCCCCCATAAAAGTTATGGGGGTTTGCCCCTCCCATGTTGATAGGCATTGTCATTCAAATGGTGCGTGTGCACCATGTCATGCGATCAATTATGTGGGTTGCATCCTGAGAAGCTGTAAGTTTCTAATGAAAACACGAGTTTTGCATACAAAGCGTGTCACTCTGGTCTTTATTTTAGCGATATTTTCCACTCCCCCTTGCCCCAATACATCTCTTCCGTGTCAATTAAAATCAACATTTCCCGCAATTAGCAATTTGTTTCCCAGGAGTATTTTGAAACACAAAAGCCTGATTACAAAGAGGGAAATAATCACACCCCTATTGCCACATATTTTGCATGCTTATGCTAATTAGACAATTTATAGGTCCAGGAAGCAGCTGATGGGTCGACTTTGGCCTACAGGTGGTGCCATTGTTAGGAGACAAATTGGAAATAACTGGGGGGGGGGGCGTTTACTGTTTAATTATGTCTGCTGCAGACAGTGAGCAATTAAGCATGTTTTGGGTGGCACTGTGGTACCCTAGACATGGCAGGAATTGAGTAGGCCTAGCGGTGGTTCACCTTGCCATGCCAAATCACAGTTGCCAATCTCTTAGAGTTGCCAACCACTCAGCTTTCTCACTGATCCAACTAGTGAAACTTCTCTTGCTGGTCCAGCCATTAAACCTCATCTTATCTGGTCATCGGACCCAGGTGGCGCTGTGGGTTAAACCACTGAGCCTAGGGCTTGCTGATCAGAAGGTCGGCGGTTCAGTCGTGACCGACTCTGGGGTTGCGCGCTCATCTCGCATTATTGGCCAAGGGAGCCGGCGTATAGCTTCCAGGTCATGTGGCCAGCATGACAAAGCCGCTTCTGGCAAACCAGAGCAGCACATGGAAACGCCGTTTACCTTCCCGCTGCAGCGGTTCCTATTTATCTACTTGCATTTTGATGTGCTTTCGAACTGCTAGGTTGGCAGGAGCTGGGACCAAGCAACGGGAGCTCACCCCGTCACAGGGATTCGAACCGCCAACCTTCTGATCAGCAAGCCCTAGGCTCAGTGGTTTAGCCTACAGCGCTACCTGGGTCTCTGCTTCATAGGTAGAAATTAATAAATGAAATTAACAAGCATAATAAAAAACATTCCTTGCTTTTGTCTTCCTTTGCATCTGCCCTGAGGTGTGTTTGTTTGTTTGTTTAATCTCTGGTTGGTAGCATTGAAATCAATGGGACTTCCACTTTTGAATAGGCAGGTAGAGGGTTGCACTGTAACTTATCCTAGGATCCCAGCTACAGAGTCCCATGAAACCTCTATTTCCAGTTTCTGAAGGCCTAGGCACACAGCAACATATCAGAAATCAGAAACTGGCCTTGCAGCCATTTCCTAGAATCTACAACCTGCTGTCACTTTACACTACCATCCTGACCCACTTCGCACCTGTCTTATTCTCTTTCACTTTTTCAGCCATCACTACATTTCCCTTGTCAAGAGAATCAATCATACGTTGCTAAGACACCCTTGAAATTACATTTTTCTCTTTCCCTTTTGACTGTAAGGCAGGCCAGGTTAAGAGCGACTGGCCCAAGGTGGCTTGATGTGTGAGTAAGGATTTGAATCAGAGCCTTAGAATCATCGATTTGTAGAGATGGAAGGGACTCCAAGGGTCAGCTTGTGTCCCGTCCCCCCGTAATTCAGGAGTCATAGCTAAAGAACCCCTGATAGACTTCCAACCTTTGTAGACCAACCTCACCATCTGAGGTAGTCCATTCCACTGTCAAACAGCTCCTACCATCCTTGTTGTTGTTTAGTCGTTTAGTCATGTCCAACTCTTTGTGACCCCATGGACCATAGCACACCAGGCACTCCTGTCTTCCACTGCCTCCCGCAGTTTGGTCAAACTCATGTTCGTAGCTTCAAGAACACTGTCCAACCATCTCGTCCTCTGTCGTCCCCTTCTCCTAGTGCCCTCCATCTTTCCCAACACCAGGGTCTTTTCCAAGGATTCTTCTCTTCTCATGAAGTGGCCAAAGTATTGGAGCCTCAGCTTCAGGATCTGTCCTTCCAGTGAGCACTCAGGGCTGATTTCCTTCAGAATGGATAGGTTTGATCTTCTTGCAGTCCATGGGACTCTCAAGAGTCTCCTCCAGCACCAGAATTCAAAAGCATCAATTCTTCGGCGATCAGCCTTCTTTATGGTCCAGCTCTCACTTCTAACTACTGGGAAAACCATAGCTTTAACTATACGGACCTTTGTCGGCAAGGTGATGTCTCTGCTTTTTAAGATGCTTTTCTCCCAAGAAGCAGGCGTCTTTTAATTTTGTGACTGCTGTCACCACCTGCAGTGATCAACCAACTCCTACCAAAGTTATTTCTGATGTTTAGTCGCGATCTCCTTTCTTGTAACGTGAAGCCTTTGGGTCATGCCCTACCCTTCAGAGCAAGAGAAAACAAACTTGATCCATCTTCCATGTGACAGCCCCTTCAGATGTTTGAAGATGGCTTTCATATCTCCTCTGAGTCTCCTCTTTTCCAGGCTAAACATACCCAGCTCCCTCAACTGTTCCTCATAAGGCTTGGTTTCCAGACCCTTGATCGTCTTGGTTGCCCTCCTTTGCACACGCTCCAGCTTATCAATATCCTTCTTAAACTGTAGAATAGAATCATAGAATCATAGAGTTGGAAGAGACCACAAGGACCATCCAGTCCAACCCCCTGCCAAGCAGGAAACACCATCAAAGCATTCTTGACATATGCCTGACAAGCCTCTGCTTAAAGACCTCCAAAGATGGAGACTCCACCACACTCCTTGGTAGCAAATTCCACTGCCGAACAGCTCTTACTGTCAGCAAGTTCTTCCTAATGTTTAGGTGAAATCTTCTTTCTTGTAGTTTGAATCCATTGCTCCGTGTCCGCTTCTCTGGAGCAGCAGCAAACAACCTTTCTCCCTCCTCTATATGACATCCAGAACTTGCCCAGAACTTGGACCCAGGACTCCAGGTAGACCCAGGACTCCAGGTGGAGTCTGGTCAAGACAGAATAGTGTGGGAATATTACCGTACTTCCCTTGAGTGGGAAACTCTTACTTCCACTGATGCTGCCTAGAATAGCATTCGCCTTTTTTGCTGCTGCATCACACAGTTCCCAACTCCTTGTGCAATCCACACCACAGTGGAACTCTCCCTCTCTCTCCTCCCTGGAACAACACACCCATTCTACAGGTGTCCCAAGCACTGCACTGGGGCTCCTGGAGCACGCTGAGTTTTAAGGCACATATTTGCTTTAGTGTAGATCAGCGGTGCTGACTGTGGCACCTTACAAGGCAGCCGGAGAATACATTTAGCATTTACGTCTCATCCCCTGGCCTCCTCCACTTCGCAACTTGATGCAGCTTTTGTCTGTCAAGTAGAGCTGACATGATCATATTTAAGTGGAAAGCCAGCCATACCAGAGGATGGCACAGGAACCAGATTGAAGGCAGGATTGCTTAATATATCATATTAGAACGGCAAAGGTTTCGCTTTGCTTTAATATAAATAACCCCGATTGCATTGCAGAAATACATTAATCTCCTGATCAGGATGCAGGAGGAAGAAACTGAATGCACGATGTATCTGTGTGTGTGTGTGTGTGTGTGTGTGTGTGTGTGTGTGTGTGCGCGCTGCAACTTTGATATTTTGAGCATGTTCAGTTTGGAGACTTGCTGGGGGATTCCTATCTGTCTCTCTGCATTTCTGTCCATATTTCATAAAATCATAGAGTTGGAAGAGACCACAAGGACCATCCAGACCAACCCCCTGCCGAGCAGGAAACACCGTCAAAGCATTCCTGACAGATGGCTGTCAAGCCTCTGCTTAAAGACCTCCAAAGAAGGAGACTCCACCACACTCCTTGGTAGCAAATTCCACTGCCCAAACAGCTCTTGCTGTCAGGAAGTTCTTCCTAATGTTTAGGTGGAATCTTCTTTCTTGTAGTTTGAATCCATTGCTCCGTGTCCGCTTCTCTGGAGCAGCAGAAAACAACCTTTCACCCTCCTCTATATGACATCCTTTTATATATGTAAGTAAGTAAAACCTTTATTGGCATCAAACAAACTCACAGACAAAATAATAAGAGATTAAAACTGTCACTGTGGCAAACGCTGTGTTAAGAGCGAGAAGGGAATAATCCGCTATCCGCTCTCACGACAATGGAGCTTCTAATAATTCAGACGACTGCAGAGTACAGCGACGAGAAAATAGTAAATTAAGATATTGAGCCACCATCTTGGTGAGGGCCTGGTCCTTCCCCAGCAAAAGGAATTGTAAGATTTCCCGCTCTGGTCTCCTTCTGGGGATGCCGAGCCGGTCCAGGAATTGTTGACGAAGGTCGGTGTAAAGATTACAGTGAAAAACCATATGTAGAAGGCTTTCCACCTGAGGGTCATGACACAGACAGAACCTCTCATCCTTCGCCCTGCCCGAGAATCTTCCCCACAGGAGGTTCAATGGATTTGCGTTGAACCTGGCCAACGAAAATGCCCTTCCTTCTTGTGTGTTCAGCAGGAAGTCTAGATAATTAGGTTTTGTTTCATGAGCCCACGGGAGGTGGAGAAGAAGGGGGGAACATGTTGTGCCTGCTGCCGCTATAAGATCCTGTCTCTCAATGTCCCACAACCTAGTTAAGACTGTGGCTTTGGCAGATTGTAAGGGCATTGAGCGGAGGAGTTCTACTGAAAGCCCCAGTTGCTGTACCTTCCTGTTGAAGTGTTGTAGCCCTGGGGGGAGTAAGGTGTCCGAAAGCATTTCCTGGAGGAAGGGATCTTTGTCAAGGTCGAGGCAGATTTTTAGCCAGAATATAAGGAATCTTGCCCAGGCGACAGAATCCACCTTGTGTTGAGCTCCCTCTAAACATAAAACTGCATATGGGACGCATCTTGGAACAGAGAAAATCTTGTAGAGAAAGGTTGATTGCACCTGCTCCACTGTCTGGGTGAACCCCGGGATCCAGATTGGAATGCCGTAGAGCAGTTGTGATATGGTCTTGGCATTGAAGATCTTGAGCGCAGAAGGGATATGCGAGTTGCCCCTTGTTGTAAAAAATGTTTAGGTGGAATCTTCTTTCTTGTAGTTTGAATCCATTGCTCTGTGTCTGCTTCTCTGGAGCAGCAGAAAACAACCTTTCACCCTCCTCTATATGACATCCTTTTATATATTTGAACATGGCTATCATATCACCCCTTAACCTTCTCTTCTCCAGGCTAAACATACCCAGTTCCCTAAGCCGTTCCTCATAAGGCATCGTTTCCAGGCCTTTTGGTTGCCTTCAGGTAGTTATTTAACGTGTCCAGAAGAGGGCAACCAAAATGGTCAACTAAAAGGCCTGACCATTTTGGTTGCCCTCTTCTGGACACGTTCCAGCTTGTCAGTATCCTTCTTGAACTGTGGTGCCCAGAACTGGACACAGTACTCCAGGTGAGGTCTGACCAGAGCAGAATAGAGTGGTACTATTTATCAATAGCTATTTCAAAACTGCAAAATCAAAAACACAAGAAGAGCCCTGCTGGATCAGGCCAAAGGTGGCCCATCTAGCCCAGCATCCAGTTGCCACAGAGGCTGCCCAGGAGGCAATGGCCCTCTGTGCTCAGGGGTTCCTGCAACACACACCACCCCACAAACACCACCTGTCATATGAATTTGGGGAAGTGGGTTAGCCTTGCAAAAGATTCATTGACCATCACATTCTCAGGGAGTTTTCACATAGTTAACAAACTCCCGCAACAGCTAGAAATCTGGAGGAAGAAAATGCTTTTAAAACCATGGGCTTAAAAGTAATTGGTTTGTTAACAACAGTGACCCTTAAACACTCTCTCTCTCTTTATGTATATGTGTATATAATTTTTTGAGAGTTGTTGCTATAACACCTGGTGAACAATTCAATCCATTTTGCACTTCACAAAATCCCCGCACATTAGGATATTTGATTTCCATTCCATCGGTATAAAAATATTTCAAGTGCTCTGCTAATATTAAGAGCACTCCTGTAGCCACACACACGCTGCAATTTTGAGTTATTGCTTCCCGTCACATTTTTTTTTCATTTACAAGTACTTTGCTTTGCTGCTTTTCTTTTCCGTTATATTATCCAGGGCAATTTAACAATGCTGGAGATCATCAAACTTTATGCCTTGGAATTTAAATGTCGTTACGATTCTGGCAGGGCACTTTCAAAATTATTAACTTTTCACCAATACTTTACAACAGAGTAATGGATTTTCCATTGCTGGTCCCTCAGCGGACAGTGCCAGGCCTGTTAAATATATATTTCGTTACAGCAAACTGAATGGTTGACTGAAATGTGGGAGAAAAGCAAATCAAACCAAGGCACAGGAGAATGGAAAGTGAGCATCACTGTCCACCTGGAACGCAATCTCAACTCCCCCCCTCTCAAAGTCATGGTTTTATTATAGAGCAAGAATCTGGTCCTCATGCCCCTAGGGGAACATGGCTGTAAGGAACATTTACAAAACTTTGTGGGAGGGTTTCCTTCAGAGATTCACAGTGGTTTATCTCTTAACCATGTTTCTGGTCCTCCTTGTTTTGAAGAAAATGAGCATGCTGTCAGATGGAGAGGGAGGAAGCATTGAGCCACGTTTGAAGCAAGATGCGTGCACTTTTCAGTGTATCTGGAGGCTAGGTGGACCATTCCCCAAGAGAAGGCACTTAAAGCTAGGGAGAGAAAAACTCAACAGTCCCAATTCTAAGTTGTTGAGTCATTTAGTCGTGTCCGACTCTTCGTGACCCCATGGACCATAGCACGCCAGGCACTCCTGTCTTGCACTGCCTCCCACAGTTTGGTCAAACTCATGTTGGTAGCTTCGAGAACACTGCCCAACCATCTCGTCCTCTGTCGTCCCCTTCTCCTTGTGCCCTCAATCTTCCCCAACATCAGGGTCTTTTCCAGGGAGTCTTCTCTTCTCATGAGGTGGCCAAAGTATTGGAGCCTCAGCTTCAGCATCTGTCCTTCCAGTGAGCACTCAGGGCTGATTTCCTTCAGAATGGATAGGTTTGATCTTCTTGCAGTCCATGGGACTCTCAAGAGTCTCCTCCTGCACCATAATTCAAAAGCATCAATTCTTCGGCCTTCTTTATGGTCCAGGTAGCATATACCTAAGTCTAAGAACAGGTCATTTGTCAGGGCCAGACCAGGGTTGTGGGCAGCCTATGCTTGAAAGCAAGACTGGAGAGAGGGGAGAAGTTGTTGTACAACTGGGCTGCTTGCAAATAAAGACTCCCACTACTGCAATGGGGCTTTCTCCTCTTCCTTTTTGCCACACACCCTCCAAATTGGATGAGTGTGTGTGTTTGGAGAACCTTCAGAACAGTGTGCAGTGGAAAGAGATGGGAGATTGTTCTGCCAAGAACAGTGAAATGTCTGCACTGATTGCATGATTGGAAGAGCGTGACATCGATTCCCAACCTTCGGATAGTCATGCATCCTACTGTGTAAAGGACAGTCCTCTGCAC
The DNA here is from genome assembly GCF_963506605.1 of Zootoca vivipara. Taxonomy (NCBI): domain Eukaryota; kingdom Metazoa; phylum Chordata; class Lepidosauria; order Squamata; family Lacertidae; genus Zootoca; species Zootoca vivipara. The sequence goes on from NC_083292.1 coordinate 6,516,888, forward strand.
GACGGACTGCCAGGTCCAAGTCTGCTTCACAGACAAAGAACCTGGAGAAGGGAAGAGCACTGATGGACCTTGAACTTGCCCATCATGACTGAGCAGGCAGGCAGGTCACCTGGATTCCATTTCCATGTAAATTAGAAATTTGCATCTATACACATGGATTAGCATATGTTGGCTACGTGTGCTTTGGTGCCTTCTTTTGTCCTTGGGGGGATAGTTTGCACAAGGGGAAAGCACCAATGCTCAGTGACACAGAAGGCCCCAATTCCTGGCATCTCACGGTAGGGATATGCTTAAACCCTTGAGAGTCACTGTCAGTCAGTGTAGTAAACACTGACCTAAATGGACCAATGCCTTGACTCAGTACAATGCAGCTTCCTGTGTCCCTCGTTTGTAGAAACATTTACTCTTTTGGGGGAGGTGGTGATGTGCAGTTGTCCACCTTACAGTGAACCTGAGCGCCCCCCCCCCCCATAAATCCCTTGCTGAGCATAATCTGAAGATTCCTTCGTTTCAGGTGTATTTTTCTAGTAATGTGGGGAAATCTCTTCCGTAAGCGAAATCCGTGGCAGGGCTCCGGAGTGACAGCAAGGCAGCCCCTTCTCCCTCCTTCCTGACTTGGGCTGATTTTATTCAATTTCCCAGCAACTGCGCTCTGCTATTACCTTGTTCATCGTGCAGATCTATGCATTTTACCAGGAGAAGAACACCTGCCTTGTGTTTCTGACGGATGGGCCTTTGATATGGAAGCAAAAAGCCTCAAATCACAGGTAATCACCTGCTTCAATTTAATCCTGTTGCACGTGGAGAGGAGATATTCTTCCCACCCTCCCCTTCTTTCCTTTTCTTCTTCTCACTGAGTAAATCGGTAGAGGCTAATCTGGTCTCTGAGGTGGCTAGCAAAAGGATTGAAGGCGTCTTTCACATTAGCTGAAGATGCCAGAGAGTGGTAAAGAAAGGAATGGCGTCAGGCAGTGATGGCCAGTCCATTAGGGCACCAACCTTACTCATATCCAGTCCAGGACTGAGCAGAGGGAGAGGGGAAAGGCAGGACTAGAATTACTGTATTTTTCCGTCTATAAGACACCCCAAGGTATAAGACCCCACCCTATTCTGGGGGACTCAATTTTAAGAAAATGAGGGGAGATGGCACAAAGTTGTTGAGCCTCTCCCCCCGCGCAGCTGTGGACAGGACCATAAAGAAGGCTGATTGCCAAAGAATTGATGCTTTTGAATTATGGAGAAGGGGGCGACAGAGGACGAGATGGTTGGGCAGTGTTCTTGAAGCCACCAAAATGAGTCTGACCAAACTGCGGGAGGCAGTGCAAGACAGGAGTGCCTGGCGTGCTCTGGTCCATGGGGTCACGAAGAGTCGGACACGACTGAACGACTAAACAACAACACAGCAGTGGCAAGGCGGGGGCAGTGATCCCACTCCTGCATCCACTAAGACACCAAGAGGAGAAGGACCTTCTCTTTCTCATGACCCCTTGCAGCTGTCACCAAGGAAAAGAAGTCTATACTAGTTTCCTTCTCTTGGTGGTGGTGACACGAACCTTAAAGCCTCCTCCCCCCATGCAGACCATTGCTCCCTTTCAGCAACATCTGTAGATCTGGCACTGGATGGGAACTGGCATCCAACATCTGGAAGCCCTAGGCTAGGGAAGGCCATGCAAAGCACCGGCGTAAAGAATCAAGGAATTACTGTGCAGTCTGAGACTCACATTGACCAACATCTGATGTCTTTGCTGGTTTATAATTCTCACTACAGGGACACTGCCAACCACCCAAACATATACACTGTCCAAATGAAATTATCTTTCCACCGAGCTGAACAATTTCAGGTACCAGTATATCTTGCCTAGTAGTCTCAAGGATGATGTTGGCAAGGTTGGGGTGAGGGTGGGGAGACAGAGCAGTTTTCTCTGATTAATAATATCTCCATCTGCAAATGGATTTTGATTCCTTGCAGTTGGGTCCTTGGTTGGCTGTGAATTGATTTCATTGCTAGCTGGGGCGACCTTGCTTTGAAATGGTCACTGCCACTCCGTTGCGGGTGGGTTCTAAACTCGGCAGACACATCATGGCAAACAGGTACCCAGGGCATCATTCTTCCAGATTAAAAGTGGACGCCTATTTCCACCCTGCAATCAAAGGAGTTTTTGCCATTGTAGATACCAATACAGAATTCTTTTGCTGAAGGTGGCTCCTTACGTAGCCAACACGGAACCATCCGTGGTCAAAAGGGAAGGAGTGGCAGGCTTGCGGGAGTACTGAGCTTTGCAGAAGTGTGTGTGTGCGCGCGCACATGCATATACACACAGAGAGCAGAAAAACAACTTACAACTTCTCAAAACAAACAGGCAAATGTAGAAACATCTGAATGAAGATTAAGTGGTCATGGAATGCCGATTAATAATCATAATAATAATGCAGCTATCTATGTTACCTAATACCTAATAGAAAATTTGCCAGCCTACAAACTCACAGCCACTTGTTTTATATGACCATCAAGAGAAAGCTGCATTGCGGGCGGTCAATCCCAGCAAAGCTGCTGGCCCAGATGGGGTACTGGGAACAGTGGTAAAAAAATTGCGCTGATCAATTAGCAGGGGTCTTGACGAGGATTTTGAACATCTCTCTGCAAACCGCTTGTGTTACATCATGTTTGAGAGCGGCCACCATTATCCCAGTCCCAAAGAAAACAGCAATTAACTGCCTAAGTGACTATAGACCCATTGCATTAACATCTGTAGTGATGAAATGCTTCGAGAGATTGGTCCTCCAACATCTTAGAACATGTTTTCCACCAGACTTTGATAAACACCAGTTTGCCTATAGGAGAAAAAGGTCAACAGATGATGCCATTGCTACAGCTTTTCACCTTGCAGTGAGTCATCTGGAGAGACCAGGCAATTATGTCAGAATGCTGTTTATTGATTATAGCTCAGCTTTCAATACCATCCTTCTGGACATTCTCATCGGAAAGTTAAGGGACCTGGACCTTTCTTCTAACATCTGTGATTGGATTAAAGACTTTCTGAGAGATCGGACACAGAGAGCGAGGATTGGACCTGTTACATCTACCTCCCTGAAGCTCAGCACTGGCACTCCACAGGAATGCGTACCAAGTCCATACCTGTATTCGTTGTATACATATGATTGCATTTCATCTGACCCACCTACTGCAATTATTAAATTTGCTGGTGACACCACCATAATGGGTTTTATTACAGGCAGAGACGAATCTGCGTACGGGGGGAGGTTCAAAAGGTATCCACATGGTGTTCAGAGAACAATCTGCACCTAAACATTGGCAAGACAAAGGAGATGGTGTTGGACTTTCGGAGGAAGAGAGGGGAGCTAGCCCCATTGTATGGGGGGCGGGCTGTGTGGAGAGAGTCTCTTCCTTTAAATACCTGGGAGTCCATATTAGTGAAGACCTAACTTGGAAGGCCAATACAGCCCAGGTGGTTAGAAAGGCCCGACAGAGACTTCATTTCCTTAGGCCCTTGCGAAAGAACAAGGTTGGACAGCAACTGATGGTTTCCTTCTATCGGTCCACGATAGAAAGTGTTCTCTCATACTGCATTACGGTGTGGTATGCTGGTTTGGCAGCCATGGACAGAGAGTCCCTACGGAGGGTGGTGAGGACAGCACAGGATATCGTGGGCTGTCCCGAGTCCGTTAGATGTCATCGTGGGAGACCGTTGCCTCAGAAGAGCGAGGAACATTCTCAGGGATGACTCACACCCTGGCCAACACCTTTTTAATCTCCTGCCCTTGGGCAGGAGATATAGGAGCATGATAAGCCACACCAACAGGTTAAAGAACAGTTTCTACCCATGGGCCGTGAGGCTGCTGAATGGAAGACAGCAACATTGCAGCTGACGTTCGGGGTTGGTGGTCCTACGACAGCACAGAGTGTAACAAGGACTGATAGAAGGGATGGGGGGCTCGTTTAATCTAACTGTAAACAAGTGGTACAGTGACAATAAAGTATTTATTATTATTATTGTCACTTAATAAATTAATAATCTATGCAATGTATTTGTCACCTAATAATTCATTCTATTTGTCACCTAATGCAAAATTATTAATTTATTCAGTTTGTCACCTAATAAAGAAATAATGTATGTGATTTATTTGTCATCTATTAGAAAGAATTAATAATAATCTACTCAATTTTTTGGTCAACAAATAAACTACTGTTGTTGTCCTGTTGCGTTTCATAGAATCAGAGTTGGAAGGGACCCCAAGGGTCATCCAGTCCAACCCCCTGCAATGCAGGACTCTCAACTAAAGCATCCATGATAGATGGCCGTCCAACCTCTGCTTAAAAACCTCTAAGGAAGGAGAGTCCAGGAAGGAGAGGCTTTTAATGTTTAATAGATCATTTCATTTTTCTGTTGGAAGCCGCCCAGAGTGGCTGGGGAAACCCAGCCAGATGGGCGGGGTATAAATAATAAATAATAATAATAATAATCTCTCATGGGAGTCTGCTCCACTGCCAAACAGCTCTTACTGTCAGAAAGTTTTTCCGAATGTATAGTCAGAATCTCCTTTCTTGTAACTTGAATCCAGTGGGTTAGGTCCTAACCTCTGGGGCAGGAGCAAGATTACTGGTCCACCTAGCTAGTACTGCTCACTCACACTGACTGGCAGCCACTCTCCCAAATTCCAGGCAGGGGAGATTCCTATGTGGAGATGACAGGAATTGAACCTGGGACCCTTCTACATACAAAGCAGATGCTCTAGAACTCCCCAGTCCAGGAAGCCTGTTCCATCAGCTCTGTAAATAGGCCCGAGAATATTTTGTGCCGTTTGTCAGTGTCAATATTTTAAATGGTAAACTGCCTTGGGTGCCTTGGCAGAAAGGCAGTCTATAAATGGCAATAAATAAAATGAGTCCCCTTTTTTGTATAGACTTACTTCTAAGACTGCAGCTTAAATTATTACTTTACAAACCTCTGCCCTGGTTAGCATCTCACAAAACATCCTTTAATGTGAGAGATGTTTCTGCTACATTAAATCAATCTGAAAAAAGCCAAATCAACCATAAATCTAAAATGATGCATGGGAAGGTATTTCTTTAATTAGCCATAAACTTAATTGATTAGTCTTTTCTGGAAGAGGAATGGGAAATGGAACACACACACACATACACACAAACACACACATTGGTGGAAAGCAACCTTGTAAACCTTTGAATGAAAGGGACTGTCTCCTTTTGATGAGTGCCAAATTAATCTTCATAAATGGTCATAATTACTAGAGATTGGGCCTCTGCCAAGTCCCTCCATATTAAAAGAGAGTGAAATTATGCAATTGATTGTATCCACCGTCGTCTCTCTGGGGTATTCAGACAAGCTTTGACCCTGGCGACAAAAAACGGGAAGGTGGGGAACGAAGGAAATAAAATGTTCATGCTGAGGAGTGTGCTTCATTTATTAAAGCTTTGCGCTTTGTTTATACACCGCCTCCCAACTCCCAGAGGATCTTCAGAGTGGCAATATACTCTTTTCTTCGGGGAATGCTGGGGGGGGGGGGGCTGTTGCTACAGAAGTTACAGCTCCCTTTCATCCCGGGACTCCGGGACCCAGCAACCAGGGGGAGCTGGTGAGCCCATCAGAAGAGGGGAGGGGAAATTTAATGTGGATACCGGTGACATGCTACCAGTCAGACAGGGGCTATATGAGAGAGTGCAGGCAGGGGTCTGTGGGTTAGACAAGGGCCTCTGGTTAGAGACAGAGATTTATGATTAGAACCAGGAACCTGGGATTAGAGCTAGGGGCCTGGGATTAGTAATGGGGACTACAGCTAGGGATCTGGGATAGAACTAGGGAGCTAGGATTGGAGCTAGGGATTGGGGATTTGAGATAGGCGTTTTGGGATTAGAGAGGGACATAGGATTAGAGGTAAGAGATTTGGGATTAGAAATAGGAACCTGGGATTACAGACAGGGACCTGGGATTAGTGATGGGGATTACAACCTCTGCTGTGGGTATACAGGGAGAAATTTATCCAATTACACACCTATAATAGAATCACGTTCCCCGGCACCCATTTTACATGAGGGTTTCTGTCCCCAGGACTTGTGCTTCAGCTTGGCCTCCCTGTAAAATCTACGTTTTTGCCTCTGGCCTCACCCACCACTGACCTATGATCCTTGGAAACGTGACCCTCAGGTTGAAAAAAGTTCCCCATCGTTGTACAGGAATGATAAAGTGTTAACATATAGAACAGGCTTCCTCAGCCCTCCAGATGTTTTTGGCCTACAACTCCCATGATCCCTAGCTAGCAGGACCAGTGGTCAGGGATGATGGGAATTGTAGTCTCAAAACATCTGGAGGGCCGAGGTTGAGGAAGCCTGATACAGAACCTGGATTATTCCTGCTTTAGGCCTCGTTTTTCTTGGGCATCATGCCAGGCAGTTCTGAACAAGTCCAGCAAGATTTTCCTTTTGGTCTGGTCCAGCAGATCGTCTTCTTTAGTCTTTATGGATCTCAGCAAACTTGTAAAGCTACGATGCGCCTTCTTGGTGTTCAACAGCAGAAGGGGGAGCATCAAAGACCACAGAGAACAGAACACCTGCAGCATATTTTTTATTCACCCTAGAACACAGGTTCCCAACACATGGGCTTTTGTAAACATTTCCAAATGAAGGTACTTGAATTATAGAAAAACCAAAGGCGCCTTTTCCATTCCAATGTTTGAATACTCTTAAAAATTAATCACCTCCCCACCAAAAAATAAAAATAAAAATTGAAAAACCCATTTGTTATTAGGTGAAGTTGATTCCCACTTGCCAGAACTCCGCAATTTCTGTGCAAAATATTGCTTTTTATGTAGTTGAAAATTAGGCCCTGTGAGAAATAGAGAACATTTGAGCGAGGTGAAATAAAGGCTCTTCTTTTCGTTAGGTTAGGTTAAGAAGGCTAGGAAAATGATTGAGGAAACCCAACTGTTTCTATGGCACACCCCTCTGCTGAGAAGCTCAAGGAAGATTTACGGCAGGGGTGGAGAACCTGCAGCCTTTCAGATTGTTTGGGGCTACATTTCCTATCGTCCCTGGCCACTGCTCAAGGTGGCTGAGGCTGATGGGAGCTGGGGGGGGTCCAACTTTAGGGGGAGGTCAAATGTTCCCTCTCCCTGATTTATATACAACAGCCTTGTCCTCCACAAGATGGTGTTTTAATGGAGAACCAGTTTGGCTAGCAGTCAATGTAGATTCTTGGGCCTTGTTTTGGCTCACGGGCACAGATTGCCAAAGTCCCACCACAAACAACTTCCATCCATCTTGGGCCTCCACGACAAATTGGCTCTGCCCTGCCAATTTTCATTCAACCTAGCTCAAATTAAAGTTTCAAATACCGTATATTCCGGTGTATAAGGCGACTGGGCGTACAAGACGACCCCCTACTTTTCCAGTCAAAATATAGAGTTTGGGATATACTCACCTTAATGAGTATATCCCAAACTTCCAACGTACACCAAATAATTTTTTTCTGTATCTCTTCCTCTCCCCGCTTTTTAAACACCAGTAAATGAAGCCAAAAGAGAGACATCAGTGCTTAAATGCACAGGTGTTTAAATGCACTTACTTGCAGGCATGCTAAGAACTACGGTAGCATTTTGAACTACCGTAGATTTCATTCGGAGGGAGGGGAGGAGAGGTGGGGAGAGGGAGAAGGGGAGGGAGCCTGCTCCACTGACACTCTGTTGTTCCAGGCACCGAGGCGAGGGGGGGGGGAGAGAAAGAAAGAGGCTGCCGTTTTCTTTCCGTGCACACCTTCTTTCTGTGCTTTTCTTTCCCCTCTTCCTGCAGGAAAAGAAAGCAGAGGTTGCTTACACGCGCGTAATTGGGTGCCGCTTTCTTTCCCTGCAGGGAGGAGGGAGGAAAGCTTCACGCGTCCCCTCTCCCTGCACGGAAAAAAAGCGGCTGCTGCTTACATGCGAGTAAGCGGCTGCTGCTTTCTTTCCCTGCAGGGAGGAAAGCCCCGCGCGTCCCCTCTTCCTGCACGGAAAGAAAGCGGCAGCCGCTTACACGGTCGCTGCATACGGCAGGGATACGCCTGCGGGCCGTTTTTGAGCTCCCCCCACTGTATGCGGTGACTGCAGAATCTTATACCCAGCGTATAAGACGACCCCCCAACTTTTGAAAAGATTTTCCTGGGTTCAAAAGTCGTCTTATACACCAGAATATACGGTACTTTTAGTTTCTACTCCCATCCATGCCATCAGCTTTTAAATGGGAAAGTGACCTAAAATGAGGGAACAACAACCGATTTGCTTAGTCACAGCACATAATATATCCCAAACCCTTGAGTAGATTTCAACTCCTACCTAAAAAAGAAAAGGATAAATTCTCAAGGCGTGAGGCAACAGAAAAGAAAGGAAGGAAAAGGAAAGACTCTGATACCAGCTCAGCTTCCTGCCACGAAATGATTTAACGTCTAGAAATGAGACAGCAACAGAAGGACCACCATGTTGCACAGCGAGGCCTGTTCATTGCAGTAGTTTCGTAACTTTTGCCGTGGAAAATACCACGTAGGTTGAAGTCGCTTCCCTTTTTGGACAACACAGGAATAAAAATTTCCACACCACTTCATTCCCCTATAACCAACACCAACAATAGAGACTTCTCACCCCCATTCACACCAACACTTCAGTTTTAAGAAAGGAGAACATTATTTCTGGGGAAATGGATAAGCAAGGGGAAATGGCAAGCAACCTTCTTTTGCTCATTTCCTTCAAAGTCCGTTCTTCAAAGAAATTAAACGTTTCCTTAGTAGGCCGTCATTCATCGCTTCTGTATCCAAGGGCTAATCACCCCCAGCTTTAACAGACTGAAGGAAACAGCTTGGAATAAGTTCTGCGCCTCTTCCGCGCCCAAGGGTAACACTGGGCAGCGGGCAAGACAAAGCCATCTTGCTAACATAAGGCACTTACCTACTTTTACAGGGGAAGGAAAAAAGAGGGCCGAGGCAAGAACGCAATGTTAACATGCAAGTTTAAAGATAAATGTGTCCTGGTGACAAATGCGCACTGTATTAGCATTTAAGAGCTCAGAGATGGATGGTTCAACTGACATCAAACGTCGCTCATAAAAGCTGCTCTTTCCTTGCAGATGTCAGGTCCGCACACTGGTGGCAGGTCCGTTAGTCCGGGACCTTTGGCGGTCGTATTTGACAGACACAATAAGGAAAAGGAGAAGGGTTGCTCCTTGAATAGCAACCAGCAGAAAAAAGTAATAGTTTAAATGGCACCCATTAATGTTACCTGTCAGGGGGGAAAGAGAGAGAGAGAGAGAAGGTAAATTCATTCCGTTACATGAAGTAATTCCATTCCATGAAACCAGGATTCAAACCAGTGTTGCCTGGAACACAGAAACATTTTGCCAAAAGAGAAATACTAATGCTAGCTTTACAGTGAGGTTGGCTGGTTTTCCTGCAGGTAACTCACATCTTATGTCAGGGGTCGGCAAGGCTTACCAGGCATGGGCTGGATCACTCCCGTGGAGATCGTCAGCGGACCGGACCGGCGCAGCGTGACGCCAGAAATTGCTTCTGCACATGCCCAGGTGCTGAAAATCACGCCTGCACAGAAGCGATTTCCGGCGCCGCGGACATGCGCAGGCGCAATTTCCAGAGAAAATATGGAACAGCCCAAACAATATGAATCAGAACCACGTGGCGATTTCTGGACCATTCATGGACCGGATCCAGAACCCATTCGGCCTGGAACCGGCCCGCGGGCCTTAGGTTGCCGACCTCTGTTTTATGTGCATTTAACATCCACGATTCCAAGCATACGTGCTCCGCTGCCGCTCTATCCCAGCCTTTTTCTTCTGCCTGCATCTCTCTCTGCCTTCTCTGCTTGCTTCCCTCCTTCTCCTTTCCGTCGGTCCAAAAACTGCACCTGACCAGGCAAGTCCTGCCTGGCAAGCCTGCAAGGCTAACAGCTTTGGGAGTGGTGGTTATGCAAGATTCTGAACCCACAATGATCTCACAAGGCTCTATGCTCCAGGTCCACTTGGGGCCTCCAGGCTCCCCACACCTCTGACCCTCACTGGCCACCTTATAGAAAGTGGGATGGCTAGCCATGGAGCGGCTCCCCCCCCCTGCAAGGACTAGGCAGGCTCCCCATTTCCACCTATGCAGGGTAGAGGGATGCATAGGTGAGAGCTGCAAAGGGCAGCCATGGAGACATGAGGAGGCCTCCCTGCAGGGGTCCCCCCGCCGCTTGCCAGCCAAGGAAAAGGCAATTTCAGCCAAACACGATTTTTATACATGCACACAATCCTTGGAACCGAACCCCTGTGGATGATGAGGGTTGCCTGTATTCTTGGGAGCCACTTGATTCTCTAGAGCAGTGTTTCCCAACCTTGGGTCTCCAGCTGTTTTCGGACTACAACTCCCATCATCCCAAGTTATAGCAAGACCAGTGGTCAGGAATGATGGGAATTGTAGTCTGAAAACAGCTGGAGACCCAAGGTTGGGAAACACTGCTCTAGAGAGCAGCCCATGGGCTAAAATATTTTATTTCTACAGAAAGTGTCCCTCAACAGGAAACTGTGTTTTTTAATCATTCTGGAGCCTACTAGCAGTTTCCTTTTCTTGTAACTGTGTGAAAACTTCCCTGAGATCTTGCTCTTCAATTAAGACACTTCGGTCCACCCGCACAGGGCTTGCACTCAGCTTTCCTTCAAAACTAGGGTTTAGTTTCCTAAATTGTTGTTGTTGTTTAGTCATTTAGTCGTGTCCGACTCTTCGTGACCCTATGGACCAGAGCACGCCAGGCAGTTTCCTAAATTAGGAAAGCTCATTGGTTGAAAATTACGCTTTTGTTAAGGAAACTTCATTTGCTAATGTTGTAGGTATGTCCACACATGGCTCAACATGGACAGAGTCCAATAGACCTCAAGAGGACTCCCAACTGGTTCATTATAGTCATTACTTAGAACTGGCCAGGGACTAGGGTGGGTGGGAGTCAGAAAAAATTCTGTACTCATCAATCCTTGTTTGTGCATACATGCCAAGTTGAAATTACTTTAATTACGTAAAACGTAAGATTCAATTAAATGAATTAAATGAATTTATAATTACAAGCTCTAGTAAGAGCCCAAAGGGGCTTTGCACTTGACATGAAAAAAAACAATGCAGTTCACCCGAAGAGGGCAAGTCTTTGAAAAGTAGCAATTTCCCTTTTACAGGTCAGGATGTTAACGCCATGAAAATCTCCATTTTTTAAACTCCAGAAATAATTTAATTGTTTCATGGGGGGGGGGTTGGCACTTGAGTGTGGGTAAATTAAGGGGGGAGGGGGAGCTAAAGAAACACAATGATTAAAGAAACACAGTTAACATTCCGCTGCTGGGGCGCGTGGAGGAAATTGGATCAATCAGCCGGGGGAAATGATTCTGCCTGGGTCAGCCCTCCTGGCTCTGAGCCCCCTATGAGGCTTTCCCCCTTTTCTGTCCCTCAGAGCAGCTCCACCAATGTCACAACACAGCGGTCCTCAAAGTGGATGGTGGTGGGATTACCTGGGGTGGGGTGGGGGTGGGATTACCTGGGGGGGTGCTAAGAGGCAAGGGGGCAGCAGAAGGGGACTGGAGATGCCAGTGACTATCAGATTTTGAAAAGCTGGCATGAATGGATCACGTTCACCCATTTTGTTGAATTCATTAAGCTAGACAGTTTGGGTTGGATTTTGAATAAATGGGCAATTAATTGTTGCTGCTTTGAATTGAATGTGTCGTCATGTTCCTTGTGCAAACCGCTAATCTAAACAATGCTTTTTATAGAGGTTCTGGGACTGAGTTTATGGGGTGAATGCCCCCCCCCCAAAAGTCTGGGAACCGCTGTTGTACCAGAACAGCAACCCTGCTGACTCAGACCACAGGCCCGTCCAGGCCAACTCCTTGCTTTTCCAGTGTCCAACCAGGTGTCTCCCAGGAAGTCCCTGCCACAGCCCTGGAGGGAGGCTCGTCGCCTTCAGACCCATCCAGCAGGGTGAGTCCAGAAGGAAACTATAGCCAGTGGTTCTGAAGGCCACTGAGAGATTGAGCAGAAGCAGCAGCATGGCACTCCTCCTGTCCTTCCCTCTTGGACTACTTAGACTACTTCAATGCGCTCTACGTGGGGCTACCTTTGAAGGTGACCCAGAAACTGCAACTAATCCAGAATGCGGCAGCTAGACTGGTGACTGGGACGGGCCACCGAGACAATACAACACCGGTCCTGAAAGACCTACATTGGCTCCCAGTACGTTTCTGAGCACAATTCAAAGTGTTGGTGCTGACCTTTAAAGCCCTAAACGGCCTCGGCCCAGTATACCTGAAGGAGCGTCTCCACCTCCATTATTCAGCCTGGACACTTAGGTCCAGCTCTGAGGGCCTTCTGGCGGTACCCTTGCTGCAAGAAGTGAGGTTGCAGGGAACCAGGCAGAGGGCCTTCTCGGTAGTGGCGCCTGCCTTGTGGAATGCCCTCCCATCAGATGTCAAGGAAATAAACAACTACCTGAGTTTCAGAAGACATCTGAAGACAGCCCTGTATCAGGAAGTTTTTAATGTTTGATGTTTTATCGTGTTTTTAATATTCTGTTGGGAGCTGCCCAGAGTGGCTGGGGAAACCCGGCCAGATGGGCGGGGTACGCATGTATGTATGAATATATAAACAAATAATAATAAAGTTCATCCATCAGAATGACCAAGGCTGATTTGGCCCCCAACCAGGCCTGAACCCAGGCTAGCATGGATCCAGATAGTCCGTCTCATGTGGCAATATCTGAAGCTATTTCCCCACAACCCTCTCAGTCACCTTTCCCCAGGAAGGAAGGGGGGGACCTGCAGCCAGAAGATAGTAGTTACAATCCCTTGGTTGGTCTATAACCAGCTAGTTTGCTCAGAGGGCACCAAAATGAAGGAGCAACCCAGTGTCAACTGCTTTGCTCAGCGAACAATTTCTCCAGAACAGCCTCTAACAGCACCCTAAAGATAGTAACAAACGAACCAGCATTGTTATACGGGGGTGGGGGGTGGAATTATTACAGGATCGTTTTGGAATTTCTGTGTAATCGTTGCTCAGCTTCTTAAATGCCTCCTCTGGCGAAGGTTGCCAGTGAAAATTGCAGCTTAGAAAAAACAGCCGTGCCTAAGATAGGAAAGTTTTGGAAATGAACAGCATGCGGCAGCTTTAGGAATAAGTACAGTGGTGCCTCGCTAGACGAATTTAATTCGTTCCACGGGTCTTTTCTTATAACGAAAAATTCGTCTAGCGAATCCTATAGGAATGCATTAATTGAATTTCAATGCATTCCTATGGGAAACCGCGATTCGCTAGACAAATTTTTCATAAAACGAATTCGTCTAGCGAGGCAACCTCCGTTCGAAAAATCCTTTCGTTAAGTGGAAATTTCGTTAAGCAGGGCATTCGTTAAGCGAGGCACCACTGTACTCTGCTTTCTTTTGCTCTAACATGCTGGAAAAGAAAAAAAATAAAATAAACAAACTCATAAATAACTTACCCAAATCTGTGTGATTACTCATCCAGCCAATCGCTGTAATAGACACCAAAGCCAGAAGCCCTGATCCAACAAAAGATCCAATTCCAGAAAAGAAGAAGAAGAGACCCATAATAGCACTCTGCATAGATTTGGGAGCAGCAGAATATGCAAATTCCAGACCTGGAACAAAAGAACAAAGGGGGAGAGGCATTAAGGCAAATTCCATCCATTATTTCGGGCAACATTTTTCACGAGTATAAAGGCCATGAAGACACGGGCTCAAAAAACCTGTGGACCCAGAGTTATTATTCATCACACATTATTTGTAATGTTTAAAGCACATTCAGTGAGCGGCAAATATAATTGCAGGTTTATTTGTATCAGCCCCAGCAAGCATGACCAACAACCAGGGGTGATTGGAGTTGTAGTTCAGTAAACATCTGGAAGGTCAAAGGTTCCCCACACCGGATTTACACCATAAAAGGCTGAAATGCGCAATAAAACCACAACATTACCAATACAGTCATACCTCAGCTTATGTATCCCTCTGGATACGTAAACTTCGGGATACAAATGCGGTAACCCAGAAGTATTTTTCTGGGTTTTGCTGTGTGCGCATGCACAGAAGCACTAAACCACACTGGGCGCATGTGTAGAAGCGGTCCTCGGGTTGCGAATTCCTCGGGATGCAGCCAGACCTCCGGAACGGATCCCGTTCGCAACCAGAGGTACCACCGTACCATGAAGGCAGCAGCTGAAAACATATAGCAGGCTATGAGAAAAATCCAACCCTGCTTTGAATTGGGCTGGAGGGGCCTGGATTAGGTGGCTGTGTAGCTCCATCAGTACAGCTGACTTCCAAGGGCCACCTCTCAGCAGAGTGATGGGGTGAGCTCCCCCTTCCATAGGAGGGCAGGAGTGCCGCCGGTGGCGTCCCTGCCAGCTGCAGCAAGCGGAAACCCCATTGTGAAAAGGATCCATTGGATGCTGAGCTGGTCCTACTGTCATCATTTGATGTGACAACATCAGGGCCAACCGAGGTCTGGTTTTTATGCCAGCACTAGGCTCACCCAGCGATGTGCCTCTGCCCGCAGCCTTCTGCCACGTTCCTGCCACTGAGCTGGTGGCAATAAGCTTGGATTGCTCCCTGAAGCAATTCTGGTACAGGGAGAGGAGTTCCGGGTATTTGGGTTCCAAGCTCTTCACACCTTTAAAGGTTAAGTACCAAGCACCTTGTTTTCCCAGTAGTGATGTATGGAAGTGAGAGCTGGATCATAAAGAAGGCTGATCGCCGAAGAATGGATGCTTTTGAATTCTGGTGCTGGAGGAGACTCTTGAAGATGTGGGCGGGGGCTACATTGCCTGCGCCGCCCAGCTCTTCTGAGGAGGCGGCCCCAGGCTCTCGCTCCCGGCGCGAAGCTCCAGAGGCGCGCGGGGAGCGCGAGCTTGTGGCTGCCTCCTCTGCCTCCCAGGTCTTCTGAGGAGGCGGCCCCAGGCTCTCGCTCCTGGCACAAAGCTCCAGAGGCGCGCGGGGAACGCGAGCCTGTGCCTGCCTCCTCCGCGCCTCCCCGGTCTTCCGAGAAGGCGGGCCCAGGCTCCCGCTCCCGGCGCGAAGCTCCAGAGGCGCGCGGGGAACGAGAGCTTGTGGCTGCCTCCTCCGCGCCTTCCAGCTCTTCCAAGGAGGCGGCCCCAGGCTCCCGCTCCCGCCGCGAAACTCCAGAGGCGCGCGGGGAACGCGAGCCTGTGGCTGCCTCCTCCGCTTACGCTCCCCGCTCCTGCTTAGCGCTCCTCCGCTTACGCTCCCCGCGCGCCTCTGGAGCTTCGCGCCGGGAGCGGGAGCCTGGGGCTACCACGCCTGCGCCCCTCAGCCTTTTCTTCTAGGGGGGGCAATTGCCCCCTCCTGCCCCCCTGCCTACACCCATGACTAGATGAGCCCAGGGGGGTTCATTTCTAGCTTTATAGTTATTTGGTTCTATATGCTTCTTTAAGAGAACCTCAAGGTCCACCAACAGCAACACAGGAAACTGCCTTATACTGAGTCAGACCATTGCTTTCATTTGGCTCAGTACGGCCTACAGCAGCAGCTCTCCACAGATTTTCAGGCAGGGTGAGATGGCGGGTGTTTCTGAATGCAAAGGAGATATTCCACCCCGATCTACCGCCTTCCAGCAAGTCAAGGAAATCCCCTGTGTTGCAAAAACAGAAAACTCTAAACAACCACAAGCAACTCGCGGCTAATAATGATCTAACAAGATATCATTAACATTATATTGTTTCACACTTCATGAGCAGAAAAGATGTAATCCTTGCATAAAGTCACAAATAATAAGAGACAAATAAATGTTCCATGCACAGAATTAGAAAGCGTGATCAGTCAGTATCAAAACACGCTGAGATGAAGGCAAATTGTCTTTCGACAGTCAAGATCCTGCAGAAGTGCGGTGATGAGTGCTCCAAGTGTAGAACAGTTTTTTTCCGGATAACGAACTGTTTCAATAATGATTCTTTGTCAGCAAATAAGTTGTACCCTACAGGTACTTCAAATAGCGGTAGATCAGCAATCACTTAACAGTGTAGTAAGCTGAGGGGATGGTTCAGAGAGAGAGACCAGCTTTAAAAGGGATTTAGACGAAGTCATGGAGGGTGAGGCTATCAGTGGCCACTAGCCTCAATGGCTGTGTTCTGCTTCCGCCGTAGGGGGCAGTATGCCTCTGAATGCCAGTTGCTGGGAACCACAATTGGAGAGGAAGTTGTTGCACCCAGATCTAAATAAAGGAAGACACTACAACATCTACATCGTCTCACATATAAAGATGATCGAGCACTGAAGATGGGAAGGTATACCATGAGAACACTGTGGACTCATTGTACAGCGTCAAATGCCAGTTTTAGAGCCTTGTGATAGAAAGCTCGAGATCTGGTTTATTCCCATTTATTATGGCTCATTGGGTGCAGAGGGCAGTCAGGAAATAGCAAGAGGTCTGTTGTGAATCTCACAATGGCAAACCGTCTGCCTAAGCAACAGCGCCATCTCCACTTGCAATTCTCAGCAATCTGTATCCAGCGGGATACTGGCTCCAGCCCTGCATCGCCATTACGGTTAGTAGCCACCACCCAGTAAGGGCATTAAGAAGAGCAAATGAAAGCTGGTTGGTTTTTCTCACAGTCTGGTGGTGCTCAGCTTGTGGAAACATGCAGGTGGGCTTTTCCACTGAAGGTGGGCTTTTCCACCCCTGCAGAATGCCTCCAGGCTGAAAGACGAAAGGCCCATCAGTATTGGCATTCCGTCGGCTCTTGAAGACACACCAGTTTAGGCAAGGCTTCCTCTGAACTTGACCTTCCCAATTACTTACTTTATTTCATTTATTTATTTCCCGTATAATTTTTTATTAGTTTTTCCTTTTATAACACAACAAATCCAACCTTACAATAACAAACAAACATACTCTTTGCTCTGCCGAGCTTGTGACTTTCCTCTGTCCCTTCAGCTGGTTCTTTTTCTTTTCAGATCTTTGTATCACACTTTAAATTACCAATTTCTGACCTTAATATCCTTGTAGTCAACTCTAAGGTCTGAAAGTTTATCATTGCTGGATTTATTTCAGTCCTGCTAATGTCTTCACATTTTTACAATAATTGTTCATATGCCAAATACATTTACACCACTCTCTTTGAAATTTGCAACCAAAGACCCAATTACTTATTTTAACCACACCTTTAACTGTTTAATTGCTAAGCCTTTTAACAAGCTTGTTTCGTTGCAAATTTTAATCACAGATATTTTAAATATTTTCTTGGAATTGTACCATTGCGTATTTTAATTATGTATGGATTTTATACTGTAGTGGCTCCCCCCCCCTTTTAAACAGGGAGGCACACATTTTCTCTTCCCTCACAACAACCCTTTAAGGTAGGCTAGGCTGAGAGACAGTGACTAGTCCACAGTCAACATGACCCTTTTGGTATGGATTGTGGGAGAACCTGAACAAATCCCAAGGCCCTTGAAGGACAATTGTCGCTTTTTGAACTGGGATACAAAACAGAACCAAATGTTTGTCCAGAAGCAACTTTAAAAAGACACCTGGTGTAACTCTGCAGCATAATATACCCACCACATTGAACAGGGCCTCCTTTTTGTAAGCAGAAAATACATTGTACTTAAATATTTAAAAAAAGCAAAGCGACGGGGGGCTGAAATTCCTCAGGATAGAGCAGTTTCCACATTTTCTTTCTGCGGCGAAGAGAATCTAAAATCCTGCCACCTAGTGGCTTCACTGTGGTACTACTGAGAGACAAAGTTAACTTTTACAAGTTTCTGCCAGAAGTGTGCATGCACACGAAAGCTCATACCAAAATAAAAACTTAGTTGGTCTTTAAGGTGCTACTGAAGGAATTTTTTTATTTTACTTCGATCCAGACCAACACGGCTACCTACCTGTAACAAGTTTCTGCCAGTATTCCCTCCCGGAAGCAAATGGCTTTTCTTCAAATCATAGAATCATAGAATCATAGAGTTGGAAGAGACCACAAGGGCCATCCAGTCCAACCCCCTGCCAAGCAGGAAACACCATCAAAGCATTCCTGACAGATGGCTGTCAAGCCTCTGCTTAAAGACCTCCAAAGAAGAAGACTCCACCACACTCCTTGGCAGCAAATTCCACTGCCGAACAGCTCTTACTGTCAGGAAGTTCTTCCTAATGTTTAGGTGGAATTTTCTTTCTTGTAGTTTGAATCCGTTGCTCCGTGTCCGCTTCTCTGGAGCAGCAGAAAACAACCTTTCTCCCTCCTCTATATGACATCCTTTTATATATTTGAACATGGTTATCATATCACCCCTTAACCTTCTCTTCTCCAGGCTAAACATACCCAGCTCCCTAAGCCGTTCCTCATAAGGCATCGTTTCCAGGCCTTTGACCATTTTGGTTGCCCTCTTCTGGACACGTTCCAGCTTATCAGTATCCTTCTTGAACTGTGGTGCCCAGAACTGGACACAGTACTCCAGGTGAGGTCTGACCAGAGCAGAATACAGTGGTACTATTACTTCCCTTGATCTAGATGCTATACTCCTATTGATGCAGCCCAGAATTGCATTGGCTTTTTTAGCTGCTGCATCACACTGCTGACTCATGTCAAGTTTGTGGTCTACCAAGACTCCTAGGTCCTTTTCACATGTACTGCTCTCAAGCCAGGTGTCTCCCATCCTGTATTTGTGCCTTTCATTTTTTTTGCCCAAGTGTAGTACTTTACATTTCTCCTTGTTAAAATTCATCTTGTTTGCTTTGGCCCAGTTGTCTAATCTGTTAAGGTCATTCTGAAGTGTGATCCTGTCCTCTGGGGTGTTAGCCACCCCTCCCAATTTGGTGTCATCTGCAAACTTGCTCAGGATGCCCTCAAGCCCATCATCCAAGTCATTGATAAAGATGTTGAACAAGACTGGGCCCAAGACAGAACCCTGTGGCACCCCACTAGTCACTACTCTCCAGGATGAGGAGGAGCCATTGATGAGCACCCTTTGGGTTCGGTCAGTAAGCCAGTTACAAATCCACTGAATGGTAGCATTGTCTAGCCCACATTTTACCAGCTTCTTTACAAGAATATCATGGGGCACCTTGTCAAAGGCCTTGCTGAAATCAAGATAGGCTACATCCACAGCGTTCCCTTCATCTACCAGGCTTGTAATTCTGTCAAAAAATGAGATCAGATTAGTCTGACATGACTTATTTTTCAGGAACCCATGCTGACTTTTAGTGATCACAGAGTTTCTTTCTAGGTGCTCACAGACTGTTTGCTTAATGATCTGCTCTAGAATCTTTCCTGGTATTGATGTCAGGCTGACTGGGCGGTAATTGTTTGGGTCCTCTCTTTTCCCCTTTTTGAAAATAGGGACAACATTTGCCCTCCTCCAGTCTGCTGGAACTTCGCCTGTTCTCCAGGAATTTTCAAAGATTATTGCCAGTGGTTCTGAAATCACCTCTGCCAGTTCTTTTAATACTCTTGGATGTAGTTCATCTGGCCCTGGAGACTTGAATACATCTAAACAAGCCAAGTATTCTTGTACTACCTCCTTACTTATTCTGGGCTGTGTTTCCCCTGCTGAATCATCTGCTCCATATTCTTCAGGTCGGGCCTTTTTTTCTTTCTTGGAGAAGACTGAGGCAAAGAAGGCATTGAGGAGTTCTGCCCTTTCTCTGTCCCCTGTTTGCATTTCACCATCTTCTCCTCTGAGTGACCCCACTGTTTCCTTGTTTTTCCTTTTGCTACGGACTTACCCATAAAAGCCCTTTTTGTTGCTTTTAACCTCTCTAGCGAGCCTGAGTTCATTCTGTGCTTTAGCTTTTCTGACTTTGTCTCTACACGTGCTGGCTATATGTTTGAATTCCTCTCTGGAGATTTTCCCCCTTTTCCATTTTTTGTACATATCCCTTTTAAATCTTAACTCAGTCAAAAGTTCTTTAGATAGCCAGCCTGGCTTCTTTAGGCACCTTCCATGTTTCCGTCTCATTGGTATTGCCTGAAGTTGTGCTTTTAATATCTCCCTTTTAACAAACTCCCAACCATCATGAACTCCCTTCCCTTTTAGTATTACTGTCCATGGGATTTCACCCAGCGTTTCCCTAAGTTTTCTGAAGTTGGCTTTCTTAAAGTCTAGAATTTGGACCTTAGTATGCTTGGTTGCTCCTTTCCGCTGGATAATAAACTCCAGAAGAGCATGGTCACTCCCACCTAATGATCCTGCCACTTCTACCCCACTAACCAAGTCATCACTATTGGTTAGGACCAGATCTAAAATGGCTGATCCTCTTGTTGCTTCTCCCACTTTCTGGACAATGAAGTTTTCTGCAAGGCCAGTGAGGAATCTGTTCGATAAGGCATCCAAGGAATTTTTAGGGAAACGGAAATGCAATTCCATTGGCCGCATTTGGGGAAATGGGTGGGTGGGGAGGGCCACACATTCTCCTGGCCTTGAAATGTATTATTAATACCGCAATGGCCACTGTTTGTGTGTACAGAAGTTAGCCTAATTCTACAAAACTTTACATTAATAGCTCCAGCTGCCTTTGCCTCTGGCCCTGCCTAATGGCTGCAATGTGGCCCCAAGAAGGTCACCCAGTAAGGAAAACGACCCTCTGACTGAAAAAGGCTCCCAAGCCCCAATTTACACCAACGCAGCCTGAAGCGGTGTTAAATGCCTAGTGCAGATGGGGCCATTGACATTGCCAGATCTGCCCCCTTCAGAGCCCTGCTCAAAACACCACCCTGAGGGGTGGTCCTCTTCTCTCTCTCCCCCCCTTCCCCTGGGTGAAGAAGTGCATTGACACACCAAACTTGGCTCACGAGGGCTGGGGAAGACAATAATCTGACTTGTTGGAGTCCCCAAGACGGTTGGATGGCGCATCCATTTAGGCGAACTAGGCAGTTGCCTAGGGCGCCAAAATGGAGGGGGCGCTGGCCAGCCTGCTGGGGGGGGGAGGAAGCCTGCTCTTGCCAGAGGCGGCGGCGGCGAGGGAGGGCTCTGTCTGGGCGGCTTTCCCACAGTGAGCCGGGGAGAAGGGAGACACGGCCACCTGCCCCTGTGAGAGGTGGCGACAGGATCAGCGCTCCTTTCGGGGCATTCATCCCGCTGCTGCCTCTCGCAAGAGCAGGTCCCCCCCTTTTTCTCTCTCCCTTCTTTCTCTCTCTTACCCACCCCTTCCTTCCTTCCTTCCTTCCTTCTCTCTCTCTTCCCTCCCTCCCTCCCTCTCGCTATTTCCCTCACCCCCTCCTCCTTCCCTCCCTCCCTTACACACTCTCTCTCTCACACACACACACCCTGGGGGGCGCCAGAAGGTGATCTGCCTAGGGCGCAAAAAAAAAACCCTAGCACCGGCCCTGCCTGTACGGCTCCTTCCGGCAACTCCTGCAGCCAAGCTGGTGCCAAATGTTCTGCTGTGTTTTCCTTTGGACAACGTCAATGAGGACCTCCAGATATACCACCCAGGCTTGCCCGCCTGGGAGGTCACTTCCGGGTTGCTAACGCTGCGGTTTGCCTTCACCCCCGGTGGCGTACTCCATTGTCTCTCGAGACAGATGAATACCAACAACAAAGTTTAAATCCTATCAATGTTTAGCTGTTTGTTGTCTAAGTTTTTAGCCATTCTTGCCTTTATCTGCTTTTATCCTGTCAGTAGAAAAGTTGGGGTATAAAGTTATCTGTAACGGGGTGGCCTTACAGGGAACAGCCACCCCTCATCAAATCCAGTTCTTTGAATGGCTCTGACAACAGCGGAGGGGCAGGAGACAGGAAGGAGGTGAGCGGAGCAGGGCAGGGGCTCAGGCAGCTTACAAGAGCCCTACCTGCAGCCTGTGATACCAGCAAGGAAGGAGGGCCCGGCAGAGAGTTCTAGCAGGGAAACAGCAGAGGGGCGTCCTTTCAAATTCACCCCAGAACTGAGGCGATCAGCGGCTCGCAAATGCAGGGGGCAGAGATTTGGGGTCCCCAAACTACTCTGCTGGGGGAGGAGCCAAAAAGTACCATTGGGAGAATCAGATGATACTAAGTAGACATGTTTTCATGAAGCTCTTGCACTGTAAATAAAAGTATTAAAGACAAGATGGTTTGGAGTGTCGTTGCTCGAGGGTAGCCAGCAACCTCCCTGACATTATCATAATAATAAATTAAGTTTTGGTTTCTGTTTTTTTAATGAATACAGCGGAACCTAGGTTTATGAACACCTCGGTTTACAAATTTTCGGTTTACGAACGCCGCGGACCCACCTGGAACGGATTAATTCACTTTCCATTACTTTCAATGGGAAAGTTTGCTTCACAGTTTATGAACGCTTCAGTTTATGAACAGACTTCCGGAACCAGTTACACCCATGCTTCGGGTTAAGTACGCTTCAGGTTGAGTACTCTGCGGACCCGTCTGGAACGGATGAATCCACTTTCCATTACTTTCAATGGGAAAGTTCGCTTCAGTTTATGAACGCTTCAGTTTAAGTACTCCGCGGACCCGTCTGGAATGGATTAATCCACTTTCCATTACTTTCAATGGGAAAGTTCGCTTCAGTTTATGAACGCTTCAGTTTATGAACAGACTTCCGGAACCAATTGTGTTCATAAACCGAGGTACCACTGTATAACGAAGGCAGCCTTGTATCAGGTGTTCTCTTTCGTCACCATCAGGAGCAGTTCACCAGTGGAACAGAGTCACGGCAATAGCCTCCTGGCAGTGGAACTGCTTCTGCTTGCCCTGAGGGTGTGGAGCGAGGCGGCAGTGCGGTCAGGCCTAAATAGATACACCAGGGGAGTCAATCTGGTGCGAGACCTGGTGCGAGACCTGGTGCATTCACACAGCTGCAACCTCGCTGCTGCTTCGCTCCTCTTCCTCACAGTAAGCGGACGCTGGGAGGCTATGACTGAGCCGCCATCCCACCAGTTGACTCACGGGACTAAGGCCCATTACTGTGCACAGCACATTTCATAAAGGTGCGCGCTGACAGAATTGTCATTTATTTACCGTATTGGCCCGAATATAAGCCACACCCTTAAAATTCAAGGGGGGAGGGGAGAGACAATACCTGAATATAAGATGCTCCCTTAAAATTGGCGGCGACCACGTGGTCCAAGGAAGAACTTGCTGCCCTAGAGGACCTGCACGGCACACTGAGAAATATTGGGGGGTTGCTGAAGTGCCAGCCCTACATGGTGCAACTGGGGGAGGGTGACGTAGGGTGGCGACCCAACCGGGCACCCACAACATGCCTATGGCTACCCCCCCCATGCCGGGCAGGCACTTCCTGCTCCCTAACAGTGGGGGCTGGCTGGGCAAGAAGAGACATTCTGTGGGGGGCGTGTAGCTCACCTCACACAGTGCCAAGTGGGCGCCCCTGCTCCATTAACAGCGGAGGGGCAGGCAGAGGGGGATCGCATGGCAGCGGCATGGCAGTCCCCGCCGGTACTCGCCCTCCCACAACCTGTCGCTCCTGGCACTGGGCAAGCACCCCCCCCAACAACAGCAGAGGCCCACAGCAGGAAGCGGCGGCTACCCACCCGCCACCCATACTCGCAAGGGCTCCAGCAGGAGTTAAAGGCTTGGGAGCAATGGGAGAGCTACACACCGTTGCCCCGCGCTCCTGGGCTGCTCTCTGGGGAGGAGGAGCTGCGCCGCTTTCTGGCAGCCCCTCCTTCCTTCCGATGACTTGGGGGCGGAGGACGGGCTGCACACAGTTGCCCCATGCTCCCGGGCTGCTTCCTGGGAGGGGGGGGGACCTCCCAAGCATTCCCCGAGCTGTCAAAATGAAGGGGGAGTGCCGCTGGCAAAGCGGCGCAGCTCCCCCCTTACCCCCAACAGCTCAGAGAAAGCTTGGGAGTTGCGGGTGGGTGGCACGCCGTTGTCCCACAACCCCGATGCCCCCCCCGGGCAGCTGTTTCAGCAGCATGTCATAAGGTCGCTATTATAAGCCACACTTTTAACTTTTCCAGATCGGAATTCAGGGGAAAAAAGTGTGGCTTATAATCGGGCCAATACGGTACTTATTTTAAAGGTGGAAATGTACTCAATCAAAGGGACATTGTTTTTATTCATCGACCAAACTGAACTTAATGTTCAAGATTAACAACTAAACTTTACTTCGGGGGGGGGGGGAAGGACTTTAAAAACTAGGCACAGAATATCAAATTTTTGGGGACACGCTGATCCTGGTGTCAGAGTTGTGCCCTTGGAAACCCATCGAGGGGTATGGCAAAATTACACTAACAAAAATGTTTATATGTAAACGGGGGGGGCGGGGAGTAAAAAGGAAGAGAGAGGAGCAGAGAAAAGAGCAACAGTTATTTAATTCGACGTCCGCGCAAAACAACATGCATGTGAAACGGAGGCAAGAAGCTGGAGCTATTTCTTGCTTTGCTTTTGCTAATGAGCCCTGAATGTGTGTGAAACAGACCAGAAAATGAGATTTTATGGCCCCGCTCCCTCCTCCCGCTTGTGCATTCCATGAAAAAGGAAAGAGAGAAAAGAGAATAAAATCAATAGGAGGAGCCTGCACTGCTGGACACTACATGAAACTGGCAGGGGACGAAAATACTCAAGGACACTTGCCTCTTTGGCTAGAGCAGGGATCCCCAGACTACGGCCCGGGGGCCACATACGGCCCTTGAAGCTCTTTTATGCGGCCCCCGGGAACCCCGCTGCCGACTTCTGACCCAGAAAAGCGACGGAAATAGCTTGTGCGCACGCGCAAGCATCATTTCCGGTGTAATTCTGGGTCGGAGGAGGCTTCTGCACATGCGCACAAACTATTTCCGGGGCTTTCCAGGTCAGGAGTGTGCCAGAAATAGCGTTTGTGCATGCGCATGGGCGCGAACAGCCGCACGCTCCCACGCCCCCGCACGCGCTCCCCCACCCTCTGGTCCACCACGCAATCGGCGCGGCGGGTATCCGGCCCAAAGCTGGGTAAGTTTGGGGACCCCTGGGCTAGAGCAGCGAATTTCAAGCTGCACACTGGCATCATCTGCAGCCTTGGAGCCATCTAACCTTGTGCCATCTGCATTAACTGACAGTGGCTCCCAAAGTTAGCAAAAGTCTTTGCCATCACCTGATTATTATTTTTTAAAAAACAACCAAACAAACCTGAAGCTGCCAGAGATTGACCCTTAGACCATCTGCACACTAAACACACGTTCCAGCATTGAGCTACAGCCCCTCCTGTTACGAGGCTCCCCTATTCCTCCCTTCCTTCCAAAAACCCAGGGCATAACACAACAGGAGATAAAAACCTCTTAAAAGCAGTTCTAATACATTGTGCCAATGCAGGAAACAAAACTCCTACAACATCTCTGCGAGGTGGTCGTCCAACCTCTGCTTAAGCAGCTCTAGGGAAAGAGAGCCCACCAAAGACCGTCCCACAATCAAAGCTACTTGTGCCCCATGGACAATCTTGCTAAGAGATAGGCTTTGATCTTTTTCTTCCTCTTCCTCTTCCCCCTTCCTCGTAACTTGAATCCATTGGTTCGGATCCAGCTCCGCACTGTCAACTGCCAAAGGGCAGGAACAGCCCTCCGAGATGTCAGGCTGAGAGTCCCCTCACCTCCCAGGTCTTACAACTTGACTAGGGTGGCCAGGGATTGAACTCTGGACCTCGATGACATGACACAAAACAGGGCTCCAACGTTATGAACATTTTATATTATTAATTATTCTTAATTATATTATTATTATTATTATATTTGTATACTGCCCTTCATCTGAAGATGGCAGGGCTCTTCACAACATAACACCAAATATATATATATATATATATATATATATATATATATATATATATATATATATACATATACATATATGAAAATGTAAAAATGGTGAAACTGTGGGCTCCACTCTTCTCGGTAACCGCTTGACCGATCCCCCTGAAATTTGGACACAACGATCCATGCCACTTCCCGAGTGTTCGCAGAATCTCGGATGCCTCACATCTCTTACCTGCGCAGGTACAGACCTGCTTTTCCACAAACTAAAACAGCGCCCTCAAGTGGCGTTATTCCCTGAGCTCCTCCTCCTACACTCCCTCCCTCCCCATGGAGTCTATGCCACACCCACAAACCCCGCCTCCGCCACGAGATTCAACACTCATAGCAGCGTCCTCCGAACCGTTCCCTCTCACCGTCCTCCGATCCATTCCCTCTCACAATCACACCCCACGGAACGGTGGAGGGAAGAGGGGATGGGATAACTAATAGATCAGAACAGGGGGACTCTTGAGGCTCAAGGGGATCTGAAGGGGGGCTATTACCCTCCATTTCACAGACTTAACGCACAGCAACGGACCCTGACCATGAGGTCCAGTCGTGACCGACTCTGGGATTGCACGCTCATCTCGCATTATTGGCTGAGGGAGCCAGCGTATAGCTTCAAGGTCATGTGGCCAGCATGACAAAGCCGCTTCTGGCAAACCAGAGCAGCACACGGAAACGCCGTTTACCTTCCCGCTGTAGCGGTTCCTATTTATCTACTTGCATTTTGATGTGCTTTTGAACTGCTAGGTTGGCAGGAGCTGGGACCAAGCAACGGGAGCTCACCCCGTCACAGGGATTCGAACCGCCGACCTTCTGATCAGCAAGCCCTAGGCTCAGTGGTTTAGCCCACAGCGCCATCTGGGTCCCTGCAGGGCCAGCTAGTACATAATAAAAACAAGAACAAAAAACCCCTCAATAACCCCCGCTCCCCACAAATGCGTTTAAAATAACTGCCAAGTGGAAAACACTGCAATACACAGAGAATGAGCTTTCTTCCCCCCCACCTGCATGGGGGGAAGTATGAAATGGAAGCAAGAGCCCAGAGCAGATGATACAGCTTTTAAATCAGGCGTGGGGAAGCTATTCCAGTCCGAGGGCCACATGACTTCCTAAGCAACGTTCCAAGGGCAGCACGCTGGAGGTCAGGCGGGGCCACAGGCAAAAGTGGGCGGAACGTGAAATTTGAGCTTTGCATCTTGCATCTAGTTTCTACATGTACTCTCACACCGCTCTCGATCCCCCTTCTGGATAAGCAAGAGGCGTTCCCCAGAGCTGAGAGACACATTTCCGGCCACAGAGAAAACACATTAGATGTGGGAAGCTGGGAGAAAGCAGTGCATGTGGCCTGGGGAGAGTTTTGAGGGTTGCATTCTCCCCATGGCCTAAGTCAACAGGATGGAATGGCCATACAGGAAAGAGCCGCAGACCTTTCCGCACTCCCCTTTCCAAACTCACCCGAAATGCTTGCAAATATCTCGCTGAAACCAATCAGGAGGTACTGAGGGATCTGCCACCAGACTGACATATCGGCCGCATGATAGACAGCGTTCCCAATCGTCTGATTGATGGGCCTGACCTTCACGATCTTCAGCCTGTTGCTTTCCAATATTCCTGCAAAAGAGAGGGTAATGCAATATGGAGCTTCACATTTATGACATTTTTTTAAAAAAATCCCGCCCTTCCTCCTAGATCAGGGGTGGGGAAGCTTATTTTAGCCGGAGGGCTGCATGCCCTTCTGAGG
Source organism: Zootoca vivipara (assembly GCF_963506605.1). Lineage (NCBI taxonomy): Eukaryota > Metazoa > Chordata > Lepidosauria > Squamata > Lacertidae > Zootoca > Zootoca vivipara. The sequence continues at coordinate 6,544,408 of NC_083292.1, forward strand.
GCCACATCCTGGTAGTGGGCAGTGCCAGAGGGGAAAGGGGCGGGGCAATTAATGCAAATTTTACCTTTGCTTGGTAGTTTCAATAATAATAATAATAATAATAATAATAATAATAATAATAATAATTTATTAAAATACAATAATCTATTAAACATTACAAGCTTCCCTAAACAGGGCTGCCTTCAGATGTCTTCTAAAAGTCTGGTAATTGTTTTTCTCTTTGACATCTGTTGGGAGGGCGTTCCACAGGGCGGGCGCCACTACCGAGAAGGCCCTCTGCCTGGTTCCCTGTAACTTGGCTTCTCGCAACGAGGGAACCTCTAGAAGACCTTCGGCGCTGGATCTCAGTGTCTGGGCAGAACGATGGGGGAGGAGACCCTCCTTCAGGTATACTGGGCCGAGTATACAAATACACACACACACCCCTTTCACAGCACACATTCCAGCAAGGCAATAACACTTAAGGGGTGTGTGAAGCAGGGCTGGTGACGGGTGTGGTCTGGGTAACATCCCAAGGGCCAGAGAGAGAGACATGGAGGTTCCCATTCGGCCCCTGGGCCCGCGGTTCCCCACCTGTGCTTGGAGTGGTGCATTTCATTCCCCCCCCCACTTCTCAATTTTATCCTCCTAACAACCCTGCGGTGTAGGGTCAAAGTCTCATAGCCAAGTGGGGGATGGAACCCGATTAACCTAACTTGCTTCAGCTGAGTAAATACAATTTTTAACACGAGAGCTTGCTGGATCAGGCCAATGGCCCATCTAGTCCAGTATCCTGTTCTCACAAGGGTCAACCGGATGCCTGTGAGAAAGCTACAAGCTGGATTTGAGCGCAAGAGGACTCTCCCCCTCCTGCGGTTTACAGCCACTGATATTCAGGAGCGCTGTTGCCTCAGATCGTGGAAGCAGAGCTTAACACTCGACAGCCTCTCCTCCTCCAAGAATTTGTCTAATCCTCTTTTAAAGCCATCCAAGTTGGTGGTCATCACTGCCTCCTGTGGCAGGGAGTTCCAGAGTTTAACTATGCACCATGTGGAGAAGTCCTTTCTGTCCTGAATCTTCCAACGTTCAACTTCATTGGTTGTCCACAAGTCCCAAAATTAACGAGGGAGAAAAGCTTTTCTCCATCCACTTTCTCCATGCCACCCATAATTTCTATGAACTTCTATCCTGCCGCCTCTTCCTCGCCTTCCCTCTAAAGGAAAAAGTCCCAAACTCCACAGCTTTTCTTCACAGGGGCATCACTTCACCCCCTTGATCACTTCTGAACCTTTTCCAACTCCTTTCACAGGTGAGGCAAGCAGAACTGTACGCCGTATTCCAAATGCAGTCACAACATAGATTTATATAACAGCATTGTTATATTGGCAGTTTTATTTTCACTTCCTTTCCCAATGATCCCTAGCACAGAATTTGCTTTTATGCATATATTAAAAAGTTGCTGCAGGCTGCACATGTATTATGACCCCAAGGTCTTGTTCCTGGTCCATCACTGCCAGCTCATGGGCGTTTAGGTAAAATTAAGATTTTGTTTGCCCTGACATGCACCACTTTACACAGAATTGCATTTGCCACTCATCCATTCAGTTTGGAAAAAAGTATTTTTGTTTTATGGACCCTGAGCAATTTAGTGTCATCAGCAAACTCGGCCTCCTCCTCACGGCTCACTCCGAACTTTAGAGCGCTTATGAAAACTTTTATGACCTTTTTACATGCAGAATATTCCGTGTTCAATCTCCGGGGTCTCCGGAAAGGGTTGGGGGGAAAATCCTGTCTGATACCCTAGAGAGCTGCTGCCAGTCAGTGTGGACAATACTGAGCTAGATTTATCCATGGTCTGACTCTGTGTTCCTATAAGAAGCGAGGCAAGTGAGCTGGCACCCTGGATCTGCTTCTTCTTCACAGTTTGAAGAGAACGGATAAAGATCTGCTTGCCTGATAAGAGGATTAGCTGAACTAAGCAACCACAGCTTAAATTACGTTTTCTCACATCCACATGCAGAAAATACTGTAAGCACACAAAAGGAAAAACAAAACAAAAACAGCCAGGAAAAGAAGCACATTTTTTGGGAAATCCAGTTTACTGCACCACAGGGTTCTGGAGTTATTGTATTCTCGTTTTATTAACCAGAATTACACAAATCCGTCCCTCGTCCCATGTGGATTAGCTTGCAGCTACTGATGCAAACAGACATCATTTGGAATAAAGGCCATTTCATTATGGCTAGCAGAGCACACACACACACACACACACACACACACACACACACCTGGTACAAAGTCAAAGCAGAGCATCAACAGATGCTGGCGACCTGTATTATTTGGCGGGAGAAAAAACCCTGAAATCCAGAGCTTGCTGGTTTTATGCAAATGCTGGACTTCAGCGATTTTGCAAAAGCAAGAGATACATCCCTTTTGATTCCTATGAATACTAAACATGAGGTTTGCAATCTGTACAGCATGATTCAGACGTCACTGGATAAAGTACCACAATCCTAAACCTGCTTAAAGGTAAAGGGACCCCTGACCATTAGGTCCAGTCGTGACCGACTCTGGGGTTGCGCGCTCATCTCGCATTATTGGCCGAGGGAGCTGGCGTATAGCTTCCCGGTCATGTGGCCAGCATGACAAAGCCGCATCTGACGAACCAGAGCAGCACACGGAAACGCCGTTTACCTTCCCGCTGTAGCGGTTCCTATTTATCTACTTGCATTTTGACGTGCTTTTGAACTGCTAGGTTGGCAGGAGCTGGGACCAAGCAACGGGAGCTCACCCCGTCACAGGGATTCGAACCACCGACCTTCTGATCAGCAAGCCCTAGGCTCAGTGGTTTAACCACAGCGCCACCTGGGAGTAAAGCCCAACTGAATTCAATAGGACACACTTCCAAGGAGACAGCCTCAAAGGAGTGTGGCTGCCCAGCACAGAAGACCATCAGCTGTGGGCCTCATGGGACCTGCCCCCTGCCTCTTCTACCTGGCCTCAGGTGCTGCTCTGGGCAGATTCACTGATGGACTGCAGCCTTGGAAGCCGATGCAGCCAGAAGATCTTTGGGTTAGGCCCGGTATGCTTCTTTCGGTTGCTGTTATGGCCCCAGCTATTTGGAATGCTTTAAAATGCTTCTAATTGTTTTAATTATTTTTAAATTGTTTGTGTTCAAATAAGGGCTCTTGGTGGGATGTTCCTGGGAGAAGAGGAGAGCAGGGGGTCCCCCAATCTCAGTGGTTTGGGGTGGGGAGGGGGAGGCATGGCGTCTGAGATGGGGCAGGCTGGGTAAGGGGCACGGGGCATAGGCAGTTAGTGACTATGCTGTGTGCCAGCGCCCCCCCCCAAAAAAGCTGGGGAATTGCAGTTGTCCTGTCAGCCAGGCCTCGGGTCTGCAACTGCTGTTGTCGTCGAATGTCAGGTCAGCCTCGGAATAAGATCTCCCTCGCCCATTACGGATGAGGAAGCTGATCTGGGCAGGAAGAGGGTGATCTCTAAGTGGGGAACATTGACCCTTGTCATGGTCACATCATGAGAATGGGCCTTTTCTGCAACGCCTCCCTGTCTGTGGGCTGCTCTCCCCAGGAAAGTTCACCTGGTGTCTTCATGATTCGCCTTCAGGTGCCAGGAGAAACTACAGTGGTGCCTTGCTTAACGAATGCCCTGCTTAACGAAATTTCGTTTTATGAAAAATTCGTCTAGCGAATCGCGGTTTCCCATACGAATGCATTGAAATTCAATTAATGCGTTCCTATGGGCAAAAAAAAATTTCGAAAAAATTCAATGCATTCCTATGGGATTCACTAGACAAATTTTTCGTTATAAGAAAAGACCCGTGGAACGGATTAAATTCGTCTAGCGAGGCACCAATGTACTCCTCTTTAGCCAGGCCTTTGGCTAATTGACATCTGATGATCTTTTAAAATGTGTTGTGGAAGCGAGGTTTGCTGGGCTGTTTTGGTTTTTATTGTGTATTTTCTTTTTATATATATATTGTAATTTGCAATGTTGCAAACTGCCCTGAGATCTACAGGTATAGTGCAGTATACAAATCTAATTAACTAACTACCTAATTAATTAATTTATTAATAACAGACATGGTGAGAACTGCACTGTTAATCACTTTCTGTTTTGTTTCCAGTGGTGACCTGCCTTATCATGAACCGGAAGACCTGGTTACAGTATCCTGGTGCATATATATTTGCAGTGTAAGGCAGGAGTGGTGAACCTCTAGCCCTCCAGGTGGCCTGCAATTCCCATCATCTCAGCCAGCACAGCCAATGGTTAGAGATGATGGAGGTTGGAGTCCAACATCATCTTCTTACCTTCCAAGTCCCGGACTGCAGAATCCAGGACCGGCAGCCGTGTGACACCGTAACTTCCAGTGTCGCCTTGCCCTTCTATGGGCACAAAAAATGGCCGGCGGCGGCTTCGAAAGTCGCTTGTACGCATGTCAGGAAGTGCATCAACGCAACTTCCGGTGTCGCCCCGCCCATCTATGGGCACCAAAAATGGCCGCCGCCGACACCGGAAGTCACGTCTATGCACTTCCGGACATGCGTAGATGCGACTGTTGAAGTCGGCAGCGGCCATTTTTGGTGCCCATAGAAGGGCAAATCGAGGGGGGGAAAGGCCGCCGGCAGGAGAAAATAACAGAGAAAAACGGGAGACGAAGTGATACAGGGGACCACCGGGAAAAGGTAAGTAAAAACGGGGGTTTCCCAGGGAAAACGGGGTACTTGGCAGCTATGCATCTTGGGTTGGGGGGTGGGCACAGGTTCCCAATTCCTGACATAAAGAGTGAAGAGTGTCTCCAGTGTCATCTTTTTTTTTTTTTTAAAGCCAAAACCAAACCGCCATGTTGCAGGTATCAACTACAGAAGGAAAACCAGCCTCCTTCAACATTGGTGCTGTGCTTGCAGGATAAAGAGGAAGCAGAGGTTTCTATGCAGCTGGGGCGAAGTCTGAAAAAGGCAGTTCCCTTTTTTCCCCTTCAAATTTCATGCCAGTCATGTGAAGCAGGAAATGTTGCTTGCTCATTGGTAACACGTGCCGATCTGCGGCCACCACCTGGCAGCGGCCGGGGCAAATTGAGGCGGAGGCAGAAGAAGTGGAAAACCAGTAGCCCCGGGCCTGGAGAGCAAGCAAGCAGCCCCCTCTGGCTTCTGAGATTGGCCAAGGGACCCCTGGGAGGCTGCCACTGCTGCCTCGAGGCAATGGGGGAACCAACCATCAGCTAGAGGAGATCTAGGGGGGGCTCGATACCACCTGATCCTTCCCTGAAAGAATCTCGGGCTCCAACATCCAGTTGTCCTGCAACTGCAGGAACAAAGCGGCACTCTGGAGGGAGGGAGAGGGACCCACTGTTGCACAGGCAAGAACACAATGACGCTAGTCATGCAATGGCTATGTTCCACCTCCATGGTTGGAGGCATTATGCCTTTGAACACTAGTTGCTGAAAACCACAGGTAGGCAGAGTGCTGTTGCATAGGGGCATCTGGTTGGCTGGTCAAGCTGGGCCACATGGCTCCTGTTTTCATTATTATCATTATTGTTTATTAAATCAGTTGGGTCACTTCATCTTGCTCAGGGCAACTCACAGCAACTTACAGCCCATCAAACAGGCAACGAACCCCACACACAGATACATTAAAAACAAGAAGAAAGAGAAATATTTTAAAAACATCACACCCACTTCTAGAAGGCCACAGAGCAGGCTTCCCCAACCTCGGCCCTCCAGATGTTTTGGCCTCCAACTCCCATGATCCCTAGCTAGCAGGACCAGTGGCCAAGGATGATGAGAATTGTAGTCTCAAAACAGCTGGAGGGCCGAGGCTGAGGAAGCCTGCCATAGAGAAAGGCCAAAGGGCTGGATACAGAGGCAAGTTTTTGCCTGGTGCCTAAAGATATGTAATGAAGGCGCCAGGTGAGCCTCCCTGGGGAGAGCATTATGCATGCAGGGAGCCACCGCAAAAAAAGACCCATTCTTGTGTCGCCACACTCCAGGCTTCATGTGGAGGAGGCACATGGAAAAGGACTCAGATGATGATCCCAGGATGTGGGTCAGTTCATACGGGGAGCACTTTGCATTCGGGGAGCCCCCACCATTCAGCCCGGACACTGAGATCTAGTACCGAGGGCCTTCTGGCGGTTCCCTCATTGCGAGAAGTGAGGTTACAGGGAACCAGACAGAGGGCCTTCTCGGTAGTGGCACCCGTCCTGTGGAACACCCTCCCAGAAGATGTCAAGGCAATAAGCAACTATTTTACCTTTAGAAGACAACTGAAGGCGGCCCTGTTTAGGGAAGTTTTTAATGTTTAATGCTGTACTGTTTTAATATTCGGTTGGAAGCCGCCCAGAGTGGCTGGGGAACCCCTGGGGAAACCCAGCCAGATGGGCGGGGTATAAATAATGAATTATTATTATTATTATTATTATTATTATTATTATTATTTGGGCCCGAAAACTAACTGACAGCCAGTGCAGGTGGGCTAGGATTGGTGTCACGGTATGTGCTTGAACCGTCTTGTCCCGGTGAGCTACCTGTTCTTAACCAGCAAGGGAAGACCAGCCTGGTTCCAGCTGGATGAAAAGTCCCACTTATCAGAAGAACCTGATCTCCCTTCCTCTATCTATTCCAGGCATCCCCGAACTTCGGCCCTCCAGATGATTTAGACTACAATCCCCATCTTCCCTGACCACTGGTCCTGCTAGCTAGGGATCATGGGAGTTGTAGGCCAAAACATCTGGAGGGCTGCAGTTTGGGGGTGCCTGATCTATTCTGTCTGCTCCCTTTTACTCGTACGTCTTGCCTATTTTTAGCTTGCACACACCTGATGGCATCAAGCCCTTCTTTCTCCCTCTTTCAGTGATGTGAGTCGATTTGGGAGGCAATTATTGCCAGAATTTCCAGAGTGGTACCTATGTTTGCTTCCTTTGACAAGCAAGCAAGCAAGAAAGCAAGCAAGCGAACTAACAAACAAGCTAACAAACCAGCAACAAAGTGCTTTGCGGAGCCTTGAAAGACAACAAATTGAGTACGCCATAAGCTCTCCCTGACCCCTGCCCACTTCATCAGATAACTGTTAGTGAATATATAATCGGTTATGTCATTCAACATATACGAATAAGCCACTTCAAAATGATGTATGTATCAAACAACACATCTCACAAAATATACAAGTAACTACAAGTTGTTATGTGTATCAGAGTCAAAGAATCAAATCAATGAATAGTGAGGAACGCCAAGCCGTCTCTCAAAGGAAGACGTCTCACAAAAGTCTTAAAGGAAGACGTCTCTCCAAAGTCTCAAAAGGACAGTATATCTGGAATAGTTCAACTGTTTCGGAATAAAGTCTTCATCAGCGAATAATTATCAATGGAATATTTATTCTAGTGGGGATCATGCTCATGAATCACTGCTCACTGGATAATCCCCACTAGTATGAATAGTCCATTGATAAGACATCTTCCTTTAAGACTTCTGTGAGAGAAGTCTTCCTTTCAGAGACGGCTTGGCATTCCTCACTATTCATTGATTTGATTCTTTGTTCGACTCTGATACACAGAACAACTTGTAGTTACTTGTATATTTTGTGAGATGTGTTGTATGATATATATATATATTGCTTTGAAGTGGCTTATCCGTATATTTTGAATTACATCACACCGATTATATATTTACTAGCAGTTATTATCCAGCATTTTGCGCTTGCATTTTTGTAGACTGTTACATTTTGCAACACAGGGGTTTGTATTTGTTCACTTCATCAGATGTCCGAAAAGCAGGGTCAAAATTAAATACAGTAAATAAGTAACGCCGGGCTCTGTCTATCAGCTTGGATGGGATGATGGGGCTGCAATTTAAGCAGTTCTGGGCCACGGTGGGTGAGAAGTTGCCTCTCCCTATAATTCCCACCCTGATTGCTTATGTTTACGGATGGTGCCCTATATCCCTGTGGCAAACCATTCTCTGGCTCAAGGAAGTGCTTTTAGTGCTGTGGAATTGACTCCCTGTGCTAAAATGATTGTTTTAACGGGGGATGGGGTTTTAACTTGGGTGGGTGGTTGTTTTATTTGGGGAATGGGGGTTGTTTTAAAATGTTAGTTGGAACGTTTGCATTTGTGGCCTGGGGAATTGTTTAGAGGCTTTTGTTGGTGGTTTATTTTTTATTAGTTAGTATATATTAGTATGAGAGACGCGGGTGGCGCTGTGGTCTAAACCACTGAGCCTCTTGGGCTTGCCGATCAGAAGGTCAGTGGTTCGAATCCCCACAACGGGGTGAGCTCCCATTGCTCTGTCCCAGCTCCTGCCCACCTAGCAATTCAAACGCACGTCAAAGTGCAAGTAGATAAATAGGTACTGCTGCGGCGGGAGGGTATACGGTGTTTCTGTGTGCTTTGGTTTCCGTCACGGTGTTCCATTGCGCCAGAAGCGGCTTACTCATGCTGGCCACATGACCTGGAGAAACTGTCTGCGGACAAACGCCGGCTCCCTCGGCCAGTAAAGCGAGATGAGAGCCGCAACCCCAGAGTCGTCTGTGACTGCACTTAACTGTCAGGGGTGCTTTGCCTTCACCCATTAGTATTGTTAATTGTTTTTATTGTTTTTGTCATGTATTTTGTGCTTTTTATTGGAAATTTATGTTGTGAACCGCCTTGAGACTTGTGTGTATAGAGCACTGCAATCAATCAATCAATCAATCCATCCATCAATTCCCTGCCCAACACTGTTATACTGTAGCCTTATTAGCTACTAAGGATCCTTTAAGTTGCGCCCAGGCAGGGACAGAGACAGCCAATAATGACACCGGGGGTTGAATCCAGAGAAAGAATTTAATTCTTAACTTTAAGAGACTCTTGGTGATCAGCTCCACGACAAGAGTAAAGAAACACAAATTTGCAAAGCTTCTTATACACTTCTTGGGCTCCTTTCTCCCTCCTCTGTAAATGTGCGCACGCAAGCGGGTCACAGGTTACAAATCCATATTAGGAAAATCTGTATCCTGTCCTTCTCATAAACACAAAGGGGGTCACAAGTACATATAAGGAAGATCCGTGTCCGGTCCTGTGCATAAACACATGCTGACTCAACAAAGCCTTCAGTAAGACTATGCGTCAAGCATAGCAGCTTCCAGCGTCAAGCTCATCCGCTGATAAGCCTTTCTCTATGTTCCAGACAAGGCCAGCTCTTAGCCTTGATAGCAAGCTGCCTCACTGTTACATTACACTTAGGCACACAGAGAGGCAAAGAGAGCAATAGGGGGGGGTGGCTAAGCCATACACTCAGATTTATACAATGCAGGCAATGCAAATTATAGGATCAGATCTAGCTCAGCAACACAATTGGCAAACCCCTCCCTTCAGTACCTCAAGGACCACCTCTCCTCATATGAACCGACCTACCACCTGTGGTGGTCAGCGGAGGTCTTTTTCCGTGTGCCCCTCCTTGGGAGGTCCAGGGAGTGGCAACACAAGGGCGGGTCTTTTCTGCAGTGGCTCCCCACCTGTGGAACACTCTCCCTGGGGAGTCCTGCATGGTGCCATCATTTACACACCTTAAGACCCCAGGTAAAAAAAAACACATTTCATTTTTTCTCTTATTTATCTGTGGCCTTGAGTTGATGGAACGTTTGAATTCTGCCTTTTTAAAATTAGGGTTGTCGTTTAGATTTTTCTGTTTTCTCTTTTATGCTTGTTTTAACATATGCATTTGTTTGCTTATATATTGTAAGTCACTTTGCATTATCTTTCTGTTGCTTAAAAACACCATAATAATAATAATAATAATAATAATAATAATAATAATAATAATTGTTTCTATTTATTGAAAGCTTTTCTTTTCTCTCCATGCCTTCCTGAATTCAGCTGCAATCCTATATCTACTCAGCAGTAAGACCTATTGAATTCAATGGGACTTGCTCCCAGGAAAACAGGGTTAGGATCGCAGCCTTAATCTATTTTATTTCTGCAGTTTTTAATTCTTGCTGGATTTTACTTTGTAATGCTGTTTTATGATTTGGTATCATGCTTTACATTCTATTTCTGGGCTCTGCTTGGGTATTCAGTGAATGTCGAGCCACTTAGAAATTCTGAAATGAAATGAACAAATTAATTCTCTTCCCCTAGAAGTGAAGTAAACCCCACCAATGTTTTCTTTGTTGAATACTTTCCTTTCTTCACAAAGCCTTTCAAAATTAGTTTATCTTGTTGCTGCAGGGTTGTGGTTGTTGTTGTTTTTAAAAAAAACTTCTGCTGATTAGAATGTTAGACTTCAGCTTTCAGAAGCCCGAGTTCGAATCCCTGTCTAGGCATTAAGTTCCCTAAACCAACCTCAAAGAACTCTCAGAGGATAAACAGGGTCCCTGCACAGGTACTTACTGCCTTGCCTCCTACGGAGGGATAAAAAAAAAATGTCCATGATAATTTCACCTGACATGCTACATCCTCTTTTCTCTTTCTTTCTTTCTTTCTTTTTTGGTTCTTCGAAGTAGCAGTGTGGTAAGTTTCAAGACAAGATCGAAGACACTTCTTTACCATTTAAAGTTTGGGATTAAATTTTTGCCGTAATTGTTTTAAAAGGCTGCAAACGGAGTTGATTTTCCAGCTGAGTAGTCTTAAATACCGCTGCTAAGAATTTACAATGTAAGCCACGAAAGTAAGCACCGCCAACGTTCATTAAATCTAATCAGTCGCATTCTCGCACAATTTATAAGATATTCTGAAACAATCGAAAGCCTCTAATAGGTGTTGCAAATTGCATCGGGGAGGGCAGGCGCTCAGGGGATTTGGCGGGGTGGGTCGGAAAGGCAAAGGTGGCACTGCTGGATTTTGCCTGAAGAAGTTGCTGCCCCATGAGAAAAAGTGTGCTACTGGTTTGTTTGCCCGATCCATATGCAGCCAAAATGGTGTTGTGGTTAAGAGTGCCGGACCAGCACCCGGGGGGAAATAAGGCGGGATAAAATAATTTTGTTTGCTTAAGTCAGCGTTTCTCAACCGCTGTTCCGCGGCACACTAGTGTGCCACGAGACGCTGGCTGGTGTGCCGCGACAAGAAGGGTGATTTACATTGTCACGTGCCTGGCGGCCGCCAATAAACAGCACTGACCCGCCGGAAAGGAAGCCGGCCGGGTCACGACGCGGGGCGAGCGCAGCTCTCAACAGCCACCACCACGGGAGGGTAGTTTTAGACAAACTTAAAGAAGCTGGCTGGATGAGCTCAACCTGAAACTTGCTGAGCAAAGGATTGTGCTGGCAGATAAATCAGCGGCTTGTGAAGCCTTATTACAGGAGATTGCAACCAACACAGCAATTGGCAAGTGTTTCTTACAGTCATAATTATATAGTCAATATAGGGCGGCACAGAGTTAATTTTTTTAACTTTTTAAATGGTGGTGTGCCTCGTGATTTTTTTCATGGAACAAGTGTGCCTTGGCCCAAAAAAGGTTGAGAAACACTGGCTTAAGATATAAAGACCTCAGAAAGTTGTGTTGCCTCGGTACAGGGGGTTTGCTAAAATTAAAAGCACAAATTACCTATGGCCTTTCTTTTAGTAGAGGGATAAAAGTAGTAAAAGAAACCCCCAAAAGATATTCTTGGTTTAAGTTCAAACGACTTTGCAGCAGGAACTTGGCTTGCCCACATATCAAAACGACCTTGTCCCTAATAAGGTAACTACCTCTTCTCATCGAGAGAGAAGCCTTAATGGCCCTATAAAGTGTCCCTCTCTCTGATATACTGGGAGGATTACAAGCCCCCAAGATTAATTTATTTAACACTATAACGCTTTATCTATATGTTCCTTGTGGTGGGTACCAGGTGAAGGCATGAGCAGTCTATGAAGCGTTGCAGAAAGGTGCTGAGCATGTGGAAATTATTCTCAATAAGTAGATCATTTACACATCCCACGAAGGCATCGTTGTTGTTTTTCTTGACTAAATTGCAGAATTAGAGAAGAGTAAGACACAGGACTGGTAAAACAAATTCAGCGATAGAGGTGTTGGTAGGGGGTCAATGTATGGGTCCAAAATATTCCTGGGTGGGTAAAGAATTTGGGGGGAACCGAATTGGAGGGGTGTGTGATCTTGGTTACTGGGCAGGCAGATGTTAAATTTTCTTGGAAGGGGAAATAAATGTTAGCGTGACTTTATCTGGAGATGATTTGAGCTGGAGTAATGGATAGGGTTAACGGAAGAGGAATTGAATTGATTTAGAGCAGGATCTGCAAAGAGATAAAATAAAGTAGTTATTTACATGGGATTTGTTCCCATACGATGAAGTGATGGACACCAACTTGGATGGCTTCGAAAGAGAATTAGACAAATTCATGGAGGACTAAGGCTCTCAGTGGTTTCCCAGTCAGTGTTGGGTGGAAGAAGGCCTCAGGACACCAGTGGCCGGGAACCCTGAGTGGGGAGAACAGTGTTGCACTTGTGGGATTCCCAGAGGCATCTGGTCGGATACCGAAACACAAAGTGTTGGACTTGATAGGCTTTTGGTCTGATGCTGGTGTAATGTATCACATTTTTTTATCCCATTTTCTAGACGTTCTGGGCAGCCGCCTGCAGCCCAAATGACGGTTCAACCAGCGGTTCAATCTCACCCTCCCCTCCCCTCTCTCACCTGCAGCAAACGCAGAGCACATCACAAAGAACATGCCGACCGCAATCCTCTTGAGCGACGACGGGAGCAGGCCGTGCCTCTTCAAGATGGGGTCGACCACTTTGTCCTTCAAAGGTATTAATATGAGGATAAGCACCGCGTCAAACATGGTCAGCCAAGCTGCAGGGAACTGGGGGAGAAAGGGGAGGAGAGAGAGAGATGGAACAAAGTTGTAAGAGCATAAGGAGAGCCTGGAACGCTGGATCAGGCCAAAAGGCCCATCTAGTCCTGCATCCTGTTCTCACAGCGGCCAAGCAGATGCCCAAAATGAGAAGCCCACAAGCACGGTCTGAGCACATGAGCATCTCTCCCCAATTCTGCTCCACATTCAGCAGTAGAATGGAACCTAGGGAGCTTCTCCGGGCTCCATCATTATATATCATTTGATCCCCCCCCCTTTACCAGGTCTTTGGCTTTTAATTATCTATGTTCTTCTGTTTATGAGAGGGTGTGATGTTTTGCCCGGCTTTTAAAATAATGAATTGCCTTTTCGATTTTGCTTTCCTTTCCTTTTTTATTGGTTTTAATGCATCTGTCTGTAAAGTGCTTCGAGTTACTTTGCTAAAAAAACACACACACACAAACGGATAAATTTAATGAAATAATAATAATAGTACTAATAACTCTGCCCTCTTTCAATGGTTCTCCAAAAGGAAAAGGAGGATGGACAATGTTTCTGTGTGTGTATCATTGTTCTTAACAGTCCGGGGGGGGGGCATAATTTTAATGATTCCAGGACCAGAAGTGATTCAGAATCAGTTTCTGGACAGCGATAGATCATAAGGAACATTACACATTATCACTACCAATTTGAAGGGAGGGAGCTCACACTCCTCTGTACAGTGGAACGAGGGGCATTAATTTTCATCGTTAAGATTTCACCGCTTGACTCAGCCTGGAATCTCGTTAACGGAACAGGACTGCCACGCTAGGGGCTGAGATTCCATTAAGCCCTATTTATCGCCAGAACACCTGTCTGCGGAATTATGGATTACGCCACTCACATCCGATAGACAAAGCCCTGTAAATTATTGAAATAAACACACACAAAGATGGCTTTTAAACAGCCATCAGAGCTCATATTGATGGCGGGTGTGACAGGAAGCTGTCAGCAGTCAGTTATGCATTCCCTGCTGATCAACTTTGCTTCAGAAACCACATGTTCCCCTACATAGTTTTGCTTAACTGTTTTCTCATTGCTAGAAAGTCCCCCCCCCAAAAAAAAAGTGCCTAAGGGTTTTGGATCTTGCGCTGTTATCACCATCATTTAACCCCGGCACAGGAACCTGTGTCCCTCCCAGATGATGATCGACTCCAGCTCCCATCCACTAAGAGGTTCTCCGCCTCTGAGTTAAATAAGTATCTCACTTGACAGAGCCTGCTGATGGAAATCTACTTTAAAACTCAAGAGCAAAGGCACATTTGCACCAGCTGTTTGCGCCATGAGAAACTCGGCGAACATACCAGGAAAAGCAGGCAGGTGGGTCTGAGCACAACATCCCAAGTGAATTACTATTTATTAGCTTATTGATAGGGATGTGGGTGGTGCTGTGGGTTAAACCACAGAGCCTAGGGCAGGTATCCCCAAACTCGGCCCTCCAGATGTTTTAGGACTATAATTCCCATCATCCCTGACCACTGGTCCTGTTAGCTAAGGATGATGGGAGTTGTAGTCCCAAAACATCTGGAGGGCTGAGTTTGGGGATGCCTGGCCTAGGGCTTGCCGATCGGAAGGTCGGCGGGTTGAATCCCTGCAATGGGGTGAGCTCCTGTTGCTCGGTACCTGCTCCTGCCAACCTAGCAGATCAAAAGCACGTCAAAGTGCAAGTAGATAAATAGGTACTGCTCCGGCGGGAAGGTAAACGGCATTTCCGTGTGCTGCTCTGGTTCGCCAGAAGCGGCTTAGTCATGCTGGCCACATGAACCAGAATCTGTGTGCCGGCTCCCTTGCCCTGTAAAGCGAGATGAGCGCCGCAACCCCAGAGTCGTCCGCGACTGGACCTAATGGTCAGGGGTCCCTTTACCTTTACCTAGCAGTATACACTGCTTTCCCTCAAACAAGCTCAATGTGGCATGCACATACTTTTTCACACCCAAGAGAATCTTACTGCCTAGATCAGAACCGGGGAACCTGCAGCTCTACTAAGAACTCCTTGGTCCTTTTCACATGGTCTACCGGCACTCTAAGGAACATGAAACAAAACCCCAAAGTAGATCAGACATGTCTGAAGTCTGCCCTAGTTCATAAAAGCTGATGCCACAGTAAAGCTGCCCCTGTCTGCAGTGTCAAAAGATTCTGAATTTGCATTCAAATCATAGCACCAAAACTTTGAATTTAATTAAGGCAGAATGAAATAGCACATTGCATTTCACTTTATGCGTATCTGACAGATTTCGACAACCACACCTTGCTTGTTAAAAAACAAAAACAAAACATTTCCCCAACTTTCATTATTAAGAACCCTGGGGCTATTTCGACAAAATGTGAGAAAGAAATGCCATTTAAATTATCAATCAGAATGCTAGGATTATTGCTCCATTATCCAGGCGCTGAATTCTGAACCATTTGAGTAAACACCTCATATTTTTTAAGGCGGCACATCAAAGAGATTTTTCCGAGATCAGGCCATTTTTGGAAGATTGGCATTTGGGAGACTTTCATGTTACTGCTTCTATTTTAAAACAACAACAACCCACTAGTATAGCCTTTGCTGTTGGCTTCAAACATTTTGAGTTATACTTTACCTACTCAACAGAGAAAGCTTGACAAACGAGTACATTTTTTGACTAGCACATGAGAAAAAATAGTTGTTGGGTTGTTGTTGTTGTTTTTTAAAAAAACACCAAACAAACCAAGGGGTGGAGCCCAACTGGCCCAATGAGACCTGCGCATGTTTGTTGGGCACAGATTACTAGTTGGCCATTTTTTCAGGGGGTGGACAAAAAAAGGAGGGAGGGTGGAAAATAGTATTCTAGAAAATTGGCTATGGCTGGCAGGCATCTTTATTAGGAGCAGTATTTTGTTGTACGCCTGATTTGTACTCGATTAATTAGTTTGATTGTACAACCCTGGGGTGGGTAACCTATGAACCAGGGGCTGCATGTGGCCCTCCAAACATTGCTCTCTGGCCCTTGGGAGTTATTCACAGCCACACTCCCTCCATCCCAGGCCTTGAGTGTTTTGCCTACCTGAAATGTGTCCTTGAAATTCTGACAATGCCTCTTGGTTGTCTGCATGGAGGTTAGGAAGAGGCTGCAAGTATGTGTAGGAACTAGCCTACCAAATTAATGTAAAAATTCACATTCATTGCTTGGCCCCCTTTTTCATCTGGTCCTGCCCACCACTGGCATGCACCCCCCCACCCCACCCCAAGGATGTCCAGAATTAAATGTGTCTCTCGGGATGAAAAACGATTCCACTCCTGTTCAACCTCCTAGCATCCAAGGTCCCCCAACAGATGCTCAGTACGCAAGTTCTTGCAGAGGTTGGCCTCTACAGCTAGGAAACAGCCTGAGCTGAAAAGGCCAGGATTGGGAAAGTGGGAAACAGGCAACACAAGTGATGAGGCAAAGCCCAAGGGTCTAGTCTAGGCATCCCCAAACTGCGGCCCTCCAGATGTTTTGGCCTACAACTCCCATGATCCCTAGCTAACAGGACCAGTGGTTGGGGAAGATGGGAATTGTAGTCCAAAACATCTGGAGGGCTGAAGTTTGGGGATGCCTGATCTAGTCCTTAAGCTTGAGAAGAGGCAGGAGACAGCTGAGTAGGCAAAGGCAGAGAGCAAACCGGAAAATAAGTTTGGAAGGCCACCGGTGCCAGATTCATAAAGACACATTTCAAGGCTGATGGGAACTCACACAAATTCCCTCTTCCTACCTGGCCTCTCTTCCACACCTGTGAGCTGGAAAGTGCCTTTTCCTGAGCCAGAACTTTGGTCCCTTTAGCTCAGTCCTGTCCACACTGATGGGCAGGGTTACAGGCAAGGCTCTCTCCTAGCCTTACCTGGAGATACCAGGGGACTGAATTTGGGACCTTCTGCATGCAAAGCAGGTGCTCTACCACCGAGCCGTGTCCCTTCCTCAAAAGAGCTTTTGCCCAAGGACCGTGTCACTTTTGGACTCCATCTGGCAGGCAGCAAACTGCTGGCACTAACCGACCCCTTGCACAGAAGCCCAAGGAAGCAAGAAAGATTAGAAATTCATTTTCCCCAAGGCTGCAAACTCATTAAAGTAACGTAACACACCATCTGCACCGGCCCACAACATTCAGCAAAATACAATTTATGGCAGCATGGAAGTATTGCGGGAGCACCACAGGTTAAGTCGCATGTACAGAGGGCATGTACACAACGTCTTTTACAATAAAGATATCTACGCACACACAAACACAAACACACACAGGCTGTGTTTTCTGCCTCTGAGCCTCACTCTTCTCAAAATGCCCTCAGGGGCAACGGTAGCCATTCTGCCCTTCACTGAAATTACTCCTGGCAAGACAATGGCACAGGCCAACTGGAACCTGAAAATCCTGCCCACTTCACACAGCCCAGCAACCACCGGGAAAGTTCGATCCACAGAGGCACAAAGGCTTCCGATTAAAAGCTGAAAACCTTGCCAGGATCATCTACTTAAAAGCCCGTGTGGATTCTTACGACGGTGATTAAATACAGTGGACGCTTGGGCTGCGAACGTGATCCATGCGGGAGGCACGTTCGCAACCCGCAGCGCCGCATCTGCGCACGCGCGGGTCATGGTTCGGCACTTCTGCACAAAGCGTGATTTAGTGCTTCTGCGCATGCGCCGAAACCCAAAAGTAACCCATTCCGGTACTTCTGGGTTCAGCGCGGTGTGCAACCCGAAAACACGCAACCTGAAGCGTCTGTAACCCAAGGTATGACTGTACTCCGCTTCAGAAATGCAGCACCAGAAATTCTGGAAAGGTAAGACCTCAGCTGTACAGGTGTTGCTCTTAAAATAAAATAATAACAATAGTAATGTAGTGAATCAGTTTTTCTCTTGCGGAGAAGGAGGTTTCGAATGAGGGTCGCCAGTACTGCACGGGTTCCCCAGATGTTCTCGGGCTCCAACTCCCTTCAGCCGCAGCCAGCATGCTCAATGGTCAGGGACAAAGACAGCTGCAGTCCAGCAACATCTGGCAGGCCATAGGTTCCTCTCCCCTGGTTTAGTAGCAAAAACTCTGGTGCTATGCCTCCCACACCATGACAGCCAGAACCTGTCGTGGAAGTTGAAACCCCTGTCCATTTGGTCCTGAAAGAATAAGATGTGACATCTTTTTCAGGGGTGGGGAGAGCACAATGCTAGGAGTTTGGTGGGTTGATGCAACTGCTTATGTGAATTTGGAAGTACCCATTGGGTTTAGAACAAGTCCAATGAAGTAAAAAAAAAAACCCATCCAGAATTTAAAGTCGAAATACAGGCCTAGGGGTTTAGTGGGTTGATGTTGTTTGCAACATCAGGCTTAAAACGAGTCTAAAAAAACCCCCCAACCACTCAGAATTCAAAGTTGAAATACAAGCCTGAAACTTATACACTCAGAACTTTATTTACAACTTTGGAAGTTCTGCCCACCCACCTTGAAGTTCAGTGGCTCCTTGAGATGGAGTTCTTCTAAATTGCTCGGAATTGCTGACATGTTAATATTAAGCAGGTTAGCTTTTTGGATCAAACACCTCATTTATAAATACTGCATTAAAACCATCATACATTATGAATTTGGGTTATTAGGATGATAGGGAGGTGAGCTGAACCATTTAGGAAGGGGGGGACGAGCCTAGGACTAGGGGTCGCCCACAGAGACAGCCTCCCCCCCCCAGCCTTTCCGACTTCTGTGCCTTCCCAAAAAAACAGATTAATCATTCAGCAACCTGCAGGAACGGTGTCATCAAAAGGGCATTACGAAACCTGAATGTGGGTACAAGGCTCCCTGTGTGTAACATGGGCACAATCCTGCTGTGTGCCACTGGAGTTTGAATTTCTACTTCATTAAAATGGGCACCACACGTGCCAGTCCAGATATGTAGAGAGAGAGAGATATATGCAGAGATAAGTGATAGAGGTACAGATATATCTGGGGGAGAGCCTGCGGGGAATGATCCTGGACAATCTCATGGATGTCTGCCAGTGTCCATTTGCATGCATCCTTGAACCTCACGGAGCTACCATTATCAGAGTTCCCTGGGGAGAGGCACTCTGCATGGGGCTACCTTTGAAGGTGACTCAGAAACTACAACTAACCCCAAACGCGGCAGCTAGACTGGTGACTGGGAGTGGCTGTTGGGACCCATAACACCAGTCCTAAAGGATCTTCACTGGCTCCCAGTATGTTTCCGAGTACAATTCAAAGTGTTGGTGCTGACCTTTAAAGCCCTGAACGGCCTTGGCCTAGTATACCTGAAGGAGCGTCTCCACCCCCATCGTTCTGCCCGGACACTGAGGTCCAGCACCGAGGGCCTTCTGGCAGGGAACCAGGCAGAGGGCCTTCTCGGTAGTGGCGCCCGCCCTGTGGAACGCCCTCCCACCAGATGTCAAGGAAATAAACAACTATCTGACTTTTAGAAGACATCTGAAGGCAGCCCTGTTTAGGCAAGTTTTTAATGTGTGACATTTTAATCTATTCTTAATCTTTGATGGAAGTTGTCCAAAGTGACTGGGGAAACCCAGCCAGATGGGTGGGGTATAAATATTATTAATTGTTAAATCACTCTGTTCATTCTAGCTCTATGAGGGTGATAATGCTCTCCTAGCACTCTTAACAAACTGCACCCCCTCCCCCCGATTTTTGGGGAAAGCCACGGCGGTTATGATTCTGTTTTAAATGCATATTACAGATGGGGCTTAATAGATAAGGATTATTTAAAAGGCAGGATAATGTTCAATGGTACCATTTATTATTTTAACAGTATGACTGAACACTATCCTATGCTTTTGAGAATCATTAAATTAGTGTTGTCTCTTATCTCTGCCTACAGTTACAGCAAAGGAGGAGGGGTCACTCCGGAAGAGATCGCATCTCGGACTGCTAAATGGCAGATCCTGCTCTCCTTTCTGTTTTGATTCTTCGCTGTGCTTTCCGCCCCCCCCCCCCCTCCTCACCTGCACGCTATGAAACTGTAACCCAGGAAGCCAAACTGCAGGAAAACAGGGGTTTGCCAACGACCACTTACCGTGTGGCTGTTTGAGGTGCTGTTTGAAAACTGGGGGATTCTCAAGTGCAGGCTTTGGAGAACATACGTCGTCTGCATCTGAAGTGAAAGAAAGGAAATGGTTTATATCAGGGGTCAGTAAGGCTTACTGGTCATGGGCTGGATCACTACCACAGAGATCGTCCGAGGGCCGGGCCGGCGCAGCGTTGTGCCAGAAATCGCATCTGCGCATGTCTGCGGTGCCGAAAATGCGTGCGCAGAAGCAATTTCCGGCGCCGCTCGGCAAGTCCCTGCACCGTGCCGGTTTAGTACAACGTGCAGGGGATTCGCCAAGCAGGCGACTCGGTTCGGGGGCTGGCAAAACGGTCTTTGTGGGCACGTTGCCAGCCCCTGGTTTATACTCTGCTGGAGGTCGGAACATGTGCCCCTCCCAGGTGTTGATGGACTATACCAGGCATAGGCAAACTCCGGCCCTCCAGATGTTTTGTGACTACAATTCCCATCATCCCTGACCACTGGGCCTGTTAGATAGGGATGATGGGAGTTTTAGTCCCAAAACATCAGAAGGGCTGGAGTTTGCCTATGCCTGGACCCACCATCACCCACCATTGGCCATGATGGAAGGAAGAGGATGGCCCGGGAATCTATGAACACCCAGAGGGCCACAGCCCCCCCCCCATCCCTGACAAGAGTCCCATCAATGTACATGACTCTTTATAGAGTGCAGGGTCCCTGCCCCAAGAAGCTTACAGTCTATTGGCTGATGTTAGCATGGGGAAGAAATTCTTGCTTGTCCCTAGAAACACACACTTTTTTTTCTTGAAAGCGATTGATTTGCCAACAGATCCATAAGTTGTTGGGCTTCCCTGCAATCTATTTTGGGCTCCTGTCTCTTTTCCTACTTTTTTAGATGCAGCAGCCACTTTGCACCATGCCACACTCCAGCGGCAGCCATTTTATGACTGGCACCCACGGCTCGATCTCAGAACGTCAAGGACTTCCGCCCTCTGCACTAACAGCCAAAGACTGTTTAGGTGGCAAATCTAGCCCCCCCTTGCTGCTCTTGATATACAGGAACCCAAACAGAACTAGGCCCCGTTCACCAACCTGAAAATAGACCGTCCAGTAAGGTATGAGGGCCAGGAAGACTGGAATGATTTTGACCAGCGCTTTCACATCCTCAACTTTATCTTCCCTGAATGGCCCTCCACGGGATGCTTTGGCCATCTCGAAGAGGCTTTGCTTGGGAGCTGGTTGGTGGAGTACCCCTTGAGTGTCTCTACCGGAAAGAAGAAGGGAGATGGAACCAAAGGAAATTTTGGGGAACCTGTATACCCTGTTTTCCCTTTTTTAATACGGAGTCATAAAGTAAGCCATGGCAGGGTTTTTAAGCATTTGAGAAATATAAGACATACCCCGAAAATAAGCCATACTTCCGTGCCGCGGAAACCAACCCCTACAGGCACCTCCACTCATAGAGTCACTCCATGCGGCCGGCACTGCAGGAGCACGATCAGCTGTGAAGCGGCGCTCCAAGAGCTCTGCTTAACAGCTGATCACGCTCCCGCCTTGGTGGCTGCATTCCCGCGCTCCGCCTTCTCGTCCACCGCCGTCCCTGCCGCTTCCGTGCTTGCCGCCACCGCTGGGCTCACTGCTTCTTCCTTGCCTGGCCCGGCCAAGGAGCTTGGAGCACCCTGCAGCGGCGGGCGGAGCGCCTGAGCCAGCGGCCTCCGCCTGGCCCGGCCAAAGACACCTGCCCGCCCCACCACCCAGAACCGGTGGCTGCTGCAGCGCCGAGCACTCAAGAGAGCCCAGCAGCGCCCTGAGCTGTAAAAACCGTACCAGTAATAAAATTTTAAAAAGACATCCCACCGAAAGTAAGCCACCCTGTGTTGTTTTTTTGAGGGTAAAAAGTTGTAAGACAGTGTCTTAAAAAGGGGAAAACACGGTAGTATACTA
Organism: Zootoca vivipara; assembly: GCF_963506605.1. Classification (NCBI taxonomy): domain Eukaryota; kingdom Metazoa; phylum Chordata; class Lepidosauria; order Squamata; family Lacertidae; genus Zootoca; species Zootoca vivipara. The sequence continues at coordinate 6,566,172 of NC_083292.1, forward strand.
GCAGCCCCATCCCCAGTGTTGCTTGGGAGTTCTAAGAAACAGACAAACAAAACCAGGGCAGTTTGGAAATCAGTGTTTACAACTATCGTGCAAAATTGGGCTTGAAATCAGTACAGCTTTGAAAGGTTCAGTCCGCCATCTTGACTCAAAAACGCCAAAGCCAAAGATGTTTTCTACCGGGTAGGTGATGCCCTGCTACAATCTGAGTGCACAGCATCTAAAAACAAGTGTGCTTTCTCTTTCTCTCCTCTCTCTTTTGAGACAGTGACTCTGCAGCAGCTGCCAGCTGAAGTTCTTCTCCATCCAGTGTTTGAAGAATAATCCTCTTAAACCCATTTATGCTACTGCTGCCTTTTCAGTCTTCCAAAGTGTGCTTTATTGCATGGCTGCTAATTGCTCATTCTTCTCAACATTATGTATTTTTTTACAAATTATTACTTTATGGGTCGTTAATCTGCCTTCAATTATCTTAGACATAGGCAGGGCATTCCTTTCGATAACAAGCAAACACTCGTGCTTATTTAATCGGGCAACTAAGCTCGCCTAAGATTTCTTTCCCTTGGAGAGAACAGTGTGTGTGTGTGTGTGTGTGCATCCGTATTGTGGAGAGAGAATTGCTAATTGTATTATTGAGCTGGATCTGATCTGATCTGATCCTATAGTTTGCATTGCTCGCATTGTATGAATTCTGACTGTATGGCTGTATCCCTGGGATGTCTTGCTTAAAATGCTTTTTTCTTTGCCTCTCTCTGTGCCAAAGGGTAATGTAAGCCAGACAGAATGCCCTGCTAAACTATCAAGGCCGGATAGCTGACTTTGCCTGGAACACAGAGAAAGCCTTATCAGTGGATGAGCTTGATGCTGGAAGCTGCTATGATGCTACCGGGGTAGCATGAGTCAGCATGTGTTTATGCCCAGGACCGGACACAGGAAGATCCATATATGTACTTGTGACCACCTTGCGTGCGCACATTTACAGAGGAGGGGGAAAGGAGCCCAAGAAGTGTATAAGAAGCCTAGCAAATTTGTGTTTCTTTACTCTTGTCGTGGAGCTGACCACCAAGAAATTAAATTCTTTCTCCGAATTCAACCCTTGGACTCTTGTTGACTGTCTCTGTCCTTGCCTGGGCACAACTTAAGGACCTTTATCAGCCAATAAGGCTACAGTATGAATCAGTTTCCCAACATCCTGTCACATTCTAGGGTAGGTTTGGCCCTCTGGGTGCTGCTGAACTACAACTCCCATCAGGCCCCAGCAAATGAAGTCGTCATCCTGGCCTCAAGCGATCTCCACGGAGTCGCTACTGGACCCATGCCAGTCACAAAACGTGCCTGGGGAATTTTGAGCACTGCCTTGAAGGGGGAAATTCCCGCTACATACCTATTGCTGGAGTATTCCTCAGGGCTCTTCCGGGAACAACACGAATAGGCCAGAATCTTAAACATGTCTGTGAAGGCGCTGCCATCAGGGGGCTTTGTGATGAAGAAGCTCTGGCCACAGAGAAACACGACGAAGGACACCCCGATGCAAACAGCCGGGATAATGTAGCCGATGACAAAACTCACATTCTGCTGGATGTATGCGATGCCTCCCAAGGACACGATGGCCCCCAAGTTTATGCTCCAATAAAACCAGTTGAAAAACCTTCGTGTGGCTTCGGGGCCCCGGTCTTTGACCTGCACAAGAATTTGTTGTTGTTCTTAAATCTCCTCCGTAAACCCCCCCCCAACAAGTCAATAAATATTCACCAAAACAAATGCCTAATCAAGAACAATGCATTCCCATTCAGTTTTAATTGCATTTGTGATGTTTCTGAAAACCCAGGAGGGTCAAAGAAAGTGGTTTTTTTGGGGGGGGGCAATTGTGTTTGTTCGTTACTATGCTATGTATGTTTGTGGTTTTATACAGGCAAGGCCCCATTTACACGCGTCCTTTATGCGCTCAGCAATACACACACTTATTGCACCATCCAGGAAAGCAATCCCAAATTGTCACAAAAAGGGGCGGGAAGGGGCGCTTGCTTGCAGGTTTTTGCGATGGTGCTTCAAATATACGTGATTTTGCTGAGGCGTGTGGTGCCTTGGGACGTAACCCCACACTAAGCGGGGGTTGCCTGTCTTGTAAACCATCCTGTGATCCTCAGAGGGCAGTACAGAAAATAGCAAGATTAAGAATCTACCTGTAAGTGTGCATTCAGACTTGGGGTTTACTGCCTTAGTTTTCCTGGTGATCATAAATTCGCCTCGCTAGACGAATTTAATTCGTTCCACGGGTGTTTTCTTATAACGAAAAATTCGTCTAGCGAATCCCATAGGAATGCATTGAAATTTTATTGATTTTTTTTTTTTGCCCATAGGAACGCATTAATTGAATTTCAATGCATTCCTATGGGAAACCGCGATTCGCTAGACAAATTTTTCGTAAAACAAATTCATCTAGCAAGGCAACCTCCGCTCGAAAAAGCCTTCCGTTAAGCGGAAATTTCGTTAAGCAGGGCATTCGTTAAGCGAGGCCCCACTGTACTTTTTTTTTTAAAAAAAATCATCTTTATTAAAGATTTTCCAAACAACAAAAATATACAAAAATACAAAAAGAATAAAGAATACAAAGCACAAAAAAGAAGAAAAAAGAAAAAAGAAAAACACCGAATACAAAAATACAAAAAACAAAACAGAAACAAAAACAAAAATTCTCACATCAAACTTCTTACTTGGTAATCACTTCCCGACTTCCCCGCCCTCCCCTTCCCGAATCTACTATACTCCCCATTCAGACAGCTTTCATAATATGCAAAAAGAAAGAAAGAAAATAAGCCTCATCTGCTAACACCAATCCATATCCTAAATAGTATAATACTCAATACAAGAGAAAAAAAAAATCATACATGCACATATCTTACTCTATTTAATCCCTTTTAGCCTCTAAATTCCCCCAGAAGTATCCCACTATATTACATTTCTAATTATCTAAAGGAAAATTAAAATAAATGACAATCACCTCTAAATTCCCCCTCCCTTCCCCAGAAAACATTTCCCTAGGAGTCCCGACCAGTCCCTTAAAACAATCCAGTTCAGACCTTTTTAATCCATCCAACACTTAGAAAATCCCTAAGTCTTTCATCCTACACCAACTCTTGTCCACTCCACTGTACTTTTGCCCAGGTTTCTAATGTACCTTTTGCACTGCCTTAACTATTGCATTATGAAAGCTTTCTGATTGATCTTCTACAGAGCCACGGCACACTAAATTTCACCCACACCAGTAAGGCACCACAGCAAATGTCATTGGGCATGTCACCTTCCGTTATGCCAGGGGTCAGCAACCTAAGGCCCATGGGCCAGAAGCGGCCCGTGGAGATCGTTTGACCCCGAACTGAGCTGCCCACTCGCATGCTGCCCTAAACCAGTGCAGCGTGGGGACTCGCTTCTGCTGCACCAGAAATTGCGGGCGCGCGCGCGCTCACACACGCACGTGATCCGGCCCACGGAGGGATCTCCGCGGGACCAATCCGGCCCAGGCAAGATAAACCTTGCTGACCCTTATGCCCATGTGTGCTTCTGCTCCCCATGGAAATGGGGGGAAGGAACTGCATGCCAGACAATAAGTGCCCCAAATTTTGTCACATGCTGTGAGCCACAAAGAAGAAGAAGAAGAAGAAGAAGAAGAAGAAGAAGAAGAAGAAGAAGAAGAAGAAGAAGAAGAAGAAGAAGAAGAAGAAGGGAAAGTTAAAGCACATGATTTTGCGGGGTTAACATAGGCGATGAGCTTCTGCTAGATTCCCAGAAGTGGATTTCATGATGTGTGAAAGATCACGTGAAACGTGGAAATGGTCGGGTAAGGAAACGTCAGGAATAAAAGTGTTGTTTGAATGCAGCCTAAGAACAGCCTGGCTTTTCTTATCGGGGTTATCTGCCCCATCCAGAGAGAGATTAAAGTGCGATAACAGCAGGACTCCAGCAGATACCACAGTTCTCTTAGCAGCCCCTTTCTAGTAGGGAATTCCTTCCAATGTTCAAAAGCACATACATCTGGTGACTAGATTGAAATCTACAGCTTGATGAGCCTGAGCACAAGGTTGTCAACCATGGGTGTTTTTTTGTTTTCTGTCTAAAAACACCATCCAATTGTTGGCTAGCTTTTAAACCAGGGGCTGGGAACCTGTTGCCCTCCTGATGTGCTAGACCTCCAGCCAGCATGGCTAATGGTCAGCGATGATGGGATCTGCATTCCAGCAATGCCTTGAGGGACTGCAGGTCCCCCCACTCTTGACCAAAGGCTTTTAAAACACATGACTTCCTCCGCAGAAACCTAGGAACTGTTGTTTGAAGGTGTTGGGATTTTTATTTTTTTTAAGATAATATGTACAGTATTGTCATTAGCTCTGTGAGGGGCAACGGGAGTCTCCTAACAAGTCTCAGCACCCATTCTGAACTACAGTTCCCAGGAAACTTTGGGGGAAGTGAGGACGGCCCATTTGAAGATGGCTACCATACCTTCTGAGAGCTGGACCCTAAAGAAGGCTGATTGCCGAAGAATTGATGCTTTTGAATTATGGTGCTGGAGGAGACTCTTGAGAGTCCCATGGACTGCAAGAATCTCAAACCTATCCATTCTGAAGGAAATCAGCCCTGTGTGCTTACTGGAAGGACAGATCCTGAAGCTGAGGCTCCAATTTTTTGGGCCCCCTTCATGAGAATAGAAGACTCCCTGGAAAAGACCCTGATGCTGGGAAAGATGGAGGGCACAAGGAGAAGGGGACGACAGAGGACAAGATGGCTGGACAGTGTTCTTGAAGCTGCCAACATGAGTCTGACCAAACTGCGGGAGGCAGTGTAAGACAGGAGTGCCCGGCGTGCTCTGGTGCATGGGGTCACGAAGAGTCGGACACAACTAAATGACTAAACAACAACAACCATACCTTCTATTCTCCACCCTAAACATACCCATCCATTCCTCAAAAGGCTTGGCTTCCAGGCGCTTGGATAATCCTGATCACCTTCCTTTGCACCCTTGTCAGCACCCTTCTTAAACTGTGGTGCCCAGAACGGAACACAGTGTTCCAGATGTGGTCTGACCAAGGCAGAACAATTAATTCCTCTGATCTGGACATTATAAATCTCTTGATGCAGCCTAGATTAGCATTAGCGCTTTTTGTTTCTGGGCGCTTTATTAAGCTATTGACATGCAGTTCAGTAACTGAACTTCCCTCCTTACAAAAACCCGAGTTGCCCACACAGAGACTAGAAAGGCAGGGAGAAGAAAGCTAGATCAGAACGTTTATCAGGGAATTGGGACTTTTTCAGCCTGAGGGCTGCATGCTTTTCCAGGTGACCATCTGGGGGCAACAACCCAGTGGTGGGCATAGGCAAAAGTGCACCAAGTGCTGAACATAAATTTTACCTTTTGTACCATAAGCTGGTTCCTATCCACACTGCCCCATCCCTCTCCATTCCTCATCCAGGCAAGCAAGAGGCATGGCCAGAGTTTGGACACATCCCAGTCAGGCAAAAACACTCAAGGAGGGTGCAGAGCAAGGGGCAGCGAGGGTGTGGCCTGAGGAGAGTATACCAAGGGCCTGAGGTTTCCCAACCCTATTCTAAGAGGAAAAACACAGGGGAGTGTTCAACTACCAGACTTTTAGGAGACATCTGAAGGCAGCCCTTTTTAGGGAAGCTTTTAATGTTTATAGATTATTGTACAGTGGTACCTCTACTTACGAATTTAATGCGTTCCGAACACACATTTGTAAGTCAAAAAAAATTGTAAGTCGAATCCCATAGGAATGCATTGGGAGAAAAAATTTGTAAGTAGAAGCAACCCTATCTAAAAATTCGTAAGTAGAAAAAATCCTATCTAAACCGCACCCAAGATGGCGGACGGAGCTCCATTTGTAAGTAGAAACATTCGTAAGTAGAGTTATTTGTAAGTAGAGGTACCACTGTATTTTAATGTTCTATTGGAAGCCGCCCAGAGTGGCTGGGGAAACCCAGCCAGATGGGCTGGGTATAAATAAAAAATTATTATTATTATTATTATTATTATTATTATTATTAATCAGAACCTGCAGGAAGTCAGAGCGACAGTGTCTTTGGAGGGTTTCAGACCAGAGACTCTATTCCCGTCCAAACCTGGGGGTGGCAGGGAATGAATGAACCTGGGACCATCTGCATGCAGGTGCTCTACCACCCTTTGAGACACCAGTTTCTGCCGAACTCGGCGAAAGTAAGACCGCAGCAATTCCGGGAAGCCACCGAGGAGCAGCTGTGCAGCAACACTCCCCGCGAGGAGGAACTGAGAGATGCAAAATATAGTTCCCTCCTGACCAGAGTTTATAGCGCTGCCGTAAATCTCCCAACATTTCACAGCTGAAATGAGGCTCAGACCTGCGTGTGCTTGAAGCAGCCGTATCTTTGCAAGAACCACACTAGCTGGGCATCTCACCCATCCCTCCCCAAATCCATATTGTGAGGGGTCTTGCACTGCCTGCTGACCGGAATATGCCTTGGCTATGTAATGGATGGACCGCACTGGCTGGTTTATGAAGGTGGATCTCTTAATGGGGGTTCAGACGAATGCCCCCCCCCCTATGCAGAAACGAAGCATGAGAGCTACATGGGGCTTCACACCCTGAGTCACCCACCCCTGTCAGCATTTTCATTCTCTCCCATTGCTGGATGTGTGATTCTTACATCACATGTCTGTGTTTACATTCCGTGCTTGGAAAGTGTGGGAAACAGAAGCCAGTCCTCTGTCTTCCGTTGAATTGTACTTTTGTTTTGTTTTTTACTTTTTATCTCTCTTCTGGAGAAGATGTAAGAGGACGCCATGATTGCTTTGTCCTGTATATATTGCTTAATAAATTACTTAAATGCCACACCTCATAGCCTTAGCTTCCAGCTTTACTCTGTTTGAGTGTGCACATATTTTTGGGTTATGTGTCGCTGCTGCACAACAGGACTGAAGAGTTACGAACATCCTGTGCTGTGTTCCAGAGGAAGATGCCCGGAGAGGTTTGTCTCGATCTGGGGGCTGTGCGGTGCCCCCCCCCCGGCGCTTCCAACAACCCCAGTGGCTGGTCCATGCGCAAACATACTGGCCAGTGGCCTCGCTGCTTCACTGGCTGAAAAGGGCCCCCATGCACTGGAACCCCCTCGTGTGGAAGACCACTCTCCCCATTCATGGTAAAGGGCCTATTTTTTTGTGCTTTACCTGCTTCCTAAGTATCTATGCCACACAATGCAGAAACAGGACCCAGGTGGCTCTGTGGGTTAAACCACTGAGCCTAGGGCTTGCTGATCAGAAGGTCGGCAGTTCAATTCCCTGTGACGGGGTGAGCTCCTGTTGCTTGGTCCCAGCTCCTGCCAACCTAGCAGTTCGAAAGCACGTCAAAATGCAAGTAGATAAATAGGTACTGTTCAGTAAACAAGTTACCACTGTATAATAAAAACAGCAGGGCCACCAGTCCCTTCATTAAAAGCTGTGTGCTTGCCAAAGCCAGTTGGAACAAGGTCGCCTTCACCTGTCCAAGGAAGGACAGCAAGGAGGGAGCCAGTCTAGCTTCTCCAGGGAGGGAGTCCCAAAGTCTGGGAGCAGCCACTGTGAAGGCCCTGTCTCGCAAGAGTCATCTTGTCCAGCCCCCTAAAATGCAGGAATCATGGTGACAGAATCCCTGACAGATGGCCATTCAACCTCTGCTTAAAAACGTCCGACGAAGGAGCGCCTTTGGAGGTGATCCGTTCTACTGTCAAAGAGTTCTTATGTTTGAAGATGGCTCTCATATCACCTCTTGGGCTTCTTCACAGTAAGCCTACCAAACTCCCTCATCCATTCCTCAAAGGGCTTGGTTTCCAGACCCCTTCATCATCTTGGCATAGCTGCCAAGTCTCCCGTATTCTCCGGGAAATCCCCGTTTTTCCAGCTGTTTTTAGCTGAAAAAATGGATTTTTTTGTTTTTTCCCCGGTTTATTTTCGCGCGGCAGCCATTTTGGAACTGGGCGGAGCATGCTCAGAAGCGACTTTTGATGCTGCTCTGCCCAGTTCCAAAATGGCTGCAGGGCGACTTTTGGCGCGGCGGCCATTTTGGAACTGGGCAAAGCAGCATCAAAAGTCACTTCTGAGCATGCTCCGCCAAGTTCCAAAATGGCGGCAGCGCTACTTCCGGTCTGCTACTTCTGGCCCGGTCCCTTATTTCTCGGACAGCAACTTGGCAGGTATGCATCTTGGTCACCCACCACCCTCGGTGCAAGTTCCAGCTTGTCAAGCATCCTTTCAAAATTCCTGGAACCTCCTTGCCCCAGACGTTATAATGGAGGAGAGGGTAATAAATAGAAATAATGATGGAATATAATAAATAATAACAATAATAACGGCAGCTAATGCGCCTTTGCAGTGTGTTCCTCTACTAAGCACATGCCCAAAATATGTCCGAGACTCACAGGCCATCTCTGCTTAGGATGAATCACCCTCTAGACAGGGGTCAGCAAACTTTTTCAGCAGGGGGCCAGTCCACTATCCCTCAGACCTTGTGGGGGGCCGGACTATATTTTGGAAAAAGAAAAAAAAAAGAACGAATTCCTATGCCCCACAAATAACCCAGAGATGCATTTTAAATAAAAAGACACATTCTATTCATGTAAAAACACACTGATTCCCGGACCATCCACGGGCCAGATTTAGAAGGTGATTGGGCCGGATCGGCCCCCGGGCCTTAATTTGCCTACCCATGCCTTAAGAGAACAGCATTTGTTACAGGGATACAGAGAGAGAGAGAGAGAGAGAGAGAGAGAGAGAGAGAGAGAGAGAGAGAGAGAGAGAGAGAGAGAGACCAAGATGCCGGTTTTAAACAGAGATGTATGTTTGGAACTGATGACTAACTGAAGTCATTGCACCAGTTGCTAAATTTCCTGAGTTTCTATCTCAGGAAGGGGGAAAAAATGAAACAAAATGCGGAATACAGAACGATCTTCCTGCTGAATCAACGCTGGGGATCTATTTTGCTCAAACCTCCAAGCTTTTCCAGTTACGCAATACTTGCATTTAGCAGAGCAACACGATATTAATCCCAGGCCACGCTCCATAACAAGCATGACTTGCTTTTAATCGAATTAAAGTGTCCTGTTTCCTCCAGCTTGGCACCTGTGCCAAGGAGGCTGGGTGAAAAGCAAACCCGGGATGGTTGCTGGGTAGACGCCATTGCTTAGTAACACAGTTGTTGTTTATTTCTGCATTTAGCAACATTCATGGAAGAAGAGGCCTGTGTCACCCGGGGTGCGTACATCCAATTTCCCCCACTCATTGTTTCCAATGAGCTGGTTACAAAAATATGGCGGACAGAAGAAAGGGAAGGAAATGGAGAAGGTGCAAGATGCATTTTTAAAGCAGTGCTTTTCAAAGTTTGTTCTGCGACTCCTCACTGAGAAGATGAGCAACAGCAGTGCAGACGAGCTGTTAGGAGTTAGGCAGTGTACACACTAAATCTTTAGTGCAGATTCGAAGCACATTCCCCCGCCCCTCAAAGGATTCTGGGTGCTGTAGTTTACCTCTCACAGAATGGCCCTGAGCATGTTCTGGGTGCAGGAATTTGTTTAAAGTTCCAGAACTAAACTGCGCTCAGCCCGTTTCACACAAAAGTTAGCATTCTTCATTGCAACAGTTTAATCTTGTGGAGGGTTTCCTCCTGAGCCTATTCTGGTTCTGTAATTATTCTACAAGGCAGCAAAGGTTCAGGATCCGTTTTCCTCCTCCTAGATGGGCTACTTTCCTAGGTGGATTATTATTATTATTATTGAATTTATATACCGCCCTATACCTGGAGGTCTCGGGGCAGTTCACAGAAAAAAAATCAAAATGTAAAACCACAAAATATATAATCAAAATAAAAACAACAACCCAATCACACCCACCCACCCACCCCATGGATTAGCCCCCTCTATGGCACATGCAGAAACCTCCTTCATGACCAGGGATCAGCAAACTTTTTTCAGCAGTGGGCCGGTCCACTGTCCCTCAGACCTTGTGGGGGGCCAGACTATATTTTGGAAAAAGAAAAAGAAAAAAAGGAACGAATTCCTATGCCCCACAAATAACCCAGACATGCATTTTAAATAAAAGCACACATTCCACTCATGCAAAAACACCAGGCAGGCCCCACAAATAACCCAGAGATGCATTTTAAATAAAAGGACACATTCTACTCATATAAAAACACGCTGATTCCCGGACTGTCCGTGGGCCGGACTGAGAAGGCGATTGGGCCGCATCCAGCCCCCGGGCCTTAGGTTGCCTACCCCTGGGTTAGACGGTTGTCAGATATACTCTCAAAATCATTACGGATACATAGCCTGCTACAGCATTTTGTCCTCACAGCAGCTGAAAACCTTGTCTTGCAAAGATATGTGCTACCAAATAGCAGCACAGACATTGTTTCATCAGCAAACTCAGGATATTCTGTGTTAATGGGCTAATTTTAGCAGCACAAAGCCAAAATTCAGAAAAGGACACATTCTACTCATGTAAAAACACGCTGATTCCAGGTCCGTCCGTGGGCCGGATTGAGAAGGCGATTGGGCCGGATCCGGCCCCCGGGCCTTAGTTTGCCTACCTGTTGTGACGTGGGGTTTGTGATTTCAGCTCTCTTGACATAACATGCTGGAGACAGTTCTCTAGTAACAGCTCTTTATTAAAGTGAACAAGACTGAAGACTGAGGAGAGGAAAGCTACATTTATAGGGACAGGGGACTAGCTAGGAAGGGATACATTTTGGAGGGAACAATATCAAGCAATCACAGTGCTGCCTTTTGGAGGAAACCAATAAGACAGAGGATCCAATTACAGCAGCTTAAATGAACCAATAGTAGCTGTACCCTCTGGAACCAAAAGGCAGTTACTTTATCCTAATGCAAATACAGACAATAATAATACAGATATAAAATCCTTTGACTCAATACACAACACCCCTCCCCCCCTAGTGAGCACAGCAGACGTAATCCCTCAGGTACTGTGGGGTCCTACAACTTCTACCTGATCTCCTGACAACAGGTGTTGCAGGTTCTGGATTGGGTGTTACCTGTGGTGGAGGGGCTGCTATAGGGGTTTCGTCAGGAACAGATGGAGTCCCAGACATCTCAGGGTCCCCGACCTGTACCTCGTCATCCTGAGGACTAGCAGACCCTGGTTCATTTGCTGAAGCCCCTGGTGACTGCACCTCTGGGCCATCTTCACTCTGGTCTCGCAGCTGTGCGTCATTAGCCAGGGATGAATTATCTGACTCCTCCCTGCTGAGCGCCCGGCGCCTCAGCTGATCTATATGTCTCTTCCAAACTTGCCCATTTTCCAAGGTCACATAATAGGACACAGGTCCACTAGCCCGGGTGATCACACCGGCCACCCACCGCGGACCTCGTGAATAGTTCCTCACCCAGACCAGATCTTCAGGGGCGAGATACCTTGTTGTGTCAGTCTCAGCCTGGGGGGTTGCTCTTGAATTACGGTTTGGCATTTTATCTGGGTGGACATAATCCAGCACCGTTACCAGTCTTCTACCTAAGAGCAGCTCGGCTGGCGACTTGCCCGTCGCAGTACACGGCGTCGCATGCTGCAAAAATAACATTCGCGCAATGCGAGCCGACCAGTTACCCTCCATTAAGCGCGCAATGGATTCTTTGGCTGTTCTTACCATGCGCTCAGCCTGCCCATTGGAGGATGGGTGAAAGGGCGCGGATGTGACCCCTCTTATAAAGTTATCAGCCAAGAATGCCCTGAATTCTTGGGATACAAAAGCTGCCCCATTATCTGATACAATGGTCTCAGGTAACCCGTGGGTAGCAAACAGCTGCCTCAACACCTTGATTACGGCAGCTGATGCCATGCTAGGGACCATCGCCACTTCTAACCATTTGGAATATGCATCAACGATAACCAAAAAGACCTTCCCTTGGAATGGCCCAGCAAAATCTATGTGCAGCCGGCTCCAGGGAGTCCTGGACTGCTCCCACCAGTGGACTGGTGCTCTGGCCACTTCTGGCCGCACCTCTTGGCATGCCTTGCATGTTCGTACCCATTGTTCTATGTTCTGGTCCATTCCAGGCCACCACACATAACATCGGGCTAGCGACTTCATCCTGACCATTCCCGGGTGTCCCATGTGAAGCGTCTCAAGAACCCTGTTTCTCAGTGGTGCTGGGATGATCACCCTATCTCCCCATAGGAGACAACCCTTATGCATGGACAATTCGTGCTGCCTTGTCGCATAAGGCCTGAATTTTTCTTCATGCGGACCACCTGGCCACCCCCTCCCCACCCAAGTGAGCACACGGGAGAGAACAGCATCTTTCCTAGTTTTCTCAGCTATATCCGTAGCTGTTACAGGAGCCCCCGGAAGTGTTTCTAGCATCATAATGTGCTCCGCCGGAGCAGGATCCTCAATGCTCCCGCCAGGAAGGGGCAATCGACTCAGCGCATCAGCATGGCACAACTGTTTCCCCGGCACATGGGTCAAGGTGTACTGGAACCCATTCAGGAATATTGACCAACGCAACATTCTGGGGGAGAGAATTTGTGGCGTTTGTTTGTTTGGGTTGAACAACCCTAACAGTGGTTTGTGGTCCGTTTCAATGGAGAAATGGCGACCGTACAAATAATCATAGAACCTTTTGATTCCGGACACAATAGCCAGTGCCTCTTTATCAATTTGAGCATAGTTGCGCTCTGTGGGCGACAACGTACGGGAATAGAAAGAGATGGGCTTTTCCGACCCATCCGGTTCCCTATGACTCAGCACAGCCCCCAGACCGTATTGAGAGGCATCACATGCCAGGACCAGCGGCTTTGACTCATCATAATGAGCAAGGACGCTCCTGCTACTCAGCATTCCTCGCAAGGAGTCAAAAGCCTTCTGCTGCTCCCGCCCCCATCGCCACACATTCTTTTTCTGCAATAGTCTATGTAATGGTTCAGCTACCGAAGCTTTCTGGGGTAAGAACGAATGATAAAAGTTAATAAGTCCCAGGAATGACTGCAACTCCGTCTTGTTCTGTGGTCGTGGTGCCTCGATGATGGCCTTAATCTTAGCATCTGTGGGGTGGATGCCTGATGCATCAATTTTAAACCCCAAGAAATCCACAGTTGGCACCCCAAAACTGCATTTTTCTTTTTTCAGTTGCAACCCCACCTCCTTGAACTTGAGCAACACTGCACGGACACGCGCAACCAGTTCCTGTGGGTCTTTTCCAGCAATCAAAACGTCATCAAAAAATGGCAAGACCCCCGGCAGACCTCTTAACAGGCGTTCCATGAGCCCTTGAAAAATCCCTGGGGCCACACAAACTCCGAACTGTAATCTGTTAACTCTGAACGCCCCTTTATGTGTGACAATAGTCTGTGCTTCCGCTGATTGTGGGGTTACTGGCAGCTGTTGGTAAGCTTGTGCCAGGTCAATTTTGGCGAACACCTTGCCCCCAGCCAGTTTAGCCAACAGATGTGATACGACTGGAATGGGGTATGAGTTTCCCCTGAGTGCCTTATTGATAGTACATTTGTAATCTGCACATATCCTGACTTCCCCATTTGCTTTAAGGGGCGTGACGATTGGAGTCTCCCACTTAGCAGAGTCCACGGGTGAGAGAACTCCCTGCTTGACCAATTTATCCAGCTCTGCCTCGATCTTGGGTTGCAGTGCAAATGGCACTCGCCTTGGTTTGAGTCGGATTGGGGCCACACCGGGGTCCAACTCGAAGTCAACTGGGGGCCCTTTATAACAACCCAGTTTTCCATTAAAGAGACCAGCAAATTCCTTGCATAATGCCTCGCTCATCTCAGGGCAGGTTTGGATTGAATTAAGCCCTGAGATACTCAGTCCCAGGGCGGGGAACCAGTCAGTGCCCAGGAGACTGGGGCGACTGCCCTTCGCAATCACCAGTTTGAGTACAGCCTGTTTGTCCCGGAACTGTACTCTCACGGCACACATTCCCATAACATGGATGCGGCCTGCTGAGTACGACTGCAAGGTTGCCGGGAAGGGCTCCAGAGGGGGCAACTTACCCCTGGGGAAGAATGTCTTCGCGGTCTGGTCCGACACGATGGTGAATGCAGATCCGGAGTCCACCTCCATGTCGCACTGCTGACCCTCAATCTTCACCTTGACATGTGCCTTGCCTTGCGCTGGAAACTGCACGGCCCTCCCGTTGATCTCCGTTACGTAGTGGCAGTCCTTTAGAAAACGAGTTGCTGTGGGCGGTCTGCGATGCTCCAGTCTAGGTGCTCCTGTTGCTCCCGACGCCGCCGATCTACAGACCCTGGCGATGTGACCCGTCTTTCCGCACGTCCGGCACATAGCATCCCTGAAACGACAACTCTTCCGCTCATGGTTTCCGCCACAACCTGGGCAACTGCCTCGGCGATCTTTGTGCACTGTGCAGGCCTGACGCACCAACTCGACCCCACGGACTGGGCTCTGGCTCGGAGTAGCCTCTAGCTCGTCCATGGCATGCGCAACTTCTATCTGTGGCTTAGTGGCCTTGCGACTGGCATCAAGCTCCTCTCTTTCATAATTCTCCGTGGCGGTGGCCTCCTTCAAGGCTGAAGCAAGGGTAACCTCTTCTTTAGCCACGATGCGTCTTCTGGCTTTCTTGCTGCTCAGACCACCAATAAACCGATCCAGGAGAGTCTCTTCCAGATTTTGGAAGCCGCAGTGCTGAGCGAGCTTCCGGAGTTCAGCCAGAAATGTGGATACAGACTCCCCAGCATGCTGCTGCCTCTTATGGAACTCCATCCGCCGGGCCATCTTGGTCTCAGTAGGCGCCAAGTGGCTTGTTAGGCAGGCAAGAATATCTTTGAGAGATGTCTCACTCAGCTTCGCTGGAGCAAGTAATGCCTTGGCCAGCTTGAAGGTCTCGGGCCCACAGTAGCTCAGGAATGTGGCCCTTCTTTTGCTGGCATCGGTGATCCCTTGAGCCACTGCAAAGAACTCGAAGCGTTCGACGTAGTCTTCCCATGTGTGGGGCTCTGATGGCTGGAAGGGCTCCAATACCCTTGGACTCTCCATTGTCCTAGCGGGCAGGGTCGTCTTCTCAGCTGGCCAGTGAGTCTTGTTCTAAGCTGCAATCCGGACTCTGAGGCAGGGCTGTGTTTAACCGCTCCTCAGCATTCCGGATCCCACCTTCGTCGCCAGTTGTTGTGACGTGGGGTTTGTGATTTCAGCTCTCTTGACATAACATGCTGGAGACAGTTCTCTAGTAACAGCTCTTTATTAAAGTGAACAAGACTGAAGACTGAGGAGAGGAAAGCTACATTTATAGGGACAGGGGACTAGCTAGGAAGGGATACATTTTGGAGGGAACAATATCAAGCAATCACAGTGCTGCCTTTTGGAGGAAACCAATAAGACAGAGGATCCAATTACAGCAGCTTAAATGAACCAATAGTAGCTGTACCCTCTGGAACCAAAAGGCAGTTACTTTATCCTAATGCAAATACAGACAATAATAATACAGATATAAAATCCTTTGACTCAATACACAACACCACCCATGTTCAAGACTGTTGGGCCCACTTTTGGTCTCGTCCCCTGCATCTGCTAGAGTCTGTCTTCACATAAATAATAATAATGATGCTGAACTAATTAATAATGAGACGGGTACAGCCACCGTTCCCCATTCATTTCAGTGGTGCTGCAGAAGAACCGCCCGATTGGCCAGAGCTGCACATTTCAGAATGGCATGTTTTGTCTTTTAAGGACAGTTTCGCTTCCTCATAGGCGAATGGGCTAAATTCAGAATTGCAAGAGATGGCGGGGGGGACGAATCAAAACGTGTCACACAGAAGAACAGGAAACGGACAGAGTGCAATGCTGCTCAAAAAGGGAAGCAGGAGATGAAGACGACATCACAGTCCCAATCCTATTTTTGAGAACGAAGCTCTTTGACTGAGTCAACCCTTCGCATCAGGCCACATTCCTGGAAATGTAGGCAGGTGGAGATGTTCGCATGCAGAGAGGGAAAACAAAGCCACCAAAATATATTTATTTTATGTAACACGCCCCGCGGACGCCATGACTAATGTACAATTTGTCCTGCCGCTTGTTAGCTAAAAGCAGTGATTTTTGTGTCCAGGAAACCTGGGTTCAAATCTCAAGCCGCCAAAGAAAGAAGCATTCTTTACGTTCTGTATTCGTTTTTTGTGTCTTGTTTGTTTGTTTGTTTTTACATATTTATAGTCCCTTTTCTTTATTTTTATCTTATGTACTTGCACAGCCTACACATTTTCAGCATTAGAAAGCTACTGTAAAATATTTTCAAATGCCGAAAGTCAGATTGAGGTTAGGTATTTGAATTATTTTGGTGGGGTGGGGGAGAACTCTGTAGTATCCACACTAGTTGAAAGTCCATTCCTTCTCCCTAGAAAATTCTGGGAACTGTAGTTCGATGAGAAGGGTAAAGAATTCACAGGTCTCAGAAGCTACCAATCCCAGGAGCATTTGTTGGAAGACAGGACGGTTGAAGTGACCTTCAGAGAGAAGGGTGGGAGGCTTATGCTATAATAATAATAATAATAATAATAATAATAATAATAATAATAATAATAATAATAATTTATTATTTATACCCCGCCCATCTGGCTGGGTTTCCCCACATAATCACATAAATCCACATTAGTTAATTTATGAGAGAAAAATTAAGTTTATTTGTGCGTGTTTTTATAACCCAACAGTGTTGCGCACATATAAAATGGCACATGAACGATGTTGAAAAGATTTAGTGGTTTGTCGCGCATCTATCCCGGAAACTCTAGGGGAACACCCAATCGATTAACCAACAGGGTTGGGAAGTGGAATTAAAGAAATGAAACACGCACAGCACTGCTGGAAATGGAGAAGTCAGGTCCTTAAAACGTGATTTATGGTTGAAACTAAGAAGTGTGTGTACGGGGGACCGTATTTCAGTGGCAGAGCATGTGTGTCAAATGCACAAGGCTCCAGGTTCAATGTCTGGCATATCCGACTAACTACAACAACAGATCATGTAACAATTGATGGGGAAAGACCCTCATTTAGCGCTTCTTATTTACCTGTAATCTGCCTTGAGTCCCTGTCAGGGGAAAAGGTGGGGAATGACAACAACAACAACAACAACAACAACTACAGTGGTACCTCGGTTTGCAACGACGATCCATTCTGGGGAGCCAGTCGCTCCTCGAGTTCATCGCTCGCTGAAGGCACACTTCTGCGCATGCGCGAAGCACCGATAGAGCGCTTCTGCACACACACACACATGCTGCGCAGATTGCTTCTGCGCAAGCGCGCGGAAACCAGATGTAAATACTTCTGGGTCCGCTCTCCGAGTTCGTTGTAAACGGAGGCGGTCGTAAACCGAGGTTCCACTGTAGATCAGAGATGGGGGGGACCTATGTCCATCCATGCCCCATTCTGAAAAGCACATCTGAATCAGCATATTGTTCCCAATGAAGAAGTTCCAAAAAATTGTGCATACTTTTTTTAACATATAAAAAACAGGGCAGTTTAAACTAGCCTCAAAATGACAAGCACACAAAGAAATTCCTGCGACCACATACTGATCCCTCAATTCCTGGGATTGCAATAATGCAAGGGGACAATGGTAGATCCCCTCTCAGCCAGCCTTTCCCAGAGGTCCTCCAGATGGGAGTTGGAGTCCGGCAACATGTGGAGGGCACCAGTTTGGGAAAGGCAGGTCTAGGCTTTGCTTGGAAGAGATTCAGGGTGATCCTTGCAAAGCTACCAACAAATTAGCCTTGCAGGAACTCAAGTCTTTATTGCAAGGAAGAGCCATCAAAGGAAATACATTTGGTTGCTCCTGGGAGGTGGAGAAACCCATTTTGAACAAACCAAACCACAGTGCTTGGTTTTCAGCAACACAAAACATGAAACAAGGCAGGGAAAGGAAGGGTATATGAAAATCCAAGGATGAAAATTACGCCCTAAATTCTCCATGGTGCACTCCAATAATAACCACTCATGTTTGCACCCACCATTTTGAAGTTCTGATTCAAGTGACCACCAGCATTATTTCTCTCTTGACACAACCACCCATCTTCTGGGAACAGAAGGGATTTTCAAAAACCTTTCGCAGGTCAGAAGCGTAGTGGAAGTTACTATGCCTCATTGATTAACAAGTGGTATTCGGGGCTCGGGGGCCAGAGCTATGCCAGAGCAATAAACTATTCTGCACATACACAAAACAAATCAACTTTTGACTGTTCCAAGATGGAAGGGCAATGATCTAATTTGTGAGACACAAGGCATCATATGGGCATTAGTTGTGCTAAGATGGGCAGAATTCCATCACAAAAATACAGGAATAAAATGCCTGATGAGAGAGGCACCCAACATTCCCACACACACATACTTGTGCACCATGTTTCAGCCACGACACTGATGTCCCAAAAGCATTATGCCACATGGTATGAAATCGGAGGAAGGCATATTATACTAAAAAGGCCATTGGCTTTTCTAGCTCAGTATTGTACACAAACACAGACAGCAGTAATCTACGGCTTTCTACAGAAGGTGTTCCCATCCCTACCTGGAGCTGCTGGGAATTGAACCTGGGACCTTCTGCCGGCAACACCATAAAGTCATAGAACGGAAGAGTTGGAAGGGGTCCCCGGGGTCATCCAGTCCAACCCCCTGCAATGCAGGAATCTCAACTAAAGCAGTCATGACAGGTCGCCATCCAACCTCTGCTTAAAAACCTCCAGGGAAAGAGGGTCCACCAGCTTGAGGGCATCAGTTCCACTGTCCAACAGCTCTTAGTTCTTCCCAATGTCTCGTTGACATTTCCCTTTCTTATAATTTGAATCCATTGGTCCGGGTCCTACCCTCTGGAGCTGCAGAAAAGAAGCCTGCTCCATCTGCACACCTTCCAACATGCCATTCACTGACACAAGATGTGGTGGTGTGCTCAATGCCCAATCTTTTGCACGTCTAGCCAAAAAAAATAAGCCACCTCAAATTCAGAGTTAACTTGCTACTAGGCAAACATGCGCAGAAATGCAAAGAATGTTTTTGCTAGATCAGATGGGCCTTTAGTCTGAGCCATCGAGCTCCTGTGTTCTTTGTTATCCTCTTATGCGTAGGGTTTCTGCGGACAGGATTCGAAGGCTACTTCCCCTGAAAAAATTACTGTACTTCAGTTGTCAAATGGTGCCGTTCACACAGCACCTTCCTTCATAGGAAAGAATGCATGTTCAGTTGGATGATGATAGACCTCACCCACCCTGCCCTTTCCCTTGAAAACAACAACAAATATTTCTCATCTTTATCTCTTGAGCAGCAATAGGGAAACCCCAGGCAATTGGGCGGCTACGAGTAGAAAACAATGGAGTAGAAGAAACAGGTTAATATCCAATAGTTTATTATCCTATTAACTACCTTCATTCATTAGGGACGTGGATGGCGGTGTGATCTAAACCACTCAGCCTAGGGCTTGCCGATCAGAAGGTCGGTGGTTCAAATCCCCATGACGCGTGAGCTCCCATTGCTTGGTCCCAGCTCCTGCCAACCTAGCAGTTTGAAAGCACATCAAGCGCAAGTAGATAAATAGGAACCGCTCCGGCGGGAAGGTAAACGGTGCTTAGTCATGCTGGCCACATGACCCGGAAGCTGTATGCCGGCTCCCTCAGCCAGTAAAGCGAGATGAGCGCCGCAACCTCAGAGTCGGTCACGACTGGACCTAATGGTGAGGGGTCCCTTTACCTTTACCTTCATTCAACTATTTCCTGTTCCCCTTTGCTTCCTGCTTACCCCCCACTTCCCTCCCTTGGGGATTCTCGAAAGCCACCAGGTTTATAATCCAGCTAACATTCTTTTGTTTGAACTCTTATGTGTTCAGGATGCACCGTATTATTCAATCAAGATTATTTGGAGCGTGTCATCTTCCTTTTCTTTCCCTGCCTCCCTTTCAATCACGGCAGTCTGAGGAGTTTTGCGCAAATCAAAAACTTCCTCCTATCACTGCAAACATGAGTCCGCAGAACAAAGGCTTTGCATCCTTTGTTGTGTGTGTTGCAAGACATATGCAACCACTGACATTTCTGCCAGCTGAGATTCTGCCGGTGAAAG
This sequence comes from Zootoca vivipara, assembly GCF_963506605.1. NCBI lineage: Eukaryota > Metazoa > Chordata > Lepidosauria > Squamata > Lacertidae > Zootoca > Zootoca vivipara. The sequence goes on from NC_083292.1 coordinate 6,586,265, forward strand.
AGAAGAGGAAACTGAGAGGAGATATGACAGCAATCTTCAAATAACTAAAGGCTTGTCACATGGAGGATAGAGCAAGCTCAGGAATCCTGGGAAAGGCTTCAACTGGCCAGCTAAACCAGGTGAGGGGTCTCAAACACTTGGCGAGTTTGGGGATTGAGCAGACAGGACCAATAGTGGGTCCAAAGGTCAAAGAAGGCAGTTTCTGCATGTGCTGTAAAGGGAAGTGAGGGGCAGGTTGGGCTCATCAACCTGGGAAGAAAGCCCATGTAGGGGAAGGAAAACTCTGGTCATCATCAGGAGAAGAAAAGGCTAAGGAGTAAACACAACACAAATACAGAGGGAAGTCCCTAAGTTGGTTGGATAGCGCCTTGTACGCCTCCATCCAGCGGTTTGACTCCAGTCCGGAGGCACACTCCATTGCCTCTCGAGACTTATTCTCATGTTATCAAATACGTTTCCGAGCACAATTCAAAGTGTTGGTGCTGACCTTTAAATGGCCTCAGTCCAGTATACCTGAAGGAGCGTCTCCACCTCCATCATTCTGCCCGGACACTGAGGTCCAGCACCGAGGGCCTTCTGGCGGTTCCCTCGTTGCGAGAAGCCAAGTTGCAGGGAACCAGGCAGAGGGCCTTCTCGGTGGTGGCGCCCGCCCTGTGGAACGCCCTCCCAACAGATGTCAAAGAGGAAAACAACTACTGTACCAGACTTTTAGAAGACATCTGAAGGCAGCCCTGTTCAGGGAGGCTTTTAATGTTTAATAGATTACTGTGTTTTATTTTTCTGTTGGAAGCCGCCCAGAGTGGCTGGGGAAACCCAGCCAGATGGGCGGGGTATAAATAATAAATTATTATTATATTATTATTATTATTATTATTATTATCAAATAGATGACAGCATTTTGCATCAAGTTTTCAAGATTAGGAGGATTAGCACATTCCTGAATGCATGAAAAATCCTAGTACCCTGAGATGCCAGGGACTGAACCTGGAGCTTTTTGCATGTAAAGGGCTGGTCTATGGGACCTTGGAAAGTCAAGGTGGAACAGGCAGTCCTGGGCTAATGACATGGGTCAATATAAGCCACATCCATCCATACACCATCAGCAATACTGAGTCAGGAAATCCATCTAATGTAGGAGCAAAAGACGAACCCTGCTAGAACAGGCCATTGGCCCAGCTTGCCCAGCATCCTGTCCTCACAGTGGCCAACCAGATGCTTCTGGGAAGCCTGAAAGTTCAACATGAATGCAAGACACCCTCCCCTCCTGAAACTGCCAGCAACTGCCATTCAGATACCTCCGACACGAGAAGCAGAACATCGCCATTGTGGCTACTTTCTGCACGCCATGTCTAACTTTATCAACTTGTATCTTGCCTGCCCTTTCTCTATACAAGAAAAGTCCAAAAGGCTGCAACCTCTCCTCGCAAGGGAACTTGCTCCATCTCCTTGATCATCTGCTTTGCTGGTGTCAACAGATATGACCTCACCGCAAGGCACAAGTAGGGGACCTTTTTCACCCCCAAAGCGTCACAGTATCTTCTGATGCTGGTGCAGAAGGTGAGCAGAGCAACAAATGCCCCCCCCCCCGGCCACAATAAGTGACTTCCTGCATACCCTCTTATCATCTCTCCAAACAAGCGAGAGGCGTGATCAGAGTTCAGGGGCCACATTCCAACGCCAGGCAAAAACAAGAACGGAGGATGCAGAGCAGGGTCAATAACAGATGGGGTTGGGGAGGGGGAGCACAGGGCCTGAAGCAAGTTTCGGAGGGCCGCATTTGATTCATCTCCCCGATAGCAAAGTGTGGCCCCCTTATCAACAGCAAAGACCAGCTTCCTTGGCGGATCGCCTCGCCTCACAAATACCCACTTAACTGCTTCCATCTGCAAATCTTGGTTGTTACAGGTGCCCCATAATACTCATTACACATTTGTAAAAAAAAACAAAGTGAAAAATGTCAGCACCCACACTTTGGAACTCCCTGCCTATTGACATCAAGCAAGCACATTTCGGGTGTCTGATATAACCACTTTGTCTGATATTTTTGTCTGACACATATTTTGTGTCTTATATAACCGCTTTGTTCATACACATAGAGAGTCGGCAGGAGTCTTAATCTGCTTCTTCATGTTAATTATTTTTAATAAATTATTTATTTTAACATTTTAAAACAGTCGCTTTTGAGTGAAATACTGAACTGCTTTAATATCCAGGAAACGGCATTATAATTATTTGCAACCTTGCAGCGTGCAGTGCAAATCTCTCGGAAACAAAAAGAGGTAAATTAAAAATACCTGGTCGGCTCCGAAGGGCGTGATGTTGGCCTTGACGGAGCCCACACTGACTCCCACGAGAACCAGTCCCACGAAGCTGGCCACCAGGCAATAGCGGTTGGCCCCCTGCAGCTGGCACGGGGCGTGGGTGATGTTGGGAGACACGGGCACAGAGCAGTTCTCTACGATCCGCAAGGGCATCTCCCCGCAGAGCCACTGGCGGGTGGTGGAGTAAGCCATGGCAGGGAAGACCAGCATGCCCAGCAAGTAGAGTGCCATGCTGAAGAGGATGGTGGGGAACTTGCCCAGCAGGGCGTCCGCCAACCAGCCCCCGAAGGGCGACACCAGGTAGGTGACGCCCATGAAGAGCAGCAAGGCCTGGCTGGCTTGGGCGCCTTCCCAGTTGTAGGGCACCCCGTTGAGGAACAGCACCAGGTTGGAGGTGATGCCGTAGAACGCCACCCGCTCCAGCATCTCTGCCAGCAGCACCGCAGCGCAGGCCAAGCGCCGGCCGCGGAAGGCGCTGGCGCTGGGGGAGCTGGGGGCCCCCCGGTGGTGGTCTCCCCCTCCTAAGAGGGGGCTCCTCTCCGTTGAATCTTCCATGGGGCGCAAGGAAATCTAAACGCCTCGGCCAAACTCCAGTGCAATGGAAACACCTAACAGCCTAAGGGACTAAGCCCGCTTACTTACCCCTACCCGCCCCCCCCAAAAAACCCCTCCAACTTGCTCACACTCTCAAGAGCCTCCCAACCCCGTGACCTAGTTGCTCCCCAACTCCGCTTTATCTGATCCAGAGCTCTGCAAGCCCAGATCTACCTAAGCTGCCCAGAACCTGTCTGTTTTGGGGTTCCTGTGGAAGGGGAGTTCTTTCTTTCCTTAAGGGCAGGGCTAACTTCTGGATACCCCACTCCCCCCGGCTCTCAGCTGTTCCCCATAACCCCCCTCCTTGCTCCACCCACCCGACCCCGAACTGCCCCACCCGGGATTCGAACTCGTGACTTCCCCCCGGTCAGGGCGCCTCCCTCGGCGCGGCTGCTCCGCTACCCCTGCCCTCCCCTCCCCTCCCCGCCGCGGCCGCCGAACCGGACCCCGCCGAACCCTCGCGCTCGGCGGCCCTTCCGAGATCTACGCTGCCCTCCCTCCGCCCAACTTCTCTCGGCTGTTGGAATGCCCAGGTCCTCCCCCCCCCCCGCCTGCCTGTCCCCTTCGGGCTCGGGCTTCGCGCTCGCTGATTGGCCGCGCCACGCGGTCGCTCACAGAAGGGAGGCTCTTCCCGGTTCAGCCCTCACGTGGTTAGCCGCGGCAAAATAGAACGCTCCGGGGAGGGAGAATATGCTAATCGAGGCAGGTGCGAGCGAACGGGGGCGTGGCTTGGCTTGTCCAATGCCGTTCCCTTTGCTTTTAATGGTTGTTGTTTTTTTGTCAATGGCAACTCGCAGTCTTATCAATGGAGTGAGCGTTGCCGCGTGAGTTCACTGTCGCAATAGCCTAGTCACGCTTTTTATTGGAAGTGAACCAAGGGAGTCGGTTTGTTTTTTAAGTACTCATTTATTTACTTTTGTAAATTGTGACTTATAAATTAACGTGCATACCAGGATACATTTGGGAAAGCAAAACCTAGAGCAGGTAATTATTCTGAACTCTCAGGTGCGAGGACGTACATTTGTAAGAAAACGCCAGTTGCTATTGAAAAATAGCGGGAGGCTGCTCCTGAGTACACCTAGCTTGCCGGCTTGCCAAACACGTCTGGCTGGCTACTCTGAGCGCTTTTTGACTGGTTACCTGTTCACCCGGTTTTCTATTCAAATACTATTTCGTGGTTGGTTAAATGAGGGGAAGGGAACCTATAGCCCTCAAGGTGTTGCTGAACTACAACTTCCATCAGCTCTGGCCATGCTTGCTGGGGCTGATTTGATTTGATTTACTATATTTCAGGCATGTCCAACATGTAGATCGTGATCTACCAGTAGATCACTGGACATTTGTGGTAGATCACTGGTAGATCACTGCCCCCCCCAAAGAAGCTCACTAACTTTGGCTCCCCTAAAAAAAGTTCAACTTTTTGTCCTGCACACACACACAAAAAACACGGGGCTTTCCCCCTCCCTAAAAAAGCTCAACAACTTTGACCTGAACCTCAAGAAAGGGGGGGATCACTGGCAGTTTTTAACTCTGTAAATAGATCGCAGTCTCTTGGGAGTTGGCCACCCCTGCTATATTTCTATACCTCTTGACACACATGAATCACAAAACAGCTTACAAACAATAAGCAATAACACCACAATAGAACATGTTTGGGGACCCAGGTGGCGCTGTGGTTAAACCACTGAGCCTAGGGCTTGCTGATCAGAAGGTCGGCGGTTCGAATCCCTGTGACGGGGTGAGCTCCCGTTGCTTGGTCCCAGCTCCTGCCAACCTAGCAGTTCGAAAGCACGTCAAAATGCAAGTAGATAAATAGGAACCGCTACAGCGGGAAGGTAAACGGCGTTTCCATGTGCTGCTCTGGTTTGCCAGAAGCGGCTTTGTCATGCTGGCCACATGACCTGGAAGCTATACGCCGGCTCCCTCGGCCAATAATGCGAGATGAGCGCGCAACCCCAGAGTCGGTCACGACTGGACCTAATGGTCAGGGGTCCCTTTACCTTTACTTTAGAACATGTTTATTTCAAATTTATATTATTGACATTTGTATTGGATAAGATTCTTAGAGAAGACACGAAGAGTCGGACACAACTAAACAACAAAGTACCACAGCATTCATAATGTATAAAACAATATTAACCACAATAACTTCTGTTTCAGTGTATTTGAAGAAGTGTGCATGCACACGAAAGCTCATACCTATGACAAACTTAGTTGGTCTCTTAGGTGCTACTGGAAGGATTTTTTTGTTTTATTTTGTTTTAACCACAATAACAAATCTAAATAAAATAAATAAATTAAGAAAAACCTCTGAAGGGCCAAAGTTTCCGCACAACTGCTCTTTAGAGATCTGGCACCTTGCTTATTTCCCCATATGGTTCATAATGCAAACCCATAAAGCGTACCCTGTCTCTTTTCGGTTTTATACCTCTGCCCAACACCGCCAACCCCAAATCACCTTTTGAAAGATGGAAGCGGAACGGAATGTACTGAATCTTGTTTCCAGACTGTGGGAGGCCGCTACAAACGCCTCGCTGATTACCATAGAGCTCAGAAGAAAAGATTGCCGCTTGAGATGCCTAGAAGAGCCGGCAGCAAGTTTCCGGTATCCAACACGAGGGAACGAAGGCGAGAGGGACGTGGCCGGAAGTAGGGCAAGGGAGACAGCTGTGCTCAGCCAGGGCCATGCGGTTGCTCATGTTGGGGGCTCTGCGAGCCCAGACCGGGAACGGCACCACCGCGAGGAGGATCCAGTAAGTGCTTCCCGCGTCTCGTGGAGGGGCTCGAAGCACCGGAGTTCCCCTAATAACGAGCAGGCAGGAGTTCGTTAGGTGAATTAGGGTTGCTACATACATTTATGTTGTATTTGAGGGTTGCAGCATTTACAATAAACAAATTTTCCGGCAGACTTGCAGTGTGTTTTGCAGGCAGAGATCCGTCAGGCGAAGCTGTTGGCTTTTGCATCTCCACACAGACCCACCCCCACCCTGAGTGTAAGTCTTCAACGTTTTGCACGCTTGCAGTAGAGGCAAGCAGATGTCACAACTAAAGCATTCATGGCAGGTGGACATCCAGCCTCTGCTTAAAAACCTCCAAGGAAGGAGAGTCTACCACTCATGGGACCATTCCACTGTCAAACACCTCTTACTGTCAGAAAAACAGTGTAGATTTTTGCATCCTTTTATATTACACACATATGCTGTTTGCTTCTCTGCATCTACACACACATTGAGTTTCACTCTGTAACATTTTATAGTTTTGTAATCAAGTAGCAGCTGATCTATGGAGTGTGTGTGTGTGTGTGTGTGTACAGTATTTGTGTGTATTGTACAATACAGGTGGCGCTGTGGGTTAAACTACAGAGTCTAGGGTTTGCTGATCAGAAGGTCAGCGGTTCGAATCCCTGCAACGGGGTGAGCTCCCGTTGCTCAGTCCCAGTTCCTGCCCACCTAGCAGTTCGAAAGCACATCAAAGTGCAAGACCGCTCCGGTGGGAAGGTAAACGGCGTTTCCGTGCGCTGCTCTGGTTCGCCACATGACCCAGAAGCTGTCTGCGGACAAACGCCGGCTCCCTCGGCCTATAGAGCGAGATGAGCGCTGCAACCCCAGAGTCGGACACGACTGGACCTGATGGTCAGGGGCCCCTTTACCTTTACAGTATTGTATGCACGCCAGGCATTTAAAGCACACAGATCCCCCTATAGTTTGCCCTTCACAGAGCTACTGTTCTAAGCAACCTTAGCGAGCTGTAGTTTCTAATAGTTCCAGGAGACTTTTCTATCCACTATACCACACTGGATTCCACCCAAAGTTACTGAGATGGAGAGAAACAGCTTGTCTGTGCTGTTTGACACTGTGTAAAGTTTCTAGAAGATATGTTAAACTCCGATCTTATTCCATTTTCTTCTGTGCTTGTAGGGATCATCTAGAAGCTGCTGGTCACTCATGTACCCTCGTGGATATCTCTTCCTGCAAATCCCCATTGGCAGTTTCAAATCTCATCTCCTCTGAGAACTTCGAGGCAGCTCTGGGCATTCATCTTTATAAAGCAGGCAGACTTCTGCAAGGTACTGGGGATTCTGGTTTTGTTTGTATTTCAGGTGTTGCTGCCATTGTTTTCCCATTTGGGAAAAAGCAAAATCTTCGTACAAACTTTTGCATATTTCTACCTGGTAGAAATTGTCTCCTAGCCCATCCTTCCCCGACCTTGTGGCCTCCAAATGTTCTTGCGTGACAGACCCCCATCAATCCGGCTAGTGTTGTTTGTCATCAACATTTGGATACCGACTGCCATTTTGAATCAAGATGGTGGATCAAAACATTGCTTTGGGGTGACTCTCCATTTGGGGACATAGTTTCAGCTGCCAAAGTTGGCATGAGGGGTCCCAAGATGGGGAAAGCAAACTTCACTATGGTGGCAGACGCCATTTTGAATCAAGAGGGTGGACCAAAACGTGACTTTGGTGTGATGGCACCCATTTTTATTTTTTTGGCACAGGCTTAGCCACCTCAGTATGTTGTTGCTAAACTCATCGTGAGATTTTGTCACAGATGGGGTGTTGGCTACTCCCGAGTAAGCACTCCACACATCCTCTGGATTTTCATAGTTTTATTGTGCATGCTATATACAGTGGTGAGATGTCTCAAATCATGTCTGCTCTGCATGGGGCAGAAGCCCACAATGGCCTCTCGTGGGCTCTGACCCCCCTTTTAAGACTCCAAACGCCCCTCCTCCTTGCTCTATGGGTCCTCCGTGGTCCCAAACCAGGCTCCTGAGGTGCCGTTCTCTCTCCTCCCTCCTTTCCAGCCCCTGCTGAAGCTAGCTCCTCCCCTGCTTCCCTGCTACCAACCTGGAGCTGAGCCACCAGGACTCTGCAGAGCCCTGGACCCGTCTTAACCCTTCCTGTTCCTGATTTGAACTCCCAGACTTGCTGCTGCTCTCCCATCTGGTGGAAGTAAGCAGAGTGGGCTGCTCTCTGCAAGCCCTCTCTCTTACATCCACCCCCCCTCCAGGCTCCCCCCCCCCTTTCTGAGGCCTGGTTTGCCTGGTCTGATGTCTGTAAAGAGGGCTGGAAGCCTGACAGGTCTTCCTCCTCTGTAGTGTGTGTAAAATCCTGTTCCCCGTCGGTGCTGGGTGGCTGGTCCGTGTAGTTCCTTCCGTTGTCATCCTCCTCCTCCCTCTGGAAAATTGCTTCCGATTCCCGGAGGGCTCCTTGGGTCTGCGTCTCCCCTGCTCCCCACCTGGGATCGCCCTCCCCCTCTGTGTTCCCTGTGCTACTGACGTGTGGTGGTTTGGGTCTGTGGGAGAAAGGAGCGTGCAGTTCCAGTGTGCGGTCCTCCCCTTGCATGGTGTGCGTGGTTGCCTCCGCGTTTTGGGAAGCAGGAGTGCCCTGCCTGGCCATCAGACATTTTAACCCCCCCTCCCCCCACCGGGAGCCCGGGCTCGCTGTGGCACTGTAGACCTCCTCCTCTTCCTTTCTTTCTGGAACCTCTTGGCTGCCTTCTCCCTCCACCCTTCTGTCTAGTGTCTTTTGTGTGATTTCTTCCCCCTCCCTCCTGTCAGCGTCTTGTGTTGGATGTGTGTCACGTCCTCGGAACCTTGGGCTTTCCCTAAAGTGTGAGAGCAAAGACCTGTGACCCACGGGATGGACCTTTCTCGCTGTAGGTGCTTCCCCCCTGAAGGTGACAGGGTTGATCTGTGTCAGAACCTTGAAGGGCCCCAGCCTTCTGGGTGCCAGCTTCTTCCCCCTTCCCCCCATGGGAAGGCCTTCTGACCACAGCCAGACCCTGTCCCCTCCGTGGAAGACCTTCTCCAGTCCCCTGTGATGGTCTGCCCCCTCCTTGTAAGCCTCATTGCCCCTTGCCACGTCTCCATCCAGTTGTTGGTGTACTGTCTCCCTCCTCTCACCCCATGCCTCAATAGGTGGTCCCCCAATCTCCCCCTCCCCCTGCTCTGGGAAGGCTCTGGGGTTTCGCCCAAGACTGGCCTTACTGGGTGTGAGCCTCGTGAAGACATGTACTGCATGCCCCTCCGTGGGGTTGTCATGATATTGCCTGAGAATCTTCCCTCTGAGGGAGTCCTGGGGCATATACCGGGCATCATTGCTAAAGAGTAACCCCTCTTTCTCGGCAAGCCCTTCCCCTGCCCCCTTTTTCTCCCTCAAGTCCCTCCGTATGTTCTGGGTAAAAGTGTCCTCTTTGGTGAGTTGGCTCAGTTTCTCTTCCTGCATCCCCGCCTCTGCGTCGTTCCATCCGCCTGGGGAGCTGATGTGGTGCGATCCTGAGGATTCTCCTTCTTTCCTGCAGTGCTCCTTGCCGTCTGCATCTCCAAAGGTGAGATCTCCCCGGCGCTGGCTGCCCACAGGGTCATTGTCCATTAAGTCCAAAGCTAGCACTTCTGCGTGCTTGTTCACTGTCATCTTCCGAGAGGGGGTCTGTTGCGTGACCTCACCCTCCTGCAATTCCCGGCCGCCTACGGTCAAGACGCTCATGGGCAGCTCCCTTGGGAAAATGGGAATCTGATCCTGCTTAGCCAAGTGCACCGATAGGAAATCGTTGCTGCTGCCCCTGCGGAGAAGCCCGACTGTCTCCTGGGTCTGGCCTCTTGGCAGCTGCAGACTCACTTCCATCTCTTTGTCGTGCTGTGGGGTGTTACAGGAGGGCTCAGTTGTTGGTGCTCTGCCTGGCCCCTCCCCTCCTGATCTGGCATCCAGGCTTGTGTCTGTGCCTGCCTGCTCTCGCCATTCCTTCCTCTGGGGGCAGTGTTCCACCCAGTGGCTGGGTGCATTGTAAAGGCATCTCCCGCCTTTCTCTTCCCTCTGTTTTCCCGCGTCAGCGTTTGAAAGTACCCGCGCGCGGGCTTTGTCCCTCTGCATCACCTCTGGCTGGAGGGGGCTGTGCTGTGCTGCAGCTGCCTCCCCGGGACTGTATGGGAACTTGTGGCCGCTGCCTTTCCCCTCCGTCTGTCCCCTCTGCCCGGACTCGCCTCTCAGCCTCCTGCACTTCCACGCCACCATGCCTCTCAGTCTTAGAGCCAGCTTGTGCTGAGGGTCGCCCTACGAAGTGCTGGCCCGTCCCGAGTGTCCTCTCTGCTTGTCCAGCCTCCGCTCCCCCGGCTTGGCTGTGTTCAGAGCTGCTCGGTTCACTAAGCTTGGCTTCCCCTGTGCCCGGGTGCCTACCTGGTGCTTGAGCCGTTCCATAGTTGCAGGGTGCTGGCAACTCATGCCAATCCTCCCTCGGCATCTCTCTCTTCTGCTTTAGATGCTGCCAACTTCATGCCGGCTGCTCCATTTGCAGCCCTCTTCCCTCGGGGTAGCCATCAAAAGATTGTGGGCTTGCTGTCACAGATGGGGTGTTGGCTACTCCCGAGTAAGCACTCCACACATCCTCTGGATTTTCATAGTTTTATTGTGCATGCTATATACAGTGGTGAGATGTCTCAAATCATGTCTGCTCTGCATGGGGCAGAAGCCCACAATGGCCTCTCGTGGGCTCTGACCCCCCTTTTAAGACTCCAAACGCCCCTCCTCCTTGCTCTATGGGTCCTCCGTGGTCCCAAACCAGGCTCCTGAGGTGCCGTTCTCTCTCCTCCCTCCTTTCCAGCCCCTGCTGAAGCTAGCTCCTCCCCTGCTTCCCTGCTACCAACCTGGAGCTGAGCCACCAGGACTCTGCAGAGCCCTGGACCCGTCTTAACCCTTCCTGTTCCTGATTTGAACTCCCAGACTTGCTGCTGCTCTCCCATCTGGTGGAAGTAAGCAGAGTGGGCTGCTCTCTGCAAGCCCTCTCTCTTACAGATTTCTTTTTTTTAAAATACACATATATATCCATTCAATTAATCAACATTTAAAATACATCAATTGATTTCCCCCCGTCCCCCCACCCCTTCCCCTTCTTCTCAACCTTCGCTAAACTGTCTTGTCAGTTTTCCTTCTTGTTTGTATCTGCACCTTTTGGTTTCTTTTCCTACAACATACCCTTTATTTTACTAATCTTCTACCACTTTTGTACATTCTTTCAATGCTATTTTCCTATTTCTTTCCTTTTATGTCTTGTTTCTTTCCCTTCTCTTTTTTCTCTCTCTCTGCCATATTTTCATTTGAGCGTTTAACAATCCTGTAATAGATTTGGTTTTTCCGCCTGGCACTTAATATAATCCATGAATGATTTCCAATTTTTCGCACTATCTTCTTTCTTTATTCCCTTTACTTCCTCATATCTCTTGGCCAAATTGCAATAATTCATTACTTTGGTTTGCCATTCCTCCTTGGTTGGTACCTTTTGAGACTTCCATTCTTTTGCAATTAATAATCTTGCTGCTGCTGTGTCATAACTTATCAAACATCTATCCTGTGGCCTGATATCTTCCCCTAGCATGCCTAGTAGGAAGATCTCCGGTTTTTTCTTGAATGAGTATTTCACTATTTTTTTAAGTTCCCTATAAACTTCCTCCCAGAACACCCTGATGTGTTTACATCCCCACCACATGTGGATATAGGAGCCTGTCTCATTTAGACATCTCCAGCATTGGTTGCTAACACCCGGGTGTCATCGTGAGATTTCTTGAGGTGGAGGTGGCAGTCTTTGTCGACATTTGGACACTGGAAGCCATTTTGAATCAAGATGCGACTTTGGCGTGACATCTCCCAATATTTGGCGTAACGGGTCCGAACTCACAAATCAGTCTATGCATTTTTAAATTGCAATGTTTTATGGTTTCCACAAATTCCTTGGTAGCCCCAGGCACTACCCATTAGTAGAGTTATAAAGTATGAGGATGAACTGGCATTGCAGCTAGAGTGTTGGACTAGGGCATGGGAGACCAGGGTTCGAATCCCCACTTGGCCTTGAAGCTCCACTGGGCAACCTCGGGGGCCATTCACATTCTCTCAGTCTAATCTCCCTCGCAGGGTTCTTGTAAGAATAAAATAGAGAGGGGTGAAGAGTGTGTGCCATCTTGAGCTCCTTTGAGAAAAGTTGAGATATATAAATATAATAAATGGTATCTGAAGAAGTGTGCATGCACATGAAAGCTCATACCAAAATAAAAACTTAGTTGGTCTTTAAGGTGCTACTGAAGGAATTTTTTTATTATAATAAATGAACTTTGTGATATAGGATGCCTCCTACTGGGTGGGGAAACCATACAATAATTGGGTAAGCCTGGGTCAGCTAGAACATACATCACATGTCCTCCTTCTGATTTATTTTTAACAGGCATTTATCGAGAATTTAAAAGCAGCCGTGTTACTAATTAGCAACCATCCCATTGCTATTTGTTAGCTTAATGAGGTGTAAAACTGCCCACTTAATTGTACTGTATTTGTTTCCCCACCTTCCAGAGCTTAAAAGAATGTAAAGCTTATTGCCTTGCCATCTTTATCAGTTGCAAGAAAAGAGTGGTGTTGTCCCTTGCTGTGGCTCATTTTGCTTTAATTGGCAGGGGTGTGTGGCAGAGGGACCAGATCTGAGGAGATGCAGCTTTTGAGTTTTGGATGGCGAGAGTAGGGAATCTATCAGCAGCTAGAGAACCTTGCTTGACTCTGACTGCAATCCCACACACGCTTGCTAAGGAGGAAGCCCTGTTGAAACTGGTAGGGCTTACTTTTGAGTTGTGCATGGAGATTTTACACATACTTTCCGCTCCGACTTTAGCTCATTGGTTGATTGGCAGACAGTGCTGAGCGCTGGCTTCTGTCAGGACAAATGGCATTCTAATTGCTGGTTCTAAATGTGTTTTGATGATGATAATCATTTACCTATTTGCCGCCCATCTGACTGGGTTACCCTAGCCACTCTGGGGAACTTCCAACAAATTAAAACACAGTAAGACATCAAACATTAAAAACTTCCCTATAGTGATGAATTTTAACTAAACTAGTTTTTGTTTTTGTTTTTATGACTTTGTTTTTAAGAGTGCTACTTTTAAACATTGTAAGCCACCTTGAATCCCAGCTAGGGAGAAAGGTGGGATATAAATATATTGAATAACAACAACAACAACAACTCATTCGCTAAAAGCACTGAAAGGCAGGAGTAATCAGGCTGGCTCATTTCATAGAAATCTCTTAGAAAGGTACCTGCACATTTTATTTCATTACTTTCTAAGAGGGCTGGAGACTAGGGTGGGTCATAAAAAACTTTTTTTGGAAAATGTTTCCTGTCTTGATCTTATATCAGGCGTATGGTATAAACATAGTCAAATTTCAAATTTGGGACAAATCGGTTAATATTTAGACCCTGCTCCTACAGATTGAAAGTTTGCCTCACTACGCGTGATGAAAACATAGGAATTTGACTCATTTATTCTCAGTATGTTAAATTGTGAACTAATAAACATAAATTATTTTTATGTAGAGCAATAATAGTTGCATACTATTATTTTCTGCAATATTTATTTATTTAAGATAAAACATGTTGATAATTTACATGAAAAACCAATGGTTTTGAACAAATTATATGGAACAATTAAGCAAACGGTGTACTAAACAAGTAAACATAAGCAATAAACAATAAAACAGCACTCATATTATGTGTTGCGTCAAAACATCACATTATACTTAATTACTTAGGTATAAATTGTACTAAATGCTTACATTTTGTGTAATTAATAAAATTATGCAACATTATACATTGTACATGTACACCATCTTATATCATGCTAAAAATATGCTTTTATGCCTAACACTAAACGTCTATTTTGGTGCAAAGTCCTTATTTGTCCCTTGTTTTGGGGAATTTAGAGCGATTGTTCATTGTTGTTTCGATGGTAGCATCACGTCTTTTCTCTCCAATAACTATCCTAGATGCTCTAGTAACCTCCTTCACTGCAAGTTCAACCATTTGCAAATGGCACTTTAATTTTGGAATTGTTAATGGAGTGGTCACAATATTTAACAGTTCATTGTTTGTTATATTGATGGCTCATATGTGTCAGTTTCCGACCATTTTATCTTTTGTTTCATACAGCCGGCAGATACGACAGACCCCCTTTTTTAAAGTGAAAGCTCGGCATCTGGGGGACACCAATGAAGGCCTTTCTGGGTGCCATGGCACCCGTGGCTGCTGGGTTGGCAAGCCATGGGGTACTTTTTGCATGGTTGCCAAAACTTACCTGCCATAAAAGAGATATTGGAAGGACGACTCAATTAAATTTAATCAAATTAACCCTTGCACCTCTGGGCTTTTTGCAGGCAGCGGGATTCCTTTTGGAATCATCTTTGGTGGAACCGACATCAATGAAGATGCCAAGTGTGACGAGAAGGCCAAAGTGATGGGGAGAGTGTTGGAGGAAGCCAGGTAGAGGAAAGAGCCAGATTCTTAGGCGAAAGAGGATCCTTGGGTAGTGATCTAGCCAGTCTATGTTGCTGCTGCTTCGCCCTCCACCCCATCTCAGATATCTTATTCATATTTCTTGATTATGAGGATGTTGTTGTTTACATAGCGTCTTCCCTCCCTCAGCCTAAATTTACCGCCTAAATTTTGACGCTGGCAGCAGCAGCAGAGCAAAGTGAGAGGGAAATAGAGGGAGGAAATGACAGTTTAAAATGGATAGCCCCCTGGAAATGGCAAGAGAAAATGAATGTCTTTTTTTACCTTGTTTGAAGCCTTGTATCCTTGGCTGCTTTTATGCAGCATTGGATAGGCTTCATTCTTGAGGGATCTGCGTTGTTTGTCGTTGGAACCCCAAGGTTTGCCAACTGGATATTGTGCGGCAAGTACTGGTCTTGAGCAAGATTTCAACTGGTGCATGCGCCAAGCTCCGGCTAAAAGGAAAACCACAGAAAAGGGTGTAACTCAATGGTTGAGCTTCTGTTGGGCATGCAGAAGGCCCATGTTCAGCCCCCAACAACATGCTCAGGTAGGCTGGGAAAGAGTCTTACCTGAAACCCTAGAGTGCTGTGACCTAGAGCCAAGCACCAAAGAGGCTGGGCGTTTTAGCGCTAGGGAACCATTCTCTGACGCCAAACCCAGCAATAGTTCATCACAAGGTGGTCATACTGAGGATTGTTTTGGGTAGCCTGCGCATCAGATGCAAGCCGGAATACTCACTACAAACAGCTCCCTGTACGAGCCCCTTGTGACGAACCATCACCCGATCTGGTGCCAGGTTTAATTAATATTTAAGCCAAGGGGGATTTGAGGTTTGCTTAACCCAAATCTGTCCACTGCTTTGCAGCTGAAGAAACAGTGGGATTTGAGTGATGCCGCTCCTATCATGTGATAGGATGTTCAAGGATACATTTTTTTAAAGCAAGGTTTTCTGAATTTTGACTTTGTGCTGCTAAAATTAGCCCATTAACACAGGGTATCCTGAGATTGCTGATGAAACAATGTCTGTGCTGCTATTTGGTAGCACATATCTTTGCATGACGGGGTTTTCAGCTGCTGTAAGGACAAAATGCTGTAGCAGGCTATGTATCCGTAATGATTTTGAGAGTATATCTGACAACCGTCTAACCCAGGGGTAGGCAACCTAAGGCCCGGAGGCTGGATGCGGCCCAATCGCCTTCTCAGTCTGGCCCACGGACAGTCCGGGAATCAGCGTGTTTTGACATGAGTAGAATGTGTCCTTTTATTTAAAATGCATCTCTGGGTTATTTGTGGGGCCTGCCTGGTGTTTTTGCATGAGTGGAATGTGTGCTTTTATTTAAAATGCATGTCTGGGTTATTTGTGCGGCATAGGAATTCATTCATATTTTTTTTCAAAATATAGTCCAGCCCACCACATAGTCTGAGGGACAGTAGACCGGCCCATGGCTGAAAAAGGTTGCTGAACCTTGGTCTAACCCCTACGTTGACCTACTTGTCAGCAAAATGTGTACTGAATTTTGGAAGATTTAGGACAGGTAAAAGGAAGTCCTTCTTCATGGGGCACCTGGCTAAACTCTGGAACGGGCTCCCCAGGAAGCAGCGATGACCATCAACTTGAATGGCTTTAAAAGAGGATTAGACCTATTCATGGAGGAGAGGCCCATTGATGGCTGTTACTTCTTGATGGGTATGTGGTACCTCCACACTTGGAGACAGCAATGCTTCTAAATACCCATTGCTGAAAGCCACAGGAGGAGAGAGTCTTCATGTGCTTGAATGCAGCTTGCTCATTTCCCAATTCCCACAGTCATCCAGTTGGCCACTGTGAGACCAGGAAACTAGATGAGCCACTGGCCTGATCCAGCAAGCTCCTCTTTTGTATTCTGCCACCCCAGTGATACTTCCCCAAATGGGCTTCTTTCATGAATGCTAACTATTAAAAATATTCATAGCCATTATATCTTAACACTGCTAGTATAACTGTATGTTTTTGGAATAAATTTTTATAGCTTATGAAGCGACGTCCCACAATCCCATGATTGGTGTTCTTAAATTCCCATTTAAAAAAAAGGTGGATAATGTTGCAAGAACTGTAGGTATTTCAACAAATTCCACATTAATGGAGGCGTTAAGTAAATTTATGCGTGGGTGCCTCGAGTAATGGTTATAAAGCAGGCAAATGCAGTAAAAACCTATGAAACCAATGGCTGCTGAAGACCTAAAGTCCAGAATTTGTGTGACAATAAATTGATGGTTCGCCATACCTAGTAAATTTGGACTTCTGGGCCACCGTACTGAAAAGGTTGGGAACCACAGCTGGAGGAGAGCAGAGCTCTGAAGTTGCTTCAGCAGTTACCAGACTGAGCCCTATTTCTACACAGACTGGCAGCAACGCTCTAGGCTTTCACAACATGAGTCTGTCTGGAGATGCCGGGGATTAAACCTGGGACCTTCTGCACGTAGAGCATATATTCTACCAGTGAGACATGACCCTTTCCTTTTCAGTAACTGAGCATGGGGTGCCAGTACAAACTAACTGGCAGAACTGTGTGATTTGCCTGCTACATAATCCGCCAAATTCTGTAAGGGTGGGGAGGTGGGAGCAGAAGCTCATTCAGCTTCATAAAAGAGCATGCCATTGTTCCATTTTATTTTATTTTAATCAAACTCTTCTTAAATGTTGGTGATTCTCCTTGAGGGCATATTTTTTAATTTTGCAGTCTTATCACTGGGCAGGCCATGAGCCACAGTTTCCCTCCCACTCAAGAACGTGAAAGATGGGAAATACAATTTGCACTGAAAAGAAATTGGAGCAAGGTGTTTGAGCGGAAGTCCATGTCTTTGGCTAGGTTTTTGATCAACTTTAAAGCTGTCGGGCTTCAGCATAGGCCGTCTAGTGTGACAATTAACCTCCTGACAAGAGCCTGAGGCCAAACAGCCTCCGCTTATTTCAAAACAATAGGCAAACCTTATACGAACAGAGGAAGAATACTGAATTTGCCCATTTTGCTCAGAATTGCCTGCACAGACCGGCAGGGTTTCCAGCAGGAAATCTTTCCCAGCCCCAGCTGCAGATGCCATTGGGAAATGAACCTAGGACTTTCTGCATGCAAGGCAGGCGTTTTGTCCCTGAGCTAGGGCCCTTGCCCTGCCCTTATGCAAAGCACAAGCAAAATAGAAAGAGAAGGGTCAACAGAGAATGCCAGCAGAAGGTAAAGAACATATGAAAGAATGAGGAAGGCAAAAGAGAAGTCTGTATACAAGTGTGAGTTTCTAAAACAGAGCTTTCCAAACTCATGTTGGTGAGTGACACACTTTTTAGACTACGGCAGACCAACACGGCTACCTACCTATAAAAAGGTAAAGGGGCCCCTGACCATCAGGTCCAGTCGTGTCCGACTCTGGGGTTGCGGCGCTCATCTCGCTCTATAGGCCGAGGGAGCCGGCGTTTGTCCACAGACAGCTTCCGGGTCATGTGGCCAGCATGACAAAGCTGCTTCTGGCGAACCAGAGCAGCGCACGGTAACGCCGTTTACCTTCCCGCTTGGAGCGGTACCTATTTATCTACTTGCACTTTGATGTACTTTCGAACTGCTAGGTGGGCAGGAGCTGGGACCGAGCAACGGGAGCTCACCCCGCTGCAGGGATTCGAACCGCCGACCTTCTGATCAGCAAGCCCTAGACTCTGTGGATTAACCCACAGCGCCACCTGGGTACCAACCTACCTATATCTAGCACTTTTTAGATATGCATCATTTCATGACACAGTAATTCAGTTTTACTAGCAAACCAGAGGTCAAACTAACTCCTTTCCAGTCTTGGGAGGAGCGTGGGAAGTGTTCGCGCAACACAACTACACACTGCAGCCGACACACTAACGTGTCATGACAAACAGTTTGGACAGCTCTGGTCTAAAACATTGGGTCCTGATTTGACCTCCCTTTGTTCTCTATGCCTCTAGGTTTGCAGTGTCCTTCACAGAGTCAATGAAGGAAGCAGCTGCAGTGTATTGGGTATGTAATTCTGGCGTTTCCAGTCGTATCTGCAGAGCGTTGCCCTAAAATGTGGGTTTGTGGGGACTCTGTGGCCCTCAGCTGTTGCTGGACTACAACTCCCATCATTCTTGGGCGTTGGCCATGCTGGTCAGATGGATGGGCGGCTCCTGGTGGAGAAAATGGTTGCTGCTGGTTGCTGGGAGCAGAGCAATACCATGAAGACCACAGGTCCATCTAGAGCTGTCCATGTAGACTTGGAATCGTAGAACTGGAGACTTGGAAGGGAGCCCATGAGCCACCTAGAGCAAGCCAGGGTGATGATACCTTGCCTGGGGTTCTGGCATAACAGCAACGTGTTTCTGAGTGCCCATAAATTGTGGTGCAGTGGGGGCCAGGTTTGGGGGGGGGTGGAGAAGAGGAAGGACGCATGTCTGAGGCTCATATGGCTCTTCAGGAACGCAACATCAAACTGAGGTTTAGGGTTGCCTCTTGACTGGTCCACTGGCTTTTGTATGCAGTGACTAAAACATGTCTGACATGAAGAGGGATTTGGTTTAGAGAGCTCTAGAGAAGGCAGATTTGCTTTCCATATAAATACAGTATTTGATAGCAATGACAGACAGGGCTTTAATTTATTTTGATACAGTCAAAAAACCCTACTCCAGATAAGTACACTCTTTTTCTATGATTCTCTGCCTTCAACACAAATTACGCCTTCCTTTGTTGGCAACCGTCCTCTCCCCATCAAACTGCAACCTTCATTATTCCTTCTTGTTTTATTCCCCACCTCCCACTCCTTCCAAGAGGATCCACACACACATACACACACCATCTATCTCTGTGCAACAGACACTTGCTATTTTATGCTATGAAATGTTGCTGGTATGTTAGCATTTATTTTTTAAGGGCTGCTTTTGAGCTAGGCTGGTAACTGTCAAGGGCGTACCCACCACGGGGCAAGTTAGGGCAGCTGCCCTACTCTAGAAGCAGGGCTGGTGGGCAGAGGCGGAGCACAGCCCGGCGGAGCACGAGTTCGCCATTCCCGCCGCGCCGCACCCTCCCTCCAGCTCCCCGGCGCGCCCTCAGGCAAGGCCAAGCGCGGCGGGGAACCAGGGAGCGTGGCGCGGTGGGCGGGAACGCCGAACTCTCGCTCCGCTGGGCTGGGCTCCGCCTCCGCCCACCAGCCCTGCTTTTAGGGAGGGGCACAGCCCGGCGGAGCGCGAGTTCGCCGTTCCCGCCCGCCGCGCTGCGCCCTCCCTCCAGCTCCCCGTCGCACCCTCTGGCAAGGCCAAGCGCGGCGGGGAACCAGGGAGCGTGGCGCGGCGGGCGGGAACGCTGAACTCGCGTTCCGCTGGGCTGGGCTCCGCCTCCGCCCACCAGCCCTGCTTCTAGGGAGGGGCACAGCCCGGCGGAGCGCGAGTTCGCCATTCCCGCCCACTTTGTGGCCCCTCCCCTTCCGTGCCTTGGCCCCTCCCCTTGCCCCCCCCCTAGTTTTGATCCTGGGTACGCCCATGGTAACTGTGTCAAATTTCAAAATTGGTTGATGGAGACCATAAATATCGAGTAAAGTTCTTTTTCAAGCTTCCCGTTCTCACCTGCTCCTGACCTCGCTCTGGTGCTCCTTTCTAGTAAGAGCCAATCCCGTTTGAAATTCTCTTCTTTGGGATGCACATACAGGGGGTCAATAAACCTTTCTAACCGGTGTGCACATTTGCAAATCAGAGGAGCCGTCTTGGTCGCTCTACACACATACACAACACAACCAAGCAGCCATTTCGACTTATTTTGTTGGCCGCAGCAGAATTCTTCTTTCAAGACTTATTTTAGCACGGGGGGTGGGGGGGGTGGACACCCTCTGGGTGGAGGGAAGGCCTCTGTGGGGCACATTTCCATGGGCATCAGGCTGGTGACCCCTGCAAAGTTTTCATTGTCAACATTCTGAAGCCAATGGCGAGCTACAGTTTTGGAGGTCCAGTTGGCTTATTCTTTATATTTTATTGGAATATTTTATACCTCATCTTTAAGGGTAAAACCATCACAATTTTTTAACTTTAAAAACAAAAGATCTATAGCACCTTTCAAGAGTGAAATCCTCCCCCAGGCCGTTCACATATTGTATCAATGTGCAACCGTAAAATACGAAAAATATCACCAATGAAAATGATCTCTTGCTGTTTTGGTAGAACGTAGTCCCACATTCTTAAAAGTAGCCACCAGATGTTTGGAGGATGGGTGGGGAAAATATAAGAAAAATAGCAAAAGTCCTTCGGAACAACCTCCACCACAGCCTCGGGGCCACTCTGGAAAAGGCCATGCTCCTAACAATATCTGATGTCATCACATTGACAATTGAAAAATGCTCTGAGCAGGAAGCCAGCATCTCTATTGCGGGGGGGGGGGGGGTAAAGAAAGCAACCATTTTAAAGTGCTTAATCTTAATCTCCTTATGCAGGTGTTTTAGGGAGAGTGGTTTCTGAAACACAACCATTTCGTGTGTATGTATATGTGTACTGTAAATATTTTCTCACCTTTGCATCGCTCAGTTAAATTAACTTGCTTTCCCTTCATGCCTCTGTTTTTAAGCCTCGTGCCAGGAGTAAAATATATGTTCAGGCTCAAGGTAAGTGTTCTCAGTTTCCTATTTCTGCAGAGAAAAACGGAATCATGGGTGGGGTTTATGAATCATGGCCATCTTCTTCTTAGTTATGTATATATATGTATATTATTTATGATTTCCAGGTTTATACATTTCAATAATTTTACAGTCATTTTAACTTTTCAAAACTTGACCTCTTTCCCCCTCTTTCTGCAGTTCCTTACATTTATTTTTACTATTTTCTGCATATCCAAATTAACTTAATTTGATCATTTATTCATCTACTTTAAATATATACTCTTATGAAACTGCAGGTTATTACAATAATCCACCAATGTCCTTATCTGTTTACAGTTTGTTTGTAAATATTCAATAAACCATTTCCATTCTTTTATTAAAAGTTTGTTATCTTGATTTCTTATTTTTCCAGTGAGTTTCACCATTTCTGTGTATTCCATAAGTTTTTGTATCCATTCTTCTTTCCATTTTTGGGCGAGTAACATTCTTCCCACTGTAGTAACGTACATGAATAAATTGGTGTACAGTTTGAGTAGTTCTGTCCATATAATTCCCAAAAGGAAAGATTCTAGGTTTTTGTTTTTGTTTTACAAATGTTCTTTGAAACATCTTTTTCAATTCATTATACATCATTTCCCAGTAAGCTTTAACCTTGCTACAAGACCACCACATTTGATAAAAAGAACCTTCTTTCTCTTTACATTTCCAACACTTATTTGATTTTGATTTATACATTTTTGCCAATTTACTTGGTACTTCTGCGCATGCACAGACAGCGGCAGGCACTGCCGCACATGCGCAAATCATGGCAAACCTGGTGTTTACTTCCGGGTTTGCCGCAGACGCAACGTGGAACGTCCACGAGAGGAGGTGTATGCAAGTTGAGGTTCCACTGTAGAAACTAGCCCCTTGTATAAAGGTGAAAGTTTGTTTCAGCCCTCTGGCTGAAAAGCATTCCCCACCCCTGAGCTCTGCTTCCAAAGGATGTCCAGGCCAGGGGATGCTGTAATAGCCGCTCACATAAAAGGTGTCCTAAAGAGAGGAGGTGTTAAAGGATGCCTCTGTCAATGGCTGGAGTAGCATTTCTGATTTTAGTGGCAATGAAATCTCCACCTTCACGCATTTGGGAAAGTAGCTATGGCAAGGGTAGCCAGCATGGCTTCTTCCGAGTGCGGCTGGATTGCAGCTGCCATCATCCTTGACCGTTGGCCATGTTAGCTAGGGCTGATGGGAGTTGGGAGTCCAACAGGCTCTGGAGGGGTACGGGTTCCGCAACTCTTATATACAAGCCCCAGCACATTGAATAGTTTCTGGAAGGGAGGAGGAATGCCGCTAACATGGATGAAGCTTGCCTGCCATTGATTACTTCCATGAACCATTTAATGCACGACTGCTTGTTTTTGTTTTGTTTTTAATTTATTATTATCAGGAATTGTGACCACCTGCAACGCTTCTTTCAACTGGAAGAGATTTCTGCAGTCTGAAGGTAACAAGAAGGCAAAGTCTCCTCGCTCTGTCCTTGTATCAGGGCAAGTGCCGGGAGCAGGTCAGCAATGATTCACAAGGTGTCAGCGAAATTTTATTTTTATTCGAAAAACGAAACAGCTCAGGCCTAGTGAGCACAGCAACTCTTCCCAATAGATCTTGCAGCTGTAAGGAATGAAGGTCCCTCCTTCCCACCACTCTTAAGTCTCCTCGTCCCCCAAGTCCTTCCCAAGCAATCTGAGACTCTGACGCTTTGTCTGTCTCTTCTCCATCCTCTTCATCCCTCTTTGGGTTCTCAGAGACCAGTGGGGAGGGGAGCTGGTTGCAGCAGGAGAGAGAGACACACACCCCCCGCCTTCTTCAGCAGCCTGCCTGATCTCTACCTCTTTACAAAAATGCAAATGCAAAATGCTGGCTAATACTGTTAGTAAATGTATAATTGGTATGATGTCATTCAAAATATACGAATAAGCCACTTCAAAACAATATATCAACACATCTCACAAAGTATACAAGTAACTGCACATTGTTATATGTATCCGAGTCAAACAAAGATTCAAACAACCGATGAATAGCGAGGAATGCCAAACCGTCTCTCAAAGGAAGACGTCTCACAAAAGTCTCAAAAGGACAGTGCATCCAGAATAGTTCAACTGTTTCAGAATGAAGTTTTCATCAGCGAATAATTATCATAGAGACCACAAGGGCCATCCAGTCCAACCCCCTGCCAAGCAGGAAACACCATCAAAGGGTTCCTGACAGATGGCTGTCAAGCCTCCGCTTAAAGACCTTCAAGGAAGGAGACTCCACCACACTCCTTGGCAGCAAATTCCACTGTCAAACGGCTCTTACTGTCAGGAAGTTCTTCCTAATGTTTAGGTGGAATCTTCTTTCTTGTGGCTTGAATCCATTGCTCCGTGTCCGTTTCTCTGGAGCAGCAGAAAACAACCTTTCACCCTCTTCTGCATGACATCCTTTTATATATTTGAACATGGCTATCATATCACCCCTTAACCTCCTCTTCTCCAGGCTAAACATACCCAGCTCCCTAAGCCATTCCTCATAAGGCATCGTTTCTAGGCCTTTGACCATTTTGGTTGCCCTGCTCTGGACACGTTCCAGCTTGTCAGTATCCTTCTTGAACTGTGGTGCCCAGAACTGGACACAGTACTCCAGGTGAGGTCTGACCAGAGCAGAATACAGTGGTACTATTACTTCCCTTGATCTAGATGCTATACCCCTATTGATGCAGCCCAGAATTGCATTGGCTTTTTTAGCTGCTGCATCACACTATTGACTCATGTCAAGTTTGTGGTCTACCAAGACTCCTAGATCCTTTTCACATGTACTGCTCTCAAGCCAGGTGTCACCCATCCTGTATTTGTGCCTTTCTTTCTTTTTTTGCCCAAGTGTTGTACTTTACATTTCTCCTTGTTAAAATTCATCTTGTTTGCTTTGGTCCAGTTCTCTAATCTGTTAAGGTCATTTTGAAGTCTTCTGGGGTATTAGTCACCCCTCCCAATTTGGTGTCATCTGCAAACTTGCTCAGGATGTCCTCAAGCCCATCATCCAAGTCATTGATAAAGATGTTGAATAAGACTGGGCCCAAGACAGAACCCTGTGAAATATACATACTAGTGAAGATCATACTAGTGCAGGCATCCCCAAACTTTCGCCCTCCAGATGTTTCGGACTACAATTCCCATAATCCCTGACCACTGGTCCTGTTAGCTAGGGATCATGGGAGTTGTAGGCCAAAACATCTGGAGGGCCGAAATTTGGGGATGCCTGTACTAGTGGATCAGTCTTCCTTTGAGACTTTTGTGAGACGTCTTCCTTTGAGAGACGATTTGGCGTTCCTCGCTATTCATTGGTTGTTTGAATCTTTGTTTGAATCTGATACATATAACAACTTGTAGTTACTTGTATATTTTGTGAGATGTGTTGTGTGATATATATATTGTTTTGAAGTGGCTTATTCGTATATTTTGAATGACATTATACCGATTATATATTTACTAACAGTTATTAGCCAGTGTGTTTATATTTGCATTTTTGTAGATTGTCACATTTTGCAATGCAGGGGTTTGTGTTTCTTCTAATCTCTGCCTCTTGGCATCCCTACTCTCCAGCCTCCGCTTCTGCCACAGCCTCTTCCTGCTCACTAAACTGTTCCCTCTTCAGCTTCCGACACCTCCTGCCCCCAGTCTGCTCCCACTCATTGTCGCCCCACCACCAACACCCGGTCTGTGCCTTCTCCCCTTGGGGGTTCCCCAGCTGGTGTCTCCCACTTCTCTTCCACATCCAGTACAGGTGCCACATCCTTGAATGCACAGATGGTGACGGGGTTAGAGCCGGTTGTGCAAAGTTCTGGACAGGAAACAGGGTTTCCAATCCCAGTGTGGTTCATGGGCGACTCGAATGGCTCTAAACTTTGCTGTCACCCCTGTGTAGGCCAGCTAAATTGGCGAAGCAAATTGAAAACTTCTTTCTGAATGGATCTTTTCAGGCCCCTAGTTAAAATTCCCTTCTTCTTTTCATCCCGGGTTTTCATAATTAATGTCCATAACCTTCATTTAAGTAGCGTAAAACAAGGCTCCTTTTGAGAGAGCCTGAATTGAAAGCTAAACAGAGGCTGTCTCTTCTGAGTCTGCGACAGTTCCAACTAGCAATGGCGGAAATTGATTTTTCTCCCTCTAACCACAGTGAAAATAGTGTCGGGAGGGAGCGAGGGAGGGAGCATGAGCTGGTGCCAGTTTTTCATCCAGTGATTTCTGTAAAAAATAGAAATGCTGTAGCTTTTTAAAAGCCATAAATAGATAAAATCCTTCCTGAAATGTATGTGTCTGCAAACTGAAGGGAGTTCACTCACTAGTTTGAATAATCTCCACGCAACCTTTCCAAGAAGACCTAGATGAAATAATGATTTTTGAGGGGGCAGAGAGGCGATGCGTCAGAATGAATCAATAGGGCTTGCTTGGTCCATGTTTCAGTCATTCATTGCAGCGGTAGTCAACATGGTGCCCTCTACATGTTGTTGGGCTTAGAACTCCCATCAGCCTTAGCTCTCACAGCCGGTTGTGGCCTTAGAATCATAGAATTGTCGAGTTCAAAGGGACCAAGAGGGTCATCTAGTCTGACCTCCTGCAGTGTAGGAATGTTTGGTGCTACGTGGGGCTCAACCCCACAACACAGAGATTAAGAGTCTTATGCTATCCCAGGTCTTCCCTGGATGGTGGACAATAGGGGTGGAGTCCCAACAACATTTGCAGGGCTCTGTGTGGGCTACCCTCGATTTAAAGTCTATGCTATGAGACTCTCTCTGGAGGCTGAGCTAACTTTAGTAGTAGGGGCAGAAAGTAGACACAATGTTGGGGTGGGCAGGGAGATTTGTGCACGTGTCCTGTTTGTGTGGGACGCGGGTGGCGCTGTGGTCTAAACCACTGAGCCTAGGGCTTGCCGATCGGAAGGTCGGCGGTTCGAATCCCCGCGACGGGGTGAGCTCCCGTTGCTCGGTCCCAGCTCCTGCCAACCTAGCAGTTTGAAAGCATGCCAGTGCAAGTAGATAAATAGGTATCACTGCAGCGGGAAGGCAAATGGCGTTTCCATGCGCTGCTCTGGTTTCGCCAGAAGCGGCTTAGTCATGCTGGCCACATGACCTGGGAAAACTGCGGACAAACGTCGGCTCCCTCGGCCAGTAAAGCGAAATGAGCACCACAACCCCAGAGTCATTCGTGACTGGACTTACCTGTCAGGGGTCCTTTACCTTTACCTTTTTACCTGTTTGTGTGCCCCAGTACAAGTGGCCACATTTACTTCTATGCACACACACACACACCCCAGTGAATATGCCCTACTTTTTGCCATATAGAGAAATGAGTTCCATAATATAAGTGCAGCCACAGAGATCTCCCAACTTTTCTTCCATAGAGGTGGCACATATGAGAGTTTCCAGGTGGGAACATGGGGCGCTCCCTTATAGTGAGTTAGACCACTGGTCCATCTCGCTTAGGATGTTCTGCACCAGTGATGCTGTTGGACTCCAACTCCCATCTTCCCCAGGGGCCCTGGCCCATGATCACAGATGAAAGGAGTTGTAATCTAACAATTACAACTCCTAAGGGCACAGGTTCCTCAGCCCTGGTCTATGGTAGACTAGCACAGGTTCTGCAGGGTTTCAGGCTGGAATTTTTCTCAGTGCTGCCTGGAGATTGAACCTGCGACCTTCTTCGTACAAAGCAGAAACGCTCTCCCGCTGAGCTACAGCTCTTCTCCTGCTTCTGGAGGGGAAATTATATTAAGGCACAATCCAGGCACTAACTAACTTAGCTTTGACAAGTTGGCTGCATCTTTTTATTAAAGTAATCATATTTCCTCCCCCCCCCAAAAATTTTTTCTCTCTGCTTCCCTGAAGCCCTCCCGAGGCATCTAATGTACATACATAAAACATTAAAGCCAAAACATTTCATTCCAATAAAACTAAGCCGTATAAAAATAATAAATTTTGTAGCTGAGCACAGTGCTCGTATAATGCGAATCTAAATTGTTTAGGGCAGAAATGGGGACCTCCAGATGTTGTAGGGCTCCAACTCTCATGACCCCTCCCAGCCAGCATGACCAAAAAGATGACCCTTTTAATCTCTCCCCCGACTCTCCTGCTTTAATTACCTTGTTAATTTAATGAGATTGTTTTAGGGTGCCTTTTAATTTGGATGATTTATCTTATGATGCTTGTGTCCCTGGTTTTTATACTTGTGAACCCCAAGGGTCCTGTAGTCCAACCCCCTGCAAAGCATCCAAGACAGGTGGCCATCTAACCTCTGCCTTAATCACCCCAATGAATGAATTCCACCATCTCCCAAGTGTGGGAATGTTAGGGATGTGGATTAGGATATATTATTAGATAGATCCTATCCTTGCTTGTGTTAGCAAGCTTCCAATATCAGCAGAGTGACATTCCCCTTTTGTGCGCAGCAAAGCGTGAGTGTTAGGTTTGTTAGAACCTCTGCAACAATATTATACTTCAATATTATACTTCCTGGCAAATCCCCTTTTTCCCTCTTAAAAGAAATACACAACACAGTAGTATTAAAATAAGATAGAGTTTACTCACATGACATCCTGAGTTAACAGCGTAATCTCAGAAAGGCAGGCTTACGTAGAAAAGTTACAAATATATACATCTGGGGTCTTCTTAGTAAAGTGAGGCTCCATCTGGTCTCTCTCTTGGCAGCAGGCCGAGAGGGAGAACCATCCTAACTGGAGATTCTCTGGAGATGTGTTCCCATTGAAGGAGAAATGGCTAAGAGAGAGAATGGCTGCTGGCTAGGGGCTTTTGTCTGCCAGCTAA
This sequence comes from Zootoca vivipara, assembly GCF_963506605.1. Lineage (NCBI taxonomy): Eukaryota > Metazoa > Chordata > Lepidosauria > Squamata > Lacertidae > Zootoca > Zootoca vivipara. Next base: position 6,613,933 of record NC_083292.1, read on the forward strand.
TCCATCTCATCTGCATATCTGGAGGAACAGGAACTGAGCTTAGTCAGGTGTCCCTCCAAGTGAGTTCCTCTTAGTGGACACTCTAGGAACTATTGTGACTTGTCTGCCCCAGTGTTCCGTCCCACACCAAGGGAGTCCATTCCACTATCGAATAGCTCTTACTGTCAGAAAGTTCTTCCTGGTGTTTAGTTGGAATCTCCTTTCTTGGACCTTGAAGCCATTGGTTCTTGTCCTCCCCTCCAGAGCAGGAGAAGACAAGCTTGCTCCACCTTGTCGGTTAACAAGTTTCCGTACCACAATGTAGGGGTCCTACATGGTTTTTGTTGTTGTCCTTTACGTTGAGCTCAAGCACACAGAATTTTAGCAGGTCAGATCCAGGCATTGGATTGTAGTTCCCCAGGGGGTGGCCGGGAGGACAGGGATGGTGCAGCTGTCTAGATCTGGTCAGTGTCGGTGTGAAACTGCTGGGGATGCCACCTTGAGTTTCTTCATGGAAAAAAGCGGAGCATTAACGGCAGCTCACAAAACGAAGGCTGAAATACTGGTTTATTTCAGGAAAGCCTCCTCACCTGAAACGACAACGAACTAGCGAATGATTCTCTTGCCATCAGCAAAGGATTGGCTCGGGTTGCGGGGGGCGATTTTCAGTATTTCACTCTGGGGAAGTTTAAAGGAAAAACATTTTAGCAGCCCGCTCATCAATCCCAGCTCACAGAGTGTGCAGCCTCCTTTCCATTACGAATGAACTGCGAGTGCTCAATTGCTTTATCACGGCGGCAAATGTGTGTCATTATTCAGAAGCAGTGTCCAATTCTTAAATTGAGCATTGTGAGGTTATTTCGTTCCCAGTAAATCATAGCGCGTGTCTGGGAACGAAAAGAATAAAAATGGATAATTTTCAGAGGCTGGATGATTTGTCGCTGGGGAGCTCTGCCTGGGTGATGACTGGATCCCGAATCTGGCTGTTTTGTGTGATTAAAGGAACCGGCAACAGAAGAGTAGAGAAAGGGGCACTGGGGGTGGGGTGGGGTGGGGAGATCCTAAATGTGCATATATTACCTCTAATGGCACCGCATACAGCAAAAATAAACCCAGAGATGTCTGAGGGCATGTGGGCCTTCTAAATTACTTACAGATGAAATGCAGGATCATCAGATTCACCTGGCTTTTCTGTTACCTGGCAGGTAGAGTACCTGCTTTGCATACCAGTCATCTCCAGGTAGTGTTGTAACAGTCACCCTGTATGAAACCCTGGAGAGACATTGGTAGTCAGTGTAGACCCAGGAGTGGGCAACGTGGGGGCCGGGAGCTCAATCCAGCCCTCCATGTTTTTCTTTCTAGTCCTGGAGACCCAGCTCAGGCCATGGTGCCTCTTGCTCACCTGGATGAGGGGTTGAGAGAGGCAGGGGTTTGCATGCAGGTATAGACACCTTGGTCTGAAGCTCAACATCAAAAAAAACCAAGATCATGGCCACTGGTCCCATCACCTCCTGGCAAATAGAAGGGGAAGAAATGGAGGCAGTGAGAGATTTTACTTTCTTGGGCTCCTTGATCACTGCAGATGGTGACAGCAGTCACAAAATTAAAAGATGCCTGCTTCTTGGGAGAAAAGCAATGACAAACCTAGACAGCATCTTAAAAAACAGAGACATCACCTTGCCTACAAAGGTCCGTATAGTTAAAACTATGGTTTCCCCAGTAGTGATGTAAGGAAGTGAGAGCTGGACCATAAAGAAGGCTGATCGCCGAAGAATGGATGCTTTTGAATTATGGTGCTGGAGGAGACTCTTGAGAGCCCCATGGACTGCAAGAAGATCAAACCTATCTATTCTGAAGGAAATCAGCCCTGAGTGCTCACTGGAAGGACAGATCGTGAAGCTGAGGCTCCAATACTTTGGCCACCTCATGAGAAGAGAAGAATCATTGGAAAAGACCCTGATGTTGGGAAAGATGGAGGGCACTAGGAGAAGGGGACGACAGAGGACGAGATGGTTGGACAGTGTTCTCGAAGCTACGAACATGAGTTTGACCAAACTGCAGGAGGCAGTGCAAGACAGGAGTGCCTGGCGTGCTATGGTCCATGGGGTCACGAAGAGTCGGACACGACTAAACGACTAAACAACAACAACCTTAGACTTCTGCATGGTGGCAATGTAGTCGGTACTGGAATGAATTAGTTTGGATTAAATGAAGCTCACTGAATTAGTTCAGCAATCTCTGAACGTCACCCGAAAGCAGTTCCTGTTATTGCCATGAATTAAGTTCATTTGGACGTAGAACCTTGAATGATCCTTTGTTTGTTTTCAAGTTCATTCTCTTTAAAAAAACAACAACCCAACAACCTGTTGGAGACTCTTTGGGCCTTTAAGCTTAAAAGATCTTAATTGCTGGGGGAAATGTGTGTGCTCTGATGTGTTTAAGACGAGGATTCTGGCCTGGATGGGCCACTGGCCTGATTCAGCCAGCTTTTCTCATGTTCTTTCTTTCATAAGTGTGTCAAACCTCTCAAGAACTCCCAGTTTGCAGCACCTACAATGGTCACAGCAATCTGCCACAAGTATGACTTTCCCCCACCATGTAATGGAAGGACCTAAGTTTTAGAAGTAGAGGGAAATCTTATGAGAAATTGATCAAAAAGCTTATTTTGGTACTGCCGGGGGTGGGGGGGTGGGGAGTCTTTCGGAAGCTTGAAAACCCCAGAACATAAAACAACCGACATGGTCCAAGGTAGAATTCTCAGCGAGGTGCCCTCCTCTCACTTTTGTAGATGTTCAGTGAACACTTTGAAATGTTAGAAGGGAGATGAAAGGGCCTGTTTCTTTAAGGAGGAATGAAAGGCTCAGGGTGGTTCAAAGGGAACAGAAAACAGGAACAGAGAGGCGTTGTAACCCCTGCCATCAGGTTCAAGGGTTGTACAGCTTCTGAAGAAGAGAAAACCCAGACAAGGAAGACCTGGGATGCATCAGACCTGGGATAGCTTCCTTTAGAAAAGCAACATGGTTTTGGAACGCTGCTGAAAAGGATGAACTAAAACGGGAGAGTTTTATTTCTTGAGCAAGAAGATGGGTATGTTGCTGGACTCTAACTTCCAGAAGACCCGGGTAGCATGGCCACCGGTCAGGGGTTATGGTTGTTGCATTGAGGAACACAGGTTCCCTATCCAAACCTACAATAACCCCCCAAAAAACTGCTGTGGCATGTGTCTTACGTTACATAGGACAGCGGACTTCAACTGTTTCAGACTGAAGACCCACCTCTGGCTCCCAATGTGTACTGTGGCACCCACTTTTACGTGCTCACATTTGATTTATACCTAATGGTAATAATAAGGTATATTGTTAATCCTGAAATGGTGATTCACAGAGTCCAACGTGGCAGCAACCGCTTGCCGCAACCTACCTGGGATGGCCTCTCGACCCCCCGGTTGGTCCCAACCTGCGTTGAAGACCCGTGACATAGCAGATACATCTCTGAAGGGCTGTTTGATCCAAGTGCAATTTAACTATGCAGTTCTTTAAGAAGTGCAAGCAGGAGCCTTGGAGTCGGCCACCAACAGTCTTTATTTAATTACTAGCTGGCCCTGCCACGCATTGCTATGGCTCATCCCTGTGATTTCCCCCACCCTGTGCCGATCCATGACGTATCCCAGGCCCTCCCCCCCAACCCCGGCTTATCCCTGTGATTCCCCCCTCTCTGTCCCGACCCATGACGTATCACACCCCCTTCTCCCCCCCACCCCTGATCCCACCGTGTCCTGACCTATCCTGTCCTCTCCTCCCCCCAACCCCCACCCAGGTGGGTCAGTACCTCCATTCAGCCTAGTCTGTAAAGGCTTTGGCCTAGTATGTAAACAAGAGCCAAGGTGCTGTTGAGAGGTTTTATAGGTGCAGTACCAGTGTAGCCGCCACTAGAGGACGCTGGTTTGTAACCTGGTTCTTTTCCCAGCATGCACTTTTTGGGCGAGTTGAGTGTTCTGTAACAGGTTTTTTTTGGGGGGGTTACCTACTTTGGCGTAGGTGTGACATCTGTCTTAGCAAACTTTTTATAAGAATAATCTCACGGTAGCATGGGACGTTGTGTGCAAATTTGAACGCTATTGGTCAAGCGGTTTCAGTAGAAAGTGGAAACACACCCACATGCCGTTTTTACATTTTTATATATTTAGATGAATGGCATGGAGAAAGTGGATAGAGAAGATGTTATCCTCCCTGAGTCATAACACTAGAACAGGGATGTCCAACAGGTAGATCGTGCTCTACCGGTAGATCACTGGACGTCTGTGGTAGATCACTGGCTCCCTCCAAAGAAGCTCAAAAAGTTTGGTTCCACTAAAAAAAGCTCAACATTATTGTCCTGCACCCCAAAAAAGCAGGGCTTTCCTTCTCCCTAAAAAAAGCTCAACAAAATGGGCCTTCCCCTTTCCTACAAAAAAGTTCAACAACTTTGCAACTTTGACCTGAACCGCCCAAAAGGGGGTAGATCACTGCCAGCCTTTAACTCTGCGAGTAGATATGTCTCTTGGGAGTTGGCCACCCCTGCACTAGAACTTGTGGACATCAAAGAATCTGAATGTTGGAAGATTCAGGACAGAGAAAAGAAACGACTTCTTCATGCAGCTCATGGAGAACTCTGGATCTCGCTCCCCCACGAGGCAGTGATGGCCACCAGCCTGGGTGGCTTCAGAAGAGGATTAGACAAAGTCATTGAGAAGGAGAGGCCTATCAATGGCCACGATGGCTCTGCTCCACCTCCACAGCTGGAGGTAAGTTCCCAAATGCCAGTTGTTGGAAATTGCAGGAGGGGAGAATAGGTTGCTGCACCAGATGGGCCATTGGCCTGATCCAGCAGCCTATTCTGATGTTCTTAAGTGCCTCTAAATCTGTACAAGTGTGTATAAGTGTGGATCATTCCTGATCACCTTCAGAGCTTCCACTGAATCTTCTGCTGGAAGCTAACTTTACCCCAAGGCCTACCGGCTGGTCAATCCATCGCAGTATTGCCTACTGTAAGTGGCAGCAACTCTGCTTTCTATTCTTTTTCTTTATGCGCCAGGATACCTGGTTCCAGCCTTGCTCCTGGATGCCCAACGAACTTCAAAAAACCCTGTTGAAGGTGATGGGTTGGCCTCCCATACCATTTGGTATTTGTCACTACTAATGCACAAATCTTCCACTACAGGCGGCAACCATTTCACACAGGGGCTTCATTCCCTCCTCCTGCGTACATCAGCGGAGCACATATAAGCACAACCTGTCCCGCACACACACATTCACACTGTTCTGCCTTATTCTGAGTCATTCAGAGAGAAGCTAGGGCTCTCAAACCGCTGTTTTTTCCAGCAGCCACTTGCTGGGTCGATTGTTTAGGCAGCTGGGTACGCCTCTTGGTTTTTAAGAAACCTTGTATGTTTCTCTTATCAGGAGTATGGTAAGGCAAGCCGTTGTATAAAGCCTCAAATGGGACAAAACATCTTGTATTTTCTTTTCTTTGAGCCAACAGGGAGAGAGAGAAGAAGAAAACCCATATATATGTGGGATTTATCTTAAGATAAGATAAATCTCTCCCCAGCAGTTCCATTTACTTGCAGCGAGTTTCTCTTTGATATTGCTAAGTTGCATGGAGGCCTGTAGGGCCCGCAGTCAGATTAACGATCTGTAAGGAGTGTTTTGTAAGAGTTTTATCGGTGGTTTCTCAAACAGACTTTTTCTTTTTTAAAAAATTGTTTGGCTTGCATGCAGGCATGGCATGAAGAGAGTGCTGCTCCAAAGCCCTTTTTAAAAGGGGTGTTTCTGTTCTGCTCCGTACTTTCTGTAAAAAAAGAGAGAAAGAGTAGAAAGTGTTATTTCGGCAGTCCTATAGGAATTATTCTTGATATACTATTTTGATTGTGTTTGCAAAGCCTAGAGGAGGATTATGTCCAAAAGGAAAAGTCTGGTTTTTCAGCAGGAACAGAGTAAGCCATTCAAATACTGAGTGTCTTAATTCAGGCTAAGAAAGCAAAGCAAATTCTACAGTGATCAGAGATTCAGGGCTGCCTCTGAAAATGCCTTAAGTTCCTCCCCGCTTCCTCCAACGCAGGTGTGGTGAACTTTGGGCCAGGGGGGTCAAATGTACCCCTCCACAACTCTCCTATCTACCCTTTAGGACTCTCTGGCCTGGCTCTCGCTGGATGAAAAACTTGAACTGTGACCCCGATTTCTGCCAAAATATTTAATATCTACCGTGTATAGGCAATGCAATGGTTAAAAAACACAGTGAGTGATATGCCATCAGGTGACAGGCATTAGGGCGGTTCATAAAAAACTTTTTTTAAAAAAAAATGCTCCAAAGCATAGCTGCCAAGTTATCCCTTTTTTACAGGGATTTTCCCTTATGCTGAATAGGCTTCCTCGCGAGAAAAGTGAAAACTTGGCAGCTATGCTCCAAAGGTCTTATCTTACTACACTAGAGATTATATAGCTATTTCTGAAATTCCATGCATATCAGTTAATATCTTGACCCTGCTCCACTGAATTGAAATTTCAGCCTTCATGACAGGATAACGGCCAAGTAAACATCTGTAATTTAAACGAAGGTTTAAATTTTAGATGGGTGGTTCGCCCCGATTAAATTCACACAAGTTTTTCAAATAAGATAAAAATACAAAAATAGAAGCAGAAAAAGAGATAAAGGAATTAAAAAAAACAAATAAAATTTGTAAATAAACAAAGTTTGAAAGGGAGAAGTGCATTAGAGTTTTGTGTAATCAGGGAACTGATATGCAAATGCTGGGAAGCTCACTGTTTGTTTGCTTTTTGTTCTTTTTGTTCTTTTTTCTTCTTTTTTTCTTTTCATTTTTTCTTTCCTATATTTCTTTGTGCACTGATTTATATGAATTATGTTGTGTTGATTTATGTTGAATTATCTTGATTTTGATTTTATGTATTTTACGTTTACAGTGGTACCTCGGTTTACGAACACCTCGGGTTACGAACTTTCGGTTTACGAACCATCGAAACCCGGAAGTAAGTAACCCGAGGTTTCCGAGGCCCATGAAGGCCTCCATGGAGGCATCAGAGCGTCCGCGACTGGGACGCAGCCACGGAAGCGCTCCGATGCCTTCACGGAGGCAAACTGCACAGAAAGGAGCCTTTCCCCGATGCGAGTGCCCTGCGCTGCGGCCGCCTCTCAGTCAAGGCGGCTGAGTAAAGCGCGGGAACCCCGGGGGGGGGTTCTCTTTGGAAGCTCTTACCTCGCGCTTAGAAAAGGGCTTCCAGCAGCAGTAGCAGCAACAGCAGTGAGAGGTTTTGCGAGTTGTTTCGCTGCACGGCAGTGGCAGCGCTCGCAGCTCTCCTTCCCCCTCTCTCTGCGGTGCCGGCCGGGCGACCTTCCTCCTCCTCAGAGCAGACGCCACCACCAGACGCCAGGACTGGCCGGGGTGGCTCGCGGTGCGCCTGGCTCTGGTTGGAGCGGCGGCGGCAATGGCGGCTCTCTCAACCCCGAGCCTCTCCACTCCGCAGGGGCGCAATGGTGAGGGCCCGGCCTCGCTTCTCTTGACCCCTCCGCGAGGCCGGGCCTTCGCCGTCGTGCTCCTGCGACGTCTCTCCACCTTCGGCGTCGCGCTCCTGTGGAGAGGCGTCGCAGGAGCGCGAAGGTCCGCTTCTCTTGAGCCCTCCGCGAGGCCGGCTCAAGAGAAGCGGGCCTTCACTGTCATGTTCCTGCGACGCTTCTCCACAGGAGCGCTACGGCGAAGGTGGAGAGACGTCGCAGGAGCACGAAGGTCCGCTTCTCTTGAGCCCTCCGAGAGGCCGGCTCAAGAGAAGCAGACCTTCGCCGTCGTGCTCCTGCGACGTCTCTCCACCTTCGCCGTAGCGCTCCTGTGGAGAGGCATCGCAGGAACGTGACAGCGAAGGCCCGCTTCTCTTGAGCCGGCCTCGCAGAGGGCTCAAGAGAAGCAGACCTTCGCCGTCGTGCTCCTGCGACGTCTCTCCACCTTCGCCGTAGCGCTCCTGTGGAGAAGCGTCGCAGGAACGTGACAGCGAAGGCCCGCTTTTCTTGAGCCCTCTGCGAGGCCGGCTCAAGAGAAGCGGGCCTTCGCTGTCACGTTCCTGCGATGCCTCTCCACAGGAGCGCTACGGCGAAGGTGGAGAGACGTCGCAGGAGCGCGACGCGAAAGCCCGCTTCTCTTGAGCCGGCCTCTCGGAGGGCTCAAGAGAAGCGGACCTTCGTGCTCCTGCGACGTCTCTCCACCTTCGCCGTAGCGCTCCTGTGGAGAAGCGTCGCAGGAACATGACAGTGAAGGCCCGCTTCTCTTGAGCCGGCCTCGCGGAGGGCTCAAGAGAAGCGGACCTTCGCTGTCACGTTCCTGCGATGCCTCTCCACAGGAGCGCTATGGCGAAGGTGGAGAGACGTCGCAGGAGCGCGACGCGAAAGCCCGCTTCTCTTGAGCCAGCCTCGCGGACGGCTCAAGAGAAGCAGACCTTCACGCTCCTGCGACGCCTCTCCACAGGAGCGCGACGCCGAAGGTGGAGAGACGTCGCAGGAGCACGACGGCGAAGGCCCGGCCTCGCGGAGGGGTCAAGAGAAGCGAGGCCGGGCCCTCACCATTGCGCCCCTGCGGAGTGGAGAGGCTCGGGGTTGAGAGAGCCGCCATTGCCGCCGCCGCTCCAACCAGAGCCAGGCGCACCGCGAGCCACCCTGGCCAGTCCTGGCGTCTGGTGGTGGCGGCGGCTGCTCTGAGGAGGAGGAAGGTCGCCCGGCCGGCACCGCAGAGAGAGGGGGAAGGAGAGCTGCGAGCGCTGCCACCACTGTGCAGCGAAACGACTCGCAAAGCCTCTCACTGCTGTTGCTGCTACTGCTGCTGGAAGCCCTTTTCTAAGCTCAAGGTAAGAGCTTCCGAAGAGAAACCCCCCCCCCCGGTTTCCCGCGCTTTACTCAGCCGCCTTGACTGAGAGGCGGCCGCAGCGCAGGGCACTCGCGTCGGGGAAAGGCTCCTTTCTTTGCAGTTTGCCTCTGTGAAGGCATCGGAGTGCTTCCGTGGCTGCGTCCCAGTCACGGACCCTCCGATGCCTCCGTGGAGGCCTCCATAGGCCTCGGAAAGCTCTTGGTAGAAAGTAAAATTATTGTTAAATTGCTGCTTTAGGGGGTGTTTTTTATCGCCTGGAACGGATTAATCCACTTTCCATTATTTTCAATGGGAAAGTTTGCTTCGGTTTATGAACGCTTCGGTTTATGAACAGACTTCCGGAACCAATTGTGTTCATAAACCGAGGTACCACTGTATTATTAAAGATTTTTAAAACTTTTAAAAAGAAAAAAGAAAAAAAGTAAACATCTGTTTTCGTGGAGGGGGGGGGTCAAGATATTAACTGATATGCATGAAATTTAAGATATAGCTGTATAATCCCTAGTGTAGTAAGATAAGACCTTTGGAGCAGGCATTTTTTAAAAAAAGTTTTTTTTATGAACCGCCCTAATAGGCATGGCTAAGCAATGTTAAGACATGGATCCAATGAATGACATAACCCAAAGTCTTTGCTTTGAAAGAGTGAGGCAGGTACAGCTTTAGTGTGGCAAGCAATGCGAAAGGTAAAGGTAAAGGACCCTTGGAGGGTTCAGTCCAGTCAAAGGCGACTATGGAGTTGCGGCGCTCATTTTGCTTTCAGGCCAAGGGAGCCAGCATTTGTCCACAGACAGTTTTCTGGGTCACGTGGCGGGCAAGACTAAACCACTTCTGGTGTGGCGCAACGGAACACCATGACGAAAGCCAGAGCAGCACACGGAAATGTTGTTTACCTTCCCGCCGTAGCGGTACCTATTTATCTACTTGCACTTTGACATGCTTTCGAAATGTTAGGTTGGCAGGAGCTGGGACAGAGCAACGGGAGCTCACCCCGTTGCGGGGATTCGAACCGCCGACCTTCTGATCGGCAAGCCCAAGAGGCTCAGTGGTTTAGACCACAGCAATGGGCACTCCTTTGGGCAGATTGTACAATTAGCCTCAGAGGCACGCTTAGCCTGTAGCCATACCTGCCAAGTTGCTGTCGGAGAAATAAGGGAAGTAGCAGACCAGAAGTAGCACTGCTGCCATTTTGGAACTGGGCGGAGCATGCTCAGAAGTGACTTTTGATGCTGCTTTGCCCAGTTCCAAAATGGCCGCCGCGCCAGAATAAACTGGAAAAAAACAAAAAAATTCCATTTTTTCAGCGAGGAACATCTGGAAAAACGGGGATTTCCCAGGGAATACGGGAGACTTGGCAGCTATGCCTGTAGCAGAAACTGGGCTTTTAGTGTTGCAGCTCCAGCTCTCTGGAATTACCGGTAGTGACTAATCAAAATCTGGCAGGCACCTACTGAGTACATTTTTCTTCTTTGTTGAGGAAGACTTTCCCTGAGGTGTAACCCACTTATTTGTGGAAGATCAGTTTTATATTTGATGAAATGCTTTCTTTGTTTTTAAAGTCTGTCTGTATGTATGGTTTTAAAAAACTTTTAGAGCTTGTTGTATCAATTTTCTTGTTCTTGTTCTTGTTCTTTTCTTGTTCTGTTGTCTTTGTCCATGGACAAAGACAACAGGCATATAAAAGTTCTTAGAGCAGGCATAGGCAAACTCCGGCCCTCCAGATGTTTGGGGCTACAATTCCCATCATCCCTGACCACTGGTCCTGTTAGCTAAGGATGATGGGAATTGTAGTCCCAAACATCTGGAGGGCCGCAGTTTGCCTATGCCTGTCTTAGAGCATTGTTCTATGCTCTCTCTTTTTTTGCTCTGTATACCACTTTAATGGCTTTATGCCTCGAAGAGCTCCATAAATGTGTTTCTTGCTATTAATGCCCCTCTTAGCTCCCCCCCTTATAAAAAAACTCCAAATGCTGTAACCTTTCCTCATGAGGGGAGTTATTCCAGCCCCTTTATTGTTTTGGTTGTCCTTTTCAAAACACACACGCACACACACACACACACACACACGTACACAGAGGAAAATTATGTGAGTCTTTTCAGACCAGTTTTGTTAAGAATAGCCCAGGTGGTTGTCAAAATAGCTGGAGGGGAGGGGGGTCTTCAAGGGGAAGCATTTGCTAGGAACAGAATAAATTATTTGTTTGTTGTGTTTTTAAAAAACAGCTAATTTTTATTGAATGTTTTCAACATAACAGTTGAAAGTTTTCTACAATAAAAGTCAAACTTGCCTAAAGACAAAGAATAACGGGAAACCAAAACAAGGAGAAAGAAAAGTCAAGTTATAGAGGGACAGAAAAGATAAAGAAAAGAAGGCATCCACTTTGGGCTCCGGGGAGGGTCTCATCGTGAGCCATGGGCAAACCATTACCATTTCTGGCACCATGCATATATGTGGTTATGTGTGGGTCGATTGTGCGTACACCCAGGGCCAGATTTAGGTTTGATGAGGCCCTAAGCTACTGAAGGTAATGGGACCGTTTATATGTCCAGCTGTCCTTTGTCAATAACAAATTGTCACTGTTTGAATATATTTGTTGTTTAGTCGTTTAGTCGTGTCCGACTCTTCGTGACCCCATGGACCATGGCACGCCAGGCACTCCTGTCTTCCACTGCCTCCCGCAGTTTGGTCAAACTCATGTTCGTAGCTTCAAGAACACTGTCCAACCATCTCGTCCTCTGTCGTCCTCTTCTCCTAGTGCCCTCAATCTTTCCCAACATCAGGCTCTTTTCCAGGGAGTCTTCTCTTCTCATGAGGTGGCCAAATTATTGGAGCCTCAGCTTCACGACCTGTCCTTCCAGTGAGCACTCAGGGCTGATTTCCTTCAGAATGGATAGGTTTGATCTTCTTGCAGTCCATGGGACTCTCAAGAGTCTCCTCCAGCACCATAATTCATGGATCCCTTCATGGACCAATGCCTTGTCATGGCGAAGGGGCTTGAATAACTCAGAGAAGCTATGAGCTGTGCCATGCAGGGCCACCCAAGATGGACAGGTCATAGTGGAGAGTTTTGACTAAACATGATCCACCTGGAGAAGGAACTGGCAAGCCACTCCAGTATCCCTGCCAAGAAAACTCCATGGACAAAGACAACAGGCATATAAAAGTTTGAATATATGCTATATGGTAATTTATGGACCTAATAGGTATCTAAAGCCATGTGCACGTAACAAAATATGTTTTTTTATCAAAGTAACTGTTGATTTTTTTCCCTTTTACGTTTTTTTTTTGGGGGGGGGGTCCCAAGAGAGTGGGGCCCTAAACTATAGTTTGTTTAGCTTATACGTAAATCTGGCACTGCATACACCTGTATAGCAGAGCTTGACTACAACCCCAGAATCTTGAATGGCAAGAGGCCTGCAGATGTGCTACAGAAGGGCAGGGGTGGATGCTTCTTGACAGGCTGGAGGAATGCAATGTGTGTGGAGCGCAGCAGAGTCTCCATCTAAGCCGAATGCCTATAACATACTTATAATTAAAATTTCAAGCAGGGCGCTTTGGTGACAGGCATGGGCTGACTCTTCCTTTCTCGAGCAATTTCGCACCTGCAAATTTGGATCGCGACTCACAGGAGGGCCCAAACGCAGGAAGGCTCAAGATGAGTGTCAAGCGTCGTGGTGGACTTTGTCTGTCATTGCAAGCAAAGCGCTTGCTTTCATTACAGGCGTGCTGCCGGGGCGGGCAGAGGAGAATGATCTGTGGGTGTCAAGGAGGCTACAAGAGAGGTTAAGCTTTTCAGGTAGAAACCGTTAAGCTCAGGGGATTAGATCTGTTCCAGATGTTAATTTGAAACTCCACATATTCTGGTTTTGTAGAAGCTGAGCTACACCCATGCCGCCACCCACCAGCTGCACAGGAATGGCATGGAATATAAACTAAGAGCAGAATCCAGTCTTCCTAAAAGCCTCTCTCCCCCCCCCCCCCCAGGCTAAGTTTCTAGTCCTTGTGAATGCGATCAACATGTTTTGAAAGTATATCGTGATAAACCGCAGTGCTCCTGGGTCCATCATCAGTTCTTTGCCATCTCATGGGGACGGGGGAGGTGGGTTACCTCCTCGGACTGCAAGAAGGAGAAAAAATGGTTGCTAGTTAAAAGAAAGAGAAGGGGAAGTGTTAATAGATGCTAGAGTGGTTTGTGCTAAAATACTGAGGGGAAGTGTCAGTATTGAAAGAATGGTTATTAAAAATTAAGGAATCTATCTACTGTGAGCAAAATGAGGTATCTCTTGTGTAAAGGGAGGATAGCAAAAGGAAAGAAAGAAAGAAAGAAAGAAAGAAAGAAAGAAAGAAAGAAAGAAAGAAAGAAAGAAAGAAAGAAACCATTCTGGAGACTGTTGGTATTTTTAAAATATTGAACTGCCATTAAGAATAGCTGTTTTCCTTTCTTAAAAAAAGAAATGCAGTTTTGAGCTTTAGAAATATTTTGATTACCTTTTTATTTCTTTTTTGCTCTTTAGTCAAACATTTTGTAATGTTTGATGGATTTCTGTATTTTAGAATTTCTGTTTTTTTTGGAAGCCGCCCAGAGTGGCTGGGGGAACCCGGCCAGATGGGCGGGGTATAAATAATAAATTATTATTATTATTATTATTAATTGTGTTTGGACTCGGGAGTGTGTGTGTGTGTGTGTGTGTGTGTGTGTGTGTGTGTGTGTGTGTGTTATGCGGCTATATACCTTCAAACAAGAAAATTAAAGTGTGAACTAAATTACCTCCTTTAAAATCACCTTTTCGGTTGTCTGGAGCTTACATGATGGAGCCGGGCTATTCAGATAGAAGCCAAACGGAAATGTTGTGAACATGAAAGCGTTTTTAAATCCGCCGGCTTGATTTTTAATTTTCAAAAGCGATATTGCTGGAACGTGCTACCAATCCCTGGTGACATTTAGGGAAACAAGCTTTCGGGAACTACTTCAGTAGCTTGGGGTGGTTGATATTCCTGCGTTTCAGGGCTGTTTTGAAAAAGATCACAAAGGTTTGGGGAAATTAAGAGGCAGGAAACTTACTGGGAGAGGGTTATTTGCTGGATCGTCTTTTTTTTTTTAAGGACAACACAGGGAGAAAATGATGCAATGGAAGAGAGATGATCGGGGGGGGGGGGTGGAGACAGCTTTCCCCGTTTATCTCAGGAGGATGAAACCTCCAGATGCAACTCCCATCATCCCTGACCATTAGCCATGCAGGATGGCATCCAGGGCCGTCTTAAGCATATCCGGCGCCTTGGTGCAAAGCTCCCTCCGGCGACACAAACACACACACACACACGTTTCCCAGAGTTTTTTTACGGTTGAAAGCACTGCCGGCGGGGCTGGAGGAGGCAGGCAGCAACTGGAGGGCGGCTCCTCCGGCAGGGAAGAGGTGGTGGCCACAGCAGATAGAGCAGGCATCCCCAAACTGCGGCCCTCCAGATGTTTTGACCTACAACTCCCACGATCCCTAGCTAACAGGACCAGTGGTCAGGGAAGGTGGGAATTGTAGTCCAAAACATCTGGAGGCCCGAAGTTTGGGGATGCCTGAGATAGAGGCTCCGGGTGCGGCGCTGCTTCGGCATGGCATGGTGGAAGGTGGCGAGTTGATGCCGGGAGGCGCCGCGTCCAGCCTCTGCCTCTTCCCTGGCACCCTCCAGAAGTTGGCGCCCTGTGCCACTAGCCTCTATGGGTAAGATGCCCCTGCTGGCGTCTGATGGGAATCGGAGCACAGCAACATCTGGAATGCCACAGGTTCCTCACCTGTGGAATGATCTGTAGCATTCCTGCCAAGGCCGGCATAAAGTATGGGGGAGACAGTGGAACAGTGCCAGTGCTTTTGTTTTCTGGGCGTACGCAGGGGTACTGTCAGGAGGACTCCCTCCAGGGAGCCTCCCCCCGTCATCCTGACCAGCACTTCGCCCAGCGACAGCACGAGCAGCGAGTCAGGAGGAGGGAATGATGAATGGAGTGGAATGGAGAGAGGGCTCATTGAGGTGTCTGAGCCCTGGCAACGCTATGGGGAACAGAGTGTGCAGGAGGGGCTCAGAGACGCGTCAGAGCCTTGGCACCGCTCTGGTCGAGGGTCAGCGGGTGAGGGGCGCAGCAAAACATTGGAGCCCAGGCGCCGCCCCAGCCAGCAAGAGGGGAGACCTCTCCTTCCGGCGCCCGAATTGAGGCGCGCACCCACACGTAGGGCGAAAGGGGGGCGTTTTGGGGTGCCCAGGCTTTTATGCTGGCCAAAAAGACGGAAGCCATTGCCAGGTTCTGAATTGGACTAGGCGGTCATGTTTTCTGCTAGCTCTGCACTGTAAATAAAATAATAAAACTCTTAAATGCACAATAAAACTCTTAAAGACAATGCGGACTGGAGCGTCTTTACTCGAGAGTAGCCGCAGCAACCCCCTGACAGGTACACATACCCCTAAACATTTTTTTGAATCTAAGGGGGGGAGCACTGAACAGCGCCGTGCAGTGTGCCCCACCCATTACCCCCACATGCAACCAGAGACGGCCTGGCAGTTGAACAGCGGAGGAAAGGCCATAGCTCAGGGGTAGATCATCTGCTTGGCATGCAGAAGGTCCCAGGTTCAATATCCGGCACAGGGCTTGGAATGTCCCCTCCCCAGGAGAGCTGCTGTCAATCGGCATGGACAGTGCTGGGCTTGATGGACCAATGGTCTGGCTCAGCCTACTAAAGAAACTGGCTTTATACTACCAATGGCTACTAGCCGCAAGGGCTATGGCACCTCAGAGGTAGTAGGCCTCTGAATGCCAGTTGCTGGAAATCGCAGGTGGGGGAAATGCTACCATGCTCAAGTCCTGCTTGTGGGCTTTGCATGGTCCTCTGGTTGGCCACTGTGAGAACAGGGTGCTGGACTAGACCATTGGCCTCATCCAGCAGGGCTCGTCTTACATTCCCTAACTCTGAAGCTCATTCCAACTCCGCTCCTATCTCAACTGTTGCTGCCTCATCTTAGACTTCGCCATTCCCTTTTGTTCTGTCCCTTCTCTTTCGTCTTTATACATGATTGGTGTGTGTGTGTGTGTGTGTGTGTTATTTTATTTTCCTCAACTGGATATTCCTCAACTGGACTGACAATGACTCGAGTGGCAACTTTGAAAAACTTCCCTTGGCAGATTATGACTATTATTAAGCAAAAAAATGAAAAAAAATACATTTGAAGCACAACGAAGAGCATAGGTTGCTATCTTCAGTAGATTTCCCTCTCATGCTAACAGCTGAAATGTCAGGCGTAGTGTTGAGGGAACTGACTGGCAGGTGAAGGGAGGGAGTGTTCTTAATTTTCAGAGCTGTTCTGATTTTCAGGATGTGGAAGCTCTTGTTACCTCTGGACCAGGGCAGTCTCGAGCAGGTCGCGCGCCCTGGTGCTGAGCGGTGGAGATCGCTCCGGCGCCTCCGCCCTCGTAGGGCGCAGCATGGTTTCCGGCCCTGCGCCCTGACGCACCGCGCCACCGGGGGTCTCCCCAGAGCCGGTCCTGCTCTGGACACACATCTATAAAGCACATATAGTAGGGGTTGCCAGCCTTTCACACATGAGCACTAGTGCTCTCCATAGATGGCCCATGAAAGGTCTCCGTAAATAAACCCTCAGAAATCTACGCTGCACAAGAGACAGGTCTTTCTGCTCAGTTTCCGCTTGCACTGGCTCACCAGTGGATCCAGTGGATCAGACACTTGCTCTCCTTACCATTCGGAGCAGAAGAGAGGTGGGAAAAGCATGACGGTAGCTGATTTAGCTATCTTCCTCCTCCCCGCCCCCTTCATTAATTGGGGAGAAAATCTACACCACTTTATGCTCCTCCCTGCTCTTTTAGATGTGGCAGCTGGTGCTACACCACAAAGACCCCTTTGGCAGCCATTTTGTGACTGGCACCCACAGCGCTTCTGCAAAACTCCACATGCGCCTGCTGCCCCCCCCCAAAGGTTGATGGGCCAACCTGTGGCACCATCTTTGTCCTGTTCTGCCGGGTCTTTAGGGCTCAGCAGAGGAAACAAAGCAGGTCAAGTCAGCTCTGAGCGCAGGTCAGGTCATGGAAGTCCAGACAAGTCTCTCTAAGCATGCCAGGAGCCTGGGCAGTCCCAGTGGGTCCTGCTCAAGCACCGGGGCTACCCAAGGCTTTGTCTATGCAGCAGTTGGCCCTGCGTCCTTGGGGAACTGGCTGGGGTGACTTCAAGGCCCCATGTCTGATTCGACAGGCACTGACTTCTATGCGATGGAAAGGATGAGGATGTCATTGGGAGCTCACCATCCAAGTCCAAGGAAGGTGGGAGAGCCTAGTCCTTGGGCCAGAGGAAGGGTGGAACCATAACTTTCCTGATTTCTGTATTTCACATTTCCAGGCATGTTTAAGCTTTCTTGACATTCTTGTTTTTGTTTTTTTTAATAATAATAATAATAATACAGGGATTCTCCAGGACAGCAGCAGTCTGCGCCTCTTCCTCTTGATATGTGGTCTGAGAAGGGTCAAGGATCCTCTTTATTTAGTGGATGCTTTTGCAGGTGGGTACCCCCCCTTCCTTTCCCTTCCGCTTCGTAGCAAATGCAGGATAATGTTTCTGTGAAGCTTTTCATTCAAATGGATCCCAAAGAGGCTTACAATCAATAAATAATGGTAGCATGATGGAGCGTAATAGTGCATGACAAATGCGGCACAAAACATTTAGAATAATTAACAAATTGCCGGTGAAACAATGACACTCTGTTAAACCGTGTTAACAAAGCAACAGCTAAAAAATAAATCCAGGTAGGTAGCTGTGTTGATCGGACACAGTCAAAATAATAAAATAAAATAAAAAATTGCCCAGTAGCACCTTATAGACCAACTAAGTTTGGTTTGGTATAAGCTTTCATGTTTCTCTGTCTTGTGATTCCTGATGTCAGATTTATGTCCATTATAGGGTTTGGCCTGTTTGTCCAATATAGAGAGCTGAAGGGCACTGCTGGCATTTGATGGCATACACAATGTTAGAAGATGAGCTATTAAATAGGCCTGAGATAGTCTATAACAGGGACCCCAAACTAAGGCCCGGGGGCCGGATGCGGCCCAATTGCCTTCTAAATCCGGCCCGCGCACGGTCAAGGAATCAGCATGTTTTTACATGAATAGAATGTGTCCTTTTATTTAAAATGCATCTCTGGGTTATTTGTGGGGGCTGCCTGGTGTTTTTACATGAGTAGAATGTGTCCTTTTTATTTAAAATGCATCTCTGGGTTATTTGTAGGGCATAGGAATTTGTTCATTTTTTTTTTCAAAATCTAGTCCGGCCCCCTACAAGGTCTGAGGGACAGTGGACCGGCCCCTGCTGAAAAAGTTTGATGACCCCTGTTTTTCTATAAGGTGCTCCTGGACAATTTTTTTTATTTTTATTTCAACTAAAAAAAATAAGCTAAACATCAAAATCAAAGCAAAATTCACATTATCTGCTTAACAAATCAATACAGTGTTTATAATCTATGAAGCAATATTAACAACGTTAACAGCAGCAGCCAAAAAACAAACTAAGGCTAAGCACTGTTAAGTCCATACATACTTTCCACACCCCCATGACTCATAATCTTTCCCTCTATTCAGTCCTTTAAAAGAGACACATACGGAGGCGGACATAGCTGCCAAGTTATCCCTTTTTAAAGGGATTTTCCATTATGCTGAATAGGCTTCCTCGCGAGAAAAGGGAAAACTTGGCAGCTATGGAGGCGGAGCAGTCCCACCTACCACCCACCCCCATAGTTCTTCCTCTGGAAAAAGCTCCTTTATGGAGGCTCCTAAGGGGGGGGGGGGGAGGCAGTTGGGAAAAGCCATTACCTGCTGGCCAACACCGAATCTTTCTCCCCTCCCCTTGATAGTCCCACTTGGCTCAGTACTTCCTGCCCCAGCCCTTCTTCAACTTGATGCCCTCCTGATTTTTCTGGAATTGCATCAGCAGTCTGCTAGCTGGGGCCAGTGGGATCTGGAGCCTTGGAGGGCACCAGGTTGGGGAAGGCTGACACAATGAGAAATGAGGCCCAAGCGATCAGGTTGGGCAAGGCCATGGAATTTTTTTTTTTAAAGGAAAGGCCAAGAAGTCTGTACTGAACACAGAATCGGCTGGGGACCGGGTTGCAGTGTGTGTGTGTGTGTGTGTGTGAGAGAGAGAGAGAGAGAGAGAGAGAGAGAGAGGGAGGGAGGGAGGGAGAGAGGGAGATGGAGAGATTTAGAGGGGACAGGCTTCAGGGATACAGCTCTGAGCATAAGCATTTACACTTGTATTGAAGAGAAACCATGAAAGTGACAAGACTTCGGAACTGGCCCTCAGCAAGAGAACATCGATTAAGTGATGAATTTAATCATCAGTCTAATCCAGTCTCTGCGCTGAAGCTCAGCTGTAAATTCTGCTCACTAAATATGAACATGGGGTAGTAATCCACTTCGCTGCTACATAGGGCTTCACCTGATTGAAGAAATCTTAGCAGGTTGATTATGTGAGGTCCAGTCAATTAATTGGCCAAATGTTTATGCTTTTGCAGGTGAAGGAAGCAGGACCACTGGGCCGGGGGGGGGTGTATGTGGAGAGGCATAGATCATGTGTGTGCTTGTCACCGCGGGCAGCATCCAGGAAGAGATGTTCCCACGTGTGAGTGTGAGATAGGAGGGAGGGTGCCTCTGCTAGCACTATACTTAAAAGAAGTAACAACTTCTTTATTAATTTATTGGGAAAGAACGTTGTTTTTCTTTAGTACTAGCAGCCTTGTGCCTGGTGTTGCTTAGGAATTCTTAATAATAATAATATCAGCGTTGTTTTGGAACCTGGTTTTAAATCAGTGCGCGGTTTTGAAAGGTTCAGTCCTCCATCTTGATTCAAAATGGCGTCCAATTTTATCCAAGCGCAGATTAATACTTGCTCCTTGAACTCAGGAAGCATCATGCAAAATTTGGTCGCCGATCCTTATGAGATGTCCAAATGCATAAAGCAAACAATCAAACAACTTTCCAAAATATATAGTTGACTGTTGTTTTATTCACGTGCAGATTTGATTGATTGAATATTCATTAAGATGCATATGATTTGATCAAATCAGTGGCGGAGGAGCTTCATGCTCCGGCACCAGGGGGTGGAGAGCAGGCGGGGGCGTGGTGCGCTGCCCGCAGGGGTGTGGCGCAATGGCACCCCACTAGGATCGCGCTGCTGTGGGTGGTGCAGTCCCCCCGCACTCCTCTTTCTCTGCCAGTGGATCAAGTAAGATTTCTTTAACTGAGCTGCAAGAGGGCCAGCGCTCCTATTAGTGGAATACCATGGCTAGGAGAGAGAGCAAGTAGGAGCTGTCTGTATATGAAGGAGCTCTGCAAAATGTATGGCAATTGGAAAAAATCACCGTGTCTTGGCCTCGGTCCCCCAGCTGTGTATTGGGCATAATGGCTGTCGGGTTCGCCAGAATGATTGTGAACATCAACCTAACAAAGATGGAAAGATGGTGAAGAGCTTTCCAGTATTGCGTCTGCTATGGAAATGCAGGGGTCAGTTCCTGCTACCCTGACCTATGCTTCTGTGTTCATTGACTTTTCACGAGTGCCTCCCTCCAGAAACCGCAAAATAACTTTGTGGTT
This sequence comes from Zootoca vivipara, assembly GCF_963506605.1. Taxonomy (NCBI): domain Eukaryota; kingdom Metazoa; phylum Chordata; class Lepidosauria; order Squamata; family Lacertidae; genus Zootoca; species Zootoca vivipara. The sequence goes on from NC_083292.1 coordinate 6,634,444, forward strand.
GATTAATTAAATAATTTAAGTCTGCTGCCCAGTAGGTTGGGGCACCTTCCTTTTTTAAAAAAAAAATGAGTCAGAATTTGCATACACCAATTAACTGATGGATTGCCCAAGTTTCTCTTTACAACGCCCTAACCAGAACAACATGACGCTTATTTTCCTATAACCAGAACTCTCTCCTGTTGTTTGATAGAATGGCACAGAGAGGAACCCAGCACACACCTGATTATAATTGGACCCGCAGTAAGTTTCCCCGCTTTCTTTGTAAGCATTCTTTCTAAATATAAATTCTGTGCGTAAATTTGTTTTCATGTGCTATGGCAGGCAGGCGCTGTTAAGTTTATAGCCCCCACTGAGAAGGAGTCACCCCTCAAAATGCTATGTGGGGCTTCCACCAGAATGTGGGGCTTCCACCAGAATGTTGTTACCCGTGGGTCGGATCTGTTTACACTTAGAGTCACACTAAACCAAGGATTGCCAGCCTGCTGCTCATACATGCCAGTGTGCCCACTACTACCTGCTATGGCACCCACAAAAGGTCTCAGCAGGTATCCCCTCAAAAATCCATAATGATCCTTCTACTCACTTTCAGTTTGCACAATTGTATTTTTTGTTTTTTTTGGCCATTTGAAAATGTTGGAGTAAAATATAACCCACTAAACTGCCTTTGCTCCTCATAGAATTTTCTTTTCTTAAAATAATTTTTAAAAGTTTAGTGTTTGTTGGTTTGGGGTGTGTGTAGAGTATAGAGTATAGAGTGTAGGATACACAACAGACCCAAAATTACTCTGCCTTTCATGGTGTGGTATTCTCCTTCAATCAGCTTGACAAAGTGGCTGCCCAAACAAAAATGAAGACAAAACACGTAGGCTAATAACTGTTAAATCATATGTACAGTAATAGAATAATGATATCATTCAAAGGTAGAAATGAACCTATTGGAGTTGATATATACAATGTAACAGACTAGTGGCACAGAATGTCAAGCCATGTGTTCAAGATAGGCGTCAAAGGTCAGTCTCACAATGGTTATTCAAAGGTTTCAACAAAAGATGACTCAAAAGTTTAAAAAGCAAGGTTTTTCAAAAGTTCCAATGGAGGACGTCCCAAAAGTCTCAAGGACAGTGTTTCCGGAATGATACGATAATCTTCATCAGCTGAAAATATAATATAAAGCATACAACCAATGAATGATAACAGAATTGAGCTACCTGCATATACATTGTGTATTAAAACAGAATATACAAAACAAGGTGGGACTCATTGCCCTTGAATGTCCGAAGTGCTGGTAACATCACTGAGTCTGCAAAAAGACCAAGCTACACACTCACACATGACAAATTTTTATTTTGTAGTTTGAAAGCAAATGCAACAGTCCCAAACCAGATCGGCACCACAAGGCAAAGGAGAGAGAGAGAGAGAAGGAAAGAACATTTCATTTGTGTTGTTTCCTGTTTTAAAAATCAGATCCCTGGAGCTGCAGCCTCCATCTGTGCTGTTTGCTCCTTTGAAATGTAGATCTGCCTTCTTGACCTCCTTACCAAGCAGGATCAAACCTGTCCTGTGACTGCTGATGAACTGCATCAACAGATCATCTCTGTGTTCTGGCTATTTTGAAGCCATTCCTGCCGGTCTTGCATTTGCACATAATTAACAGATGTCAGCTGGTAGCCAATGACTGAGACTTCTGTCTGGCAAGAGTCTGCACAGAATTCCAGCTGACAATGGAAGTGGCAGGGGAGATACGCCCCTGGTAAAACAGATTTACGGCCAGGAATCCTGCGAGAAACTTTGAGAAAACTTTGAGAAAGTCGAGAGCAGTGAGGTGGGGAGAGAAGTAATGAGGAGAGATGCGGGTTGCGAACGCTGCAGGTTGTGAACATGCCTCCTGCGTGGATCACATTCGCAACCTGAGCGTCCACTATACTAGTGCGCACATTGGCATGTATGAGCAGCAGGCTGGCAATCCTTGGTTTAGTGTGACTTTAAGGGCAGACAGATCTGACTCATGGGGCATAATCTAGCAAGACTTAATGGTGGAATGCCCCACATAGCATTTTGAGGGGTGACTCCTTCTCAGTGGGGGGGGGGGGGCTATAAACTTGAATGCCCTTCAGGTTAAGGTCTCCAATGCAGCAACTAATATCAGAGTTCATTGCCCGGGGGTAGGGGGTGGGGGTGGAATGTAAGGGGGCGGAAGAGGGAATTATTTATATCACTAACATAATTTTATATATACTCAAGCACTCTGATGATAAATTCTCAATAGACCAAATCCATCCTATGTGGTATATTTCGACACAGGCTGAGTGTGTTTCTCTACAAAGATCTTCCTAAGATATGGTTTGCATTTCTATATATGAAATTCTGTAATTGTTTTTAATTGCAGAGGCTTTCTTTAAAAATAAACAAACGTGAAGTCGCTTTGAGATATTTCATGGGAAGTGATGTAACAAAATGGGATTAAATAAATAAACTGACAGGCTCCCCCCCCCCCCAATAAAACATCAAAGAAAATGAAGATGGATTTCCAGGCCAAGTTTGTATCGGTGGCCACATTAAAGAAGAATAATTTGTTTATCCAGGATGGTTGTTCACAACCGGGGGGGGGGGGAGGGCTTGAAGTGAGTCGTTTTGCCCTCCTCTTCTGAAGTTTTGCATTTAAGAGAGCCCACGCCTATTGATTTGTCATGTTCGGTCATGTTTCTTTGATGCTGTGTTAGGCCACTGATACGATTTGTGCCTTCCAGTCTCCTGCCGCATTAGGAAGAGCGCTCTCTGCTTCTGAATCTGGCAACGCTGCCTGCCATGGAAGGGTTTGGAGGGGGAGACTTGGCTCCACCCAGCCGCTCGTGGAGGTTCATAGGAAGCTGCCTTACATTGGCCTGCATAGCTCAGTGTTGTCTACACAAACTGGCAGCAGCTCTCCAGAGTTTCTGGCAGGGATGCTCTCCCCGCACTGCCTGGAGATGCCAGGGATGGAACCTGGGACCTTCTGCTTGCAAGACAGAAGCTCCACCCCTGAGCCATGGCACTTCCCCAAGACGGAGTTGTTTGTGTTGCTTATTCCTTTACATACTGCTTAGTTGCCAAGGTGGCTTCTAAGATCAAAGTGTTTAGAGCAAGGAAACAACTCGGTCAAAACATTAAACACCCACACTTTAAAATGTGCAGTAAAACAAGCCAGTTGAAACAGAAGGTCCAGGTCCACTTGTCAGAGCTCAGAATTCTAGTTTAAAAAGAAAAGGGGATCTCGCAAGCCTGAAGGCTGCTCATACTTGCTCCCATCCACTGGGGAGTTAGGACACTGGGTGCGTCTAAATACCAGTTGCTGGAAACCATTGGGGGGGGGGGAGAGAGACTTTCTCTTGTGCTCAGGTCCAGTTTGCATGCATATGGTTGGCCACTGGGAGAACAGGAGGCAGGCTTTGATGGGCCATTGGCCCTGATCCTGCAGGGCTTTTCTTACGTTCTCAGTTACAGGTAGGTAGCCGTGTTGGTCTGAGTCGAAGCGAAATTAAAAAAATTCCTTCAGTAGCACCTTAAAGACCAACTAAGTTTTTATTTTGGTATGAGCTTTCGTGTGCATGCACACTTCGTCAGATACACTGAAACAGAATCCACCAAACCCTTATGTATATTCAGAGGGTGGTGTGGAGGGTGGAAATGGGTGATGGGCTGATGGGAGTGGTAAACCTGTAGATGGCTGTTAACGACTGCTGATGACTGCAATTGGTCCTGGGGGGGAAAAGCAAGGGCTGAGGTGCTAAGGAAAGCTTGATCATGTAAAATGAGATAAGAATCCTATGTCTCTGTTCATTCCAGGTGGCTCCATGGTTTTAAGCTTGCTAATGAGTTGCAATTCAGCAACTTCTCTTTCCAGTCTGTTTCTGAAATTTTTCTGTAATAAAACAGCTGCTTTGAGATCTTGTATAGAATGTCCTGGGAGATTGAAGTGTTCTCCTACTGGTTTCTCTGTCTTGTGGTTCCTGATGTCAGATTTGTGTCCATTTATCCTTTGGCGTAGGGTTTGGCCTGTTGGTCCAATATAGAGAGCTGAAGGGCACTGTTGGCATTTGATGGCATACACAATGTTAGAAGATGAGCAATTAAATCGTCCGGAGATGGTATGTTGGATGTTGTTGGGGCCAGTAATGATGTTGTCCGGGTGTATGTGGCAGCAAAGTTGGCATCTGGGTTTATTGCAGGCTCTGGTACCAGTGTCCATGGTAAGTCTGGTGGTTGTATTATTGTGGGTGAGGAGTTGTTTAAGATTGGGTGGCTGTCTGTAGGCAATGAAACCTTACATTTTCAGGTTCTTTCTCCCTGCAGCATCTGTTTTAGATACAAGAGTGTGCATGTATTTATTCTTATGCAAACACACGCACACCATATCTTCCTAGGTTTATCAACCCCGCTTGCAAGGTTTGCCAGTCTGATATCCTGGAAACTGCACTGTTGTTCGCCCCTTTCTGTCATTTATTCCCCCTGCCCGCCCCCCAGCCCTGAAACATCTCTGATGCAAAACGAATGCAATTTCCCCTCTCTTATTAACTTGTCTCTTAGAACCTTCAGCTCCTATATTTTCATTAGAACATTGAGTTGTCTTATTACCTTCCTGCTTTTCATTGCGCTGGTTATTTTTCTTTCTTTCTTTTTAATCTCTGTTTCTTTCCACTCTGATACACTGCAAGATTTGAAAGCGAACTGGGGTGGAAGAGAAAATTGGGAGCAGGTATAATGTGGTTTGCGTTTCCGATGCCTTCAGATGCAGCCTGTGAAAGATTTCGGCCACTTCACTTTACATCTGCTTCACTTTTCCCCAGAAACAAACAGGCGCATCCCACCTTAGCCTCAGAAATTTGGGAAATTTCTCATAACGTTTATATATCCTAAAGTTTAATTGCACACCTGCTTTTTTCCTTTCATTTTTTGGGGGAAAATTTTCTGAAAATGCTTAAACTGCAACAGCACAGTGATTGGTTAAAAAAGAAAGAAACCAAACCAAGTGAAACAGCTTTGTAGTGGATGAGATTATTTACTTATTTGTAAGGCATTTCTGCATGGTGTTTGACTCTGCCAAGGCAGTTTTGACTATTAAACACCAATGTCTCAGGTATGCAGATGACACAACCTTGATGGCAGAAAGTGAGGAGGAATGAAAGAACCTTTTAATGAGGGTGAAAGAGGAAAGCGCAAAATATGGTCTGAAGCTCAACATCAAGAAAACTAAGATCATGGCCACAGGTCCCATCACCTCCTGGCAAATAGAAGGAGAAGAAATGGAGGCAGTGAGAGATTTTACTTTATTGGGCTCCTTGATCACTGCAGATGGTGACAGCAGTCACGAAATTAAAAGACGCCTGCTTCTTGGGAGAAAAGCAATGACAAACCTAGACAGCATCTTAAAAAGCAGAGACATCACCTTGCCGACAAAGGTCCGTATAGTTAAAGCTATCGTTTTCCCAGTAGTGATGTATGGAAGTGAGAGCTGGACCATAAAGAAGGCTGATCACCAAAGAATTGATGCTTTTGAATTATGGTGCTGGAGGAGACTCTTGAGAGTCCCATGGACTGCAAGAAGATCAAACCTATCCATTCTGAAGGAAATCAGCCCTGAGTGCTCACTGGAAGGACAGATCCTGAAGCTGAGGCTCCAAGACTTTGGCCACCTCATGAGAAGAGAAGATTCCCTGGAAAAGACCCTGATGTTGTTGGGAAAGATTGAGGGCACTAGGAGAAGGGGACGACAGAGGACGAGATGGTTGGACAGGGTTCTCGAAGCTACGAACATGAGTTTGACCAAACTGCGTGAGGCAGTGCAAGACAGGAGTGCCTGGCATGCTATGGTCCATGGGGTCACGAAGAGTCGGACACGACTAAACAACAACAACAACAAAGGCATTTCTGCATGGTTATTTGACTCTGCCAAGGCAGTTTGTGACTATTAAACACCAATGTTGTTCAAGAGAGCATCTGCAACAGAATAAAACAGGCTTTGAAACCCTATCTGAATGAAATTTAAACACATTAAAAGTGGAACAAGAATGTCTTGGGCTGCATTCCTGGGGGCCATAGGATTAGTCAGTTCCTGTGCTCCCCAAGGGCCACAGGATCTCCCCAGGGAAGGAGAGAGAGAGAGCCACCGCCTTGGAGAGGCAAATCTCACCTCCCTTTGCTTCTTCAGTGAGACACAGGAAAGGTTCACAGCCAGTGCTCACCCAATGTAGAACAGGGTAGAAAGGAAGCTACATGCCAGTGTTGGAGGTGGTGGGAGATACGAACAATAAATGTCTGTTAGAGATGGGTACAAACGAAATAAGAGGAAGCAGACGAAATTCTTGTCAAATCTGAAAGTTCTTCACCTGTAGCTTTAGGATGGGCGAGGATCTCACATCCAATTTTAGGCTAAACCGCTAGAGCTGGCATAGTTTTGAGTGTTTTTAAAATGCTCATTAAATACATAGGTGTAAAAAAAATGCACCTTAAAAGTTGGCATCACCTTATCGTATTCTCACTATTTTGAAAGTCCGTTCTTGGAAGGTCAGCTTGCATTCGCAGGGCCGTTTTAAGCATATCCGGCACCATGGTGCAAAGATCCCTCTGGTGCCCCCCCTTCCCAGAGTTTCCGACCTTTTTTAGGGCTGGAGGAGGCGGGCAGGGCCGGCTCTAGGTAGAGTCCCGGTGGTGCGGGGCGCCGGGCCAGTAGGCAGGGCGCTGCGTGGCGAAGCCGCACGGAAGCCATGCTGTGCCCTGCGAGGGCGGGGGCGCTGGAGCGATCTCCACCCCTCAGCACCAGGGCACGCGACCTGCTCGAGACTGCCCTGGAGGCGGGCAGCAGCTGGAGGGCGGCTGCTCCGGCGGGGAAGAGGCGGGGCTGGACACGGCACCTCCCAGCTCAGTTGGCTGCTTCGTAGGCATCACACCAAGCAAGCGGGCCTGCGCTGAGTGAGCAAGGGCACATGCGGCGCTCCCGCTGAGCGCCGGCTCAGTTTTCCCCCTTTTAGCCTTCTGGCACCCTGCAGAATTCGGCACCTGCAGGCTAAAAGGGAAAAAACCGAGCCGACACTCGGCGGGAGCGGCGCACAAACTCTTGCTCACTCAGCGCACTTGTTCGGTGTTCCCTGGACTCTCGCCTGGTGCCCTCCAGAACTTGGTGCCGTGGTTTACTGTGTGCAGTAGGGCTGGTGAATGGTTTTCAACCTGAGGACCAACCTTGGGGTGGGGCGTCACACATGATGAGCATGCTGGATCAGGCCCAGGGCCCGTCTCTCACAGTGGCCAAGCAGATGCCTGTGGGAAATCAAGGAGCAGAACATGAGCACAAGAGCAAGTCTCCCCTCTTGTGTAACTGGTCCGCAACTGGTATTCAGAAGCGAAACTGCTTCCAAGTGTGGAGGTAGAGAGCATGGTCATTGTGACTAGTAGCCATTGAAAGCCCTCTCCTCCATGAATTTGTCTGAACTTCTATTGAAGCCACCTAGGCAGGTGACCATCACTTCCTCTTGAGGGAAGCGAGTTCCACTGACTATGCGCAGTGTGAAGAGTGACTTTTTTAAAACTGTTGTGAATTTTCCAACACTCAGCTCCTTTGGATTTCCACAAGTTCCAGTGTTTTGAGGGGGGGGGATTTTTCTCCATGCCAATGCATAATTTTATAATCTTCTGTCTAGCACGTCGCCTCTTACTTGCCTTTTCTATAAACTAAAAAGTCCAGAACACTGCAGCCTTTCCACACACGGGGGTTTCCTCCATCCTCTCTGTCATTTGGGTTGCCCTTTTCTGAACTTTTTCCATCTCGACAACATCCTTTTGGAGAGGAGGCAACCAGAGCTGTAAAGTGGCGGGCAGGACCAGATGCAAAAAATGGGTAGAGGAGTGAATGTAAGTTTTACTTTTACACTTGCGCACCCCACCAGACAGGCCAGAGGCAGTATCAGAGTTCAAGTCCACCTTCAATCCAGGCAAAAAAATTCAAGGAGGGTTCAAAGCAGAGCCAGTGATCCAGCTGTGTGGTGCGGAGAAAGTCCCAAGGGCCAGATGAAGGGGCCTGGAGGGCCACATTTCGCCTGAGTCCTGAGGTTCCCCACCCCTGGTGTCCAGCAAAACTGCAACCTCAGGCCATTAATATTTTCCCAGTGTGGAGGTTGATTTACTGTTCGTAAGTTTCCTGTGTTTTATTTCCCCTGCCATAGGTTGATCCACTGTTTGCAGAGGAAGTCAAAGAGAAAATCAAAAGGTAGGCTCCTAATTTGGAGATATGTTTTTTTTTAAAAAAACAACAACAGAAAAATATATATCTATATTGATTTCCCCTGAATTCTCATTGCAAACAAATCTCTTTCCATGTTGCTCAGATTTACTCAGGAAGCCTGATTCCTACTGAGACATCCTGTGTTCACTTCAGTTTGGGGTGGCGATTTTACTGAAGCATACATTTTCTGGCTCAGAATTATGAGTGTTAAGGGCTCGTAACATTCACCTTGAATACAAGACAAGCATTATGACCCCATAATTCTTCTCTGGCTTGGATTTTCATCCAAGTTGGAAAAGGCAAACCAGGTTGCCAGCTGATAGATAACTCTAAAAAGTGCTCTGAAAAAGAGGCTTCTGAGAAAAATTAGCCACTTGTAATCCATAATTCAGGGACCCAGGTGGCGCTGTGGGTTAAACCACAGAGTCTAGGGCTTGCTGATCAGAAAGTCGGCGGTTCGAATCCCTGCAACGGGGTGAGCTCCCATTGCTCGGTCCCAGCTCCTGCCCACCTAGCAGTTTGAAAGCACATCAAAGTGCAAGTAGATAAATAGGGACCGCTCCGGCGGGAAGGTAAACGGTGTTTCCGTGCGCTGCTCTGGTTCGCCAGAAGCAGCTTTGTCATGCTGGCCACATGACCCGGAAGCTGTCTGCGGACAAACGCCGGCTCCCTCGGCCTATAGAGCGAGATGAGCGCCGCAACCCCAGAGTCGGACACGACTGGACCTGATGGTCAGGGGCCCCTTTACCTTTACCTTTTAATCCATAATTGAAATCCAAAATGTTTATGTTTCAGTTTATGGGTGGGGCACCTGCAGGGGAGGTTGGAAACATTTCAGGAGAAGGGAGGTTAATCCTGTCTTGCCTGCTACATTGGAAGGTGTGTGTGTTAAGTATTTGTTTATTTTGATATAACACCACCAAAGTATGTGGCAATTTGCAGAAGACATTTTATGTCGATGTTCCTGAATTTATGGGGAGGGGCCACAGATTAGTGCTAGAGCATCTGCTTTGTACACAGAAATTCCCAGGTTTCACCCCCCAGCTCAACCTGAAATCTTTCTGCCATCCAATTTCTCCAGACGACTCTGAAGTCCAGTGTCTGGAGGCCAACTAACAGACTAAACCATCTTTGCTTGCTAGGGTGGATGGGGTTCATTTGCTACAGGAGATCTCTCAAGAAGACCTGCACGCTCTTGTGAAAAAATGCTTTGCCGTTGTCAACAGTTCCATTTCAGAGGGGATGTCGGCCACAATCTTAGAGGTAATTGTATCTGACCTTCATGTTGGAACGTTCCCTTGCTCCGCTGGTTTGAAATCTCCATCCGCCTCCCTGTCTGCCTTTCAAAGCCTGCAAAACACAAGGGCTTTCTCTAAAACATTATGCAGGGGCAGTTAGCAACTCGCAGTTTCAGCCGGCCTGTGAAATTAACAAATGCTCAGCGGGTGAGGAATGGGAAGCTGTGGCCTTTGTCTTGTTGGTTGTCAGTCTCAATCAAAATCGTCAGGAGCAATGGGAGCTGTTGTGCAGCAATATCTAGAGCAGACATAGGCAAACTCAGCCCTCCAGCTGTTTTGGGACTACAATTCCCACCATCCCTGACCACTGGTCCTGTTAGCTAAGGATGATGGGAATTGTAGTCCCAAACATCTGGAGGGCCGCAGTTTGCCTATGCCTGTCTTAGAGCATTGTTCTATGCTCTCTCTTTTTTTGCTCTGCATACCACTTTAATGGCTTTATGCCTCGAAGAGCTCCATAAATGTGTTTCTTGCTATTAATGCCCCTCTTAGCTCCCCCCCTCAAAAAAACTAAAAAATTCCAAATGCTGTAACCTTTCCTTCATAAGGGTAGTTATTCCAGCCCCTTTATTGTTTTGGTTGTCCTTTTCAAAACACACACACACACACACACACAGACGTACACAGAGGAAAATTATGTGAGTCTTTTCAGACCAATTTTGTTAAGATTAGCCAGGGTGGTTGTCAAAATAGCTGGAGGGGAGGGGGTCTTCACGGGGAAGCACTTGCTAGGAACAGAATAAATTATTTGTTTGTTGTGTTTTTAAAACCCACCTTTTTCTAGTTAATTTTTATTGAATGTTTTCAACATAACAGTTGAAAGTTTTCTACAATAAAAGTCAAACTTGCCTAAAGACAAAGAATAACTCCCCTTATGAGGAAAGGTTACAGCATTTATGGAGCTCTTTGAGGCATAAAGCCATTAAAGTGGTATACAGAGCAAAAAGAGAGAGAGCATAGAACAGGCATCCCCAAACTGCGGCCCTCCAGATGTTTTGGCCTACAACTCCCATGATCCCTAACTAAGAGGACCAGTAGTCAGGGATGATGGGAATTGTAGTCCAAAACATCTGGAGGGCCGAAGTTTGGGGATGCCTGGCATAGAACAATGCTCTAAGACAGGCATAGGCAAACTGCGGCCCTCCAGATGTTTGGGACTACAACTCCCATCATCCCTAGCTAACAGGACCAGTGGTCAGGGATGGTGGGAATTGTAGTGCCAAAACATCTGGAGGGCCGAGTTTGCCTATGCCTGATCTAGAGAGACAGCCTCCTTCCCTACAGTCCATCTCGGATGCCAAGATCAGCAGAGGGGACCCTCTTGGTACTTCCAGCACCCTCAGAAGTTCAAGGGGCGGCTGCAACCTAGGGCAGAGCCTTCTCTGTGGCACCCCCGAAATTGTGGCATTCCCTCTGTGCATAGATGCACCTGGCACCTTCATGATGTAGCTTTTGTTGGATGCTGAAGACTCACCACTTTACCCTGGCTTTTGACATCAGAGAGAGAGAGAGAGATGGACCTACCCCGTTTTCTTTTAACTGATTTAATTGTAACTCAACTCAGTAACCTCATTCAAATTTGGTGGAATCAACAGGCCTCCCCTGTCCCAAAATTGAAGAGTTGGAAGGGATCCCAACTCTTCTTTGGTAAGTCTTGCCCCTATGAGGCAGTTGCGGAGGCTGAAGGTCCCCACCTTCCCACAGCTGTCTAATTCTCCTCCTTTCTTGGGTTTTCCCCAAGCAATCTGATACTACCTGCCAGCCTTTGCTCCTCCCACTTCATGCCTCTCCTGGTCCTGGGAGATCAGGAGGAGGGGAGGTTGTTGCAACAGGAGGGGGAGACAGCCTGGTTCCTCTCAGCCTCTTGGCCCGCTTTCTGTCCTGCTTCTGCTTCTGGACTTCTCTATGCCACAGACTCTTCCTGCTCACTAAACCCGGTTACCTCTCCAGCTCCTGACATCTCCTCCTCTCAGTCTTCTCTCTTTTTTCCCTCTGCCCCCCCATCCTCGTCCCATCACCAGTCCCCTGGCTATGGGCCTTCTCCCCTTGGCAGTTCCTCAGCTGGTTCCTCCCACCACTCCTCTGTGTCCAACCAGTCCACAACACTTAGAGCAGGGGTCCCCAGACTACGGCCCGCGGGCCAGATGCGGCCCAATTGGCCTCCCAATCCGGCCCGCGACGACCCCCACTGCCACTGCCCGCTCTTACGGCGCGCAGTGTGGTGGCGCGCTTCCAGATTGGAAAAAAGCGCCGAAAATCGTTTGTGCGCATGCGTATGGGCCTCTCCCGACCCAGAAGAGGTCATTTCCGGTGCACTTCCGGGTCGGGGGAGGCCCATACGCATGCGCACAAACGATTTTCGGCGATTTTTCCGACCTGGAAGCGCACCACCGCGCCAGTAAGCGTGTGTGCGCATGCGCACGGGCGCGCAGTCCCCCGCCCTCCGGCCCAAAGCCGGGTAAGTCTGGGGACCCCTGACTTAGAGGCTGCTACAGAGAACACTCCCCCCCCGAAAAAGAGACTTCTGAGCTTGGTGGAACAACCACAGGGTCTTCCTCCATTAGTCTTAGCACCCAAGAGGGTCTGTAGGAAAGGAGGTGTTTTTTTCCAGGTATTTGGGGTCTAAGTCATTTGGGGCTTTAAACACTAATGAAAGCACCTTGACTTACACTTGAAAAGAAAAAGGTTTTAGATTCAGGGGGAAAGGAAAAAAGTGGGGATGGGGGGGGTGGATAGAAGCACAAATCTCCAGTTTCTTTCAACACTTACCTCTAATCAGCCTTCCAAAGGCCAAAGGGTCTCGAGGGTTCCCTACCTGAGAAGCTTGGAAATAAAATCTGGATCGTCATCGACAGGCCAGATCCCCTTGTGCTAAACTACCTTCCTCAGGAAAGAAGAGCAAAGCATTAATGCACGGAGTGGGAAGGGATGATGGAGAAAATCTGTACACAGAGTCCAAAACAGGAAAATAATTACATTCCTGTTGGATCATGCCAGGGGTCCCCAGACTATGGCCCCCGGGCCGGATGCGGCCCAATTGGCCTCCCAATCCGGCCCGCGACGACCCCCGCCGCCCGCTGCCGCCGCCCGCTCTTGCGGCGCGCTGTGTGGCGGTGCACTTCCAGATCTGAAAAAAAATGCCGAAAATCGTTTCTGCGCATGCGTATGGGCCTCTTCCGACCCAGAAGAGGTCATTTCCGGTGCACTTCCGGGTCGGGGGAGGCGCATACGCATGCGTACAAACAATTTTCGGTGATTTTTCCGGCCTGGAAGCGCGCCACCGTGCCAGTAAATGGGTGTGCGCATGCGCACTGGCGTGCACTCCCCCACCCTCCGGCCCACTGCGTGCGCACTCCCCCGCCCTCCGGCCCGCCGTGCAATTGGCGCAGTGGGCACCGGCCCAAAGGCGGGTAAGTCTGGGGACCCCTGGATCATGCCATAGTGCAATTTCTGGCCACGCTCCTGATTTCCAATCAAGCTGCATCGGTCCAAAAGTGGTCCATGTGCAAGAATGGCATTTTCTTGCCTACTCACTCTCACAAGATTCATCAGCAACGCTGACGCCTTTCTTCAGATCTCATCCATTGCTGGATTGTGTCTCCAATCCGTTCCTGGGTTGAATGGGGCTGCGAAACCAGAGGGAGGGAGAGAATTTCTGCCTAGCCTTATTAAAAACAAACCCATAAATAAATCACCACCAGCTTCACATTCACCTGCTAGTAAAGGCTCAAAAATATAGGCACTTCTAAGTACAGTGGACGGTCAGGTTGCGAACATGATCTGTGCGGGAGGCATGTTCACAACCTGCAGTGTTCGCAACCCGCAGCGCCGCATCTGCGCACTCATGGGTCACAATTCGACACTTCTGCGCATGTGCAAAGCGCAATTTAGCGCTTCTGCGCATGTGCGAGCGCCGAAACCCAGAAGTAACCCGTTCCGGGACTTGCGGGTTCGGCGGTGCGCAACCCGAAAACACACAACCTGAAGCGGCCGTAACCCGAGTATCACATGATATTTCAGAATTTACTGGGGGCTGGGAGGAGGTGACTGAGGCGTTCTATTTTGGTTAGATTTATTCACTCATTTCTAAGATTGTTATAGGGGACTATTTGGTTCTGTCCCAATTCCTTTTCTTTAGGGATCAACCTCCCAGAGGTAGGAAATTCATAATAGGTGAAGCTGCCCATTTCTCTATACTTCTCATTACTATTTTGTGCTCTTTTTTGGTAAAGGATTATTCTGTCTGTCTTTCGCATGGACGATACCCTTGGCCCTGACAGTGAAGTAGCACCATCTGCCTAGAATGGAAAGAGAAGATAGCTCTTGAAGAACAGTGCTATTTTAATTAGGAAAAACAACAACAACCCTACCTGAGATGGACAACAGGAGGAATGACCATCTGTCAGAACCTTGTTTTCATTAACCAGGGCAGAAAAACTGCTCCGGAAAATGAAAGTGAAGCCTCAGACTAATTTATTTAAAAATAAATAAATTCAGGACCATCTTGTTCAGCCAACACTACATCCCTGGGTGGATTTGAGCTATGAGGACGTCCAACCTTCTATCAAGAGGGTTTTGTGGGCCCAGGTGGCACTGTGGGTTAAACCACTGAGCCTAGGGCTTGCTGATCAGAAGGTCGGCAGTTCGAATCCCTGCGACGGGGTGAGCTCCCGTTGCTCGGTCCCAGCTCCTGCCCACCTAGCAGTTCGAAAGCACATCAAAGTGCAAGTAGATAAATAGGGACCGCTCCGGCGGGAAGGTAAACGGCGTTTCCGTGCTCTGCTCTGGTTCGCCAGAAGCGGCTTTGTCATGCTGGCCACATGACCTGGAAGCTGTCTGCGGACAAACGCCGGCTCCCTCGGCCTATAGAGCGAGATGAGCGCCGCAACCCCAGAGTCGGACATGACTGGACCTGATGGTCAGGGGCCCCTTTTCCTTAAGAAGAGCTCTGCTGTGGGTTAGATCAAAAGCCCATCTAGGCCACCTCTCACAGTGGCTACCTCTCTTCTAAAAAATAAATAAATTGTTGGTCAAGGGCAAGTGGATCAGAAAAGCATATTCATGGAAGCATAAATGTTAGCCAGGCAAAGAGACAGGTTTGTTTATGGTTGAGTCAGATCAGATCAGGAAGAACCTTCTTTGATAAATGGGGTGTAGCCAAGCTAAGACCTGAGAGTGACCTGTCTGCATCCAGACTGTGTTTAAAGTGACCCACCACACGAGATGCTGGTCCACAGATTCAAGGGGATCCTGGTTCAAATCCTGATGCAAATCCTGATGCACACGCAGAGGGAATGAGATTCCCCAAAGACTCCATCACGCTTCTGTTATATACCCTCACCTTCCTTGTTTTCAGTGCCAGAACTCACATGAGAAGTGCTGAAACTGAGATCTGGCAAATTCCTCCTGAAAAAAAAGCCCTGCTTGTTTTATACATATCCTCCGTCACTCCAAGCGTCTGGTCACCCCATTCCCAGTTTTATGCTCCCCATTGGAAGACTGAAAATGTGTTTGTGTCCTGGCCCTCCCTGTCCAGTGAAGAACTCACAAATCTGGTTCTGCAAGAGGCTTTGATTTTCAGATCAGATCAGTGTATTAGGTGAGTGTCAGTTTACAGAAATCAGCAGCAAGTTCAAGAGAAGTTAAATGCATGGCACTAAGCGTGAGCATTGATCCAACAAGCGCCACATCCCCTCACCTTCCTTGTGAAGAGCCTTCTTCCTTGTGAAGAGTGAGGCAGGCACAGCTATTTGTGCAGCAAGCGACCAGAGTCTCACCACTGTGCAATCCAACGGAGACAACCAATTCCAGTGGGTTGGCTACGTGAGGTTTGTCCACTCCATCAGACATCTCTTGGGGCTCTCGAACAGACACACACACACCCCAACCCACTGGGAACCTAAAGGAAGTTTTTGCCTGGCTAGAGTGTCTCCTTGGAAGGTTGCTCAGAAAGGGATCTGGCCCTCAGACTGAAAATAATCCCTAGTCCTGCCTTAATGTCTCCCTTTGCTGAAAAGAAGTCAGGCTGAAATTATGGCAGTTAGAACCATCACTGGAGCAAACTTCATAGAATCACCCTTCTCCCTTCCTAATACAGTGGTGCCTCACTTAACGAATGCCCTGCTTAACGAAATTTCCACTTAACGAAAGGATTTTTCAAGCGGAGGTTGCCTCGCTAGATGAATTCGTTTTATGAAAAATTCGTCTAGCGAATCGCGGTTTCCCATAGGAATGCAATGAAATTCAATTATTGCGTTCCTATGGGCAAAAAACGTTTTTAAAAAAATTCAATGCATTCCTATGGGATTCGCTAGACGAATTTTTCGTTATGAGAAAAGACCCGTGGAACGAATTAACTTCGTCTAGCGAGGCACCACTGTAGTCATAGAAATCATGGAATTGTAGAGCCTGCAATGCCATTGGTGGCTGTTCTGGCTGCCTCAGCATAGGCAGTGAAAAAATGCTTGAGCAAAGTCCCTCTGCTTACTGGCAAACACGTTCTATTGAAGTCAGTGGGGCTCACTTCTGCATAGATAGGTTTAGCACCACACTGTTAGCCAATTAATCAATGAAACAGAGCCGTCCTTCCCACTAATGTGTTTGTGCGCGAGTGTGCAGGCATGCTCAAGTAATCCACTTTTTCTGTTTTCTACCCCCTCCCCCCCGCAATCCAAAGAAAGCCCCCCCATGCTTTCCTTCTGGGCCGATTACACCATGGGGAAATCACGTCCCCCCCCCCCCCGTGATAATGACAGTAATTAAAAGCACATTCTCTCCTAAGTGCCAGTGAATCGGTATGGATTGAACAACCTGGAGAGTGGATTTCTTTCTGTTGTCTGACACCGCAGTAATTTGTACAAGATGAGCCATTAAGCGCTCAAAGGCACCACATGTTTTTCAGGATTTCTGAGGCTGGCGGCGGTAATTAAAATTTCAGGTTGGGGGGGGGGTCGCTTCTTGACAAGTGCGCAAGCGGGCTCCGTGTGCTTCCCCAGAGATATCGAGGATTTACCTCATGCCATTCTATGCACCGGTGGTTGCTGGAAATTCCTGTCCCTCGTGAAGATTAACCTCTGGCAGATCCACCAGTGCTCTCGAGCCCAAATAAACCCAAATGATGTATTCATAAGCACACAAGAGGACCCCTGCTGGATCAGGCCAGTGGCCCATCAGTTCCAGAATCCTGTTGTCACAGCAGCCAACCAGGTTCCCCAACAGGAAGCCTGTAAGCAGAACTCTGAAATTTTCCAGCTCTACCTAACTAACCCCCAACCTTTTCTCCTCTGTATCATTCACTAGGCAATGGATTTAAATGTTCCGGTGATGGCAAGGAATATCCCAGGGAATGCTGCAGTAATCACACACAAGACAACTGGGCTGCTATACTCAAACCCCCAGGTAAAAAAAGAAGTGCCGTAATGACCCAATGCACACCAGCATTGAGAGCCAGTGTTGTGTAACAACTAGAGTGTTGGACTAGGACCTGGGAGACCAGGGTTCAAATCCCCACTCAGCCATGAAGCTCTCTGGGGGACCTTCAGCCCGCCACTCACTCTCAGCCTGACCTACCTCACAGGGTTGTTGTTAAGATAAAATGGGGAGGAGAACTGCATGTGCCACCTTGAACTCCTTTCAGGAAAGGTGGGGTATAAATGCAATCAACAACAACAAATGCTGGAATTTAAACCTACATAGGTTAGGGTTAAGGACCCAGGTGGCGCTGTGGGTTAAACCACTGAGCCTAGGGCTTGCCGATCAGAAGGTCGGCGGTTCGAATCCCTGTGACGGGGTGAGCTTCCATTGCTTGGTCCCAGCTCCTGCCAACCTAGCAGTTCGAAAGCACGTCAAAATGCAAGTAGATAAATAGGAACCGCTACAGCAGGAAGGTAAACAGCGTTTCCATGTGCTGCTCTGGTTTGCCAGAAGCGGCTTTGTCATGCTGGCCACATGACCTGGAAGCTGTACGCCGGCTCCCTCGGCCAATAATGCGAGATGAGCGCGCAACCCCAGAGTCGGTCACGACTGGACCTAATGGTCAGGGGTCCCTTTACCTTTACCGTAGTTTAGGGTTATGGTATTCAGTGGTGAAGGATATGATCACCGTTGATATCAAATGACACGTAATTCATGTTGGGCTCCCCCCCCCATTTGTATTGTGTTTCCTTTGCACTGAAGTGAATGGCGTGGAATAATATAATAATTCCAGTGCTGCTGTATGTGACAAACATGGCTTAGAATGAAAATTGACACCTTCTTACCTCCCTAAGTTCCACGTTCTCAAATCGGCTTCCCACAATGCGGCTGAGCAATTCTACACCAGACACTCTAGGGTATTTGGGGAAACCTCAAATGGCTGGCAGCTTTGAAAACCTGGCTGCTGCCAGCGAATAAGCCTGTGGCCAGGGAAACAGATTTGTGGGGAGGAGGCCAAAGCAATACTAACCCCATAAAGGTCAAAGTGGGTTTATTGCCAGGCACCAGGGTACTAGCAGCTACTTAAGAAGAGTGATGGGAGAGATGGAAGTCTCCAGGGGAGACCTTAGACAATACCTTTTCGCTTGAAAGGGACCTGAAGGATGGATCACATTTTAAGGAATGGGGAGGGCTGTGGTTCCAAGGCAGAGCATCTTATTTGCCTGCAGAAGGCATCCCCCACCATCTCCAGGCAGGACTTTGCAAGATCCCCTGTCTGAAATCCTAGAGAGCCCCTAGTGGTCAGTGCAGACAGTATGATTATGATATATTAAATTTGTTGGTCACTTCATCTTGTCCAAGGAAACCAACAGCAACCAACCAATAAACAAAGGAGCAACCACACAGAGATACATTAAAACCAAAGGGAAACTGAAATGCATTAAAAACAACCCACCCAATTCTAAAAGGACACAGAGATTTAAATGCCAAAGGCCTGGTTATAGAGTAAATTTTTTGCCTGTCACTGAAAGAAATGTAAGGATGGCGGCAGGTGAACCTCCCTGGGGAGTTGTTGTTGTTTAGTCGTTTAGTCGTGTCCGACTCTTCATGACCCCATGGACCAGAGCACGCCAGGCACTCCTGTCTTCCACTGCCTCCCGCAGTTTGGTCAAACTCATGTTCGTAGCTTCGAGAACACTGTCCAACCATCTCGTCCTCTGTCGTCCCCTTCTCCTTGTGCCCTCCATCTTTCCCAGCATCAGGGTCTTTTCCAGGGAGTCTTCTCTTCTCATGAGGTGGCCAAAGTATTGGAGCCTCAGCTTCAGGATCTGTCCTTCCAGTGAGCACTCAGGGCTGATTTCCTTCAGAATGGATAGGTTTGATCTTCTTGCAGTCCATGGGACCCTCAAGAGTCTCCTCCAGCACCATAATTCAAAAGCATCCATTCTTCGGCGATCAGCCTTCTTTATGGTCCAGCTCTCACTTCCATACATCACTACTGGGAAAACCATAGCATTCCACAATTGGGGAGCCACCACAGAACAGGCCTTCTGTGCATGCTCTAGTTATCTCCCGCTTGGACTACTGTAATGCGCTCTACGTGGGGCTACCTTTGAAGGTGACCTGGAAACTGCAATTAATCCAGAATGCGGCAGCTAGACTGGTGACTGGGAGTGGCCGCCGAGACCACATAACACCGGTCCTGAAAGACCTACATTGGCTCCCAGTACGTTTCCGAGCACAATTCAAAGTGTTGGTGCTGACCTTTAAAGCCCTAAACGGCCTCAGTCCAGTATACCTGAAGGAGCGTCTCCTCCCCCATCGTTCTGCCCGGACACTGAGATCCAGCACCGAGGGCCTTCTGGCGGTTCCCTCGCTATGAGAAGCCAAGTTACAGGGAACCAGGCAGAGGGCCTTCTCGGTAGTGGCGCCCACCCTGTGGAATGCCCTCCCACCAGAGGTCAAAAAGAATAACAATTACCAGACCTTTAGAAGGCATCTTAAGGCAGCCCTGTTTAGGGAAGCTTTTAATGTTTGATTGATTTCTGTATTTTAATATTTTGTTGGAAGCTGCCCAGAGTGGCTGGGGGAACCCGGCCAGATGGGTGGGGTATAAATAATAAATTATTATTATTATTATCATTATTATTATTATTGTGTTGCCACAAGACCTAGACCTCTCGTGAAGGAGGCACATGAGGAAGACACTCCGTGCCACTGAGGCCACTCAAGCCTGGATCCAGAAGTACCCCCAAGCTATGTACCTTCTCCTTCAGAGGGAGTGCAACCATATCAAGAGCAGGCAACATCCAATCCATCCAGTCTAGGGAACCGCTCACTAACAGTGCCTCAGTCTTATGTTGATTGAGCTTCTGTTGGCTCTCATCCAGTCTGCTACCACAGCAAGACAACGGTCCAAGGGGTCCAATATATAATGTTCTTATGTTCCTATGTTCTGATATTCCACCACTCCCACCTGGTTAGCATTTAGTATTCTAAAGGCAACTGGCACCCAGGTAGCAGCAGGAACAGCAGCGAAACCCAACTATCACTTTGATTTTAAGTCCCCAGCATGTCTCCTTCGCGCACAACCATGCTTTTGAAGCTTCACCCTATATCCCAATTAACTGGTGGCCTTAATTAGGCTTGGAAAGGAGGGGTGTGTGAGAGTATTAATCCTGTTGAGTCTATAAATTAAATTTGGCCTCCAAAAACAGCTAAGTGCAATGATATCGTGCTCCGTAAGGGGGAAAAAACCCAACACCAGCAGATTAAATAAAACTGCAGAGTGTAAAATGCATTTTTGTTCAGGGTGCCTATGATTAATGCATACTATTAAGTCAAGTCTGAGGAAGGTAGATTCTCTGTTTTCATTAGACTTTGGCAGTCGCTCTTCCCTTACCCCTGACCCTCCTCCCACCCACCCCTTCCGATAAAACGATTGTGCCGAACATTTTTCTCCCTGGAGAGTTCATTGTTCCCCACGGTCTTCACAAATGAATCTCTTTGTTAACAAATGCAATTGGTTTTTCCGGAAAGAAAGGTACTTGTATCAACGTGGAACTCACCTCCCCACCCCTGCTGTGCGTTGGAGAGACAGAACTGCTTGATCTCAAGCAAATGAGAGGTTGCTTATTGCCCATAGATCTTAAGTCTGCAAGTTCGGCTAGTCCTTCATGGCCTCCGTACAGGAATACTAGTTCCTGAACGTTAAACAACTTTGGATACTGGTCTCACACCTCCTTCATATATGCTTGCCCCCAAATGTAGAGAGAGACTGGATCCAGCTGGTGGGCCAGATCCTGATCTCCCCCACCCCCCCCCCCCAGGCTCATTGTGGGAGTGAAACTGGTGGAAAGGTGGCGTTGTGCAATTGATAGCTGCAACAGCATCCTCCCTGACCACCAGCCCTGCCTTTTTATTTGAGGAGGAAGGATTCCACGCTGAAAGGGTTTTAGACAATCCCTTGACCTTCACTGTAAAGGAGAGCTTGCCAAAGTTTGAAAAGTAAGTTCTGTTTCAGGGTGGCAAACCTCAGGTCCTTGGGCCATATGTGGCCCTCCATGCTCTCTGTCTGGCCCTCAGGATTTTCCCCAGGCCACGCCCCTCACTGGCCTGCACTCCACCTTCTTGACTGTTTTTGCCTCCCTGGAATGTGTTGTTTTATTCATTTGCATGTATGTGTGTTTCAATTTTTTTCTGCACAAAAGCATACAGAAGCAAAGATTACAGGAATATATGTGTTCTGAAAGCTGTTATTCTTGCAGAACATATCCTATTATGATTTCATTCTTTGTAAGTACCCAATACATTTTAATCATCAGTGCTATTCTATCTGCATTTGCTACCTTTCATGTCACCTGCGAAGAAATGTTAAAGCTATTGTATGTGATAATTCTGCTCCACATATGTCATAAAAGGAGATCCTAATCTTTCAGCTTTTGCCTCCTTCCCTCTCGCTGGGTCGTATTGTGCTTCCATTCTCTTTTTACTGTTGGCATCTTAGAAGAAAATGTTCTTGAACTTGTGATAATGCCTCTTCCTGGCTTGGATGGAGGACAGAGAAGTGTGTTTATAGACACATTGGATCAACCTTCCCCAACCTGGTGCCCTTCAGATGTTTTAGGCACAACTCACACAATCCCATCCAGCACAATCTGGCTTTTGGAAGCTGTCGCCCAAAACATCTCAAGGGAGCCAGGCTTTTACGTGGTTGGAATTGAGCCAGCTTCAAAGTGGAAGCTGCATTCATTAAAGCCCCGCTTTTGTCTCTGTTCTGTGGCAGGCAGCCCCTGGAAAGCCCTCCCCCCTAACCTGCCCTCTTCCATAGACCAGAGGCAGAACATCTGCTTTTCATGCCGGAGGTCCCAAGTTAGGTCCATGGCATCTTCAGGTAGGTCTGGAAATGCCACAGCCTCAAATCCTGGAGAACCACTTGCCAATCCATGTAGACAATTCTGCGCTTGATGATCTGACTCTATGTAAGGCAGCTTTTCCTGTTCCCTTGCAACATGGCAAGTTTATAGAGCGGGCATCCCCAAACTGCGGCCCTCCAGATGTTTTGGCCTACAACTCCCATGATCCCTAGCTAACAGGACCAGTGTGGTCGGGGAAGATGGGAATTGTAGTCCAAAACATCTGGAGGGCCGAAGTTTGGGGATGCCCTGTTATAGAGTGCAATCTCCTCCAGGCACAGGCCTATTATCTTGTCCTTTTGGATATTGGCCGTGGGTTAATAACAACAGCTATTTCTCACCGTTTCAGGAGTTTGTCCAGCTGTCTAAAAGCCTGATCAGCGACCCATTTTTGCACAAAGAGATTGTAATGAAGGCAAAGGAGTACGTCACGAAGCACCACTCATGGGAACATGAAAGGCAAGCGTATCAGAACCTTGTGCGGATGCTTCAGTGATGCACTTTGCGTCAAGATACAGGAACCCAGCATGGATGGATCAAACCAGCCAAGCCAATCAGATTTTTGTGATTAATGACACTTACTGATTACCCCCCCCCCGGTATCACCTGCTCTCTGTGGTACTAGTTGAAATGTAGTATACAGTGGACACTAGAATGATTGCAGGGGCTTTTTTCCGCGAGAGGACAATATTCACAGATACGGACAATCAGCGATGTATTGATATGATGCATTTTCTTGGAATTATACGCATGCACACCTATGCGTAAGACATTCAGATGCAAACACATGCACATTAGGAATGCCGTTGGATCGTGGAAATCATTCTCAATCTGATTTATGGGCCTAGTTCCAGAGAAAGCAAGTTATGCAGTAGTCCCATTGAAATGAGGAGGTCGAGTTAATTGTGATTGTTCCATGTCCTGTTAATTTCCATGGGACTTCAGCGGCTACGGTTCTTTTACTGATCACACCCTTAATCAGTTGATCCATCAATTTGAAAGAGCATGTGTGTAAAAACACTTGTTTTAAAGAAAAAACAACACAGAACTTTCCTCCCGGTGCTAATAACAGCAGGGGAGGAATTAAACTCCACTTCTGCAATCTCAATAATTATGGCTCTTCCCCCCCGCCACATCCACTGTTTCTATTATTATTATTATTTTATGTGCCCTTAAGCTGGGCCACAACAAACACTTTAAAAGGGTGTCTCTCTTGGGTGTAACTGAACAGATGCTATACAGCAAAGACATACGGCTGCTTTGACTTTGCTCCTGCCAAGACCTTCCACTAACAATGTTGGCTGGGGCAATGTTGTCACTCTGACATGTCCACTGGGGGGGGGGGGCTGACGTATTTATATTGATTAATGTCCACATCTTGAGTTGCCGTTTATTTCTTCAAGTTGATGTTTACACCAACTTCACATTTCCTGGAAACCGGTCACTACCTCAGAATATAATAATTGCAATACTGCATTTTTGTGGAGCCTCGTAAATCTCGTTCGCATTTGGCCGCGAGAAGGGAAGTTGCGAGTAATTTGTATCCAGTACTTTGTGTAAATCCGGCTGCTTTATTTCCCCCCCCCCTCTGAATCACACAGTTGTTGGCACCATTAAGCATATTGTAATAGGACTCTGCATTTCCAAAAGAGAATTAAAGGAGGGCTCTTGTGCCTACAGATCTCAAAAGCAATTGTGATTGATTTCCCAGTGGTCAAAGTAATGCCTTTGGTTCTCCCTCCACTTCGCCATCACCACCACCTTGACTGAAAAGATTGGTAGGATTCTGGCCCATTCACAGCACAAGTCTCTATTGTCTTTTATTTATGATTTTCAGTTATATGCATTTCAATTGTTTTGCAATCATTCTAACATTTCAAAACTTGACTTCCTTCCTCCTCTTTCTGTGGTTCCTTAGATATTGTTTTTTTACATCTCCTGCATATTCTAAATGAACTTATTCTTTTATTCATCTACTTTAAATATATGTTCTTATGAAACTGCAGGTTATTAGAATAATCCTGCCAATGTCCTTTTGTGTTTGCAGTTTGTTTGAAAGTTTTCAATTAACTATTTCCATTTTTTTAAAAAATAAATCATTTATTATCTTGATTTCTTATTTTTTTGGTAAGTTTCACCATTTCTGCATATTCCATACATTTTTGTATCCATTCTTCTTTTGTCGGGACTTCTTCTTTCCATTTTGGGGCAAATAACATTCTTGCCGCTGTAGTTGCAAACATGAATAAATTTCTATACAGTATGGGTAGTTCTGCCCCTATAATTCCCAAAAGGAAAGCTTCTGGGTTTTTATATATATATAAATGTTATTTTAAACATCTTTTTCAATTCATTATATATCATTTCCCAATAAGCTCTAACCTTACAAGAAGACCACCACATATGATTAAAAAAACCTTTCTTGTTGCATTTCCAACACTTAACTTGATTTTGATTTATACATTTTTGCCAATTTACTCGCCGTTAGATACCATCTATATAACATTTTCATATAATTTTCACTTAAACCATAGCATGGTGTAAATTTTATATCCGTATTCCACAGTTGTTCCCATGCTCCCACAGTATCTAATGCCCAATGTGTCATTGAAGATTTTACTTGCTCATCCTTTGTCTCCCATTCCAATGATATCTAATACCTTTTAGACAGCACTTTGACATAACATTCTAACACAGTGATGGCGAACCTTGGCACTCCAGGTGTTTTGGGACTACAACTCCCATCATCCCTGACCACTGGCCCTGTTAGCTAGGGGTGATGGGAGTTGTAGTCCCAAAACACCTGGAGTGCCAAGGTTCGCCATCACTGTTCTAACAGATCTCTCTCCCGTTGTGATATTTGTTCTATTTTAGATGCTCGTTGAAGACATGGTTCTTTCAGTAAGACTTTACGCAACCAATGCAAGATGGTGCCTGCAACCGGTTGCTGGTTCCTTGCCCAGATAGCTGGCCTGCGTCAGTTGTCTCCATGTCACACCAGGTTGTTGGACCAGGGCACCTCTTAAATTTCCCAGAATGCCACTAATCACTCTGGGGCATCGTGGGAAACGAAAATCTCAAAAGCCAGGCCAAGGAAGGCCTTTGTTCTCCCAATTCATATCTCTATTGAAATTGATTTTATATGTGTGTGTCTGTGTGTAATTGTTGCTTTTCATTGTTTTACATGTAATCGTGCAGGTTTTGTTTTGTTTTGAAATTATGTTTAGAGATACAGTTGTTTTAACTGCTTTGATCTATGTAGTTGTTCTATATATGTTTTCATTGCACCATAAATCGCTCCAGGAAGCGATTCATAAGTGAAATAAATAATAATATGAAATAAGGAATTAGTTATATAAGAGGAAAGCATAGTTGATGTTACTTGTAAATAGGGAACTGCTATGGAAAGCTTGGAAGTTTATTCAGTTTTATGTCTGTTTGTGGTCTTCTTTTGTTGTTCCTTTATTTTCTCTTCTATAAGTTTTATTTTTAATTTTGTACAAGTTTATATAAGTTTATATAATTTTGCATTTGTGTTGTGTTGTGTTGACTTTGTTGATTTATGTTACTTTTGTTGCTTTGTTATTTATGTTACTTTTGTTGCTTTGTATTTTATGTTTGGTACTAAATAAATATATTTTTAAAATTTTTTAAAAAATAATTATAATTATAATAATTTCCCAGGAAAGCTAAGCAGAAACCAGAGTTAATTACGAGGCTAGCAGTGGGTGGAGATTGCCTCTCACAAGTGTGAACAGACAGCTAGCCCTACAGCGTTACCCAGAATTCCTTGCAACACTCAGGGCCTCTTGAATGAACAATACCAATGTTGGAAAGGTTCCCTGGGGACAGAGAGTTTGAAAGCCACTGATTTACGGAGTTGATTATCGTCTTCTGTTTCTAACTACTGACAATTGGAGAAGCTTAATAACAAGAAAAAAGAGCTTGTCTCCTTAAGACTGGGCAGTAACTACCTTTTTTTCTTCTTGTGGCGGCTCATTGTTAATTTGGGATCGCTGAGCCATCCATTAAGACTTTAAATCACTCCAGTCAATTTTGGATTGGAAGTGGCATCCCCCAAGGAGTGGTGCTTAATCCACCAAGCCATCCAGACAGTCGCGCGCACACACACAAAAGTCAGTATGTAACAAGTCAAGCTCTGGCAGGTATCTGGCACCCTGGAACAATCGACAAGCACTCTGGGTTTGAAGGTGATGTAAAAGGAGGATGCTAATTGTGAGGAGTTTAAATTGCAGCTTAATTTATGGCAGGGATGACATGAGTTTCAAGGAGGATTGTGAGCATTTCCTTCCCGTGGGCAGGGCCGGTGCTATCGTTTTTTGCGCCCTAGGCAAGATCACCTTCTGGCGCCCCCCCCCCCCCTAAATAAAAAATAAAATAGAAAAAATAGATAATAGGAAAAATAGAAGGAAAATAGAAAATAGGAAAATAAAAAATAGGAAAAAGTAGAAAAAACAAAAACAAAATAAAAAAAACAATTGATCCGGCTAAAATCAATATACGAACGATCACAATATTTCATTGGTGTTTTTAAGTGGGCTTAAAAACTTCCCAAGCGAGGAAGCCATGGAGAGGCGAAGGCGGGATGCTCCCTCGCAGCTCTAGGCAGGTGCCTAGTTTGCCTAAATGGATGCACTGGCCCTGGCCGTGGGATGGGGGTTCAGAGCCAGGACTTGGCATTCTCCAGCATTGCCATAGGGCCTGCCCCATATGCCTGCCCTGCAAACCCCCATGAGCTTTGTTTTTTGCAGGGGAGGGCAGGAAAGGCCTTGGCCCAGCTCTCAAGTTTTCCATTTCCACAAGGCCACAGAGTGACCTTCCACCAGAGGCATTCTGGGAAATCAAAATGGTAGCTAGTTTCAGCAATAGAGCTTTGTCGTCAGTGCAGAACTATGGGAGTAGGCACTCCTGATCACTGGCATAAGAAGAGGGGGGTGGGGGAGTGCACTGCCCCTGGCAGCACAATCCCTCTGGGGTGCCATCGCGGCTGCCCCCCCACACACACTGGGCGCCACACTCTCAGAATGCATGCCACACCCCCACGGGCAGCGTGCCACATCCCCGGGGTGCACGCCATGGCCCCTGGGACCCGTGCCGGCCACACCCACCCATCTGCTCTCCGCACCCACATGAAACTCCACTACTGCTGTCAGTAGCGGGGAACCTGTGTGGTCATCCAGCTGTTATCGGCCAACAGCTTCTACCAGCCCTCGCCCCAGGGACATGTTGGCCAGGACTGACCAAAGTTCAAATCTAGCAATGTCTGGAAGACATTGTGTCAGCAAGAGAGAGAAATTTGGCTCCGTTTGCATTTGAATATGAACCTACATGATTCACGCTTCCTGAAACAATATTGTTCCAGGGAGCACTTCCAAGGCAGGAGCTGCTGCTTTGCAGTAGCTGCATCTAAGAGAGGAATGACCAAAAGGGCAAAAAGAGGGGCTGGCCTAGAAAGTTGCTTTGTGAGTGAGCTGGAGGCTGAAGAATCATAGCTGCCAAGTCTCCCGTTTTCCCTGGGAAATCCCCATTTTTCCAGCTGTTCCTAGCTGAAAAAATGGATTTCTTTTGTTTTCCCCCGGTTTATTCTGGCACGGCGGCCATTTTGGAACTGGGCGGAGCATGCTCAGAAGCGACTTTTGATGCTGCTCTGCCCAGTTCCAAAATGGCTGCAGTGCGACTTCTGGCATGGCGGCCATTTTGGAACTGGGCAAAGCAGCATCAAAAGTCGCTTCTGAGCATGCTCCGCCCAGTTCCAAAATGGCGGCAGCGCTACTTCCGGTCTGCTATTTCCGGCCCGGTCCCTTATTTCTCTGACAGCAACTTGGCAGGTATGGGGGAGATGTTGGGAGAGCTGGCAGGGCAGATGCATGCCTCTTTCTGTGCTTGAGCCAAAGCTGTGACAGATTGGAGCATTAATGCTGTGAGCACCTCCACCCTGTTCTCAACTTGTATATACCGGTATTTCTAAACAAATTCATGTGTCTTAAAAGGCGCTGTAGTCTCTGCTGACCTTCCTTCCAAGGAAACTGAGCCCTGGGTAAGTGTGCAAACCCACTGGCACGCGACCCTCGAAAGGAATGCGGCTCTCGGCCTGAAAAAAGCTCCCCCACCCTCAGTGTCACTGGAATTTAGTCTAAATGATTAGGATTATGTATTCTTTCTAAGGGGAAGATGGGACATGTCCACCTGGGAGGCTAGCCCATCTAGGAGAAGGAAAAATCAGGTCCTAAAACTCTGCTGCCTGGCAGGATATCTTTGGTAGAAGAAAAGGCTAAGGCAGGGGTAGGCAACCTAAGGCCTGGGGGCCTCAATCCAGCCCACGGACGGTCCAGGAATCAGCGTTTTTTTACATGAGTAGAATGTGTCATTTTATTTAAAATGCATCTCTGGGTTATTTGTGGGGCCTGCATGTTGTTTTTTACACGAGTAGAATGTGTCCTTTTATTTAAAATGCATCTCTGGGTTATTTGTGGGGCCTGCCTGTTGTTTTTACACGAGTAGAATGTGTCCTTTTATTTAAAATGCATCTCTGGGTTATTTGTGGGGCCTGCCTGTTGTTTTTACACGAGTAGAATGTGTCCTTTTATTTAAAATGCATCTCTGGGTTATTTGTGGGTTATTCCACCAATTCCTGCAGCCAAGTTGGTGCCAAACATATTGCTCTGCTTTCCTTTGGGCCACATCAGCGAGGCCAAGAGGGGGAGTATAGTTGTCTGGGCAGCCCAGGCTTGCACCCTAAGCAGGTCACTTCAGTGCTGCTAATGCAGTAGTTTGAGTTCACCCCTGGAGGCGCACTCCATTGCCTCTTGAGACTGACGGATGCCAACCATATACTCTTTATGACACCAAACCTTTTCCTTTTATATGGTTTCCCTCCCCCCCTCTCTCTCACACACACGCACATCGACTCTTGCCCATTTTCATTTGTGTGTGGGTACATCAGCACACATATTCTTCAACACAAGTCCGGCAATAATTCTAACCTCGCTTGATAGAGGTCACCTCTTTCATTAGTCTGATTCCATCACATTTCATAAGCAGCCACAACCAAAGGGGGCGGGGGGAGAAGTCGCTGGCCTCGTATGACTTCAAAAGCTAATAATGAAAAGTTTTTGTGGCAGGGGTCAGAAAGAAGGCAAGCACAAACCGAGCCCTGCTGATGGGGCAGCAAATGGGCAGGGGGCTTAGAAGTCTCATGGGCCCAGGCGCCTGATCCCTGCAGCCTTGAATAAGTGATGCAATTGGAGCGGTTGCTGAAATAGAGCAGCTTGGCGGGATTTCTCAAAATCTGCATCACTGAGTTGTGGTCAAAGGTGTGTTGGTCCACATGCCCAAACACTGGAAAGCCTCCCATTGGCTCCCAGTACGTTTCCGAGCACAGTTCAAAGTGTTGGTGCTGACCTTTAAAGCCCTAAACGGCCTCGGTCCAGTATACCTGAAGGAGCGTCTCCACCCCCATCGTTCTGCCCGGACACTGAGGGCCAGCGCCGAGGGCCTTCTGGCGGTTCCCTCGTTGCGAGAAGCCCAGTTGCAGGGAATCAGGCAGAGGGCCTTCTCGGTAGCGGCACCCGCCCTGTGGAATGCCCTCCCACCAGATGTCAAAAAGGAAAACAGCTACCAGATTTTTAGAAGACATCTGAAGGCAGCCCTGTTTAGGGAGGCTTTTAATGTTTAAGAAATTAGTGTATTTTAATGTTTCTGTTGGAAGCCGCCCAGAGTGGCTGGGGAAACCCAGCCAGATGGGCGGGGTATAAATAATAAATTATTATTATTATTATTATTATTATTATTATTATTATTATTATTAAGAACATCAGATGAGCCCTTCTGGTCTAGACCAGGCTAAAGGCCCATCTAGTCCAGCAGCCTTTTCTTTACAGTGACCAGCCAGATGACTCCAAAAAGCCCTCATGCCGGGCATGAAGACAAAAGCCACACAGGGAACAGGGAATCCTGTAGGCTTCCCAAAGGTGCTCAGTTGGCCATTATGACAACAGGATGCTGGGCTAGCTGCTCCACTGGCCTGATCCAGAAATACTTTTCTTATGTGACAAGTGGCATACTGTCTCAGAGCATCATGTCCCACCTCTCTGGCCTGCGAAATTTAAGCAGGAGTTTTTAAACATTTCTTTCTCGTCATGAGGTCTAGAAACTTGCTTTTCTAGGTGAAAACAGAGAGGCTTCTTGAAAACTCTGGTTATAATGCCATATCCTGTATTTCTACAACATCACAGCATAGGCTTTGACAAGAGGCAGCATCTCTTCCCTGGAAGAAGGCATTCTACATACATCCTGGTGCATTTTGATTCATTTCTTTCTTTCTTTTTTAAAAAAGTATTTGCCATAAATTTTGATTACGTAGGAAACGAGCCTAACATCGGAGTCCTCTTTCCCTTGCCTCTGCCATGCTTAAAACATATTCCATTTGCTGCAGAAACATTGTTCCAGGTTGCTTGCCAGTCCACTAGCTCCCAGCCTCCTGACTATTTTTAGTAAGGCCAAAAGTCCCCCATGGCGTTGTAATTATCCCAATCAGATACATCAAGAGACTGTACAGCTTGAGAACATTTTGCTTCGTTTGACACATGCAAATCAGATCCTTTTGGCCTGGATGCTTTTCACTTGGGTGGGGGGGCGGGACATGGGAGGGGAAGAGAGAAAAAACAGCAAGGGTTTGCTAAGTTCAGGTAGCAAATTTGGGAATCCCACCAAATGAGTGGGGGAGATTTGTGCAATAGCTCTCCAGCCGAATGAGGGGGTCTCTCTTTTTAGTCATTTTCTCTTTTTAAAATGTTCAATAAGTCCTATTGCTTCAGCCATCTATTTCATTTCATTTTATTGTGAGACCCACTCCTTCTGAATTTATGTTGTCCTGTCCTGTCCTTTTAAGTTTAGAGAAAAGGCAAGCAAGAGGTGACACGATAGAAGTTTATAAAGTTATTCCTCGCATGGAGAAAGTGGATAGAGGATTTTTTTCCCCTCCCCCTCTCATAACACTGGAACTCATGGGCAGATGAAATAAATTACTTCTTCACGCAGCACAAAGTGAAACTATAGAATTCTATTGTTGTGACCCACCCTTGGTGGAAAGCTTGTAAGCATTTAAGAACATAAAAAGCTGCCTTAACCCGAGTCAGACCATGGGTCCATCTAGCTCAGTATTGTCAACACTGACTGGCAGGAGCTCTGCAAGCTTTCAGACGAGGAACGATTTCCAGCCCTGCCTGCAGATGCTGGGGAATGAGCCATGCAAAGCAGGTGTTCTACCATAAATGAATCCACATAGATCAGGTATAAACCAGAAGCACTTCTTTAAGATTTCTTTAAGAAGTGTTTTCATCTTGCAGAGGACGCTGTTGGACCCTTAAATCTTTCATGAGTCTCCAAAGGAAGGCATTTAAGGAAGGGATGGCTCATCTGTGGCCCTCCCAGATGTTTCTGACTGACGACTAGTAAAGGGACCCCTGACCATTAGGTCCAGTCGTGACCGACTCTGGGGTCGCGGCGCTCATCTTGCGTTATTGGCCGAGGGAGCCAGCGTACACCTTCCAGGTCATGTGGCCAGCATGAGAAAGCCGCATCTGGCGAACCAGAGCAGCACACAGAAACGGCGTTTACCTTCCCGCTGTAGCGGTACCTATTTATCTACTTGCACTTTGACGTGCTTTCGAACTGCTAGGTTGGCAGAAGCTGGGACCGACCAATGGGAGCTCACCCCGTTGCGGGGATTCGAACCGCCGACCTTCTGATTGGCAAGCCCTAGGCTCTGTGGTTTAACCCACAGTGCCACCCACGTCCCTGCAAATATACAGCTGCAAATAAAACATTTTAAATGTGTTGAAAAGTGCAATATACCAATGTGACACTAGATGGCGAAAGTGAACTATGCCAAATTTCAGTGTATTTTTGAAAACTTTTTTTAAAGCATTTTCACAGCGTTTTTTTTGTAATATGTGTGTAGATTCCACCAGAGTCAGCAGCAAAAAAAGCTAATGCTATTCTAGGCTACATCAACAGAAGTCTAGTGCCTAGATCAATGGGAAGTAATAGTACCACTCTATTCTGCCTTGGTCAGACTACACCTGTAATGCTGTGCCCAGTTCTGGGCATCACAATTTAGGAAGGATGTTGCCAAGCTAGAATGTGTGCAGAGGAGGGCAACTATTGAGAAGGGGTATCTGATCCTGTATGATGCTGCGCACTCCCATGACCTTGTGAAAATGATTTAAGGGGTTAAAAAGCCTTTAAAAAGCCTTCAGCTCTGCCCACCAAACTGATTTGGGGTTGCATCTGTGGGTGGACAGCACAGGGTTCCACAGAGCCACAGGGTAGGCTGGGGGGTTGGAGCATGTGCAACACACAGCTCAATTCCTCAAATAAATTAAACAAGGGAGCTCCCCGCAGGCTCAGTCCTGCCTGCAAAATCTGATTTGCAAAGCGATGGTTTCCCTGCACACTTTTGCACACACTAGTTTTCAAGTAGGGATGGGAGAAATCTGTCGATGTGGGTTTCTCTCAGCTTTGCATTTTTCCAGTCGAATAAATTGTGGGGTGGAGGGGAGGAGACCCCACTTTGTTACCACTCCTTCGTTGGAATTGCTTCAGCTCAATCACCATGAGATATATCTTTATCAAGTGAGTGGCGCTGGCAGACCCTTCAAGTCTCTCTTCTATACAACCTTTAGAAGACATCTGAAGGCATGTATAGGGAAGTTTTAAAACTTTATATTATGCTTTTATATATATATATATATGTTGGAAGCCTCCCAGAGTGGCTGGGGCAACTAAGTCAGATGGGCTGGGTAATAATAATAATAATAATAAT
The DNA here is from genome assembly GCF_963506605.1 of Zootoca vivipara. NCBI lineage: Eukaryota > Metazoa > Chordata > Lepidosauria > Squamata > Lacertidae > Zootoca > Zootoca vivipara. Next base: position 6,667,168 of record NC_083292.1, read on the forward strand.
AATAATAATAATAATAATATAGAATTTCTTGTTTAGTCGTTTAGTCATGTCCGACTCCTTGTGACCCCATGGACCAGAGCATGCCAGGCACTCCTGTCTTCCACTGCCTCCCGCAGTTTGGTCAAACTCATGTTAGTAGCTTCTTTAACACTGTCCAACCATCTCATCCTTTGTTGTCCCCTTCTCCTGGTGCCCTCCATCTTTCCCAACATCAGGGTCTTTTCCAGGGAGTCTTCTCTTCTCACGGGGTGGCCAAAGTATTGGAGCCTCAGCTTCAGGATCTGTCCTTCCAGTGAGCACTCAGGGCTGATTTCCTTCAGAATGGATAGGTTTGATCTTCTTGCAGTCCATGGGACTCTCAAGAGTCTCCTCCAGCACCATAATTCAAAAGCATCCATTCTTCAGCGATCAGCCTTCTTTATGGTCCAGCTCTCACTTCCATACATCACTACTGGGACTATACGGACCTTTGTCGGCAAGGTGATGTCTCTGCTTTTTTTCATCAGAGAAATTTTGGAGGGTATGGTGTCGTGAAACCACTTCACATCATCTCTGACTGCAAGCCATGCTGGATGGAGCCAATGGGAGCTGGAGGGCCACAACTTCTGGAGGGTGGCAATTTCTATGTTTTAGAGTAAATGTTGCTAGTTTGCAGGAGGGAGGGAGGGAAGAAGGAGCACCTGCCTTCTCCGGGCATGGATGCTAAAGAGTTCAGAACCGCCCCCCCCCCCAGCCTAACTCGCAATGAAAGCCTGGCCTTCGACAAAAGCCACAACGCGGCACGTGGCATTAGAGTGGAGATCTGAGAAAGTGAAGTCTCTTCAGCAAATCCCTTTGCTGAAACCATAAGGTTGTGGATGAGCACGTTCCAGCCGGAAAACATATATAGAATTATTCAAAATGCATCGTTTTGTTGCCTCAGCACGCCTCAGTTCAAAAAAATGATGGGGTTTGCTTTTCTGTGGTTTTTATTTTATTTTTATAAAGAAAAAACCTTTCTTCCTACTCTGGATGACACAAAAGAAAGGTTAATTGAGTCTTCAGAGGTAGATAAACTGCTTAACACCGAAATATGCCATTATGAATATATCCAACTTTTTGGGGCCCTTGGACAAGATACCCTCAGTGGGAGCCCTCACTCAGTAAGTCTACCCCATTGCCATTGTTGCCAGTTGTTGCCACTCCTCTGCCTTTCCCCTCCCCTCCCTCCAGTGTGGTGTAGTGTGTTAAGAGTGGTAGACTCATAATCTGGGGAACCAGGTTCACGACTCTGCTCCTCCTCCACATGCAGCTGCTGGGTGACCTTGGGCTAGTCACACTTCTCTGAAGTCTCTCAGCCTCACTCACCTCACAGAGTGTTTGTTGTGGGGAGGAAGGGAAAGGAGAATGTTAGCCATTTTGAGACTCCTTCGGGTAGTGATAAAGCGGGATATCAAATCCAAACTCCTCCTCCTCCTCCTCCTCCTCCTCCTCCTCCTCCTCCTCCTCCTCCTCCTCCTCCTCCTCCTCTTCTCCTCCTCCTCCCTCCCTCCCTCCCTCCCTCCTTCCCTCCCTCCCTCCTTCCCTCCTTCCCTCCCTCCTGTTTGCTTGCTCATTCCCTCTGGCCCAGAACAAGAAGCAGGGGAAGAAGCAGGATGCAATGGTGAGGATGAGGTCCAGGCCCACTGGGGTCCCTTCGGCTCCCCACAATAAGAATCTGAGGGGGCCGGACCTCCCCAAGTTGATGGGCATTGCCATCCAAATGTGTGCATGTGCCCCCCCATACCATATTTTATTCAAGTTGGCACCCCTGGTGCCAGCCCAGCACGTGGTGGGTAGTTTGGAACAACGGTGCAATCCGGGCAATATAGCAATGCCGCAAAGCATGTCAAAAGATTTGCCAGTTGCTGAAGTCAACATTTCCAGCAAACATTTGTTGGAGACATGGTCTTCCTGGGGGTCCACTGGTGGAGCCACTCTTCTGTGTCTGGTGTCAAGCATCTAGAGATTTAAGATGTTGTGATGGCATTAGTTGCCGAGCACCTAGAAAGGTATGGACTAGTATTATTTATACTCTAAGGCTGAACTACAGTTACAGTGCGACTTCTGCAGCAGAGCTTTGGCATGTGCCTTCAGACTATCCCTGGGTTCTGCTATGATGACCTGTTGCCCCAAGTATCCATATTTATTTATTAAGTTTCCAGTCTTCTCACAGGGGCCTAGGCATGCATTGCTGTCCTGCAGGCTCCACAGACAGTAAACAAACTGCTAATGGCAGTCCTCTCTTGACCCTGTCCGAACACCGCTCTCTGACTGTGGAAGTGTGATTAACAGCTCAAAATAGCCTGGCAGGAGATGTGACCCCATGGCGTTGCAGTCCGAGAACATACATTTGCATCACAGCCGGGCCCTGAATGGCTGTTTTTTTCACCCTTCCACTTTCCCTCCCCCACTCTCTGCTCCCTCCTCCAGAGACAGGCCAACCTGCACAGTGACAGCTGTGACGCCGCTCTGCCACCTAGCGCAACGACACAAAATAGAGGTGGAAAGGAAGACCGGGCGTAGAGTTATGCATGTCATGTGCCAAGATGCCAAAAAAGTTCAGGAGCAATGGGGCGCAGGATGCAGGTTTAGCTTCCTAAGGTTTAATTTTTTAAAAAATCACGTTCATGAAATTGTGTGAAATGCCTGCTGAAATCTCAGAAGCCAATGAGGGAATAGAATAAGGTCGGCAGTGAGTGAGACTTTCCGCCTCGTATAGATCCTTTCCCCTCCCACTGTCTGCCAAACACAGAATCAATAACTTGCAAAATAAATGATTTAGAGCAAGAGGAATGATGTGGATTTGCTCAATTTATACCTTGCTCTCTAATTCTGATGTTCATGTACGGGTGCTTAAGTAGCCATGTAGCTCTGTGCAGACACACACACATAACACACATGAGGCAAAGGGCAGCAGACTTGCAGGAGCCTCTGCAAAGTTTGTGGAAGCACAAACAGACAGACACACACACACACACAGAGAGAGAGAGAGAGAGAGAGAGAGAACTTAGGGAGGGAGTCTAATGGGGTAAACTTTGCAAAAGAGCCCAACAGCTTGGCTGTTTTGTTTTGAAGACAGATTCCCCCTTCCCAGCCAACAAAGAACAAGATCTTTCCATGCCAGAAACATACCTGAGCAAAATCTCCCCTGGACTCTCCTGGGGTAAGGAGTTCTGCAAAGTGGACATCATAGCCAAGAAAACCACACAGATAAGGACATAGAAGAACATGCAAATGTATTTCTTTACAAGGGACCCTGCCCAACTCTAGACTTTGCAGGAGTGTGGACAGGATACTATAAATTAGGGCTGCGCATGAATTCTAAATCTCAAGCCAAAACAGGGTGCTTTGGAGGAATTCGGAGTTTCTCTGAGGCTATAATCTATAATCGGATCCTTGTTCGAGCACTCTAACCACTGCACCATGCTCACTCTCGCCTGGCTGGAGGACAAAGAGGTGGAAAGGTATGACTTTGCATTCATTGCTCTGCCCACTTTTGCATTTAGCCCCATCTACCACGGCATGTGAGCCCCCAAAGGATATCCCAGAAGAGAATGTGACCCTTGGGCTGAAATTGAATTAAGGAGACAGCTCAGTCGGTAGAGCTTGAGACACTTAATCTTACGGTTGTGGTTTTGAGTCTCACAAATGGGGCAAAAAGATTGAGGGGGGGGCTGGACTAGATGCCCCTCCAGGTCCCTTCCAACCACACAACCCAACTCTAGCCATATGCTGTGTTTCTTTCTGCATGCACACAAAATGAGGTACTTCTCTTCTTAAATTGCCACCTGGTCTAACAATTAAATTACTGGGGATATTTAAACCTTGCCATTGACTGATAGGTTTGAAAACTGCCGGTTTTCCGTTGCCTCCCTCCCTCTCGCTCTCCCTCCCTCTGCTCCCCCCCCCCATTGCAGAAGGTGGGAAGCCGCCCACGATCAATAAATCAAATAAAGCCCTCGTCTTGCCTCCCTTTCAAGAGGAAAGTCAACCCGGTAGTTTATGACGGTTATTACATTATCTGCAGCAGTCAGGCAGGCGGTGGCAAGGGGGGGGGAAGGGGGACGTTCCAAAGGGAATTTAATGAAGTGGTTCCAAATATTGTATCAAAATAAATGAAGTGAATAATGAAAGCACCCGTCCCAGGTCCCTTTGACGACAAATAACCATTGTGCGAGCTCTCGGAGATGGGAGAGATGGATGGGTGAATTTGAAGGCGCCTCTGTGGCACCTTGTAGAATGGGGTACAATAGGCAGCATTGAATGACAATGTATTTCATGCATTGCATTCATGTCTTTCTTCAAGTCCCATGAGGTGGAGTGAAGCAGCCACCTTGGGCCCCCCAAGTGCTGCCCCCACAGGCACCACAGCTGCTCCACTTCTATTGTCACCTGCAGAGAAGAGGGTTCTCTTTCCAGAACATGCTCCATGCTATGCCACAGCCCTCCTTGGCTTTGCTCTCTGGGACTCCTTGAATGCTTTTGCCTGGCTTGGATCAGTCATTGAGATGTGAGCACGCTTGCTGCTGGCATGGGCGATGGAGGTGTACGTAGAAACGTCTGGCTTTTTCATACAGAGGCAAGAGTCGTATTGTTGTTCCGGCCCCATCTGCCACTGGCATGTGTCCCTGAGAGGTTGCCTGTGAGGAAATGTGGCCCGTGGGCTGAAAAAGCATTCCCTGCCCTTGCTTTCATTCTTCCTGTTGACCAGTTGGCATCTGTCTGTCTCGGGAGACAATGCAGGAGTGTGCCTATGGGGGTGAAGTCAATCTGCTGGAGGTTACAGCGCAGGGGTGCCATCTCGCCCTCAGGTGTGTGTGTGTGTGTGTGACATCACATGTTTGTATTATGGCAGTGACTGCCGGCTCCTCCTCCTCCTCCTCCTCCTCCTCCTCCTCCTCCTCCTCCTCCTCCTCCTCCTCCTCCTCCTCCTCTACTGAATTTGGTCCAGTAACAGATATTTGAACAGAGGTGTGATTTGCTGACAGGATCTCACCCCTGTCAGCAATTGTACTGCAGCATTCTGCATTAAGTGCACTTTCCAGACCAAATGCTAGGAAGTCCCCACATAGAATGCGTCACACTAACCCAGACTTGGGTGAAGCTATCCCAAGATGTTGCTGTGGGGCAAAGTGGGAGGGCACTAATCTGGGCCAGATTGTTTTATTTCAGGGAATGTTGATCCCTGGGACTAGCCAGAAGAGGTTCTCATCCCCTAAAAGGAGAGAGAAAAACATGTTCTGTGGTTGGCTGAGTTTTCTTTAGCCTAACCCTGTTCCACTTTGCTGTCAACTCACTCACCCTCCCCCCCCCCAATTTCCCCTCTGAAGCGATCACACTAAGAACCTTAGCAGAGCATTCCTGAAAATTCAGAAAAGGGGATTTTCTGACAAGCATTAGGAAAATTAAACTTCTCAAGAGCCGCCTCAATCTGGCAAGCTATTTTGAGCTTTCCCCAAAGTACAGTGAGTGAAATTGTTGACCAGGGAGGGTTGTGGGGGGATCAGAGGAAGAAAAGTGTAATAAGCCAAAAATGAGGAATTAAGATCAGAAACCCGCATCCCTGGGCTTCCATGGGGCTTCCAATGGCACCTTCAGAGATCAACACTCTGCGGCTGTATTAGAGAAAAGAAAGGCAAAAGCCCTCTGGGTGAGCAGACTGGGAGGGAAGGCCGGGGCTGGGTCAATAACATCTCACAGCAAAGCGCCGAATCCATGAATCTTTCAGGGCCTATTCACAAGGGAAGTCAACAGAACTAGGCCAAGGCGAAGTCATAAAACAGAACATGGTCCGAAGATGTGGGGGTGGGGAGAGGAATGGGGGAGATAGCTAGGTCGGCCATATTCTGAAGAGCAAAAACCCAGATGCATTTGGGGGGCACACACCCCACCATCCCACATCTCCGTCGCTTGTCCCCTCGCTGATGCCTTCCTCGCCCTCCTGCTCTCTGCCTCCCTCCCTCCCCTCTCTTATCTTTGCTGCATTCGGCCTCCTGCTCATGAGACGCTGCATCTTCAGGTGATGGGTGGCTGAGTGGCCCCTGGAAGGCCAAGCACGGCCCCATGAAGGCTCCCTCTTTGTTGTCCTTCCCAGGGGTGTGGTGCCATTCACCAGTGACCAGGGGGAGTGTGCGAAGACACACGCCAGGCAGGGGCACAGCGCGGTCACCCAGCCCGTTCTTATTTTAACTGTAATCTGCCTTGAGTCCCTGCCAGGAAAAAAGTGGGACATGAATAAATGTACACAGTGGTACCATGGTTCTCAAACGCCTTGGTACTCAAACAACTTGGAACCCAAATACTGCAAACCCAGAAGTAAGTGTTCCGGTTTACAAACTTTTTTTTTCGGAAGCAGAACCTGCTCCGCTTTGAGTGTTACACTGAGGGTCTGTCTGTTTTTGCTATTTATTTTGCATTTTTGTTTTTGTGGCTCTTTTTGTTTGTTTTTGTGACTGTGTGGAACCCAGTTCACCTACTGATGGATTGATTGCGTGACTTACATTGTTTATTGCTTTCATTTTATGGATCAGTGGTCTCGTGAGATAGTAAAATTCATGTTAAATTGCTGTTTTAGGGGTTGTTTTTAAAAGTCTGGAATGGATTAATCCATTTTGCATTACTTTCTGTGGAAAAGCACACCTTGGTTTTGGAACACTTTGGTTTTGTAATGGATTTCTGGAACAGATTAAGTTTGAGAACCAAGGTACCACTGTAATGACGATGTTGATGGCTTTTGAAAACATTCCTGTTTACCCAAGCATCTGATGACAGAAAAATACTGTTTCTAGCAACCCTGAGATCACTGCTTGAGATTTTTAAAATAGAATATTCTTAACCATAACTGGTTTTAGAATGTCTTGACTGTTTATGGAACGGGTTGTTTGTTTTGTTTTTTAAAAAAACAAATTCTTTTATTATGGATGTGTTTGCCATCCTGGGTTTGTTTGGGAGGTAGCATGGGTATAAATTGAATATGCAAATGAGTAATAACACCAACCGTGCAGAGTTGCAAGAGCACAACCAATTGAAAAGATGTTAGTTATACAGAAGGTATTGGAGCTTCTTGTATCTACGGTACATCTGAGTTTTCACAAATTTTAAAATAACTTTGTGATTGGCCAAGACACCCATGTGGGTCTTGGATGAGGTTCTAGCCAATGACAGGAAGCCAACTGCTTCTCCAAAGCTCCATTGTGCTGTGGGAGCAGAGTGGTAAATCTAACTGATGTGAAGCGAGTGTGTAGGCAGAGAGAGAGGTTCTCCATAAAGAATGACACATCCCCACCTGCTCTTTGAGTTGAATTGCAGCAGCATGAAAGAATGGAGACAAAAGAGGGTTGGTTCGACCTTGGGATGTTGATGGGCAGCAGGAAAGGAATGCCAAATGCTAAGAGGCAAGGTATTGATTGGACTTGAATGGGATGAAGGATAACTGTCAGCTGCAAGGAAAAAATTAATAGGTACTGTAAGGAGAAGAGAAGCACATGGGGAGAGTTGGAGGAAGCTGGCAAGTGGGCGGAAGAGAACAAAAGAATGATGGAGGTGGTCCAGGTGGGAAGAGAAAGTCACTGGGACATGGGAAGATGCCTTATTTGGTCCATCTGTCCAGGGTTTCATGAAGGGGACAGTCTCAAACCTACTTGGAGAGGCCTTTTAGTATTTCCATGTGCTCTAGGTCAGAAGGGCCCTCCCCCCACAAAATACCGAATCAAAATCTGATGTAGGAACGTCTTGAGTCAGTCTAGCTGACTGAAAGTGGCAGGGGACAGTTTCAGCTCTACCCAGAGATGATGTTGGAGATTGGACCTAGGACCTTCTGCTTGATGCTCTGCCATTGACCCATGACCCCCCCCCCATAAATATCCTAATATATAGGAACGTAGGGAGCTGGTGATGCAGAGTTGGGTCATTCTTCCATTCTCAGCATTGTCCTTACCAAGAGACACCAGGAATTGCATGTGAGGCATGCAAGCCTTGGCCCTTCCACAAGTGGGGGTGGATCTGTCTTTCAGGGGGGTGCAAGGCTGTCCACCCTGACCATTTATCCTTTCTCGGGCTGCTTTAAGAAGCCTGTGTTATGTGGAATTTGACTGGGATGGAAGCAACCAAACAGACATTAGCAGGGGCCCAGGAAGCACTGGTCCATTAGTATTCCACACCTGACCCAGTCTGCTGGTTTCCCCAGCACACAGCACTATGGACCAAAGCCTGCCTAGATGAAAGGGTTCTTTGTCAACAGGGTTCCTAGCTCGCATCAGTGAGAAGGCAAAATGTGTAGGTGAGGCCAGCCACAAGCCTGCCTTAGATGTTCCAGGCCACTTAAAAAGCGCTGCATTGACGGCCGTTGCATAGACGTAATCCAGCAGTTTAAAAATGCATTAATTGCGTCTTTGTATAATAACCGAGGGGCAAAATGCCCATGCTGAGCCAAAACGACTTTTCTCGCTTTGCGTTTGTGTTGTGCATAGGAAAAGAGAAGAGAGATCCCCTCCTGGTTTCGGCACTTGCTGTAAAGGCCTCCACATCATTTGCCCGCTGCTCTGACTTGCCATTTCCCCAGTCATTGTCTTGCCCTTTGTTCGCAGACATTGCTGCTTCACCCCATTGCCTGCACTGACTCCATGGGGTGGGATTGTGTACTAGATGGGCCCTTGGTTTGGTATCAGCAGGTCTCTTCTCGTGCTGGGATGTGTCTTGAATCATTGGCTCCCAGTACGTTTCCGAGCACAATTCAAAGTGTTGGTGTTGACCTTTAAAGCCCTAAACGGCCTCGGTCCAGTATACCTGAAGGAGCGTCTCCACCCCCATCATTCTGCCCGGACACTGAGGTCCAGCACTGAAGGCCTTTTGGCGGTTCCCTCGCTACGAGAAGCCAAGTTACAGGGAACCAGGCAGAGGGCCTTCTCGGTAGTGGCACCCACCCTGTAGAATGCCCTCCCACCAGAGGTCAAAGAGAACAACAATTACCAGACCTTTAGAAGGCATCTCAAGGCAGCCCTGTTTAGGGAAGCTTTTAATGTTTGATTTCTGTATTTTAATGTTTTGTTGGATGCAGCCCAGAGTGGCTGGGGGAACCTGGCCAGATGGGTGGGGTATAAATAATAAATTATTATTATTATTATTATTATTATTATTATTATTATTATTATGCCTTTGGCTTCCCTGTATGGAGGTCAGAGGGGTGTGTGTGTGTGTGTGTGTGTGTGTGTGTGTGTAGAAATGAGCCCACTGCACAAAGGTAACATTTATATTCATTGCCCCATCCACTTTTGCCTCTGGCCCCGCCCAACCACTGGCATGTGGCCCTTGGAAGGTTGCCCAAAGGGAATGTAGCCCCCAGGCTTAAAAAGATCCCCCTCCATTAGAGGCAGTGTGAATGTCCTACCTGTTGAGTTTGACCGTTCACTTTTTAATAGAAAGCTGCCGTATACAGTACCAGGCTAGACCATTTCGTCTGCCTAGCATAGTGAGGCAATGGCTTTCCAGGGATGGGGCAGAGCTGAACCTTTCCCATCACCTGCCCACAGATATTTCTAACTGGTGATTCCAGGGATTGAAGTTGGGACCTTGTGCACAGTATCAGTTGAAGGCGATTTGCTGCCTGAAATTAAGGACAAAATGGCACCCAACCTGCATTTAATCCAAAGGAGCCACCTGGACTGGCAAACGTACCTTCTGCCATCAGGGGAAACAGCACAGCAACTCTCTGAGAGCAGCATACCAGCTTAGGGTGTGCAGGGGAGGCCATGTGACACATGCACGGTGCTTTGTCCTGCAATACTTTGCCTTTGTTGCCTGCCCCCCAGAATTTGCTGCCTGAGGCAGCTACCCGACTCTGCCTAAAGGTTGAGCCAGCCAAAGTCACAGAGCAATGCAGTCCTCATTGGATGACAGTGCACATCTGCACCAACATCATGTGATCTACAGGGAGGGATGGGGGAGAAATTTGGTTCAGTTCACATTCAAAGGCGTGTGTGTGTGTGTGTAAACTGAAATGCAGCCGCCCTTCAAAATGTGCAGATCTCTGAATTTTGCAATGCACTTCTCCTGTCAAACAATGCACATAATTACATGTAAATTTTGGCAAAGTGTGCTTAAGAAGGCATATTTTGGTGAAGATTATATATATATATATATATATATATATATATATATATATATATATATATATATATATATAATATTAGGGGAGAATGCTTGGGAAACTGTATATATGGGGAGACATTTGCACTAAAATGCTGATGAATTTTCATGAGGATTAAGAAAAAAATGCAAACCAATGTGGAAATGTAAAGAACTAAATTTAAGACTGGAAAAATGGGAATCTGAGACAAAGTGAAGCTGAGAGATTCCCCCATTGATGGATGCTAGGAGATGACTGCTCACTAGTACTTAAAATGCTGATCCAACCTTTTCTTAAAAACTAAATAATGTCTAGTCAGCACATTTCAGAGCCTGAAGTGGGCAAATTCACATGGTGTTCCCCATCCTGATTTTAAAACAACTAATTAATTAGCTGCAAAAAGTTTTGTTTTTTAAAGAAATGATGCTGCAATTCTGCCACCTGCCATTGCATCTCATCTTTGCCCAATGGTAGGGCCAGAAGAAGTCAAACAACTTTGTCAAGCATTTTATTCTACAGCTGGCTTGTCAGTTTGCTCTCTGTCCTCCATGCCCAAAGATGATTGTATCTGAAGTCCACCTGGTAGCTTAAACCCATTGCTTGGATGCTCACTCGCTGCTTTGCTTCACCTGCATTTCATCCATTATCTAAACGAAGTGTGGAAGTCTTTTCTGCAGTTCCTTACCACAGCACTGTGAGCATGCAGAGTTCATTCATCTTCATAGTCAGCTAGCTGGGAGAAATAACTCCTGTTCTTAAATTGCATCTTTTGGCTGCCCCGGTGTTCGTTTTCTGGATCAATGCAGATTATTATTAACTGGCAATTATTTTTGCATTTGGTAGAGAGAAATAATCTCTACAAGGAAGAGGCAGATCACTGGCAGAGGAAGGTACACCCAGGCTGTATTATATAAATTCTCTAGGGCTGCATTTCTAAAGCATTAAAAATTAACCCCACCTCATTTTGACTTCATTTAGACATGCATATTCATCATTTGATGGCTGCAATATCAGGTGACAACTTGCATATCTCCCAAAGCTATATGAGACAAAAATTTCTGAACTTAGAAGCTTCCTCATCAAGGAGAGGGCTAGGCTGTAACTCTAATAATAATAATAATAATAATAATAATAATAATAATAATAATAATAATAATATTTGTACCCCACCCATCTGACTGGGTTGCCACAGCCACTCTGGGTGGCTTCCAACAAATATAAAAATATAATAAAACATTAAACATTAAAAACTTCCCTTTAACACAGCTGCCTTCAGATGTCTTCTAAAAGTTGTATAGTTATTTGTCTCCTTGACCTCTGATGGGAAGGTGTTCCACAGGGCGGGCGCGACTACTGAAAAGGCCCTCTGCCTGTAACTTCACTTCTTGCAGTGAGGAAATTGCCAGAAGGCCCTCAGAGCTGGACCTCAGTGTCGGAGCTGAACAATGGGGGTGGAGACACTCCTTCAGGTATACAAAGCTGAGGCCGTTTAGGGCTTTAAATGTCAGCACCAACACTTTGAATTGTGCTCGGAAATGTACTGGGAGCCAATGTAGTTCTTTTAGTAGAACTGGTGTTACATGGTCCCGGTGGCCGCTCCCAGTCACCAATCCAGCTGCCGTATTCTGGATTAGGTGTAGTTTCCAAGTCACCTTCAAAGGTAGCCCCGTGTAGAGTGCATTGCAGTAGTCTGGCAAGAGAGTGCGCAGGCAAGTAGTGTCTCAGCTGGTGTGGTGGAGCTGGTAGAGTGCAATGGAGCTGTCTCAGGTGGAGCTGGTAGACAGCCGCCCTGCACACAGAATTAACCTGTGCCTCCATGGACTCCCAGGCTGCACACCTTGTCCTTCAGGGGCACAGTTACCCAGTTCAGGAGCAGGCAGTCCTGCATACCTGCACCTCAGTGATGTCAAGAGATTGGGCACTTTTAAGTCCCAGAGTCAGGACTTCAAAGCACCATTGCAAAGAACCCTTCACTGTACTTTAAAGCGCCCAAGGCCAAGCCTTTGCCACCCCATCATCTGATAGGCTGTAGAGCCATTGGACAACAAGGAACAAACTTTAAGGCATTCACTGCCGCATCCCTACAGCTGCACTCAGATGGCTCTTTATTCCATCGTCACAGATGTTTTCTTACCTGTTCTTTTTTCACTTTTCATGTGATCTTTCCCACAACATGAATGCCAGTCGTGGAAATGCAGGGGAATGCTGCAGAAGTTTAGCACTCACCTTCATGTTAATTGCTTCCAAAAATCAATCCATTTGCAACTCTGATGACTTGTGGGCATTTTGTGTTGATGGAATCTGGGGCAGTATTTAAAATTTAGCACAGCATGGTGGTCTATTGATGAAAAGGCCACAGTTTCAAAACACAAGAAGATACTGCAATGTAAAAGGAATGTTAGAATAATCGGGACAGAAGGGCTGACATTATAACAAGTAAAACTATTGCAATAAACCCCATGTCTGAATGCAGATTGCTTGACCCACATCTGATGCAACATATGGGGGAAAAGGTCTTATGGGGTGAATTGGAAGCCCTAACAGGTCAGGTTTGTACTACAGGCCAGATGAGATCGCATGATATAAAATACCTGATTTCGCATTGGAGTTTGCAGGTTAGCATTGGTTTCCTGTGCAACCTCCCCACAAAATGGAATCTGGTTTTTCAAAAAAATTTATTTTCCCATGTAAGTTGCCTTCCATCAGAATATTTCCCAAACATCTTATTTAATTTCCACTGAGCACAGATAACAGTTGCCACTTGCGACCTTTACTCAAAGTGCTCCTCAGGGTTCCATTGAAACCAAATAATCCACCATTTTAATTGTTCACAAATGGTTGCAGGTTTTTTTGTTTTGTCCCAGTTCGCCAAATTAAAGGCAGAAAGGTGAGTGGAAAACAAAGAGAAAAGAAGAAAGCAAAAGGGTTTCTAGTGTACTGTTACACATTTTCATGTAGCCGTTCCATATAGTTCCTTAGTTCTTTACATCCCCCCAGGTCCATGTCCTGACAAACCCACTTGATATCATCCTCACTGCTGGTCAAGATAGAGTTGACGGTAGGGCAGCCGCCATCTGAAGAGATGGTGGTGAAAGTGGTGAACTTGACCCGCTTCCGCTTGGAGGTTGGTGAGGCGGTCTGCTCGCTCTTCTGCTCCTTCCCTTCGGGGGTGGCTGTGGGGTCCGAGGACCGGAAGACTTGGCCGTTGAGGTTCTTCTGGGTGTTGGCATCCAGGAGGTACTTGCTCTCCTCCAAGTCTATGCCTTGGTCAATGGCTGTGATGCACTCCTCTTGCTGGGTGGAAAAATTAAGGTGGTTCTCCAGCAGTTCTGCCCTATTGCTTAGTCCTACCCAGTCATGAGAGTGGCTCAGGCCTTCTTGCTCTTCAAAGGGAGCCTGCTTGTGCCTGTACTTCAAGGCAAAGGTGATGCAGTTGATAAGGAAGACTAGTATGGCCAAGCAAAAGACACCTAACAAAGCATACATTCCAATCTCCAAGTCACTTAGGCCCCTGGGCGTCTCCACAAGGTCGTTCTCTTCCAGATCTCCATTGCTCATTGGCAAGTCCACCTGTGCCGGCAAGCTGGTGAAGTCTATTGGGATGTTTTGCATATGGCTGTCATCATCTAGAAGGCTCTCGCGGTCCTCCTTTTTACTAAGAATTGACTTTTGTGTGCTGGCCCCCCTGGTTTCTTCCTGGCCCATCGATGAGCTGTAATAAGGCCCATCTTGCCGAGACCCCTCCTGCAGGGTTGTCTTCTGACGCCTGTCACTGGTGTGGTTTTCCAAGTGCACGCTGGCCCCAACCTGCCTGCTGTCACTAGTGTTGGGGTTGGCATCATTTTGACCAAACTTGACCTTGATATTCCCACTCCCGACAGCCATGACACTCTTCCGTTTAGATTTCTGGCACGATTCGCTGATCACCATCTCCACCTTCACCAACAGCCCCTGGCCTTCTGACTCGGCAACGACAAGGGGCCATTTGAATTTGGGGCTCTGGAGAATGGAGACCACCTTCTCATCTACAGAGGTTGCCACCAGAGAGAAGTCCTTGATGTCATATAGGTCCAAGGGCATGACTGCCCCGTCACTGAACTGGATCCAGCAGCTTATAGCAGCTTCCTGTAAGGGAAACGACAACAACAACATCATTCTGAGAAACCCATCAGAGTTAAAAACCACAGGGTTGCTATGATACAAGGAGACAACATAAGAGGCATTTCAAGTTATGCATGGTGGGCAGAGAGAAAAGTCCCCCCCTCTTTAATAACACTAGGACTCGGGGACCTCCAATGAAGCTGAATGTTGGCAGATTCAGGAGAGACAAAAGAAAGTACTTATCCACACAACACTTAGTTAAACTATGGAACTTAATCCTACAAAAGGTAGGTCCTGGCAGAAGCTATCATGAAGGAACCAGAAAGCTTTCCTGAGGTCATACATCAGGACAAAGTCTCTCCTCTTCACGGAGGGGAGGGGTTGTGAGTTGAAGCCGCTCCCACATAGACAAGGGAGCGTTTCGGCCCCTTGCCTACCTGCCCTCGCTGCCGCGCCATGCCTCCGGTAGCCAGCCAATAGAGCTGGCTCGGGGGCGGGATTTAGCTGCACTTATTGCAGCCGCGGCAGACCTCAGCCTCCATTTTGCGCCAGGTTAAGCATTGGTATATCCATGATGTGTCGGAGGGGCCAAGGTTCGGGCCATCGCCTACCCCTCCATCTTTAGGGTATTCCGTTAAAGGAATCCGGCGGTCGTGGATCCTGTCCGATGCCCTGCTGGTGACTAGGGCCATGGCACGACCCCCAGTAGCATCAGGGGGAGCTTTTAGTTGTATTTGCATCAACAGGCTCCACCTCCACCTTCTGGTTGCTAACCTTTGATGACTCCACGCTGAGCGGGGGGAGTCATCTAGTCTGTCTGATCCAATGCCTAAGCCAATACCACTCACATGCTGTAACCAATAAAGTTGTGGCCTTTCCCACCCATTAACTATAATACATTGTGTCCGTGTGTCTTTATTTCCCCAAGCGGGTGGCGGGTTCTCGACTCACAAAATATATTTGTAGAAAGACCATTTGAAATGAAATTCAAGCAGAAATAGATTTCCATCTAATTAAAAGCCGAGGACTTAGTGCAGGAAGGTGCCTTATGCCAGGTGTGTCCATCTAGTTCAGTATTGTCCACTTTTGTCCAACTGACGGAATCTCTTAAGGGTCTCAGAAAGAAGCAGAACCATATTTGTAACTGGAGATGCCAGGGATTAAACCTGGGTCCTTCTGCATGTAAAGCAGGGGCTCAACCACTGACGTCACTTGAGCACCAGGGTGACACTATCCGATCGCCAAGTAGGTATAGTTTCAGAAAACTGACCTTGCGGGTCCAAACTGGCACAACTGGAAGGCCAAAATTGACCTGCGGGCCAGAAGTTCTCCACACCTGCCACACATGGTCATCACAAAGCTCACACTGAGCAAACTGAACCCCCTTTTCCTTTTTCGGTTCACGGTGGAGAAATATAGAGCAGACCCCTTTCCCTGCTCCTGAGCGTCCCCCCGCCCCTCCAAAGTACTTCAGTGGCAGATCAAGGAAACAATCTCTCCAGCCTGGAGTCACAGCTATGGAGGAAATTTAATTCCACACCGAGCCATTCATTTTTATTTCAATTCTATGAAAGACAAGGGCTACGTTTTAAATAGTCATAGGTAATAAGATTTGTTTCCCACAGAAGTGGTAAGAGACTTGTATCCCCCCTGAGGTCTCTTGTGCATGCTTTGAAACACTAATAAATTGCATGTCAAACAGCATCACAGGTGATTGGATCATTTACTACTGCTCTGTATTCAAACTGGGTGGGGGGGGGAGAGCACAAGTAATTGCTTATTATATTTATGATTTCTAAAAACCACTTTATATAAAAGATAAAGTCTCCTTGCAAAGCACACAGGGCATGATGGAATGCAGGCTTTGGACTTAGTGCTAGCCAGGAAGAAAAGCACCAGAGTCCTGAGGCTCCTGGGACAGAAAGTGGGTTTCTAAAAGCTCTTGAAGCCAAGTTTCAGGGTTCTTGTTTTATCTATCTTTATTTACCACCTTTTTCTTCACATGGTTCTTCCCCCCATTTCAACCAGGAGCAGTTCATTCAGGACTGTGAGCCCAATTTTTTGGAGCTCCCTCCTGGCTGAGATCCCTCTCCCTGATGAACTTTGGGCACTTGCAAGTTGTATTATGCCTGTTTACTGAACTTAAGGTTGTTGTTTTTTTGCTTGCTTTAAGCTCCATATTATCTTGATTGATGAGCTGCTTTATTGTTTGGGCCGTGCCCAAGACAATTTGCTGCCTGAGGCAAAAGACAAAATGGCGCACGTATGCACCCATTCCATATACAGGAGCAAATCCTGGCAACAGGGCATGGCACGGGCAGATCAGCAGGGTGCTTATAAAGCTGGAGGGGAAGGTGCATGACACACAGCTCTCTCCTCCAATAGAAGGGGATGGTCAGGGAACTGAGGAGGAGGATTCTGCCTGAGGCAGCCACCTCACTCACCCCAATGGCAGGACTGGTCCCTTTGTGTATACAACTTTGTGAACATCTATGGAGAAAACCAGTCTCTCAGGGGACCAGAGTTGGATGGACCAGAGCTCAGGGGCAAAGCATCCGCCGTGCAGGCGGAAAGTCCCAGGTTCAATCTTCAGCATCTCCAGGTATGCTTTCTGTCTGAAACCCTGAAGGGCTACTCTGTGCTGAGCTAGATGGGCCAAAGGTCGGATTCAGTATAAGGCAGCTTCCTAGATAATAAATAGATAAACCTTGACAAGTTCCTGTCAATGCTGACACTGTGCAGAGGCTCTTACCGTATGCTCAACGTCCCTCCCGCTTTCCCCTTGCCAACTGCTTTGCAAACCCAATATTGACTGTAGACACAGCGGAAGGATCCTTTACAAGCTCCCTGAGCTCTTTTCCAGGTTTTGGCCTGCCACCTGGTTTCATTTCTTTCCCCGACCCCCACTGCACTGAAAGGATGGATTCGGATATGACTCAATTTCCTCGGGAAGTGAAATGAACAGCTTGCTGGGGGCTTAAGTACCACCCAACCCTGCTTTTGAGCTGATTTCAAGGTAGCGATTTTAACTCTGCTGGTCAGCAAAGGATGAACTGCCTGTCCTGGCTTTCTAGCCACGTGTCACTTGATTGCTGAACACTACAAAGAGAAAGAGAGAGAATGCACATTGGGGAAGGGGGAGAACTTCATTCTGAGTGCTCTACCAAGGCCTCAGCCTTAGGTTACCTCTTCTCATCCCCACCAAAACCATCTGAAAGAGAGATGAATGAGCATCATATTCCCTCTGAGCAGGAAATTTACCCAGCATTTGTGTGGCGATACCCCGATGCCTCCCCGGGAGAAATAAAGACACAGGACACATTGCATATAGTTAATGGGCGTAGAAAGCCACAACTTTATTGATTACGGATGTAGAGAGGTATTGGCATAGGCATTTGATCTAACCGACTATATCCGACTCCAGCCCGCTCTGCTGCGATGCACATCAACTAGGAGCTCATCCTGGGGCCACCACTAGGGGGCGTGCCCTCTGACCCTCACCTACCATGGCTTCAGACTTGGCAACACCCCCGGACTCCTTAAGGGAGCACCCTTCCGCATTTGGGGGAGGTGATGGCAGCAACCTGCCCCCCTCACACCTGTACCTTTCAGAGATAATCCAATGCCTACCGCCAAAACCAAAGTTGTGACGAGTTGCTACGAGGTAGGCGAAAACCACCAGGCCAGAGCCAATTTGCCCAGTGGGAAAATTCCTACCAGCCCCCTCAACGGCGACCAACCGAGGTCCATAGCAATGTCAAAGTAGAACCCTGCCTAAAGGGGTGGGTGGGTGGGAAAACGAAGCAGCTGGGGGACCGAAAGAAGCGAGGCCGATTCCCTGCCGCGCGCTCACTTAAATCACCGAGCCACGCCCCCCTAGAACCTCCTAATTGGATGCGCCAAGGGCACGCCGCGGCAGGGAGCCGACCAATGGGCTGGGGGGGAATGGCAACCATTCCCTACCACCACCACGTGAAGGCCTCGTGGGCCCACAACATCTCCTCCTCCTACAGCGGAAGAGATTTTGCTTTGATAAAAGGGCTTCAGGGGGTGGGACATAGCTTGAGGGTCAGCAACTGACAGTTCTTGGGCCGAATGAATGCACACAAAGCCAATCTCATACACAAAAGAAGTCTGTAAATAGGACTTCGTTTGTCCCCAGTTTCTCGTTTTTCCCACTCATCAGTTCAGTTGTGCACATTGCCGCCTCACTTTGAATTTATTATTTTTTAAGTCCTCCTGAAAATTCACCAGCATTTCAGTATGAATTTCTCCAGGTGTACAATTTGTGTGCAATTTTGTCCAACATACACATCCCCCCCCAAATATATATAACCCATTTTTATGTTACTTTTGCTAATAATGGAGGCGGCTGCCCCTGCTCACTCTGCCTGCCAACCCCGCCTACCGGACGGCAACTTGAATAAAATATGGGGGGGGCAGGTAAGCCCTGCCTTGCATAATTGATCACCCCCCTTTACACCTCAACCACCTCCTTGCCTTTCCCCTCACAGCTTGCCCCAAGCCCTACCCCCATTTCAAAGGAGAGGCAGGTGCTTACTAGAGAGGTCTTTTGGTGAAATGGATTATAGTTCTATTTAAGTTATAAGCTTTTATTTCTTAACGTGCATATGCCCACTGTATGCAAATCTGCATTCTCTTTTGGTCTTTTTGTTGGCGGCCTCAGAAATGGCAAATGAGGCTTCATACCTGTTTTGGCACCTGGAGAATTTCCTGGGCTACCGCTGTAGCAAAGATGGCCTTGTTGCTTCCTGGGCTCAGTTGTAAGGAGAGGGAAAGCCCGGTTACCAGTTGGACCCCCAGGTCAGTAATAGTCACCTTCTCGTCGAGGACAGTCACAGTCTTTTCAGCCAAGATGGCGTCAGAAAGCGGAGACAGAATCTGTTTTCAGGAAAACCGAGGCAAATGCATCAGAACCCGCAAGGAGAGTCATACTTCTTTAAAAACTTTTTTAAAATAATAAGTATAAAACATTTCAGTCCCGACTTTCCTTGATGGGTTTATTTATTTGTTGGTAGACCATCAATAAATATTCCCTGGGCGGCTTATGACAAGCATGCGCAGGACAGCTAACATATATCTATCTATCTCTCTATCTCTCTATCTCTCTATCTCTATCTCTATCTCTATCTCTATCTCTATCTCTATCTCTTATCATCTATCTGAACTGGCATTTATGTTGATTCCAATGTGAAGCATCCCTTAAAAAAAAAAAAATCTCCCATTCCCCCCTTTTCTGTTGTGGAGGGTGGAATGACTCTTCTATGATAGTTCCTGCCGCAACATATGTCTACATCGTCTTTCTTGGCTGAAAAAGATTGTTTCCCCCCATATGCTAATTTAACCCACAGATTCATTGATTAACTGACTAAAAACTTCATACGATTATTCAATTACCTTTCCTTCAATCAAAATTAGTGATTGAAAACAAACAATGGGGACAAATTATGGGCAGTTAAACAGAACCCCTCATTACGTTTTCCTCTCCCTTCCCTCCTGTCTCCCTCTGTCCATCCCTACTGTCTGACCTTAGATTGCAAACTCATCAGGACAGTGACACACACACACACACACACACACACACACACACACACACACACACACACTTTTTTGCTTGCATTACAGAAGACTCTGAAGAGAAGACAAGCAGCGCTTATGAAAAGTGAATTAAACAAGATGGATGTGAGCTGAGCTATCACTCTCTAAGACCTTGGCATTTCAAAAGCAGCTGACTTTGACGATTTCTCGAGTGACAGGCTATACATATTCTTTCAAGTGGATGGGCCAACTAGCATTCCCCGCCTCCATCCCTCTCGCTTCCAATTCCCTTCCCAGATATACATTCTCTGTATTTATAGACAGTCACAGAAGGCAAAATTAGACTCTCAGCTTTTGCAACATATAAATACAGATTGCTACCGAGGACTGCCGTCTCCCAACTTCCTAAAGGCTACCTGTTGAGGAAAAGCAATTTGGTAAGGATAAGGGGCTAGCGGTCAGTGAAGCAGGGCAGCATCACTCACCTGTCTTCTGAGCACTGAGCATCACTGCTGGTTCCTGAGAGGGAGAGGCGCAAGAAGGGCAGCATGGTGCAGGTGCAGCAGCAGAGCCAGTCCGATGCTCCTGCCGCCAGGCTTGCACCATGCTGATCTCCTTGCATCTTGCCTTTCCCCCTCTCAGGAACTGGCAGTGGCTCTTTGTGCTTGGAAGGCCTGTGCTCCCTGCTCACTGCAACAGGCAGGACCAAGCCCTACCATAAGGCAGAATGAGACAGCTTCCATAGCCAGCAAATGCTGAGGGATGGAAACTGGCTGGAACAGTGTGCCGTGTGGTCTGCCCCTAAGCTAGCTGGCTGCCCTTGCATGGCTGGCACACCTATGAGGCGATCTGAGGTGACCCGCCTCACGCTGCATGTTCAAGGGGGGGCAAGAGAGCCTGATCCAGCCTGGGGGGGTTTCCAATTCAGCTTTGGGTAAGCTGAAGATGCAGCCAAAAGCCAAAGCCAGGGAGAGCAATAGCACTGGCTCATGGAATTTTGCCAAGACTCTTGGTCAAGAGGGAACAAGTGTTGGTGGCCCACCTTGTCTCCGGTACCAATAGGTCATTGGGCCAGTCCTGGTTACTGGGATATGGCCATGGCAGTTGTCTATTGCCTAAAAGGCACATTGGGAGGTACTATGTCATTAAAAAGTGGGTGTTTTCAAAATATAATAGAGAAAGTTTTCATTAAAAAAAAGAAAAAGAAATTTTGGGGGGGGGGATACAAACTGGACATGCACCTCTTTTCCCCAACCTATAGCACTGAAACGAAGAGAGGCTATAAGCTGCTAATATCAATATGAAGGAAAATGTTAACACATCTATATATTATGGAATGTGGCAGGTACACTTTGTCCTGTAGAGTCTTTGTTCGTTTACTGGATGAATGGAAACCAATCTGCCATGAAAGTCTCTTTCTCTTTTGCCCTCCAGCCACGCAATGCCAGTTTTAGGTCAGTTTTTCAGAAAGTGCTATGTCCTAAATTATGTTATAGAATTTGTGTACCTTTAAACCCTTTGTTCCTTTCCAGTTTCCAGCTATCAGTAGGTTCTTGCTCCCATAAACCGACAACCAATTAAATGTGTATATACTGTAATAACCCTTGGCTGTCTCCATTGAATATAACCAGCAATAGTTTTTCAGGAGGTTTACCCCGCCCCCCAGTTTTCTTAGTATTTTTGTTATTTCTACAAACATATCTTCCTAGAACTGGGGAACTTTGGGACACATATGTGTGAAACAACCATGAGCTGTACATCCCCTCCAGAAAGCAGGTGAGTGGGGTTTATCCACTTTAGCTATTTTTGTAGAAGTTAAATGGCAGGAGAGCCAGTGTGGCATAGTGGTTAGAGCGTAGGACTAGGATTTTGGAAACCCAAGTTCCATTTCCCACTTAGGCATGGAAGCTCCCCGGGTAACTTTGGGCCAGTTGCTGCCTCCCAGCCTAACCTACCTCACAGGGTTGTTGTGAGGATGAAATGGAGGGGAATGTATGCCTCAAAGTCCTTGCAGGAAAGGTGGGATATAAATGCAATAAGTGATGGTGATGATGATGATACCTTATGTATTATTTTCAAATACAGTGGTACCTCTACTTACGAATTTAATGCGTTCTGAACGCACATTTGTAAGTCGAAAAAAATTGTAAGTCGAATCCCATAGGAATACATTGGGAGAAAAAATTCGTAAGTCGAAGCAACCCTATCTAAAAATTCGCAAGTAGAAAAAAAAATCCTATCTAAACCGCATCCAAGATGGCGGACGGAGCTCCATTCGTAAGTAGAAACATTCGTAAGTAGAGTTATTCGTAAGTAGAGGTTCCACTGTAGTTTTTGAAAGACTTTTTGCATCATCATGCTGGCCTAGGTGAACATTTGATCAGATCCAGAATGGCTGCTCTTCTGCTCTTTCCCAGCATTCCTTTCCTCCTACCTGAATCGTCGTCATCCCCAGCTCTTGTCCAACAAGCACCTGCCCGTCTTGCAGCTTTGCGATCCTCGGCTCTTCCACTTGTATGAAATCGCTCACCAGCTCAGTGATGTCGACTTGCCAGTCTGAGCCCAGCAGGTAGGCCATCTGCCCGCCAGGATCTGAGGGTTCGGCTACGAACTGTGTGAGGACCCGCACCATGGCGTGCTGGTACTGGAGGGTGCAGCCTCTTCCCTTCCGCTCATCCTCCTCTTCGTCATCGCTGTCCCTAGCTGACCTGTCAAGGCAAAACAAGCAGAGCAGTTGGGCAAGGAAGAGCGTCTTAAGGTTGCCTTAAAATCCTCCCAGTGATAGGGACATAGGAAGCTGTCTTGTATCAGTTCGGAATATTCACCTAACTGGCCCAGCACCATCCTCTTTAAAGAAGGGTCTTTGGCTGCGAGTGCCTGTTCCCAAGCAGGGGAACACGCTGAGGACCCCAGCAGGATTGGCTCCTCCACTCAGCAACTGGTGAGCGGGGAATTCAATCCTGCAAGGGTCTGCTCTGCCAGCATGTTCCCAGCGGCAATGCAGCACCCAGCAGGATTAAACCTGCTCTCTTCAGTGTGGTCGGAGAGTGCCCTCCTCCCAAGTATATATTTAATTAGGGTTTATAACCCCTGAATCTGGATCTGCTTGATCTGGATCTAGGTTGGGTGCTCTTTGGGTCAACTTGGGCCGGGGGGAGGGGGGAATCCCCAGATAGGGTCCCAGATCAGGCCAGGGGGGTTCTGCACAGCCCTAACGGCAACCATTTGCACAGAGCACACAGCCTGCATCTAGACCCGATAGAACCTCAGACAAAAGCCCACCTCTTATTTGAGACGATGGGGATCCGCCACCCCTTGATCTGATTTAACTCTGTGTCAGAGACCTCGATCTGCAGAGGGAGGCGGGGTACCCACACGGTCATCTCCAGGGGGGCACTCAGATGCTGGTACATGAAATGGACACGGACGTTTGCTTTCCCTTTCATTTCCTTCCCATTGACAAAGACGTAGTCGCATCTGTCGGAGACCTGGAAACAAGAGGAGAGGTGGGTGAAGGAAAGCAACAGCAATGAAGTCCCTAGGTGAAAACATCAGAGGCGCAGTGGGATGTAGTCAGAGGCGCAGTGGGATGGAGCCGATCTCCTGATACCACTGTTATGGCAGCTAATCTGGATGGAGGTGTGGTGCTGTCTGGGTCTGGAAAGATGCTGACGAGTGCGCACTGGGGGGGAGGGGCTGGAGTCTTACTTGGGAGAGGGGCATAGCTGCCAAGTCTCCCGTATTCCCTGGGAAATCCCCGTTTTTCCAGCTGTTCCTAGCTGAAAAAACAGATTTTTTTGTTTATTCTGGCGCGGCGGCCATTTTGGAACTGGGCGGAGCATGCTCAGAAGCGACTTTTGATGCTGCTCTGCCCAGTTCCAAAATGGCTGCAGTGTGACTTCTGGCGCGGTGGCCATTTTGGAACTGGGCAAAGCAGCATCAAAAGTCACTTCTGAGCATGCTCCGCCCAGTTCCAAAATGGCCGCCGCGCTACTTCCGGTCTGCTACTTCCGCCCGGTCCCTTATTTCTCCGACAGCAACTTGGCAGGTATGGAGAGGGGGCCAATGATTTGTGGGACTTCTGCTGACCAGAAGGCAAGAATTAGAGGCGCGGGAAGCTTTAGAGCTGGAGGGTGGAGCACGGGATGGGTCAGAAGAAGAGGAGGAAGAGGCAGGTCAGGCAAGTTAAGGAACAGGTACTTCCCCACCCTCTCCCGCACCACGGTCTCCCAGAACCAAGAAGGGGATGAGCAGGGGAAGCTTCCACACAGGTGTACTCTCCGGCTGTGTGCACGCAGCCCATCAGGAGGAGGTACAGGTAGAGGGAAAGCGGCCCCCTATTTTTGCAACTGCTTCATAGAATGCAGATATGGGAATAGCTGCCTGGACACTAGACTATTGTCCATGGTATTCAGGTCTGTAGAAACAACTGTAAGTGTCATGGACTGGGTGGATGAAGAGGAGTGGAGGGAGGAACCAGCTGGAGAACCCCCCAAGGGCACCGGCAGGGGAAGAAGAACCAGGGGATTAGAGGTGGGACAATGACGAGTGGCCAGAGGGAGAAGAGGGAGCAGACTGGGAGGAGGAGGAGGTGTCGGAAGCTGAAGGGGCAACAGGGTTTAGTGAGCAGGAAGAGGCAGTGGCAGAGGGCAGTCCAGAATCAAGGCTGGAAGGGAGTGGGGGCAGGCTGCTGAAAAAGCCAGGAAGCCTCCCCCTCCTGCTGTGAGCAGCTCTGCAACCCCCTGGTCTCCCAAAAGACAGAGAGGAATGAAGAGAGACAAGATGACAAAGCCTTGGGCTGCTAGGGAAAGGCCATGGGGAATGCAGTGGTGGGAAAGCAGGGGCCTTCAGTCTTCACAACTGCTTCATTGGGGCAAGACCTACTGGGAAGAGTTGCTGTGATCTCCAGGCCTGAGCTGCAGCATCTGCCCAGCACTGACCTGACCGCCATCCTGCTCCCTCCAGGTGCATGGATCCCGGTATTGGATCCACCAGTATTGCTCATTGGTTGAAAGCTAAGAGTGAAGGGACAGGTCTTAAGTGTTTCATGCAGCATCCTCGATCTATCATGGGACAGGGGCAGAAACAGCCAGATCCCACTTGCTATCACACACACACCCCTTTTCTTGTATCCAGCTTGCATCCTGCATCCTAAATACAAATCAGGACAAATGAAATGTATGCTGTGCACCTCACAAAGTCAGAGCAGTGGTCTATCAAGCTCAGCATTGTCTGCAGTGATTGGCAGGGTTCTCTTCCAGCCCTGTCTTGAGATGCCAGGGATTGAACCTGGAATCTTCTGCATTCAATGCTGTGTCCCTTCCTGGTATTCCTGGTGCTTCCACCCTTCCATTCCATTCATGACGTCACATGATTTTATGAGCTTCTGTCGGTCTGGTTCATAAATCACACTTTCCCCTGAAGCTTTTCGCCCACATCTCGGTGAGATGACAAAAACCCGTCTGTTATAGGTTGTTAAAATATAGGCGCAAAATGCATGTTCAAATAATTTATTAACTCCCACTTTGCAGTGGTGATGATCTGAAGGAATGATCTATTAAAACCCTTAACTCTTTTTTCACAATCCATTACCAGCCAGGCCTTCTGTTCCATTATGATGGTGTATTTAATATTTCTGCCTCCCGAATATGCATGATCTTGCACTTATCTGAATTTAATGCCATTTTCTACTTTTCTGCTTAAATGCAGAGTGGATCTAAATCTTATCGAAACATCAGAAACTGCTGTGGCATAATTTACATTGAAGCATTATTTTTTCTGCCTCTCCCAAAGAGAAAGACCTGCGCAGCATGCCGAAGAGTAAATCAGTGTTCAGATGCCTTTGATTGCAGCTAACCACAGAGCCATAGTTGTATATTGAATCCTTAGAGCTTTTGAAAAGTATTAGGGTTGATATAGCTCAGAGGGAGAACCGTGTTAGCCTGTTGCAGCAAAAAAAAAATCCTCTATTCTGCCTCGGACTCAGACTCCACCTGGAGTCCTGTATCCAGTTCTGGGCACCACAATTTACGAAGGATATTGACAAGTTGGAACATGTGCAGAAAAGGGCGGTCGGAGATGATCAAGGGTCTGGAAACCAAGCCTGATGAGGAACAGTTGAGGGAGTTGGGTATGTTTAGCCTGCAGAAGAGGAGACTGAGAGGAGATATGATAGCCATCTTCAAATACCTGAATGATTGTCACATGGGAAATGGAGCAAGCTTGTTTTTTGCTGCTCCAGAGGGCTGGAGCCAAACCAATGGACTCTGATTTAAAGAAAGGAGAGTCCAACTGAACATTAGGAAGTAAAAGCTGTTCAACAGTGGAACGGACTCCCATGGCAGGTGATGGACGCTCCTTTATTGGAGGTTTTTAAGAAGAGGTTGGACGGCCACCAGGGAATTTTTAACTGTGATTCCTGCACAGCAGGGGGTTGGACCATCATTGGCAATTTCTTCCCCAGTATGCAGAATGTTACAAGCTGCCGAGCTGAATATACATACGTAGACTAAAAGAACACCATGAAACATACCTACCCACATACAGTGGAATGTGAAATGTTTATTTTCCCCATCAATCATCGTCATAATCTATTGAATTTATATCTCACCCTTCCTCCCAAAGGAGTCTAGGGAGGCAAGCACACCAACATTTCCAAAACAAAACAGCTAAGCAGTTAATCATTCTAAAAGCAATTATGATAAATAATGTCTAAAAGCAGTTATGGTTTAAAATGTTCCATAAGTAGTTGTAGTGAAAAACATTAAAAATCATTATTTCATCCTCTACTCTAAGTGTTGCCCATAACAGCATTCTTCTGCCACCAAAATGCCTGGGTAAACGGGAATGTTTTCAAATTCCTCCTGAAACTTAATAATGATGGAGGCAGGTGCACCTCACCAGGGAGGGCATTCTAGCTACAGGGTACCACCACTGAAAAGGCCCTGTCAAGGGTTGAGGCCCACTTGGAGCCTTTGGTGGTGACAGCACATCCACAAGGTTTTAAGGAATGTAAGAAAATGATGGACTAGAAATCATGCAGTTATATCCCAAATTGAACCTAATTCAAATTCAGCTGACCAGGCACTGGAACTACTTTCAGATGTGCCACTCAGATATTTTGGAACAAATGCAGTGTTTTTCATTCAAACTAGAATCATAGAATTGGAGAGTTGGATAGCTCTAGCCAACTGAGCTATGTAACTAGATCATTCCAAACACAATCCATCATCCCTTTCGATCCAAATGGGACAAATGTAAGAGCAATTTAAAGGTTTAGACACCCAACACCTGTACCCCAAAGTAAGGGAGCTGCTGGATTCTGAAGGCAGTAGGCTTTATCAGCATAGACCTATTGAAATAACGGACCTTCTACCATTTCATTGAGTCCACTCTGAGTAAATATATATACTGTAATACTAGCTGGCCCTGCCACGCGTTGCTGTGGCTAATCCCTGTGAGTGCCCCCACCCTGTCCTGATCCATGACCTATTCTGTCCGTCCCCCCCCCCCCGCTGGCTCATCCCTGTGAATCCCCCAACTCTGTCCCGACCTACATCCCGTCCCCTCCTCCCCCAAACCCCCACCCAGGCGAGTCAGTACCTCCATTCGGCCTAGTCTGTAAAGGCCTGTAAAGTCTGTAAAGGCCTGTTTTCAGTTGGTTGCTGTGGAATGTTGTGATGTCACCGATTGTCTGCAGCCAATGGAGAGGCTGCTTCTCCATTCTATTTCCCAGCATGCACTTTTATCTGTTTGGTGTGTTCTGAAAGACGGGGTTTGGGTTTTTTTTTATGTTGCACAGGTGTGACATCTGTTTTAGCAAACTTTATAAGAACCTTCGGACATTCGCTTGGGACGCTGTGTCAAAATTTGAATGCAATCGGTGAAGCGGTTTCGGAGAAAAGTGGATAATAACCCACATGCCCAGTTTACATTTTTATATATAGAGATCTCTGCTCCCAGCCCCTCATTTCACCACCAGACCTCTTCTGTCCTCCTTGGGCTGAGGGTCTCCAGGAACGTCCTTTAGCAGCAAATGTGCTGCTCCGATATCCTCATTTGATTCCTGGGCAAAGAGAATGCAAAACCACAGCAATGCCACTGAAATCATTAGAATGCCATTCCTTTGCTAGATGCTTCACAGACCACTATCTTGTAATAGTCTTTCAAACAAATATGCTGACATCTATAGAGGGCATTGGGACCCTGGTGGCGCTGTGGGTTAAACCACTGAGCCTAGGGCTTGCTGATCAGAAGGTCAGCGGTTCGAATCCCTGTGACGGGGTGAGCTCCCGTTGCTCGGTCCCAGCTCCTGCCAACCTAGCAGTTCGAAAGCACGTCAAAGTGCAAGAAGATAAATAGGGACCACTACAGCAGGAAGGTAAACGGCGTTTCCGTGTGCTGCTCTGGTTTGCCAGAAGCGGCTTTGTCATGCTGGCCACATGACCTGGAAGGTATACGCCGGCTCCCTCGGCCAATAATGCGAGATGAGCGTGCAACCCTAGAGTCGGTCACGACTGGACCTAATGGTCAGGGGTCCCTTTACCTTTACCTTATGGAGGGCATTATGGGCTCCCAAAGGCATTTCAGATAGGAGAGTTCTGGAAGAAGAGTAGAGGCTGGGGTGGGGTGGCAGAGAGTCATCTTTCAAGCAGTATGCTTTCCATTGACAGGACAAAATCATAGGCATTGGGCCACTGCTATATTCTTTGCATGTAGAGGAGGGGTGGAGAATGTCCCTGGACTCCACACCTCTCATCAGCTCACCTTTAACATAAAATATGCATTTTTGAGTGTACTTCCTGCACACTGAAAATGCATTACAAGATCTGGAGAAGTGTATAATGTGACTGGGATTGTGTTCTAGTTCCCCCGTGAGTTTGGGAGCATGTCAGGGAGATAGCCGTGTGTGTGTGTGATGCTCTGTGTGTTGGATCTCCTCTACCGAGAAGAGCTGGATGACTCATAAGTCCCCCTCTGGTAACAAGTAACATAAGGCTCATTATGCATTGTTAGTAAAGTGGATTTTATTCTCCCTGTTCTGACCCTTGTCTCTTAAAACTGATGAACTTCTCAGGAAGGTTTATAAGAGAATCTCTATCTCTCACACATGCTTGCTCATCTAAATCTAATCTGGAGAAAGCAGGGCAGAAAGAGGTTAGGAGCTGCCTATCAAATTCCCAGCAAAAGGGGAGAGGGGAACCCACAGTTACGGGGTGCAGCTATGAATTATGGATGGATGAACTTTGCTGTTGCCGCATGTCTGAATGAAGCGAAAATAACTGTCTATTAACAGGGATCAAAATTCTGATTTATGTCAGGTGCGGCTTTACAGAAGACAGTTGTGGGAGCTTCAGAGATCATGCATCTGGTCACACAGAGGGCAAAAGGAGGCAAGGGAGAAGATGTTGGGCGGCGGCAGCAGCAGCGGAATGGCCTTGCAAGCCACTGTAATCTCTTTGTGGAAGATGGAGAGGTGCTTCTACATGACTTGGTTCATTGAACATTCCTCCTGTTTTCTTTGCAGGATGATTAGGCAAATGCTGCTTATTCAAGGAGCATTTGTTCCCATTTGTTTCTGGGGAGTTTGGTGGATGTTCGTCAAAGGAAGTGTTTACCACACACTTTTCTGGTGCACTCCCACATCACTTTTCTTATTGCAAGAAGGTCTGGTCTTTGAGGAAGTTTGTTCCCCAAGACTTCCCATTCAGTTGGAATTGCACAACCTGCATTTGCCAGTATGTGACTGAATCCCACTCCAAAATCTTGCCCTTGTGTGGAAATACCTTGAAACTTGGAGCAACGCTTACACATTCACCACTGGAATATAGGAAGCTGCTTTATACCAAGTCACCCTAATTGTTCATCTAGCTCAGGACTGTCCACTCTAATGGGCAGCAACTCTCTGAGGTCTTTTCCTATTCCTCTGAAGTGGGCATGGTAGGGGTTGAGCCTCAACCTTTGGCGCCTGCAAGTTATGACAGCATCTTGTCGTGAACATGCCATTCCATATCAACCACCACTGAGAGAACACTGTTCTTTCTATGGTTTTCCTTTTTTTTCCCTTTTAAAAAAATGTGTGTGCAGCGCTCAACTGCATGCAGCAAATTAATTTTTTGCAGTATCTTTGATCTCATGCATTTTTACGAAGAAAAATCCTATTAATTGGAGTGTGTGTGATATCACTGTGCACTTGACCTCTGGTCTTTCAGCAGTCAATCAAAACACAATGAGGTTGGTGAAAAGTGTGTGGTGTCCCCCAGGTCTTTGACTTCAGCTGGATGTTATTTCGTTATTGCACACTTTCCGCTTCTTGTATTGGCAGAGACCGATGGCCAAATTAAATAAAATGCTGGAGATTTGTGACCAGATTGCCCATCTTTTACATTTTTGTAAAAGCTGCCCAAGGGGAGAAGCAATTATGATTGACAACATGGTGTGGTTGTGGGTCCAATGGCAAGCCCAGATAGACGGGGACTGTCTAAAATAGCAAGGTCCTTCACTGCTCAGGAAAATGCAGTTCTTATGGTTTTACCACATGGGGCATCTGCAAGGAGAATTAAATGTTCCTAGGTAGTTCCTGCCCGGAGGAATTTTTTCATTAGGAAAACAGTGGTGGGGAGCAGGGTCGAGAATTGAAGATATCGTGGGACTCCACCAAGCCTGCTGATATCTAGTCATGACACCATTAAAGGTAAAGGGACCCCGGACCATTAGGTCCAGTCGCGAACGACTCTGGGCTTGCGGCACTCATCTCGCTTTATTGGCCAAGGGAGCTGGCATACAACTTCCAGATCATGTGGCCAGCATGACAAAGCCACTTCTGGTGAACCAGAGCAACACACGAAAACACTGTTTACCTTCCCGCCAGAGCGGTACCTATTTATCTACTTGCACTTTGTGCTTTCGAACTGCTAGGTTGGCAGGAGCTGGGACCGAGCAATGGGCGCTCACCCCGTCACGGGGATTCGAACCGCCAACCTTCTGATCGACAAGCCCTAGGCTCTGTGGTTCAACCCACAGTGCCACCCGCGCCCCAAAAGGGAGAAAAGGATTGTCACTCACATCTGAACTCTGGAAAAGTGGGGGGCAATGGCTAATGTAGCATTTTGAATTCATGGGCTCCAGAGCACTATAAATTCCTGGCTCTAGTAAGTGTTAGAATTTCATCAAGGCTTGAGATGTCCAACTGGGTGCCAGAAAATTCTAATCCCTGGACTCGGAAGTGTTAAAAGTTAAATAAGCCAGGCCAGCTTCCGGTGCTCAGCTAATTACCTGACTGTTACAAAAGCAAGAGAGAGGGGGCTCTCGGCCAGATGGCAAATTGGTGGGGCCACTCCTCCATCTCTCAGAAGGCCAAAGCCTGAGTTTCTGAGGACAGATTTGGTATGTGTCACATGACCTAGAAGTAAAGTAGCAAGCAGCAGTATCAGAGCAAAGTTTGAGAGCAATGTTTGAATCCAAGGCTGCTGCCCTGGAAGAAACAAGACCTTTTTGGGGTGTTAATACTGTGGACCCCCTCCATCGTAGGCTCAGGTTGTATATATGTGCAAATAAACCATATATCCTAAAGACACCATATTCTCCGGTGTGCCTCATTTCCAAAAGGAAACACAAACCCTGAGTAATCTCGCTTGCCTTGGAGATTGGGGTGACGAGCAACAAGAGTATAGACCAGAGGTAGTCAAGGTGGTGGCCTCCATTTTTTTTGGACTACAACTCCCATTCCTGACTATTGACCATGCTGCTGGGGGCAGATGGGAGATGCAGTGCAACAACATCTAGAGGGCACTAACTTGACTACCCTGGTACGGACCTATCTTCCGTGAAATTATCTCATGCCTTTCCAAATCCGTGCATGTATTGCTTCTCTGCACCGCTGCCTTCAGCAAACCATTGTGTAAACATATCATTTATGGAGGCTTCATATTATGGGCTTCTTGAGTTATAGCTGATTACGGAGCTGCTGCTGTTTCCACCCGATACCCTCCATTTCAGAAGTGCTCTTGTGCTTGGGGATTTTAATCTCAATGCCTGGTTCCTGAGGTAATCCTTTTTCCCGGCAGTGCAGAATCTCTCGGCATTCATAATGTACATTTCAACGACAGCTCTTCCCCTTTGGCAGGCTTACAGGAGAGAGAGAGAGAGAGACTGATTTAGCAGGGCATTCGGTGCTTAGAGCCCATAAGTAGAAGTCACAGCATTTAGCCCAGGTGAGTTATGTTAATGGGAAGTCGGCGCTGTCACTAGCTGGGCAGGGACTTCAAGAAGGAAGTGGGAGAACACCCAAAGACAAGTATATCCAAGTTCCTTGCTTGGCCTTTGAGGAGAAGTTATTGCATTTGGGCTTTTTCATTTAGAAAAATAAAGATGACCAAAGGCAGACGTGGGGAAAGTTGATAAAATTACAAGTGGGAGCCTGCTTGAAACCCCGGAGAGCCACTGCTTGTCAGTGTAGACAATACCAAAATAGATAGACCAATGATCTGACTGAATACAGGGCATCTCTCTATGTTTTGGGTGCTGAAATGTCAAAAGTATTAGTGCCAGTTGCAGGGGCGGAGCAAGTGGTGGACAGGGTGGTGGTACGCCCCGGGCACCGCCCTGGAGTAGGTGTCACTTGGGGCCACGCCCCCGCCCCTTGCCTCTGCACGGCAGCCTCAGAGGGGAAAAACAAAACAAAAGAAAGCTGCAGGCACGCCGGCCCTTTGTTTTGTTTTGGTTTTTTGCTGGAGCGGAGCGAGGTGCACAGCTTTAGAGGCGCGGGGGCGCGGCAATACCCCGCCACGTAACGGTGCATGTGTGATTACGTAGCGACGCCACGCCCACTCGGGTGCATGGCAATTTGTGCCCCAGGTGTCGCAGTGCCTCGCTACGCCCCTGGCCAGTTGTAAGTCTAGGGCATGGGGTAGGGGCGAACCGCTGCCTTGTTCTCACCCACCAAGCAAGTATTTATTTCCCAGATCCGTGCAACATCCTCCAGTTTTGTCAGTAGTAGTAAAAAGAAGAATGCAATTGAAGTAGATGTGGCACTGGGGTGGATGGAAAGGTTTAAACCACCTGCTCAATGTCTTGGTGGGGAGGCAAATTGCAGCCTCCTCAGGCATCAGACCAGAAGGATTGTTGAATGAGCAGGAAGAAGAGATACTCTCATTTTCTTAGCTGATAAGTATGGATCAGCTGAGGAGGAGTGGTTGTGTGTGTGTGTGTGTGTGTGAGAGAGAGAGAGAGAGAGAGAGAGAGAGAGAGAGAGAGAGAGAGAGGAGGAGGAGGAGGAGGAGGAGGAGGAGGAGGATTAGCCACACTTTTGGTCGCCCACCACTTGCATGCTCTCCATGGAAAAATTGTCCAAAATTTGACCCACAAAAGGTTAGCCAACCCTGATCTATGGGGAGAGTATTCAATAGGTGGGGCACCACCACTGAGAAGGCCCTGCCCATCATCACCACCTCTCCTGGCGGTGGAACAATGAGAGGAACCTCCCTTCCAGATCTAAGAGCAGGTTCAGGCTGATACAGTGAATTTAGTTCCTTTAGCCTTTTGGAATTAATTTTGGGGGGAAATTCTGATCACTGGGAGGAGAAAGGTGACAAGAGAGAAGGAAAAGCCACTCAGCCTTGCCTCCCACTAAGTTATGGAGGTGTCTTTGCTTTAAATTTTCCTCCTGTATTTTTGTATGGCAAGCATCCATACATTTTGCCTCATTGAAAGGTAATATCTGGATGGAGTAGGAAATGGCACATATTAAAAGGACTCAGAGTTCTGGGCAAACATCCAGTTTGAGCTGCCAGCGTTGATGCCTCTGGAATGCATGTTATGGCTAACTATGTTATCTCCATGGGTAGATGGGACTTAATGAGAGATCATTAAAAAAGCAAAACAAGCAACAACAAAACCCCACAACATCTCCAGCAAAACCCTCTCTGGTTTTCTGCTGATACACACCCAAAATATATTATGTGTAGCAGCCCTTTAGATGTTTGAGAACATATGAAGTGCTTTGGTTCATCAGACCAAAAGCCCACCTAGTCCAGGTTCCCATTCCCATAGTTGGGGTGATCTGCAATTCAGACTGGCGTGGGGCTGAGTGGCAGTTGCTTTCACAGGAAGGGGAGAAGGCCTGGAGAATGCCAGTGGCAGGGATCCACACCTGAGAGCAAGGAAGAAGCCATTGCTCCTTTGTAGTTCTTGGCTAGGGAAGGAGAGGCACTACCTCTGACTCCCTGCCCTGCCCCATCCTTTGAGTGGAGAGATTCTCTAGCACCAGGGGAGGGCATCAACCACCAGCCATAGAGGAGTGGGGAGCCAGGGGGTCCTGTCACCAGTCACTTGGTGCAGGCTCTGCTGTTGCCAAACACTCTCGGAGAAGCACATACTTCCAAGTGCACCAGTCTCACAGGGAGAGTCTTGCGAGTGCCACACTTTGAAAGCTGGAGGGAAAGGCATGGCTGTCTGCTGAGACATCTTTTGCAGTTCTCAGCTGGTCTCTGGCTCTGGATGCTGTTCTCAAACTGTCTGGCTGTGCCTGCACTGATCTGCACTTGTAGCCTGGCTGGTACCATTGTAAGACTTGAATAATCCTTTTTTGACTTGCGTACAAGAGCCTCTTGTTGTAGCATTTGGGATAGGGACCCTGATGGTAATGGTCAGCTAAATGCCCCCGGGAAGCCTGCAAGCAGGACATGAGCGCAACAGCACTCTCCCCACTTGTTCCCAGCAATGCAGAGGCACTTCTGGCAACAGAGGTAGGACATAGCAATCCTGGCTATTAGCCATTGATAGCCTTGTCCTCTCTGAGTTTTGTCTAACCCTCATTTAATGCCATCCAAGTTGGTGGCCATCGCTACCTCTTTAAAGAGCAAATCCCAGAGTTATTTGGGAGATGGATGGGGTCTCTTCCAGCTATAGAATTCTGTGATTCTCTGGCTCTCCTCAATCTTCTCTTCCCCAAGCTCAACTTGCCCAGCTGTTTCAACCCCTGCAGGGCCTGGTTTCTGAGCCTCTTTCCATCCTGATCACCCTCCTTTGGATATGCTTTGTATGTGCAATGCATAGCCTGGCATTTCAAGAGACTGCGGACAAGGCAATGCCTTTCGGAGCCATTGAGAACCCATTACAGACCGTTATCTTTTATTTGCGGATATTTTCAGCTCAAGAAACAAACACCTTCTCAGCTGCGAAGTAAGTGAGAGACAGACTACCGCCAAGTAAACAAATGTGGCAGGCATGTCTCGAGCCTCCAGCAATGTAGCAATGGGCAGGTCCTGGGAAGTGATAACCTGGATTGGAATACTGGAAGGTGCGCAATCCAAGCTACACTCCTGCTGTTGGAGTTTTGACCTTTGCTGCTGCCTTCAGTAAGTCTGAAAGAGTGAATGCTGCAAACTTCACCATTCTCTGCCCGGCTGGCGGAGTTTAAAGGTTGCAAAGCACCTGTTGCACCACGATCTTTTGGTAATGTACTTACGTTTCCCTTGGCGCAACAGCTGGTTCTTCTTGTGCAACAGTTGATAAAAACATGAGAAAGTAAGAAGAACCTGCTGGATCAGGTCAGAGTTTGGGTGTAACCTTCAACGCCTCCCTTTCCATGGAGGCGCAGGTTGCAGCCACAGCAAAGGTGGCATTTTTCCATCTCCGCCGTATCAAGCAGTTGGTCCCTTACCTCTCTCGCCCTGATCTGGCCACAGTGATCCATGCGACGGTCACCTCCAGGCTTGATTATTGTAACTCGCTCTACGTGGGGCTGCCCTCAAAGCTGACCCAGAAACTCCAGCGGGTGGAGAATGCCGCGGCGAGGCTCCTTACGGGGTCCCGGCCATGGGATCACATTCATCCAGTGCTTTACCAGCTGCACTGGCTCCCGGTGGAGTACAGGATCAGGTTTAAGGTGCTGGTTTTGACCTTTAAAGCCCTATGCGGCTTGGGACCCTCGTACCTACGGGGCCGCCTCTCCTGGTATGTCCCGCAGAGGACCTTAAGGTCCACAAACAACAATATTCTGGAGATCCCAAGCCATAAGGTGGCTAGATTGGCCCCTACTAGGGCCAGGGCCTTTTCAGTATTGGCCCCAACTTGGTGGAACGCTCTTTCACAGGAGACCAGGGCCCTGCGGGATTTGTCATCTTTCCGCAGGGCTTGCAAGACAGAGCTGTTCCGCCTGGCCTTTGGGTTGGACTTAGTCTGACCCCTGTGTTTTCCTCCCTCATGGCTTGGATTTATGGACTACTTAAAATCAGGCTGCATTTTAAACTTAAATTTTAATACTGTATTTTAATCTGTATTTTAATCAATTGCTTTTTATGTTTTATTGTAATCTGATTGGTGTGAGCTGCCCTGAGCCCGTTTTTGACTGGGGAGGGCGGGGTATAAATAAAAATTTATTATTATTATTATAGCAGTCCATCCATTCCAGCATCCTGTCCTCTTAGTCATCTATAGGAGGACACAAACAGGATCTGAGCAA
Source organism: Zootoca vivipara (assembly GCF_963506605.1). Lineage (NCBI taxonomy): Eukaryota > Metazoa > Chordata > Lepidosauria > Squamata > Lacertidae > Zootoca > Zootoca vivipara. The sequence goes on from NC_083292.1 coordinate 6,703,434, forward strand.
AACAGCACTCCCCTCTTTGGTTTTCAGCAACTGGTATTCAGAGCTGGCCCTTAGCTGTGATTTCTGCATTGCAGGGGGTTGGACTAGATGGCCCCTAGGGTGCCTTCCAACTCTACAGTTCTATAATTCAATGATTCTAGAAGCATGCTGCCACCAGCAGTGACTCTTGTGCTACGCGCTTGCGTTTTTCCTCGTGCAAAAACTAGTGCACTAGTGCAACAAGTATATATCTAAGTGACTTTAACTTTTAGCTACATTGGGCAGAACCCAATGCCTTTTTGTTATATTATTTTCTGTATGACACAATGAAATGTTACGGCTCAACAGTGATAGATAACTGCAGTTTCCTTATAGGCAAAACAACACCATCCACACACAAGAGAGAGGGATCGCCAGAGGCTCGTGAGGAAGAATCCACCCCCAACCTCATTAAGGTGCCTGATAAGGACTGAGCATGCTCACTGAGGACACATTGCTGGCTGACTATTAAAAGGAGCCCATAAAACTGGAGCAGGGAATGGAATTGAGTTTTCCGGAAGAGGGCAGGGCACATGTACTTCCTGCCAACCTAGCAGTTCGAAAGCATGTCAAAATGCAAGTAGATAAATAGGAACCGCTACAGCGGGAAGGTAAACGGCGTTTACGTGTGCTGCTCTGGTTCGCCAGAAGTGGCTTTGTCATGCTGGCCACATGACCTGGAAGCTATACGCCGGCTCCCTCGGCCAATAACGCGAGATGAGTGCGCAACCCCAGAGTCGGTCACGACTGGACCTAATGGTCAGGGGTCCCTTTACCTTGAAACCAAAGGAGTGCATTAGTTGTCAGAGGTGAAATATATTGGCATGATTTTCAGCTCTCCTACCCCACTAATACCAGAATGCTCTCCCTGTTTCATTCTTTCCATTTCTTCCAAATGCATTTACTTCCAATATCTTTGCCTTGCATCGGCAGCTGCTTTTAAGCGGGATTGCTATGCTTCCAGTCAAACCGAACTGAGAAGTAGCAGGCACAAATCCTTTGAAAGCATAGAAGCTATTAAATCCCTTATAGACATCTGGGGGCTTCTGAACTGGCAGGTTGGAGAGAACACTGCCCCACCAACACAGTCGACACATTAGACACCTCAGGGAAGCCATTTATATTTCAACTTTGTCACTGTAACAGCCTTTAGACAGGCCTGCAGCCTTCCTTTCAGTCTCCCCGTGTGACTTTTTCCTCTGTGTGCTCCGTTTCCAAGATATCTCTTGGTGCACGGTGTCAACTCTAATTATCCCACTCTTGCTCCAGTGACAGGTGGCATCTAAGAGCTCATCAGAGAGAATCTGATCTCTGGAGATGGAATATGGGGCCCCGAATTAATGGCCAAATTGTAACATGGCACGGAGGCTGTGTGGTTCGCTCAATTGAGCAACCAGGCAGGCAATGGCAGGCAGAGGAAGTGATGATGACATGGACAGAGATGATAAACCAAAAGGCATGGTCCTGTATCTCATTTTCAGTTGCCTGTCAGAGCCTCTAATTACCACGTCTGAGATCCAGCCTAGCAGGAACATCTGATGGCAAGACTTGAATCCTCAGATGAGATACAGGGAGTGCTACTCAGTCTCTGAGTCATCTTCTGGCCGAGAATTTAATTCTGAAGAGTTGGGGGAAAGAACAGCATGGTGGACATTATTTAACAGGCTGTCCTGGGGTGTTCTAGGTATGCACTACTTGGCTGGATTTACTGCTTGGCTGCTGCAGAGTAGCAGTGGGGAGGGAAGGGGGAAGAGAGGCTCCATGCACCACAGAGGAAGAATCGGCCCAGCATATAGAAAAAGTCAGGTGTGGACTCCATGTGGTTTGCCAGAACTGGTTTGGCTGCAGCATCTATCATCCCTGACCACTGGCCACGCAGTCTGGGGCAGATAGGAGTAGGGATGGGTGAAGAATTCATTTGATCCACTTTTCAAAGTAGATCAACCGGACCTGATACTCCAGGTTGGATTTTGCACAACTCTGGATTTTGTGATGCAGTTCCATTGCATAAAATAAAGCATTTTATGTAAATGATGCATATCTTATGGATGAGCACATTGAAAATGTGTGTGTGTGTGTGTGTGTGTGTGTGTGCGCGCATATACCCCTCCACTCACCCAATCATTTTGCTCTACAGGAGAAGACCCCCTGAAGATACCATCTTATGAGGAGATTTGTTCCGTAGGATAACAGAAATCAGGGCCTTAGTGTGGTGGCACCTCCATTTTGAAACTCACTCTTGTTACACAGCAGATGGGTGCAATCTATATTATTTTTTGGACATCTGGTTAAGCCTTTTACGTGGAGATGAGTATCCCAGTTTATTGGATTATTGGTTTGAATCCCCGCGACAGGGTGAGCTCCCGTTGCTCGGTCTTAGCTCCTGCCAAGCCAGCAGTTCGAAAGCACGTCAAAGTGCAAGTAGATAAATAGGGACTGCTGTGGCAGGAAGGCAAACGGTGTTTCCGTGTGCTGCTCTGGTTCGCCAGAAGCGGCTTTGCCATGCTGGCCACATGACCTGGAAGCTGTACGCCGGCTCCCTCGGCCAATAGCACGAGATGAGCGCCGCAACCCTAGAGTTGGTCACGACTGGACCTGATGGTCAGGGGTCCCTTGACCTTTACCTAACTTAAGATAGGAGGGGGGGATTAGAATCATGGGACTGTAGAGTTGGAAGGGACCCAACGGTCCTCTACTCCATCCTCTTGCAATGCAGGAAACACAGCTAAAGAATCCATGACAGATGGCCACCCAACCTCTGCTTATAAACCTCCAGTGAGGTAATCCATTCCACTGTTGAACAGCTCAGAGGAAATGCAAGTGACAGATTTGCCTTATCAGGTGACTTCCCCCCCTGCTGCCTGAAGTGATATAGTCCTGTCACAGGTTTACCTGTGAGAGCTGGGCTGCCCAGCCTCCCCCTTGTCAGACTCACACAAAACATACTGAAGGCTTTGACGAGCCTCCTTCCATCGGAAACCTCTTGCCGTAGCTGCCACTAGGACTCATCGCTCATTTTCCATTTCCCCAACAATCACCTTGAGGCAGAAGCTGGCCTGGACCCAAAACAACGCGACATTTTTCCCGGGAGAAAGAGGAACGAGAAAGGCTCCAGCTCCATTTGTCTTAATTCACTCCTAACAGAGGCCGTTAATTTGGCACAGCTAGTTACAGCTCACTCATACACCACAGTGATGGCTCTGAATTATTCAGGACACAGCTGCCACTTACGCTCCCCACTCTTTCTTTTCGCACAGCGGCCTTGCATATATCTCAATACTTGGGTATCTAACCGTGGTGTGCACTGACTCTCTCACTCGCTGGATCATCATCTTGTCGTGGTGAGTGGGCTTGCATGTTCCTATGACTCTTGAGAGCAAAGCTGTCAGAAATATTGTATTCCCGACAGGGTCACTCTACAAGTATGGCTTTCTCCCGATTGAAGTGCAGAATGTTTGAGGACCGGGACATTCGCAGGGAAACCAAAATGCTTGTTTACAAAGCTATTGTACTACCAACCTTACTGCATGCTTGTGAAACATGGATCACTTACAAACGCCATCTCCAACTTCTTGAAAGATTCCATCAACGATGTCTCCGAAAAATCTTACACATCACTTGGGAAGACAGGCGAACTAATATCAGTGTACTGGATGAAGCAAAGATCACCAGTGTTGAAGCAATGATTCTTCAACATCAACTTCGTTGGACTGGTCATGTTGTGCAGATGTCTGATGATTGTGTTCCAAAGCAGCTACTCTATTCCAAACTTTAAAATGGAAAGTGTAATGCTGGTGGTCAACAAAAGAGATTTAAAGACTCTCTCAAGGCAAATTTTAAAAAATGTAGTATAAACACTAACAACTAGGAAACACTGGCCTGTGAGCACTCCAGTTGAAGAACAGCCTTTACCAACGGTGTCATGGGCTTTAGAGAAACTCGATCTCAGGACGCAAGGGAGAAACATGCTAAGAGGAAGGCATGCTTGGCAAATCCACACCGTGATCAACTCCCGCCTGGGAACCACGCTACTTCCGACGCACATCCGCGCCATGCTGGTAAGAGTGGGGGGCGGCAGGGGTCGCCATGGGCAGGTTAGACGAGCCTCACGGGCTGCTACCGGCCCATGGGCCTTAGGTTGCTGACCCCTGGTGTAGAGGAGTGTGTGTAGATATCACCTTACTGTACAAAGATAACATTCATATCTGTTGCCCTGCCCACTTTTGCCTCTGGCTCTGCCCACCACCGGTATGTGGTCCCCAGAAGGCTGCCCAGATTGGGACGCAGCCTTGGGGATCCCTGCCCCTGTTTCATTCCTTGAAGGGGCTAAACCAGGGATCAGTTTCAGATGGAGGTACCAGTGATAGAACCCAGGGCCTCCAGTGTGCATAGTATCTGCTCAGCTGCATCCCAGTCCTTCAGACCTCTGGTTTAGTTAGAGTAATTTCTACAGTTAGGTCTTGAATGCATGACAATTTCTCCAAAGCATTTTCCAAAATCTGCTTTGTTGCAGTTTTCACACATTGGTTCATATCCTACTCCACCAAGCCCAAGAAGATGATCAAGGCAGTGAAGGCAAAGGTGAAAGCCAAGATCCCCAAGGCCAAAGTGGCCAAGCTCAAGAAAGCAGCACTAAGTAGAAGTGGAGAAGTCTTCCCCATAGAGTCTCAAAACCTTTTGATCTCATGATGAAAGGTTGATCAACCTTCATATTCTGTTTCAGAGTCCTCCATTTCAAGACCTGAAGATGGCTGTCATTCCTGGTCCCTGGCGATGCCTTCTAGATTTTGTTGGACTACAGCTCCCGTCAATCTCTGAATATTGGCTATGCTCGTTGGGGCTGATGGGAGACCTACATATATACCAGGTCAATATTATCAACTCTGACTGGCAGATGCTCTCTAGACTCCCATAGGAAAATATATTTACCACCGTCAGCTGGATGATACCTTTTAATAAGAGAGCAGTGAGGGATTGAGCCTGGGACCTTATGCATGCAAGCAGTCCATAATGCCACTTGACTACAATGCCCTTCATCTCTGACCATTGAGCATACTGTCTGGGGCTGATGGGAGCCCCACAACATCTGGAAGACCACAGGATCCCCACAAGGCCAGAAAATATAGTATACGGGAATTGTTGCCTCCTCCTACAGAGTCCTGGAGTGAACCCGCTCAGGGTTGAGACAAAACATCCAGTTAGAAAACAAAGCAGATGTAATTTCATACCTATTCCTGTTTGCTGTTTTTACTTGGCAGACATGGGGGGGGGGCATTAAATATACTGCACTCAGTTTCACAAGCAAATCGAGGTGGCAATCACTCAGCTTATTCTTTCCACGTGCTTATTGTTATGCGCTAGACATCAATATGCATGACTTCTTTTGAGTCATGACTAAACAGTCTCTCATTTATTAACATTTTAATTGAATTTGCAGGTGCTAATATCCTGCAGCAACAAACTGCAATGTCCACCTTAGATCTCCATCATTCCTGCAGACATCCTCAACATGAGTCATGAACAACATTCACCCTGGGGGTAAGGTAAAGGTAAAGGGGCCCCTGACCATCAGGTCCAGTCGTGTCCGACTCTGGGGTTGCGGCGCTTATCTCGCTCTATAGGCCGAGGGAGCCAGCGTTTGTCCGCAGACAGCTTCCGGGTCATGTGGCCAGCATGACAAAGCTGCTTCTGGTGAACCAGAGCAGTGCACGGAAACACCGTTTACCTTCCCGCCGGAGCGGTCCCTATTTATCTACTTGCACTTTGATGTGCTTTCGAACTGCTAGGTGGGCAGGAGCTGGGACCAAGCAACGGGAGCTCACCCCATTGCAGGGATTCGAACCGCCGACCTTCTGATCAGCAAGCCCTAGACTCTGTGGTTTAACCCACAGCACCACCTGGGTCCCCACCCTGGGGATACTCATCCTTTTTAAAAAACAACAACTGAAGGCTACCTATATCTTCATTAAGTTCTGGGGCAATAGCTCCCCTCTAGGAGAGATGAAACCCATAAAACAGAGCGGGGTGTGTGTGTCTTTTTTTCAGCCTGAGGGCCACATTCCCTCTTGCACAACCTTCTGAGGACTGCACAGCTGTGATGGGCGCAGCCAGAGGCAAAACTAGGTAGAGCAACAAATGTGACTCTTTTGAATGATAGGTCACCTGCCAGCCATGAAAATGCCAGTTTACATCACAGGAAAATACAACTTCCAGGCAAGTGAGAGTCTTAAGTACATGCTCTAACCAGGCAGAAGCATTTAAGAAGGGTTTAGGTGTCCACTGGGGAGATGTAGCATGTCTTGAGGAGAGTACTGAGGGCCAGACAGAGTGGAGGGCCATGTTTCCCACCCTTACCCCTGGTCTGAGGTTCCCCAACCCTGCACTGTTCTGGTTGTGTTGCAAGTCCCTTGGAGACCTTTAGTCACTTGTTATCCAAGGGTCTCCAAGTGAATATAATATCACCACCGTCCCTTGCAGAAAGTGATGCCCCCCCCCCCCGGGACTGACTGGGTACCCAAAGGGAGGGAGGGAGAACCAGGGAGTAATAAGAGGCCTCAGTGGGGAATAATGGTTGCCACACACTATTATCCCTTGTTCTTGGGATTCAGTGGGCAGCATGAGGCCTTTCCCCCTTTGCAGACAATTCACCACCACCTCCCTTAAGCATATACAGTGGTACCTCTACTTACAAATTTAATGCGTTCCAAACACACATTTGTAAGTTGAAAAAAATTGTAAGTCGAATCCCATAGGAATGCATTGGGAGAAAATAATTGTAAGTTGAAGCAACCCCATCTAAAAATTTGTAAGTAGAAAAAATCCTATCTAAACCGCATCCAAGATGGCGGATGGAGCTCCATTTGTAAGTAGAAAAATTCATAAGTAGAGTTTTGTAAGTAGAGGTACCACTGTAATGCCAAAGGCTTGATTACTACCCCATAATCCCTCAGGGAAGGTTCATTAGTTGTGGAGGCGGGTTGATCTTTCTGGTGAGACTCAGGAGTTGATGAAAACTCTCTCTCTCTTTGGTTTTGAGATAGTCCCCATCAGGAGTTCTCATAATCTGGGAGCAGCCACCAGGAAGGCCCTCTCTTCTGTCCCCTACCAAATGTGCCTGGGAAGGTAGCACAACCAAGAGATAGGCAACCCCAGAACATCTCGAAGCCCAGGCAGGCTCATGTAGAAAGATGGACCCAACCCATATAAGGCTTTGTAGGTCATAACCAGCACTTTGAATTGTGCCTGGAAATGGACTGGTAGCCGGTGAAGTCGAGTTTCTGTTCTCCCCCTGGCTGGCCTGACACTCTTTCCAGTCCAAGTCTGGTTTGAAGACAAAGAAGGGAGAGCAGAAGGAGTCTTGAAGTGGTCCATAAACCATCAGCACCTGGACAGCAGACTTGTTTAGTCCCCATGGTAACACTGTGTACACCCCTCCCCCATATGCATCTATCTATCTATATTAGCATATGCAAAGGTCATGGAAAACTCCTCCCTCTTTTGTCCTTTTTTCTGGTGATGTGTAAACCCACTTTGAGCAATGCCTACCCCCCAAACAGTGCCTTGGTACTCATACAATTTTAAACAGGGTTTATCTAGTTATGCCTTTTCTTTTCAGCTGCTCTTTGCTTAGCCCAAGGGATCCTTCATCAGATGAGCGGATTATCTCCTCCTCCTCCTCCTCCTTTTTAACACCTTCAGTTTCTGAATTTCATATCCGGCATTAAACCCAATATCCTTTTCATGATATATATTTATGTCAGTGCTCAATTCTATTAAGACCCCCCCTTCTGCTTTTTCAATTTCCTCTATTATTCATATTTGTACTCTGTAATATCGTTTCAGTGGCTAAGTCATAAGCTGCCACTTCATATTTATGAACTGAAACATGTGTGGCCTTTATTGCTGGATGTTTATGGAACACCATGAACAACTAATGCTACCGTGGGGCATAGAGGGGGTTTATCCCCCTTTGCCGCATCACTCCTTCTAATAGCAAACTCAGCTGGTGAGCGCCGACAGGATTGTAGGCATAATGGGGTCGTTTATAGAGGAGAGGGAGGCATCGGCATGCTCAAAAAGATTTGCATAAGTACTTGGAAAATGCAGGGTGACTTCACTCCCCAATAGCAGCATCCTCGTAGTGGCCAACCAGATGCCTCTGGGAAGCCTGCAAGCTGGACACGGGTACATCAGCACTCTTCACATTCATGTGAAGACAGCCAGAGCTGCTGGGCAGTGGAATAGCCTACCTCAGAAAGCGGCTGACTCTCTTTCATTTGAGGTTTCTTAAAGGGGACCCAGGTGGCGCTGTGGGTTAAACCACAGAGTCTAGGGCTTGCTGATCAGAAGGTCGGCGGTTCGAATCCCTGCAATGGGGTGAGCTCCCGTTGCTCGGTCCCAGCTCCTGCCCACCTAGCAGTTCGAAAGCACATCAAAGTGTGCTCCGGCGGGAAGGTAAACGGCGTTTCTGTGTGCTGCTCTGGTTCACCAGAAGCAACTTTGTCATGCTGGCCACATGACCTGGAAGCTGTCTGCGGACAAACGCCGGCTCCCTTGGCCTATAGAGCGAGATGAGCGCCGCAACCCCAGAGTCGGACACAACTGGACCTGATGGTCAGGGGCCCCTTTACCTTTACCTTTACCTAAAGGGGAGTTGGATGGTCATATGTCAGTGATTCTTTAGCTGTGATTCCTGCACTGCAGAAGGTTGGCCAAGATGACCCTTGGGGTCCCTTCCAACTCTCTATTCTATGGTTCTGTGTTTCACAGCTCCTGTTATTCAGAGATTTACTACATTGTTGCATGTGTGCAAGGATTATTGCTTGCACAAGGAGGCATCCCCCACTCTTCTCGCCCCAACACATGCCCTGCCACCTCCAGATCTGCTCCAGAGAGTTGGGGGTGGAGGAACCCAGAACAGATTCAGGGGTCACAGGAGGGGAGAAGATGGGGGGCATGCACAAGGAGATATTCTTCCAATGATGGAACCAGTGACTTAGCACTACATTGAACACAACTCTTTGATCTTGAAGGCAACCTAGAGCCATCATGACTACGGTAAAGGGTAAAGGGACCCCTGACCATTAGGTCCAGTCGTGACCAACTCTGGGGTTGTGGCGCTCATTTCGCGTTATTGGCCGAGGGAGCCGGCGTATAGCTTCCAGGTCATGTGGCCAGCATGGCAAAGCCGCTTCTGGAGAACCAGAGCAGCGCACGGAAATGCCGTTTACCTTCCCGCTGGAGCGGTCCCTATTTATTTACTTGCACTTTGATGTGCTTTCGAACTGCTAGGTTGGCAGGAGTTGGGACTGAACAACGGGAGCTCACCCCGTCACAGGGATTTGAACCGCCGACCTTCTGATCAGCAAGCGCTAGGCTCTGTGGTTTAACCCACAGCACCACCCGCGCCCCCCATGACTACGGTAGTAGCCATCAATAGCCTCCATGGGTTTGCCTAATCCCCCTCTAAAGCCACCCAAGCCAGTGCCTATCTGGGTATCTTTTGCTGCGTGAAGAAGTCCTTAGTTATGTGTCGTGTGAAGATGTTCTTCCTTTTGTGCCTCCCTCCTTTTCTGTGCAGCACGGGAGGAGAGCATTGAGAAGCAGGCTCTGCCACCCACAATCTCTATTCACAGTGCAACATACCCACCAACTCGCTCTGCATTCTGCTTTCTCTGCCCCTTGGCTTCTTCCAAGGCTGTCTCCTAATTAGTGCCATTTTCACCCTTCTCGGCAGGAAGTTCCCCTGGAACTCATTTGTCTAAACAATGTGAAGTTTATGAACATCAGAAAAACCTCACATCCTACCCCCAATCTTTTCTAGATCCGGTGTTTCTTGCCCCTTGGAGACAACTGCTTACGAGGGATCCAATTCCCTTCTGCTTGGGTGACAAAGCCCTGAAGGCTCCGAGTGTAATATGAAAAGTGGAGAAAAAATATTCATTGTAGCAGATGCACTTGAAAAACACAGCTTCATTTCTGGGTTCAAATATAGTTAGGTTTCTTTTTGACACATGCTATGATCTATTTCTCATTCTGAGCCTGCAGTTCCATAAGGGCTGTAATCTCTTTTGCTGCTTACCTCCCCACTTCTTTGGGTCCAGGGGTCAGCGCTGCCTGGGTGAGAGAAAGCGCTGTAGTCCTCAATCCACCCTCCTGGGAATAAAACCCAGTGAATTCAACAAGACTTACTTTTGAGCTCACCTGGTTAAGATTAAAGTCTCATCCTGCACCCATAAACCTGGGAGCAGGAGCAGTTTCCTTTGACTCCATTGATAACTGCCTTTTTGTGGATGGGTGCTGCTGACATTTTAACAACATACGGATCCGCACCTGGAGAATGAGTTTGCTATTACTATATAGGCTGTGCCACAAAGTTTACTGCAGGTAAACAGTGCCACAAGCTGAATTCATTATGCAAATGACACGCAATCATGCAAATATTAATTATCTGAGGGTGTCCACAGACTTCATTTGGCAGATGTGGGAGCAGTTTATTTGTGCTTTCACTAGGCCTCTAATTGCAAAATAACATTGAAGTGCTACTCAAATAAATTGCCTTTTGGAGGGTGGAGGTGGGGGGGGGTGGCAGAAGGAATACCAAGCCTCTGTCTTGTGATGACTGGGACATTATCTTTCTGGACAACAATTGCTCTCAGCACACATCAGCCCTCCAGTACCAACTACCCCATTATCTTGGCATGCAACACATGCTGGAAGGGTGGACTTGAAATGCATGTGCCTGGAGATGGTGAGATATCACTTAAAACTGCCTGAGAGCCTGCTGAGATGGGACAAAGCTCAGTGGCAGAGCCACAGCTTTGCATGCAGAAGATCGCGGGTTCAATCTCCAGCAAGGGAACCCTATCTGAAATCCTCAAGAGCTGCTGCCAGTCAGTGTAGGCAGCACTGAGCTAGAGGGAACAATGAACTGATACAGCATAAGCTTCCTATATTCCTATGCGATCATAGAATTGTAGTTTCAAGGGACCCCAAGGTTTATTTAGCAATAAAGGAATCAAAGCTAAGATTTCTGGCAGATGGTCATTCAACCTCTGTTTAAGAACCTCCAATGAAGAAGAGTTCAACACCTTCCAAGGGAGTCCGCTCCACTGTCAAACAGCTCTTACTGTCAGAAAGTCCTTCATCCTGTTGAGTCGGAATCTCCTTTCTTGTAACTTGAAGCCATTGATTTGGATTCTACCCACCGGAGCAGTAGAAAACAAGCTTGCTCCAACATCATGTTGCAACCACGCTTCTACCTGTACTTGACAAATATATGTGACCCTCTGCCCTCCTTCTCAGGAAAGTTTTAAGTTTCTTTTGAAGTGTTGCACCATGCTAGTTAACTTTATTTTCACCCCAAGCCAGTAATGTGTGTGTGACCCTAAGTCAAAATTTCCTTGTGCACGTGCACACAAAGCCAGGACACACAGACCTACGCCTCTGCTGAGTTCTCACCCCTTCCCTACCCACCAAGTGACTGCTCTGAAGAGAGTAACAATCCTGAACCCTGGGTTATGTCACCAAATACCAGGGATTACAACAGTCGACAGACACCTACATGTTCCGGATTGCATTGTGATGCGTTTTAATTGCCATAAGCTGCTTTGGAGGCCAATCTTGGTTGAATCACAGGGCACAATAAAGGCATGAATAACTGGCCAAACAATCATAGTGTTACTTTCAACAAGGCCAGCAACGTCAGCACATTAGCTGGTTTCAAATGTGTGGGGGTAGCAAGATCAGGGAGACAAAATCCTATGGAGTTCACAAGGACAAAGTGCTTGGCATCAAAGGAGGGAGTATCAATAACAACACAACTGCAGGAAAAGTAGCGAGGAAGATATTTGAGGCTAAGAGAAGGAAGGAGGTGCTGGTGTGGCTTTTTGTTAGGCAGGATGCTAACCAGATCATTTGTAAGAAATCCACATCTCAGTTAAAAACACATGCAAATTCTCAGGACAACCAGCAATGGCTCATGAATATGGCCACTTCAATCATCCACTGTCCATGGTGCTGAATGGAAGAGAACAATTGAAGGGTTTTTTGTTGTTTTTTTTTAAAGAAGAAGACAGGATGGTGATGTGGTTGAGGCATTGGTTCCCATGGTGTATCCATTTATTTCTATTTCTCTTTTGTCATCTTGGGTCAAACAGATTTTGCAAGTGCTGCAAAATCCTGCAAACCCAGAAAATGTAGACAACAGCCATGGGCACTCTTTAGGAACTATGTCTGTCATATTATCTTAAACTTTCTGAAAGGAGAACCAACAGCCCAACAATGACTGTTGCCTTCAGGTCTGTGCAAATTTAATTTCTCTCAGCACAGCGTGGGATCTAACATAAGGTTAAAAAAAAGCGGTGCCTTTGAGAATCTCAGCTGCCAGCAGGTAAAAAGGGAAGATCAATGCAATGACTGAAATGCTTCTGTCACATGTGCAGATCAGTTATTGATACAGCATGCCATGAAGGGTGAGCAGGTGGCAACCAAGAATGTTTCTAAAATTTACCTCTGTCAAATTTCTTCTTGGATTTTCAGTCTCCTTACTCCTTTTGTTCGATTTTCATTTCAAAGCACACACGCATGCAGTTTGTTGCACGGAATCAGAGAGCTGGAGGAGACCTCAAAGTCTGTCTGGTTAACCCCTTGACAAAATCTGTCGCTACAGCACCCTACCTACAGTAAGTGGCCATTCAGCCTCTGTTTAGAATCTTCAAACATAAGGAGAGATCACTACCTTCTGACATGGTCTATTCCACTACCCATCAACTCATATAATCAGGAACTTATTCCTACTTAATGTTTAGTGAAAATCCCCTTTCTTGTAATTTCAGTTCCTTCAATTTGTGAGTGTGTGCACGCGCGTGCGTGCTACCTTATTGATGTATATGTGGGCAAATTCTGTCAACAATGACTAGTGATCATAACTTTTAGATGCTATCTCTAGGATTAGAGCCAGAATGCCTCTGAATAATAATTACTGAGGGTCAAAGCAAGATGAACAGCCTTCATCTCTCCCTTATGGGCCAACATCTGGTTGGCCACTGGGAAGCCGGATTCTGCACTAGGTAAGCCTTTGGTCTGATGTAGCAAGGCTCCTATGTTCAGCAGGGCTACAGTGGTGCAATTGCTTCGCATGCAGAGGGCCCCTGGGAGGATGAGGCCAATCAGGATAGCAACTTTATTGTTGGATCTTTTAACCCTCCCTTCACCCAGGGTGGGTTACAAGAAAACGGAAATGCTATATGAGCACAAATGTCTGCTTGTGTCACTGCCATCTCTGGTCCTGGGGCAGAAATGGTGAGACCAATCAGGGAGTACTTGGTGTCCCAAATGTGCTGCCTCTCCAGGTGGGGCACCCTCCTGCATGGTGTTATTGAGGATATGTGTGACTCCCTATCCAATTCGTTGGCTCTGAGAATTATAGAATTGTAGAGTTGGAAGGGACCATGAAGTTCATCTAGACCCCTGCAATGCAACAATCATTTGCCCAAGTGCCAGGAGCAGCACTGAGGTTTTTGGTGCAGATCTCGTCCAGTTTTGGAAAGAGTTGGGGTAGGGATGATGTAGATTAAAAAACAAAAAACAAACACAAAACCTTCCAATGCCTTTACAGTATGTATGTATGTATTATATTTAAATTCCACCTTTCTTCAGACACATTGAACCCAGACAGGCATATATAGTACCTGGTCTGTTATCCAAACCCACTCCTACTTAGCTTCAGCAAGAGGGTAGCCCATATGGCTTCAGACCATATGCTGGCACCCCTCACCTTGCCCCATTTACTGGTATTTTGCCTGCTTCCCTCCCATGAATCTGCACTGAGGTCTTTTACTGCCTCACATCATGCTAAGGACCAGAAAGAGAGCAAGCTAAAGAGGAACACCCTACCATCAGAACACTGCAAATAGTCACAATTTATTCTGAAAACGGATTTTGATTTGCTTCACACAGGTCTTAAAAGTCACTTATTTGCTAAAGAAACAGGGCTACTCTGCTGGAGTGCTTGTACAGTCAGGGATTTTTTTTAAAAAATCAGTGGATATATTCTCCATATTCTTCACGAATTTATAAGGCAATTATTTTTCATTCTCACCCCAGAAAAGGCAGAGTAATTAGTGAGGTGCCACCAGAGAACAGAAAGGGGGATTTGCAAAACTCTTTCGATCGAATGCTTCAGGTACAGCCACCTGAACTATGGATCCTGCCATCCTCTGCCAAGTTGCAGGAATACACAGAATCCAAGACCAGCCCTTTAAGATTGAGACAAGGCCCAATTTCCTTCCCAAATGAGAAAGTAATTAAAGGTGTCAACAGAAAGGGGAAATTGTGTGAAAGAGCTTTCTTTGGCAAGCCAGAATGACTGCTTTCACACATATTATCTGTCACTGGCTGTGATAAAGGAGCTTTTACAGGTTTCCGCAAGGTTGTTATTAAAGGGGCAAAGAAGCAGTGGATGGAGAAAGTGGATAAAGAAGGGTTTTTCTTCATCTTTCATTACACTACGACTTGTGGCATCAAGTGAAGCTGAATTTTGCAGGATTCAGGACAAACAAAAGAAAGTAATTCCTCGTACAGCACATAACTGAACTGTGGAATCTTCTCTCCGCTATCAGAAGCATCATTTCTCTGACTGCCGGTTACTGGGAGTCACAGCTGGGGAAAGCGCTCTTGCACTCAGGTCATACTTTCAGGCTCCCCATAGTTGACCGCCATAAAAGGAAGAGAAGCCTCCCTGGAAAAGACCCTGATGTTGGGAAAGATGAAGGGCACAAGGAGAAGGGGATGACAGAGGACGAGATGGTTGGACAGTGTTCTCGAAGCTACGAACATGAGTCTGACCAAACTGCAGGAGGCAGTGGAAGACAGGAGTGCCTGGCATGCTCTGGTCCATGGGGTCACGAAGAGTCAGACATGACTAAACAACTAAACAACAACATACTAGATGGGATGTTGGCCCGATCCAGCAGGTCCCTCTTGTGTTCTTAAGAGCAACTTAGAAAAGCTTCCAGAAAGTGAATTAGAGGAACAGAAAGCTAAAACAGAAGGTCCATGAAAGATCAAGCGGAAAAGCTGGCAACTGGTTCAAAGATCCAGAGGCTGATGTCATAGCCCAAGAGAAGTAGATGGTCCTGTTTCAAAAGGTAGCAGTGGTCAGACTTTGGAAGTTTAAACAGCAGCTGCTCTAGGTAATGCGGCTCAGACTGGGGAGTCAAACATGTGACAGTGGTAACAGAAGACCACCAGGGCTCCTCATATCACCGGATCAACCTTGAATGATTAGCTGCAGCACCCCCTTCCCAGTATTGCCAAGGTGGTGCTCTTCTGACATTCTTATGTTCTGAACAGTGTTCTTCAGTTCTGCAACTCAATTATGGACGATGCTCAGTAAATGCGATGACTGAGTAATAAGACACAGAAGATTATACTCCAAAAAGTCTCACCCTAGCAATGCAAATCTAGACATACCAGCTCAGAAGTTGACATGAATTAAAGGGGACTTGTTCTAAGGTAAAGCTAGGCTGGTGACTGGGAGTGGCCACCGAGACCACATAACACCAGTCCTAAGAGGCCTACATTGGCTCCCAGTATGTTTTCGAGCACAATTCAAAGTGTTGGTGCTGACCTTTAAAGCCCTAAACGGCCTCGGTCCTGTATACCTGAAGGAGCGTCTCCACCCCCATCGTTCTGCCCGGACACTGAGGTCCAGCGCCGAGGGGCCTTCTGGCAGTTCCCTCACTGCAAGAAGCAAAGCTTCAGGGAACCAGGCAGAGGGCCTTTTCGGTAGTGGCGCCCGCCCTGTGGAACGCCCTTCCATCGGAGGTCAGGGAACAACTACCTGACATTTAGAAAACACCTAAAGGCAGCCCTGTTTAGGGAAGTTTTTAATCTGTGATATTTTAATGTATTTTGGTGTTTGTTGGAAGCCGCCCAGAGTGGCGGGGGAAACCCAGCCAGATGGGCGGGGTATAAATAAAACAACAACAACAACAACAACAACAACAACAACAAAATGGCATAGGATTTCACACTGAGCTTTGAGGGGAAATTCCCAAGACCTTTCTGCGGACAACTCCCCACCAAAAGGTGGAGACTAGAGATGCACACCTGGAAGGAAAGTCCTGTTAGAATGAAGGTTTCTTTTTCTTTAGAAAGAAACAGTGAGAATATCAAGATCTTGTACTTGGACGTGGAGTCTCTTTGAGGGAGCAGGGATTTCTTGCTTATATCTTGGGAGCCACCAATCTCTTATAATGTGGATACAACAACTCTTCACTCCCCAAATTATTTGAATGAAGGCTACTGAGCTACTCCAGGGACAGCCAGTTGTATAAAACAGCTGCAAAGAGATCCATGCGAGAAGGCCCAAGGAATGCAAGGTAGGAGGTGGAACAAAATGTTATAGCACGTTGCACTGCCATTTGGGATTCCATCAACTTCATGGGTAGGCAAACTAAGGCCTGGGGGCCGGATGCGGCTCAATCGCCTTCAAAATCCAGCCCGTGGGCGGTCCAGGAATCAGCATGTTTTTACATAAGTAGAATGTGTCCTTTTATTTAAAATGCATCTCTGGGTTATTTGTGGGGCATAGGAATTCCTTCATTATTTTTCCCCAACATATAGTCCGGCCCCCCACAAGATCTGAGGGACAGTGGACCGGCACCCTGCTGAAAATTTTTGCTGACCCCTGATCTACTTCATCCCACATCGGTTCCTTCCATGGTTTTGCAACACCAGCAGCCTAATCAGTCAGAGCCCTATAGTCACTTAAGCATGATCAATACTCGGATGGGGCTGTTCCTCCTCTTAGCCTGATGATATCTCCCTCTTGGTGCTGCCATTTTGGCAATATAAGTGACAGCACTTGCATGGTGAACATTGGAAAAAGAAGGGTGGTTGATTACCATCCAGTCTTATTGCTTCTCCCTCCCTTCCCCCCACAATTTCAAGATAACCTGTGATTTACCCCCACCTTGGTTAAATGTTGGGTAGGCCACCAAAGCAAGGGGAAGTTTATGCGTAGGGAGAGTGATAGTGCATATTTTACTGGATTAGAAATAAATTGAGCTATTTCTAGATTTTTTTGGGGTGGGGGAGAAGGAGCTGAACATAATTCTAATCCAATCGGATCAAAGACACACCCAACAGTGACAACAAGTTGCTCAGCTGGGCCACACTCAATAGTTGTTTAACAAGGAACCGTTTGGCTCCTTGGGTGAACTGATCTCTGTTGTGATAAAAGCTGCAGTCCCCTTTCTGGCCACAGGCAGAGGTTGCACTGCTGAGATAAATCGGCATCAAGAATGGCCTCACTAGCAGGACGGCTTGGAGCCAGCATGGCTAATAATACCCCCTTTGGAAAGGAGGTGGTAGACAATTTTTTGCAAGTCATAGCGACAAACTTGGGAGTGTGAGGACTTTCAGAAAATAGAAGCTGGATGATTGTTTTACAACAGGGCTAAAAAGTCTCCTTGAAGGTGAAGCTAGATGAGACAATGAATTGCCTGCCTCTGTGTTATAATTTCCACCATTTCCCTAAGAAGCATCCATTAAAGCATACATAAACAATTTCCATATCCATAAGCAGAGAATGGTTACAGGCTGCCACCACCCCAATGCTTGCCAAGCTGTGCACACCATTCCAGGGGTCTTGGCCCTCAACCAGGGTCTGTGCTCCTTTGCAGAATTGAAGATGCAGCAGAGGCTGCTGTAGCTTTAAGAAATATGATTTATTGACATATTTACAGCTAAATATAGATGGAAGAAATCCAGCTTTTACAGCATGGTCACCCTAAGAGGGGTGCAGTGCAGCACTGGAGTGCAAGGCATCTCTCCCAGCCAGGGCCAGTACTAGGGCTTTTGGCGCCCTAGGCAAAACACCTTTTGGCGCCCCCAGCACATGCGTCATGACGCATGCGTCACGCATCATGACACATTGCTAACGCCCCTGCGTCCCTTCCATAGGCGGGAGGAGCGCAAGCCAAAAGAAGAGCTCCGCGCCCTCCCGCCTATGGAGGGAGCGCTGTGAGCTCCTCAGCGGCAGCTGCAGCAGCGCCCATAGCTGAAGGCTTCAGCTACAGGCACTGCCGCCGCCACCGCTCACTCGTTGTAGCCGCTGAGGAGTTCACAGTGTCCCCTCCATAGGCGGGAGGGCACTGAGCTCTTCTTTTGGCTTGTGCTCCTCCCGCCTATGGAGGGCATGCCTATGGAGGGCCTTCGAGCCAGGCGGTGATGGCGTCTTTAGAGGCACCTCCGGGGCTGCCCGGGGAAGAAGAAGCGCTGCTTGCTGCTCTGGCCACACGGCTGACGGGGGGCGCCGAGGAGGATCAGGCAGATTGTGGCCCTCTTTCATGACCGGGCGGGGGCCGGCCGGGCTCCGTCACATGTGGGCATGTTGCCGGGCGTGTCTTCCTGTTTCGTCTCGGAGAAGGGGTGGCGCCCAGAGGCGGCCGCAGCTTCTGATTGGCTGCAGGAGTCAGCCTCCAGGAAGACGTGGGCAGCGGGCGCTGGGTGCTGGGCGGCGGGCCGCGGGCAGGCAGCGCCCCTCAATTCTGGCGCTCTAGGCAAGCTGCCTAGCCTGCCTTTATGGACGCACCGGCCCTGCTCCCAGCCTGCCTTCAGCCAGCCTCCCCAAGATGGATCTCTCTTTGTTCTCTCTCCCTCCTTCTGCCCAGCACACCTTGCTAAAGGCTCTCTTTTCCTGTCACCTCACACCCAGTTATCCTGGCAACCTTCCAAACCCCCAGTCTCTGTTCACACATCAGGGCAGGGAGCAAGGACAGTTCTTCTGTACTGCCAAAAGGCTCTCAATGGCCCTAGCTTGGCCAGGTCATTTTGCATATTTTGAAATTCCTCTGCAGCTTGTATCCTAAATAATCAAAATCCTTGGTAAAGGGACCCCTGACCATGAGGTCCAGTCGTGACCGACTCTGGGGTTGCATGCTCATCTCGCATTATTGGCCGAGGGAGCCGGCATATAGCTTCCAGGTCATGTGGCCAGCATGACAAAGCTGCTTCTGGCAAACCAGAGCAGCACATGGAAATGCCGTTTACCTTCCCGCTGTCTGTAGCGGTTCCTATTTATCTACTTGCACTTTGATGTGCTTTCGAACTGCTAGGTTGGCAGGAGCTGGGACCGAGCAACGGGAGCTCACCCCATCACAGGGATTCGAACCACTGACCTTCTGATCAGCAAGCCCTAGGCTCAGTGGTTTAACCCACAGCGCCACCTGGGTCAAAATCCTACCAGCTATTAATTCCTACCAGCTATTAATTCCTATGATTTAGGGGGGGTCCCACCACCCAAGCTATAACAATATCAATATAAATGAAATCAGAGAGCACAAACAAGCAGCATAATGTAAAATCCCAGCCCACGTAAAATACGCTATTAATACAACCATTTGCTAAACCTCCATTCTACCCAACCACTACAATCATTCACTAGCCCCCCCACCTTTTCTATTTGCCAACCACACACAGAGAAATGTAACAACCCACATAGAAAGGATCGTAGCCAAGCATTAAAATGATAAAAAACAAAAGTTTTGAAGGGGCAGGAGATCTGGGGAACCCCTTCCCAAGGACCCCCTGGCTACCCTCTAGCATTGCCCCTGCTCTGGATCCATCTCTTGCAGAGTAAACAGATTTGTGCCCCATCTTATTCTCTCTTCCATGAGAAAGGAGGCCACCGCTTTCCATGTGCTGCAGTGAGTGCAAAGAGAGCTCAGAACTGCCCCCTTCACCCTGGCTCTCACTAATTGGCTCTCACAGATGTGTCTAGCTTACTTAAGGAGCCTAAAACAACAGCAGCCATCACCACCAGAAAACCCCCAATTATTTAAGACATCAGGAGACTATGCCCATTTGACAGGTTTGCAAAACAGGTCATTAGGACAGCTTCCCCCAGTTTTTAGAGCTACGCAAATGACCATTACCTGCCCAAGACATAGTCATAAACATTTCAGCTGAGCTGCTAATGAGATATGGAGCTGGTTTCGTTCTGTCCCTGTTTGCTATTGCTGCTCTCTGCTCCCTCTGTGCGCAGAAAGACTTTTTTTTTTTTGCCAAAAATTAGCAAGGCACAAATCCCACATATTCATTGCAAGTTTAAACTCTCAACTGAAAGGTGTTTTGTTGAAGTTAGGGATGGAGGCAGAAATTCATGGGGCTTGCATTTTTCAGGCGAACTTAACTTCTGCACTTCTGAAACCAATCCACAAACTGAAATGGAGTGATTCTTTGAAATGAACACACCTCTAGGTGTAGCAGTGCAGTTCTCTCGCAACCGTGCCTAGGCTGTGCTCCTGGAGGGTGGGCCCTGACTGACTCCAGCTACAAAAGCTGAGGCTGCAGAAGAGACCGGAGACCATCTTGGCTGCGAATTCTGGAGGACCCGCTCCCTGCCTTGCAGGGCTTTTCCACCTGGCCTGGGAGGGCAGGGTTCAGACTGACTCCAGCTACGAAAGATGAGGTTGCTGAACAGACTCTTGGGCTGGAGTGCTGTTGCTGCTGTTGGGTTTTTTATATCATTATTTTAGATCTTGTGACTTATGCCTGAGTCCTGCATTGCAGGGCGTTGGACTAGATGACCCTTGGGTTCTTTCCAACTCTATGATTCTATGCGGAAATTGTTCCATTTTGTTGCATATTTTTAAAATGGTTTTTTAAAAAATAACTTTATTGAAAAAAATATTAAGAAAATACATCAGATCTTCAAAAATAAAATATAGAATACAAATCACAACAACAACAAGAAGAAAATCCTTATGATTCAAATATGGTTACATTCAAACTCAGCATAAATCTAAGATTATACAAAACCAAATGAAGTCTCAAAATATATTCCAATTTCAAAAACCATTGATACTTCCAACCCTTTCCATTATACCTGATTTTTCAGATTGATGTTTCTCACAGGCTTGATATTGTTAGATATTCTTCTTCTGTTTCCTCTCTTTTTTGTCTTTATTTATTTACCATTGCAAATATCGTTCTAAACCTGTCAATAGTGAATTGTTGGTACTGTACATTTTTAAATATTCTCTGAAAATAATCCACTCTTTTGATGTCTTCTGGATACCTGTTCCTCGCACCCACCCCGTCAATTTCGCTAGTTGTAAATATCCAATCATTAAAACCTGCCATTCAGTGATCGTTGGGAGTGTTTCCTCTTTCCATTTCCTTGCTACAAGAATTTTTTTAAATGTTTTAAATGTTTTAAGATGTTTTATTTATTGCTTATGACAATATTTATGTTGTAGCCATGTATTTTTTAAAAATGTTGTAAGCCCCCTGGAGCTGGGCCATCTTAAGCATATATGGTGCCCTGGCGCCGTGGTGCAAAGATCCCTCCGGCGCCCCGTTTCCCAGCGCGGCTGTCTGGCGGGCGCAGCGCGGCTGCCGCGGGCTCAGCAGCGTGCCGCCCCCTGGCAGCCCGGTGCCCTGGCGCCACCCACGCTTGCCGTAGGGCCGGCCCTGGCCTGGAGCATGGTTTGAATGGCAGCATACAAATTAAGTTATGTATGTATGTGTGTACATACACAGGCCACATACTAGATCAGGGCTAGCCAATGGGATGCCCTCCAGATGATGGTGAGTACAAGTACCATGAGTCCCAGCCAGCATAGCCAAAGGTTCAGCATGATAGGAATTGTAGTCACCAACATCTGGAGGAAATCACATTTGCTAGCCCTGTACAGTGGTGCCTCGCTTAACGAATGCCCTGCTTAACGAAATTTCCGCTTAACGAAAGGATTTTTCGAGCGGAGTTTGCCTCGCTAGATGAATGCGTTTTACGAAAAATTCATCTAGCGAATCGCGGTTTCCCATAGGAATGCATTGAAATTCAATTAATGCGTTCCTATGGGGGAAAAAAAATCAATGCATTCCTATGGGATTCACTAGACGAATTTTTCGTTATAAGAAAAGACCTGTGGAACGAATTAAATTCGTCTAGCGAGGCACCACTGTACTAGATGATGACCTACATTTGCAAGGTCCGAGAAATAAAAGACAAATTCATCAGAAATGTAACCAAAGAACCCAAAAGAGCCCCCTTCTGTTTGCGTGTTTGTGTCCCCCCCTCCATTTCCCCCTTAAATATACATTAAGCAAATCCATTTTCCAAATCAGTGGCAGATTTATAAAGCCACCCGGATTAAGATACAGAGAAAGGCGTCTTTAATCAGATATTCCCAGCATGGTAGCTGGAAATGTAACTGTTTTACACACACACACACACACACACACACACACACACACACACACACTGTATACATGAGAGAGTGCCAGTTTGTGTGCAAACGGGGCTGAGAACAAGCCAAAGGTTCAAGAGGAAGGTTGATACACACTTAGGACCGATTTAACAGGGAGGGGCAAGATCTCAACCAGGGCCGTCTTACTCATAGGCGCTAGGGGTGCGGTGCACCTGGGCGCCAGGCTGAGCGTCCGGGGCCTGAGAGTTGAGTCTGGGGAAGAGCCCGCCCATCGGTTGGAGTGCCGTGGCACGCTTTTCTGCTGCAGGTGGCTCTGCGCCGCGTGTTTGGGGGAGACCAAGCCAGCGAGATGCTGAGGCGGCTGGCCAGCTCCACCCTCCTGCGCGCCTAGGACTAGGCAACCTGGGGGAGGGGCGCCAGGCGGATCTTTGCACTCCGGCACCGCATATGCTTAATACAGCCCTGATCTCAATGGCACAGCACCTGATTTGCATGCAAAATGTCTCAGGCTGAGTCCCAAAGGATCACAGGGTAAGACCCTTCTCTGTCTTAGTCCTTGGAGAGCTGCCTGCTGTCAGTCACAGTAGACAACCTGGGGCTAGACGAATCATCAGTTTGACCTGGTATAAAGCAGTTCCATCTGTTCCCATGGCTACCACCACAACCAAACTGCTTCAGCTTGGCTGGCACCAAGCATAACATTCAGAAATTTCTTGTCCAATGCCTTTCAATCAAATTTATTGTATTTGGGTTCCAAAGAAGCTCAGGTGACCTATCATGGAGTTCTCTGAGACACCAAATTACCTGAGGTTTAAAGCAGCAGCAACAGCTGTTGTTGTTATTTCCCTGCCCTACACACTAAGGTCCCAAGATCAGTCGCAGCCGTTTAAAACACAAAATTAGAAACAGTTTAAAACAACTAAATATCATAAAAATAGGATGAGTCCTAAAAATATGCATCTCAGGTGTCAAAGGCCAAAAACTGTATAATGGAGGTGCCGGGCGCACCCCCATGGACAGTGAGTTCCATAACTGAGGAGCTGCCACAGAGAAGGCCCTCTCCTGGGCTGCCACCACCCTGACCTTCGGAGGGTGGCAGAACTACCAAGAGGGCCCCTTCTATTGATCTCAACCCCCAAGAGCAGGCATAGGCAAACTCGGACCTCCAGATGTTTTGGGACTACAACTCCCATCATCCCTGACCTCTGGTCCTGTTAGCTAGGGATGATGGGAGTTGTAGTCCCAAAACATCTGGAGGGCCGAGGTTGCCTATGCCTTCCCAAGAGGATCTGTAGGGGAGGAAGCAGTCCTTCACATTGAAGTCAACATGGTGCTCTACAGATGTTAAGAGCAGAAGAAGAGCCTTATTGGTGGATGAACCCTCACATTGTTCTTATGTTTTATTGTGTGTTATGGATTTTAACTGGGAAGCTATTCTTTATTTTAATATTTTAAAGTATAACAATAACAATAGCAATAATAGAATCTATTCTAATGTTTTAAAGTTGCTTTCGGACCTTTTGTAAAATAACATCAAACAGATATAAGCAATAATGATGATGATGATGATGATAATAATAATAATAATAATTTATTATTTATACCCCGCCCATCTGGCTGGGTTCCCCCAGCCACTCTGGGCGGCTTCCAACAAAATATTAAAATACAGGAATCCATCAGACATTAAAAGCTTCCTTAAACAGGGCTGCCTTGAGATCTGAGCTCCCTTAAACCATAGGACAATTGTGTCTACAGAAATATAGAATCTCAGAACTGCAGAGTTGGAAGGGACCCCGAGTGTTGACTGGTAGAATCCCCCTGCAATGCAGGAATCTCAACAAGATCATACATGACAGATGGCCACCCAACCTCTGCTTATAAATCTCCAATGAAGGGAAGCCCACAACCTCCAGAGGGAGACTGTTCCACTGTCAGACAGCTCTTAATGTCAGAAAGTTTTTCCTGATACTTAGTCAGAATTTCCTTTATTGTAACTATAATGGGCTTCTGCTGCTCTGATGCTAAACACTTTTACTGGGGAACAAGTGCTATTTTTGAAGCAGGGGAGAAAAGGGAGTGGGGGGGGAAGAGAGAGACATTTATGACAGGTAATGGAAGAGTGATGGACAGTTGGATAGTGGAAGGGAATGATGGGCTGAGAGACAGGGAGTGAGTGGAAAAGAGTGACTGCTGGGGATGGTGGATCAGAGAGGGAGATAACGTGTTGGGGTGAGCAACAGTGGAGAACCTTAGGCCCAGGAGCTAAATGTGGCCCCTCAGTCATACCTGCCAAGTTGCTGTCGGAGAAATAAGGGACCGGGCGGAAGTAGCAGACCGGAAGTAGCGCTGCCACCATTTTGGAACTGGGCGGAGCATGCTCAGAAGTGACTTCTGATGCTGCTTTGCCCAGTTCCAAAATGGCCGCCACGCCAGAAGTCGCACTGCAGCCATTTTGGAACTGGGCAGAGCAGCATCAAAAGTCGCTTCTGAGCATGCTCCGCCCAGTTCCAAAATGGCTGCCGCACCAAAATAAACCGGGGGAAAACAAAAAAAATCCGTTTTTTTCAGCTAGGAACAGCTGGGAAAATTGGGATTTCCCAGGGAATACGGGAGACTTGGCAGCTATGCCCCTCAGAGCTCTCCTCAGGTGACACCCCAGCCAAACACACTTACTGGCCCTGCTTTATACCCCCCTTGAGTGTTTTTGCATGGTTGGAATCTGTCCTTACACACATTTATTAGTTGCCTGAATGGAGGACAGAGAGAGATTCACCTGAGAATGCAGTGTCATAGCATGCCAAGGCAGGGGATTATGCACTCAACCTCCTTGCAAGCGTTGCACAGGAGGCAACAGGCACACTTTGCTGTGCCCCTGTGATAGCCACTCCTCAAAGGAGGTCACCTGCCGTCATTTAATTCAGTCCACTAACGATACATAATTGATCACACACACACACACACACACACACACACACACACAAATTGGATTGTGTTCTGCATTGAAATAAATGGGGAGAAATAAGGTAATGACAATAAAACGTAAGTAATTTCCATAACTAAAATTATGCTAGGCAGCCCAGAGCACTTGTTCTTCAGATGCCCCCTCTATGAAGAAGCTCGAAGAGAGATCCTGGATCCCATACTGGTGAGGTTAGCAAGCCTCCCGGAAAAGCAGTTATACAACCTGCTTTTGCTAGGCAAAGACCTGAAGATAACCAGGGCGGTCGCCAGATTCTGTGCCCAAATATGCAGACACAGACTTTCTCCCGAGTCTGTCTGAATTTCCCCAAAATATGGTACCCCGAGCGAGCTAGGCTCAGCTTTCTGCAGCTTCTATTTTAAGGGTTAAACTTTTAGCATAGTTATATAATTAACAATATTCTTTAAATGTTGTTCAAAGCGTCTTATATACGTTACGCTCCCGGAAACTGTTCTTTCAAAGGGATCCATTTTATTTTTATTTCTATTTTACTTTTAAGAGCTGGTCCTTGGCCGTAAATTTAATAAATAAATAAACTAAAATTATGCAAGTTACCGGTACGCAATTTTGCCACAGAGGACATTGTGAGAAATAACATGGTTTGTTTCTGGCAGAAGACAAACTGCTGCAAAACAGAAGCAGCGCTGCATTTGACAGGGTGGAATGGCAAAGGATGCCTTCTTAAATCCCTAGGGAAAGAAGCAGTCTTTTTGCGCTAGAAAAGTGTGTTGGATTCATTTGCAAAGCCATAATGTAAAGCCCTACCTTAATCACATCTTCATCGGAGGACCTGCACTCCACAGATTCTAGAAGGTCAGTGACGGTCCCATCATCCTCCACTGAGACCACCTTGACAGGTACAGCAACAGTCTTCCCAGTGAGAATGGCAGTGTTCAAGATCTCTGCTTCCTAAAAGACAAGGCACACCATTTTCAGCTGGCTGGAGGAAGGCTCACAACAGTTCCAAATTATTATGCACAGATTCATTTCAGACATTAGTAATTTAGGTCCATTAATTTCGATGTCTCTACTCTTGAATAGGAGTAACATTGAATAACAGCCAGAATAAATTTTCTCAGGAAAAAAAAAATCCTTCTGGGAAATGTCATCTGTAAAGGCACCACCTAAAATGAATGTCTGACTTTGTTATCATAAGGACTAGCATCTTTTCTTTGCCTTACAAGGCGACTATGCATTCCGATTAGTGCTAGAGACAGCCGGAAACTATCCATGCATTTGTATGTTCAAAGGGAATATAGCCATGCTTTCTTTCGGTGCAACCTGCCCAATAATTTCTTTTGCATTTAGCAATATCCACTCTAATTTAGGCTAAACACATTTAACTGAGAATAAGTCGTATTAAACACAGTGAAGTTTTTATTGGAGCATGTGCAGAGTGCCCATCCTAATGCCAGTGGACGGTGCCAAAAGACCACAGTTGGAGGCAGCATGCTTCTGAATACCAGTTGGCAGAAACTGCAGGAGGGGAGATTGTTGTTGAGCTCAAGTTTTGCTTGTGGGTATCTGATTGGCCAGTTTGAGAACTGAGAGTGCAGGACTAGATGGGCCATTGCCCAATCCATCACGCTCTTCCTATGTTGTTTTCTTCTTGGAGTTCTCTCTCTCTCTAATGAACCAATCTGGTCACCAGCATTTTTCTTAAGACGTCCAAAACAATGGCTGAACTGTACTTGGCACATTCAGCACCGCTTAGCTCAGCCTATTTGGATAGCCTCTGAATCACACAATGAAAGCTAAATGAACCCCTCTGCGTTGCACCCTAGTGTAACCCCAAAGTAGTTTCATTGTCTCCACTGAAGTTACTACTGATTTGCACCCTGGGTTAAAAAGAGAGAAATGTCTTTCTTATTCAGAATTCCAAGGCATTTAAAATCAAGGCCCACATGTAGAACAAGCAAATCTTGATTTCATATGGTTCCTATGATTGAAGGTTTGCAACCCGTTTTACCCCCGGAGTGGCAATTTCTCATGTAAATAGTTTACACTGCAGGGTTTGAAACATGATATGATTTTACTTGTGGAAGAGAACCTTGAGGGCTTGAGAATTAAGTCAGTCAGAAGTTGACTTTTCCTACTTTCTCGCCTAGTGGGGGGAATAAGCTCCAGTCTCTTTAATCTAATATGAGACAGATAAAAAAGCGGGGGGGGGGGGAGATCTTTGAACATCTTAAAGGAACAGAGTTCCTTTGTACTAGTTCAAAAGAAAGAGGATAAAGACTCGGAGGCTTCAGACAGGTATGAACCAACGGGTGCATTCTCCAAGCTTGTTTCTCTCAAAGATCCTGAACCTCTTCCATCAGATGTACTGAGTTCAGTCCAACTGACCTCTGAATAAATGTGCAAAGTTCAGCTGCGTTATGAAAGCCCCATCGACACTGCACGATGGTGATCGTGAGCTGGCATTGCTCCTTCTGCTCCTACTCTGCCTTAACACCCCAGTTTGTAAAATGAGGATAACAGTAACTTTACAGAAGGATTAGAAAACTCATGGATATTAAGGATTTTGAGCCCTCTAAAAGGGCTCTGTGGATTCTAAGTCCATCCGTGGGTGAACCTTGTGACCTGTTTATACACCTTGGAAAGAATATAGCTAAAAATGCCAAGCATATAGGAGCAATTGCAACAACAGACTTGTGAAGCTAACAACGTTCTTCAAACCTTGGAGGGAGCCATTGACATGATACTAAAATGAAGAAAGTCTGGAGTATTGAGATGACGCTCAGGATAACATAATTCTCCCAAAAGAAAAGTGAACAGAAGGTGGTTTGGGTTCTTCTGGTGAGCAACTTATTAATGAATCAAATTTCATCCATCCATTTATCCGAAGATTTGTCTACAAGCTTAACCTTCCATATCATACCATGTCCTTTTTACTAAGAAGTCACAGTAGTCATTACAGCTAGGGATTCCACATACAGAAGCTGACGGGACTGGCAGCTGAAGTAGAACTTTACAGTTGTAGGGATAGGCGAATCTATCCGTTTTGGACCGTTTTGGTTTCTAACACACACACACCCAATTTTCAGTTCATTTCTACAGGAATGTGTGATTGCTATTATTACAGTGGAACTTTGGGTTGCGGACGTAATCTGTGATGGAGGCACGACTGCAACCCGCAACGTTCGCATCCTGAAGTGCCACGTCTGTGCAAGCACTGGCGCAATTTGGCGCTTCTGCGCATGCGCAAGTGGCAAAACCCGGAAGTAACCCATTCCAGTACTTCCTGGTTTCCCGCAGTCTGCAACTCAAAAACACGTAACCTGAAGCGGCTGTAACATGAGGTATGACTGTATTATTATTATTATTATTATTATTATTATTATTATTATTATTATTATTGAAATCCTCCTGAAAATACCAATATTTCAGCATGGATTTATCCTAGCAGACACTTTTTTTTTTTGCTATGCAGCTTTGACCAACATCCACGTCCTTTTTGGTAAGCACTCCTCCCCACACATAATGCATTATTGTATGCTGTTTTCACTAGTAG
Organism: Zootoca vivipara; assembly: GCF_963506605.1. NCBI lineage: Eukaryota > Metazoa > Chordata > Lepidosauria > Squamata > Lacertidae > Zootoca > Zootoca vivipara. The sequence goes on from NC_083292.1 coordinate 6,732,169, forward strand.
ATGCATTTATATGCACACTTTCCTTTAATAAATGCACTTTTGCACACATTGTTTGGTTGTAGAAATGCGTCCCAAATTATGGAGAAGCATGAATTCTGAAGGGTAGCTTTGTTTCATTTTGCATATTGGTCCAAGAAGTGCAAAGCTGGCATTTAAATGCCAACAAAATTGAATTCCTCCCCAATCCTGAAATAAAGCTCAGTGCTTTAGTGACTGTTGAACTCGAAAATATGAAGCGTGACTTCCTAACAACCAGGGGGTTTAGTATTGTTCCTCCTGGATTGGTCTAGCATCTAGTTTGCAATAGTGTCTTGCAGAATACTTTTTGTCGTCACAGCAGCAAGCACTTTTTAAATAAATAAATAAGTAAAATGCATTTTTTTAATGATTTTTTCCTGCAGGCACAATTGTGGGGCACTATTATTATTATTATTATTATTATTATTATTATTATTATGCTAATTAGCATTAATAATAATAATAATAATAATAATCAGCATCATCAGCATCACAGTGGGGGGGGGACAGATAGGAACCATCAATAATTTTTAAAACATCCTTTCATTTTCATTTTTTTTAAGATGCATGGGGGGGAGTGAAAGCTACATACACACACCTGCCAAGTTGCTGTCAGAGAAATAAGGGACCGGGCCGGAAATAGCAGACCGGAAGTAGCGCTGCCGCCATTTTGGAACTGGGCGGAGCATGCTCAGAGGTGACTTTTGATGCTGCTTTGCCCAGTTCCAAAATGGCCACCACACCAGAAGTGGCACTGCAGCCATTTTGGAACTGGGCAGAGCAGCATCAAAAGTCGCTTCTGAGCATGCTCCGCCCAGTTCCAAAATGGCCACCGCACCAGAATAATCTAGGGAAAAATATAAAAACCCATTTTTTCAGCTAGGAACAGCTGGAAAAACGGGGATTTCCCGGGGGAAACGGGAGACTTGGCAGCTATGCATACACCCCCCCACACACACTATGTGTATGGGTTTGACCAGGCATGACCAAACTTTGGCCCTCCAGATGTTTTGGACTACAATTCCCATCTTCCCTGACCACTGGTCCTGTTAGCTAGGGATGATGGGAGTTGTAGGCCAAAACATCTGGAGGGCCGCAGTTTGGGGATGCCTGGGTTAGACAATCACACTCCCCATTCAAAGACACAGGTGCCCAGAACACCTGACTAAGCAGTAACTTCTTCATTGGGGTCAGTTCTCTCAGTTGTCCCTTGCAAACTTTTTATGTGGGTGCTTGCCCCCACCCCCATTCTTAAAGCTCTCTCCCATTCCCATACAGATTTGCTTTGGGGAGGCATGAGCGGTGGAATTTCCATGTAACTCTCCATCCCGGGGGGGGGGGGGCGCTTCCTGGAAGCCGCAGTTCCCAGGGAGCAATATGGCATATGGAGTGATTACGTGCATTTGCCAACAATATGAACACGGTGGGCGGGTGGGGCCAACTCTAAAGCTTAATGAGAAAGTTCATAATAATTGAGTCAGTTCAGAACTGAGCTCAGGGAATATTGTTGATCACCAATGAAAAACACAAGCACTCTGCAAACAGCTTTGCATTAATGATTTCAAAGAACAAGGGTTCACTGGCCCTCAGAGTTTTTGCCTGGCTGGAATGTGTCATCGAACTCTTTCTTTCTTGGGTGTAGGGAGCTGTGTGTTGAAACTAGCTTACCCTCCAACATGTGCAGGTCAAAAACCCGGATACGTGTTTTCCATGATGCATTCCCGGGCGAGTCACATGACCTGTACGTGATCCCGGCCACGAAAAAGGGCTTTTTTCCCAGGGCGAGACCACAGTGTGAGATTGTGGAAGATCGCAGTGCCTCCCGTGCTCCTGTGTGACGAAACAGGCTGCCCCAGTTTTCCCGGGACAGTTGAGGGGTATGAACTATGTAGCATATGGTATGAAGGTAAAATTTACATTCATTGCTCCACCCACTTTTGCCCCTGGCCCAAAGGGGTGATCTGAAAATATCTGTGGCCCTCAGAAGGTTTGCCAGAATGGAATGTGGCCCTTAGGCTGAAAAAGGTTCCCCACCCCTGTTTCAAAACATAAAGACAGTTCCAAACTGAGAGAATTATCAGCTGTTGTGCTCGCCAACAGAAAACAGAGGCTTTAGGTAAGCACCTGCAGATTAATGATATTGTTGTTGTTGTTGTTGTTTAGTCGTTTAGTCGTGTCCGACTCTTCGTGACCCCATGGACCATAGCACGCCAGGCACTCCTGTCTTGCACTGCCTCCCGCAGTTTGGTCAAACTCATGTTCGTAGCTTCGAGAACACTGTCCAACCATCTTGTCCTCTGTCGTCCCCTTCTCCTAGTGCCCTCAATCTTTCCCAACATCAGGGTCTTTTCCAAGGATTCTTCTCTTCTCATGAGGTGGCCAAAGTATTGGAGCCTCAGCTTCACGATCTGTCCTTCCAGGGAGCACTCAGGGCTGATTTCCTTCAGAATGTATAGGTTTTAACTTCTTGCAGTCCATGGGTTGTTGATATTTCTTCCGGCAATCTTAATTCCGGCTTGGGATTCATCTAGTCCAGCCTTTCGCATGATGAATTCTGCATATAAGTTAAATAAGCAGGGAGACAATATACAACCTTGTCGTACTCCTTTCCCAATTTTGAACCAATCAGTTGTTCCATATCCAGTTCTAACTGTAGCTTCTTGTGCCACATAGAGATTTCTCAGGAGACAGATGAGGTGATCAGGCACTCCCATTTCTTTAAGAACTTGCCATAGTTTGCTGTGGTCGACACAGCCAAAGGCTTTTGCATAGTCAATGAAGCAGAAGTAGACGTTTTTCTGGAACTCTCTAGCTTTCTCCATAATCCAGCGCATGTTTGCTATTTGGTCTCTGGTTCCTCTGCCCTTTCGAAATCCAGCTTGCACTTCTGGGAGTTCTCGGTCCACATACTGCCTAAGCCTGCCTTGTAGAATTTTAAGCATAACCTTGCTAGCGTGTGAAATGAGCGCAATTGTGCGGTAGTTGGAGCATTCTTTGGCACTCCCCTTCTTTGGAATTGGGATGTAGACTGATCTTCTCCAATCCTCTGGCCATTGCTGAGTTTTCCAAACTTGCTGGCATATTGGGTGTAGCACCTTAACAGCATCATCTTTTAAAATTTTAAATAGTTCAGCTGGAATATCATCACTTCCACTGGCCTTGTTATTAGCAATGCTTTCTAAGGCCCATTTGACTTCACTCTCCAAGATGTCTGGCTCAAGGTCAGCAACCACACTACCTGGGGTGTATGAGACCTCCATATCTTTCTGGTATAATTCCTCTGTGTATTCTTGCCACCTCTTCTTGATGTCTTCTGCTTCTGTTAGGTCCTTACCACTTTTGTCCTTGATTATGGTAATCTTTGTACGAAATGTTCCTTTCATATCTCCAATTTTCTTGAACAGATCTCTGGTTTTCCCCATTCTATTGTTTTCCTCTATTTCTTTGCATTGCTCATTTAAGAAGACCCTCTTGTCTCTCCTTGCTGTTTTTTGGAAATCTGCATTCAGTTTCCTGTATCTTTCCCTATCTCCCTTGCATTTTGCTTGCCTCCTCTCCTCCGCTATTTGTAAGGCCTCGTTGGATAGCCATTTTGCTTTCTTGCATTTCCTTTTCCTTGGGATGGTTTTCGTTGCTGCCTCCTGTATAATGTTACGAGCCTCCATCCATAGTTCTTCAGGCACTCTGTCCACCAAATCTAAATCCTTAAACCTGTTCCTCACTTCCACTGTGTATTCATAAGGGATTTGATTCAGATTGTATCTTACTGGCCCAGTGGTTTTTCCTACTTTCTTCAGTTTAAGCTGGAATTTTGCTATAAGAAGCTGATGATCTGAGTTACAGTCAGCTCCAGGTCTTGTTTTTGCTGACTGTATAGAGCTTCTCCATCTTTGGCTGCAGAGAATATAATCAATCTGATTTCGATGCTGCCCATTTGGTGATATCCATGTGTAGAGTCGTCTCTTGTGTTGTTGGAAGAGAGTGTTTGTGATGACCAGCTTGTTCTCTTGACAGAACTCTATTAGCCTTTGCCCTGCTTCATTTTGAACTCCAAGGCCAAACTTGCCAGTTGTTCCTTTTATCTCTTGATTCCCTACTTTAGCATTCCAATCCCCTGTAATGAGAAGAACATCCTTCTTTGGTGTCATTTCTATAAGTTGTTGTAGGTCTTCATAGAATTGGTCAATTTCACTTTCTTCAGCACCGGTAGTTGGTGCATAAACTTGGATTAATGTGATGTTAAAAGGTCTGCCTTGGATTCGTATCGAGATCATTCTGTCATTTTTGAGATTGCATCCCATTACAGCTTTTGCCACTCTTTTGTTGACTATGAGGGCCACTCCATTTCTGCTACAGGATTCTTGCCCACAGTAGTAGATATGATAGTCACCCGAACTGAATTCGCCCATTCCCTTCCATTTTAGTTCACTGATGCCCAGGATTAATGATATTATAAACCACTAAGCCCCTTCCATTATAGGGTGCAATTGAAGGATTCCTTCCTCCCCTAGTCAAGCAGGCCTTTCTCATTCCACAGCAAACCCTTGGACCAGATTAAGCAGTGGGTGGGATGTTTGAAAATGGCTCTTCTTTCATTCCCTTAAAAGCATGGGGGGACTTAAAGGATCCCCCGGGGAATGAAATTATTTCATTCTGAAGAAACAAATACTTGTTTAGCCCAGACAGAGATTTCCCAGCACATTAAAGAAGATGAAATCTAAACAGTCCCCCCAAAGGGAAGGGGGAATGCTAAAATGATATATTACTCTTCTGAAGAAATATTGTACTCCTCATCCATAACTAACAGAGGATTAAGGGACATGACGATTCAGCTAGAGGAATGAATGGCCCTGGCGAGGCTGCCTAGAAAAAGTGGATTTCCCCCCATCAAATTTGTTTTGAAATAAAAAGGAGATGTCAATCATTTTCATATAGCCAATACAAGCAGATTGATTTCGGCACACAGATTTTTATACCTCACACATACCTCATTAAAGTAAGGGAGGGGGTGGTCATTATTTGGACAGAATGAGGAGAAATTACAGGGTGAGGATATTTACATTATGCCAGGAGTGGGGAACCTTTGGTCCTTCGGAGGTTGCTGAGCTACAACTCCCATTAGGTCCAGAAAGCAGGGGGTGATGGGAGTTGTAGTTCAGCAATATCTGCAATATGTCTCCATGGTGTCCCTCTTAGGGCCAAAACAGATGTAGCAAACCCATGATAGGACCTCCCGATGTTGTCATTTTTTGAAACCTAAAAGTAGCTAGAAATAATCTGAATTTGATCAGGGCAGCATCACTAGGGTGGGGCTAATCCTTTACCACCACCACATGCCATTTATCCAATCTAACTTTCTCGGTAGTGGCACCCGCCCTATGGAACGCCCTCCCACCAGATGTCAAAGAGAACAACAACTACCAGAACTTTTAGAAGACATCTGAAGGCAGCCCTGTTTAGGGAAACTTTTAATGTTTGAAGGACTACAGCATTTTAATATTTTGTTGGAAGCCGACCAGAGGGGCTGGGGAAACCCAGCCAGATGGGTGGGGTATAAATAAATTATTATTATTATTATTATTATTATTATTATTATTATTATTATTAAAATGTCTAAATCATCAGTGAAACCAAAACCATCTATAAAGCACTGTTAACAAAACAACAACTAAAAAAATAAGCTAAGCATAACAATGAAAGGAAAAGTCATATTGATTAACAAATCGATACAGCATTTATAATCTATAAAATAATATCAACATTAACAAAATAGCAACTGAAAAATGAAGTAAGCACTGTTGAATTCATACACACAATCAGGCAGGGCACAATGGGGATCTCTGCAGGGGGGGGGGAGCTGGTTTGTGCCTCCTCAGATTTTGCACCTGGGGCCACGGCCCCCCCCCATGGCCACCTCAACGCTACGCCCCTGCCTACATGACCAGATCCAGCTGGACTGATAAGCTGCAGTACCCGCTTCCCACCATGCCTAGGGCGGTGATATAGAGCAGCAAGGACCACCCAGCTATTTCATTCCTCTACAAGTTATCCTCTCTCTGCTGCAAATAGCAAAAAAGCTGGGTCCTTCTTGCCAGGTTCCTTGGCCTAAGCCTACTAGCACCATAGCAAATGTTTGTCCAAAATGACCTTGGGACCAGTGGAACTACAGTGTGTGAAAAACACAGTTCTAGGAAACGCATACAATATTTTCTATGCTAGCAATACTGTGCTTAATTTGCACAGCCTCTATAACAAATCCTGTCCCCCGCCAGATAAGAATAAGCAGGAAGCCTGTAGCACCTCGCGGAATTGCAAACTGCTTACATATATTTTAAGTGAGTTTTTAATATTTGTTCTCCAAGCAATTAATATGTGGGGAGCCTGTGGATAAACACATTAGCATTAAGTATAATCTGCTGCGGTTCTTTCCTTAATACAACACAGAATTAAAGAGCCATTAAAACATCATCAGAATGTTCCAACACATTAGCGAGACAGCAGATTGCAGTACACAATACAGATGTATTTGTTTAAGTTCCGAGGACAGTCTTGGCAATGAACTCCCATTGGCTAGGAGGGCGATCTTTGACAGAGCGACTAGCAAACAGAGTAGGCTGTAGAAAGCAGAAACTAGCATTTCCCTTTATGAAAGTCTTGGGGGTAGTTGAAGTGCTAAGAACTGGTCTTTGCCTGCCCAAAGCACAGAGGAACATAGAAAGCTTCTTTATATCAAATACAGTGTTGTCGACACCAGCAATGGGGAAGCCGTGGACTTTATATGTGCTCTACTGAGCTATAAGCTAGCTAGGAGTTAGGTCCATTGCACACAGTGCAGTCAGGGCCGGTGCTAGGGCTTTTTGCACCCTAGGCAAAAACAGCTTCTGGTTCCCCCCAGGCGCATGCATCATGCGCACCCTGCGTATATATATAATAGAACTGGAAAAGCGAGATAAAAGGGCAACAAAAATGATTTGAGGTCTATGAGAAGCCTTTGCAGCTTTTTAGTTTAGGGGGGACCAGAAAGCAGAGCATAATAGGGGCATGCAAAATTATGTGTGGCATGGATAAAGGGCTCTTATGTTTTGGGTGGTGGAAGATACAAGGCATACTAGGGGAAGTGCAAATGACACGCAGACGAACAATGCAGCTCACTGCTACAAGATGCAGTGATGGCTGCCAGCTTGGAGCAACTTGCAGACTAGACAATTCATGAAGGATACGGCTGTCAATGGCTATAAGTCATGAGGGCTGGTCAGAGGCACTGGCCAATGGAGACTGGTGACCATCAGGACTAGAGAGCAGAAGAAAGGAGGAACCAACAATATGTGGATCAGGGTCAGCTGATTCTGGCTAAGTCCCCATCCTCCTCCCTCCTATATTTAGCAAAGGCAACACTGAGGATATATTCTGGTGTAGGGAACAGTTTTCCTGATCATGGTGTTAGTGCTTCTGCTCCATTTTCCAACGTACCTTTCACACCACAGTGCCTGGTTGTGTTGAGGAATTGTGGCTTTTTGACCAATACATGTTGTGCTAAATTTCATTCACACCATTTGGTGTGGTCATTGGACAACAGCACAACTCCCCCAACCTTCCCACACAGGTGTGCTTCTTTCTCCCATGAGTCACCCATGGAAGTGGCAGGAAGGAACTCTATGCTGGCCTGCCACCCCAAATTTCATCACCTTACCCCTGCAATTTTCTGGGTTAATGCGGTTGCAGGTGGATTTTTTTCAGGAAGCAATTAACACGGGAATAGTCACAGGACTTCTGCTAGATTTCCAGAAAACCACTTCCGCATCACACGGAGGTGGTGTTGTGGGCTTGCCCTGACCGAACTCTCGCGATGGGGGCTGAGAGCTTAGCCCCCTCGCGAGGTGGGAGTTCCCGCCTCCGTCATACCGGGGCCGACCAATGGGGTCGTCCGGGAGGCGGGGCTTTCCTCAGCCTCTTTCGCCCCGGGTCCCAGCTCGATCGGATCACCCACCCACCCGCCCTTTAGGCTAGGCAGGTTAGGCTGACGCTGCTATGGACTCTGGTTGGTCGCCTCGGTTGGCCTGGTAGGACTTTTCCCACTTGGACTAGCCAAGCTGTTTTTTTCGCCTACCTCACAGCAATTCGTCACAACTTAGTTTGGCGGTTAGGCATTGGAAATTTGCATAAATGAAGAAGGGGGGCAGATTGCATCATCCTCTGCCCGAAATTGGTTATTTAGTCCCGTTAAAGGGGTTCCGGGGCGGTAGCTTTGTCCTGAGCCTGCGGAGGTCAGGGCCTTATGGCACCCCCCAACGGTGGCCACAGGAGGTGTCTCAGTAGATGTACATCATTGGGCTCCTTTCTGGTGGTTAATTTCTCCCAGACTGTAACACACAGGTTACAGTCGGATATAGCCAGTTAGGTTCCAATGCCTAAGCCAATACCGCTCCACATCCGAAACCAATAAAGTTGTGGCCTTTGTTCACCCACTTAAAACCAATTCACTGTGTCTTGTGTCTTATTTCCTGGGGGGGGGGAGGGACATTGCCACACAAGTGGCTTTTAGATGTGAAAGCTAAAATATAATGTGGAAATCAACAGTTAAAGAAATGGAACAAACTGCTGTGTAAATGCAGCCTGAGATAAAGGTGACTGACAGATAGTGCCACCCCCTGGATCAAAGCAGGTGACACTTGGCTGGGGAAGAGTGAAGGAAGGCTATTCCCCTCATGTTCTGCTGCTTTGTGTCCCCATCATGTGGCTTGCGCCTGAGGAGAACAGCCTTTGCTGGGGTAGACTAGCCTTTGGTCAGCTCCAGTTGGGCTCCACTTATACTGTATTATGTTGAGAGGCTCACTGCCTACGCTGAGACCAGAGCAAATGCCTCAGTTTACCCCCTTGTAGAATCTCACAACTGTCAATTTGTACCGCACCTAAAGCAATGTCTCCTCTCTCTCTCTCTCTCTCTCTCTCTCTCTCTCTCTCTCTCTCTCTCTCTCTCTCTCTCTCTCTCTCTCTCTCTCTGCCATCTCCAGTGCGTCAAGGTTCACGCCTCTGCCATGCATAACTAATTTCAAATCTTATTTAGCATCAAGTCTCAGAATTAAGAAGCTAAGTGACAGCTGTTTAATTAACTCCTTAAGCTGATTAGACAGCATTACCGCCATCCCCCCAAGGAAGAGTTTATATCTGTCAAGAGAGCCGAAGGGCCGCGTTAATGCTTCTGTTTAAATTTAGTAAGCTTCTAAACCAATATATTCTAAAATGTTTGACATCCTCAAAGAGGTGGACAGATTCAGACATCCCCCCCTCCCTCTGACATCAACAGAAGCAGCTCTGCAATTGGACAAACAGCTGCATGCACTGGAAGTTGGAGACCGAAAACAAACGAGGACTGTGTTTGCAAATGGATCTCATTTATTTAGTGTGAACATATTATCTTTGATTAGATTGGATTAGCAGATTATTACAGATTAGGCAGGAGCATACACCCAGTGGGCAAAGCGCCCCCCCCATATACCTTGCTGTCAAGACAAAGGCATATTTGCAAGGGGTTTAAATGCTTGAATCAGGAGTCATCCCCCCAATGCTTTTTTCTGGCCCTTGGGACCCAGGAACACCCTTCACTGACCACTGGCCCTGCTCCACACCCCTGAGCGCTTTTGCCTTGCTGGAATGCGCTCTTTAACTACGATAAGATCAGCTCCGCCACCTTTATTATTATGGTTCTCATTCGTTACTAAATTTATATACTGTACTCTCCTTCATCCAAGGAGCAGAGGGTGGCTGCTTACATTTAGAAATACAAGGTGTGGTGACACAGGAGAGGGCTTTTTCTGGCTGAGATGTATCTCAGTCAGTAGAGCACGAGGCTCTTTAATCTCAGGGTCGTGGGTTCAAGCCCCACGTTGGCCGAAAGATTCCTTCCAACACTACAATTCTGTGATTCTGTGGCAGTCTCTACATTATGGAATTCTCTCCCGAGAGATGTGCTGTAGCATCTTCACTGTGCAACATCCACCATATACTAAAGACACACCTCTTTAGCCTCGTCTCTGACAGTTAAAGTCCTGTCCTTTGTGGGATGCACTTATTTTGCTTATCCTAGACGGCTTTGCTGTGCTTGGAATGGTTACACTGTTTTACTTGTTCCTTACAACTGTATATAGGATTGTTGGAACTCACCTGGACACCTTGGGGTAAACGTTGGTTAAGAAAGCGAGTTCCGCCTTAAGGAGAGCTCGGGTTGCGGAAGGCACTCCCGGGTTTGATGGGTGGGTCAGTTTGCATGGCCACAGGAATTGATGGTTGCTGTTGCTGGGGAATTTGCAATGTTGCAAATGATTTGATTGACAGCCATAGCCTTATATATACTTTGCAAGCAGCGTGCAGTTTCACTTTTGCTGCTGCAACGGATCTCCTGCCCTCCCTCCCTATATTTAGGGGTCATTTGCGCTTGACATTACTATGCCTGTCATGGGGTCGCCTGTTTTGGAGCAGGAGCCTGGTAGGAATTTTGTCCACTTGGCTGATTGGCTGTTGCCATGTGGTTTTTGCCTAGTAAAGGGACCCGTGACCATTAGGTCCAGTTGTGACCGACTCTGGGGTTGCGCGCTCATCTCGCATTATTGGCCAAGGGAGCCGGCGTATAGCTTCCAGGTCATGTGGCCAGCATGACAAAGCCGCTTCTGGCGAACCAGAGCAGCACATGGAAACGCCATTTACCTTCCCGCTGTCTGTAGCGGTTCCTATTTATCTACTTGCACTTTGATGTGCTTTCGAACTGCTAGGTTGGCAGGAGCTGGGACCAAGCAACGGGAGCTCACCCCATCACAGGGATTCGAACCGCCGACCTTCTGATCGGCAAGCCCTAGGCTCAGTGGTTTAACCCACTGCACCACCTGGGTCCTGGTTTTTGCCTACTGCGTAGCAAATTGTCACAACTTGTAAGGTTGCGGTTAGGCATTGGTTCAAATTGGATGGTGGAGGTGTAAGGATCTGGCTGGGAACGCCCCTCAAAGTTGCTGCTGCTGATAGGGGTATTCCATTAAAGGAATCCTGGGGCTTCACATGTTTGTTCGTACCCCCGGTAGGGGCTAGGACTGTGCATGAACCTCGGGGAGCATCCGAGGGAGAGGTGAAGAGTGTGGCTCCCTGCTCCGTCCTCTCAGAGGCTGCTCACCTTTACTGGCTTCCCTAGTACCCTAGCGGGAGTCAGCTGGATCTGTCCCAGGTGGGGGGCAGATGGCGGGAACCAATGCCTAAGCAACCACTCACATTAGTTGTACTTAAGTCACAAGGTGGTTAGGCTGGCCTCGACCAGGACCAGGGCCTTCTCAGTACTAGCCCCGACCTGGTGGAACGCTCTGTCTCAGGAGACTAGGGCCCTGCGGGATTTGTCATCTTTTCGTAGGGCCTGCAAGACAGAGCTGTTCCGCTTGGCCTTTGGACTGACGCAGTCTGACCCCGGGGTTACCCTCCCCTAAGGTTTTATCTTATAATGGTTTTATCTTACTTGTAGGTTTTAAATTTTAAAATTGAATTTTAACATTGTATTAACCTGCATTTTAACTGAATTGTTTCTTTTATACTTGTGTTGATATTTTTGTTGTTAGCTGCCCTGAGCCCAGTCTTGACTGGGAAGGGTGGGGTATAAATAAAATAATAATAATAATAATAATAATAATAATAATAATAATAATAATAATGGTGGCCAAATTAATGCCAAAACCTTAAACTTAAAATCTGTGTGAAGTGTGAGTTATTGGGGGGATGTCTTGGTACCTCGACTCGCAAATCTTATAAAGGAAAGAAAAATAATCACGTCTCTTGCTTGGCTGGATGGAGAGGTTTGCATTCAGTTGTAGAAGCAGCTGGGTTTTGCATGCCTGGCCTGCACTCATTCCTCTGCCTCCAATTGCCTCTGGCTACACCTACCATGGCCCCGCCTCCCCCATCCTGAAAACTGCCCACAAGGCTTAAAACCAAAGAGGACCAGTTTCATACAAAAATGGGAGTAAGTCACCATTGGACACGATGGGACTTGTTGACATTCTGTAGCTCTCAGAAGGAGCTGTATCATGGGAGTGGGGAATGACATTTCTGCCCCCCAGGTAAAAACAAAGCTGGAGTCCTCAGACTGCCATGTGCATTTTTCATTTTGTTTTATACATTTGTAGGGATTTTAAAGACTATCCCTTAAAAACTAGCATGGAAAGAGGGTGAGACAGACTTAGCCACATCCCATGAGAAATTGGACTGAAATGGACAATAAATTGTTGTATTATGTTTCTCCCAGTTTCTTAAAAGTTCATTCTTCACCATTTCCACAGCAGTTTACATTTTTTTAAAAAAAAAATCCTTGTGACAATTTATTAGCATTTTAATGCATTTTTTCCTTTATATATACACATTTTTGCTAAGGAATTCTCCTGTATGTAAGTTATACAAATATATGTATCTTTGGGAACACATTATCCCAATAGATGCATTGCTGTACACAAAACCTGACTGGAAAACTGCACTGCAAAATTCAGAGAATTTAGATATGAGCAAATTTCAAAGGATGGCTGTTTTTCAGTTCTCATATTGTTTCAGAAAGTGGGAATTGAGTAGGTTCATCTTTAAATGTGAACTGAACTGAAATTCTTCTGCCACCACTAATCCATCCTTAGATGCCTCTCCCTCCACTGTCACTCCCATTTCCCCCTAACATACACATTTCTTAATATATGCATTTTTAAAAAATGGTTTGGGTAGACGTCTAAATTGTAAAATTTGTATAATAATTATGAAGGATGCTGGTGCTACACTTCCCATATAGTTTTGTACAGTGCAGATTTGATTAATTTGCCTTCAAATACAGTTCCACTGGTCTTTTATTATAGCGAAAAATTCATCTAGTGAATCCCATAGGAATGCATTGAAATTTTTTTTGATTTTTTTTGCCCATAGGAACACATTAATTGAATTTCAATGCATTCCTATGGGAAACCGCGATTCGCTGGACGAATTTTGCGTAAAACGCATTCGTCTAGCGAGGCAAGCTCTGCTCGAAAAATCCTTTCGTTAAGCGGAAATTTCGTTAAGCAGGGCATTCGTTAAGCGAGGCACCACTGTAAATGCAAACTAAATTGAATGTCTCCCCTCCCTTCTGATTTATTATTTAGCTTTTGAATGTCAGCACCCTGTTTTTCTCACAGAGACCCAAACAGAATAAGATTATAAATAATGAAACACTGGGCAGACACAAACTTTCCTTCTGTTCGTATTAATATTCTCAAACTATGCAGGCCCGTTTGATGTTCAGTGTATCTCTTTTTGTGCTTTTATCCTTCCTGGGATCCTTCTTCCTGCTTCATTTATTGCTGTGTAGTTTTAATGGGATTGTTTTATTGTGCATTTTAATCATGAATGTCTATATTTAAATGTTTTAATGGGATTCTTTCATTACGTATGTTAAATATGGATATTTATATTTTAATATTTGCATAACTGGGTCTTTTTAAATACTTCATGAACTGCCTAGAAGCCGATTTTGTAGTGTTGTGTACCAGATCCAGCTGAATCTTGGATCCAGAACCAAATTGGGTTGTTTCGCATTGATCCAGGATTCAGTCTGATTGGGTCAAGGTAGCCCCAGATCACCCCAGGTCAGATCATGTCCATTTGGAAAGATCCAGGTATATCTAAAGGTGAGAGGTAGTCTGGTGGGGAGGAAAGGGGAGAATGGACATCTCCCCCAATTTAAACATTGTGTGCACATTTTATAGTTAGAGAATTGCATCACAAAATTTCAAAGGATAGCCATGTTTCGGCCCACATATGGAATTACAGTGGTACCTCAGGTTATAAACAGTTCAAGTTACAAACACTTCGGGTTATAAACACCACTAACCCGGAAGTAGTACTTGGGTTGCAAATTTTGCTCCAGAATGAGAACGGAAATTGCACGCCGGTGGTACAGCAGCAGCAGGAGGCCCCATTAGCAAAAGTGCACCTCAGGTTAAGAACGGTTTCAGGTTAAGAACGAACCTCCGGAATGAATTAAGTTCATAACCCGAGGTACCACTGTACTGCAAAATTCTGCCCCATTGGAAAGCTTCTCCTAGGAGTCTAATGCTCTAACCTTATGTTATTGATGGTGGGTAACAAATGCAAAGGGACGCGGGTGGTGCTGTGGGTTAAACCACTGTGCCGCTTGGGCTTACTGAACGAAAGGTCGGCGGTTCAAATCCCCACGACGGGGTGAGCTCCTGTTGTTCAGTACCAGCTCCTGCCAACCTAGCAATTCGAAAGCACATCAAAGTGCAAGTAGATAAATAGGTACCACTCTGGCAGGAAGGTAAACGGTGTTTCCATGTGCTGCTCTGGTTCACCAGAAGCGGCTTAGTCATGCTGGCCACATGACCTGGAAAAACTGTCTGCGGAAGGGGACGAACGCCGGCTCCCTCAGCCTGTAAAGCGAGATGAGCGCTGCAACCCCAGAGTCATTCGTGACTGGAGTCCCTTTACCCTTTACTTAACAAATGCAAACCAATTGTATTCTAGAGAAGGGAGGGAGGGAGGGAGGGACTGCCCTTTATTTGGCCACCCAGCATTTTAATTGCTTTGATGCTGAATGGCTGGAGGCTGTGTTTATTTGCTGTTCCCTGTGAGCATTGCAATGCATGATCTTACGGGTTGTCAACAGTACGGTGGCGACTGAGGCCAGCAAATGTCTTCCGTGCCCGTGGACCACTTCTCAAAAGTCAGACAACCACCTCACTTTTGAAGGAGGCAGCTTGACAGGCGCCGATTCTTCTGAGAAATCACTAATTAATTTTCGGTTATCAAGCCGTTATTCTGAACACCGCATATCGTGCACCTGTCATTGCAGGTTCTTAGCAGAGTTCATCCTCCGATAACCAAGAAGTGCTTGCTTTTTATGATTGCTTCGCTGCATTTCCTCCCCACCCAAGCACCAATAAACAAGCCAAAAGTCATTTTCAGCATTACTGTAAGGAGGAGGGTGGGGAATACATAACCGATTTGTCAAAAGCAAAAAACAAAAACAAAAAAAAACCAACCCCAACAATCCCCAAGCAGATATGACCTAAAGGTCCGCAGATATACGGCTGTATCTGATAGCAGCGAATTGCGGAAGCCGCTAGGAACATGTCGTGGAAAATTAGCAAATCCCCATCAAAATTTCACACACACGGCTGGGGTAAGCAGTTCCCCAGAGTGATGGGTTGGCAGGCGGGTTCTTTTGATTTGCAGGCCTCACGGTTAACCGAACCAAACGCGAAAGCTGAACACCCTCAGGGCTGGTGCAGTCGGTGCGTGGAGGAAGCGAGGCAGGAGGGAGAGATGTCAGATAGTTTAAAGGGTTTTCCAGCTACAAAATGAACGCTTTTAGCGGACAACTTCAAAGGAGGGCTCCCCAAGCTAGCCCTGGCGGTGCAATCGAGCAGAGTGTATGTTTGCCACTTAATCAGTATCTAGCAATGCCAGAAGAGCTGGAGCCAAGTTCAGCAGTATTTCTCTTTGGTGCTTCAAAAAGTCTGCTACTGATCGGCGAAACACACGGGTTTTGTCAGGCTGAAAATGGCATCGGAAGCAAACCTCCTCCCATGCTTTTTGTGGTCATGACTGACCTCAAATGGCCACAATCCCCTCTCAATCTCCCGTCTAGTTATAATGAGCTAAAGAAAATGTTTAAAAACACTTTTGTTAAAAAAACCAGAAGCTTTCTTATTGGGTATAGTGGGTAGAGAGAGACCGATACAAGATAAAAAATTGTTCTTATAGGCAACAACTGCGGCAAGAGTTTTGTTAGCCCAAAGGTGGAAACAACAGGAGCTATGATTAAGATGGAGCTGATGGACATTGCAGAACGGGCGAAACTGATGGGAAGAATCAAGAACCAGCGAGACCAAGCATTCCAAAAGCTCTGGAATAAATTTATATTATATTTGAAAGGCAACTGTAAGCAATTAACATCATTAGCAGGGTTATCTGAAGATTTGTAAGATGTAACTGCTACCTATTCAGGTTGAGTAATATGTTGTTGTTGTTTAGTCGTTTAGTCGTGTCCGACTCTTCGTGACCCCATGGACCAGAGCACGCCAGGCACTCCTGTCTTCCACTGCCTCCCACAGTTTGGTCAGACTCCTGTTGGTAGCTTCGAGAACACTGTCCAGCCATCTCGTCCTCTGTCGTCCCCTTCTCCTGGTGCCCTCCATCTTTCCCAACATCAGGGTCTTTTCCAGGGAGTCTTCTCTTCTCATGAGGTGGCCAAAGTATTGGAGCCTCAGCTTCACGATCTGTCCTTCCAGTGAGCACTCAGGGCTGATTTCCTTCAGAATGGATAGGTTTTAACTTCTTGCAGTCCATGGGACTCTCAAGAGTCTCCTCCAGCACCATAATTCAAAAGCATCAATTTTTCGGCGATCAGCCTTCTTTATGGTCCAGCTCTCACTTCCATACATATATTGAGTAATATACCGTAATAATTTAGGTAATGATATAACAAGGACTTGGGTGGTGCTGTGATGTAAACCACTGAGCCTTGGGCTTGCCGACTGGAAGGTCGTCGGTTCGAATCCCCGCGATGGATTGGCTCCCTCAGCCAATAAAGTGAGATTAGCACCGCAACACCAGAGTCGTTCACAACTGGACTTAACTGTGAGGGGTCCTTTACATTTTTTTGTAACAAGGATAGGAAACAAAGTGAAATGTAAAGATGCAAAGTTTATTTTTGTAAACCATCAGATAGGAGGGAGGGAAGCCATTAAGCTCAGTTGAGTCAAAGAGATAAAATAAGAGGATATGATGTTACATAATGTGATTATATGTAAAACCAATAAAAATTATTATTATTATTTTAAAAAAATCTCCCCTCTAGCTATTTTGATATGGGTTGTGCCCAGCACCACTGGGCAGTTGCCAATGGCCCAAGTGCTAAGGAAGGGTCCCCTGACTACTCTGCTGTTGGCCCCAAATGACAGCCACAGCCCACCAGGAATAGCACTTTTCTTAGTGCTTGAGCCTGGACAGCTCTGGCCGAACCTCAAGGAAATGCTTGGAGGCAACTTGGAAAACCCCCAGCAAGGGAAGATAAGCTTGGCCTGAACTGAGTATAAATGCCCATTTAAAAATAACTGCTTGGTTGTGCCCTTGAAGAACTGCTCTCTTTCCTCTACCTTACCCCTTGTGTGTCTTGTCTTTTAACTGTGTAAACTTGATAGCAGCATCTCCCCCCCCCATTTTTATTGGTGTGAATCAATTTGGGCTTGCCGATCAGAAGGTCAGCGGTTCGAATCCCAGCGACAGGGTGAGTTCCCGTTGCTCGGTCCCAGCTCCTGCCAACCTAGCAGTTCGAAAGCACGTCAAAGTGCAAGTAGCTAAATAGTGGGAAGGTAAACGGTGTTTCTGTGTGCTGCTCTGGTTCACCAGAAGCGGCTTTGTCATGCTGGCCACATGACCTGGAAGCTATACGCCGGCTCCCTCGGCCAATAATGCGAGATGAGCGCGCAACCCCAGAGTCAGTCACGACTGGACCTAATGGTCAGGGGTCCCTTTACCGTTACCTTTTAACTGTCTGAAAACTGTGATAAAATACAGGTATTGTTGTTGTTGTTGGTGAGACCCTCCATGCTCTAGTGTGAAGCAATGCTTCTTTGGTGAAAAAGGAGGGAGAGCGGGAGGAATACCAACACCAGAGCAATAATCTTGTGGACTAGAAGCTTTGTTTTTGTGAAGATTGGAGCTGAGGATTGCTTATATTAAGAAAATGTATGCATTGGGAGGTGGAAGTTGCTTTCCCACAAAATCTGGGTCATGCCAATTACTGCTGAAAACTCTCTCTCTCTCTCTCTCTCTCTCTCTCTCTCACACACACACACACACCCACCCCTTCTCTTCCCTTCTATGTAAGCTGCTTTGGAAAACAATAATTTTCTGAAAAGCAGGCTGCAAACACTGTATACCAAAGAATCAGACTCTCCCACTCCTATTATGCAGCTCTTTAATTTATTTTATTTATGTTTGTGCCCCCGACAAGACTTCATTGACGGGTGTGATAATTACCCAAAGAGCACAGCCAATTAGCTGCCAACTTGGCCGCTGTTCAGCAACAGATTTGTTGAAGGATGTATTTATTATTTTTTTTAAAAATAATCTTAATATATTGCCAGTTCTCAGGCCAGGAGCCCCACTGTGGGTTTAGGACTTAACTGCCAACATACTCTTAGCTGACAGGAAGCTGTTGCCTCAGACGTTTGAGGGCTGAGCCCAGAAGCTGCACTTGGAAATTAGAAGCCACCTCTGAGTATCAACATGATGAAGATGCTTGTGGCAGGCTTCTCCCCTGCCAAGCGAGACTTCCCGTTCCCACCCCCACCCCTTTTGAATCATGCACAAATTGGTTTAATCACAATCCCTCCAGCCTCACCTCAGAACATATCACTGGAACTTCCGCCTGACACAGATCTCATCTTCTCTCCCCCCTCTACTCTTCTCTCCGTGTTCCCATGAGGGATAAAGGTTAATGTTGTTAGGGATTATTCAGAAAGGCATGGCTCTTCTATTTCATTACCTTGTCCCCATAAGGAACATCGGGTTCGATTCTGTCAACTGATGGGTGGATGAGCTCATGAGTCCATAATAGCACCCAGCATCCCGTTCTCACAGTGGCCTTCCCAGATGGCTCTGGGAAGCCCGCAAGCGGGATCTGAGTCAGAGGCAGATTTAGGGGAGCACAGCACAGTCTTGGGGAGGTGGAGGGGCACCAAATGATGGTGACACTGAAATTTGAGACCCCTGCCTGAGAGCAACAGCCCTGTTCCCACTGGAGATTCCCATCAACTTGCACCTGGAGGTGTACTGCCTCTGTCAGTGGAGGCCATCAACTTGAGCAGCTTTGAAAAAGGATTAGACAAATGCATGGAGGAGATGACTATCAACTGCGATGCCTCTGCTTTGCTCCCACTGTCAAAAGCAGAATACATTTGGATGCGAGTTACTGGGAGCCACACATCGCGAGAGTTGCTGTGTCAGGAGTATGGGCAGGAGTTGGGCTCTGGGGCCTGTAGTGCTTTGCAGGACTGGGGCCTGCCTCAGCTTGTGCTGGAGAAGCAAGGAGTGGCCACTCAGGGGAGGCCACTTGATAACTCACTGCACCTGGTGGCAAGAGCTGGGAGGGATAAAAGCTCAGCATTTCCCTTCAGCTCTTTGCCACAGCAACGCGGGCCTTGCTGCATCTGGCCTCCTGTTCCTTGATCCTTCGCCTTGCTCCTTGACCCTTGGACCTTTGCCTTGCCGACGCCTTGTTCCTCGACCCTTGGACCTTTGCCTTGCTCCTTGACTCCCAGACCTTTGCCTCCGCCTTGCTCCTTGACCCTCGGGCCCTCGCCTCCATGACGTCCTGCTTCCCAACCTTAGGTTCCTTGACCCTGCGACTGCCTGCTGTTGGGCCCTCAGTCCTGCACCATCTGGACCCCGTTCCTGCTTCCACACCACCATCTTGCCCCCGGCCCTGATGTCCTCAGGCGGGCCTGCTACCTCCCGCAGACCAGACCGTGACATGCTGCTGTTGCAATGCTTGGACTACTGCAATGCGCTCTACGTGGGGCTACCTTTGAAGGTGACCCAGAAACTGCAACTAATCCAGAATGCGGCAGCTAGACTGGTGACTGGGAGTGGCGACCAAGACCACATGACACTGGTCCTGAAAGATCTACATTGGCTCCCAGTATGTTTCTGAGCACAATTCAAAGTGTTGGTGCTGACCTTTAAAGCCTTGAATGGCCTTGGCCCAGCATACCTGAAGGAGCGTCTCTACCCCCATCATTCTGCCCAGACACTGAGGTCCAGCACCGAGGGCCTTCTGGTGGTTCTCTCCCTGTGAGAAATTACAGGTAACCAGACAGAGGGCTTCTCAGTAGAAGAAGAGTTTGGATTTGATATCCCGCTTTATCACTACCCGAAGGAGTCTCAAAGAGGCTAACAATCTCCTTTCCCTTCCTCCCCCACAACAAACACTCTGTTTAGGGAAGTTTTTAACATATGATGTTTTATCGTGTTTTTAATATTCTGTTGGGGGCCGCCCAGAGTGGCTGGGGAAACCCAGCCAGATTGGCAGGGTATAAAATTATTGTTATTATTATTATTATTATTATTATTATTAATATTAATATTATTAGTTACACTCAGGTCCTGCTTGCGATCTTCCCATAGGCATCTAAATGGCAACTGTGAAAACAGGCTACTGGACTAGAACCTGATCGAATAATGCTCGAATAATGGACTAGAACCTGATCGAATAATGCTCTTCTTATGCTCTTATTCAGAATAAAAAAATGCTGTGATTTTTTAAAAATAGAATTGTAATATTCTTTGGTTGTCTTTTAATGGTTTTTGTTTCAGTCGTCTGAGGGGTTGTTATTGTACAGTTTTGTATGTTGTTGTAAACTTCTATGAAGGTCCTTGGGTCCTCCTACACATATTACAAATTCTATAAATGAACAACAAATAAAACATGATTATACCTCAGATGCATACACAGAAATAAACACACACAGAGACCTCTTGATTGTGAGGTATAAAATGGTAACTGCAACAAATAGTCTAGAAAAAGTGCCACATTTTTCTAATTCAGTCACAAATATATCCAAGATCCGGCCATTGAAACGTGTCATGAATTTGGCCTCTTCAATAGCAAAGGCCGCAAATGGCATCCTTAGTGATGTTTTCCTCAAGACATTGTAAAATATAATACACGGTATATGAAGAATCACCTCTTCCCACATGCCTACACTCAAACCCTCCAGGACTGGAGATGGGGGAGAAATATGATTTCGTTTGCAATGAGCTACAATTCCCAGAGTTCCCTGGAAAAAGAGATTGACTATCCAGCCACAGTTGAAGCTCTGTGAGGGGTTTCCTATCAACTTTCAGCACACTTAACCAGCTGCAGCTCCCAGGATTCTTTGCAGGAAGCCATGGCTGTTTAAAGTTGGCACCACATAGTGAATTGGGTGAATGTGGCCTGAGTTTTGAATAGAGCTGAGAGAGGAAGTGGGGAAGAGTGTTACTCTCCCAACTTCCTTCTTTAGGCGCTTCTCATAAAGAGAAAAAGCTAACCACTCTCAGTACCTTATGACAAAAGGGTAATCACAGGTGTGGTGTGGTATGGTGTGGGGGGCTCAGAGGTTTTGCAGACACCAGGGGAAGACCTCAACAGCATCATTATCTCAATGGGTGACACTCCTGACAATGCCTGTGTTCATGTATCTGTAAAGGTAAAGGGACCCCTGGCCGTTAGGCCCAGTCGCGGACAACTCTGGGGTTGCGGCGCTCATCTTGCTTTACTGGCTGAGGAAGCCAGCGTACAGCTTCCGGGTCATGTGTTCAGCATGACAAAGCCGCTTCTGGCAAACCAGAGCAGCGCACGGAAACGCTGTTGACCTTCCCGCTGTAGCGGTACCTATTTATCCGTTGGAACGCAGGCACGGAAGGCAGGAGGAGCACTTTTGGGATGCCCCATTCCCCCCCTGCTGCCAGTTACCAAGCCTGCTCCGCTTGCTTAGCTGGGAGGGGTGGTGGTGGACGGGAGCTCCTGTCAGTCCGTCCCTTCTCCCAGCTCGCTGTACCAGCAAGAGCCGCTTGGGCACTGTGTGCGGCCCTTCCTTCCTTCCTTCCTTCCTTCCTTCCTTCCTTCCTTCCTTCCTCCCCCCCTCTCCCTCTCTCTTCCCTCCCTCTCTCTTTCACCCCTTCTTTCCTTAGCATTTGCTAATTTCCACCTGCTGCTTCTTGTCAGCTTCTTCTCTGGGGAACCTTTCCTCAAAATGGTCAACAACTTTGGGGGTCCCCCGCCTTAAAAAGGTTGTCAATTCTTGGTTTTTTTTGGGGGGGGCGGAGGGATCTTCGCACCACGGCACCGGATATGCTTAAGACGGCCCTGTGCACTTTGACGTGCTTTTGAACTGCTAGGTGGGCAGGAGCTGGGACCAAGCAACGGGAGCTCACCCCGTTGCAGGGATTCGAACGGCCGACCTTCTGATTGGCAAGCCCTAGGCTCTGTGGTTTAACCCACAGCGCCACCCTATCTGTACAGGCTTAGAAACAGTTTCTATCATTTAAATAGAAATACAGCACTTCTGCCCACACCAGGGGAGACTGTGATCACATGACCTATGCACCTGCTCAGTCCAGGTGCTTACTGCAGATGGAGAAGTTAAAACACCTCCTCCTCCTCCTCCTCCTTTGTTTCATGCATTCAAACTTTTAGGGGAAACAGGGGGTGTGAGTGAAGACCCATCTTGTGATGGACCCATCAAGACCCATCTTCTTCCTTCTTAGGGTTCTTCACTTTCTTGCCAAAGTTTTACCAGACTGGCTTCCAAACAGAGGATTCCTTCATTTTTGTTTTTAAATCCTCTGTCATTTATATATCCTGCCTTTCTTCCACCACAGCAATCCAAGTGATTATATATGTGGATTATATATGTGGTTCCCAGGTGGTCACTCATCACAGATCCAGACATACTTTGCCGAACAGCAATGTGGCTTCAGACCATATCCCAGGAACACCCTGTCCTCTGCAAAGTAGAGTTTGTGGCCACCAGTTAACGAATAATGAACTTTAGCAGACCATTGCTGGTGGGAGTAAGGCTCTGCACCAGATCAGGCTGGAGCTGGTATAACAAACTGAGTTGGGTCAACCCAGGTCAGCTGGATTGGGCTGAGACAGCCCTGTATGGCCCCAGGTTTCATTGGCCAACCCAGAAGTGATCTGGGGGTGTAAAAAGGTGAGGCGGTCAGGTGGCGGCAGAGATGGAAGTTTAGAAAGAGCGGCAGAGGGCCTTTAATGGGTCTGCTTCACCATAGCATTTCCTGCATTGTATCTCCTTCTTCCCCTGCCATCCCAACCACATGTTTAAATAGGGTTTAAACCACTAATTAAATGTTAAGGGTAGGTCCCAAATCAATTTGAGGCCTCGACCCAGGTCAGGCCAGCCTCATATTATCCTAGGATGGAGCTGATACGAACTGCCACTTTGAACCCTGGAACTGTGGGTTGGGGAGCATGCAAAGCTCTGGAACTGGTGGGCAGGGGGCAGAATCCTGTCATGGCAAAAGTCTGACCAACATGACCGCTACAGTTCCAGAGCACTCAAAGAGCAGGTAAGTGACCTGGAAAAGCTGCCCATTCCCGTGGCACAGAACCAGCTCTCAACGTTGTGACCCAAAGGTTTCGAGCATCATGCGTGCGACATTTCAAGAGAGAGTCTGAGGTCACCTCAAGAAGCTGGCACGTCTCCCCACTCCATCTCCAACAAATGCCACGGAGCATTTGACATTTTGCGTCTCGACGGGAATCCCTTCTCCTTCTTTTATGACATTGTGTTATTTCTGGTTTTATCTCGAATCCTTAATAGCAATGGACAAGTCAATCTATTTCCAGTCTGTCTCACAGTTACTACATGTGATCACTCGTAAGTCACAGAATCCCTGAATTGTAGAGTTGGAAGAGTCCAAAATGGTCACCCAGTTCAACCCCATGCGATGCAGGAATCTTTCTCCCAACATGCGGCTCAACTCCACGACCCTCAGATTAAAAGTCTTATGCTGTACCGACTGAGCTATTGGTTCTCGTTCTCTCTCTCTCTCTCTCTCTCTCTCTCTCTCTCTCTCTCTCTCTCTCTCTCTCTCACACACACACACACACACACACACACACACAAAAAAACTTGGAAGCTTCACCTGGTCCAAAATGCAGTAGACAGATTACTGGCTGGAGTTCCATGCAGAACTCAGATTTTCCCTATTTTAAAACAGCTGGTAGTTGCACAACACTCAGAGGTTTGGGGCCTGGGGGCCTGGAAGAGGGCTGGTTGCCTGGGTATGCCCTGTAAAGGGACTGAATGCAATGCCAGTCCTACTGAGAGTAAACCCATTAAAATGAATGACATGACTAACTTAGGCCTATTAATTTCAATGTGTCTACTACAGTCTCCAAATGCCACAAAAATGCTGGAACCTTCATGAGGAACCTCAACCCATCTTCTCACTTTATCATGTAGAGTCCTGGAAAAAACTCTCATTCTTTCTCCACCTTTTCATTCATTGCTCTTTCCATCTCCTAGCCAGGGAAAGAGAGAAGCCACAACCTACTCTGGGTTCTCATTTTCACACTCTTACAAGCTGCCCAGCAACATTGCGCACAATGAGGAGGATCTGCTCTGTGTCCAAACCTCTTTAGTCTCTGCTCAGTTTCATTTGTCAACCTGAAGTGTCACTGAGCCACTGCCACCTGTGTGTGTGGTGGGTATTTCCTGTTTGGCACCTGCTCTGAGATGCAGGGAGATCTGATCCTGCAGGTTGGCTCTCTCTCTGGCTTAAAATGAGGCAGACTAGTTTGCTAGAGAGAAAGAGCATTTGCGGAGATGGGGAGGGGTCCCCTGGAGAAAAGAAGTGAAGAAGAAGAAGAAGAAGAAGAAGAAGAAGAAGAAGAAGAAGAAGAGGAGGAGGAGGAGTAGTTTGGACTCGATATCCCACTTTATCACTAACCTACGGAGTCTCAGAGCAGCTAACAATCTCATTTTCCCTTCCTCCCCCACAACAAACACTCTGTGAGGTGAGTGAGGCTGAGAGACTTCAGAGAAGTGTGACTAGCCCAAGGTCACCCAGCAGCTGCATGTGGAGGAGCGGGCACGCGAACCCAGTTCACCAGATTACGAGTCCACTGCTCTTAACCACTATACCATGCTGGCTCTCCACCACGCAAAAACACTTTCCTCCCAAGCCACTTCCTGCCTGCCTTCTCACATGGGCAGGGGAAAGGGGCTTTGATATCTCCCATGAGCTGAATTGGTGGCACCTTCTGAAATCTGATGAGTCTCCCCATTTTGTGCATTTGGGTAGTGGGGAGTCCCAGGGCAGCTGGGCGAAGGGATGCAAGCATGTGTGTGTGTGTGTGTGTGTGTTTGTGTGTGTGTGTGTGTGTGTGTGTACGTGTGTACGCAGCTGATCCATCTAGGGTTCACCACAGATCCAGGATGCTGCAGTTGCTCACATATTTCCAATTTGCTCAGAAGTTCGAAAGTTTATGTATCTCTGAATTCTAAACACTAGGATACCACATATCATACACCTGCACAATCACAACAATAATGGTTGTCCATAGTTATCCTGCTTCCAAAATTCCCACAAATGCATGATGACATCACATAGTCCACACACAGAGAGAGTTAGTTGAGAGAGTTAGTTGTATTTATTGATTTGGGGTTTTCTTTTCCCCTCAAGCTTCCCTAAATGCATTACATAAATTCAAAGATTTCTGTGCTTAAAATACCGCTGCTTTGTGTGTTTCCTCTAATAACTTTTGTGCTTGACCAGGAGGAAATGCTCAAGCAGCGATGCTGATGTGGAATAGAATATCCCTATTTTCATCTGAGGAAGGTTGGAGGGTATGGTCTACTCTAAGCAGGACAACCATGGGATTATACCCCGTAGCCCCCTTCCCATGTGGTGTGTGTACATGTATACAAGATGGTGGGGTGGTCACGAACTCACTGTTTGTTTGAGGCCTCCAGAGGGTTGGGCAAGGGTGAATGCATCACTGAGGCCAAAAAGGTTTGGTCGCAACTGCCCTCAGGCTGAAAAATGTCCCCCACCCCTCATCTAGGAGATTCCAGTTGCTGCTGCTGAAAGGAACAATGTGGGTTTTGACTTCCAAACCACTGAACTATGACATTGGGTTGGGCTTTGCAGAAGGCAGAAACATTTGTTGAATACATTGTCCAAGCAAAACACACACACACACACACACACACACACACACACACATGTTTCCCCCCTTACTTCCCCCACAATCTTGAACCAGGATGGATTTACATAACTAGTTATAGATGAACAACACTTGGGGAATCAAAATCCTTTACAATCTCACCAAAAAGCAATAAATAAAGACTCGTGAGAGGCAGGGAGGGAAGCAGATTTGGGCCCTGATCAGAAATGCTTTTCACCAAATGGATACATGGCAGGAAGCAGGGAGCGATTGGATGTTTGTAAATCTGAGCATTGGCAGCGCTGCTCTGAAAAGCCATTAGAGGAAAAACATGACAAGTCTTGTAATAATATCCCCAGGAACAGGCAAGCGGCAGCTGTGGTGCCTCACAAAGTATACTGTGGCGTTCTGCAACAATTGTTTAATGTCTAATCCCGCCGGAATGATTACCCCCAGAACTTATGTTAATGTCAGCTCAACGCGCTCAAGAAAATAAATCTCGTCTCAACATCAGATTACGTCTTTGGAACATGCAACGTTATTTCCATAATCGGACGAATGGGGGGGAGAATTACACACAAGGTTTTACCTGATGACAATACTGGGACTGAGGCTTTTGTTTTCATCCTTTCTATCGCTGGTTCCCCCTGCCCACCCCCTCCGCTCCCTGCCACTTTCCCTCTGTTAATGTTCCCTCCAAGGGACTGTTGATAAAGAGCTAGGCGTCTGTACAGAAGAAATCTAAAGCAAAGTGGACTGATTTATTGCGTAAGAACATGACCAGAGCCAGGGCCGTCTTAAGCATATCGGGCACCCTGGCTCCGCCCCCCCGCCCGTTTCCCACCGCAGCTGGCGGGCGCAGCTATACGGCGCCCCCTTGGCGCCCTGCGCCACTCAGCCTTGCCTTAGAGCCGGCCCTGACCAGAGCTCTGCTGGATCAGGAAAAAGGCCCATGTATTCCACACAGTGGAATACATGGGCCCAGGTGGCGCTGTGGGTTAAACCACAGAGTCTAGGGCTTGCTGATCAGAAGGTCAGCGGTTCGAATCCCTGCAACGGGGTGAGCTCCCGTTGTTCGGTCCCTGCTCCTGCCCACCTAGCAGTTCGAAAGCACATCAAAGTGCAAGTAGATAAATAGGGACCGCTCCAGTGGGAAGGTAAATGGCATTTCCGTGCGCTGCTCTGGTTCGCCAGAAGCAGCTTTGTCATGCTGGCCACATGACCCGGAAGCTGTCTGCGGACAAACGCCGGCTCCCTCGGCCTATAGAGCGAGATGAGCGCCACAACCCCAGAGTCGGACACGACTGGACCTGATGGTCAGGGGCCCCTTTATCTTTACCTTTTTATTCCACACAGTGCAAGGTTCAACTCTGGAACTCTCTCTCACAGGAGTCAGTGACGGCTACCAACTTGGAGGGCTTTAAAAGAGGATTAGACAAATTCTTAGAGGAGAAAGATATCTGGTTCTATGGACAGAGACAGTGTCCTTCTGAACACCAGCTGCTGGAAACTGCAGAAAGGAAGTGTGTTCTTTCACCCAGGTTCTGCTTGTAGGTTGGTTTCCCACAAACATCTGGTTGGCCAGGGTGAGAACAGGATGCTGGTCTTGGTGGGCCACTGCCCATCTTATGTTCTTACACTACTGGGGATTGAACCCAGGACCTTCTGCATGCAAAGCACATCATCTACCGATGATTTTTCACTGGATTTTGCCCCTGTCCAAATGCCGCAACACAGCTCTTAGCAGTTTAAACATAAGCAACGTATGTGATTAAATATGTATCTTGAGAGAACATATTCACATTTCAATGCATATTTTAGAGAACTTTTTGTAAAAAAGGGGGGTGATATCAGAGTTTAATATGGAAATGGAACGGAATTATGGGTAATAATATGCAAAAGTTAAATGGTCCTGAAATAGACATATCTGCTCATCTCTGCGGCAAATATGCAACGGGGAACCCAGCTGCAGAAAAAGCATCTTTTGGAAGGGAAATGGAGAAAGAGAACAATAGGTCCAAGGAAAGTTATGTATCCACAATTTCCCCTTCCAAATCACTCTTTCTTCCTGCCTCTCTGAATCTGCTGCTCAACATCTTGGTTGTTATTACTCACTATTTATCTTGCGCTGTCAATCTGCACGGCACTTTGGAGAGTCATAACAAACCCGCACACCCTTGCCCCAAAGAGTCTACAATCTAAAATTGGACCATTGAACGTCCCATTGAATATCATTAGCACTCACGCTTTGCTTTGGCAGAAATCTATGCCATCTGTTTACACTTTACAAGTTTGGAACATTAAAAGACATCTCTTCTCTGGGAACTGTGAATTTTTCACCCTATGTGTTTCTGGCTAAGTTTATAAGAGAGAACCTTTATTATTATTATTATTACTGCCAGAGTTTCTAACAAGCCCTCTGCAATAAGCAACACTGTGTCACAGGCTGCAATATTAAGTCCAGAGTGGACATCCATCAGCTCTTTATCACCTATATAGGCTGCTGCTAGATTTTTCCTCATGCAACAGTCAAGTTGATAAATTAGTGCACTGGGCTGTGGATACGGAACACGTTTATTTAACAGGTGGTGGGAGGAACTTACGCTGCCCCATTTTTAATGCAACGGAGCACAGGCTGCAAACTGGAACTCTAAGCTCAACCAAAGGTCCAATTAACCCACCAACCTGCTTCCTTCCAAGCACATTCTTCCAGGAAACTCTCTTCTTCTTTTTTTATTTTTTTTTTTAAAAAACTTTATTTAATATCAAATATCAAATACAAATCAACATAATTCAACATAAATCCACAAAATCAACACAACACAACGCAAATACAAAATTATACAAAATTAAACAAACTTATAAAGAAAAAGAAAAAAGAAAACAGAGGGGGGGGGAGTCACAAACAAACATAAAGCAAAATAAACTTCCCAGCATTCCATATCAGTTCCCTATTTACAAATAAATTCAACTATGCTTTCCTCTTATGAAACTAATTCCTTATTTCATGTCTCAATTTTTCCTATATACATAATCAATCCAATAAACTTGTACGAACTTAATCGAACTTAATCGAAGCAGATCACCCATCTAGAATCTATACCTTCATTACAAAAATAATCTTTTACATATTTCCATTCCTTTTCCCATTTTTGCTTAGGGACTTTTCTAACTGTTGCTGTTAATCTCGCTAGATTCATAAACTCCACCAATTTAATATGCCAATCTTGGATGGTCGGTAACTTGTCTCCTTTCCATTTTTGTGCAAGCAACAGTCTGGCCGCAGCGCATGCAACTCTCAAGTAGTGCTGAAGAATAATAGCTCTCCTCCACGACTTGTTGCACAGCAACTGGAATTTCAGTGGTATCCTGGCTCTGAACATGGAAACACCCATTGATAAACCTATCTTCCATGAGTACACATAGCAGTCAGGGTAAGGGTGCCTCCAAAATCCCCTTCTTCTCTTCTTCTTCTTCTTCTTCTTCTTCTTCTTCTTCTTCTTCTTCTTCTTCTTCTTCTTCTTCTTCTTCTTCTTCTTCTTCTTCTTCTTCTTCGGTTGCATTCAATGCTAGTCCTACTCAGAGTAGATCCAAATTAGCCAAATCAACATAGTCCAAGCAGGGGAAAAAAGGTAAAGGTAAAGGACCCCTGGAAGTTAAGACCAGCCATGAACGACTCTGGGGTTGCGGTGCTCATCTCGCTTTACAGGCCAAGGGAGCTGGCATTTGTCCGCTCCGCACACAGTTTTTCCGGGTCATGTGGCCAGCATGACTAAGCCACTTCTGGCGAAAGCAGAGCAAGAACAAGGCAGCTTTCTGTGCTGTCGTTCACTTTAATTAAATACTGAGCTTCCTTTTGACAGAGCTCAGGGTAGTGAACAGCTTACCACCACAATCACACACACTATTTTACTTACTTTTTTTTAAAAAAAACAAAAAACAAACCAGCACAACTAAAATAACAACACTATATAGCTAGTTAATGGAATGGATGTGGCCATTAGAGAAAAACGGGGAGGGGAAATAAGGCTTTAGTATCAAATATTAAATTATTCTTGATTAATTCTTTTATAGACTTGGGCTTACAACTGATTTAATGTCTCCCGAATAATTACTTCTATTATAACTCTGCTTTTTGATTTTTAATTAACTGTTCAAATTTTCTTCATCCCAATTTAATTTCACCTTTCTGTGCTACAGCCGGCTCTCCTGCTTAAAGATTTCATCCGTGTTGCAGCAGCATGTTGAGATCTGGATGCCTAAATTGCATCAGATCACAGAGCTGTGTGATCTTGCTTATAATAAACTTGCTTGTTCTTTGTGCATAGAAAACCCTCCCCACCTTAGTTTGCTCCAAATTATTGAACTGTAGTGAGGATTGCTGATAGCTCATAGCCTTGGGCTGGAGGCAGAAACAGCTTTTAAGAGAACTCAATGTAATATGATAGAGTACAGGCCGCTAACATTATAACTCCCATAATCTCTGACCATCAGCAATGGTGGCTGGGGCTGATGGGACCTGGAGTCTAACAACACTCCCATCAGCTCCAGCCAGCATGGCATACTCTCCAAGTGTCCCATTTTAACCGGGACATCGTGGAAAGAATGTTAGCTGCCATGGCTCCATGATGTTGTCCCAAACATCCCAAACCTGCCCTTCCAATTAGTGAGTGGAATTCGACCCCAACCTCTGAGGCAGAACCAGGGCCGGCGTGTCCATTTAGGCAAACTAGGCAGGTTCAAAAAAGTTTTTCTTTCTTTCGGGTCCACCGTCTCAAAAACTTTTATGTCTTTCGGCTTAGGTTTATTTAAAGCACCTCTCAATTTGCCATTAGGAAGAGACCGACTTCCGTTTCTTTAGAGTCTCTCCTATTTTTCCAATTGATGAATTTAGAGTCCAAATAGAAGTTCCACTTACTTTTCTGGAAACCTTTAATTTTGTTCGGAAGAATCCGCCGCTTGCCGGGTCAGGACTCGGAGCTTCGCTTCTCGGAGGTAAGATATAGCCCAAAATGGCTCCCGCGGTTCCACCCCGCCGGCTCTCGATCGCTCTACTGAGCTCTCGGGCAGCAGGGGATCCGCAAAACGGAGCAGCCGCTGGGCGCGTGAGTCACCGGGACTCTCTACCCGGTGTTTTTACGGGGAGTCCGCTCGCTCTGCGGGCTTCCCCCCCCTCCGCGAGGCCAGGGACTTCGGCACGCGAAGTCCCTGCGTCCTTCGAGAGAGCCATTATTGCCTATGTTGCAGAGCAGAGGTGTGAGCACTTGGGGCCCTCCAGATGTTGTTTCAGCTTCAATTTCCTGCATCTCCAGCCACAGATGTTCTGGCTGGGGTAGATGGGAGCTGAAGTCCAACAACACCCAGAAGGTGGCAACACAGGTGAAACAGCTTCCTGAAGGGCTATGATGCCATATCAAAGAGAGGCAGGTCTTGGTTGGGTCTTAGCTGAATATGCCCCAATGCCTGCTGTGGGTATTGGGTGGCCTTTGAGACAGAAGCCATCACCACCATTGCTCCAGAGCAGGGTGGCCCAACTTTTCACACCAAAGAGTACTTTGGCGTGGAGTCTGTGGGCTGCACACTCCCTTGTCACACAGGCAGGCAGGCCCGGCTCGCCCATTGGCTCTAGTGGTGCATTGCACCAGGGCGCTCAGGGGGCGCTGAGGGGTACCCCAGCAAGGGGGGAGCTGCGCGGCGGCCTCCCTTTTCCCTCCGCCAGCCGTGCCGCTCAGGGGAGAGCAGGGAGGTAAGCGAGCAGAGCAGGGGCACTAGGACCCTGCTCCGCCCTGCAGGGTCATCCCTCACCCCGGCGCTGCGTTTCATTGGTAGAGGCGACACCACATGGCAGCAGCTCTACCAATGAAACGCAGCGCCAGGGTTGGCGGGAAGGCTGTCAAACATCCGAGGCCAGGAGCCGTGCGGCCTCTGAGGCACCTCAGCTGCTCCTGCAAAGAAGGCCACTTCCTTGCTCCGGGCGCGGCGGTGGCGAGGCGGCCCTTCCTCCTTGGGTCACGCTCCTCAAGCAGCGCAGCAGAGATGTGACAGAGCCGGCGGTCGCGGGTGTCCCAAGTGGGAGGGCCTCTGGCTTTGGTGGCGGTGGCCCTGCTGGTGGCGGCGCTGGGGCGCTGGGCTGGCAACGGGGCCTGCCAGACTCAGAGCTTGGCGAGGCCAGTGGAGTTGCGCTCCCCATGCAGCAGCCTCCCAAGCTCCTCCGGCAGCTCCTCCGCAGGCCCGTGTACAACAAGCCTCCGCTGGGCAGGGAAGCGGAGCTGGGCTGGCCCGTGCACCTGGAGCTGAGTGCCACCAAGCAGCGGCACCAGGAGGAGAGCATCTGGAGCCACCAGAGGTGAGTGACTCAGAGCCGGGAGCCGTGCAGGCCGGAGGGAAATGGGGGGGGGTTAGCGCCAGGATGCTGGGTACCCTTAAGACGGCCCTGCAGGCAGGTGGTGGTGGAGAGAGAAGCCAAAATTTGATAACTTCCCCCTGCCCTCATGCTGCTTTCCCAAAGCCAGGTGAGGCACTGGGCTTTAGGAAGGAGGTGCTATTGGAAAATAATATACCGTATATATGATAAGAATAATATTGGAGAAAACTGGGTATTGAAACTTGCTTAATCTAAATCATATATCCCAGTTTTCAGTGGCCCTTTAAAGTACGCTTCACGCAGAGTATACACAGTCAAAAGTTGACCTGGCTAAGAAAACACCACCAAGAGTGTAGGGAATTATCTCCCTTATATGAAACCCCTTACTAGCTGCACACTTGTAAAAGCATGCAGATGAAAATACAAACGGTTGGGTTTCTTTAACTGAAAAACAAACTGACTCTAAAGAGACTTTAAACTAAAGATAAATGCTTTCTCTCTTAGCAACATTCCAACTTTCAACCCAAACCTCCCACAAAACTCCCATTAAACTACCCGAGAATTAACAGCAAACTAGCATTATAACTAAGCAACTCTCATACTAAGATTCAACTAAGGAATCTCTTAAACTGAGAACAACTGAGAGAGTGATCTACTTAGAGATGAATCAAACTGAAAGATCTAACTAAGAGATACAGAAGGCTTTCTGGCAGAGCCTTATATACAAGAAGCAGAGCCCACACCTGTGAGCAATTAACAGAAACACCGGCACCTGTTTCTCTTAAACAGACAGTATTTGCATTAGACTGGCTCTAAAGTAACTTGACTATTCAAAAAATCCAACAGGTGCCAGGCTCAGGCAGGGTCCCAGAGACCTCCTACTTCCGGTAACTAGCTTTGGGAAGGAGGCAGGAAGACTCCTCACACCTCCTTCCCAAAGTGCAGTCTCTCACTTATGCAGCCTTGCGAGGGAGAATGGATGGGTGACCAAACAGGTGGAATCAGTGAAGAGGAGGAAGAGAAGCAGAAACAAAACACAGTCAAACACATTGCAAACAAAAACCCTGATGCAATCACACCTTCAACCACATCAAGATTCCTTCTGGTTTCGCAGAGTTTGATCAGTGTGTACACGGTTTCACCAGTGCACTGGTAATGCAGAGCGGGAACAGATGAATGAAATGAACTGAAGAGGCTGGAAGCTGCAGTAAACTGATAATGCTCTCATTCCACATTTTATACACACACATATATATATAACTTCTCCTAGCTAAACCATAATTTAGGGGGAATAAGAATGTAGAGCAAAGCCAACCCATAGAACAATAAGTCAGCTGATTAAGCAGTTGAGTATCCGATGGGTGTGTGTATGCTATTGGTTTCTTTAGTTCTTGTTTTTATTATATATTTTGTGTTTTTATCTTGGATTTTTATGCTCTGAACCAACCTGAGATCGATGGATGAAGGGTGGTATACAAATTTAATGAATAATGAAAATAAAAACATTTGAGAACTGTGTTTGCGGGACTGAGGTGGGGAAGACTTGTAAACATAGAACCCCAAAAAACTTCTTGCATAGGAACACAGAATACTCCCTTCTAAGGCAGTATTGTCTACACTGACTGGCAGTAGCTCTCCAGGGTTTTAGAGACAGGGGGCGTTCCCAATCTGGAGATGCTTGGAAAGGAATCCGGGGCCATTTTGGAGGTGAACAGATTTGTGTATCAGCTTTCCTGAAGTGGAAGCAATTCTGTGAACTATAGGTAACAAACAAAAAAATATTTTGAATAAGGTCTCGAACACACTTCCACTTGCCCCATGCCTAGAAAGCAGGAGTCTGAGCTGTTTTCCTCTTGGACCCGTGCTTTCCAAACACAGGTATGAGCGGTTTTCTCTTTGCCCTGCTCCTTTCTCAGGGAAAACTCGTCCTTTAGGGCTAAGTCAGAGCAAAGGTCAACCCAGAGAAAATCTGAATTGCCATTTATATCCAACTGAGCATGAAAGAGTGGTTTCTCCCAGCGGCACAAGAGGAAGTGTGACTGAGCCCCAAGTCGATCAATAACAAAGGAATAAATGCAGCAGGGTGAGGTGGCAACAGTAAATCAAAGTTAACCCCTTAAACCTAGCACTTGTTAGCTTCTCAGACTCTGGTGGTGATTACTGGACAAAACAGAATTTTACTAGCTAGGCTGATAAAGTACCAGCTGGTTTGCAGCCCCAGCTGCTGAGATGGCTTCAAAATAACGGTGTTTTCTTTTGAGACCTTGAAGGTTTAGGATCGCAGGCCCAGGAAGCCAGAGGGTTGCCCTAGGTTTTCTAGAAAACGTTTCCACAAAAATGCATTACACATTTCCATAAAATGCGTTGCGCCTATTAGGTCCTCTTGGAATCAAATTTATTGGCTCATAAATACTGGAAGGTGTTGAACCACCCAGCTTGTCTCTGACCCTGCTCGGTTCAGAATGTGTTATTTCCAAATGCATGCTTTATTGTCCATAAAGGGTAAGCATTAATGGGGAGGTAAAAGGACCTGGATTTATGCTGATGGAAACTTTTCTTTCTTCCATTTTTTAAGCATGTGCATCGCTAAAAAGTGTGTAAGCTTTTTCTTCTTTTTTGTATAGGGTCATTATTCTCTACTGGAGTGTTGAAACACTGTAACTAACTTGTCTGGGGGCGGAGGGCATCACACAGTTTGAGAACTGAAGGAATGGATGTTGTGAAGATGGTGCTATTGGTAGAGTCTACGGCTGTCAACAGATCAAATAATTTTTAGTTGATTAATCATCTGCATTTAAATAAAATAAAATAAATATGCATGGTGCCCAGACCTCATGATGGATGCCTTTCATGATGCCACAAGAAAGGCATAATACAATTTAATAAGCACAGCTGCTTCTCATGGGTAAAAAATTTTTCCTTCTTCCATCTGTCATGACAGAACCACACCAGCAGAAGAACACCTTCAGGATATAAAAAGGCCTCCTCTCTTTGCTTAAAGCTTTGTCCCAATCAATTAATCAACCAAAGCATTTAGTTGATTAATCTAGGATCCAAAACTCACAGTGCTATTGAATACTGCACAGAGAGAAAATATTAATTTTTTTTTATAAAAGGCATTTAGATTCATACCCTGCCCTTTATTCAAAAAGGCTCCCAGGCCTCAGTGTGCAAAACTCACCACTAATATTTATTTATTTATTTATTTATTTATTTATTTATTTATTTATTTATATCTCTCCCACTCTCCCAGAGGTGCACAGGAAGGCAAGCACACCCAACATTTTAAAAACATGGGAAAAAAATTCTAAATCAGTTTAAACATTCTAAGAACACTTAATTAAAAAAAACAAATCAAAAAACAAACCCTTTATTTCATCAAGTGATCTCGGGGTTGTCTGGAACAATATTCTTCAGCCTTCAAATGCCTGGGTGAATAGAATTGTTTTCAAATTCCTCCCAATAGCTAATAATGATGGAGTCAGATGCACCTCACTAGGGAGAGCATTCCAAAATATGAAGAACCACTACTGAAAAGGCCCTGTCATGGTTCCAAGGTCAACCAGACAGCTAAGATGGTCCCTGCCCTCAGGCCTGTCATCTAAAAAGACATGACACATTAGAAATAAGGAAGGGGAGGGAGAAGGGAAAAGCAAGCACAACCACATGTTCTGAAAAGTTACAAAATAAAAAAATTCCTTCAGTAGCACCTTAAAGACCAACTAAGTTTTTATTTTGGTATGAGCTTTCGTGTGCATGCACACTTCATCAGATACACTGAAACAGAAGCCACCAGACCCTTATGTATATTCAGAGGGTGGGGGTGAGAATGGGTGATGGGCTGATAGGAGTGGTAAACCTGTTGATGACTGTTAACGACTGTTAGTGACTGCAATTGGTCTTGCGGGGGGGGGGGAAGCAAGGGCTGAGGTGCTAAGGAAAGCTTGATCATGTATAATGAGATAAGAATCCTATGTCTCTGTTCATTCCAGGTGGCTCCATGGTTTTAAGCTTGCTAATGAGTTGCAATTCAGCAACTTCTCTTTCCAGTCTGTTTCTGAAATTTTTCTGTAATAAAACAGCTGCTTTGAGATCTTGTATAGAATGTCCTGGGAGATTGAAGTGTTCTCCTACTGGTTTCTCTGTCTTGTGGTTCCTGATGTCAGATTTGTGTCCATTTATCCTTTGGTGCAGGGTTTGGCCTGTTTGTCCAATATAGAGAGCTGAAGGGCACTGTTGGCATTTGATGGCATACACAATGTGAGAAGATGAGCAATTAAATAGTCCTGAGATGGTATGTTGGATGTTGTTGGGGCCAGTAATGGTGTTGTCCAGGTGTATGTGGCAGCAAAGTTGGCATCTGGGTTTATTGCAGGCTCTGGTACCAGTGTCCATGTTAAGTCTGTTGGTTACAGTTACAGTTCTTCTTGCACAGCAGGTATATGTAGAGTCTGTGCAGACTCTGGCTAAGAAAGGGGGTAGCTCCTCACCAAAGACAGCGGAGGTTGTGGCAGTCTTGCCATCCTCGGACACATTCTTCCCTGCCAGATTAGACCCAGGAGCAAGAGGCAGTGTCTGGGCCAAGAGGGCAACAGCTCCTGCCACATAGTTCTTTCACCGGACAGCCAAGCACTGCTCATGGTGGTTTACTTTTGTACATTTATTTATTTATTTATTTATTTATTTATTTATTTATTTATTTATTTATTTATTAAAAAAGAAGCAGGCATTTCTGTTCCCAAGCCTGAAGCCCTGAACAGCCGAGCAATTTTCAAGCCACTTCCAAACAAAATAATAAAAAAGCAAAACAAACAGACCACTTCATCGGGAACATCAGAAATTGCAATCAACAGGTACCAGCCAGAAAATATTTAAAACAAATTACTTCATCTAGTGTGGCACATTGTGCTGGAGACTGGGATAGAATTTTTATGTCTCGGCAAAGTGGATGGGAGATGGGGTGGTCAATTGTGAGGATAATGGGGGAACACGAACACACACACACACACAGCAAATAGAAATGCATTCACTTGGTTCAGTTCTCAGCGCAGTCTCAAAATTGCTAGGTAGCCTTGGACTTGCAAGGGTTTAGCACAATGTGTGTGCTTAACTGATGAGAACTTAATGTATTTTTCTGTGTATTAGACGAGGTTTTTTGACTCAAAAATTGTGTCAAAAAACTGGGGTCGTCCAATACATGGATAGTGACATGGGGGAGGGGGAGGAGCGGCGTGCCCACCCGCCCGCCAGTGGGAGTGCAACTTCCCCTGATGCTGCTGTGCGCGGGAAACAATCAATCTGGGGAGTGTTTCCTGCCAGCAGTTGCATGGGGGGGAGAGACGCAGGCCCGTCCTAGCCATAGAGGCTAGTGGCGAGGAGAACCACGGCGCCGGGCGCTGGAGGGCGCTGGAGGGCGCTGGAAGGGCGTCAAGTGAGCGCAGGTTTCCGGCGATCTGGCCAGGACTGCACTCCACGAGGTGAGAGGCTGTGCCGTGTCTCTCTCCTTCTCCGAGGACTCCACGCTGCGCCTCCTTCTCGTTTCCCAAGCGCTGGGTTCCGCTCAGTCGAGCTTCGCCACCAGCGCACGCACAGCACCCAAGCAGCTCTTGCTGGTCCCGCGGTGCGCGCGCTGGTGGCGAAGCTTGACTGAGCGGAACCCAGCGCTGGGGAAATGAGAAGGAGGCGCAGCGCAGAGTCCTCGGAGGTGGCCTCCCGCTGCTGCCGCGGTCCGCTTGGCACTCCCGGGTCCTGGGGGGGCTCTGGAGGGGGGCGCTGGAGGGACCTTAGCGCCAGGGCGCGGGATGGGCATAAGACGGCCCTGGGGAGAAGCTCAACAACTCTGGGCCATCTCCCTTCATTTTCTTAAGATTGAGTCCCCCAAAATAGGGGAGGGGGTCTTATACATGGGGGCATCCTCTACAGTAGATGGAAAAATATGGTAACTTAGACTGAAAAATCAGGCCAGAGAGAACCAGGCAAGGGACCTGGTTCCATGCATAGCTGCCAAGTTTTCCCTTTTTTCGCGAGGAAGCCTATTCAGCATAAGGGAAAATCCCTTAAAAAAAGGGATAACTTGGCAGCTATGGTTCCATGGCTTGAGCATTTGCAGAAAGTCCCAGCTTTGACCCCTAGTTTCATTGGGTAGGGCTGGGGAAGAGACAGTTCCCACCCCCCAAAGACCTGCAGCAAGTTAGCTCTTCAAGCACCACGACTGCATTCCTTTGTGGGGAACAGTCCCATGGCTACATGCCCACAGCAGGCAGAGCCAGAGGTGAAAGCAAGCAGAGCAATGGATGGAAATGTTTCTACACAGACACCTCTCCACCCTGCATCCATCCATCCATCCATTCAAGCAAGCAAGAGGCATTACCAGAGGTGAAAGACACATTGCACCCAAGGTAATACATTCAGGGCGCAAAGGAAAGATAGTGAGGGAGACAGAAAATAATGGGGGAATGGAAATATGTTCAAGATTACTTGGAAAAAGAAAACATAGAGAATAAGATAGTGATGTGCTTAGAGTGAAGGTATAAGAGGAGAGGATTAATTGGTAAATACGGAAAAGGATTTAAGGCTGAAAAAGTAAGAGGCATAGCAAGGGAAAGTGAATAAATAGAGGGAAGCGTGTGGTAAATAGTTGGAAGTATTTTTTTGTATAGTTTTTGTATGTTTTTCTTTTCCCTTTTCTTTTTTTTCTTGTTTCTTTTCTTTGCTTTTTTTTGTTCTTTAGGAGTACGAAATTTTGTTTGTAAGAAGAGAATAAATGCATTTTGTATTGTCTTATAATTTTTGTATATTTTTTTATTATGATTTGAGAGTGATTGATAATCGTACTTGTATTTTGGTTTTTTAAAGAAATCATAAATAAAGATTTTTAAAACTAAAAAAAGAGGAAAGATAGTGAGGGTTGTGACTTGTAGAGGATGCGTGGCCTGAAGAGGATGCCAAGGGCCACAAGGGAGAGGCCTGGGGGCACATCTGGCCACTGGGCCTGAGGGTCTCCAACCCTCAGTATCAAATTATACTGTGAGGTGGACCAATGGCCTGACTCTCTCTACATAGCATCTTCCTCTGAGCCGCTTAGAGTATAATACCTAGTGGTATTACCAGACCCCTGCTAAGGTAATATGTGCAGCTTCACCTTCTAAAGCGATGACACTGTGGCACGCAAACAAACTATAGCTGGGCGGGAAGTCTTCTTTCACTAAAAATCTAGAGTAGGAATGCCAAGTCTGTAATCCTAATCTCAACAAAAAAATAACAGGATGTCTGAAAGTGAATTTCCTTTAAAATAGCTCAAAAATTTCAATCTTTTTTGGAGATCACGAGGAAGAAGGAGGAGGAGGAGGAGAAGCAGCAGCAGCATTTGGATTTGATATCCCGCTTTACCCTAAGGAGTCTCAAAGCGGCTAACAATCTCCTTTCCCTTCCTCCCCCACAACAAACACTCTGTGAGGTGAGTGAGGCTGAGAGACTTCAGAGAAGTGTGACTAGCCCAAGGTCCCCCAGCAGCTGCATGTGGAGAAAAGAAGAAAAAAGCTCAACTTTGCCCTCCCCATCCCCCAATTCAGACTTTTCACTTTTTGAAATATGGCAACCCTATCTGAGGTGAGCCAAGAGCCTGGAACTAAGAGTCATACGACAGGTAAATAGAAAAGCAGCACTGATGCGCAAGGCAGGACTGAAGAACAGGGCAGGGGACAGAACAAACAAGCACCCAAGGATAGGAGAAACACACCAGATCTCAGTAAGCCCTGGCTGCTCAAATAAGCTAAAGAGCAGCAGGAAGCTCTTAATACCACTTCCTGCCCAGAAAGGACCAGTGGGCAGAGTTAGTCCAGAAGGTTCTTCACTGAGCTGGTTGGTACTTGCTGCTGCTGCTATTATTATTATTATTATCCCACCTTTTTGCCTGGCAGGGACTCAAGGCAACTTACAGATAATATAAGAAGAGCTAAAAACATAGGAAATGACAACAATCATTCAAAAGCGATTAAGCATACACACACACACACACACACACACACACACACACACACAATTGTATATATATAACACATACAGACAATTGGTGCAAAAAGAGTACAGCAGTACCTTGGTTCTCAAATGCCTTGGTACTCAAACAACTTGGAACCCAAACATTGCAAACCCGGAAGTAAGTGTTCTATTGGAAGCCACCTAGAGTGGCTGGGGAAACTCAGCCAGATGGGCTGGGTATAAATAATAAATTTTATTATTATTATTATTATTATTATTATTATTATTATTATTATTATTATTCTGGTTTGTGAACCTTTCTCAGAAGCCGAACATGCTCCATTTTGAGTGCCACACTTCCATTTTGAGTGTTATGCTGAGGTCTGTCTATTTTTGCTATTTATTTTGCGTTCTTGTTCTTGTGACTGTGTGGAACCCAGTTTGTCTACTGACTGATTGATTGTGTGGCTGCAGTACATTGTTTATTGCTTTCATTTTATGCATCAATGGTCTTGTTAGATAGTAAAATTCATGTTAAATGGGGTTGTTTTTAAAAGTCTGGAATGGATTAATCCATTTTGCATTACTTTCTATGGGAAAGCGCGCCTTGGTTTTGGAACGCTTTGGTTTTGGAATGGAATTCCGGAACGGATTAAGTTTGAGAACCAAGATACCACCTTACAGTGCCAGCCTCCTCATTGAAAGCAGATACAGTGGTACCTCTACTTACGAATTAAATGCGTTCCGAACACACATTTGTAAGTTGAAAAAAATTGTAAGTCGAATCCCATAGGAATGCATTGGGAGAAAAAATTCGTAAGTCGAAGCAACCCTATCTAAAAATTTATAAGTAGAAAAAATCCTATCTAAACTGCATCCAAGATGGCGGATGGAGCTCCATTCGTAAGTAGAAAAATTCGTAAGTAGAGTTATTTGTAAGTAGAGGTACTACTGTAGTTCTCAAACACTGTGGGAACTAGGAGGTCTTCACCTGCAGTTCAGTGTTTCACCATACGGGGCAGCCGCATACAGATTCCAGCTGCTCCACTTGATGCGGAATAGCAAATGCTACTTTAGGCTTTTTATCGGTGTCACTCTGTTTCACCCCAGTTCTTGACATGCTAAGCTTTCATTAGCCTGTCATTTCTTTATTGAAAAAAATCATTTAGAAAATGTATAACCCACTTTTCATGCCTTTGATGGATCATCAAAGTGGTTTACACAGAGAGCAGAACACAATGCAGCCTAATCAATAAAATCTAATTATCAAAACTGAAGGAAGGGGGGGGGGGTGAAAGAGAATCAATATCAGAACCAGCAAAAAATGGCCAGGGCAGTACGTTTTTCAGGTTGGCAAGGGGACGTTTTCCAGCGACAGAACATCCGTTTTGTATGCCAAAGGCAGAGCAGGGAAAGACTTCCTGCCTGAAACCCTAGAAAGCCTCTGCCAGTCGGTGAGAACAATGCTGACCAATGCATAGCTGCCAAGTACCCCGTTTTCCCCGGGAAACCCCCGTACTCATTGGAAGGTAAGCCAATGGTCTGACTCAGGACTAGGCAGCTTCCTTTGTCCCCATGCTAACTTCTGGCAAAAACCATCCAGCACTGCTGATCGCTGCCGAAAGGCCATTCCACAGAATAGGTGCCACTACCAAGAAGACCCACTTCCACACCAAGTCCAGTGGCAATGAGGTGCAGTCAGCAAAACGTCCCTAGCAAAGCTAAAAGGATGGACTCCTGAACTCTTCCAGCAGATTTCGATTTGTCAAGAAAGACCCCGAGAATCAATAGAATTGTAGAGCTAGGCCAACCCCCTGCAATGCAGGAATCCCAACCACAGAATCTCTTAGAATTTTGAAGTGTCAGGTGTAGCTCTAGTGGCTTTAGCCCAAACGTAGCAGAGTTTTCCTGCACAGCGCAGAAGCTAGTTGAGGTGGAAATGACTAGTTGGCTAGACGCAGAATTTACAGGATTTATTAAAAGAAAATAAAAGCAGCAGAGTTTCTGCATACAAAGCAAAGCAAAATAAATCCTTACTCTCTCTCTCTTTCCAACCATATACACAGCACTTCTACTCCTAACACCTAACAAGAAACAACTGTGCTAGCATTCCTAGATAACAGAGTTCAGTGCTGGTCATTAACCAATCAGAGAGCTGTTTCCAGGCCAGGCAGACCTTGGCTTTCTGCCAAGAGTAAATTGACACTGCCTTGAGTTAATTGTGTGAAGCTAGAATCTGCAAGTTTCCCATGAGAACCAATTAACAGAAACTGAACAGAATCCCTGGCAGATGGGCATCCAACCTGTGCTTAAAAACCTCCAGTGAAGGAGAGTCCACCATCTCCCAAAGTAGTGTCTCCCACTGTCAAACAGCTCCTACTGCCAGAAAGTTCTTCTTAATATAGAAAGAATGATCTAGAGAACTGCTGCCCATCAGAGTAGACACTACTGGGCTTGGTTGGACAAATAGTT
This sequence comes from Zootoca vivipara, assembly GCF_963506605.1. Lineage (NCBI taxonomy): Eukaryota > Metazoa > Chordata > Lepidosauria > Squamata > Lacertidae > Zootoca > Zootoca vivipara. The sequence continues at coordinate 6,774,750 of NC_083292.1, forward strand.
CAACCTAGTATAAGGCCACCACCCAGATGCAGCTCAGGCCATCTGTTTACATCTGTCTGCTCAGTGCAAGATCTTACAACTAGGGCTGCCCACAGCCATCCTGATCCGCTCCTGATCTGTGGTGCCTGGAACAGTATGATCTACCATGTGATGTCTACGGGACCACCAACCGGGTTCTGGATCCATTCCTGAATAAATTCAGGGGTGGCGCTAAGCTTCCTTTCTCTTTTTACAAACTCTGTTTTAACACGAGGGGTCCCAAGCAGAATCAAACCCTCCAGCTTATGTGTGTGGTGCTACTCCTTCTCTAGTGGCTTCCCTGTATTATGCAAGGAAACAAGCCCCTGATGAAGGAGCACTGGCTGGCACCGTACAAGAGCAGGTGCTCCAACTTAATCAGCTGGCACAGAGCCCTCCTTATAACACACACAGTTGTTTTGGGGGACACAGGGAGGTAAATGTTGCCGAGTCCATCCAAGCTGTTACCACACGGAAAGATGTGTGCTGTGCCCGAACTCCCATTCTCCATTCCCATCTTGTTTCCATAGCTACACTATCCTTAACACACACACAGCCTCAATGAATTGTACCTACCCAAGCTGCAAACTGATAAAGCACCCAGGAAGCTGGTATGAAGACCTTGTAAGGAATACAGAGCCAACCCACATACTTCCGGGGGGGGGGGAGGGGGATTGTTACCATCCATTCTTTTGCGCTTGCTTCTGAAGTCTGAAATTCCTTGACAATTCTAAATTCAATTATTTGGTTTTTCAAATTAAAATTTTACATTCACATATCCAATTTGCAACATAAAAACAAGATTCCAATGAATTTCTTGGACCTTCCTCCTCCCCGTTGTGGGTCCTATTGTTAATCATTTCCTCTGCATCTTTTATGATAATCCAAATCTTTTACCTCTCCATTGTGCCCAAAATTCACCATTAAACTACAGTGGTGCCTCGCAAGACTAATTTAATTCGTTCCGCGAGTCAATTCTTTTTGCGAAAAAGTCCTCTTGCGAATCACGGTTTCCCATAGGAATGCATTGAAATTTCTTTTTTTGCCCATAGGAACGCATTAAATTTCAATGCATTCCTATGGGAAACCGCGATTCGCAAGATGAATTTTTCACAAAACGAATTCGTCTTGCGAGTCACCATCAGATCGCAAGAAATTAGTCTTGCAGGGCATTCGTCTTGCGAGGTACCACTGTACAAGTGATATTCCAACCCTACTAACGGTTCTAACTGTTTAGAATGGTTTTTAAGATAAGTTATAAATTTCCCCCATTCCTTATTAAAATTTTGGTCTTCCTGATTTCTGATTCTTCCAGTCATTTTGGCCATTTTGGCATAATCCATCAACTTGATCTGCCATTCTTGTCTGGTAGGGACTTTATCTTCTTTCCTGGTTGCTGAAATTCATGTTGGTGTCCGGCTGATGCATGATTCCCACGTCAGAATAAAATGTAATTGTTATCTTTTCAGAAGCTCTGCCTTTGTTCTCCCAAAGGGCCTTCTCGGTAGTGGCACCCACCCTGTGGAATGCCCTCCCACCAGAGGTCAAAGAGAATAACAATTGTTGTTTAGTCGTGACCCTATGGACCATAGCACGCCAGGCACTCCTGTCTTGCACTGCCTCCCGCAGTTTGGTCAAACTCATGTTCGTAGCTTCAAGAACACTGTCCAACCATCTCGTCCTCTGTCGTCCCCTTCTCCTTGTGTCCTCCATCTTTCCCAACATCAGGGTCTTTTCCAGAGAGTCTTCTCTTCTCATGAGGTGGCCAAAGTATTGGAGCCTCAGCTTCAGGATCTGTCCTTCCAGGGAGCACTCAGGGCTGATTTCCTTAAGAAGGGATAGGTTTGATCTTCTTGCAGTCCATGGGACTAACAATTACCAGACCTTTTGAAGGCATCTCAAGGCAGCCCTGTCTAGGGAAGCTTTTAATGTTTGATGGATTTCTGTATTTTAGTATTTTGTTGGAAGCTGCCCAGAGTGGCTGAGGGAACCCGTCCAGATGGGCAGGGTATAAATAATAAATTATTATTATTATAAAGTGCCGCTGTAAGTGAAAGTCTATATGCTACAGACAACATGGTGCAGGGCTGGAATACTGGGTGGCCACTGGGAGAAGAGAATGCTGGACTCTAGAATGCTGGGCCGCTGGCTTGATCCAGCAGGGTTCCTTTCCTGCTGAGTTGCCTGGATGCAAATCGTACTCACCATAGGAGATCGTGTGAGTTGCCCTTTGCAAGCCCAGCATTGCACATATACCCCAGCACACAAACACCTGCCCCACTTTACACAATAGCTCATTCAGCAGCAACCCAAATAGGACAAAAAAAAAAAGAGAGGCACAGCAAGAATCCTACTAAAGCCCCAACCTGTCACTCTGAGCGTCCACGTGTCAAATTAGTTGGGTTTGCTTTGTTTTGTTACATTAGATAGCTTTCAAGGGCATTTCACAGCAGATATATGGGGGTGGGGAAGGAGGCTACTCACTGGCTTGGGATTTTTATAAAACGTGCTAGCGATTTGTGTTTTGCCTTTTGTCAATAGCATTAAGATTTGCAGTTTGCAGTGAATTATCCACTGACCTAAATCCTCACAAGCTACCCAAATCTGGTGCCGAGATAAAGTCGTGCTGGAGTTTGATACATTTATCAGTGCCCGGCACACAGGAGTACTTTACAAGCAACGGCGGGTGTTTTTTCCCCCCAAGGCTTCTCCAGCGCCAAGCCAGGAGTGGGAGGGGGGAGAGAAAGGAAAATGAATTACAACCCATTGACACTGATGTTTTAAAATAATTATCAGCTGCTCATTGTCTGGGAAACACAATGAGACATTAGTTGCCTCTCCCATTTGTGTCCCCTCCTCTCTCCCCCCCCCCATTTGGGAAACAACAAGACGCTGTTGATATGCCTACTATAGCTCACCCAAAGTATTATACTGACAGGTCCAAAAATGATGCATTGTTCATTCATTATGCTAAATACATTGGGTAGATCATGCCTCATTATACAAGATATAATCCATTACTGCTTGAATGAATGAGTACCTAATAGGAAGGAGACAGGTGGGCCATGCCAATTGCCACAATCTTCTCACGTGGGGAAATAACTAACACCCACCCCCCTCAGCTGCATGTTCAAAAGGCTGAAATCTCCTACCACCCACCCCCTGCTGCCCCCCAAACACACACACCCTTTGGTGCTTTGAAGCATATCCCCCTTTGCTCATTTCATCGGAAACTTACCTGCTATGGATTGCAAAAGCATCACTTATCCATGGATTTGACAACAGCTAGGTTCAAAGGTCAAATTTTGGGGGCCAGAATACCCTAAAGATTGCCTCACCCTGTATATACCCAATCGCTGTGCTCTAGCAGGTGAAGGACCCCTGTAGACACCATCTCGTTGAGAGGTCCATTCTTCACCATGTAGGAATAGGGCTTTTAGTGTTGTGACACCGCCCCCTAGAAATTCTCTCCCCTTGAATATTAGACAGGTGCGGTGTCTGCTGTCTTTTTAACATCTACCTTTCCCCTCCAACAAGCCCTTTGAGACCTCTCGGCCATGAGGTGTAGGTTGACCATGAAATGTGGGTTAAAAAGAAATCAGCTCGAAATCCATAACCTTTCCATGTTCATTTTACCTTACATTCACATTTTGGCAAGCAACTTCCCTAACTAACCATGCATTTATTTATTTTTTAGTACGTTATCATCTCTGATATGATCATTTGTGTGCACACTTTCCTCTCGGGCTCAGCACTGACTCTGGCCAAATCCTGGATCTCGAACTGGATCAAGCTGATTTGGGTCAACTCAGGATTCAACTGGACCAGGCTAAGGCAGTCTTGCATCTACCTGGGACAGATTAGGCCCACTCAGAGCCACCCAGGGCTGTCAAGAGAGTGGGTACGGGCAGAGATATGGCAAAAAGAAGGGGGAGAAAGAGACATATGGAGAGGGTCTAGATGTGTCTCCTTGTACCCCTCCTGATCACAAGCATAATTAGACTTGTAAACTCAGTGCAAAGCCCCCCATTCAGTTTGGGCCACTCTAAATTGCTGAATCGGTCCTAATATCTTCCTACGAAATGGACACTTTTGTCCACAGCTCTTGGTTGGAGAACCTACATTACAAAATTTGGAGAAGTGCGAATTTCAGAGGGCTGGTTGAGGGAGTATGAATTAGGTGGGTTTGCATTAAAATGTGAACCAAACACACACACCCCACTCCACTCCACTCCACTCCACTCCACGTGTTCAGCACAATAAAAGGGCCAGGGTAGCTGGGAACCTAAATTAAGCTACCACGTTTCTGCTGTGAAGCCAAGAGTTTATCTCCTCTGCCTTTGTGCTTCTAGGCAGATACAATTGTACTGAAAAAGAAGCTTCAGCTATCCTAACCATTGGGAACATCTATCTGGTTGGAGTGCGGGCTTTTGCTAAGCATTGTCAGAAGCCTTTAGCACGCATGGCATATTCAAAGAGAAAGACGCCAACTTTCCACTCGGACTTTCCCAGGAGAAATCAGACTGAAGGTTGCAGAGTAGTGAGGGATTCCAGGCAGGAGCCTGTGTTTATTTTATTTTTAATTTTTCCCCCTTCAAAAGGAGTCACTGGGGCAATGCTGAAAGGCTTCAAAAGATCTATCATTCCTCTACCTAGAGGAAGGATATAGCAGAAGAAAAAGAGAGATTTTGCTGCTCAGAACCTGAGTGTGAGAATTTAAGAGTGTATTGAAGCTAAGCATGCAGAGGCAACTGGAGTACTCTTTGAGCCTAGGTGGAGCTGAAATGCAAACTGCATTTTGAAATGTTTTTGAAATGTGTCTCTCCTTTTGGTGATTCCCCCCCCCCAGAAGTGTGAATGGGTTATGGGTTCCCAAGAATCCCCGTGTTCGCCCCCCAAAGGGGCTTGCTCACTTGTGGGCCCACCAATAGATAGATGGATAGATAGATGATAGATAGATGATAGATAGATAGATGGATGGATGGATGGGTGGATAGATAGATAGATAGATAGATAGATAGATAGATAGATGATAGATAGATAAAGGTAAAAGGTAAAGGACCCCTGACAGTTAAGTCCAGTCATAGACGACTCTGGGGTTGCGGCGCTCATCTCGCTTTACAGGCCGAGGGAGCCAGCGTTTGTCCACAGACAGGTTTTCCACATCATGTGGCCAGCATGACTAAGCCGCGTCTGGCGAAACCAGAGTAGCGCATGGAAACACCGTTTACTTTCCTACCTATTTATCTACTGTACTTGCATATTTTTTTTTGATGTGCTTTTGAACCGCTAGGTTAGCAGGAGCTGGGACCAAGCGATGGGAGCTCACCCCGTTGTGGGGATTCGAACCACCGACCTTCTGATCGGCAAGTCCAAGAGCCTCAGTGGTTTAAACCACAGCGCCACCCGTGTCCCTTAGATAGATAGATGATAGTTAGACAGATAGATGATATAAAAGTTGTAGACAGCATTTCAGGCAAGCTTGTTCTGTGTACCTTTTATAATTTGGTTAATCACTAAAATAATATTTACTGTGATTAACAAAGCAAAGGCATAAAAATGCTCTGATAAAATTGAAATGATGCCGTTGTTGGAGCTTTGGGTTCATCTTTGCTTGCTGAGAGGGGTTTGCCTAGGTAAAATATAGAGTAAGGGACCTCTGGCTTCCCAGACCATACCTATACCTTTATCACTAAGCTGACTTCTCTCTATCTCTTTAATATTTAGACTGATATGCATGGGCGTAGGCAGGGGGGCAGGGGGGCAGTTGCCCCCTAGAAGCAGGGCCGCTGACCAGCCTGCCCCGCTGCCCGCCCGGTGCCGTCTCCCTTCTGGGGAGGGAAAGCCCCAGAGCCGCGCCCCACAGCCAGCAAGGGAGAAGGGACCTTTCCTTGCCCCACTGTGGCCCCTCCCTCCCCCCTTGGCCCCTCCCGTTGCCCCCCCTAATTTTCATCCTGGCTACGCCCCTGCTGATATGTCTTAAGTTGCATCCTGCTTACAACTTCTGGCTTCTCCCTTCCTTCCTTCCTTCCTTCCTTCCTTCCTTCCTTCCTTCCTTCCTTCCTTCCTTCCTTCCTTCCTCTCTTTCCCTCTGGAGCTTGAAGCAAGAAGTCATCTTGAATTTATCTCCTGAGAATAAAGGGGCTAAGTAAAATATTGGTGGGTGGTTGTTTTCTAGCACTGACTTGCCCTTGGCCCCCGATACCAGGCCACAGCCGGCTCTCTTCCTCCCCATTTTATACTCATACCAACCCTGTGAGGTAGGTTAAGCTAAGAGACTGTGACAGGATGAAGGTGACCCAGTGAGTTTGACAATGCCTGAGTGGGGGGTTTGAATCCTGGTCTCCCAGGGGCTGGTCTCCCATTGAATCCACGATGCCACAGAATGGTGCAAAGTTAAAGAGGTGGCTTGTAGATGCTGTCATTAGATTATAGCTGGGTGGTGTGCATTGATGTTGTGAACTGCCCTGAGATCTACGGGTATAGAAATTTTAATGATGATGATAATCTATATATATAAAGGTAAAGGGACCCCTGACCATTAGGTCCAGTCGTGACTGACTCTGGGGTTGCGCGCTCATCTCGCATTATTGGCCGAGGGAGCCGGCGTATAGCTTCCAGGTCATGTGGCCAGCATGACAAAGCCACTTCTGGCAAACCAGAGCAGCACATGGAAACGCCGTTTACCTTCCCGCTGTAGCGGTTCCTATTTATCTACTTGCATTTTGACGTACTTTCGAACTGCTAGGTTGGCAGGAGCTGGGACCGAGGAACGGGAGCTCACCCCGTCACAGGGATTCGAACCGCCGACCTTCTGATCAGCAAGCCCTAGGCTCAGTGGTTTAATCACAGTGCCACCTGGGTCCCTATCTATCATCTATCTATCTATCTATCTATCTATCTATCTATCTATCTATCTATCTATCATCTATCTAAATGTAAAAAGGGCATGTGTGTTTGTGTCCAGTTTCTCTGAAACCGCTTGCATTCAAATTTTGACACAACGTCACATGCGAATACGAGAGGAAGCAAAAAACTGTTTGCGTAGACAGATGTCATACCTGGGCCACGTAAAAACCCCAAACCCCCGTGTTCCAGAACTTACAACTCAGATGAAAGTGCATGCTGGGAGCACAGGAGAGGTTGCAAAACAGCACCTTCTAGCGATGCCTACACTAGTACTGCACCTAGGAAAGCTTCCCTCTCCACAACATCTCGGCTTGCCTTTCCAGACTGGGCCGAGTGGAGGTGGGGGCTTGCCTGGGTGGGGGAGGAGGGAGTGGGATAGGTCATGGGTCAGGACAGGATGGGCCCAATCACAGGGATGAGATGGGGTGGGGGGAGGAGGGGACAGGATAGCTCATGGGTCGGGACAGGGTATGCCCAGCCAAAGGAATAAGACAGGGACTGGGGAAAGGAGGGGGCAACATACCTCATGGGTTGGGACAGGGTGGGGACAACCACAGGGATGGGCCAGGGGTGGGGTGGGGAGGGGATGGGATATCTCATGGGTCGGGACAGGGTGGGGGGGAGTCACAGGGATGACCCTATGTAAACAGAACACATGTAAAACATTTCAACAAAATGAGGGGGGACTCTGAAGGTGAGGGGAGTCTGAAGGGGGACTCTGAGGGTCCATTTTACAGACTGAGCCACAGCAACGCGTGGCTGGGCCAGCTAGTAATAATAATCATAGAATCATAGAATCATAGAGTTGGAAGAGACCACAAGGGCCATCCAGTACAACCCCCTGCCAAGCAGGAAACACCACCAAAGCATTCCTGACATTTGGCCGTCAAGCCTCCGCTTAAAGACCTCCGAAGAAGGAGACTCCACCACACTCCTTGGCAGCAAATTCCACTGCCAAACAGCTCTTAACTGTCAGGAAGGTCTTCCTAATGTTTAGGTGGAATCTTCTTTCTTGTAGCTTGAATCCATTGCTCCGTGTCTGCTTCTCTGGAGCAGCAGAAAACAACCTTTCTCCCTCCTCTATATGACATCCTTTTATATATTTGAACATGGCTATCATATCACCCCTTAACCTTCTCTTCTCCAGGCTAATAATAATCGTCCACCCCCAATGATACTTTGACAAGAGACCCCAGGAACCAGGAATCAACCCTGAATTTGGGGCTAAACAGTTGAAGCCTCTTGCCTATTCTAATTTGTGAGAACTTTAGATATCCATTGCATACAACTATTCATGTCTTGAATGGCCTTTCATTTCATTTCACCTCAATTCAACTGATCTGCTAGCTGCGCCAAAAGGAGACAGATCGTTTCAGATGCTCAGAAGTGCGGGAAAACACAGGAAAATTATATGGTGAACACCTAAAAACAGCCACTTGGGTATCATTCTGAATTCTTCATGGCTATCTCCAAATAGTGTGCTGAAATGACAAAGGAGGGGGCCATTTCCCTGTGCTGAGCTTCTGACCTCTACGGGATGCGGTTCCTACCAGAGAACCGAGGTTTTATTTTGGAAGTGCTGATGTGCCCAGAAATAGGCCAATATAATGACAGCGATAATGATTAGGCGGACTGAGAATTTCTGCTGAGATCAGGGCCTGAGCAACAAATGCATTTCTCTAACTGCTTTTAAACCAGATGCAGACTGTGCCTGCCTGCTCCTGTTGCTGCGTCACCAGCTACCAGGCTGAGGTGCCTTTTCGCGTTAGAACTGTCAAACTCCAGGGCCAGGACGTTTCTGCTATTTTTATTATTTATTAAATTTTTATATCACCCTTCATCCAATGATCACAGGGCAGTTCAGAACACAAAGATCTGAAGAACACAAAATATATAATAAAGCAAGAACAGAAACAACCCAACAACGCCCCCTCCCATAAACACAGTTTCAACGGCCATCAATCAGCCTGGTTATGGAGAAATGTTTTCGCTGACACCTAAAGGTGTGCAATGAAGGCACCAGGCTAGCCTCCCTGGGGAGAGAATTCCACAAATGGGGAGCTACCACAGAAAAGGCATGTTCTCGTGTTGCTGCCCTCTCAAGAAGGACCTCAGGTGATGGTTGCAGGGTCTAAGAAGAGGCAGTCCTTGAAGTATTGCGGTCCATCTTTCCTCTATTTCTCTGAAAGCTGCAAAATGAAGGTGTGATTTGCACCTCTGTGGGGTAGGAGTTCCACAGCTTAGGGGCCACCACTGAGAATGCCCTCTCCCAGGCCACCAGCCCTTGAGCTTCTGAGGGCGGAGGAACTACCAAGAGGGCCTCCTCTTCTGATCTCAGCACATGAGAGGGTCTGTATGGAAGGAGGCGGTCTTTTTTCTAAGGTCTATCCGGGGACTTGAGTGTTGAAGCACATACCCTTAGGGATATCCCTCCCGTTAAATATCAGACTGGCTCCATCTCTGTTGTCTTTTCACAACCTACTGAAGAGCTCCCTCTTCCAACAAGCCTTTTAAGCTGAGGTGTTTCCATATTGGAATTGCTCTAAATAGGGTTTTGATATGTTTTATCAGTTGCCGTTTGTCAATCTGGGCTCCTTCGGCAGAAAGGGTGGTGTAAGGGTGACTCCCTACAGGGAGCCAGCCCCCATCATCCTGACGTCCACCTCATCAAGTACAGAGAGCACCAGTGGTTCTGAAGCAGCCAGAGGGGGAGGGGGAGACTCGGAGGAGGAGAGAAATCAGAGGGAGGAACAATGGGAAAGCTCGGGGGGGGGTGGAGGGATGCAGGCAGATGCTCAGGGATGTTGCAGAGCCAGGGCACCGACCGCTTAGGGAGGAAGCTGAAAGGGCATCACTCCTTCCGGCGCAAGAAGTAAGGAGACCGCCGCAACGCAGGTCAAGGGGGCGGCGTTTCAGGGTGCCCAGACTATTTTGCTGGCGTAGGAACAGATGTACGCCATTGCCGGATTCTGATTCGGGATGAGAGGTCATGCTTTAAGCTGTCTCTACACTGTAAATAAATAGCACAATAAACGTCTTTGAAGACAAACTGGACTCAGGCGGAGTTATTCTAGAGTAGCCACGGTGACCCTCTGACAGGTGGGGTATAAATTTAAGAAATAAATGCCCTCAGGATGGGGGGGGTGCCAGCAGTGGGGGAGGGGTGAAAAGGTGGATGTGGTGTAACCCTTTTTTACACATAAATAGTGTCCCCCTTGTTTCCCTGGATCCATGCAGATCAGCAGAGAGAAGTTGTCACCCTCTTTTCACCCATTGAATGATATATCTGATGACCAGGGAGGAGCCACTTTGCACCCTTAGCAGGGCACTGAACTGGGTGGAGTCTATTTTAATTGGTTTTCTTTTTGCTACAGACCACTGGTCCATCCAACTCAGTGTTGTCTATACCGACTGGCAGGTGTCTGGCTGGGTTTCAGGCCGGGGGGGGGCACTCTAAGCCCAAGTGGTGGTACAAGGGATTGAAACTTGGATTGCCTGCATGCAAAGCACGTGCTCTAACACTGCCTTCCCCCAAAATAAATGGGGGTGGGATAAAAGGGGGAGACATAAGCTTTCTTCCTGGTTGCTGCTATTTATTCCCTGAAACTCTTCTGGGAATGTATCCTCATCTGTTCCCCGTGTTCTTATGTTTCAGCTTCATAATAGCATCCAGAACACAATAAGAAATCTGCAACTAAGCAATCAACATTCAGGGACACACACGCACACTTGAATTATTTTGCCAGCATAAACAAGGTGCATTGCTCACCTTCCTCTGCAGAATATATTCTGCAACTGAAACTGAGTTGCATAATTTATTGCGATTCTACCTGCTGCAGAGCAAAGAGGTCTTGCCCTCTGACCACTGGGCATCTTACTCAGCAACTCTGCCTTCTGAGATGTCAACAAATGCCTGAATGTATCTGGAGGTGTATCATATGGCTGGCGGGAGCGCAGCTTCCCTCCCAAGCCTCTGCGGGGATCGCTCTCCTCCCAAGGAGGCTTGGGAGGGAAGCTGTGCTTTCCTCCTGCGAAAACTTGGGAGGGAAGCTACGTACCTGCTACCCATATGGTTGGCAGGGTGCAGCTTCCCTCCCAAGCCTCTGTGGGGATTGCTCTCCTGCAGCAGCACGGGGGAGAGTCCCCCCCCCCGATGGCTGGCAGTGCGCAGCTTTGCCCCCTCCCCACTATCAGTGGTAATTTGGGGGGTGCTGGGCGGATATTTGCACCCCAGTGCCGCATCTGCTAAAGACGGCCTTGGTAGCAACAGAGCTTGCAGGAGACTAAGCAAAGGTGAACATGCCCATGTCTCCTGGCTTCTCGTTTTTTCAAACTTAAGTTCAATATTCTACATTTCCACGTCAGTTTGAAATTATTTTTTTGGGGGGAAAAATGTCCTCATGAAAATTCATCAGCGTTTTAGTACCAATTCCTTCCAAGATGCATATTTAGGCAATTTAGCCCAATCTCCACAATTTTTCTGAGCAATTTTCACTGCCATAATGCATTCTTTGTGTTTGTTGTCTTACCTCATATATGCACTTCTATGCACACTTTACTCCAACATATGCATTTTTGTATGTATTACTTGACTGGAAAACTACATCGCTAAATTCAGAAATGGGCACATTTTGAAAGATCTCTTCATTTCAGTTACAGACAGGTAGCCGTGTTGGTCTGCCATAGTCGAAACAAAATTAAAAAATTCCTTCCAGTAGCACCTTAGAGACCAACTAAGTTTGTCATTGGTATGAGCTTTCGTGCATCTGAAGATGTGTGCATGCACACGAAAGCTCATACCAATGACAAACTTAGTTGGACTCTAAGGTGCTACTGGAAGGAATTTTTTTATTTTGTCTCTTCATTTCAATTCATGTATTATTTCAGAAATGGGAAATTGGGTAGATTTGTCTTTAAAGGCAATCTGAATAAAATTTCTCCCCCATCCCTAGTGGAGACTCACACGAATGCAAGCAAGGGACCCATTTAATGCACTGTGCTAAGGTCCCACTGAAGTCTGCCACCACCACCCCTACATTGCCATCTCCTGATACTTTGCTTTTGACACATGTGGGGGACCGTTGACGGGAGTTTTCTTCCGGCAACATATTGAGGGCCACAAGATCCCACCCACATTGTTTTGGGTTTCATGACATGCTCTCCATGCACAGAGACCCAAAACAATGTGGTATGCAAATCTAAAAACGCGCCTCTGAATTTACCTGCAATATGCTGGCATTTCACAAAAGACGAGTTGATAAGAAGACGCTGGTTTCCTGGAAGGTAAGCCGCTTCAGCGTTGCTGCTCTAAGGCAGCCTGCTGCTGCAAGTGAAGACCCACAAGTGGGTCGGAGAGGGGAATTTTATGTTTCCCTAGCAACAACCTGTAGCTCACAGGGAGTTTAGCTTCCCTCGGATTAGAGAAACCTTGGAAAGGGCCTTTCCCATCGGAGCAATCTCTTTCCCATCTGAGTAAGAGCTCACCATCGGCAGCCTGACAATCTCTGCTTACCTGTGAACCCTCTTAAATGAGCTGGCCGGCTCTGCCAATATGAACTTTGCCTGGTGATCTGATGATATCCCCAAAGAGATAATCCATTGAGCGGGGCCCTCGACTTACCTGCACATCCAAACAGGTCAGTGGGGTGGCATCTGCTAAAGAAAAGCTATTGCCCGGCTCATTAGGAGTGCTGCCCACTGGCCTTGTCACATTAATCCTGTAGCGCATTATTGCCATGCTGATTAACTCCTGATGACCCCTCCCTCCTCTACTAACACCTCTCTTCCCCGCTCTTGCCCCCAAACCACAGCTTGCAGCCAAACAAGGCAGATCAAGCATCTGCGTCCCTCTTGATTAGAGCAAGCAGTCAGCTCTGTCCAGGGCTGACCTCTGGGCAGGAAACAAAAGGGAACTTGTCCACGAGTCTCCACCATGTCATTCACTGAGATAATTAAATGCAAGGCAAACAAGGCTTGAAAATGGTTTATGGAGAGGAGACAAATAAGGTTTCGTTTTCAACACTTCTGGTTCTTCAGCCTGACAGTTGCCTCTCTGTCCCCAGTCATAAGCTGGACCAAGTTTTTCTTGATTGGCAGGAGAAAGGGGCTTCTGAGTACAGTTGTACCTTGGTTTTCAAATGCCTTGGGAGTCAAATGTTTTGGCTCCCGAACTATCAAAAACCGGAAGTGATTGTTCTGGTTTTCAAACATTCTTTGGGACCTGAACATCTCACGTGACTTCTGCGGCTTCTGATTGGCTGCAGGTGCTTCCTGCAGCCAATCAGAAGCCGCTCCTTGGTTCCCAAACATTTTGGAAGCCGAACGGACTTGCGCAACAGATTCCGTTCGACTTCCAAGGTACCACTGTAGTTGCAGAGCACTCCCACCTCCTGCCTAGAAGCAATTTTAAGAAATCAGGGTATAGAGAGCCTTGGAGCACGTACAAAGGCCGCCACCTTCCAAAGGGCACCACACGTAATTGTTTATTCTATTAGAAATCACTCATTCATTTCATCCATTTTATAGAGAAAGAAAAGAAATGTCTTTGAGAACAATAAACATATGAAGATGTTACGTGTTTCATATGTTTATTTTCTGCAAGCTGGCCAGGAGAATGACCTAAAACTCCCAACTGAGTCACAAGTCTATGGACAAAGGGATAAATCACATCTTCAAAGGCAGGTAGAGAATCACACTTTTGGACATCCTGAAACATTTGTTCCATTCCTGTTCTTCAACTTGCTTTCCCTTTCTTTAACTGGGGAAATACATTCTTTTCTAAAAACAACAACAACACAGAAATGGATCTTGCCGGAGACTTCCGGTCTGTCGCGGCGGAGAGAAGGACGCAGGGACTTCGCGTGCCGAAGTCCCTGGCCTCGCGGAGGGGGGGGGGAAGTCCGCAGAGCGAGCGGACTCCCCGTAAAAACACCGGGTAGAGAGTCCCGGTGACTCACGCGCCCAGCGGCTGCTCCGTTTTGCGGATCCCCCGCCGCCCGAGAGCTCAGTAGAGTGATCGAGAGCCGGCGGGGTGGAACCGCGGGAGCCATTTTGGGCTATATCTTACCTCCGAGAAGCGAAGCTCCGAGTCCTGACCCGGCAAGCGGCGGATTCTTCCGAACAAAATTAAAGGTTTCCATAAAGTAAGTGGAATTTTTATTTGGACTTTAAAATCATCAATTGGAAAAATAGGAGAGACTTTAAAGAAACGGAAGTCGGTCTCTTCCTAATGGCAAACCGGGAGGCGCTTTAAATAAACCTAAGCCGAAAGATGAAAAAGTTTCTGGGACGGTGGACCCGAGAGAAAGAAAGACTTTTTTGAACCTTCTCAGCTCCCGAGTCCGGCACCCCTTGAGGTACAGCATTATTAAGGGGAAGAGCGCTTTGACAGCTGTCAAAAGCTGTCAAACTGTCAAAAGACCGGGTGGATTTATTGCATTGCTGTGAACAGTAAAAATTGACTGAAAATGTGGTAGAACTATTTAAATTGGAATTAAGATTGGATTTGTGATTGAGTTAAAGACAAAGGAAAAGAACAGCCAAAATGGAGTCAATCGTCTAACAGGAAGGAATTTTCCAGCACCCTTTGCTCCCTATCTCCTGTTTGTCTGCGGTTAAGAGAAGTATGAAAACAAAGTATTCTCGAGCCTTCCAGGAGGCTGTGCTGAACTACCTACAAACATGGGAGGACATTTACAAGGAACGGCAACATCCCAATTTATCATCAGTTGAGGCTGAAGTCCAAGTTCAGGACTTAGAGAATAATTTGGATTTGGAGACTGTTGAGTTTGAGACTGTGTGTGAGGAGAAACAACCTGTTGAGAATCTTGAAGGGGACTTGGACTATAAAAAATATGTTTGGGATGAAGCAAAGCATGAATTTCAAAAGGAAGAAAAACAAGCAGAGCAAGAAAATGAGGAGCAAAGGAACATGAAGATCAATGGAACTGAAGACCCTGGAGGGGCTAAAATGTGGGGTGGTGTTATTGAGGGATGGGAAGGACAGGGGCAGGAGGGGACAAAGGCCTGGAGATGGAACTGGGAAAGAACTGGTGTGGGGTGAAAATTTTAGTTAAAAGGTTTTGTTTTGGCTTTTGAAAGACGGTTTTCGAAATCTTGGCTTGCTAACGGAAATGCTGATCCAATTGGGGGAAAAGACTTAGGGAGAGGGGATGGAGGGTAAAAAAAAAAAGCTGTGTTTTCTGGAGGGAGCTAGAAGAATGGCTTAGGAAAGAATTTTTAGGTTAATTACTAATTTTTGTGAGTTCAGATAGGTGTCTGGGCAGAGAGCTGCCTATCCTCCTCTCCTTACTCTGAGGCACCCAGTGGCAGGGGGTGCTCAGAGGGGTGAGGAGGGGGTGGAAAGAAACCCAGACACAATAATGGAACCTTGGAAGTGCTGTGCCCTACGGGTTCCTCTTGTGGCAGGAGGGGGCCTGTGGGAGGGCAGCATGGAAAAGGAGGAGGATTAAGTTAATATTATAAGAAAAGGATTTTGAATTGGAATAGAAAACCCGCCATAAGTAACTAGAGATTGTCAGGAAAACCAGGAGGAAGAGTATCGAGGAAGTCACAATTATAATGTTAAGATAATAAGAATTGGGAAGTTATATTTTTCCCTATTGTTGTTGTGTTTGTATTTGTTTAAGTATGTTTATGAAAGAGCTGGGGGAAACCAATCCTCAGAGCTCCTCCATTCCTGTCCTTTCAGTGGTAGGGAGGGGATGTGGGGGGAGGAGGGAGGGGGGAGGCCAAACCCAACTTATAATGGACCCCTTTGATTCTTAACGCACACGGGTACTACCGGTGGCAGAGGTGGACCGGTGGGTGGAGGGAAAACGAAGGGACAGTGTTATATTGTATGTTTTGTTTGTCTTGTTTGTATAAAATTAATAAAAATTATATAAAAAAAAGAGAAAGAAATGGATCTTGCCTGCCGGTGTCAGGTCTTTCACTGCACACATTTATTCAAAAGTAACCCCACTGCATTCAAGGAAATGAAGATGTGCATAGGATTGCAGAGTCGGTTAGTTTTCACCCCGCCCCCACATTATCAATGCACAGATATATATGCATTGATTAAACACCGGGAGGGGTGTGGAATTCTGATGTGACTGTATGTATGTATGAATGCATATGGATGATATTTCTGCAGGGCTTTAAAAATGTGCAGGAGCACATATGCGTGCATCACTTTGGGGAGGAAACAACTCCCTGAAATCAGGTTTGCCGAGGTGGAGAATCTGTGTGTCATGGACTGGCTGGATGCAGAGGCACCAGCTGGGGAACCCCCAAGGGAACCCCCAGGGGAAGAAGGCTGAGAGCCAGAGGATTGGTGGTGGGACAACAATGAGTGGTCAGAGGCAGAAGAAGGAGCAGAGTGGGAGGAGGAAGTGTTGGAAGTGCTGAAGAGGAAACAGGGTTTGGTGAGAAGGAAGAGACTGTGGCAGAGAACAGCCCAGACTTAGAGGCAGAGGCACGGGGGGAGGGGTCAAGAGGCAGGCTGCTAAAGAAGCCAGTCCTACTGTGACCAGCTCCCCTCCCCCCTGGTCTGCCAGAACACACAGAGAAATGAAGAGGGTGGAGCAAAGAGAGATGAGATGAAGGAGCCTTAGGTTGCTGGGGAAGGAACCAGGGGAGGAGTCTTACAGAGCGATGGGAAGGTGGGGACCTTCAATCCTTGCAACTGCACCGTTGGGGCAAGACCTACTGGGAAGAGTTGCTTTGATTACTAGGCCTGTTTTGGTTTCTTTGGAGAAAGAGAACTTCACGGACTCCAGGTGTTTCATTGCTGACCTGCTGTTGACTCTGGATCCTGACACTGTGGTCCTCCAGAAAAGATTGGACTCATACCCTCATCAACCCCAGCCAGCATGGCCCATGTCCTGGGATGACAGGAGAAACATCTGGAGGACCACAGGTTCCCCACCAGTGTTTTAGGGTTTTGTGAAACACTCTCCTTAAGAGGGTTGACAGTGAAGCCCAAACAGTGTGTATACCTGAGAACATACAGCTTATGTGGTGGTTGGGAAGGAATCTATGCATGTGCATTGGTAATGTACAGGAAGATGAGATACAAACAAAATCAAGGTTCTGAAAGCTCTGCTCCATGCATAGTACACAGTACAAGGTGCGTAAAGAGAAGATGGAGTGATGGAGAAACAAACAAACAAACAAAAAACAGCATTCAGGGCATTACAAGCTGTTGTGCTGAAGTAGAGGGTTCAAAAGCAAATAACGGGCCACTCACAAGTAATATGATTTCTGACAGACGGAATGGAAACAGGTGAAGCTGTCTCCATCATTATATTTCCATACTAGAAAATATTTTAATCTTTTTGATTTTGCTCTGCCATGCAGCTGTTAAAGGTACAAGGCTTCGTCATCATCCTGTTGAAAGAGAGCAAAACTCTTCAGCAGGGAAGATATGGGGGAAGCCCCACATTCCTTCCTTCTGATTGCTGTGCAACAGTGACTAAGCATTCTTACTAGTAGCAGCACATTGCCTCCACAGTTTGCTTTCTAACTTTCTTTATAGATGTCTGATTGACTTCCTTTAAAAAAATGCTAAGCCTCTGTTGGCAGGGAGTGGGAATGAATATGAAAATGAACTAGAAACCATTGAAAGTTCTACCTCAGAATGAACCTAGTTCACCTTCAGGTTATCTGGAAATTATGGTAATTTCAGGTATAGCTCAGAGACCACTGGTGAACCAGAGGTAAGAAAAGTGGGCAAATCAGTGAGGTGCCTAAAGGGTTACATTTGGCTCCCAGGCCACCCCAGGTTCTCCACCTCTGGTTTGGGCATTAAAAGCCAAAACCAAACCAGGCCTAGAAATGAACAGAGAGCATTGGTGTAATGACCCGAATGCCTGGCTCCCACAAGCTTTTGTAGCATAGCATACCTGTTCTATACTGCATACCCTTTACCGGTGAACCTGCACGCCCTTCCCGAACCTTCATGACTTTGCAAAGGACACATAAAGATGGATCACTGGTCCTCACTTAATTCCCCCATATTTGGAGTTTAAGTACGTTAATGTATCTTGAATTAATTTCCGTGCTGTTAAAGTGCAAACTGGACTCATAAAAGTGACAAGTTGACTTTTTCCAGAGAATGATGTCGGGCTTATGAGCAATGGCAGCATAAATGAAAATTAGCCTCAAGACAATGTTAATTATGCTTTATCCATTAGAAGGAGGGTAATTGAACTACTCCGTTTTCACAGGAAAGAAAAACCCGCCTGGATCTCATAAAGGCAAACTGCGGCGTTTAATGCACTAATTAAAGCCCAACGTTGCAACAACATGCGAGAGAAAGGAAAGCAGGTGATACATTATGTGCCTGTGCTGCAGAGTGACTGCCACGTTTATTTATTTATTTATTAAAAAACCGGTTTATTGCCTTTTCTAAATGTTAGGCTGGACTTCCAAGAATACAGGAAGAAGGCCGAGTAAACGGTGTTTTCAACAGGGCTTGTTTAAGAAGAGCTCTGATGGGAGAAATCCCTACTCTACCCCCACTGTCAGAGGCTGTGCGCCTAATAATAATAATAATAATAATAATAATAATAATAATAATAATATTGTTTATTGTTTATACCTAGCGCATCTGGCTGGGTTTCCCCAGCCACTCTAGGCGGCTTCCAGCAAAATATTAAAATATAATAATTCATCAAATATTAAAAGCTTCCCTAAACAGGGCAGCCTTCAGATATCTTCTAAAAGTCAGATAGTTGTTTATTTCCTTGACATCTGATGAGAGGGCATTCCACAGGGCGCCACTACCAAGAAGGCCCTCTGCCTGGTTCCCTGTAACTTGGCTTCTCGCAGTGAGGGAACCGCCACAAGGCCCTTGGAGCTGGATCTCAGTGTCCGGGCTGAACGATGGGGGTGGAGACGCTCCTTCAGGTATACAGGACCGAGGCCGTTTAGGGCTTTAAAGGTCAGCACCAACACTTTGAATTGTGCTCGGAAACGTACTGGGAGCCAATGTAGATCTTTCAAGACTGGTGTTATGTGGTCTTGGCGGCTGCTCCCAGTCACCAGTCTAGCTGCCGCATTCTGGATTAATTGTAGTTTCCGAGTCACCTTCAAAGGTAGCCCCACGTAGAGCGCATTGCAGTAATCCAAGCGGGAGATAACCAGAGCATGCACCACTCTGGCGAGACAGTCCGCCGGCAGGTAGGGTCTCAGCCTGCGTACCAGATGGAGCTGGTAGGCAGCTGCATAATAATATACATAAGTACAGTGGTACCTCAGGCTACGACCGGTTCAGGTTACAGACACTTCAGGTTACAGACTCTGCTAACCCAGAAATAGTACCTCCATGCAGGCCAGGCGGAGGGCTCCTTCCACCTTCCTTGCGCTCCCAGGGGCACATTCCTGAGACCAGACCGCCTTTCGGTCTCCAGGCCACACCACGTCGAGGCCAGCCCCATCACCAATAGCCCCCCAGCCAGTGCTCCCTCGCTCTTTGCTCCCTGCTTGGCATGAATAAAAAGGTAAAGGTAAAGGGACCCCGGACCATCAGGTCCAGTCGTGTCCGACTCTGGGGTTGCGGTGCTCATCTCGCTGTATAGGCCGAGGGAGCCAGCGTTTGTCCACAGACAGCTTCCGGGTCATGTGGCCATCATGACAAAGCCGCTTCTGGCAAACCAGAGCAGCACATGGAAACGCCGTTTACCTTCCCGCTGTAGCGGTTCCTATTTATCTACTTGCATTTTTGACGTGCTTTCGAACTGCTAGGTTGGCAGGAGCTGGGACCAAGCAACGGGAGCTCACCCTGTCACAGGGATTCGAACCGCCGACCTTCTGATCAGCAAGCCCTAGGCTCAGTGGTTTAACCACAGCGCCACATACACACACACTAATTCTATATTATATATACACTGACTAATTCTGCACCACACCCTACAAAGTGAAAAGCAGAATTATATGTCCTGTATAACTCCCGCATATAAACCAAAACTTTTAATAATTTATCCCATTTTGCACAATATCTCCTCTATTTTAAGCTATTTCACACAATTTACTGTGCTGCTGCTTGTCACTGGGGAAGGATAGAGAAGAGAAGGTGGGACAGAGAACTCTGTGTACACAAGATTCAAATCCTTTTAAAATCAATTCTTCTGTAATGTTTGCATTGCTAATGACAGAACTGTCAGCTCGAAATCACCAGCTGCCAAAACCCTTTTCCCAAGAACAATGCACTAATCAAATGTGAGTAGGAACAAAAATGTCTTCAGAGTTCTCTTAAAAGTCAGCGGAGATGGGGTTGTATAAAACACACTGTGGAGGGAGTTCCAAAGTTCCTCTGCTTGGTACCTAACAATCCAACAGATCTTAATGGTAAACCAGTGAGCAGGCTCCCAGCCGTTGCAGATCATTTTTTATTACCATAATTTTTTTCTACCCAAGTGAAATTATTAGGAAATTGAAACCTGAAATCCATATCCAAAGCTACATTTTTTTTTAAAAAAAAAAAGACCTTATTTTGCACTGTGAATTCAAGTTCTAAGCTGCTCTGTATCAAATTAAGTTCAGTGGTTCACCATTCACCTCTTCTCCTTTTTTTGCCAACGTGGATAGGCATTGGAGCCCCTCCAGAATGGATTAAGGCTGTCAAATTTCAGACAACTAGATCATGGGGCTTCGGGGGGGGGTACATTTTCCTCCATAGTCTCTAGTAGAGGGAGTGCCTCTTCTACAATTGTGCTTTATCATCATCATCATCATCATCATCATCATCATCATCATCATCATCATCATCATCATATCCAGAGCTCTTCAAGGCTCTTCAGGCAACACTTTGGCCATCTTATTTCTTGCAAAGCCCATGCCTGTTGTCCTCCAGACATTGTTGGACCCTCCACCACCCATCAGTGCCAGGCAGCATAGCTAATGATCGGGGTGATGGGAGCTATGATTCTGCAAAACCTGAAGGGCCAAATGTTCCCCAGCCCTGTTGTAGCAAAGCATAGATATATATATCTTGAGATTTCCCACCTTATTTGTGAGCAAAGAAACCTGGCGGCCGGGGTGGGGGGTGGGGATAATTTTAACAAATTTCTCCAGGGGAAAGACACCCCAACCCAGTAGTTTCTCAGAGGTAGTGTCCACAATTTGCAGTGGCAGTAGCAAAGCTCCTTTCTCTTTAATAATAATAATAATAATAATTTATTATTTATACCCCGCCCATCTGGCCGGGTTCCCCCAGCCACTCTGGGCGGCTTCCAACAAAACAGAAATTCTAAAATACAGAAATCCATCAAACATTAAAATACAGAAATCCATTAAACATTAAAAGCTTCCCTAAACAGGGCTGCCTTGAGATGCCTTCTAAAGGTCTGGTAATTGTTGTTTGGTAAAAAGCCGTTTAGGGGTTTAAAGGTCAACACCAACACTTTGAATTGTGCTCGGAAACGTACTGGGAGCGCACCTTCAAAGGTAGCCCCACATAGAGCGCATTGCAGTAGTCCAAGCGAGAGATAACTAGAGCATGCACCACTCTGGCGAGACAGTCTGCGGGCAGGTAGGGTCTCAGCCTGCGTACCAGATGGAGCTGGTAGACAGCTGCCCTGGACACAGAATTGACCTGTGCCTCCATGGACAGCTCTGAGTCCAAAATGACTCCCAGGCTGCACACCTGGTCCTTCAGAGGCACAGTTATCCCATTCAGGACCAGGGAGTCTTCCATACCCTGTCTTGTCAGGATTCAACCTCAATCTGTTAGCCAAGATCCACCCTCCAACCCATAGCTGCCAAGTTATCCCTTTTTTAAAGGGATTTTCCCTTATGCTGAATAGGCTTCCTCGCGAGAAAAGGGAAAACTTGGCAGCTATGCTCCAACCGCCTCCAGACACTCCAGACTCTTGAAATCAGTTGCTAGGAATTGCAGGTGCTGTTGCCCTCTGATAATGCTTTTAGGCTTTCCATGGGCACCTCCTTTTCTGTGGTTTCCAGGAACTGGTATTCAGAAGCATACTCACTCCAAGGGCTACTCACTCTGATGGCTAGAACATACCCGCCAGAGTGAGTAGCCCTTGATAGTTTTAACCTCTATGAATCCTATTTCAAAGACATTCTCTTCCAGCTGTTCAGCTGGATTCAATAGGGCTTACTTCCCAATAATGGTGATTTGCTTAGATTGAAAGATATGAAGGGGAATATAGGAAATATGTGTAGATAGGATATTAGGTAAGCAAAGAGAAAGAAATTCAACAAAGGAAAGCGGTGCGAAAGCAATAGGAAGTAACTATTATTACTATCTTTTCTGTTTTTCTTTTTTTACTTTGTTTCTGTTTTTTCTGTTTTCTCCTTTGTTCCATTTTTTTCTCTTGTGTTTAAAGTGTGTCAGTTGTATTATATTATGATTTGTACAGTTTATGTCTTTTTTGTTTATTTAGTTTGACATAATTAGCTTGGTTTATTTTTTTGCTTTGTTTTGATGTACCATTTTAAGAAACTGAAATAAAGATTTTTTTTTTTAAAAAAGTCTCTTTAGGATCACAGTCTAAATTACTCCCCAGCCTGTATGGATTTGATCTTGAAACTGCACTGTAAACATGGGAATGATACTCACCACTCCTTTCTCTCATCCCATAAAAGAAAATCAATTCCTATAAGTACTGTGTGCAGCTCTGAATAAAAAAGTTTCTATGCTTATGAAAAAGCAAATGTTCTAAATGGGTTCTCATTGTTGGTTCCTTAGAGAGAAAATAAACCATCCTTGATATTTCGCTTTGGCCGAAGTTGCCATTTGCATTTAAATGAAGGCATCAGAAGGCAGACAAGAAAGCCAAAATTTACCCCCTTCCCGGCAATTGCATGATCTCAATAACAACAGTGCGCTTCATGTCTCCATTTGTCTTCAATACAAACATGGATCCCATTTCAGCTTCATTTAGTAGTCAATCATCAGGTGCTTGCCAAAAAATTCTCAGCTAGAATCTGGGCCCCTGATTGTTCCTTGCCAGAGATTTGAAATGATCAAAATGCTATAGATCAGAGATGGGGGGGGGGGCTTCCCCAGAGAAAAAGCTAATTTGGGGCCACTGCCGATAGTGGGAAGATTGGGGTAAAAGTGCATGGAATGAACAGGATTTCACATCTCCCTCTCCCTCTCTCTCTGGCCAAATATAATAAGGTATCTAAAAACACTTTTAATGCTTCATTTTTAAACAAAGGAAAATCTATAACTTTTCAATCTTTTTTTGCCAGAATTGGCTGCAATTTGCAGGCACAGGCAACCCTTCGGTGGGGATGAAGCCTGCCCAATTCCATAATGTTAGTTGCAATGGTTCTCCTGCAAGGACGGAATTCACTGATTTTAGGTGGGCACAATAGGAATTATAGGTGGTAAAAACCCTGTTGCCCAAAGGATATTTGGTTGCAGGTTTTTTTGGGGGGGGATACAACCTCTTCTCCCTAGGAGACAAATCTCTCACCATTGCCTTGTATAGCAGAGGAAGGTGGTGGAGAAACAGCACAAATTCCCAGGAAAGACTGGAATTTTTTGGGGGGGGAATGCAACCCCCTCCCAGTGGGTCCCTGGTCCCACAAGGGTCATTGGTTGGGAGTGGAAGCTTCCCCACTCCCCACAGGTTATTCAAGATACCGTGAATATCTCTCCATTGAGATACATGGGAAAAGGCACAGATCCACGTGAAAAACAAATGCATTTTTTAATCCTTCTGTTATGTACTGAGCTGAATCATAGAACAATAGGATCCAGAATCAGCAGTCTGATTGGTCCGCAGGAGCCACTCAATCCAACTCCAGGTGGAAGTGAATCCGCAACCTGATTGGCCTGCAGGAGCAGCCAATCAGGCTGCTGGCAGAAGTCAATTAACAAACTGATTGGCCCACAGGTGTAGCCCTGAAGTAGCCAATCACGCAAAGCCCATTGTGTAAATAATGTATATAAGCAGATGGTTTTGGGAAAAGGGCATTCTTCTTCTCTTCTTCTCCTTGATGACTACGAGCTGAATAAAGAGCATGAAATTCACTCTCGACTCCGAGTATATTTCACTTCCCTCAACTCACTTTGGCTGGAGTGCCGAGGAAATAATTGAGTTTAAAAGCTAGAGATCTCCATCAAAACAAAATATCCCCTCCCCTCTTCAGCACCTCCCCTCTTGAGCTCTGAGTGCTTGCCCAGTCAGCTTGGTTTCATTCCTGAGGGCAGGCAGCACTTTTGCATATTTTTGGACAGTGGAGTCTACCAAGCGGCTTGGAAACTTAGGGAAACCTTAATCGACCTTGTTAACCTCAAGTTCTGACTCAGGAAACTTGAGGCCCTTCCCTGAATCACTCCAGTTCAGCACATAATTAGGGTACACACAAAGCCGATGCACACACACAACTTACCTTCCAAGTCCCGGACTGCAGAATCCGGGACCGGCAGCCATGTGACACCGGAAGTTGCGACGACGTAACTTCCGGTGTCGCTTTGCCCTTCTATGGGCACCGAAAATGGCCGCCGGCGGCTTCGAAAGTCGCTTGTACGCATGTCAGGAAGTGCGTCGACGCAACTTCCGGTGTCGCTCCGCCCATCTATGGGCACAAAAATGGCCATTTTTGGTGCCCATAGAAGGGCAAATCAGAAAGAAAATAAATGGCCGCCGGCAGGAGAAAATAACGGAGAAAAACGGGAGACGAAGTGATACGGGGGACCACCGGGAAAAGGTAAGTAAAAACGGGGGTTTCCCGGGGAAAACGGGGTACTTGGCAGCTTTGACGCACAACACAGACACAACACGGACACAGACACACACATGTACACTCTTGGAAGGCCACAGGACCCCCAATCTTATTCAGATGGATGTTACAGAGAAACAACTTAAAGGACTCTCCAGGAATTCCTTTTGTGTTGGGTCCACGACGGTTTGTATTCGTGATGGTATTGGGGCAGTTATACACACCACACAGTCCTGTTTGCACCTGCAAAATTTTCAGAGTGAACATACTGCTTTGTTGCAGATTGGTGCAAGCCCTGTGGCTTCCCCCAGGAATCCTGCAGGTTTTTTTAAATACTGCAAATGTTTCAGGGGTGAAGCTTATTTGTCCTTCTTTTGTCATGTTACTGCGCATGAGTGTCACTGCGGACCACACTAACACCTTAACATTGGGGAAACATCACAGAACAACTCATAAAGGCAAATTATATAAGAACATAAGAAGGGCCTGCTGGATCAGGCCAATGGCCTTTCCAGTCCAGCATCCTGATCTCACAGTCGCCAACCAGATGCCTGTGGGAAACCTGCAAGCGGCATTCGAACACAAGACCACTCTCCCCTCCTGTGGTTTCCAGCAACTGGTATCTGGAAGCATTGCTGGCAGAGTATAGCCATTATGGCCAGTAGCCATAGGTGGTTGGAGGATGGATGGCGGCTAACGGATTGAAGTTGAATCCTGGCAAGACAGAAGTACTATTTTGGGGGGACAGGAGGCGGGCAGGTGTGGAGGACTCCCTGGTCTTGAATGGTACCCTGAAGGACCAGGTGCACAGCCTAGGAGTCATTTTGGACTCAGAGCTGTCCATGGAGGCACAGGTTAATTCTGTGTCCAGGGCAGCTGTCTACCAGCTCCATCTGGTACGCAGACTGTCTCACCAGAGTGGAATTAATCCAGAATGCGGCAGCTAGACTAGTGACTGGGAGTGGCCGCCGGGACCACATAACATCAGTCCTGAGAGATCTACACTGGCTCCCAGTACGTTTCCGAGCACAATTCAAAGTGTTGGTGCTGACCTTTAAAGCCCTAAACGGCCTCGGTCCTGTATACCTGAAGGAGCATCTCCACCCCCACCGTTCAGCCCGGACACTAAGATCCAGCCCCGAGGGCCTTCTGGCGGTTCCCTCATTGCGAGAAGTGAGGTTACAGGGAACCAGACAGAGGGCTTTCTCGGTAGTGGCACCCGTCCTGTGGAACGCCCTCCCAGCAGATGTCAAGGCAATAAGTAACTATTTTACTTTCAGAAGACAACTGAAGGCGGCCCTATTTAGGGAAGTTTTTAATGTTTAATGCTGTACTGTTTTAATATTTGGTTGGAAGCCGCCCAGAGAGGCTGGGGAAACCCAGCCAGATGGGTGGGGTATAAATAATAAATGATGATGATGATGATGATTATTAGCCATCTATGGCCCTCATCAAATTGTAGAATTGGAAGGCGTTCCCAAGGGTCATCTAGTCCAACCCCCTGCAGTGCAGGAATCCTGACCACGGCCGTCCCTGCGTGGCTTTGAACCACCAACCTTCTGGTTAACAGCCAGGTGCACTGACCCATTGTGCCATAGGCTCTGCTCCATGAGCCAAAATATGTTGATAGCCCAGTATAAATCCTCAATGAATGCACTATTATCACATGAGTGACAAGTTGCTAAATACATCCAGCGGCATAGTAATAGGGGGAGGGGGGAGCGCCGTACCGGGCAGCAGGCTGGGCAGGGGGCAGCAGACTGGACGGGGCTGACCACCTCCCACAGCCGCCACCGCCGCACGCCGCCGCCATGGAGTCCCGATGCAACCGAGACTGCCTCACTCCGCGGCCTCCTGTGCATGCATTGTGACGCATGTGTTGTGACGTGTGGTGCATGCGCGTGACGGACACCCCGCCCGCCGGCGTGGTGCCTCCGGGTTTGCCGCCCCGGGCAGCCAGGCGGCTAGCTACACCGCTGAATACATCCACGCTCAGTCACACAGATACACACAAGGCACTAGTCTAGAGGGGCTACTGTTTAAAGTGTTTTCTGTGCATTTAACTGAACTTTCAGCGACAAAATATTCGAGATGGCTTTCTTCTCTCTTCATAGCTCAGTCTTCTAGCAGCCACACTGCCTGAGATCTCTAAGGGGAAAAAAACGAATTCCAAATCTGTGCATTTAGGTGCCTAACGTGGAACAATTTACATCTCTCTCATCCCCGCTGGCTGCCTTTCACTCATCTCCCTGCTTCAGATAGTACGATCCGGGTATCTTTTTCTCAGGAGACATGCTCATTTTAAAAAACCGAAACGGTTTACAAGATATTCCAAGAGTCAGGCTCCCAAGGGCATAAAAGATACATAAATATCCGCTCCTGTGTATGCTTTGCTAAGGGAAGATGAAATGATGATGGATCATGCCCCAGGAAGTTAAGAACATGCCTGGAGGGTTAAAATGATAGGGCTGGATAAAGATTTGTGCCAGTAGATGGCGCTCAGCATTAGAGATGGAACCGGGGGGGGGGGGGAGAGAATAAATCCTTAGAATTTCTCATCAAAATGCATTTAATTCTTCTTGGAGCTCCTCCAGACAGGAAGCTGAGTGAGCCCACGGGTCCATCTAGCTCAGTATTACCTACACTGACTGGCAGTTGATCTCCAGGATTGTAGGCAGGGACCTCTCAGAGATACCTGGAGATGTCATTGGGGAGAAAACTTGGGAGCTCAAATCATGCACACAAGCCCTAGACCAGGGGTCGGCAACCTAAGGCCCATGGGTCACAAGCGACCCACAGGGGTTGTTTAACCGGCCCACGAGCCGCCCCCAAACCGAGCCGCCCGCTTGGTGAGTCCCCGTACTCTGCGCTAAACCGGTGCAGTGTGGCGCAGGGACTCACATCCACGGTGCAGGAAATTGCGTCTGCGCAGACGCCGGAAATTGTGGCATGCAATCCATGGAGGGATCTCTGCTGGAGCAAACTGGCCCAGGCGAGGTAAACTTTGCTGGCCCCTGCCATAGACCACAGCATTTGTCAAAACCCAGGCTCAAACGTGTTTCACAAGAGAATCTGTTCAAAAATGCATATTTCATAGCATTAGAGGTGACCCCAGGGGTCATCTACTCCAGGAATCACAGCTATTGAAATGTGAACATTTCCCTCCCGGTATTTGGTGGACATCTTATCCACAAAGATTGGGGACTGAAGATAGAGGTGAAGTTTTAACAGAGATAGAATGTCCTTTTAGATCTTATTAGAATTTTTATATGGATGAAACTGGATCCTAAACAGAGAAAGAATTATTGCCTTACTTATTGATGGCAGCAAAGACATTAGTATCTCAATACTGGAAAATAAGAAAAGTCCCCAACGTAATAAATGGGAAGTTAAGTGCTGGACCTTAATTAAATCTGTGAAAATTAACTTACTGGTTGAGAAGTAGGGAACAAGGAGGGGGGAAATGTGTTAGACTGAATCATTAATATGTGTATATGTGGATATCAGGGATCCTAAATCCTACTTCTGGTGTAATGAAATAGTTTAAATTAATGGAGTTATAATTGAAGTATTCCTGAGGTGTTAAATGCATTTAAAAAGGATAATTACATTTGTTTGTTTAGTTCGATGGAGGGAAAATGTTAACTCTAAGGATGATTCCTTGGGTCTATTTATTTAACAAAAGTATTTCTATAGGCCCGTATCATAAAATATCAGAGCAGCGTACAGCAATAAAACATGAAACACCACTGAAAACAATACAATACGGTGGTGGACTCTCCTTCCTTGGAAGTTTTTAAGCAGAGGTTGGGTGGCCATCAGTCATGAATGTTTTAGCTGAAATAAACAGTAAATTGCAAGAACTCGTGCCAGGAGGAAGATGAATTTCAAGTAAGTCTTCAAAAGGTTTTATTTATGTAGTGATGAATTCAAATAGGAATCCAATTCCAGTATGATAGTGAGGCAAACATACTTGGCACACTCTGACCATTAAAACATTGCTGATGAAAAATTGTCGAAACAGGGCCTTTTTTCACTGGAATTTATTTTTATTTATTTATGTTTATTTCTGGACTTCACCAAGAACTCTGATTTCTACAGTAATTCAACATGGCCAAATTTGCTGAGATTCCTGCATTGCAGGGGGGTTGGAATAGAGGACCCTCGAGGGCCCTTCCAATTCTCTAAGTCAATAATTCTATGTGATGGATATCATATATATATATGTGCACACACAAATATCTCATTGTTTGACTATTAGTGGACACTTTTTAATGTAAGTTGATTTAACTGTGAAATAAAAGAAAGAAAGAGTGCTTAGTACAGAAAGAGGGCAGAACTGATTCAGCAATGAACACAAACAGAAATGAGCCAAGATAGAATCAGACTGAGACCCCTATCCCTGCTCTTTATTCTTCACATGGTATCCTAACCCAAACCTCCATGTTGATGACTGGAGAAGGGGGCTTAACCCAAATGGCTCCATGGATTGAAGTGGGGTCTTCTGCCATGGCAGAGCTTCTGAGCTACACCTAGTTGGGTGGGAAGCCCCCCACCTACCCAAAAGGGCACTTGGACATGGGGCAGGGTGATCAGGGCCGGTGCTAGGGCTTTTTGCGCCCTAGGCAAAATCGCCTTCTGGCGCCCCCCGGCACATGCGCCACGCACAACGCCACAAGCCAAAAGGAGAGCTCAGCGCCCTCCCGCCTATGGAGGGGACGCTGTAAGCTCCTCAGTGGCTGCAGCGAGCGAGCAGTGGCGGCGGCAGCAGCGCCCATAGCTGAAGGTTTCAGCTACGGGCACAGCTCACAGCATCCCCTCCATAGGCAGGAGGAGCGCGAGCCAAAAGGACAGCCCTCCCGCCTATGGAGGGGACGCTGTGAGCTCCTCAGCGGCTGCAGCGAGCGAGCGGCGGCGGCAGCAGCACCCATAGCTGAAGGCTTCAGCTACGGGCGCTGCCACCGCCGCCACTGCTCACTCGCTCTCTGCAGCCGCAGAGGAGGTCACAGCGTCCCCTCCATAAGCGGGAGGAGCGCATGCGTGTGCCGTGGGAGGGCGGCGGTGGCGCAGGGGTTTTGCGGGGCAGGCTGGCCAGCGCCCCCTCCATTTACACGCCCTAGGCGACCGCCTAGTCCACCTAAATGGACGCACCGACCCTGAGGGTGATCATAAGAAGACAAGAAGAGCCTGATGGATCAGGACAATGGCCCTTCCGGTCCAGCAACCTGTTCTCACAGTGGCCAACCAGATGATTGTGGGAAACTTGCAAGCAGGACTTGAGCACAAGAGCCCTCTCCCTTCCTCTGGTCTCCAGGAACTGGGATCCAGAAGTGTCACCGTCTCCAGCTGGGGAAGCAGATCATAGCCATCATGGCCAGGGGCCTTAGATCTTTAGATCCTTGGCAGGAGCAGTTCTCAAGCCCCAAGGCTACGTCAGGCTCAAGTTGCAATGACAAAATAAATAAGAAAAAAAATGAAAATTCCCTCCAACAGCCCTGGCCTCTATTCCGGTGAATCCATTGCTCTGTTCCTCCCCACTTGTGGATCATCCTTCTGGATGCCCCAAGTCGCAGCAGAAATTTGGACAAGGAGAATGCCAGGTACAACTCCTGGTTTTTTTTCTAGAGCTCGCAGCAGCTGGACAGGACTGCAAATGTCTCCAGGATATTTATCTGTCCAACAGCCAGCCTGAGCTCTCTCTGCCTGGAAAAGTCATTACAACAGGCGTATAATTATTGCATCCCAGATGTGTGAGAAGTGGAAATGTTGATTTGTAAAGATTGCACAGAGGTACCTACTTTACTCTCGGGAAGATCTGCAGTTGATCCCCCCCCCCGACTGTTGGTATATGGGGGGGGGACATTAATTTATCTCCCAAATGCTTGTGTACCCAAGTTTTAATTATTTCTCTACAAGGAAATTTCCCTTGGAAAATAACAATACTACTGCCACTAACAAAAACTGGATTGTACTATTTCCCTCCACCTGCCTCCCCTCAATCCCTATCGTTCCTCTTTCGTAAAACCTTTGTGAAACCCTCTGGTCTACATCCCAACAATGCTATGATCTCCAAGGACCTGTAACTGAGGCTAGGTTAACTGCCCATGGGAGGAGGGATCTTTCTCAATCAAATGGCCACATTCCCTTTTGAGGGCCACATGCTGGCAGTGGGAGGGGCCCCAGTCAGAAGTAGGCAGGATGCAAATTGTACTTTCCATGCACACTCTCGGTGGCCCCATCCAGGCAAGCATAAGGTATGGTCAGAACTCAAGTTTGCCTGTGTGCACCTCCATCCCCTCTCCTTGAGGCCCAACTTTCCCCCATTTGACAGCCCTCAATCATCTCAGGTGGACCCAGTCTGGAGCTTCCTCAACCTGTTTCTGCAAAATCCTGGTCAACCTGAATTGGTTCAGGATCTGGGATTGAGCCACAGCCGTGTAGAGCACCCCCTCTCCCCCATGATGAGCCTACTGGATCAGGCCAGTGGCCCATCTAGTCCAACTTCCTGTTCTCAAATTGCCCAACCAGATGCCTTAGGGGCCCCTGCAAACTGGACATGAGTACAACAGCTCTCTCCCCATCCTAAAGTTCCCAGCAACTGGCATTTAGAGCCACAAGGCCTCTGGCAGCAGAAGTAGAACAGAGCCACCTGGGATAAGAGCCATCAAGAGCCTTGTCTTCCACAAATTTGTCTAATCCTCTTTTAAAGTCATCCAAGTTAGTGGTCATCACTGCTTTCTGCGGCAGAGTTCCGTAGTTTACACACATAGAATCATAGAGTTGGAAGAGACCACAAGGGCCATCCAGTCCAACCCCCTGCCAAGCAGGAAACACCATCAAAGCATTCTTGACATATGCCTGTCAAGCCTCTGCTTAAAGACCTCCAAAGAAGGAGACTCCACCACACTCCTTGGTAGCAAATTCCACTGTCAGGAAGTTCTTCCTAATGTTTAGGTGGAATCTTCTTTCTTGAAGTTTGAATCCATTGCTCCGTGTCCGCTTCTCTGGAGCAGCAGAAAACAATCTTTCTCCCTCCTCCATATGACATCCTTTCATATATTTGAACATGGCTATCATATCACCCCTTAACCTTCTCTTCTCCAGGCTAAACATACCCAGCTCCCTAAGCCGTTCCTCATAAGGCATCGTTTCCAGGCCTTTGACCATTTTGGTTGCCCTCTTCTGGACACGTTCCAGTTTGTAAGTATCCTTCTTGAACTGTGGTGCCCAGAACTGGACACAGTACTCCAGATGAGGTCTGACCAGAGCAGAATACCGTGGTACTATTACTTCCCTAGATCTAGATGCTATACTCCTATTGATGCAGCCCAGAATTGCATTGGCTTTTTTATCTGCTGCATCACACTGCTGACTCATGTCAAGTTTGTGGTCTACCAAGACTCCTAGATAGACCACAGGGCCGTCTTAAGCCTATCTGGCGCCGTGGTGCAGTGATTCCTCGGATGCCCCCCCTTCCCTCCCTTCCACCTCCTCGATGGAGCACAACAGGAGGTCCCCAGCCTGGGAATCCGGCCCCTGACTCTTCCCTCTGGCCCCAAAGATGGGCTCATGCACCCACTTTGGGGTGCCCCCGCACGCTCCTTGGAGAGGTTACCTGGCCCAGAGCGCAAACGGGGCCACCACGCCGCTCCTCCTCCCATGGCTTCTCCGCCCCCCCCCGGGCAGACGAGGCGTCTCCGCTTTACGAAGATCGCCAGCCAGAGGTGGCAATGGCGGCGGCAGCAAGGGAGGCAGGGAGACTGCCACCTGTGCGCCACCTCCGCCTGCTCGGCCGAAGCGGCTGCGCAGTGCTTCCGCCCAGGGAGCCCTGGCTGCCGTACCAAAAGGAGGCTTGCGGCTGACTTCCCCGCAACAGCGCCCGCAGCCCGAGAAGAGGCAGGCGAGAGCGGCGCTGCCGGCAGGGCTTGAGGGCGGCTCCTGTGTGCATGGCACGGCATGGCGGAGGCGCTCTCCAAAGCGCCCTCCAGAACATGGTGCCATGGCACCTTGTGTCATCAGTTGTTCACAGAGGAAGCAAGGGCAGAAAGGCAGCTCATTGTGGCGTGTGTGTGGCTACTTGGCCAGCGTTCTTCTGAAGTTTCCAAATATGCTTGAATGCTTCCACCTCTTTTCAAAACTTTTTTTTTTAAAGGACCAATTTGCATGGAAACTGCTGAGCATTTTATATATTTCTTTCATACTGTTTGGGGCTGACAGGTTTAGTGAAAATAAGTTGAACATACTGGGGCGGAGAGAGAGAAATCCCTTTGAACTGTAACTACTCTTTCTCCAGGGTAGTAATTTTTGTAGAATTCTACTCCAGGGTGGGGATTCTCTAAAGCTATGATAGAACGACAGGAAAAGCGTTAGGAGGGATAAAACAGCAGCCCCCCCTCCCTTCATCTCACATTTACATTTTTATCTCTGCCTACCATTTTCTCTCGTTAAATGTCAGTGCTTTAAATCCAGCGCTTCCCTCATCTTGATTTTGGGCTTTGACTTAACCTTCACTCCCACCTCCGCTGCCCCCCACAAATGCCAGCAGTGAATAATGAACAACAACTTGGAAACTGGAAATGCAAGAGTTTGCATATGGAGGGGAGGGACAGGATGAGGTGAGGTGAGGACCTACACAGAATAATGGGGACCTGAAGGCAGGTGCCAAGAGCTCAGAGCTCAGCCTTTCCCAACCAGGTGCCCTCCCGTTGGCAGGACTCATCCCAGCCCTGGGCAAAAACACTTGAGGCTGAAGTAGAAACAGTGTGGGGTGTGGCCTGGGTGTGTGTGGCCTCCAGGAAGACCCAAAGGTTAGAAGTAGAGGTTCCCCAACACTAGCTTATATCAGCCATTACAATATTGCGTGTTGGTATGACGACATATAGGGAAGATCACCAGGCCAGTTCTTCTTTGTAGTTTATAAGCCTCATTCAAATAGTATTTTAACCCCAGTTGCTTATGTCCTGCCTCCTGCCTACCAACATGCAAGCAGATTCTCTTACTCGTAGGTAAGAAAGAGATATTTATTCAGGCAGATATCAGCAGCAGACACAAGGCTCAGGGGTTCGAGAGAAGCACAAGAAATTTGGAATTGGATGGAAACAACGAAGGTGACCCAAGATGTTTTCCCACGCTGCACAACAAGCTTTTCATGATGGGGCATGGAACCGGGGGGGGGCAGCTGGGTACACTTGCCCTGGGCCTCAGAGAGCTAAGCTGGTTACCCCCCCCCCAAGCCAGGGAGTGGCTGCTTTTTTGTTTGAGGTGGTGGTGGTGGTGGTGGTGCTGAGGGGAAGGGGAAGGCCCCTGGCGGTGGCTGGGTCGGCTTGAGTGAGGAGGGGCGAGTGCTTGCTGGTTGCTACCAGCGCTTGCTACCATCAAATCCTTTATTGCTTTATTTCTGCATGGCTATTTAAGATTGTTTTTTTGCCTGCTGCCCATATCATTTGCTTTTATGGGGTACTAAGGTTTTCTCATTGCATCTGCAAACACTCTCAAGAGGGCCTAATCTCAGTGGAAGGACCAGCCCCCAAAAGCGGAACGAAGTAATGAATAAATCTATCTGTGCCACTGCACCTGCTCCCCACCCACACACCCCAGTTAAAAGAAAGATACTAAAAGTCAGGACAATAATTCCTCCGTTGACTACTCTGATTATTGCTTGTAATCTAGAGGAAATCAAATTAATTCTACATGAAGAATGACCTTTTTCTTAAGTAAGTGTAATTCCATATCTCTGGGGGTCTGCCTCACTCATTGCCAAATTATCCAATTAAACAAATCCATTTTGGAGAAGATTGTCAGGGCTTGTAAATAAATAATTCGGGGAGAGGTTTTAATCTTCTGGGATGACCCCAAGTGGTACTGCCCCCCAGGACAAAAGATGTAACAAGGAGATGGAAAAAGTCACAGGACTTTTTGTGGTGATGGGGTTGTCTTTTCCTTTGATGGGACCACTTTGAATGGAAAGGACACATTTTAGCAGATGCAGTGAAAGGTCTGTACTTAAATCTGCTGGTGAACTTTCAGGGATGTCCACAATGGAGGTTCTCATTGTAGGCTAGACTCTTGTATTTCTAAAAGAAAACATTGCTGTACGTATCTTAAGGAGGAGGAGGAGATGGAGGTAATGCATTCTTGCAAAGTTAACGTTTATTGCAGCTGAGACTGAGGAAATCTGCCAAGTTTTCTTTTCTCATTTTCCTGGTCTTCAGTTCTCTACATCTGCTCGAGATTTGATTTGATATTTTTTAAGTCCTCATGAAAATTCACCAGCTTTCTTATAAAACCTCTCCTAATATAAATTGTGCACATTATTTTCACTGGTATACAGTTTTTTATGCACACTTTCCCCAAGTACAGTGGTACTTCTAGTTGCGGACACAATCCGTTCCTGGGTGCCGTTCGGACCCCGAAAAGTCCGCAACTAGAGCGGCGCTACTGCGCAAGCGCGGAGCGTGCTAAATCGCTTCTGTGCATGTGTGAAGCGCACGGAACACTTCTGAGCATGTGCTCACGGTGAAACCCAGAAATATCCACTTCTGGGTTTGCTGCGTTCGCAAGCTGAAAAGACACAACATGAACCTAACGCAACACGGGGGATAACTGTACTGTATAGACATTTTTATACACATTATGTGGCTGGAAAACAGCACTGCAAAACTGGGAGAAATGCAGATTTTCAACAGATAGCTTTGTTTCACTTGCAGGATTGTTTCAGAAAATACAAATTGGGCAGGTTCAACTTTCCATGCAAGCTGAATCAAATTTCTCCCCCATCCTAATTCCAGTCTTCCCCAGCATGGAGCCTACCAGATAATCTGGACTCCAAGAGCCTCATCCAATGAGGAACAGCAGGAGCTGTAGTCAGAACTTTCTGGGAGGCACTAGGGTGGAGAGGAAGGGTGACCTGTTCATTTCTCTGTTACAATGGGGAAGAGTCTTAGGTCAGGGGCTCTGCATGCAGAAGATTCCAGGTTCAGTTCCTGCTGTTTCTCCAGTCAGACCGATCAGCTCACAGGTTACCTCCAGGTTGCCAGCATTTTGCAGGAGGGATTCAGGCACATACTGGAAATTTTAGCCCAGATTCAGTGTTCTCTGACCTCTTAGCAGAAGGGCTAGGGTAAGGGTGAAAATGATTGTTGTGCCATATAAAATCCAGCACAACAGCTGTGCTATCGGAAGAATTGCAGTTCACAGCAATTTTCTGGGATTCTATGCATATCTGAGCCCTCTCTTGTCCTCTCGCTTGGTGATGCATAAGCGGTCACTCAACTCCTGACTGTCTCCTGAAATGATTTCAAATTTATGGGAAGAAAGCAGTGACTGGCATCTGAATCAGAATGAAGAAAGGAAGAAAAGTCCTGTGAGCCCTGCAAGATCTGCTTGTCTGGACCATTTCCACCCGGCCTGGAGGGCCAGAACTTGATTGCCTAAAGCTCCAAAGTCTGCTTCTGCTGTTCTCGATGTCTTGGGACCACCAAAGTGGTCAAAGGGGCTGTTTTGGGGAAAAGATTGAGTTGCAGAGATGCATTCTTTTTCTTTTTACTATACACCTATATCATGTTCTCACCCCTTTTTTGTTGGAACTTATTGTGAATTATCAGAGGATTGTTTAATTTTATTGCACATTTGTTAATTTGAGAAGTTTCCATTAGTGCATTGTTCATATGGCTATACAAATTATGTTATGTCTTGCAACTGTTAGTGAATTATGTTAAATGCTTTGATGCTGTGAGGAGCTTTGAGCAGAGCTTACTGTGGAAAGGCAGTGTAGGAATAATGCTCATGAAATATAATGTGATATATGTTTATTTTCTGGGTGTTATTCAATGTTAGTCCTTCTCAGAGTAGACCCATTCAAGTTAATAGACATGACTAACTTGGGTTCATTGATTTCAATAGGTCCACTCTGAGTACTATTTAGTAGTACAGTGGTACCTCTACTTACGAATGTTTCTACTTACGAATGGAGCTCCATCCGCCATATTGGATGTGGTTTAGATAGGATTTTTTCTACTTACGAATTTTTAGATAGGGTTGCTTCTACTTACGATTTTTTTCTCCCAATGCATTCCTATGGGATTCGACTTACAATTTTTTTCGACTTACAAATGTGCGTTCAGAACGCATTAAATTCGTAAGCAGAGGTACCACTGTAGTAGTCATCATCATCATCATAGTTGAAGACAACCCTCTCCTCTTAGAAGCCTGTATTTAAAACGGACCCTTCTATTTCCATCCTTTCCTAAAGTGGCCTTTCATAACTAGAACGTCAGAATACATTGTCTTTGGTAAAATCGTCATTGTGGAAGTCCATCTGCCAAACACTAGACATATCAGAAGTTTTATAAACCCCCTGATGGATGATTACGTAATTATTTGCCTAGGGTGAAAACAAATGTTTTAAAGAAGCTAAAGGTTAGTTTCTGCACAAAGGTGTTTGCTTGCTCAGTTGACTTACTAGGATACAGAAACAGAACAGTGTACCTGACGAAGTGTGCATGCACACGAAAGCTCATACCAAAATAATAACTTAGTTGGTCTTTAAGGTGCTACTGAAGGAATTTTTTTATTTTGCTTCGACCAACACGGCTACCTACCTGTAACTAGGATAGGATTTTTACCCTTTAGAGCAGGGGTCCCCAAACTATGGCATGGGGGCTGGTTATGGCCCGTGAGGCTCATTTATCCAGCCCCCCGGTGACCCCCACCACCCATTGCTGCCTTCCGCTCTTACAGGCGTGGCTGCCCACTTCCAGGTCGGAGGAGGCCCATACGCATGCACACAAGCTATTTCCGGTGTTCCAGCAACACGAAAGTGCACCAGAAATTGTGTGTGCGCATGCGTATGGGAGCGCGCTCCCGCGCACTCCGGCCCACCACGCAATCGGCACTGGAGGCACCACCACTGGAGGCCTGGTAAGTTTGCAGACCTCTGCTTTAGAGAGAGAGAGAGAGGAAAGGGGGTGGGGGACTCTGCAGAACCAAACAACCCCTGAGGTTGATTTGTTTCAGGAAACAAAGAGGCAAGTCACAAGGCACGGAATATAACTAGGGCCACTTTATTAAACTGCAACATCAAGAATTTCTGAACTGCATTGGGAAAACCATGTGCGGGAAATATTCCGTCCTCTATCAGGCTCCCAAGCTGGCAGTGATCAGGTAAGCCTACCTTGCAGGGTGACCAGGTAGTGTTAAACTACACCTCTTTCTCCCTGCCAAACTTCTTGCAGGTCTTCACAATCCCAGGGAGTGATCCACACCCTGCCCCATGGGTCACAGGGCCCTTTATGCAAGTTTCTAGAACCACACTGTTCACCTGATAAGTGTCTCAGGGTGCCAACCTTTCCCCTTTCCTGAACACACACCTGCTAAGGACCAAATACAACTAATCAAGCTAATTTTCTGGGGGGCCCACCAGCACTAACTTCACCATGTGGGTGGGTGCGAGGATAAGACAGGGATAAAAGGTAAAGGGACCCTGACCATTAGCTCCAGTCGTGACCGACTCTGGGGTTGCGCGCTCATCTCGCATTATTGGCCGAGGGAGCCGGCGTATAGCTTCCAGGTCATGTGGCCAGCATGCCAAAGCCGCTTCTGCCGAACCAGAGCAGCACATGGAAATGCCGTTTACCTTCCCGCTGTTTATCTACTTGCATTTTGATGTGCTTTCGAACTGCTAGGTTGGCAGGAGCTGGGACCAAGCAACGGGAGCTCACCCTATCACAGGGATTCGAACCGCTGACCTTCTGATCAGCAAGCCCTAGGCTCAGTGGTTTAACCCACAGCGCCACCTGGGTCCTAAGGTAGGGTATATTGGTTTAATTATCGAAAAATTGATAATCTGAACGTGACAAGGGTCAGAAGATTCAAGACAGAGAAAAAGTAGTTCTTTCATTCCACGCTACATCAGGCACAGATTCAGTGCTCATCTAACCCAGTATAGTCTACACTGAGTGGCAGCAGATCTCTGGCAGAGAAGGGCTTTTCACATCAACTGCTCCCTTCTAAATTTTAAGTAAAGATGCCTGGGCTTGAACCTGGGACCTTCTGCATGCAAATCAGAGACTCTGCCACTGAGCTAACTCGTGTCCTTTTGACTTGGACTGCCTTCCTTCTGATATCAACTTGGAATTTTCTACCAAATGACCCATGCTCATAGGTCTACTCTCTTTATTATCTCATAACCCTATGTAAGGTACTGCCTGGGCTATAGATCATCTCACCTCTTCCAATAACTCAGCGGCGAGCAAACCTGTGTCTTTCAGCCGGTGTCCTCAGCTTTTCCATCTGCAAAATGGGAATAATTATGCAGGCCACCCTTAAGGGGTTGTTGTAAGCAAGGTGGTCATGTAGGAAGCTGTCACTGGTCCAGCTACCTCAGCATTGCCGATGCTGATTGGCAGTCACTCTCCAAAGTTTAGGTTCTCTCCCAGAGATGCCTGCTGTTGAACCTGGGGCCTTCTGTGTGCAAAGCGGACAGGTGTTTAATGATGAACACCTTTAAAGATGACAGTTCCCTATTCGGAGGAGTTTTCTGGAAAAGATGCTCCCTTTTAAAGCTAAAGAAGCCTTAAAAGGGAGAGCAGCAGGTGCCTTGAAGTTGCCCACCAGCAGGTAGCATTTGTATACGGTAGCACATTGAGCAGGTACAGAGCTCATCTGGTCACAGTCTTCCCCACTAGGGGGAGCTGTATTTTGTAATTCTATTTAAATTAGTAATCATGCTTACCTTTCCACCTGCACACATAAATTAACATATGCAAATGGCATGCAAATGTGCATCCTTTGTCCCTTTCTGGAGTGAAACATTTCTTTCTTTTTGGAAACACAAAGGGGAAGGGATGAGATGACCCACCAATTCTATCCTGTTCGAACCTATTGCATGCAACCACTTCCTGGCTGCAACTGCACACATCTTTTTAACGTTAAAGTCATATTTCCATAGCTGCCAAGTCCCGGTTAAAAATATACGGGATCAGCAGTGCCTGCACCGGAAGTCGCTTCTACGCATGTCCAGACATGCGTAGAAGCAACTTCCGGTGCCAGCGCTGCCCAATTTCCGGTGCCCAGATATGGGCAGAGCGGCACCGGAAGAAATCCGGGGGAATTATGGGATATTTCGCCATTCGGGATGACAGCGGGAAACAGCTTTAAAAATGGGGGTTTCCCGGGGAAAATGGGAGACTTGGCAGCTA
The DNA here is from genome assembly GCF_963506605.1 of Zootoca vivipara. Taxonomy (NCBI): domain Eukaryota; kingdom Metazoa; phylum Chordata; class Lepidosauria; order Squamata; family Lacertidae; genus Zootoca; species Zootoca vivipara. The sequence goes on from NC_083292.1 coordinate 6,814,574, forward strand.
TGTATTTCTATGAGCACGTTTCACACGCTGAAAAAGGACAGCAAAATCTGGAGAAGTGCATAACCCAGTTGGAAGCAGAGCTCTGTTCTGTGCAAACTTCCCGGTTCGTTGGATGCAGAGAGGCAGACCAAACACCTTTCTCTCCCATCCTGGAAAGGGGTCAGTTCCAGAAGTGAGGCTTCAAACCAGAATAATACTTGTGAAGCAGTTGGAAAGTGCTTGAAAGTTGCTACCAAAAAAAGAAATAAATAAAAAATCAGTACAGTCGTACCTTGGTTGTCAAATGCCTTAGAACTCATACGCTTTGGCTCCTGAACACCGCAAACCCGGAAGTGATTTTTCCAGTTTGCAAATGTTCTTTTGGAACCTGAACGTCCGACGGGGTTTTCCTGTGGCTTCTGATTGGCTGCAGGAGCTTCCTGCAGCCAACCAGAAGCCACAATTTGGTTTTCAAATGTTTTGGAAGTCAAATGTACTTCTGGAACAGATTCCGCTCGACTTCCAAGGTACGACTGTATTGTTTGTTCATTTGGGCTCAGAAGCAACAGAAGTAAAAAATGAAGGCGGGAGACACACACACACACACAGAGAGAGAGAGAGAGAGAGAGAGAGAGAGAGAGAGAGAGAGAGAACACAGAACACCCAGATGCGGAATTTACAGCCCTCACTCCTTGCCTAGGCAAGGGCCAATATTGGCTCTGCACATGGTTAATTGAGGTTCAAATCCTCCTCCCTGCATGACTCCAATTAATTAGTAACGTGGTTAATTTTAGTTTTCCGTCAATTGCACTGTAAGCAAACCTCCCCGGTCCATTCAGTGAAAGTGCGCATGAGGTGGGGGAAATGAGAAAACTAATCAATAGATACTCTGCCACAAATGAGGGGTGAGTGGGAAATAAAATAAAATAAACCCCGGCTGGGAATTTGCACTGATAAAGATCGAAAGAACAAAAAATCCACTTGTCTGTAGGGGGTGGGGTGGGGGGGAGAAAGAAAGGAAGCTCTTAATTTGGCTGAATGACCAGCTGGCTTGGCTTTGTTTTCCAGCAACCTTAATTATCCTGCAAAGAACAAGGCTTGCTTATCAAGTCTGAAATGTGAATCGTGCTGTCGGTGCCAAGGAGATGCGGAAGGCTTGAGCACAACTTGCAACCCAGGAAGAAAGAAGAAATTGGGACCATTCCTAAGGCCAGTCGATGTGCTGGTTGAAGACCGTTTCATTACTCTACATTTAGCATTTTTCCAAACTTCCATGCGGTCCTATACATTTTCTGCAGTAATTTGGAATTTTAAAAAATCCCAAGAAAATTAGTTGCTGTTTTAGTGCAAATTTCTCCTAAGCACATTTGGGTATGCAGTTTTGACTAATACAGTGGTACCTCAACTTACGAACGACTCGACAACCGAATTTTTCAACTTACGAATGGGGCAAATGGCCACGCGCTTACGAATGTCTCGACATCCGAAAGGAAACCACGGCGGTTTTAGATAGGGTTTTTTCGACTTACGAATTTTTAGATGGACTTGCGATTTTTTCCGTTTTCAATGCATTCCTATGGGAAATCGCGTTTCCAATGGCGCTTTTTGACTTACGAATTTTTCGACCTACAAAGGTGCCTTTGGAACGGATTAAATTCGTGAGTCGAGACACCACTGTATACACATTTGTGTAAGCAATTTACTCTAATATAATGCATTTTTGTAACAATTTCCACCAATATATGTTTTTAATGGTCTTTTTCCCTACTATATGCATTACATAGCTGGCAAAAATTCAGAGAAGTGTGAATTTTAAAGGATAGGTAGCTGTACTTTGGGTCATGTATTAAAGACCTTTTACAGCAAGCAACATCTGTATTGGATTTGAATTTTTTAAAATTGCTTTTATTATTGCTGTTTTCATTATGAAATCACTTTGAGATGTTTTGTGGGAAGCAATTCATCAATAAAGCATATACTGTAAATGCAATGTTTCTATATGCCGGTAGCATGGTTCTGTAAGGATAATACATTTGCAAAGCAAACATTTATATGTTACAAGAGAGAACAGATAATGCAGCGGGGAGGGGGGGGACACACCCTCAGCTCCATATAGCAGGGGAGAGAAAGAGGTGTCGGAAGCTGAAGAAGTAATAGGGTTTAGTGAGCAGGCAGAGTCTGTGACAGAAGAAGCTAGGGCATCTCTCCCCACTGCTGCAACAGGACCAGGAGAGTTATGAAGTGGGAGGACCCAAGACAGACGTGCCGGCGTAGTCTCAAATTGCTTGGGAAGGCCCTGGGGGAGAAGGAGATTTAGGTAGCTGTGGGGAACTTCAGTGTCTGCAACTGCCTCATAGGGACAAGAGTTGCTGTGCTCATTATCCCTGGCACTCCTGTGCATACCTTGTTTCTTCTAATAAAGAGTTAACTTCACTTATTCTGTGTGATTTAATGTTAAGTTGAGCCTTTCAATGGCCACGTGAGAGTATTAGGTGGGACCAAAGGGGGAAAAGTGGGTGGAGGAACTGTCTACCTTTGCATAGTATAAATCAGAGGTTTATATGCACAGATCTCTCCCACGTGGCAAGAAAGTGGCACGATTACACTTTAAGCACATGTGCACTTCAGGCACATGTGTGGTCTAGAGAAATTCCCCGAATAGGAAATAAATATGGTTCATAGTGCAATCCTTGGCATATCTAAGACCCAGTGAGCTCAAAGGCACCTGCCTCTAGAGAAATATCTATAACATGGATGGAGAACCTCAGTTCTGGGGGCATAATGTGGCCCTCCACACCTCTCTACCTGGCCCTCAGAACTCTCTGCATGCCGCACCTTCACTGGCCCTTGCTTTACAACCTCACAGTGAGTATTTTTCCTGGCAGGAATGAGTTGTTGAACTTCTTCCTTTTCATGATGGAGGGCTGGCTCACCTATGAAGCAAGATGAGGAGACCGCCTCAGGCGGCAAGATCCACAGGGGCAGCAGATTCTGATGTAAATCATTCCCCGTGTTCCTGATGTACATCCTCAATTATCCCTTCATTCAGGCCTTCTTCACTGGTGGGGAGAGAACCATTTAATGGTTCGCTTCAGGTGCAAAAATGTCTTGGGTCGACCCTGGAGAAAAGTGTGTGTGAGTGTGTGCGGTATCAGGCCTACTGTACAAAGGGAACATTTAAATTAATCACTTCCCCCACATTTGTCTCTTGCTCTGCCCCATGTTGGCATATGGCCCCTGGAAGGCTGCCCAGAAGGGGATGTGGCCCTTGGGCAGAAAAATGTTTCTCACCCCTTCCAAATAGTAAAGGTAAAGGGACCCCTGACCATTAGGTCCAGTCGTGACCGACTCTGGGGTTGCGCGCTCATCTCGCATTATTGGCCGAGGGAGCCAGCGTACAGCTTCCAGGTCATGTGGCCAGCATGACAAAGCCGCTTCTGGTGAACCAGAGCAGCGCACGGAAATGCCGTTTACCTTCCCGCTGGAGTGGTACCTATTTATCTACTTGCACTTCATGCTTTCGAACTGCTGCATTGGCAGGAACAGGGACCGAGCAACGGGAACTCACCCTGTCACGGGAATTTTAACTGCCGACCTTCTGATCGGCAAGCCCTAGACTCCGTGGTTTAACCCACAGCGCCACCCGCCACCCAAATAGCATTGTAGTCCAAATGGGGTACTTTTTATTGGTAGTATAGCCTCCTGTCAGTAAAGGGACAAGAGATCATGGCAATTTGATGGGAAAAGAGTCCCGCAGTTTCTATCTATGTACTCAGCACCATGCCAAGATGTCCTCCAATTTAGAACAATGGGCCATTTGTCCTAAACGCTCAAGTTGGGCAGCCATCATAATTCAGCTGTATCTCCAGCAGCTGGAAGTGATTTATCTGAGCAAAACACACCTTTGCAGACAGTAAATTTGACCTGAATGTCCCAACCTTAGTGTGTTTATCCACTGTTAATGCAGGAAAGAGGCAAACCATGTCAATATTTCCCCCCCCCTCCATTCTTTATCATCGGCCAACAATTCTGGTGGGGATCAACCGAGCACCAGAACATCAACAGCTGCTGCCATCTGGTTCCACCTTTTGCATCTCAATAATCCTCAGGTATGAAGATAAAAGAGAGAGCAAACACTGGAGAGAAGGGCTGTGGAAGGCGAACGGAGTAGGACAAAGCAGTCACAGCAAAACACCCATTTTGCTGTAAGGAAATGAAATAAAGTTAAAGCAGGTCCATCAAGACAGGATTTTGGGACAGGGGTCCATGGTCCCACTAAGCAGATGGGCTCTCAGGGCTGACTTACAACACTAAAAGAAAGTAATATGTTTTATCTATTTACTTGCTGGCAGATTTATAAAGTGCCTCCAGGAAGGGGGATAAATTTGATTCAGCTCACATTTAAAGGCAAACCTACCTCATTTTTACTTTCCTAACAATGCATGAACCAAATCATACCCATCCTTCAAAATTTGCATTTCTCCAATGCACTACCCCAGCCAGGTAATGTGAACAAAATGCATATATATCAGGGTAAAGTTTCCATAAAAATGCATATATTAGTGAAAATGACACACACACACACACAAATGCATTACTTTAGGGTACATTGCTTTGCGAAAATGTGTCGGGGAAACTGCATTTTAAAAAATGTGTATGTTAAAATGCTGGTGAATCTTCATGAGGACTTTTTGTGGGTGGGGGGCGTGATTCTCAAACTAGTGGGAAATGTGGAGAACTCAATTTAGGATTGGAAAAAATGAGAAACTGAGAGAAACCGAAATTGATAGATCTACCCATCCCTAACAGTTTCACAGCCAAATGTTACTGAAGAGGTGTAAAATAAAATAAAATACACTGCAAACTCATCAAGATTGAAACAATACAACCATGCCCACAATTGTAGAATAAGAAATAAATCTGCAACAGTCTTCAATAATCACTTAAATATCAGAACAGCAGGAGCTTTGCTAATTTCTATTGGTTGAAACAAAAATTTTTAAAAAATCCTTCCAGCAGCACCTTAGAGACCAATTAGTTGCTCATTCCAAAGGCCTGGAGCTGCAACACTAAAAGCTACTTAGTGCATACTAAGTGCATACTAAGTGCAGAACTGAGGCATGCAGTACTCTTAGCAATGCGCCACCTGAGAAGCAGAGTTGCCGGGCATGGGTACATGGGGCGAGAAGGTCCATTTACCACCTCAGGAGCACCCGCTCTTAGATGCTTTAAGTCCAAAGTATAAAATTCCCTAAAGTGTGCCAAGGAGCAGGTTTGCTTAATATGGAGCCCAGTGCACCAAACACAGCCCCTCAGCCAAGCAGGGTGCCAAGAGTCAACTATAGGGAGCTGTTGGAGGAAACCAAGGAACTGGGAGACAGGAGCTTGGAGTCAGAGCGAATGGACACACACTAAAGCACATAGGAGCCAGGAAGGCTGTACTGGTCAGACAGCAACCTGGTGCAGATGGACACTTAGCTCTGGCATAGGCAGCATCTGACCCAAAAGGCATTTTTCTTTTAATACCCAACCGCTTACTACCCTGGAGGTTAGGAAGATTTAACAACACATTATTATTATTAGCATTATTATTTATTAAATTTGCTAGTTGTTTTTTTCCTGCCCAGGGCAGCCCAAAGTGCGAAACAGACAATAAATCCCACATAGATGCATTAAAATCAAGAGGAAATAAAAATACATTACAAGCACCCCATCTGCTTCTCAAAGGTTATAGAGTTTTTGACTGGCACCTGAAGGCAGATAATGATGGTGTCAGGCGAGCCTCTCTGGGGAGAGCATTCTGCAAATGGGGAGCCACCATCAAACACATCAAACAACCAGCACCCCGGAATGACTTGAGACAGGGAGCTGAGCAGAGCCTCCATCTGAAACAGAAGCTGTGGCTCTGCTGATGCTGGGGGACTCCAACTCCCATCAGCCAGCACAGGCAGTGGGTCAAGGATGATGGGAGTTGTAGTCCAACAACATCTAGATGGCTTCAAGATACCCCATCTAAATCAAGGGTGGGGGACCTACACCCTGGAGGCCAAATGCATCCCGCCTGTCCTCTTCATCTAGGACCCCCCCCAAATGTATTTTTTCCCACCAACCTTGAGTGGTTTCCACCTCTCTGGAATGTGCCCTTGAACTCTTATAATGCCTCTAGCTGGCCTGGAGGGAGGACAGAGGTGTGGGCGTTTGTGTGTAAGGGAAAAAATTACATTGGCTGCACTGTCCACTTTTGTCTCTCCCCACCCCCGGCATGTGGCCCCTAGAAGGCTGCCTCGAAGGAAATGTGGCCCCCTCCAGGAAAGTAATAGTTTCCTAACACCCCTGATCTAAAGATGCGTGTTCTCACTTCTTCACCTTCTGACACCCTGATTGCAGAATTGTTGTTGTTGTTTAGTCGTTTAGTCGTGTCCGACTCTTCATGACCCCATGGGAGAGTTATCTTCGTGACCCCATGGGAGAGTTATCATGCAGAGTTATCTTTTTTCAAACTGCTGTTTCAATTCTATTTGGTAAAACGGGTTCTCCAATCATGGAGAGCAGGAGTTGCAGAAGGGTTAACAGGACAATCCCAGGTTTCTTGGGCGGGTCAGTCTAGTTGGCCACAAGGGTGATTGGGGGTTTGCTGTTGCTGGGGAAATTGGTATGTTGCAAGTTAATTGATTGACAGCCATAGTCTTGAAATACTACGGTAGTGCATGCAGCTTGCAGTTTCACTTTGCCGCTTGCAACGGATCTCCCGCCCACCCTCCCTATATTTAGGGATTCTTTGCGCTTGACATTGTTATGCCTGTCATGGGGTCGCCTGTTTTGGAGCAGGGGCCTGGTGGGAATTTTGTCCACTTGGCTGATTGTCTGGTGCCCTGTGGTTTTTTGCCTACTGTGTAGCAAATTGTCACAACTTGTAAGGTTGCGGGTAGGCATTGGTTCAAATTGGATGGTGGAGGGGTAAGGATTTGGCTGGGCCTGCCCCTCAAAATTGCTGCTGCTGATAGGGGTATTCCGTTAAAGGAATCCTGAGGCTCCACATGTTTGTCCGTACTCCTGGTAGGGGCTAGGACCGCGCAAGAGCCTCGGGGAGCATCCGAGGGAGAGGTGAAGGGTTTGGCTCCCAGCTCCATCCTCTCTCAGAGGGTGCTCACCTATACTGACTTCCCTAGCATGCTAGCGGGAGTCAGTTCATTCTGTCCCAGGCAGGGGACAGATGGCGGGAACCAATGCCTAAGCAACCACTCACTTTAGTTGTATTTAAATAAAGTTGTGGCCAAAATAATGCCGATAACCTTAAACTTAAATTTCTGTGTGAAGTGTGAGTTATTTGGGGGGGGTTGTCCTGGTACCTCAACATGCAACCCAGCAGACAAGAAAAGAGTGTTGTGTTATTCTTGTTTCTTTAAAAAATAAATAAATACAGCTATCAGAGAGAAATGCAATAGCATTTGGCACCATTAAGTGCCAAGGTGACATCTGAGTTGCTCTGAAATTGGCAGATTAAAACCATGGCCCTTAACTGCTTTGAAAAGAGCACAAACCACTCTTCAACCTTGACTAATGGTATAATGATTAACTGCTTATCACTAGGCAACCACTTGGCTCCTATTATTCACCCCCCCCAAAAAATACTCAAATATTAATTATCTCCCCCCCCATATAGTCTATTTTTCCCTCTTTCCGTGCCAAATAATAACATGTGTCAATATTTTTAATAAATGGGTCAAAGAGTAAGCTCCGGGCATCAAAAATCTTGGAAGATGATATCCCTTGTTCCAGCCAGCACAGTAATTTGGGGCCAAAGGACACACTAGAGAGAATGAGGGACGTCCAATTGTCTTGTCCAATGAGCCACGGTCAAAAAGCCCAGTTTATTAAACAACTCTCTCGCCTGCCCCACAATTACAGAGCCATCCTTGTACGTGGTGTTATGAAAAAGAGGGATTTGATTTCACAGGCTTTAGAAACTGCTGAACAATGCCAAGTGTTCAATCTTTTCATGGTTTGTTCTTCCAGCGATCTGCACTATCCATTCAAAGCCGTATCACACCACTTTAAGCAGCCATGGCTTCCTCCCGAAGAATATTGAGGACTGTCATCGCCTATGGTTGCTGAGATAAGTTGGGAGACTCCCTATTCCCCTCACAGAGCTACAATTTCCAGAGTGGTTTCACTCTGAGGACTCTGGAAATTGTAGCTCTTTGAGGGAAATAGGGAGTTTCCTAACTCATCAGTATTGTTTACACTGACTGGCAGTAGCTGGTTGCAAATAAGAAGGTAGGTGGGTGGGGGAGAGCATGCTGAGGTTATTGGGGCAGCTCCCAATTTGCTCATATTGGGATTATTCCACTGGGATTATGTTTGAACCAATCCTCTGAACGTGGAATTACATAAACTATACACAAGAGACTGGTACCTTCCATAGCCCGACACACTTTCATACAGGCTTCTGTACAGCGTATTGTAGACCATTGACTTTTGCATTCACAGCTAGTGGCAGGATCAGCCCGTCCATGAGGCAGACTGAGGCAGCCACCTTGGGTGGCAGAGTCTAAAGGGTGGTGGCACCCTGCCCGCCACTGCCGGAAAAGTGAGGAGAAGAGGCTATAGGAGTGACTTCTGGGTTCCTGCAAGATCTTTCATGACCCCTGTAAGCAAGGCTTTGGTGGTGGGCAGATAGCAGAAGGGGACATCTTCCCATTTCCCACCCCTGGCTAGTGGAATAATAGAATTCTAGATCTGGAGAAAGTCTTGTAAGCTGCCTGTTCCAACACCCTGTTCAGTTCTGGAAATCCACACTTAGAAAATTCTCTGTCTAGCCTCTGCTTGCAGTTCTCCAGTCAATAAGAACTCACTACCTCACTAGCTAATGGGTTCCATCATCAAATTGCTCATGCTGTCAATATCTTTATCCTAATGCTCAACTGAATTCCATAACTCCAGACTGCGGAGAGTACAGATGTGAAAATGGTCACATTTCTGTTCAATATGGTCTAGAACTGTGCTTGCACACTAAACAGTACCGAGGCAATAAACAGTTTCTCTTACCATCGCCAATGGAAGAACACCAACTAGATCTTTCTGGCTTACGTAGATCTTGGAGATGCCAAGGTCAGATGTTCTGTCTCCTGGATACTCGACTTGCCACGTAATAAGCTGGGTGTCTGGCAATTCGCTAAGATCTTCTATTTCAAAATCAATTTGCATGATCTCAGAGGGTGGAGCATTGGTGCTGAAGGAAGAGAGAGGAGGGGAAAACATCGTCAGTGTGCATGCTTCATTGTGGTAAGAATTCACCTCTACACCACCTTGTTCGTTATCCAGGTGAGGAACAACCACATTTTGAATAAAACACAGAACCAAGGAAACTATTTCAAGTCCAGCATCCAGATTTAAGAACCCAGCACTTGTTATAGCTATTGCAACAGGACAGAGCTCACTCGACTCAACATGCCAGTGGAGAAGGTCTGCCCCGAGCTGCTTCAGAACAAAAGCTTATATAGTAGTTCAAAAACGGAAAACTCAGAGTCATAAAACATATTCACATACATAGGAAAGGTTACAGGTCATGAGAAGTAAAAGACTCATGGCTCCATACTGGTATCTTCAACCCCACAATCGCCTTGGAGTGGCACCAGTGTGCCCAGGTCATTTGACCATTTTAGGTCTTGGATGTCCAACATTGCCCTGGCAACCTAGCCTTCAATGGGAGGGATAGAGCATCATAAAATCCTCTTCCTGGGTCTCAGATAGCTTCAAGGATTTACCCTCCGGTGCTAAAACATACTGGCATTTGTACTACTTTCAGAGGTAGATAAGGAGAGATTGAATGCAGCATAGGAGGGAGAACACACAAAAATCAAGCCTAATATATTCTAAAAGGTTAAATGCAATGAAAGTGAAACATTGAAACATTATTAAAAGAATAAAAACATTCATCTGGGGTCTCTAATTCGTATATCAACATGAAGTTAGGCTCCTTCCCCATGAAGATTACGGTCTGAACTTCCACAGCAGGGCCAAAAACAAGGATCAACATGACCAGGCAACTTCTAAGGGACACTACCCCTACAGACCATAAAAGAACTGTTTATATGTATATTTGGGAACTGACTCCCTCCTCCCACCATTAGGCATGTGATTACTCAGCTCAGGTTTCAAACTATGTCTGCAGAATATCGGACTAGCAAATTCTTTAATATGCCAATAAATGACTCTATTTGTGTATACAGTGGTACCTCGGGTTATAGACGCTTCAGGTTACAGACTCCGCTAACCCACAAATAGTTCCCCGGGTTAAGAACTTTGCTTCAGGATGAGAACAGAAATTGTGCGGTGGCAGCGCGGTGGCAAAAGGAGGCCCCATTAGCTGAAGTGGTACCTCAGGTTAAGAACAGTTTCAGGTTAAGAACAGTTTCAGGTTAAGAACGGACCTCCAGAACAAATTAAGTTATTAACCAGAGGTACCACTGTACAGATTAGGCTAGATCAAAGATATGGTGTACTATCTCTTACTTATTGCTCTTGAGAGCAATAAAAATAGAGTCCTCCATTCACTCCAGAATTTCTTAGGAGGTCAGTTAGATGATTTCAGAACTAGATGATTTCAGAACTAGATGATTTCAGAACTAGATGGTTGAGGGTCAAGGCAGATATGTTTGTTACCTATAGAGTAGCTTTTCATGTGCTAGAATTGAGAAACTTAATGGTCTACCTTAAAAAAAAAAAAGCACTGTTGACTGCCACGGGGTTGTTGTTTTTTAATCTAAATGATTTGGAGAACTCCATATGGCATTTTCATGCACTGCTCTGGCTTCACCAGAAGCGACTGGCCACATGACCTGGAAAAACTGTCTGCGGAAGGCAGACAAATGCCGGCTCCCTTGGCCTGTAAAACGAGATGAGCGCCGCAACCCCAGAGTCGTTCATGACTGGACTTAACTGACAGGGGTCCCTTTACCTTTACCTATACTCAGAGTAGACCTACTGAAATTGGGGGAAATGACTAACTTGAGACCATTCATTTTAGTAAGTCTATTCCAAAGCTCACATTCCCAACAGGTTCGCACTCCTGTCTCAGCGACGTCTACACTGGCTGGTTCATTTGCACAGAATGGAAAGTGGCAGGATCCCCAAGGACATGCTTTGTGGGGAGCTGGCTCCAGGCACCAGACCCATTGGCAGACCAACTCTACGCTGCAAAGATGCCTGCAAGCATGACATGAAGGCTGGCAATGCCAACCCCACCATGTGGGAATCCCTTGCACACAACACAGTGGCTGGAGACAGAAAAGTCAGGTTGTGCATCCACCGCAAAACTGGATGCCAAGCAGGGCAAATGAGGGGTGTGTGTTGGGGAGAGTTCTGAAGGCCAACGCAAATATCCAAAGGGTTGCAATGTGGAAGATGGAGCAAGCTTGTTTTCTGCATCTCCAGGAAGTGGGACCTGAAACAATGGCTCCAAATTACAAGAAAGGAGATTCTAGCTAAACATGATGAAGAACTTTCTCATGGTAAGATCTGTTGAGCTGTGGAACAGACTACCTTGGAAGGTGGTGGCTTCTCCTTCATTGGAGGAATTCAAGCAGACGTTGGATGGCCATCTCTCAGGGATTCTTTAGCCATGCTTCCCATATTGCAGGGGGTTGAACTAAATGACCCTTAGTGTCCCATCCAAGCCTACAGTTCTGATTCTATGGAAGGTGATATATTGCTCCTGCAATATATTGCCATATGATTGGGCTCTCAGCGGCAGTCTTGCCAAGGGCTGCTCCACACTTTCCAAGGGCTGCTCCACACAGAACACATTTCAGTAGCAGTCTAACCCAGGGCCGGCTCTAGGTAGACCCCCGGTGGCGCAGGGCACCATGGCGCCGGCCCACCAGGAGGGTGCCGCGAGCTGCGCCTGCCCGCTGGCCGGCCGGTCCGCCGGTTCAACAACTGCGCTGTGTCTGCCTGCCCGCCGCGGCGCCGCACAGCAGTGCCTGTAGCAGCCGCGCTGCGCCCGCCCGCCCACCCACCACGCTGGGAAACAGGGCGGGGGGGGGGCGCTGGAGTGATCCGTCGCTCCACGGCGCCAGGGTGCTTAAGACGGCCCTGGTCTAACCTGAAAGCAACATATGAATATGTAACATTTTCATTTGCTTTGAATTCTCGGCAGCTGAAGGGTTACCCGCCCAGCTCCACCAGCCTATCCTGCTCATTTTCATATGTGTCCTTCCTTCGCGGGTGTGATGCTACAGAATCCTTTATAGCTCCAAAATGATTCACAACCAGAAGGGAATATGAATGCCATGAAAAGGGAGAGATTTAAGGCAGGGAAGCTACGTGAGCCTTAAAGGGCTCGATCTTGTAAACCTTTATAATAAAAACCAGCCACTGTGTAGGAAGCGGAGCTGTAAAGATTCAACAGTACATCCTCGCCGAGGCAAACTCAACACAACCGGCAACTTTTATAGGGAAGTTGGGGAGGGAGGGAGGGAGGGAGGGAGGGAGAGAGAGAGAGAGAGAGAGAGAGAGAGAGAGAGAGAGAGAGAGAGAGAGAGAGAGCAAAAGGGGAGGAAGAGTTTGACAGGGAAGTTTTGCCTTGTCTCGCAACACTTTAGAAACGCCTGCCGATTACTGGGGTTTTACAGATCTCAGAGCTTATGAGCCTGTAGCGCAGAGCTCTGAGCCAGATGGATGCGCCGGAGAGCATGAATTGGCAGTGACAGGAGATGGCCAAAGGAGGGTTTAGATCAAGGAAGGAAGGAAAAAATAATAATGCAAGTCTGTAATTAAAATTAAAAGCACTGAAACAGACAGATGGGTTTGTGTGCATTTGGCAAGTCATTGCATGCAAGGGCAGCACCATGTCAGGTTTCAGTGGGTAGGATCCAATGCTAGTCCTACTCAGAGTAGGCCAGCTGAGACTAACTGCGGTCCATTGATTTCAGTGGGTCTATTCTGAGTAGGACTGAGCTGTAGTCCTACTCGGAGTAGGCCTACTGAGACTAATGGAGCCAAGATGGTTGTCATCATTAATTCCAATGGGTCTACTCAGAGTTGGACTAACGTTGTATATGAACCAGTGTTGGGAAGGTTTAAACCAAGGTTTCCTCTAGGGTTGATGGAGCTGTGCAGGGGTGAATAAAGACCTGGAGGTCAAAAGGGGCCTGGGGTGGACAATAAATTAATAATGCACAGTTGTACCTTGGTTCTCGGACAGCTTAGTTGTTGAACGAACCACTTGAGTGCAGGAAGCTGTTACAGCCAATCAGAAGCCGTGCCTTGGCTTTTGAATGGTTTCGGGAGTCGAACGGACTTCCGGGACAGATTAAGTTCGAGAACCAAGGTAGCACTGTATTGTGCGTGGAAAAGAGATAAAGTCTTGGTGCAGCAGACACGCTGGCAAACCTGGAATAGAGGAGTGGTGGAAAATGAGAAAGAGGGGAGAAGAACTTAGAATCTAAACAGCTTTACTGAGAGCTCTAGGAGTGATGGATGCATCAGGACTACTGTGAAGCCATGGGGCTATGAGAGACCCCTGGGAGGAGAGAGAGAATATCTTAGTCGGTAGGGAAATGCAGAGAAACCCTAACAACTCATTAACAACCACAGGTGAGCATTGACATAAGGAAGGTGCCCCAAATATATATATTTTAGATACCAGGTAATACCAACTTTTATTATTATTATTTCAGTAAGCCTACTCGAGACATATAATTTCATTGCCTATACTGATCTTATCTGTATTTGAAGGATAATTATTTTATTAATATTTGTTTTTTTAATTCTGCTGTGAATTTTAGCTTTTTATGTACCCCTTAGACCCTGCTGCCTCCTCAAGCATTTCTCTCTAGTTGGGATGTGTCTTTAAACTGTGACAATACATTTTGCTTGCCTGGATTAGAGAGATATGTGGGTGTGTTTGTAGACTTTTGCATGGCTGGAATCTGCTGCTCTGCTCACTTCTGCCTCTTGCCCCACTCTCCACTGACATGTGGCCCTCACAGGATTGCCCAGGAGGGAATGTGGCCCCTGGGTTGAAGAGTTTGCCACCCCCCACTGCACAGAATTGCACTGCAATGGACTAAAGAGGTGGATACTCTGCATCACAGAATTATTATTATTTAAAAAAAGGAAACCTCACCATCTACTCCAGCCTGCTGAATTAATGTCACAGAATGATTTGCTTTGCTTTCTTTCTTTTTTTTTATATAAGAAAAGCATCACATTCCTTTTCTCACCACTTGATGTCAAAGCCAACGAAAGGGGCAATTTGCAAACTACAATTGAGTGCAACATTATTCTTGACCTCAAGACAAGATGCTTTCGGAGTAGGTTGCTATTGAAACCCTGCAACATTTTCTCGTATGGAGAGGAAGGCAATACAAACCAGTCATAGATGTTAGAGATGGAGAGAGCAAACCTGACTCTCCGCTTACATGCCCGCCAACAATTTACAGATGAATAAAAGGACTAGCTGTTTTTGTTCCTTCTCACTTAAGCATATGTTCACTCATAAATCTGTTCAATCCCATTTCCATATTAATCTGGTGGATTGATATTATTCTTCGAAAAAGTGGGAGAGAGAGCAAAAAATTGCATTTAAATGCACATTTGCCAAATGCAATTTGTCTTAAAACACACATTTTAATAATGTGTTTTGCATTGGAACAACTGGGACGGGCCAACACTGGTGGACTAGTTTGGGAGGTGTGGATGCGATCATTTTCAAATCAAAATTTGAAAAGATCTTGTCCCGTAAAGGTAAAGGGACCCCTGACCATTAGGTCCAGTCGTGACCAACTCTGGGGTTGCGGCGCTCATCTCGCTCTATTGGCCGAGGGAGCCGGCGTACAGCTTCCAGGTCATGTGGCCAGCATGACTAAGCGCTTCTGGCGAACCAGAGCAGCACATGGAAATGCTGTTTACCTTCCCGCTGTAGCGGTACCTATTTATCTACTTGCACTTGACGTGCTTTTGAACTGCTAGGTTGGCAGGAGCTGGGACGGAGCAAAAGGAGCTCACCCCATCACAGGGATTCGAACCACCGACCTTCTGATCGGCAAGCCCTAGGCTCAGTGGTTTAACCCACAACCACCCCTAATAAGGATGTTTATGTACTTATAAATGTAGTTATATACTTCCTTCCATAGGAAAGAACTCCAAAGAAACCAAGTCCCTTTGCCCACCCCCACCCCAAAATTATTTGAGGGTGGCACCCTCCCCCCGAAGTTAATGGACATTGCCATTCAAATGATGTGTGCCTTGTGGTCGATTACCCCCCCCCCCAATATTTTAATCCGGTTGGCACCCCTGCTTCCCTCTTATGATGGTGTACAGCAGGGCTTTTTTTCAGCTGGAACTCACTGGAACTTGGTTCCAGCACCTCTCAGGTAGGCGCCATTGCCATTCTAAGACAACAAGGGAGGCTTTCATGGTGAGTTCTGGCACCTCTTCTTCTAGAAAAATAGCACTGCACAGCAACATTAACAGGTAAAGGTACTCCAGACCATTAGGTCCAGTCGCAGACGACTCTGGGGTTGCACGCTCATCTCACTCTATAGGCCGAGGGAGCCGGCGTTTGTCAACAGAAAGTGTTTGTCCACAGAGCAGCGCACAGAAACGCCGTTTACCTTCCCGCCGGAGTGGTACCTATTTATCTACTTGCACTTCGATGTGCTTTCAGACTAAGTTGGCAGGAGCAGGGACCGAACAACAGGAGCTCACCCCATCGCGGGAATTCAAACTGCCGACCTTCTGATGGGCAAGCCCTAGGCTTAAAAGTAGTGCAGAGTGAACATTAACATGACTTAAGAGATTTTTAAACAATTCCATAGGCCTGTCAGCTTACAAAAGTTTTCAAGAGATGCCTGGAAGTCAAAAGTGGTCTTCCAGTCTCTGCTGGAAGAGTGTCCCACAGCAGGGAACTGGTGAAACTACCGGTAAATGCCTGACTTCTGGTGGAGACTGGACAGGCATTGGTAACACGAGGGACAACTAACTAACTAACAGCTCTCCTCTGGTTGAGCTCAGTGACTGGGGGTCCCTAAGGTATCTGGGACCCAAGTTGTTCAGGATACACCCCTATTCTCCATATGGTGTGACCACACCTGGAATACTGTGTCCCGTTCTGGTTTCTTCACCTCAAAAAGGATATTGTAGAGCTGGAACAGGTTCAAAAAAAGAGAGGCCACCAAAATTATCAAGGGGGTGGAGCAATCCCCCATGAAGAAAGGTTACAACATTTGGGCCTTTTCAGTTTAGAGAAAAGGGAAGTGAGAGGAGTGTAAAATTTTGAATGGCATAGAAAAAGAGGATAGAGACGATTTCCCCCTTCCCCTTCTCATAACACTTGGGGGACACCCAATGAAGCTGAATTTTGGAGGGTTACGGATAGACAAAAGAAACAGCTTCTTCACCCAGAACAGCATTGAAACTATATAATTTGCACCCACATGGAGCAGTGATGGCCACCAACTTGTTGTTGTTTAGTTGTTTAGTCGTGTCCGACTCTTCGTGACCCCATGGACCAGAGCACGCCAGGCACTCCTGTCTTCCACTGCCTCCCGCAGTTTGGTCAGACTCATGTTCGTAGCTTCGAGAACACTGACCAACCATCTCATCCTGTCGTCCCCTTCTCCTTGTGCCCTCAATCTTTCCCAACATCAGGGTCTTTTCCAGGGAGTCTTCTCTTCTCATGAGGTGGCCAAAGTATTGGAGCCTCAGCTTCACGATCTGTCCTTCCAGTGAGCGCTCGGGGCTGATTTCCTTCAGAATGGATAGGTTTGATCTTCTTGCAGTCCATGGGACTCTCAAGAGTCTCCTCCGGCACCATAATTCAAAAGCATCAATTCTTCGGCGATCAGCCTTCTTTATGGTCCAGCTCTCACTTCCATACGTCACTACTGGGAAAACCATAGCTTTAACTATATGGACCTTTGTAGGCAAGGTGATGTCTCTGCTTTTAAGATGCTGTCTAGGTTTGTCATTGCTTTTCTCCCACTGCTTTTCTTTTAATTTCATGACTGCTGTCACCATCTGCAGTGATCAAGGAGCCCAAGAAAGTAAAATCTCTCACTGCCTCCATTTCTTCCCCTTCTCTTTGCCAGGAGGTGATGGGACCAATGGCCATGATCTCGGTTTTTTTGATGTTGAGCTTCAGACCATATTTTGCGCTCTCCTCTTTCACCCTCATTAAAAGGTTCTTTAATTCCTCCTCGCTTTCTGCCATCAAGGTTGTGTCATCTGCATATCTGAGGTTGTTGATATTTCTTCCGGCAATCTTAATTCCGGCTTGGGATTCATCTAGTCCAGCCTTTCGCATGATGAATTCTGCATGTAAGTTAAATAAGCAGGGAGACAATATACAACCTTGTCATACTCCTTTCCCAATTTTGAACCAATCAGTTGTTCCATATCCAGTTCTAAGGCCACCAACTTGGATGCCTTTAAAAGAGGATTAGAGAATTTCATGGAGAATAAGCTATCAATGGCTGACAGCCATGATGATGGAGATCCCAAGTGGAGAAGAGTGCTGTTAAGCTCAGGTCCAGCTTGATGGCTTCTCGTGAGCATCTGCTTGGTCACAATGAGAATGGGATGCTGGACTAGATGGAGCTTCAGGTGTAATGAGTGTGCACGTTTCAGTGGACCAGGAGCAAAAACTTTCAAGCTGATCAGGTGGCTATGGTTGCATGTTTGAAACCTTGGTTTGCACCAGGTGCTTGGAAGCATTTACAGATGCACTCCAAGACATCTTGATTGTAAAAGAGATTTATTTTGCTTAAATGTTGGCCCTCTTGAAAGCTATACTTTAGGGTCATTGGAATGCAACCCGTAAATTGAACCCCTGAAAGTTGAGCTACTTTAGAAGAGTCACTAGAAAGGGTAGAAACAATTCTGAAAGCATTAGAGTAATGGTTATCTACAGTTGAATAAAGTTTTGCATCTCTTCACAACCTTGGCTGAAGAATTATTATGAATATTACTAATATTATTGACACTTAAGCTTAATATTTTTACTCTTGGAAATCTGTTGAATCACTGCAGGAGTTGTCTGGCTAAAAGCAAAGAGTGATTCTCAGTGTCCCAAAGGTTGGAAATACAGACTTCTGAGGAAGGAGAATACTTAGGGGATGCTAGGCATCCTTTGGAAAGTCTGTTCACAAAATGCTTTTTTTGCACTTCATCCTTTTTAACTCTCAGGTTTTCTAAATGACTGAAATGCAAATTTTGTTATCAGTATTCTCTCCTACGTTTTTTTAGTTTTATGTTGTAATGTATATTCTTTCCATGATTTTTATGGTGTGTTCCCATTTTGTATTTTTCTTACTTGATATTTGGATGAGGGGTGGTATACAAATTTAATTAATGGAGGAGGAGGAGGAGGAGGAGGAGGAGGAGGAGGAGGAGGAGGAGGAGGAGGAGGAGGAGGAGGAGATTCTGTTGCTATCTCCTGTCCTCCTTCTGCCCCCAAAGTGACAGAGAGCAGTTGCTGCAGCGTTTGACAATTGGGCTGGGATGAGGCTCCCCTTCCTCTTTTCTCTTATGCTCATCACCATCTGCCTATGTGTTGCCAGGAGGAAGAGCAATGTCACCATAGCTGCCAAGTTTTCGCTTTTCTCGCGAGGAAGCCTATTCAGCATAAGGGAAAATCCCTGTAAAAAAGGGATAACTTGGCAGCTATGAATGTCACACTTCCGCTGTAAACTGGGCTCAGAGAAACTGGAGTTTCTACACACAAGACTCATTCACACTAGAACGAAAGTGCTGAATGCTGCTGTTTGCAAACTGATGGTGGGAACATGTTACCAATGATGCTCTCCTGCTACTGGGCATATTCAGAGGTGGGAAACTGAGATGAGAGATGGAAGAAGGCAAAGCAAGAAGAGAGAGAGGTAATGAAGATGAGGAAGAGACAGAAGCTGAGGTTAGGGAAGGCAAATTTATCTATTTTGGGTTTCTGGGTTTCCCAAGCTTAAGTTCGGTTCTCCACATTTCCAAACCAGTTGGCAAATCCCTGTTTAAAGCCCTCATGGAAATCCACCGGAAAAAGCAACTGGAGACTCCCTATTCCCTTCACACAGCTACAATTCCCACAGTTCCCTCTGGAGAAGGACTGAAACCACTCTGAAACTATGGCTCTATGAGGGGAGTAGTGGTCTCCTAACAACTCCCAGCACCTTTTACAACTACCGGTACTAATGTTGTAACCCACCCTGGGACCTTAGGGGGAAGGGTGCATAATAAATTCATTCATTCAATCAATCAATCAATCAGTAAACAATGGGTGTCATTTTTAACTGTGCAATAGGCTGCAGTCCAGCCACACAAAGCCTGAGAGGTGAGCTCCCAGCTTCTGCCAACCTAGCAGTTTGAAAGCACACCAGTGCAAGTAGATAAATAGGTACTGCTGTGGCGGGAAGGTAAACGGTGTTTCTGTGCGCTCTGGTTTCCGTCACAGTGTCCCATTGCACCAGAAGTGGTTTAGTCCTGCTGGCCACATGGCCTGGAAAGCTGTCTGTGGACAAATGCTGGCTCCCTTGGCCTGAAGCAAGATGAGCACCGCAACCCCATAGTCGCCTTTGACTGGACTTAACTTTCCAAGTGTCCTTTATCTTTTACCTGGCGAGAGTAAGAGCCCAGAGAAAGTTGGCGAGACTGGATAGAAAGGCTTGTGGGGGGCACACGCCTAGAATTTCCAGCACCTCTTTAAACAGGAAGGCCCCCCCCCAAAAAAAAACCCACATTTTGATCATCATAGCACATTTTGTGTTGGTTCCATTTTTTGCCCAGAAACACTGCTCCAATGTTTGATTTAGTACTACAGGTAAGACCAAATGAATAATTCTGCACCTTTTTCTTCACCAAGATATGGCTCAGAATTTCTGTGCCCCCCCACCTCAAGATTCCTTTACAAACCCCAATTCTTCAACCCCCTGCCATCCCCACCTCAAGATTAGCAGAGCATTTAGAACAACATAAATCTGGGTGAGCAAACTTCCCGGCAAAATCGTTTCTTGGTTTACAGGGCTCAGCCATCGCCCTGAACATCTCTTGACGTGATAAATCTGATCGTAATTTGCCACGTTATGTGAAGGAAGTGATAAATCAGCGGTGAATTTATTACGCCCAATCTAATAATAACCCAATAAATTATTCAAGCAAGAGTCGGTAAACATTCAGTCAGTGCTTTCAAAACTGCTCAATCATGAAGCTGGACAAATTGTTGCTGCTGTTAAGTTTGGAATACACTATGGAATACACTATGGAATACACATTGCTGTTTAACTGATACTGCTAGGCCAGCAGGAAATTAAAACTTGGCATAAGAATTTGCCAATTTTAAAAATCATGAGTATTAGCAACTTAAATTTTTAACAATGAGACCTTTGCAGGATTTTGTTCAGCGGTGAACCTGCAAAAAACCAAATCCTTTGCTCCTTGCCGCTAATGCTTAGGAACACTTCACCTGTGTTGCGTGCCGAGGTACCAAGACATCCCCCCCAATAACTCACACCTCACACAATATTTTAAGTTTAAGGTTTTTGGCATTAATTTGGCCACAACTTTATTTAAATACAACTGAATGTGAGTGGTTGCTTAGGCATTGGTTCTTGCCATCTGTCTCCCGCCTGGGACAGATCTGACTCCCACTACCTAGTAGGGGAGCCAGTAGGTAAGCACCCTTCCGGGAGAGATCGGGGCAGGGGGCCACGCCCTTTACCTCATGCTCCCCGAGGCTCATGCCTGGCACTGGCCCCTACTGGGGATCCGCGGACTACATGTATAGCCCCAGGATTCCTTTAAAGGAATACCCCTAAAGGCAGTAGCAACCATGAGGGGCAGGCCCAACCAAATCTGTACCCCTCAGCCATCCAATTTGAACCAATGCCTAACCGCCAACCTTATAAGTTGTGACTTATTGCAGCGTAGTAGGCAAAAACCACCTGGCACCAGCTAATCAGCAAAGTGGCAAAATTCCTACCAGGCCCCTGATCCAAAACAGGCGACCCCATGAGAGGCGCAGCAAGGTCAATGCAAAAACACCTAAAATTAGAGGAGGGTGGGCGGGAGATTCGTTGTGAGCAGCAAAAGTGGAACTGAAAGCTGCTCTCTAAGCATGTATAGGGTAAGGCTGTCAATCAATCACTTGCTACAAGCAAATTTCCCCAGCAACAGCACACCCACCAATCACACATGTGGCCATCCAAACTGACCCGCCTCACCAACCCTGGGATGTCTTGTTAACCCTTCCACAACCCATGCTCTCCTTTATGGGAGAACCTGCTTTGTAACAACATCACTGTCCTGTAGCAGCTATGCTAAGAAAATGTACAATAAGATGAAGTCAGGGTTAAAAATGTACCCTTGAATTCTGATAATGCCTTTCCCTTTTCTGGGTGGAGAATACAGAGGGGAGCATTATCATAGAATCATAGAACTGTAGAGCTAGAAGGGACCTCAAGGGTCATCTAGTCCCACCCACAGCAGTGCAGGAATCTTAACTAGATCATGCATGACATATGGCCGTCCAAACTCTGCTTAAAAACCTCCAAGGAAGGAAAGTCCACAACTTCCTGGGAGAGACCATTCCACTGTCAAACAGCTCTTATTGTCAGAAAGATCTTCCTGATGTTTAGTCAAAATCTCCTTTCTTGTAACTTGAAGCCATTGGTTCAAGTCCTACCCTCCAGAACAGGAATATTTGAAGGTGGCTATCTCAGTCTCCTCTCATCCAGGCGAAACATACCCAACTCTTTCAACCGTTCCTCATAAGTATATGCAGAAACTCGTCTAACATCACAAAGGTAACATTTACATTCATTGCTCCATTCACTTTTGCCTGTGGCCCTGCCATAGCTGCCAAGTTTTCCCTTTTATCATGAGGAAGCCTATTCAGCATAAAGGAATTTCCCTTAAAAAAGAGGAGAACTTGGCAGCTATGGGCCCTGCCCACCACTGGTATGTAGCCCCTGGAAAGTGGTCCAGAAAGGTATGCAAACTTTAGGCTGAAAATATGATCCTGCAAATTACAGGGCCACTGGTCTATCTGGCTCATTATTGGTTACACTGCTCCCTAGGGTCCCCAACAGGGAACATTCCCAGTTCTATCAGAAGCCAGGGATTGAACTGGGGACCGTCACTGGGCTATGGACCTCAAACAGAAGCAATCTCAGGGATGCTGTTTTCAGTGGCTTGCCATGTTTTTACCAAAGAAGGGTTGATACAAAGTAGGGAAGCTTCCCCCCCCCCCAATGGCACTAGGCTTGCAGCTGCATTTGGTGCCAAACAAAAGCAGAAGATCGTTGGCAGAATACGGAGGGTCTGTATTCCACACCGCAGCTTGACATTTGGAGTTGGCAGTAAGTTAGGAGGTCTCTGGGCAATTTGCAGTAGATCAGCATGGGATCTGGCTCCAGACTATTTAACAATAGCAACAGCAAGACAACTTCCCACCTAAGTTAGGTTGCTGAAATGAAGGGAAAGATAACTGAGAGTGAACTTTTGTGTGAATGGACTATGAGCTCAGTTCAGTTCTCCTGCTGAAAGGACTTTGCTTTAACTGTACATCTTTTGCACCTGACTGGTTAGTAGATCTTGGAGTAGTAGTAGTAGTAGAGAGAATCCTACAAGCTTGAAATCTGCCCTGACTCAGCAGACCATCAATGACTCTACGCACCAACTCAGTGAAATCTATGGGCCATGTCCAACGTCTTCTGCCCTCTAGCACAAAAGCCCTTTCGTTAGTTAATGGCAGGTGCCCAACAAAGGATGCCCAACAAAGGAATCCAATGCAACAGGTGAGCTGGTGGCCACTTGTTGTGAAACAGCTGGTTCTTGTTGTACAATCCATTGCACAATGATTTTGGGTAATGTACTGGTGTTTTCCCTTGTGAAACATTCTGACAGCACATCAAGTATACTGCAGCATTGCTTTAACTTAGTGCTAGATTGGCTACAATCCTGTATTTTCAGAGAGCCCTTGACCTGCCAGTTTTCATAACTATCTTGGGCCCAATCTTGTCACAACACACAAGCATCATTCCCCGCTTATGCTACCTATTTTTTGAGGCTGCACGGCATGATGCCATATATTGCCAGAATGATCTGGGGACCAGTTTATTGTGGTGCTAAATTCAGAGCAGAAAGGTCTAATCTTGTAGCTTCATTCCTATCCACATCTCCAAGGTGAGAGCTATAACCCTTTTATGTTGTGATTATCAGTACCTCCATACTAGTTCTCAGGCAAATGCAATTAATTACATGCTGAGAGTGCATGTTTCATATCACAACACAGAAGGCCATGCTGTCTTTTTTAAAAAGAGCCACCCATTGAGCTGCCTAGAGGGCTGTGTCCAATAGCCGAGGGCCTGCAGAGCTCACAGGTGGAGCCACGTAGCAAGGAATGATGGCTTAGTTTTATCATTTCATTCCATATAGTCCACTTCCTCTCGAGTCCTTGAAGAAAAAAAGATATTAATCACAGAACCACAGAACATACCTGCCAAGTTCCTCTCTGAAAAATAAGGGACCGGACCGAAAGTAGCATACCGGAAGTAGCACAGCGGCCATTTTGGAAGTGGGCAGAGCATGCTCAGAAGTGACTTTTGATGCTGCTGTGCCCAGTTCCAAAATGGCTGCCGCACCAGAAGTTGCGCTGCAGCCATTTTGGAACTGGGTAGAGCAGCATCAAAAGTCGCTTCTGAGCATGCTCTGCCCAGTTCCAAAATGGCCGTCGTGCCAGAATAAACCAGGGAAAAACAAAAAAAATCCGTTTTTTCGGCTGGGTGGGAACAGCTGGAAAAACAGGGGTTTCCCGGGGAAAACGGGAGACTTGGCAGCTATGCCACAGAAGTGTAGAGTTGGAAGAGACCTCCAGGGGTAATCTATTCCAACCCCTGCAAGGCAGGAATCACAGCTAAGAGTCCCTGACAGATGGCCATCCAACCTCTGATTAAAAACTTCCAATGAAAGAGAGTCCTCCAGCTTCTGAGGGAGTCTGTTTCACACTGAGTGAAATGGCTGGTGAGACTGACAAAGTTCCCACCCACCCACCCAAACGCCTGCTCACTTTCTACCCCCTAGCTGTCCATGGAGGTGCAGGTCAAATTCTCTGTCCAGGGCAGCTTTCTACCAACTCCATCCGGTATGCCGGCTGAGACCCTACCTGAATGTGAATGACTTAAATGCGTGTAAGTTGCAGGTCTGCTGTACTGTGCTTCTAGTCTATACATCACCTTGTTATCTTTTACCATATTGGCCTGAATATAAGATGCACCCGCAAATAAGCCATACCTTTAAAATTGAGGGGGGGGAGGGAATAACCTGGCTGGCTGCTTCCTGGGGGGGGGAGCTACACCACTTTGCTGGCAGCCTTCCCCCCTTCTCCCTTTCTTAGGCGGCTCAGGGAAAGCTTGGGAGCGGCAGGCGGGCTGAGCTTGGTTGCCGCTTTGCTGGCGCCTCTCCCTCTTCCCCTGATGGCTCAGGGGAGGTTGGGAGTGGTGGACGGGCACCGTGCGGCATAAGGTCACAAATATAAGCCGCACCTATATTCTGCAGGGGCAGAATTGGTGGGGTGTGTGTGGTTTATATTCGGGCCAATACGGTATTTCAATATTTGAATCACACTTACCATCTTGAAAGGTGGGCAACATATTGACCCCATATTACAGACCAGGAGGTTGAGGCCCAAGACCATTGTGTCTAATAAAAAGGGGACAAACATTCATTTTCTAAATCAATACACCTCATTCCGAAAAAACATCAGTTCCCATTACTACTCATGGGGAGGGGGGAAGGAAAGAATGTTTGCCTCTCTAACATAACAGGTCCCCTTCATCACTGTGTCCTCTTCCTAAGTTCTAGTCAAAAGATAAAAAGGTAAAGGGACCCCTGACCATTAGGTCCAGTCGTGACCGACTCTGGGGTTGCGGCGCTCATCTCGCATTATTGGCCGAGGGAGCCGGCGTACAGCTTCCAGGTCATGTGCAAATCTGACATCAGGAACCACAAGACAGAGAAACCAGTAGGAGAACACTTCAATCTCCCAGGACATTCTATACAAGATCTCAAAGCAGCTGTTTTATTACAGAAAAATTTCAGAAACAGACTGGAAAGAGAAGTTGCTGAATTGCAACTCATTAGCAAGCTTAAAACCATGGAGCCACCTGGAATGAACAAAGACATAGGATTCGTATCTCATTACACATGATCAAGTTTTCCTTAGCACCTCAGCCCTTGCTTCCCCCCCCCCCCCGCAAGACCAATTGCAGTTGTTAACAGTCGTTAACAGTCATCAACAGGTTTACCACTCCTATCAGCCCATCGCCCATTCCCATCACCCCCACCCTCTGAATATACATAAGGGACTGGTGGATTCTGTTTCAGTGTATCTGATAAAGTGTGCATGCACACGAAAGCTTATACCAAAATAAAAACTTAGTTGGTCTTTAAGGTGCTACTGAAGGATTTTTTTTTATTTTGTTCCTCTTCCTAAGTTTAATTGGAGGCATCTCACATGCTTGCTTCCAAAATGTACAATTAGAATGTTTGTGGCTGTCATAAAACAAAATATAGCAGCAGGCTGTAAATCCCAAAGCATATGGTTCAAGTATCAGACTGAAAGGCCAGCAAACATCCAACATTTATTTTATCATGCATATCACTCTTCCCATCAGTTTCCCGCAAAGTATGACCTCCAAATATTCAGGAGCACACACACATGTGCATGAGGGCCACTTTGTCCTTCTAGGATCCACACACCAGTAGTGGGTGGGGCCAGAAGCAAGTGGGTGGAGCAACAAATGCAAATTTTGCCTTTGTAACGTTCCTACAAAGTGGCTGGGAAGGGAGTGTACTGCGAGGAGGGTTTTGAGGGCCAGAGAAGGAGGCTTTAAGGACCACTGGCCCTGAGGTTCCCCATGCTTGACCTGTGGGAATGTTAGGGATGTGGATTAGGATATATTATTAGATAGATCCTATCCAAGCTTGTGTTAGCAAGCTTCCAATATCAGCAGAGTGACATTCCCCTTTTGTGCGCAGCAAAGCGTGAGTGTTAGGTTTGTTAGAACCTCTGCAACAATATTATACTTCAATAATATACTTCCTGGCAAATCCCCTTTGTCCCTCTTAAAAGAAATACACGACACAATAGTATTAAAATAAGATAGAGTTTACTCACATGACATCCTGAGTTAACAGCATAATCTCAGAAAGGCAGGCTTACGTAGAAAAGTTACAAATATGTACATCTGGAGTCTACTTAGTAAAGTGAGGCTCCATCTGGTCTCTCTCTTGGCAGAACCATCCTAACTGGAGATTCTCTGGAGATGTGTTCCCGTTGAAGAAGAAATGGCTAAGAGAGAGAATGGCTGCTGGCTAGGGGCTTTTGTCTGCCAGCTAATCCATCTCATCTGCATATCTGGAGGAACAGGAACTGAACTTAGTCAGGTGTGCCTCCAGGTGAGTTCCTCTTAGTGGACACTCTAGGAACTGTTTTGACTTGTCTGCCCCAGTGTTCTATCCCACATGACCTAGAACAGGAAACTGGATTCATCCAAGGTTCTTAGCAGAGGTCATAGCAGAGAGAGGAGAGTTTCACAGGATTTTATAAAAAAAGAAATCTTGATTGCAACTAAGTGACTGACAGTAAAGAACCTAGTAGGAAGCAAGCTTAAACTCTCCTAAAGAGGAAGCAATTTTGCACAGCCTGTTGTGCGCTCAAGGTTAATTGGCGGAAACCTTTAAGTCTCTGTGATAGTAGTATTGCTTCTCTGTCAATTCATCCACAACCCTTTGGCTGTTTAGTAGTTTTCAGAGGCGGCTTGAGAATGAAAAGAACTAAGGATGAGGATGAGCAAAGGTGCTGTGAGAGGGGGGGACACAGCACCAAATCAGCTCTTGCTAAAATACATGGGAAATTCAATAATGGGGTTTCTCTCCCGGGGCTTTGCCAATCCCATTTTCAGGGCCGCCAGCCCTACGGCAAAAACAATAGCTACTGATTGTCGGCTCTAAATAGAAAACTGCCACCTCCATTTTCCATCGAAGTCGGTGGCAGAATTCCATTTGCGAGGCGCAGAGGGTCACCTGGCTTTCACCCGGCGGACCACTTTGAAACGCAGTCATCTATTTAATCAACACCACCTGTGCCGGCTGCATTTTCCATGGAAAGTGGAACGGCTGGCGTTGCTGAGATGGGCTAAAAAGAGAGAGGGAGGAATGAAATCAAGCGGCCAGGAACTGTACCGCTAACCATTCCTGCAAGGGAGAAGGAACAGGCGGTTTTTGTAATCAACTGGCACGGCAGCTTCATTCATTCCCACTTTAGTGCAGGAATCCATTGCAACAGGAGGTACCTGGCAGGGTGGGGGCCAGACTGTGCTTGCGGGCAAATGCCAGATGGCCCAACGTGCTCCGACTCTCCTAGTAGCTGATGAAAAGAGCATGCCAGCCTCTGCCAGTCTCTTCCCCCAGATGGATTCAAGAGGGGAAGGATGTCACCAGGAATGCCGGAGCTGCCTCTGGCTCGGTGCTGGACTGATGGAAAGTTACTAAACTGGTTTCTCGGTTTTGCAAAAGAGCAAAGCACACAGCTCTGGAGTGTCATCCCTCTTTGCAAGGAGAGTATTGTTCTGAGATTGCTCGATGGTCTGGGCAAAAGGTACAATTTTAGGGGCTTCATCTGCAGCAGTATGTTTGAAGGGTCGCAAGTCAGTAGCAGAGCACCTGCTTTGCATGCGGAAGGTCCCAGCTTCAATCCCTGGCACCTGCAGGTAGGGCAAGAAATGGCCCCTGATTGAAACCCTGGAGAACTTATGCAGCAGCTCTCCAGATTTAAGGTGCTGCAGGGGGCTGCACAACTGTGATGTAGAATGGAAGGAGAGAGGTGGGGGGGGCACACACAAAATTTGGAGTCGCACAGGGCGCCACTGAAATTTGAGACCCCCAGGTCTGTCGCTGCTGGAAGGGAATGTGATCCTAATGGGAAGACAAGATCATGCAAAGGTATCTTCTCCCCTGTGTGGTTGTTGAGTGTGTGTGTGTGTGAGAGAGAGAGAGAGAGAAAGAGATGCACAAGAGGTGTGAAGCAGGAAACCGGAGTGAGAATTTGCTTTGGCAAACAGATCTGCTCCTAGGAATCTCAGACTCCTATGAAAATGTTCGCCATGACCAAATAATTAGGGCTATGTGTGTTTGTGCACCAGAGCCCTGAAAGCTATTTTATTCAGTATTTAAAATGTTTCTAGACCTTGTGGGTTCAGATTTTACTAATTGATTAATTATAAAATGCTTTAATTTAATTAAAGAGTCTAGGGCTTACTGATCAGAAGGTCGGCGGTTCGAATCCCTGCAACGGGGTGAGCTCCCATTGCTCGGTCTCAGCTCCTGCCCACCTAGCAGTTCGAAAGCACATCAAAGTGCAAGTAGATAAATAGGGACCGCTCCGGCGGGAAGGTAAATGGCGTTTCCGTGCGCTGCTCTGGTTCGCCAGAAGCAGCTTTGTCATGCTGGCCACATGACTCGGAAGCTGTCTGCAGACAAACGCCGGCTCCCTCGGCCTATAGAGCGAGATGAGTGCCGCAACCCCAGAGTCGGACACGACTGGACCTGATGGTCAGGGGCACCTTTACCTAAAATGCTTTAAAGTATTTCAGCAAAGCCTGCTGACATTTCAGAGTGGGAAGGTTCCTGAATGAGAATTCCAATTTGATGTCCTGCTATAGGTGGCTGCACCTCTCCAGGTATAGGAGCCTCAGAACCAATTATGCATCAAAAGAAAATACAGTATAAATTGCCTTGTGACGGATCTGGGGAGCATCCTGACTTGCAAAGAGCTTCCGTTTGCAGCTGGGTGATCCATTTGTCTCCAGCCCAGTGGTGGCAGAACATGCCGCCTCCCTGGCCCACATTTTGCAATGCAGCCACCCACAGATGAAACCTTGAACCGTGTGCCTGTCCTCAGTTCGGCCTCTGATGCAGCACGAGTCTGAGCACCGAAGCTTGATTGTTTTTATGATCAGAGATATCTCTTTCTCAGGAGCAAGTCGATTTGGACGTTGCTCCGTTTATTACACTTCCACACAGACGCCAATATTGTTTCCCTTGCGGGCGAACTCTAAAGACCCTGAATTATTAAAACGTGGCAGACAAAGAAGAGAGGAACCATTTTTAGCACCCCTCCCCCATCCTCTAGCTTTGCTGTTGCAATGGTGTATATTTGATTGAATTTTCTCTGCCAGTCATCCAGTTATGGCTGCTTGCAGACAATCTCTCAGCCCCTCCCCACACCACCACTACCCCAGTTCATTGGAACAGCGCAGTTGCCCCCACTCCTTTAACAAAATCTTCTGCCGCTCCGGTGACAGATTGTGCAAGTTTTGCAGGTGAAAGACTGAGCCGTGGAATCAAGAAGTCCCAGGTTCAAATCTTACATCTGCCACGAACACACGAAGGCTTCAGTCCTAACACTGTAGGGGCGGGTGGATCAATTTCCCTTTCTCTCAGTTTCCAGTGTGATTTTACCAGTGTGATTTTTTTTCTTGTCTTTTTTAGTCCTTATGAAAATCCACCAGCATTTCTCCTAATACAGTGGTACCTCTACTTACGAATTTAATGCATTCTGAACGCATATTCGTATGTCGGAAAAAAGTGTAAGTCGAAGCAACCCTATCTAAAAATTTGTAAGTAGAAAAAATCCTATCTAACCCACATCCAAGATGGCAGACGGAGCTCCATTCGTAAGTAGAAACATTCGTAAGTAGAGTTATTTGTAAGTAGAGGTACCACTTTATGCACATGTTCGCATGCCATTTTTTCTAAGATATTTGCAAAGCAATATCCTTTAATATAATGCATTTTTTCATGTCCACACCCACCCACGCTTACTGGTATATACCTTTTAATGCACACCTTATCCTAACATATGCATTTTGAACACACGTCTTGGCTGCAAAATTGCGAGGAGTGCAGTTTTTGAAAGATGGCTGTGTTTCGGTTTGTGAATTGCTGCGAAAAGTGCAAATGAGGTAGGTTCACCTTTAAATGTGAACTGAACGAGATCTCCCCTCCCCCCAATCACTTAAGGGTTCTCAGTCCTGGCATTCAATTGTGAGACCTGTCCAAAAATCAACCACGGCTTTCTAAGGATTTTGGACGTTTGCCTTTTACCATCTCTATTCTGGCTCAGCTGTGAGGGTTTTAAAACATCATAGCTGCTTCACAGTCAAAGGATTTGTAGGTCTGATGTTGGGGAAAAGTATTGCCGAGTTCAATTAATTTCCCCATTGCAAGATTGGACTTCTTCAAGAAGAAAAGGCTACGGCACAATAGCCGTCAGAGTGTTTTTTTAACAAAGGGAAGTCAATATCTCCTGAAGCTCTCTTACAAAGGTGGCGATCACAACCTCCCCCCACCCACAACACTCGACCTGTGTTTAAAGAAAGACTTCTTCACCCTTCATCTTGATCTCAGCTCCTTTTTCAACGAGCGCATTTCAAGTGCTCAACATTTCAATGCACTTTATCCCCCGTTGGGGGAAAAACACTGACTGGAAATTGATCTTCATTTACCACGCCTCAAAAGGTGATGAGACTGAGCAAGATGAACCAAACAGGGTGGGGACCACTTTTTGGTCTGAGGGATGCATTCCCTCCTAAGGAGCCTTCTGGGGCCTCAAGCCAATTGTCGGTGGGGCCAAAGATAAAAGTGGGCACGATCCAAAGCAAAGTGTGGTTCATCTTTCTTCAGCAAGGAAACACTCTAAACTGTCACATTTTGTTGTTGGCCCCACTAGCAACTAGCGATGCAGGAAAAAAATTGAATGAATTCACATTTAAAGGTGAATTTGCAGTTTGTGAAACGTTGCAAGAACCCAAAACAGAGTCATCCTTTAAAATTCGCATTGATCTGAATTGTTCAGTGCAATTCCCCAGCCAGGTAATGTGTGCAAAAGTGCATTTACTAGAGTAAAATGCACATTAAAAATGCACATATTGGTGAAAATAATATATAAAGAGACATTCTATTGGGGGAAATTGTTCTGCAAAAATGTGTAAATTAGACAAAGTTGCAGAGAAATTAGCACTAAAATGCTGGTGAATTCTGATCAGGACTCTCTTTTTATGTATAACAACAACAACAACAACAACAACAACAACAACAACAACAACAACAACAACAACATGATGCAACCTGACATGGAAAAGTGGAGAACTGAATTTAAGATTGGAAGAAATGAGGAACTGAGAAATACTGAAATTGACCGATTTACTAATCTCTAGTCTAAACCACTGGGCCTAGGGCTTGCCGATCGGAAGGTCGGCGGTTCGAATCCCCGTGATGGGGTGAGCTCCCGTTGTTTGGTCCCAGCTCCTGCCCACCTAGCGGTTCGAGAGCACATCAAAGTGCAAGTAGATAAATAGGTACCGCTCCGGCGGGAAGGTAAACGGTGTTTCTGTGTGTTGCTCTGGTTTCGCCAGAAGCGGCTTAGTCATGCTGGCCACATGACCCGGAAGCTGTCTGTGGACAAACACCGGCTCCCTTGGCCTATAGAGCGAGATGAGTGTGCAACCCCAGAGTCGTCCGCAACTGGACCTAACGGTCAGGGGTACCTTTACCTTTACCTATTTGCAACTGACCAATTTCAAAAGCTGGGCAGGAGGAACTGATTTAGGGTTGTTGTTGTTGTTTTTTTTATTAGGGAAGTTGAAATCCTGGCAGCCACAGTCCTGTATAATGAAATTCTCAAATATCCTTTTCGTTCTAAACAACCCAGTGCCTTACAGCCTGCCAATGCCTCCAGCGCCACTCACTTGATAAAGATGTATCTCGTGGCGATTGAGCTGAAGCAATTCCAACAGAGGAGGCAGTAACAAAGTGACATCTCTACCCCGGCACCCTGCAATTTATTCGGTTAGTGTCCATCACACACACGGGCTCTTCGTAATCGGTTGTGACAGATGGGCAATGGCGAGAGCAGGAGAAAGCTTTTAAACCACACTGAGCCCTTTCCTGGGAAAGACAAATAAGAGGCAGTAGGATCTGGCCTGCAAGTGTTTGAACAATGCATTCCACTTCCCGGGCTGTTGAAATATTTATTCAGGCCCAATTATCATGTGATATTAATATTTAAGTCAAGGGCAATTTGTTTTCATTACTGCTCCTTCTCAAAACATCTCCTCCTTTCCATATATGCAGATACACAGAAACGAACCGAAAACAGGTTTAGGATCTTGGATTTTTGTGGTGCTTAGAATGTAAATACCACAGAACGTAAGTGTTAATAATAGCATGCTGGATCAAGACAAAGGTCCAAAAG
This sequence comes from Zootoca vivipara, assembly GCF_963506605.1. Classification (NCBI taxonomy): domain Eukaryota; kingdom Metazoa; phylum Chordata; class Lepidosauria; order Squamata; family Lacertidae; genus Zootoca; species Zootoca vivipara. The sequence goes on from NC_083292.1 coordinate 6,846,861, forward strand.
ATATAATAGACGACAATTCTAAACTATTAAAGAAGGTGTATGCTATACTGTTAGAATGGGAAACTAAGGATGAAGAAGTTAAATCAGTAAATCAGTAATGATCAAATGGGCACAGGATTTAGGTCATAATATATAATTTGAAGATTGGATAAGGCTCTGGAAAGTGGTCATAATATATAATTTGAAGATTGGATAAGGCTCTGGAAAGTGAATTTGAAATTTACGGATTGCATATTGTTGAAAGAGAATTACATGAAAATGATGTATAGGTGGCACATTACACCAGTAAAATTGGCAAAAATGTATAGAACAGAACAAAAGAATTGTTGGAGGTGCAAAGAAGGGAAAGGTACAGTTTATCATATGTGGTGGGATTGTAAGATTATTTTTAAAAAATTGGGAAATGATATACGATCAACTAAAAAAGGTTTATATTAACATTTGTTAAAAAACAATCTTTTTTTGGTTAGGTATTTTAGGACAAGAGTTTTCGAAAGAAAAAAAGACGTTATTCATGTATGGTACAACAGTGGCAAGAATCTTAAAAGCTCAAAATTGGAAGACTGGAGAAGTACCATCAAAAGCACAATGGCAAGAAAAGTTGATGAACTATGCAGAGTTAGCAAAGTTAAGGGACAAACTGCACGAAAAGGACAATAGTGACTTTGAAAAAGAACGAGAACTCTTTACACTATATTTGCAGAAACAACAGAAAGAAATGGTCTTGCTGGCAGGATTCAAATAAACATTTACAATTTTATTTACAGAGAACAAGAAGCACAACAATGTGATCACATAATATCGTATATAAACAGCAGAATGTATCATTTGATGTAATAAACCAGAAATGGTAGTTGAGGGAAGTCAACAGGGAGGGGGGGGGGTTGGAAAATGTATGTTTAACAATGATATTGGATATTTGTTTTGAGAAAAGAAAGTTAATTAAAAAAATTAAAAGAAAGAAAAGAAAAGACAAAGGTCCATGTATTCCATCATCCTGTTCTCACAGTGGCTGAGTGGAAGTCTCTTTTGAGAAGCCCTCAAGCACAGTTGCTTCTCTCCCCCACCCGTGATTCCTAGCCATGGGTATTCCCAGCCAGTCCCCCGACACTGGAGGGAGATGCAAATCTCTAAGAATTTGCCTAATCCTCCTTTAAAACAATCCAAGTTAGTGGCTGTCACTACATAAAATAAAGCAATGAAAAATACACGGACTACAGCAAGAAGGCAAGAGAAAGGGGGAAACAATCTAAAGCTACTTTACAAAGAAAGAACTTGTCACATTTATTAAGCTCCAACATATAAAAGAATGCTAGCAACAACTCCCATCATCCCTTACCATTGGCCATGCTGGCTCAGGCTGATGGGAGTTTTCTGATGGGCGCTGGAGTCCAAGCACATCGGGAGTTGTGACGATGTGTCCCACTCTCCGTAACTATCAATGCGACACAGGAATTCAGAGGGGAAAACACCCACCCTCTTCTCCTGCCGCCTCAAAAATAAACCCCTTTTACTTATGGGTTTCTCAGTAAAGAGAGCCTTCCAGCTTACGTGGCCTGGTACCTTAAGAAACTCTAGGCTGTCCGATGGAATAACCTCTTGCCTACAGTAAAGGGTCTCCCTCAGTTTGATTCCCCACTGTAAAGGTTTGCCCTTTTCACTCTGGCAACTTCTTGGCGCCTCAGGTTACCCTACTAAGCCTCCTCCGTTTAACTCCAGGACACAAACTGCCACCTCCCTGCCTGAGGTGAGTTTTGCCCTCTCTTGAGCCACCACGGCTGTGAGTCCTGGTACCTTGCTGGAATAATAAAGACGAACCTTTTTGGCAAAACAGAGATGAAGTTTTATTGTCTTAAAAGCATAAGTGTTTCTTTAACGTGTCATGTATTTATCTGCCTTGTTTCAGTTGTACAAAAAAAAAAAAAAACTCAGTCAAACATTTAACTTCAAGTTTTCCTAAATCTTATCTAAATTCACAGTCTCCTGACCTCTCCACTTTCTTCATATAACACCACACCACATCACATCACACCCTCCTCCCTCTCCCTCCCTAACCAAACCGGCACTCCCTCCTTTTGAACCGGGCACAGTCCCGCCCCCCATCAGAATTCTATGTCAGTCAGGCTGGAGGTGGCTTAACTCTTTGCCAGCCAGGTAGGAATAAACATTTCAAAACTGCGTCAATTTGTCACAGGAGTCCAGTCTTAGCTACTATGGCCACTGGCCAGGGATGATGGGAGTTATAGTCCAACAGCATCTGGAGAGCCACATGTTGCTCCTCTTTGAGCTAACTCATCCCCTCCTTTCTTGGGTCCTCATTTCTGCTTCCACCAGCCAGTCTTTCTGTTAAGTTGTGGGTAGACATTGCAGACGACCCAGTGATTTATTCAAGAAGCTCTTTACAGTGGAACCTCGGTTTATGAACACCTCGGTTTACGAATTTTCGGTTTACGAACGCCGCGGACCCATCTGGAAAGGATTAATTCACTTTCCATTACTTTCAATGGGAAAGTTCGCTTCACTTTATGAACACTTCAGTTTATGAACAGACTTCCGGAACCAATTACACCCATGCTTCGGGTTAAGTACGCTTCAGGTTGAGTACTCAGCGGACCCGTCTGGAACGGATTCATCCACTTTCCATTACTTTCAATGGGAAAGTTCGCTTCAGTTTATGAATGCTTCAGTTTAAGTACTCCACGGACCCATCTGGAATGGATTAATCCACTTTCCATTACTTTCAATGGGAAAGTTCGCTTCAGTTTATGAACGCTTCAGTTTATGAACAGACTTCCGGAACCAATTGTGTTCATAAACCGAGGTACCACTGTATTTGGAAGCTGGAACAGAACTGAACTGCATTGCCGAGCTGGCCTGCTTTTATAGAGGCTGGCTCAAACAATGTATCAGACATATTTCAAAGTTCCCTCCTAAAGTTCCCTCCTAAAACAACTGTCAAGGACCTGAGGGAAAACTACTATACATAACACTTTCAACCTCTGAAACAGTTAACCCTCAAGAGCAAAACAATAAAGGACATTCGGCGAAGCATAGTCTAAGCTTTCCCACTGCCAACACTTCAGAATAAAACATCTTTCATCCCTCTCCATTCAGCTTTATTTGTCTCTTCCTGAGGCCAATGGGCAGGGATAATAATAATAATAATAATAATAATAATAATAATAATAATAATTTTATTTATACCCCGCCCTTCCCAGTCAAGACCGGGCTCAAGGCGGCTAACAGCAAGAATATCAAAGCAAGCATAAAAGAAACAATTCAATTAAAATGCAGATTAAATACAATTTTAAAATTCAATTTTAAAATTAGGAATCTACATTAGGAATCTAAAATTAGGATGATGGGGGCATAGCCTAGAAGGCTGTCTGTACCTATAGTCTGCCCCCGGGATGGAATCTGTGGGACTCCCTTTTATACGGATCGATAAGAGCTCAAAATACCGAGTCACCACTCGAGTTGGATTTTCCAGAGTGATGGCTTTTGCAATAAAAGCACAGAAAAACAACACAGAAAAAGAAACTTCTCCCCTCTGAGGACTTGTTCCTGCAGCCATTACTGTCAATTATACGCCCCACTGTGGAGTCTTCCTACATGTCAGCCATGCTATTATTGTTCCTTTGATTCCCACCCCCCTCTCTTTTCTTTTCTGTTAGTTATTGCAAAGATCGGATGGAATCGGGGAAAGGAAACCTGGGTTCTGATTTCAGGTGCACTTTGACAATGAAATCAGCTACAACTGACTGATGAGTCACTGAAATTGAACATCATGGGGTTTTTTTCCTTCGTAAATGTGTACTGTATTTGTATTTCATAGACGTGCAGTGTAACAGACAGCTAAATATACAGTAATCATAAAACCCCTCTCTCCACACGCAACTAATCTTGCCAGGTACTGGGTAAATATTCATGTCTTTATAATATTCAATCCGCTTTTAATTTTTGTACAGGATTCTCTTAGGTTCCCCTTTGATGATTTCTGTGAAGCAATAGGCTCCCCTCTCCAAAAACCAATGGCTTGGGTAGTCATTGTCTGTTCAAAGGAACTGATAGCTCTCAGGTCTTATGCTCTCTAACTGCCAGAGTTGACAGAAAAGTCTAGGACTGCTAGGGGCAAGGAAGAAATCTATTTCAGTTTGCATTTAAAGGCAAACCCACCTGATACACAGTATGTGAACCAAGAACAGTGGCATCCTTCAAAACTCACATTGCTCCAAATTACGCAATGCAGTTCTCCAGCCTAGAAATGTGTACAGAAAGCAGCATACCAGCATAAAATGTGCAATAAAAGGAACATATTAGTGAAAATAGAATACAAATGTACATTGCCTTGGGGGAAAATACTTTGCAAAAATGTCTGTATTCAGAGAAATTGGTACTCAAGTGTTGATAAATATCACAAAGACCTTTACAAATAATAATAATAATAATAATAATAATGTTAATCACAAGCTGATGTGGGAAATTGAATTGAAGATACATTCACCCAGGTGTCTACTGACCCACAGTAGCTCCCGAATAAGGGGTCTACTCATGAGTAAGCAGTCAATGGAACTCCTTTGCTAGTAGCAGATGGCGTTCGGGTGAGGTCTAAGAGGCAATAGGCTGTTTCTTAAGGTTTAGAAGTGCTGGAAACAATGCTGATCTTTGACTTCTTTTTTAATTTTTTAAAAAATCTTTATTAAGTATTTCAGATAAAAATACATATGCACAGTTTGCACATACATATCCATAAATAAAATAATTACAAATCATATACCAAAACATTAATAACAAAAAAAAAACTTCAATACAAAGGATAAAGACAATTGAAAGAAATGGACATAAGAAACATAGCTGCCAAGTTTTCCCTTTTCTCACGAGGAAGCCTATTCAGCATAAGGGAATTTCCCTTAAAAAAAGGGATAACTTGGCAGCTATGATAAGAAAGGAAAAAGAAAAAAAGAGGGGAAAAGAAACAAAAGAGAAGAGAAGAAAGAAGAAAAGTGGAAAGAAAAAAGAATGGTCTCGACTTCCACCGCTTCATCATACAGTAAGTAAATTAATTAATATACATTGATTTTAACTGTCTTTTTATCTTTTTGCTAATAATAAGAATCAATGTTTATTGCTTCCATCCTTTGAAACTCTCATCCTCCCAATCTGACAGGGTTATTCCAAACATAGCCAGATTTTAGATCCCAGACCTTGTTTTCCCAAATAATCATTTAAATATCCCCATTGTTTCCTTATTAGAATTTTTGGTTTGTTGTTAATTACATCTGTCAATTTTGCTAGTTCCAGATATTCACATATTTTATTAATCCATTCTCCCTTTGTCGGGATATCTGTGCTTTTCCATTTACTCGCGACTAGCATTCTAGCAGCTGTTGAAGCATACAAGAAAATATTTCTCATCTCACCTGGAATCTCATTGTATAGAATGCCTAATAAATATATTTCTGCCTTTTTAGGGAAAGATCTTTTTATCATTTTTTTGGTCTCTTCATGGATTAATTCAAAAAAAAATTAATTATGGGGCATGCCCACCATACATGAAAGAAACTGCCCACTGCATTGTTGCATCTCCAGCATTTGTTGCTGCACGAATTATTCATTTTTGCCAGTTTGCTGGGCGCCATATACCATCGGTGATGCATCTTCATATAATTTTCCCTTAGAATGATACTGGCAGTAAAGTTTATACCCTTTGGCCAAAATTTACTCCAATTCTCAAATGAAATTTCGTGGCCCAAATCTTGCTCCCATTTTAGCATCCATTTCCCTTTTACATTTTCTTCTGCATCTGTGGTGCCTAATAGTCTGTACATTTTAGCTATTATTTTTTCATTGTTTAGCAATACTTCTTTTTCAAATTTAGTTATTTTAACTCCAATTCCATTAAATTTAGTATCTTTCTGATATGTCGCTTTTAACTGAAAGAATTCTAGCCAGCTTATTCCTTTTGTTTTAAGTATTTCGTAATCTTTTAAATTTAGGGTGCCATTCTTTCCCTCTATCACCTCTCTGTATATTGGCCAGGGATCTTTCTTATTAACTCTCAGAGTGGCATTAGCTTCTATCGGGGAGGCCCAGCCGGGTATCTTATCTATAATTGTATCTTTAGTACGATCCCACACCTCCAATAGCGCTTTTCTAACAAGATGGTTCTTGAATCCTTTGTGCATTTGGGCTTTTCCGTAAAATAGGTAGCCATGCCACCCAAATAATTTATCCCAACCTTCTAAATTTAAAATTTCTGTATCTCTCAGAATTAACCTGAAGCGAACTTTCCCATTGAAAGTAATGGAAAGTGGATTAATCTGTTCCAGACAGGTCTGCGGAGTACTTAAACTGAAAATACTCAAACTGAAGCGTACTTAAACCAAGGTACGACTGTATTGAGGTTTGCCTGGAATAACCATAGCTGTCAAGTTTTCCCTTTTCTCGCAAGGAAGCCTATTCAGCATAATGGAATTTCCCTTAAAAAAAAGGGAGAACTTGGCAGCTATGGGAATAACTGAGGTTTGCCTGTGTTGAACACAACAGCTCAATTGCTCACAGGAGCAGACTTATTGCCACAATCCTGAACACTCCATCTCACGAGGAGGCCCATTGTACATGTGGTTAGAATCTGCCATTTAGCATGGTGCAGTGTGCGCTTCTGGAAATCTCTCCAGGAAGACATCGGACAGGCACTATCTCTATTTACCCAAGTCTAATGTGCCATAGAATCTAATGCACACCTCAGTTCTCAGGACCTTGAAAGCAAAAAAGTATTTGCTGGCAAATGTAAATGTGCTATCGAATCTAAGGCACACCTTAATTTTCGCAACGTTATTTGGCAAAGAAAGGTAAGCATAAGATTCAAGTAAATACGGTACCCTTTCAGTGTGTCTTGGAGAACTTCCTGTTTCAACAAGCCTCTTATGGGAAAGCTCATTAACCCCATAGGGAATAATGAGGGTTGTGGCAGGGCCTAGCAGAAAAGCTTGTGTGTGTGTTAGGGGGTGGGTCTAAAGTAAGGGATTCTAGGCGATTGGAGGGCTGAGTGTTGCTGGGTAAATTGCATGTAGCAAAGCTTTGATTGACAGGGCGAGTGTTTAAATCTCAGTGTACTTCCTCATTGCCTCAGTCTTGCTTGGTGAATTGAATCTCCCTCCCGCCCACCTCCTTTCCTTTTGCAGGTTAGAGTGACCTTGCTTTGCCTAAGGGGGTCGCCTGTATTCAGGGGCCCAGTAGGAATTTTGCCATCTGGCTGATTGGCAGTTGCCATTTGGTTTTTGCCTACTGCTTAGCAAATAGTCACAACTTGTTAGGTTGGCGGTTAGGCTTTGGTTGATAAATTTTGGGAGGGGTTATCGCATGGAGGTGCTTGCCCCTCAGGATTGCTCTTATAGAAGTATTCCATTAAAGGAATCCTGGGGCTCCGGGGCTCTCGTCCTTACACCCCCACAATGGTGTGGGGCTGGGGCCAATACAGAGCACGAGCCTTGGGGAAAATCTCTGGTGGGGAGATGGCCTGGACACAGCTATCTCCTCACAATAGGGTGTTTACTTGACTTTCCTACCGTAGGAAAGTTTGAGCTGGTCCTGTCCCACCGTGGGGCAGAAGATTAACCAAAGCCTAAGGCCAACACTCAGTTTAAAATTTGTAATTTTAATAACGTTGTGGCCAAAATTATGCCAAAACCAAACCAAAAATAATGTGTCTGTCTTAGTGGGGGGGATTTTCTGGGGGCCTCGGCACGCAAGGGGCATAGCTCAATGGTAGAAGGTTCGTAGAAGGCATGCAGAAGGTTCCAAGTTCAACCCCCTGGTATCTCCAAGTTAAGGTTGGGAAAGGCTCCTACCTGGAAACCTGAAAGTTCCTGCCAGTCAGTGTAGACTGAGCTAGATGGACAAATGGTCTGAATCAGGGCATGGAAGCTGCTATGTTCCTAAGTGAATATCTTTATCCCATTTTGTATCTGTTTTAGGTTTGAAATTGTTTTTATGAATTAAAGCCTTTTACTTTTTTAGAACTTGGCGCTGTGGTTAAACCACTGAGCCTAGGACTTGCTGATCAGAAGGTTGGCGGTTTGAATCCCTGTGATGGGGTGAGCTCCCGTTGCTTGGTCCCAGCTCCTGCCAACCTAGCAGTTCGAAAGCACGTCAAAATGCAAGTAGATAAATAGCGGGGAGGTAAACGGCGTTTCCATGTGCTGTTCTAGTTTGCCAGAAGCGGCTTTGTTATGCTGGCCACATGACCTGGAAGCTATACGACGGCTCCCTCGTCCAATAATGCGAGATGAGCGCGCAACCCCAGAGTCGGTCACAACTGGACCTAATGGTCAGGGGTCCCTTTACCTTTATAATTATTTTTTTAATATGCGAACCTGTGCAATTGTTGTTGTTTTTCTGACCCCCCCCCCCCGGAATAGCTTCTGAGCTATTTTGCTAGAAGCAATCCATAGGAGGATTCAAATTAATAAATAATATCCCAAATAATGTTAAAGCGTATCCATGTTTTGTCCACTCCAAATGAAGCATGAAGTATTTTCTGTATCTTCTCAGTTCACCTTATTTTGTTTCATTTTCTAAACTGCTTGGTCAGCAACCTTCAAGGAATGAGAGAGATCTGCTGAGGGGGCACCACTCCTGAGTGAATTAAATGACTATTTACAGAGAAAAGGAGAGAGAATCTGCCGTGGTACACACAGGACAGGCATCTGAGGAGGTCAATTTCCTTTCCACGCTGTTTAAGCTTTCAAGAGCTGTGCCCGGGACTTGCCTTGAGTTGCAGTGCACAGCATTAAAAAGACATTGAGAATAAACGGACAGGAAAACCTTTTTGCGACTTGAGTAATTGTCTTCCATTAGCTTCCCCTGAGAACAGCATGGATGCCACAGACTTACAGGGAAAACAATATGCTCTGCCATAAAAAAAAAGGCTCATAAAATGTATGGGACTCTCAATATAGATAAAATTTATTGAAAAGATGCGCAATTTTAAACAACTCTGCCTCTGCTCAAGACAGTGGAACAGTCTCTGCAGCCAAAGCTCAGCATTTCTGCATGCAACGGTTTTCTGGTGGTTCTACAAAAGCCTGATCTAAGGCCCATTAACCAAGGATATGGAAAAAGATGAAGGAATGAAGGTCAACATAGTACTCTCTGTGAACTTTCCACTGGCTTCAATTCCTAGACGGGTGGAGAGAATAATTGCAAAATTAAGCCAAAACGGATAGACTTGTTGACCATCCATCATTTTTAGTGATGCTGAAAAAAATCTGTCCTGGAAATATGAATCATTGTTGCTGCAATAAGCATGTTCCATCTTGATTCAGCTACACAACCTTTTTAACTAGAACAGATATTGTGTGGCATTTGACTCTGTCCTGAAAATTAGAAATTAGGGGCAGAAATTAGATTCCATTTGCATTTAAATGTGAACATACCTAATTTTCACTTTCCAAAGCAATCTGTGAACTGAAACATCGCCTTCCTTTTAAATTTGCACATCTCTGAATTTTACAATCTAGTTCTCCAACCAATCTGTGTTGGAAAAATTCCATTCTTTAGGGGAAAGCGTTCATAAAAATCAGCATATTCATAAAAACCACATCCAATATGTACTACATGGCTGGCAAAAAGGTGTACATGAGTCAGAACTGCATTAAAAATGTGTTTATTATGAGAAAATGGGTCTAAAATGCTTGTGAATTCTCATGAAGATTTTTTTAAAAGAAAAAAAGTAATATTACAAATTTCTGCAGAAATGTAGAGAACTGGATTTAGGTTTGGGGAAATGGTGAAACAGAGATCTAAAAATGACAGGTCCATTCTTTCCTTACGGTAGTTCCATCTATCTCAACTGGAGTTGGCACTGGGGTTTTCCCAGTTAACACCCTCTTAATACAGCTGTAATACAGCTGTATATTAATACAGCGCCATGGGTGGCGCTGTGGGTTAAACCACAGAGCCTAGGGCTTGCCGATCAGAAGGTCGGTGGTTCGAATCCCTGCGACGGAGTGAGCTCCTGTTGCTCGGTCCTAGCTCTTGCTGTTCGAAAGCACATCAAAGTGCAAGTAGATAAACAGGTACCGCTCCAGCGGGAAGGTAAATGGCGTTTCCGTGTGCTGCTCTGGTTCGCCAGAAGCAGCTTTGTCATGCTGGCCACATGACCCGGATGCTGTACGCCGGCTCCCTTGGCCAATAACGTGAGATGAACGCCGCAATCCCAGAGTCGGTCACAACTGGACCTAATGGTCAGGGGTCCCTTTACCGTTATCTAATACAGCTATTACCTAATACAGCCAATACAGCTACAGCTAAAAAGCAGAGACATCACCTTGCCGACAAAGGTCCGTATAGTTAAAGCTATGGTTTTCCCAGTAGTAATGTATGGAAGTGAGAGCTGGACCATAAAGAAGGCTGATCACCAAAGAATTGATGCTTTTGAATTATGGTGCTGGAGGAGACTCTTGAGAGTCCCATGGACTGCAAGAAGATCAAACCTATCCATTCTGAAGGAAATCAGCCCTGAGTGCTCACTGGAAGGACAGATCCTGAAGCTGAGGCTCCAATACTTTGGCCACCTCATGAGAAGAGAAGACTCCCTGGAAAAGACCCTGATGCTGGGAAAGATGGAGGGCACAAGGAGAAGGGGACGACAGAGGACGAGATGGTTGGACAGTGTTCTCGAAGCTACGAACATGAGTTTGACCAAACTGCGGGAGGCAGTGGAAGACAGGAGTGCCTGGTGTGCTATGGTCCATGGGGTCACGAAGAGTTGGACACGACAAAACGACTAAACAACCACAGCAACAACAACAACAACAACAACAACACAGCTATAAATTGTTCTCTCTGCCCCCAGTCAGATCAATTTCAAGGGGAAATATTTGGGCTGGATGCATCAATTAGTTTCTTCTACGCCACTTTTGCAAATGCTGGCCAAGAAATCTGATCCATTCAATTTCTGCCTTAATCCGTGATTTTTCTTTATACGAAAATTTCCTTTAAAACATGTGTTTTAAATGTGCATTTTTTTCAAAAAATCACAGGTTATTTAATGAATACAGACTTCACACACACCATACAAACTCCAAATGATAATGCACATATTAGTAAGAATATCATATAAAGCAGTGCCGCGTGTTATTTAAGCCTTCCAGTATTCCCACAGGATCTTAAATGCAAAACAATTGACATCACATTTCGTAATACCTTGAAAAAATGTACGTTATATATCAATCTACTTTTCTCAAAGAAATACACAAATCAAGGTGTTATCTTGCAATTATTAATTAGACATAACTGCCGGGGTGGGTGGGTGTTTTGTTTTATTGTTATTCACTTTTCAAAGTATATGCAAAATGAATCCTTGGATTTTCTCAATGCATTTTTAGTTATATTCTCAGGTTGCAAACTCCCTTGAATGCAGCAATATAAAAAGGCGGCACACATTTTAAAAAATATGTAATATAGCAAAATTGAACCTCTCTGTTTAGGAGCAACCCAGTCAGACTTCCAGAAAGCAAGGGCCAACAATTGAAGAGTGCTATTGACAACTCGCTCCACTGTTGAGCTTTTTGACAAGCATTTTGCTGGTCCCTGGCAGAGACGTGTTGCTAGGTGAGACATTTGGGCCCCCAAGTGGCTTGTATTAATGGAAGGTTTCCACTGAACCAGCATCCAAGGTGTCTCAAAAATAGTTTAGAAACAAGCAAGCGAAATTGTTAAACATGCACTAGGGGAAACTGAGAGAGCTCCATCTTTATCAGTGCCTATGTTGCACACATGTGTCAGAATTTAAGATCAAATGCCAACTTTTGGAGGCTTGGGGGTGTTTTTTTTTAACACCTTCTTAAGGAACAGTTTAAAGAAAGATATCTAGCAGAGTGGGAGAAACAAGGAGTGTTAGCTGAGCGTCTTGCTGGCGGCAACTTGCTGAATAACAAATATTCTTGGGGGATATAAAGGAAAAGGCAGCCTGTATGTGATATCAGCCACTCTAAGCCTCTGGACATTAGCAGTCAGCTCTGTCTGTGGAAGGTGGCCGGGCTGTGAACTGCTCTCCCTTTCTGACTGGCTCATGGAATAGCAATCCCGTGCCACTGAATACTGGCTTCAGAAGAACCACAGTGGGAGAGGGCAATTGCCTTTGCACCTGCTTGTGGGCTTCCTAGAGGCATCTGATCGGCAGCTATGGGGGAACAAAGGTGGGTGGGAAGGCACCTGGCTTTGGGAAGCACAAGGGTTCTGGCAGGTCCTAGACCCTCCCACCTCCTTTCCAAAGCTGGGAAAGTGCTAATTAGGCTTTGGGAAGGAGACAGGGGACTCTAGGACCCTGTCAGAGCCTTGTGCCTCCTTCCCAAAGCCCAGTGCCTTGCTTTGCTGCCCCTTCAGCTCAGTGGGGAAACCTATTGAAACAAACTCAGCATAGAGCCATCAGTTTTCTTGTGTTTATTTCAATTCAGCCAATCATCCAGTAGGAGCCAGTGTTGTCCCTCCCAAACTCCAGGCTATATATACTTTATTGACACCTTCAGTCATGCCTGATAGGCTAATTCAAACTCTCCTCCTGGAGCAGGATTGGACGGCTCCTACGGGCCAATCAAGTTGCTGCATTCTAGAGTCCTACCTGCCTATTGTTCTGGGATCCAAGCTCAAGACATGACAGCTATCAACAAAGCATGTCAATTTACAATATCATATTGGAGAACTTGCCCTACATTGTCAAAACCAAGAACTGAAATGAAAAGTGGGGGGTGGGGGGTGCAAGGTCTGATAGGGAAGGGGGGAGCTCTAGCCAAGCCCATATGATAATCCTATCCTGCAAATAGCTCTTAATAGGTCTCCCAGATATCTTAATAATATTCTGGTGATAGCCCAGAGATGGAAGGAAGGAGAAGTACCAACAAAAGATGAATGGCAGATGAAACTGATGGAGTATGTGGAAATGGTGAAATAATAATAATAATAATAATAATAATAATAATAATAATAATAATAATAATAATATATTATTTATACCCCACCCATCTGACCGGGTTCCCCCAGCCACTCTGGGCGGCTTCCAACAAAACATTAAAATACAGAAATCAAACATTAAAAGCTTCCCTAAACAGGGTTGCCCTGAGATGCCTTCTAAAGGTCTGGTAATTGTTGTTCTCTTTGACCTCTGCTGGGAGGGCATTCCACAGGGTGGGTGCCACTACTGAGAAGGCCCTCTGCCTGGTTCCCTGTAACTTGGCTTCTCATAGAGAGGGAACCGCCAGAAGGCCCTCGGCGCTGGAGCTCAGTGTCCGGGCAGAACGATGGGGGTGGAGATGCTCCTTCAGGTATACTGGACCAGGAAACCGACGGGGAAGATCCAAAACCAGGAAGATCAAGTATTTTCTAAAGACTGGAGTTAATTTGTACTGTAATTTATTTATTTATTTATTTTTAAATATATTTTTATTAATTTTTCCAATTAAAACCAATTATATCACATTATTTCAAATTATACACATATATATCAATCAAACCGAATGTTATACCAAATCATCTAAAAAATTTTGGGGGTTCCCATGCTTCAAGAAATTGGGGATTCCTCGCAACCGTCTACTGCTGTCTTTTTTCTAAAATTCAAATCGTCTCTCCGGGTCCATAATAATCCAGATCTTTCCCTTACAGTCACATAGATGTTTTCCTCTTTCAACCAATTGTTTCCCAGCTGCTGAGATAAATATCAAACAAGGTTTCACAAATGTTCTTTCTCCTGTGTGGGTTAATCAGTCCAGCCTCCCCATAAATCTTCTTGGTCTGGTGCTCCCTGTTGCGTCGTCAACACGAAGCAGCGCCATCTTAAAAAACTCAAATCACTTTCGTTTTCTCTCATAACCATGTAGATTAACGATCTTTGTAAAATTTACAGCTTTTCCAGGCAGAAGATCCAAACATCAAACCATAGACTCTTGGTAAATTAATGGATCTCCTTGCCCTATAGCTGAACTTAGCTTCAGGTCGCTGCTCCAATTCAAAGTGCGTCACAGCTCATAAATCCTCCGAACGCGTCCAGGCACTCCTCCCGTCCAACTAGAGGGGGGCTTTTCTCGTCGGCAACTCCACATCTTTAAAAAATATGCTCAGTAACAACAGTTTATAAAGTTCAACTCACACAGTCTTTTGCTTCTCTTTCACTCCAAACAAGCCAGGACATCGCGTCTGGGAAGGTACGAAGTAACTCATATGAAGAAAAGTAAAAAAAAACTCACTTCCCTTATCGCTCCGTCCCCATCAATCCTTCTTCCAGATGAAATACAGCCTTTAACTCCTCTCCCTCAGCAGCATAAATTTCTCAGCAGTAAACAGCGCTTCTTCCCCTCCTTCTGAAGTATGTCCATAGATTTAAGCCTAATTATCTTCTTTAACCATGGAAATCCCCGCCATGCAGATTAGCGTCCGGGAGTCCCGGCCCTCGTAAGTGCTTCAGCCCAAGCTCCCCCCACTCCAAAAACAGTCGGAGTGGGTCTGGGGGCATCGCGGGCCAGCGGCCCCTCTCCGTAAACCCCGGAGAGGGTAGGGGGTTGCCATTTACTCCCCTAGCAACCGCCAAATTCCTTACGAAGGTCGGAGGGATGGAAAACAGGTCCGCCATTCCTGCAGGCGGGAACCGGAACCTGTACTGTAATTTATTTAAAAGACCACTGTAAACAGTTAGTTTTTTTGGCAGGGATGTAAAGACACTTATAATGTGGATTTTTTTTTAAAAAAATGGTAATTATGGTTATATAATAAATAAAGGTAAAGGGACCCCTGACAACTAGGTCCAGTCGTGACCGACTCTGGGGTTGTGGCGCTCATCTCGCATTATTGGCAGAGGGAGCCGGCGTACAGCTTCCAGTTCATGTGGCCAGCATGACTAAGCCACTTCTGGCGAACCAGAGCAGCACACGGAAATGCCGTTTACCTTCTCGCCGGAGAGGTACCTATTTATCTACTTGCACTTTGACGTGCTTTCGAACTGCTAGGTTGGCAGGAGCTGGGACCGAGCAACGGGAGCTCACCCTGTCGCGGGGATTCGAACCGCTGACCTTCTGATCAGCAAGCCCTAGGCTCTGTGGTTTAACCCACAGCGCGACCCGCATCCCCATATAATAGATAAGAGTAAAAGATGCAGTAAATTTAATGTTAAAGATGGAACCCATGGAGGGAGGGAAGGAGAGTTAATGGTTCAAAAGAGCTCTGTATTTTAATGTTGGAAATCGTTTTGTTTTATACGTATAATTTTCCCCAAAACATAAAATAATAATAATAATAATAATAATAATAATAATAATAATAATAATAATAATAAATCTGGTGGCACCTTGTCCCATAGATGAGTTGGCCAGACTGGTGGTAGTGGGGAGATCCCTAATGGCATCCTAAATGACCTAATTTCACTTGGCTGGTGGGAAGGAAGTGAACAGAGATGTGTGTATGTGATGTGGAGCAGCACGATTCAGTCCATGCAACCAGTTCTGTTCTTCCTTAACTGCCATGCAGTTCCACTGGCAGTTGCAGCAGCAAAGGGAGAGCAGAGAAGCAGGGCCACTCCAGCTCCTTTTGGCCCTTCCTCTCTCTGAACAGTTTCCATCCCAGATGTTCGACGTAAGGACCTGGCCGCTGAGCAAAATTCTCCCCCTCCACACACAATTTCATGCAGCGCCTTTTAGGTTGTAAAAGGCAGAGGCCAGAGGCTGTCTGGTCTGGGAGTCTAACCAAACAGTGGGCTGAAAATGCTCCAACAAGTTAGAACCAAACCAGGCACTCACCAGAATCTGGTGCTCTGTTTGGCTCTTCCAGCATGGCGCACGAGGCAAGCACACAGTCATCCTGTGCCAACGTGGCCAGGGATTTGGTGAGCATTTGAATGGGGCAGCGGTTCCGAATGTTAGCTCCCTGCCTCTCAACCAGGCCAGCCTCAACTAAAGTCAGGTCCCAGCTGCTTTGTATTCCAACCTGAGAAATTCTGAATTTTAGTAACATCGCTAGTCTGGACACACACTGCAAACACCGCTGCCTTAGCCTGGGGTTGGGGAATCATTTGCAGCCCAAGGGCCAAATTCCTTTCTGGGAAACCTTCCAGGGGCCATATGCTAGCACTGGTTGAGGCCAGAAGCAAAAGCAGGAGGCCCAGGATATGCAGATTCTATTTCTGTATGGGAGGCTCGTTTCTACACACACGGACACTCACACAAAAGACATCTTCAGTGTTCAAGGACACTTTCCAGCCAAGCAAAAGCACCCAAGGCTGAAAGTAGGGCCAATAGATGGTGTGGCTGGGAGAGTTCTGGGGGCCAGGCAGAGAAGTCTGAGCATCATAGTTGGCCCCTAGGCCTGACGTTCTCCACCCCTGTGGCTGTTGTTAATCTTCTCCCCCAGAGGAGATTGTCAGAGTAAATTGTTGTGGGCTTCTTCTTTTTTTAAAGAGGTTTCCCTTTAAGGCACAGATGCCCAGGAAATGCAAGTTCCCCTTTGTGTTTTCGCTAAAGAAAAGGATAAATTATATATCAAATGGGGATGTCGTAGTTCTCAGTGTCTACGAGGAGTTGAGACGAATTAAACAATCTTGCTTTGTAAAGGACCCCAGGCTAGATTCCGGCAGAAATTCCACAGGGGGGAGGACTTCATCTGGCAAGTCTCTTACATCCATCCTCAAAGCGATTTTCAGATTTTCAGCCCTTGCTCAGCTGTGCATCAAGGGATTCCCTGTCTGAGGCTAGGAAGCAGGAACTACTGTTCACTGCACATTGTTTCAACACATGCATGGCAAAACATATGCCCATGTTGCTGTGTACACCAGCTGGTCCATATATGTTCAGAAAAAAAGGCAGATTTGTGTATATGTTAAAGATGAGAGTGATCACCATCTGGTAGGTACAAGGAAACAAGTTACTGCTGTATGAATCCTTATCCCAGGCGTAGGAACCTTTCTCAGCCTGAGGGCCACATTCCCTTCTAAACAACTTTCTGGGGGCCAAATGCTGGCCTGGGGGGGGGGAGGAAGCAGACATAGGTGGTGAAACAGGTGTAAATTTCCCCTTTGTACAGCAGGCTAGTTTGCACAAACACACACAAACACACAGCTTTCTACTTTCCTCCATCTATATAGGCAAGAGGCATTATCAGAGTTCAATGACGGCCTCTGTGAGTCTGTAGAAACCAGCCTATTGTACAATGGCAAAACACACATTCTGAATTTTGAAGGATGCTACTGTGTTTCAAGCTGCAAATTGTTTTCAGAAAGTGCAGATTGGTTAGGCTCACCTTTCCATGCAAACTGAATCAAATTTATACATGGAAGTCCCCCAGCCAGCCTTATGTTGCACCAAGAGGTGTGTGCACAAAAGAGAGTTCTGCCACTTCATGAAATCTTTCTGTTGCCCAGCTGGAGCTAAAACTGGGCCCTGAATTGTTTGCTTTCTTCTTGTTGCTGGCTGTTCCCTCATGTTTGACTTGCTCACAGACCTTGCCACACAAATCCCAGGAGTCATCTTCCGCTCTCTCCAATCCCCCCCCCCCCCGGGCCATCTCCTGTTTAAGTATGCTGTCTGGCTTCCAATCCTTTTTTGGATTAAATAAAGATAGACTCTTGAGCTTCTTATCTTTGATAGGAATGATGTTTATAAGAACAAAAAAGAGGGGGGGAATACAGTGTGTGGACTGGACTTAAAAAAGAAACAGCAAAGTAATTTTTCTTGGGGGAGGGGGGAGAAGAGGGGCAGGAAATATGAAATATGTAACCTGTTTCAATTTGTGTTTGGAATGTTTGGAGTTGACATCCGTTCAGAGCTGACAGGATTACAAATTTCAAGTTTTAATCATTCCTGGCTAAGAGTGGAAAGTTCATCCGAGGAGCCACACTTGGAACAAAAAGAAAACTTGGGAAGAGAATCCCAATTAAGACAGAAGGCACTAATTGAATAATTGGCGCCATTAATTTATTAGCCGCCGATTAACAATGTAGATTTTAATCAGACTTTTAATTGGAGCCACCCCATGTAAAAGGATTTATAACCATCTGCCCAACCCAGAGCCTCAAGGGTGCTCCATTGCAAAGGATAGACTTCCTCTCTTAAAATGCATAGGAGAAACATAGGAATTTGCCTTGCAGCAAGTCATATTATTAGTGCATCTCGCTCAGCAGTGTCAAAATTGACCAGGGTAAGCTCTCCAGACTCTCAGACTTGAGTCTTTCCTATGCGGAGAAACCAGGATTTGAACCTGGGACCCTTTGCATGCAAAACACATGCTCTCCCACTGAGCTACGGTCCTTCCTGGGTGGACTGTGTGTGCATGCCTGAGCTCCCAGCCTTGTGTAAGAAAAACAAAACAGGGGAAGGGCATAGTACAGTTTAAAGTAGGGGCAAGGAATCTGTGGCCCTCCAGATGTTTTTGGGTAACCCCTCCTATAATCCCTGTCCATTGGCTGTGCTGGCTGGGGGCAATGGGAGAGTCAGAATCCAACAACATCTCGAGGGCCACAGATTCCTCATCCGTAAAAACACACACATAAAATTTGGTCTTCCTTTACCTACTTCTATGATGCTACATCAGACAAACTAGTTCTGGATCATGGAAGAGTCTTGGACAGGCATCCCCAAACTTCGGCCCTCCAGATGTTTTGGACTACAATTCCCATCATCCCTGACCACTGGTCCTGTTAGCTAGGGATCATGGGAGTTGTAGGCCAAAACATCTGGAGGGCCGCAGTTTGGGGATGCCTGGTCTTGGAGGTGCCAGGGACGGAAGCTGGAATCTTCTGCATG
This sequence comes from Zootoca vivipara, assembly GCF_963506605.1. Lineage (NCBI taxonomy): Eukaryota > Metazoa > Chordata > Lepidosauria > Squamata > Lacertidae > Zootoca > Zootoca vivipara. The sequence goes on from NC_083292.1 coordinate 6,865,643, forward strand.
CAAGACAAATGCTTTACCACTGAGCTACAGCCTTTCCCCCAAAGGAATTAGATCAGTCCAAACAAATAAGTCAAAACAATCATGCAAGAATTACATTGCTCCAAAAAACAACAGCATAAAATGAAGTTTTGGGCTCTCCAACCTCGGTGAAAATCATGACTGGAAGAAGACAAAGAGAACAGGGGTACTTTCTCTATGCAAAATCCACACCCCTAAACCCAAATGGCACTCAGAATAAAAGTGCGGCAGCATACAAAAGTCAGAAGCAAACTCAGAGCTGGAGGTGAAAATAGTGCCTCCGCCATGGGCCGCCTGTGTTGTGCCTGTTTTTTCACATGGAGTGATGGCTCAAGTGTGAAAGACCCCATCACGCTTCAAAGGCTGCAGTTGCAACTTGCGTTCTCACCTGCCACCACCTCAAACACAATCCCTTTTAATGAAATAGGGCCAAGCAGCTGTGACCCTTCCTAGTTTTGTATCACAGTTCTTGTCGCTGCTGCAAAATCCAGCTCACCTCTTCTGCTCAAAGAACACCTGGAGCAGCATGCAAACTAATCTGCAAGCATCTTTGCTGGCCTGCTAAGAGGGTAGAAGGCTGTGTTTCCATGCTAGAGGAGGGAAGGCTCCCTCTTCTTTGTCCACTATGGAAATGAAGGACGAAGGAGTAATGAATTCAGTATTTGCTTTTTGCAGCCGATGACCCCCATCTCACATGCCCAAACTTGCTCACATACAGGAGCGCAACTGCCAGGCAGTGTCAAACACTTCTCTGGATTTTTTTGATACATTTTCAGGGCACATAAAAATGCACTCAAAATGCATGTTTTATGGAAGAATGCATTGAAAAGTACATGTTTTGCACAAAAGTGCATGTTTACATATAAAAAGTGCATATAAAAAATGAACAGTGTAAATGTTGGCAATTTGTACAATCTGTCACAAAATGGGATGGAAAGGACCAGTGATTGAGCCCCAGTGAGACTTGAAACAGGATGGAATTAGGCTGCTCAGTTCATGTCTAAGGGCAGGGATGGGAAATCCATGATCCAGATGTGGATGGATTCCATTTCTTATCCAGCCAGCTTGGCTAATAAGAGATTATGGGAGTTGTGGTCCAATAACATCTTGAGGAGGGACCCAGGTGGCGCTGTGGGTTAAACCACTGAGCCTAGGGCTTGCTGAGCAGACGGTTGGCGGTTCGAATCCCTGCAACGGGGTGAGCTCCCATTGCTCAGTCCCAGCTCCTGCCCACCTAGCAGTTCAAAAGCACATCAAAGTGCAAGTAGATAAATAGGGACCATCCCGGCGGGAAGGAAAACGGCATTTCCGTGCGCTGCTCTGGTTCCCCAGAAGCAGCTTTGTTATGCTGGCCACATGACCCGGAAGCTGTCTGTGGACAAACGCCGGCTCCCTCGGCCTATAGAGCGAGATGAGTGCCACAACCCCAGAGTCGGACACGACTGGACCTGATGGTCAGGGGGCCCTTTACCTTTAACATCTTGAGGATAATACACTGGGAAAGGCTGAGCTAGAAAGTTGAAGGTTAGTTGGACATGGGTATTAATTTCCCCATTCCACATCTGAAGCTCAAAAAATATTCTCATCTGGTTGTTGTTGTTTTTTGGGTGGGGGTGGTTAGGGAGTATGAGAAGCTGCTGCCTCATTGAATCCTGGACTTCAAAAAGATATTTCAAGACAGCCCAGCTGACTCACCCTTGAAGGTGCTCTGCCCCCTAGAAGCACACATTTATCCTGTTAGGCATGGCCACATTTCAATTCATGCTCACAGACTCTAATGGGAGTTACTGGCATCAGCTGAGTGACTGGCACTTCCGATCCCAAAGTCAAGTAGAATTGAAAACATATTGACCTTTACCACTGGCCCAGTGCCTCATTACAGCACATACAGATTGCATTACATTAATGAGCTTTTTGAGCAAACTCCATTGCTTGTGGTCCTCAGTGCACAAGAGCACAGTGGGTCGAAGAACAAAGAACTTGGCCATTAAGGAAGACTATAATGGCATCTGGGCTGTACCAAGTCAGTGTCTGAATGGCCGTGCCCCCTGAACACAGCAATTACTTGAAATGCACATTTTACTGAATTTTGCAATGCAGTTCTCCATCTCTCTCTCTCTCTCTCTCTCTCTCTCTCTCTCTCTCTCTCTCTCTCTCTCTCTCTCTCACACACACACACACACACACACACACACACACACACACCATGTGCACACAAATGCTGGTAAAAAAACATACATAAGGGGAAAGAGAATACCTGGTACAATAATGGACAGAAATGTTATGTCTATTAGTCCATGTGGCTGTAGTTACCTCCAGGATCAGAGCCACCATGACTCTGAAAATCAGCTGCCGGGGAGCGTGCTATTGTATTCATGCCCCATTGGTGGGATTCCCATGGGCCTCTGGTTGGACACGGTGAGTACACAATGCTGGACTAGTTGTGCCCTTGGTCTGATCCAGTGGGACTCTTAAGTTCCTTAGAATATGTAGAGCTGGAAATCCTACCCTGTGTACTGTCTGCTCAACTGCAGTTGCTTCCAGACCTTTGCTGAAGCAACTTCCTAATCTGCTGCATTTCAGTACCAACATCCAGTCTGAATTTCCCCAGCTTGGAGCTGTCCGTGGTCCTATCCCTGGTTCCTCCTGCAGCCAAGCAACATGGACATAGATGGATATATGAGGGCAAAGTGTCCATCAAGTGCCCATGCAAATTCATATATTAGTGAAAATAACACAAAAAATGTGTCATATTAGAGCAAATAACTTTGCGAAAAAGGCAAACAAACGAAAATGCTAATGAATTTTCAGGATGGGGTTTTAAATATAGATGATAGAAAAGGGAGAGAGAGAGAGAGAGAGAGAGAGAGATGATGATGATAGATGATAGATGATAGATAGATATAGATAGATGATAGATAGATAGATAGATAGATCTCAAATGGATGTAGAGAACTGAACTTAAAGAATGGGAAATAAGAAACTGGGAGAAATTGAACTTGACAAGTTTTCCCATTCCTGCATTTCACCAAAATTGTGATTGCTTCACAAGCCCCCCGACATTATCATCATCATCATCATTAGTAATTGGGACTGTAAGCTACAATCAGTTTAATTAGTAGACTATTTTTTTCTTCTAAAAAAAATCTTTCCATCAGCTAATTGCTGGAGTCAATTTAATTCTTGAAGGCTAATTTGAATTGACAAGGCCTCCACTTCATGGAGTTCACCTGCTTGTCTCAGTTCTGGTGTGTTATGAACACAGGGAGCTGCCTGAGACTACAGCAGTCTGTTTCTCCCAGAAACACCATCTAGGTTTTTTCCCATCTAGTGCAGTGATGGAGAAAGCTGTGGCGCTCCAAATGTTGCTGTGCTCTCTCCCCAATCAAACCTGACAATTGGCCCTACTGGCTGGGGCACAACGTCCAGATGTTGGACCCCAGCTCCAGTAAACATAGGTGGTGTTCAGGGATGAGAGGAATTCTATTCTGACAATGTCCGAAGGGCCACAGGTTCCTGATCCCCAAATATACACTCCTAACCTCAATGGCTCCCCAAACCGTTTGCCAATCAGCCGACTACTCTGCTAATAATTACTTGTTGTTATCCACCCATTGCCAATTCAGTGTAAAAGCTGCTATGCAACCTTCCAATTAATCTCCCCCTGGGCTCATTAATCTTGCAATTTCACAGAAGGGGAACTGAAGCTAAGATGCAGTGGTGTAATCACAGACTCATATCACAACCCATTGGCCCTAGACACTGTCCTCTGAAATATCCTGGTTTAACAGAGTCTTCCAGCTTTTGTACAGTATTTAGGAGGACTTCACCAGGGAGAGTGGAGGAGTCCTTTGAGCTAACATGGCAGCTTCCTGGAAGAGGAATGCAGACGGCCAGGGAATGGTATTGCAGGGATCAGACAATAAGTAAGGCCAATAAGGGTCAGTCTTGTCCCAGAAAGCTTGTGATATCTTTATACTGAACAAACTCATTGTGGATGGAATAACTTTCAGGTTGTCCATCCCTCCACAACCACCAACCTCAACAAGTCCACTGCAATGTAAATTGGTGATCAAATAAATCCGACACCCCCACCTTTTGGGGGGGAAAGTCTAGCCAGTTCTTTAACCTTTACTGAATGCTGAGGAGAGCCAAACTATATTGATTTTAATAGCATGGCTTGCAAGACTGTTTCTCAACTCTGACTGCCTCTTGCTCTTTCAGGGATTATAAATCTCTTTGCACAGCCCAGCGAAAGCATTAGGGTAGTTCAGCTCTGATTATGAACTTACCTAGAAATTGCTAAAGTACCCTGGGAACATAAATATGGGAGGAGAGAACAGAAGCCGGGCCAAGCTGGTAACGAGTGTAAAAAAAAGAAAAAGAAAGGATTTTGAAGGCTGAGTTCTTTCAATGCCACATCAACATCAGGGTGGTAATATATCACCCGGTGTTCTTTTAAGACAGGGATGGGGAAGCTGTGGTTCTCCAGATGTTGTTGGATTCCAATTCCCATCAGTGCTTAAGACACAACATCCTGGGGATCACAGGAAATGTAAATTTCCCAAGGGCTAGCGGCCCTCCAAAAATTGTTAGATTCCAACTTCCATAAGCCCCAACCAGCACGGACTCAGAAATTATACACACCACTCTAACTCCATCTTCCCTAGCTAGCCTCTCTCTCTGGATCTGGTATGTTTTTTTCCAGCCCTATTTCTCACAATGGGTAAAATTCTTCACCCCAGTCTCTCACCCTAACACTATTATTATTTTTCAAAAACAGAGAAGTTTGCCGTTGATGCTCCCCTAGGAGTTCACCCAAAGGGATGGCTTCTCTTTGGTATCTCCCATGTCTGCCCTCTAAAGAGCCTTTCGCCACAAGCCTTTCGCCCACAAGCTGTTTCTCCAAAATGTATAGTTAAAAAGAGGGCTACCAGATGAACTTTCAAGTGCATAGATGCAGAGCTGCAAACTCAACACCCCCTTGGAATATGATATGGTGAGGGACAATCCGGATGGCATAACTACAAATTCTTGGCTGAGCTATCAAAGGTTAGAGCCAAATGAAATAGGTAGTCCTCTCCTGAGACTCAAAAAGGATAGTAACACCATTGAATGGGTTCCCACTGATAAGAGGAACAGAAGCGGGGGTTTTTAAGACAAAATTGGGTACCTGGACAAAGTGGAAGTGACAAGCACAGAGCCTTAAATGAATTGGGGCTACAACTGATGTCATGGAACATAGCAAGTTGGCGTTCAAAGCAGAATAATAAACAGGTGCTGAACTATTTCGAGCCATTTGATATTAATCTGCTACAAGAAACATGGTACAATGACTCTATAATGTCCCTCATTGGCAGCCACTCCCTCAGTGAAAGGTGGTAGGGCCAGTGGGGGGTCTAGCATGCTTCATTTCCACAATGGCTAATAATTAGGTCTGCTACCCTTAGTAGCACAAGATTGTCATGAGAGCACTTGGACTAAAATTGTCAACCAAAAGCTTTACATTTTTGGTTTATCACCACAACCATTATTAACACTGGGCCATGGGTTAAACCACAGAGCCTAGGGCTTGCCAATCAGAAGGTTGACGGTTCAAATCCCTGCGACGGGGTGAGCTCCTGTTGCTCAGTCCCAGCTCCTGCCAACCTAGCAGTTCGAAAGCACGTCAAGGTGCAAGTAGATAAATAGGTACCACTACAGCAGGAAGGTAAATGGCATTTCTGTGTGCTGCTCTGGTTCGCCAGAAGCGGCTTTGTCATGCTGGCCACATGATCCGGAAGCTGTATGCCGGCTCCCTCGGCCAATAACGCGAAATGAGCGCCGCAACCCCAGAGTCGGTCACGACTGGGCCTAATGGTCAGGGGTCCCTTTACCCTTTATCTTATAGTAAAGCAAATAATTTAATTAGGCAGTGCCTGTATGATATTAAGTGACAGAATGATTTGGCCATGATAAGGGAATTTTGTCCATGGTATGATTATTTTCCACCTAGTCATTTTGACACAATGGCACCCCATTTCCTAATATAACCATTCCAGAATATACAGTAGACGTGTTTTCACTTACACAAGATTAAATATACTGCCTTCAGCTGTACTTGAGGGTCGATTTCAAAAAGCTCCACTGGAAAAACGGTTATGTCCCTGTGGAGATACCAGTATTGAATCAGTAGCTTGTGTGCTTCTGAGTTGCACTCTTTATAAAGATCTGAGGAGTGAGGTTATTACCCCTCTACTAATATCCATACCAGGTCGCTCAACCATTGCTACTGTGTCCTTCTTCTAGCAGATCGAGATAATCAGGTGGCAGAAAAAACTGCAAAATGTTTAGCAGGGGCAATTAGAATAAGATCTATTATTTGATTATTGATGTAAACCTCCAGAATGTATTTTTTTTATAGTTAAGTTTATACCTCTATCTTCAGTACATTTTATTTTATTGCTATGGCTAGTGGCTGATGAAAATAAAGTTTCTTCTGATTCTGAGCCTCACCAGTGGGTCTGCAGCCAGGGGCTATTTCACATACTCTACAGTTGACTGAACTCGCCCCACAACTGATCTCTGTGGGGCTGTGCTCTTTCTTGCAGCAGCACCTGCAATCAGTCTGCTGCTCCCCATCTCTAAGTAGCGAAAGCCTGGGACCTGCTTTTCTGTCTACCTCTCCCCAGGTACAGGGGGAGTGGGCCAGAGATGGTGGGAATCATGCATCCTTTCTACAGGCTCCTGATGTCCTCCTAGTTGTCATCTCCACCTCCCACCAAATACTTGCTCTTGGCCGAGAGCCACAGAAGGAGACCCTTGTGCCCTCTGTCTCAAGCAAGCTGCAAGGCTTAAGCAGTGAGCATATGGAGGAAGGGGAAACAGCAGATGCACTCTCAGGCTGAACTGGTCTAGGCAGAATGGCTCTCTCCAATTTCCCCCCAGTGTACAGCAGATGGGCTGAATGTCAAACTGACACCTCTAGGAGGGAGTGCCCAGGCAGCACTCAAATGCCTCAGAAGGCTGCACAGAACAGGCCATATAGAATGGCTGCAGCTCCAGCCGGAAACATCAGCTGACCTCTTCCGGCCAGTTATCACACTGTCAGTTGATTCTGTCAGCCAGTCAGCACACACTGGGTCTTTAAGCCCCTTCAGTGCCAGGCTGCATCATTAATCTGAGCAAGTGGTTGCTAGGAATGTTCTTTGCTTCCCTTGTCAAGCCTTCTGACCATGTCTCCCACCTTTGGCCGATTGTGACCAAACCAGACTCCCCCAGCCAGCCAGCTTGTATGGGCTCCCCAAAGGACAGAGGGTTTGTCAAATGCCCTCTCAAACTAACTCCTGTTTTCCCCAACATTATTTGGCATTTATTTCATGTTTCCCCACCCCCACCCCTTACCTCCTACTTCTGTTCTTTTGCCAATAACACTTTGCAGATCATGAACAACATCTGCATTGCTAATTTCTAAGCAAATAAATGACAAACGACTCAGAGATTCCTGGAATTATTGTTCTGATGTGATGCAGTGGTGGGAAAAAACAGCAACGACTTGGTCACTAAGCACTCAGGGTATTTTTTATTTTAGGAAAAATCTCCACCCACACCTCCAATTCACTCTCTTTCTCTTTCTCTCTCTCTCTTTGCTTCATTCCTCCCCAGTCTCTCCCTCCTGTTGCTTTAAGCCATGGAGAAAAGTGCTGTGGTTGTACTTCCTTTATTAGAAGCGTCAATAGAGCCCTCCCTGCCAAGCTTTAATCAACTCGCCTGGGCTGTTAGGCCAAACTGGCATAAACTTTCTTTATGAAACGAACGCCAGAGTTATTGAGCTTACTATTAAAAATCCACCAAACACCCCCAGCGTCTTGAATGCAAGCATTATTTAACTATCAGTCTGGATCTAAAATATGCTAATCCACAGCGATGGAAATCCACGGCTGTCAGATCTTTCAGGCTGCAGCGATGACCTTCACGAAACCCGAACAGGCCCGCTGCTGCTGCTGTTTCTTAACAGAAATCTTGAAGGAATGTGGAGGGCCGGCTTTTGATTGGCAATCCCAGAGCTTCCATGTAGACAAGCCGAAACCTGCTGTGGATTGCAAGGCTACAGCTTCATACAAGGGACATAAGCGGCCTTTCATTGAGTCAGACCAGTGGTCCATCTAGCTCAGTATTGTCAACAATGACTGGCAGTGACTCCCCGGGGTTTTAGACTGGGGTCTCTCCCAGCCCTACCTGGAGATGCCAGGGATTGAACTTGGGACCTGCATACAAAGCAGATGCTCTCCTGCTAAGCTGCTCTCCAGGAAGAAAGTGCAAGAAGAATGGTTTCAAGGGACTGCCTTTCTCCATTATAGGAATGCAAGAGTTCAGGAGGGTTGTCTTTCCACTTCTATGCAACGCTAAAGATTAATCTCCCTGAAGCATAAATTAACCTGTTTTACAACACAAACTTGTCCTCCTTTTAATGCTCAGCACTTTGTGTCATTTCCCCACAAAATTCTTCTCCGTCTTCAAATGAAACTGCTTGTCCTCATTCCCTCCTTTGCATCTCAAATGATATAATGGCAGCATTCAAGGCACTGAGGTGGGGACCCTGGGAGATGAAATTTCCATAGGGTCCCCAAGACTTTAGCATGGACATCAAGGATAATCTAGTCCAACTCCCTTCAATGCAGGAATATGCAGCTTTCCTTTACGGGGATCAAACCTGAAACCTTAGCATTATAATTACCACACTCTAACCCACTGAGCTAACCAGCTGCCTCATGTAAATTCCTCAGCATTTTAGGGAGCATTTATCCTAGTAAATACATTTTCTGCATGTAGTTTTGACTAATCCACATATTTTTTGCAAGCCATTTCCCCTAATATGCCAAAGCATTACAGTGGTACCTCGCAAGATGAATGCCTCGCACAACGAAAAACTCGCTAAACGAAAGCGTCCTGCGATGTTTTCGGTGACTCGCAAGACGAAGTTTTCTATGGCCGTGCTTCACAAGATTAATTTCTTTTGCAGTTTTGTTTTGTTTTTTGCCACGGCAACCCGCGCTTCGCAAGACGAAATTATCGCTAGACGAAGCGACTCCCGGAACGAATTAATTTCTTCTTGCGAGGCACCACTGTATATTTGACTGTATTGGTGAAATGAATGTATTGGTAATAATAACACAGCTATTTTCATCAATACATTCAGTTGTATGCACACTTTCCCCTATACATGCTTTTAGTACATGTTGCTAGAGAAGAGTGCAGAAAAAAAATTGTAAAGTGCAAAATTCAAAGGACAGCTGTGTTTCAGTTCACACTTTGTTTTGGAAAGTGTGAATTAGGCAGGTTGGCTGTTAAATGCAAAGTGAATCCCATTCCTTTCCCCATCCCTACTAAGCACTGTTCTGAAAGCTCCACCACCACCCCGGGCTCCTTGCACCTGGGGTGCTACTCAGCTTCCAATGTCGCCATCAGAAATGCAACACGGTCTAAATTTCAGAACTGGGCTCAGAAATCGCCAAGCAGTGGTCCATTTTCATAGTAGAAGGCGCCATTAGTGTGAATTAAGATTAGGGTCACTCATGTGACTAATTCAGGAAAGAAGCAGCACCAGCCACCAAGAGGCTTTCTGCTGGGGAGAAGGATAACACTGGAATCAAATTGTGCTGGGGGGAGAGATGAGTTTTAGCAGTATCTAAAGTTTGAAAGGATAGTGGTAGCTTTGAGCTGGAAATATAAACTGGTGAATATTCAGTGCAGCTTGATTTGAAATAGTGGCATAAAATAAGAATTTGTGGATTGTTTAATGGAGGGGGGGGAGAGATTTGATTCAATTTGCATTTAAGGCAAACCTACCTAATGCACACTTCTATATATATAAAGGTAAAGGGACCCCTGACCATTAGGTCCAGTCGTGACCGACTCTGGGGTTGCGCGCTCATCTCGCATTATTGGCCGAGGGAGCTGGCGTATAGCTTCCAGGTCATGTGGCCAGCATGACAAAGCCGCTTCTGGCAAACCAGAGCAGCACACGGAAACGCCGTTTACCTTCCCGCTGTAGCGGTTCCTATTTATCTACTTGCATTTTGACGTGCTTTTGAACTGCTAGGTTGGCAGGAGCTGGGACCAAGCAACGGGAGCTCACCCCGTCACAGGGATTCGAACCGCCAACCTTCTGATCAGCAAGCCCTAGGCTCAGTGGTTTAACCACAGCGCCACCTGTGAGCGCCACCACTAAACCAATAATATATATATTATTTTTATTTTTATGAAGGTTTGACAAGATTCTACAAAATACAATGTTATCAAGCGGGATCTGGTGACAATATCCACCATCCATGTACAATTATGGGTCACTGTTGAACAAATGCAGACTTAAAACAATACCAAAATAAACAAACCATAGGTATGTGAATGTGCAGAAAGTAGTGAATAGTACTATTTATAACATATACATAATGGTTAAACAAGTCAAGGTTACAAAACATGAACCCTATAATAATAATAAAAAGCAATAATGTCAATAGGAAACTGATGTCAAAATGCAAAGTACTCAACTGGGGGGGGGATGAGAAATTGAGAGAAGCTAAAATTCACCCACTCCCTAGGCCGCTACTTTGCTGAGAAATACAGTGGAACCTCGGTTTACGAACACCTCGGTTTACGAATTTTCGGTTTATGAACGATTGTAACCTGGAAGTAAGTAAACGGAGGTTTCCGGGGCCTACGGAGGCCTCCATGAAGGCCTGAAGACTGGGCCGCAGCTGTGGAGGTGCTCCCATGGCTCCGCAAAGGCCCGGAGCGAAGGCCCAGCCTCCACGAAGGCATCAGACACTCCGGTGCCTTCGTGGAGGCCCACAGTGAAGACCTGGCCTCCAGGAGACATTGGAGCAGCGGCCCGGCCTCTGCGAAGGCATTGTGATTGTGGCAGAGGACCCTGAGCCCCCATCTAAACAATGGCTATCATCAGCCCAGGCAAGAAATAAAAGTTAATTTTTTTCACCTAAAATATTTTTTTCACCTAAAATACTGTCTGATTTATTTTATAGTACAGTACATTGATTATTGCCTTCATTTTATGGATCAATTGCCTCGCCTCATTAGACAGTAAAATTTGTGTTAAATTGCTGCTCTAGGGGGTGTTTTTCATCGTCTGGAAAGGATTAATCCACTTTCCATTACTTTCAATGGGAAAGTTCTCTTCAGGTTAGGTACGCTTCACTTCAGTTTAAGTACAGACTTCCGGAACCAATTGTGGTTGTAAACCGAGGGACCACCGTAGAGAGAAAGTTTGGCCATCCTTTTGCAGGGGCAAAATTCTCTCCCTGCAAATTAGAGAAGCAGCAGAGTTTTAATTCAGGAGCCTTACAAATCTTTGATAAACCGTCGGAATTCTCTGACTTCTCTATTTATTTTAGAAGGAGTTGGGGGGGGGAGAATGCCGGGTGTCTCTTCTTGTGCCAAGTTGCTACCTTCTGAATCTCACTGGACGCCTCCCTTCTTTCCATCCAATTGCACCTTTATCTGCTGCCTACAAAATGAGTATTAGTTGCAATCGGCTGCTTCTCTCCTCGCTGCAGGTTTCAGCAAGAGCAACCATTATGAGAATAATAGCGAGATGCAAATACATTCAGTGGAAGATTTTGGCATTAAGCTGAGAGAGGAGGTGGCTTTCTTCTTCAGAGTTCCCCATAACAACATAAAGGCAGATGATTTAGCTTTCTTGGGCTGTGGAACCTGTAGGACACCCCCCCCCCTTTCTAAAGTGTGTTTCAAAGAATATAATTAATTGCTGGTTTTAGCTGCTGCAGCAAAGAAGCAGAGGACATAAAAAAAATTCAGTCAAATGCACACAAAACTCAGACCCGTGCAATCCAGAACTTACAAAATGCATTTATTTAGGGAGCTTGTACCTAAAATGTATTCCTTACTCTGCTTGCAATTCACACTCTTTAATCAAAGCCTTACGTTCCGCTAAAGTTTCTCAAGTAGATTGATTGTTCTTTAAATTGCATGAATCAATTTGAATGGAACTCCAGCCCCCATCTATGGCTCCACACCAAAGAACAGAAACATAACAGATTTTAAAGGTCCACATCCATTTCAAGTGAAAGAGCAGTGTAAGGCTACTTCTGTAAAACTTTAACATAGCTGCCAAGTTCTCCCCTTTTTTAAGGGAAATTCCCTTATGCTGAATAGGCTTCCTCGCGAGAAAAGGGAAAACTTGGCAGCTATGAACTGTAAGGGTGAGGAACCTTCGCCTAGGAGCCAAATGCAGCTTTCTAAGCCTCTCTATCTGGCCATGTTGGAACTGCAGCTATGTATGCAGGACTGAAGTAAGAAAGTCAAAACCTCTCTCTTCTTGTCTCCTCAAATTATACACTATTTTGTTCAGTTTTCTCAGTAAAGTGTTATCAGGACTATGTGGGGCTACCTCTGAGGATGACTCAGGCCCATGCAGCAGGGAGAGGGGAATCTTAGGAAACCTTGCTGCGTGAACATAGTGTGTGGCTGCTAACTTGCCCAGGAGATAGGGATAGAAATCACCCTCATCTATTAACTGCCCACACTTAATTTGATTTGGTTGCATCGGTTGAACCTGACTACAGTGGCACCTTGGTTTATGAACACAATTGGTTCCGGAAGTCTGTTCATAAATTGAAGCGTTCATAAACTGAAGCGAACTTTCCCATTGAAAGTAATGGAAAGTGGATTAATCAGTTCCAGGTGGGTCCGCGGCGTTCGTAAACTGAAGCGTTCATAAACTGAAGCGAACTTTCCCATTGAAAGTAATGGAAAGTGGATTAATCCATTCCAGACGGGTCCGCGGAGTACTCAACCTGAAGCGTACTTAACCCGAAGCATGGGTGTAATTGGTTCCGGAAGTCTGTTCATAAACTGAAGCGTTCATAAACTGAAGTGAACTTTCCCATTTAAAGTAATGGAAAGTGAATTAATCCGTTCCAGATGGGTCCGCGGCGTTCGTAAACCGAAAATTCATAAACCGAGGTGTTCATAAACCGAGGTTCCACTGTCTGTAGTTAGTTTTGCAGATACTCAAATTGTTATATTTAATAAATATAACCTATTTATCCACATTTGGTTGTGTTGACTCTTTTTCCTGGTGTTCTGGCAAAATAAAATTATAAACGAGTACGAAAATCATACATAACGTAAGATCCAGCAGGATAAGACAAAACAATTGCAATATTTTCCATGCAAGTAGACATTTCCTTAAACCAAGAAATTTACATACACACATGCCAAATGGAAGCAATGAAGCAATGAAGAGTTAACACTGTTGTTTCCCTTGCTTCCCAATTACTAATAATTACTAATAATCCAACAGAAATAAAAAGAGCATATGTCCACCTAAACGTACTTTCACATAATCCACATTTTGGAATAAACAGGAGGGATCTTCTTCTTCTCCACTTTCAACATGTGGGCTATCCTTTCTAGAAGAGCCATTTGCCAAACTTCTGACTATTTTGCCACAGTTGCCCTTGCTGCATTTTTATTTATACCCTGCCCTCCCTGGCTCAGGCCGGCTAACATCAAATACATTAAAACAAAATCAAACAACTGTTTGAAATACCACTTCAAAATTAGAATCAGGGTAAAATCAAATGACTGCCCATGAATTACAACCATAGGGGTCGGGAACCTCAAGTATTCATCAGGGCCAGCTATCCATGTTGGTCCCACATGAACCGATAAAAGGACCAAAGAGATAACTTACAGGGTCCCATAGAGGGGGGTCAAACTGGGCCCCGACCAAAGGCCAGGTGGAACAGCTCCATCTTGCAGGCCCTGCTGAAGGATTTCAAGTCCCACAGGGCCCTGGTCTCCTGTGATAGAGCATTCCACCAGGCTGGGGCCAAAGCCGAAAAGGCCTTGGCCCTGGTTGAGGCCAGTTTAACCTCCTTGAGGCCCTGGATCTCCAAGATATTATTATTTGTGGACGGATTAGTGTGTCTACTTTTATTTATTCCTTTTATATCCCACCTTTCCTCTAAGGAACTCAAGGTGGTATACATGATTCTCCCCCTTCCTGTTTTATCCTCTAGGTCTAGCACTCTAACCACTAAACCACACTGGAATATAAAGTAAAGCATATTAAATAGTGGCTAAGAAAAGCAAACTAATCAAAACAGATAGATCTTCCTGTAACACTATACTAAGGCTGGACCAGAACTCCCTTTACCCCAGATGATTGGCCCTGATGGCTGGGGCTGATGGGGGTTAAGAGTCCAAAAATTTTTTGGAAGGCCCCAAGCCCTTGCACTAAACTATGGACAGGGCTATGTCTGAACCAGCCCATTGTGCATTGTTGTTTTGTCATAAGTTAATAGAGAGCAACCAGACAAAAGCAGGATTTTCCCCCCTGCCTGAACAAATCCTGAACTAACTTCCTAATTCTAGGAACTTCAGGAATTTTAAAATTATTATTATTTAAAGGATCTTTGGAAAGGCAAGGGGCTGGGACCATGGCCGTCTCTGAAATGGCATTAAGCAGAACCAAATAACCCCGCTCAAGCGGGGTTTTCTGAGGTCAGTTTAAAGAGGATGAAATTCTATCTCTCTCTCCTTGCGCCTTAGCTGGCTCTTCTCAGCCACTCATTTCCTGCACGACACAAAGGCAGAAATCATGATAAATGAGTCCCTCGTACCATCCGTTTGGCCCAGTTTTACTGTGGCGGCTGAGAAAATTTATTAGAGCACGGTTGAAAAGGAGACAGCATGTAATAACCCTTTCCTGGGAAGGATAAATAACCTACGGGGGGAAGGAAAAAGCATCTACCTGCTAACTGGGAGGAAAGGTGTAAAACTGACATGGGGGTGACAGATTGGCAACAAAGCGCTTTAGACCTGCTTGCCTCAGGTGATCAATGCATTCACCCTGTTGCCTGTTTCCAAGAGGGAGACCTAGCTGTCACTCTGCTGAGGTGCCCTTTTGATCGGAGGAAAACTGGCCACCTAACCTTTACCTTTGCACTTGATGACATAAAAGCCATATCTTGGGGAACTCTCTAGTGCAGAGGTTCTCAGACAGTGGCCAAATAGTATATTTAAAAGGCAGCACATCAAATGTTCTTTCTATTGGGAAGATTTTGACCAGCCTCTCCTACAGAACTTCCCTAGGCTGCTTTTAGGGCAGTGGTTCCAAAACTTTGCATTCTTATGGGCAGGTTTGATTTAACTTGGGGCTGGTAAGCAGACTTATTGCTTGCATCATTACATCAGACCACATGGAGAAGGAACTGGTAGTCTAACCTCTTGTCAGGAGTATGGGCAGGAGTCAGGCTCTGGGACCTGTAGTGCTTTGCAGGACTGGGGCCTGCCTCAGCTTGTGCTGGAGAAGCAAGGAGTGGCCACTCAGGTGAGGCCTCAGCTTGTGCTGGAGAAGCAAGGAGTGGCCACTCAGGTGAGGCCACTTGATACCTCACTGCACCTGGTGGCAGGAGCTGGGAGGGATAAAAGCTCAGCATCTCCCTTCAGTTCTTTGCCACAGCAACGCTATCCCTGCCTGGTTGCATCTGGCCTCTTGCTCATTGGACCCTTGCCTTGCCGACACCTTGATCCTCGACCCTTGGACCCTTGCCTTGCCGACACCTTGCTCCTTGGACCCTTGCCTTGCCGACGCCTTGCTCCTTGGACCCTCGCCTTGCTGACGCCTTGCTCCTCGACCCTTGGACCTTTGCCTTGCCGAAGACTTACTCCTTAACTCCCAGACCTTTGCCTCTGCCTTGCTCCTTGACCCTGCGACTTCCTGCTGCTGAACCCTCAGCTCTGCACCTGTTCCTGCTTCTACGCCACCATCTTGCCTCTGGTCCTGACGTCCTCAGCCAGGGCTTCAACCGCCCGCCGACTGGACCATGACACCTCTAGAACAGGCATCCCCAAACTTTGGCCCTCCAGATGTTTTGGACTACAATTCCCATCTTCCATGACCACTGGTCCTGTTACCTAGGGATCATGGGAGTTGTAGGCCAAAACATCTGGAGGGCCACAGTTTGGGGATGCCTGCTCTAGAATATCACCATTGCTGTTGGACTACAACTCCTATCATCCCGGGCCATTGGCAAAGCTTGCTGAGAATGATGGGAGTTTATGTTCAACAGCATCTGGAGGGCCAAAGGATTTCGCTTCCTTTCCTCAGAGTGATTGGATAATGTGCATATGCAGAAGTGTAGTGATCTGGGTTGTGGGGGGGGCATTACTTATTTCAGCAGCAGGGTCCTCATCTCCAGCTTCCTATAGCCACCAAATCAGCATGGAAGGGGAGATTTTTAAGCCATGGAGAAGCCTTTTCACTCTTTGTGCTGATTGGAGCCGTTCACAGTGACAGAAGATGACTCAGTCACTGAGGATTAGCTCCTAGGCTCATTCCGGAGAAAGCATGCGGGAAGAGCAGAGAGGAGCCATTGTTTTGTATGCTTCAAAGCAAAGCATGTAAGAATGCTGAAAACACAAGGTGCTTCAGTTTCAAGAAAACGGAATGCCAGTTTTGTTATGTGGAATGGAACTCCAAGGAAAACACAACTTGAGTCACCCCAAAAGAAGATAGTGGAGCACTCCTAGGAATTTGCCCGTGTACATTCATAGGAAATAGTAGATACAGCTGAAAAGCAACACATGGAGATCTGCATTGATACTGTACTTGCAACATATCCCTAATATTGTTTATTTGCAAGATTATTGTATACTCTTAGAAGGTTGTATAATCTTAGAAGGGGGAGCGTGGTTGTGAAGGGCCATGACTATAACTGGACCCTGCACTACTGTGCATGAGAGGCAGAGGGCTCTGTTCACCCTTGAGAGGCTGGAGCTGAAGACCCTTATCCCATGCCTCATTTGCAAGAGCAAAAGGAACAGAAGTATTAAGACACATGCATCTTTTCTATTTGGAGGTATCCCATGGGCCAAATGAGAATATTTTGGAGGCCAGATGGAGCCCTTGGGCTGCTTGTTGCCTTTTTCTGATTTAATAAAATGATTCCAAATTAAGACTGCATCATGGCAGCCACGACTGCTGCAGCCTGCTGGATCTAGGGAGGCCTTGGGAGTCTTTACCAGGAGGCACACAGCAGAGACTATCCCCGATTCTGTCATGTCAGAGTGCATTAAACTCTCTAATGGATTTTGTTGGGTGAATTTCCCATGCTCCTCTTCTCGCTGCCTTTCTATCTTAAAAAACCTTTTTAGAAAATAAAAAATAGAGGTCACGGCAAAAAGAAACTAATAAAATGTCAGGTTTGTAATGTCATTTTTGGCAGGACAAGTTGATGTATAGTGATGTACCAATCACTTATGGTATGAGAAGTTCACCTTCGAGTCTCTTCCTCTCTCAGGGGTGGGGGTGGGGGGGCATTATTCTCTATGGCAGGGAACGCAGCCTCTCCAGATGTTGATGGACTCCCAGCTCCCATCAATCCCTGCCACTATGGCCAATGGCTGGCGATTATGAGGGGTTGTAGTCCAAGAGCATTGGAAGGACCACAAGTACTTCACCCGGGTTTACAACAGTGTATGCACACGGAAGCTCATACCAATGACAAACTTAGTTGGTCTCTAAGGTGCTACTGGAAGGAATTTTATTATTTTGTTTCTTGTATATCTGTTTAACTCAACTTTGTGAAATCAGTCTATGCATATCAATAATTTTTTGTTGGAGCATCTTTTGGTCATGTATTCTTCTACACACTTCCATTCCTGTTTGAGATTTTGGTTAGATTGCATTCTAATTGTTGCCGTCACTTTTGCTAATTCAATAATTAAAAAATATATATGTTGCAACCAATAACCTTGCGGTGGCTGTTGCATATAAAAAAACTCTCTTCACGTCTTTGGGGGTGTCATTTGTTACGATTCCTAATAATTCCTAAAAGAAAGTTTGGCTTAGATTTTAATGCATTTGGGTGAGTAGGGATGGCGGAGAAATGCGATTCAGCTGGCATTTAAAGACAAACGTATCTACACTTTCTGAAACTGTATGAGAACCAAAGCAAAATTAACACTTCTATGAGTTTTGCAGTGCAGTTCTCCAGCCGAGTAATGTGTACATAAATGCATACACTAGAGTAAAGTGCCCATAAAAATGCATGTATTTGTGGAAATAACCCTAGAATGCATTATACTAAGGGGAAATAGCTTTGCAAAGAAGTGTATAGGAGGCAAAATTGCATAAAAACATAGAACTATTAGGAGATATTCTCAGATTAATTGTCTTGAGGTAGGGGTTAGCACCACCGCCAGGAATCAAGAGGTGGAAGAATTGCCCTCACTCTGATTGGTGCCTCATCATGTGGTGTTGAAGCCCAGTCAGAGTGAGGGCGATGGTAACCTGCCCTTACTCTGGAAGTTTGCGGTTTTTTAAAAAAAATGGTTGCCACCCGCAACTGGGAGTGCAAAAGACGTTTCATTTAAGATTGGGAAAACAAAAAATGGGCAGAATCTGAAATTGACAAGTTGGTCTATCCTTAGCAGTGAGACTTTCCCCCTTCTGTCTGAAATGTTCTGAAATTCTTCTCAGTCCTTGGGAGTATAAATCAGATGCCCCGCTTAATGAGCAGTTATATCCACACCTTGGTGAATTGGTATTTTATGAATATTTAAGGTTTTCCACTATACTTATAAAGCAACATGACAATGAAGCTCACAAAAGCTATTAGGGCATCATCAATCAACGAAGCAGCCGCAGTTTGAGACAAACGTTAAATACGCAACTCCCCTGAAACAAAAGCAAGCATAGCAGCTGAAGAAGATCAGGAGACAATTTTCTTCAGGAGCAGCAGAGAAGAAGAGTTTGGATTTGATATCCCGCTTTATCACTACCCGAAGGAGTCTCAAAGCGGCTAACAATCTCCTTTCCCCTCCTCCCGCACAACAGACACCCTGTGAGGTGGGTGGGGCTGAGAGACTTCAGAGAAGTGTGACTAGCCCAAGGTCACCCAGCAACTGCATGTGGAGGAGCGGAGACACGAACCCGGTTCCCCAGATTACAAGTCTACCCCTCTTAACCAGGAGCAAGCATGTTCCTGTGTGACATCTAAATCAGGGACAAGGAACCTGCAGACCTCCAGATATTGCTGAGCCAATGTGGTGTAGTGGTTAGAGCAGCTTAGAGCAGCTGTGGAGAACCTTTTCAGCCTGAGGGCCACATTTCCTTGAAAGCAATCTTTTGGGCAATACCAGAGGCAAAAGTGCAAGGGATGTGAGGCTCGATACAACCAACCTGTTCCAATAGTGGAAGCCAAGTGCAAGGATCCCTCCTTCTGCAGAAGGACTTTCCTTGCTCTCGTCCCCCAAATAGTAATTGCCATTCCTTTTAATACATCTACATTCCACCTTTAGTTTAAGGTGGTGTATATCGTTTCACCCTCTCTATTTTATCCTCACGACAACAACCCTGTGAGGTAGGTCAGGCTAAGAGTGAGTCACTGGCCCAAGGTCACCTAGTGAACTTCATGGCTGAGCAGGGATTTGAACCTGGGTCTCCCAGATCCTAGTCATGCACTCTATCCGCTAGACCATGCTGACTCTCATTGTAGAACTACAACTCGCATGAACTCTGACCCTTAGCCTTGCTAGCTTAGGCCACCATAGTGCAGCACCTGAGCTTGCTGTACCTGCTGCTTTTTTAAAAAAGAAGATGCTCAACCACAGAGAAGGTTGAGAGAATCACTCTCCCACGCCTCCCTTCTCCTATCCGAGAAGAACATCGCCGTTTCTTTATATGCTTGCTCTGCACATTAAGTTATCTCTTTGCCGCCCGTAAGAATGGAGTCTATTTATTTTAACCATGTTTACAGTGACATCCTCATAAAGTAACTTGGTTCTATATTTCACTGAAGGCACCGCTAGATGCAAAGCAATGGCTACAGGACATTGTAGAGGGCAGGGAGGTAATTAGGGACATAGGAAGCAGCCTTTTCCCAAATTGGATGAAGGATCCGTTTAGCTCAGTGCAATGGCTGGCAGAAGCTCTGCAGAGTTTCAGTCTCAAACCCTTTGTTGTTGTTTAGTAGTTTAGTCATGTCCGACTCTTTGTGACCCCATGGACCAGAGCACGCCAGACACTCCTGTCTTCCACTGCCTCCCGCAGTTTGGTCAGACTCATGTTGGTTCGAGAACACTGTCCAACCATCTCATCCTCTGTCGTCCCCTTCTCCTAGTGCCCTCCATCTTTCCCAACATCAGGGTCTTTTTCCAGGGAGTCTTCTCTTCTCATGAGGTGGCCAAAGTCTTGGAGCCTCAGCTTCACGATCTGTCCTTCCAGTGAGCACTCAGGGCTGATTTCCTTCAGAATGGATAGGTTTGATCTTTTTGCAGTCCATGGGACTCTCAAGAGTCTCCTCCAGCATCAGAATTCAAAAGCATCAATTCTTCGGCGAACAGCCTTCTTTATGGTCCAGCTCTCACTTCCATACATCACTACTGGGAAAACCATAGCTTTAACTATACGGACCTTTGTCGGCAAGGTGATGTCTCTGCTTTTTAAGATGCTGTCTAGGTTTGTCATTGCTTTTCTCCCAAGAAGCAGGCGTCTTTTAATTTCGTGACTGCTGTCACCATCTGCAGTGATCATGGAACCCAATAAAGTAAAATCTCTCAAACCCTTTACCAGTCCCTAATTTGACCCTCAAACCCCAATTCTCACTTGGCAACTGCCTACAACTCTGCCGTCACTATATTCCATGCCCTCCGCTGCACATCTACCCGGGTTTGGACTGGAGGACCCTCCCAACTCACAATTCTATGATTCTAATTTGAACTTTCTGAAACAATACATGAGCTGAAACATAGTCATCCTTTGGAACTCACAGTTCTCCAGATTTCACAATCCAGCCAAGTAAACGTGTGCAAAAATGCTTATACTGGTGTATTGTGTCCTTCAAAATGCACGCTAGTGAAAATAGCATGCAAAAATGAGTGACATTTGGGGGAAATGCTTTACAAAAATGTGTGTATCAGGCAAAATTGCAAATTTGTTGAGTAATCCCTTTCCCTGCACCAATTCTTATAAAGCAACACATATTTCTTCGCAAGTGTTTGATTTGTGAGGATGTGGGTGTGATCCAGGGCCTTTTAATTCCAGATGGCAACCTCTGGAACTCAGTTCTGGCACCTCTCATGTGGGTGCCATTGCCATTCTATGACTGAGGTGTTCATGGTGAGTTCCAGAACCTCTTTTTCTAGAAAAATAGCACTGGTGTGATCTGCTGCAAAAGGAGTGGTAAACCTGTGGCCCTCCAGATGCTACTCCAGTTCCCTTCATCCCCAGTTGGGATGGCCAGTGGTTATAGATGGCAGAAGTTTCAATCCAACAGCACCTGGAGGGCGAAAGGTTCCCCAGGATCTGTGACAACTTTGACAAGCTAGAATGTGTGCAGAGGAGGGTGACCAAGGTGGTGAAGGATCTGGAAAGGTTGAAGAAGTCAGGTACGTTTAGTCCAGAGAAAAATACCTGAAGGGCTGTCACATAGAAGATGGAACGAGCTTGTTTTCTGCTGCCCCAGAGGGCAAGGCCCGAACTAGTGGATTCAAATTACAAGAAAGGAGATTCCGACTAAACATGAAGAGGTGGAAAAATGGATTGTAGGAGCTGTTCAACAGCAGATGGACTCATTCGGAATCTAGTGGATTCTCCTTCAATGGAGAATTTTAAACAGAGGTCTGAAGGCCATCTGTCAGGAATTATTTAGCTGTGATTCCTGCATTCAAGGGGGTTGGACTAGATGACTCTTTGAATTCCCTTGAACCTCACAATTCTATGATTCTGTGGACTTCTCAGGTATGTGGGAATCCCATTAAGATCCATGCAGAAATTTGTCCTGGCTCTACATTTATACTCTAACTCTTGGTGCTCTCAGCCTTTTGAAAGCAGACAGTTCAACCCCCCCTCCGCCGCCACCCCCCACTTCATTTGAAAAAGAAAGAAGAGGAAATAAGCCTGACAAAAGATACATCCAATTAATCCAAGGCTAATGCCGATGATTCTTCATTGTGAAACCCAAAATGCCCCGGCTAACACGACAGGCTGCAGCAAGCAAAACACGATGTCTTAATTCCCACTCAGTACAAATGAAATAACAATCCCTTTTGGCCTTCAGTTGCTGCAGTTTCTGTTAAATTAATTACAAGAGGATGGCAAAACTCGGCGCGGAGGCACGCCACTAAATTGTAAGGATGCACCTGAAGACAGAGAGGGCAAGCTCAAGCCGTTCAAAACAGCCCCAGAGAAAGGAAGGGTCAGGGATCTGACTCTGCGTGTCAAAAGAGGGAGGGCAGCTGTGCCCAGGCATTGCAAAGGCCCTGGATATTCGGGCGGCCTTTGAATTATTCCGAGAGACCAGGCGCAACCTTCTCCCATGCGAAAAAGGGATGGGAATCACTAACTGAGATAGTCCATTAGTGAGCCGCCCTCACAGAA
Organism: Zootoca vivipara; assembly: GCF_963506605.1. NCBI lineage: Eukaryota > Metazoa > Chordata > Lepidosauria > Squamata > Lacertidae > Zootoca > Zootoca vivipara. The sequence goes on from NC_083292.1 coordinate 6,888,069, forward strand.
CAAGATACAACTCAGTTTGCTTTTCCGAACTGTCCACCTAGGTGGGGAAGGTATGGATTCCCCCCCCCCCAAGAGGTGCCCAATGACATCTTTCTGCATCAACACTTGTTTTAAAGCAGGGCTGGGGGAGTTTTTATTCTGAAGGCCTCATTCGCTTGTGAGGAACCTTCTGGCAGCCCCTTGCTAGCAGTGGGCAGGGCCAGAGGAGAAGTGGACTAAGCAATGGATGGGACTCCCACCTTTGTACAGCAGGCTGGATTTCAGCTGCACATAAATCAGTGGTGTCTGAAGACACAACCCTCTCCATCTTCCATCCAGGCAAGGAAGAGGCATTAACCAAGTTCAAGGGCACATGCCAGTCAGGCAATAGTACTCAATGAGGGTGTGGAAGGGGGCTGCTGAGAGATGTGGCCTGAGAAGGGGACATGGCCTCGGAAAAGTCCCAAGTAGAGAGGTCTTGAGAACCACACACTGTTAAGAAAATCACTTAAATAATGCAGATGGAGTCCACTTTACTGAGGAAACTGAACAAAGACAGTGTATAGTTTGAGGAGAAATAAACAGAGAGGCTTTATCTTTCTTATTATCGACCTTGTACAAAACAGGGAAACATTCCATCAAACACACAGAGGCGGAACTCCCTCAGAATCACACAGTCAATCAAGGCACCTGCTATCTCAACAAAATCATGCCACTCTGCTTAGCTGCTAAGCAACACTTCCACAGTCACCTCCTCAAGTTCTAAGCTTGTCTCCTTCCAATCAGAAGCCATCCCATGGCCTTCCATACCTTAAAACAGGGATGGGGAAGTGATAGCTGCCCAGATGCCAATGGACTCCAACTCCCATCAACCCTGACCTTTGGTCATACTGGCTAGGGATGATGGGAGTTGGAGCTTAATGATATCCAGAAAGCCACAATTTCTCCACCCACGGAGCCTGTGGGCTGAGTAACTTTCACAACCTTATATAAACAGCAGCCAGCAAAGGCGACAGCTTCTGCTGTCACCCTTGTCTTCCATCAACCTGGTTTTTTTCCCCCTTCAAGAATGAAAATGTCACTGTGCTTCTGACCTCAGGCCCTAGAAAGCTGAGACTGTGTGGGGTGAGATGCTCTCAGACAGACAACTCACATTAGTGATTTCCTATCTCAAGACTCCTATTGTTGTTTAGTCGTTTAGTCGTGTCCGACTCTTCGTGACCCCATGGACCAGAGCACGCCAGGCACTCCTGTCTTGCACTGCCTCCCGCAGTTTGGTCAAACTCATGTTCGTAGCTTCGAGAACACTGTCCAACCATCTTGTCCTCTGTCGTCCCCTTCTCCTAGTGCCCTCAATCTTTCCCAACATCAGGGTCTTTTCCAAGGATTCTTCTCTTCTCATGAGGTGGCCAAAGTATTGGAGCCTCAGCTTCACGATCTGTCCTTCCAGGGAGCACTCAGGGCTGATTTCCTTAAGAATGGATAGGTTTGATCTTCTTGCAGTCCATGGGACTCTCAAGAGTCTCCTCCAGCACCATAATTCAAAAGCATCAATTCTTCGGCGATCAGCCTTCTTTATGGTCCAACTCTCACTTCCATACATCACTACTGGGAAAACCATAGCTTTAACTATACGGACCTTTGTCGGCAAGGTGATGTCTCTGCTTTTTAAGATGCTGTCTAGGTTTGTCATTGCTTTTCTCCCAAGAAGCAGGCGTCTTTTAATTTCGTGACTGCTGTCACCATCTGCAGTGATCAAGGAGCCCAAGAAAGTAAAATCTCTCACTGCCTCCATTTCTTCCCCTTCTATTTGCCAGGAGGTGATGGGACCAGTGGCCATGATCTTGGTTTTTTTGATGTTGAGCTTCAGACCATATTTTGCGCTCTCCTCTTTCACCCTCATTAAAAGGTTCTTTAATTCCTCCTCGCTTTCTGCCATCAAGGTTGTGTCATCTGCATATCTGAGGTTGTTGATATTTCTTCCAGCAATCTTAATTCCGGCTTGGGATTCATCTAGTCCAGCCTTTCGCATGATGAATTCTGCATATAAGTTAAATAAGCAGGGAGACAATATACAACCTTGTCGTACTCCTTTCCCAATTTTGAACCAATCTCCTATTAGCATGTGTTATATGTGTTATTGCTAATAACCTGCAAAAGATGCTGATATGTGCACCACTGATATATCACTCTTGCAGCCTTTGGGGAGCAATTAGATTCAAAGAGCCCTGCCTCCTTCCACAGGAGGTGACATTTCCCCACTAAAACTTGAGCCAGTCATTAGGCAAACAGGCAAATGGTGCGGCCTGTTTCACTGATGCCAGAGCAATCTTTGGGAACTCTTGACTTCCTCGCTGTCAGGACCTGAAACCAGGAACCCACAGAACTGTGTGTGGTTGTCCCATGTGGTGGTCACTGGGGCCACGGTTTGGGCAGTCCTTTGGGCAATGAAAAGTCCTTAGGCCCCACCCACCCAGGCTACCTGCTTAACCTAATGTGGGCCGTGGCCTGATCCAAGGTGGGTCAAAACAGGAGCACCTATAGTGTGTCCTGACCCGCCAGCTGAAGACCAGCTCTGCTTGACTTGGACTACAGAGGCGTCCAGGTGGGGCTGACATTTTGCCACAGGAGTATGTGCTATAGGTAGCTCAAGCTACCCCATGAGGTGTTCTGCAGGGGTTTTGGACCAGAGCGCCCATCATCCCTGGCCATTGGCCATGGGAGTTGGGAATCCAAATCATTTGGAGGACACCAGATGAGAGGTGGCCAGGTTAGCTCCTTGGTATCTGACTGATGATTCCTGGCAACTCCTGGCTCTCCCTCCAAATGCCTGGCGCAAAACTTCCAAAAGGAAGGAGGGGGAAGAGTAATGGCTGATTCTATGAGCGATATGGATGAAGCACACCAGAGCTCTGATGTGTTCCTGAGTCATGCTTTTCTCCTGACTTCTGGCCTGCTCCTCTGTCTCAGGAGTGGTACACCTAACATTCAAGGAGTGTACTATCGGTGCACACAAATAGTTGGGTTGCGATCCATAACATTAATCACATGTAACCTTCAGTGACTCCACAGCCTGTTTCTCTGTGTACGCCGTAGCTGAGCTGTGAACAATTGACAAGTGTATTTCACACAAGCACCTGTACATGTGCAGAGACTGTGTGTACAAGCCTCCTTCCTCATCCTCAGGGATGGGGAACCTGTGGCCCTCCAGAGGTACTTCAGCTCCAGGGCCCCTCAGTCCCACCTGGCATGGCCAATGGTCAGGGATGATGGGAGCAGGAGCAGAAGAACATCTGGAGGGCTGCAGATTCTGCAGGCCTGCTCTTGTTCTTTGGTCCTAGTGCAGGCATCCCCAAACTTAGGCCCTCCAGATGTTTTGGACTACAATTCCCATCCTCCCCGACCACTGGTCCTGTTAGCTAGGGATCATGGGAGTTGTAGGCCAAAACATCTGGAGGGCCGCAGTTTGGGGATGCCTGTCCTAGTGGCTGGTCTGTTCCAAGGCTTCTGCTTACTGTGCAATTCCTGGCTCACCTCAAACTTAGCAAGCTGCCTTATAATAAGGTGGGCCAATGGTCCATCTAGTTTAGCTCATTATTGTCTACACTGACTGGCAGTGGCTCTCTGGGGTTTCAGAAAAATTCTCCCTGCCATCCCTACATGGAGATGCTAGGGATTGAATCTGGGACCTTCTGCATGCAAAGCAAATGCTTCACCCCTGAGTTTCCCTGATTTCTGCTCGATGCTAACCACCACTCCCTACAATTCTTTGCTGTTATTTAACCTAAGATGAAGTCAGCACAAAGGGAAATCCAATGGGGGAAATTCCTCCCCAATCTAAAAAAAAAGTCACTGAAGAAAACATCATGGTTTATTTATCATCCCTTCTGTGTACATTAAGTTACCTTTTGCTGCCCCCAAGAAGAGTCTATTTATTTTTTACCGTGTTTACACAGGCAGCCCCATAAACCAGAGGTGGAAACGCACAGATGCTCATAAAGTAACTCACTTCCTCCACGGCAATAACTTCAGGGCCATGTAAAAGGGCATGGCATTTATTGCAGAGTTGCCACCACCATTTGACTAAAAGCAAAATGCCAGGAAACCTAGGGAAGCCAAATCAGGTCTGATTACTCATTACATTTCTCAAGAAAGCTCTGCGTATCTCTAGGTTTCGGTATTCAGACCTGCCCAGAATTGGGGTGGAAGGTCTCCTTGTCGGAGAGAGAGCAGGAATCACTCCCATCCCCAAAGCAGATCTATTTTATTATTATTTTATTTTATTATTTTATTATTATCATTGCAATTCTACCTCACTTTTCCTCTGGTATATCCAGGGTGAAATACATGGCTCTCTAGAGGGATGCTGGCAAAGAAAACTGAAAAGGAAATTGCAATTGCTGCAATTTGGGTATTTGTCTGTAGTCAGGAATGGAAATCAGCCAAGAAAATAAGATCGGCATCTCTTCACATCATTTTTGGTTAGGTTTATTTTTTGAAGTCCATGGAAAAGAAGTAATCAATTACTTTTTATTTTTCATTGTTTTGATTTTTCCTTTACAATGAAATGAATGTAAGTTAGCCAAGTTACGCAAATAGTTACATAACGTTATGTTAGAGAGCAGGCAGAAAGTTGAGTATTGTAGTGTTTGGAGGAAGCAGAACTGTAATGGAAAGGAAACAGCACTGCTTGTGATGAATACAGATTGGAACAGAAACTTCACAACTCTGAGAGGAAGGTGAGTCTGAAAGTTGGTGACTGGCCCAAAACTATGGTACCCAGTAACCTTCATGGCTGAGTGCTGAGTTGAACCTTGGTTTCTAGAGCTTCAGGGCCATCACTAGTTGTGCATGAGGTTCTGTATGAACTAAGGACTAGGTTTCTAGTCCTTAACATGATAGGCTTACATGTGCATGGACAATGTTTTGTGAAATCTATAATAAAGCCAGACAGGGTCAGGACTTCAGTATAGTCCATAATTCTCAGAAGCTAAATAATAAAAAAATGCCAAAGTAAATAAATATATGCCAGCTTAATTGGCATCATGTATCCATGTTGTAGAACAATACAATACAAAACAATACAACTTGTTTCGTTGTTCAGCAACCGCAGAGGGAAAAAAACGGCAAAGTTTAAAGACCACATTTCCTCCACACACAAACATCCACTCACTGAAATCAGAGTTCCACCACCCGCACTTCCCTGTCATTCAAGTTGGCTTCTTGACACTGAGATATCACATTGCACCAGAACAACGACTGGGTGGCTTCAGCAACAGCACTTAGTATCAAAGGGGATTTAAACTTGTGCCATTCCTCGAAACATCGCTGTCACCATGGAGACCAAAGGACAGTTACTTTTTCATCCTTAATTAACACTACAGCTGCATTCCACTTCAGATGGAAGGACTGCAAAGTCTTTGTGATCCCAGTCCTTGTTTGTTTTAAAACAAGTTCCTCCAGAGGACATAAAGGAGCATTTAGTTTTAAAACAGTGAGCTGAAAACAGTAGGAGCGAGGTGTGTGTGTGTGTGTGTGTGTGTGTGTGTGTGAGAGAGAGAGAGAGAGAGAGAGAGAGAGAGAGAGAGAGAGAGAGAGAGAGAGAGAGAGAGAGAGACTGGATCTAGCCACCAGGGCAGACAATTATCTCCCCCCCCCCAATCCCTACTGGGCCAAGTTTGATAGGGGGCAGAGCTGCCTGCCTGTCAATTATTTGACAACACTATGAGATCAGGTGACTTCCCCCCTCACAGGTGTCTTGTAGGGCATGTTGCAAAGTGCCATTGCTAAGCACCTTTTCAAGTGCTGTGCTAGGCAGAGCTTTGAAAGGGGCTTCTGAAGACCTGACAACCAGCTAGTTGTCAGGGTTTCGGAAGCCCCTTTCAGGGTGCTCTGCAAGTTTTCCAAAGTTCCTCCCCTTTAAAGTACTGCTGTCATGACCCCTCTGTCCATCAGTGTTCTGGGCATGGAATCAGTGGAACAGGAGCACCAAATGGGGACCCAGGTCTGGGTCAGGGCTGACTGTGGAAGATAGGGAGACCAGTGCACCAGAGGCTGTTGGACCGGAACTCCCAGGGGAACCCCCCCCCCCCAAAAAAACCCACCAGGGCCTGCCGGGTCCAAACCTGGGCTTACCAAAATCCTCCTAATGCCCACCCATTTTGTGGCGAGTGTGATGTGGAAGGGCGATATTTTGCTCTCCCCTTGGTCCAGGAACTGGAACATTTTTGCACAGCTGACACGTGTTGTGGCAACAACCCATTAGCTTAAGACAGGTTCATTCATGTTCATTCACAGTTTCATGCTCATTCATGTTGATTTATGCATATACACTCATGCTCTTTCCATTGGCTGGGCATTTGTCTCCTCCTTGCAAGCCACGAAGCTTGCAGTTCACCATCCCGTCTGCTGAATGCAGCTTTATCCAGGTAATCACCCACATGCACTGCCACCAGGTGTGTGGGGTCTGCACCAGCCAATGCTGCCCATGAAACCATGTATTCAGAGGGTGAACCATCCAACATATACATCCAACGTGTAAAAGACTCCCTCTTTACTGATGTATCCTAACAGGGACGAACCAATTGCCTATAGAAAACCCACAAGAAGAGGTCAATAGCTCACTCCCACTGTTGTTCTCTGGCAACTGGTATTCAGCCATCATGACCATTATGAATTTGTCCAAGGCCCTTTTAAATCCCTGTCCATGAATGTGCCTTATCCCCATCCATGTCGGTGCACATCACCGCATCTTGTGGTGGTGAATTCCATAACTATACACACTGGGAAGAAGCCCTGCCTCTTATCTGTCCTGCATCTTCTCCCACTTGGTGTCGCTGGATGAACATCATGGGGTTCTGGTATTCCCCTGGCCACGGAAAGCTGCTTGGAGATGGACAAATGAGACCCAGAATCATTTGGGAAGCAAGAATTTGCAAGACGTGGGAATTATCGCAACATTCTCTGCTTCTGCTCAAAAAAGGGGGTGCGTGTGGGAAACTGGAGGCAAGTGTAATAATTCTGATTTCATGCCTATAGTGGAGTAGCATTGGAAAAGAAGACTTCAAAGGATTTCCTTACCTACCTGCTCACCCTCTTTAACATATTAATTGGGGTTGCACATGGGAGGGGGGAGAGCTTAACAGGAATGCAGAGGGAAAAGGTATTGACTGCATGATTTGGAAAAGAGATGGGGGTGGGCTGGGGCCGAGGCGCGATGTGCTAGCCAATGTGCATCAAATGGGGATCTATTGTGAAGAAGCTGTGGGGGCCAATTGATCTTTATTTCTTGACAATCAAAGCAATGCTACATCTTCTAGTCTCTTTATAGACAGATCATAAAATGGCCATATTGATTACGAGGCCCAAATTTGTAGTTCTGACAATAAAAGCAATTTGCTATGGGCTTGTAACAGCTACAGAAGATGAATGCATTTTGGTTATTAACTTTCGAAAGCAAATTATTCTCAGGGAAGATGAGAAAGGGAAGATAAAACTTCAGTCCTCTTGAAGATTCAAGTGCCCCTCTCCTTGATGTTTGTTTTTGAATAATCTGATTAGGCATGCATATGTAAAACTTGCAGAGAGACTTCCATTTTTGATACCCACAGAATACCGGTACTGCAGAATATATTTTTTGGCCATTTTGTCATTCAGCCAGTTTGGTTTTACACAGACATTCAAACCTTGTTGGCAGCTGATTGCTTCACTGAAGGACCCCAAAGGCTTTCAGTGCACGGCACATTTCCCCCCCCCCTCATGGTAGCACTGCATCAAGGGTTTTGTAGTCATAGGATTCCATGAAATCATTAGAACTCCTCAACTATGAGTATTTTAGGCTGCAAACTGTAGTTGTTATTCGCTTCTCCCTCCAAAAAAGAAGAAATCAAAGTAACTAACAATGGTTGTTCTTAACAATGAGGAGGTGAAGAAGTGTAAGAGACATTATAGGACAGCTTTTCTCAACCTTGGGTCCCCAGATATTGTTGGACTACAAGTTCCATCATTCCTAGCTAGCAGGACCAGTGGTCAGGGATGATGGGAGTTGTAATCCAACAGTATCTGGGGACCCAAGGTTGAGAAAGGCTGGTCTAGACATTGCAAGTTACACATTATATTATACTCATCAAGAGGATCAGCAGCTCTGCAGTAACTACACTTTCCAGTAGCACCTTAGAGACCAAATAAGTTTGTCATTGGTATGAGCTTTCGTGTGCATGCACACTTCTTCAGATACCTTCAGGAATTTTTTTATTTTGTTTTGACTACGTCAGACCAACACAGCTACCTACATTGTTGTTGCTTAGTCGTTTAGTTGTGTCCGACTCTTCGTGACCCCATGGATCAGAGCATGCCAGGCACTCCTGTCTTCCATTGCCTCCCGCAGTTTGGTCAGACTCATGTTCGTAGCTTCGAGAACACTGTCCAACCATCTCATCCTCTGTCGTCCCCTTCTCCTTGTGCCCTCAATCTTTCCCAACATCAGGGTCTTTTCCAGGGAAACAGGTAACTACATTAATGCAGTTTAAATCAGGAAGGTTTTCAGATAGTGGATTACTGTGGCCAAGTATCTCTGTTCAGGGTGGTGGTGGTCACAACTGGCACACTGGCCTTAGCTAGCAAAAGGCATTTTGCATACAGAAGTGATGGGACCCCCAGTAACAACCCGGAATCTATGAGTACCACAAAACTGCAAACACAATAATCTAGGGCAGGGCAGGGGGATATGTGACTCTCCAGATGTTGTTAGAGGGCTCCCAACTCACATCAGCCCCAGAGAGCATGACCAGTGGCCATAGTGGATGGCTGGTCTCTAAAAAACAACTGAAGGGCCTCAGTTTCCCCATCTCTCGTTTGCAGAAAGTGAGCTCGATGCATCTCGAACACCACCACATTGGCAGACACCCACCCATTTCATTTGTTCACAAGACCAACTTCCGAAAAGCTTTTGGTTCTGCTAGGGGATCCATACAGAACATTGCTGCAAAATCTGCCAAAATCCCCTACACACACACACACACACACACACACACACACACACTTCTGCAAATGCTGTTTTTGGCTCTAATTAGAATTGTGCAGGCACAGACACTTCAATTTGCTTCCCCCCCCCCAAAGCCCAGTTAAGTCCCTGTGAAAAGAAAATATATTTCACAGCCCAGATTAGTGCTGTGTCTATCGTTACCGCGAAAGCTCTAAGTGAGCTGTAGATTTTAAAGCCCTCTTTATTTCCATAGTAGAGAAATTTAGCACATCAGCATTACCACAACCCAGTGTCTATTTTTATAAAATAAATATTTGTTACCACGACAGCATTTACTGACAATCACTTTCTCCCTCTCCCCCCAAACTCGAAGACTGCTGACTGAATGCACTGCTTGAAGAAAGGCTTAGAACAGATCTCATGCTCACACTGAAAATTTTATTGCACAGGCAGGCCCCACAAATAATGCAGAGATGCATTTTAAATAAAAGAACACATTCTACTCTTGTAAAAACATGCTGATTCCTGGACCGTCCGCGGGCCAGATTTAGAAGGCGATTGGGCCGCATCCGGCCCCTGGGCCTTAGTTTGGGAACCCCTGTTCTAAAACATTTGTGTGTGTGTGTGTGTGTGTGTGTGTGTGTGTGTGTGTGTGTGTGTTAAAAACGACTGCCACAGCAAAGAACATTAATTTGTTCAATGATAATTATGAACCAGTGTGGAAAGAGGTAAAGAAAGATTTGGAAGTATGGAATAGACTGAAGTTGTCGTTTTATGGAAGAATTGCTGCAATTAAGATGAATGTGTTACCAATTCCTATAATTAAAGGGACAGGACAATTCAAAGAATGGCAGAAGATCCTATCCAGATTCATGTATAACTTTTTGTTGGAATGGTTTACAAAAGATGAAATGACAAAAGATGTGATGATAAAATGGGCAAGAGATTTTGGGTACAATATTGAATATGATTCGTGGTTGAAATTATGGAAGGAAACATTGAAATTTACTGCATGTACCACCTTGAAAGAAAATGTAATGAAAATGATGTATAGATGGTACTTAACACCGGTGAAACTAGCTAAAATGTATAGGATGAGTAACAAAATTTGCTGGAAATGTAAAGAGAAAGATGGTGAATTTTACCATATGTGGTGGACATGCGAGAAAGTAAAAGGATTTTGGGAAATGATATACAATGAGTTGAAAAAGATGTTTAAATATACAGTTAGGTCCAGTCGTGGATGACTCTGGGGTTGTGGCGCTCATCTCGCTTTACTGGCCGAGGGAGCCAGCGTACAGCTTCCGGGTCATGTGGCCAGCATGACTAAGGCATTTACCTTCCCGCTGGAGCGGTACCTATTTAGCCACTTGCGCTTTGATGTGCTTTCAAACTGCTAGGTGGGCAGGAGCAGGGACCGAGCAATGGGAGCTCACTCCGTCATGGGGATTCGAACCACCGACCTTCCGATCGGCAAGCCCTAGGCTCTATGTTTTAGACCACAGCAGATAAGGCTAATTTCAGGATTGCCCCCAGCCTCCTTCTTACTGAGTTTGAAAGGGCAACAGTGAGTCTAAGGAGAAGGAGGAGGTTGACAGGCAATGCTACCCCATGGACTGGTTAAGAGTAAGAAGATGAGGACCACCCTATTGAAGGCAGACAGAACTTGGTGGAGCAGGGCCCTTTTCACCATAATGGACCAGCCTCTGCTGGAGAAGAGGTTGGGAATTTGTGGCACTTCCAGTGTTGTTGGGATTCCACTTCACATCTGCCAACCTGGCCAATGGTCAGGGGTGAAGGTGATGATGATGATGATCTGGAGGTCTGCACGTTCCCCAATCCCTGCCTTTAAGTCTGCCACAAAACATGGATGTGGCTACAGAATTATCTCAAAGGATGCTCTCTTTCTGTTGCTTAAATGGCCATTCTTGAATCTTTCCGTCATTTATACCAAGGAGCTAACCCAGCCACCTCTCATCTGGTGTCCTCCAAATGATTTGGATTCTTTCCATCAAAAATCTTTCCCCGTTCATCCTGCCTAGCCCCACATCCACCCCCCTCCCTCAATCTTCTGAGACAGCTGTGCCAGACTAGAGAAATATTGTCTATCTCAGTTCTATTCACTGCCCCCAAGGTGTACAGTAGCAGATGAGTTTAACATAGCTTGTTTTGCTTCTAATTTCCAAGGGCATGTAGTGCCTCTCTCATTCCCCAGGCTTTACAGACAAATTGGCTTTCTAATTTTAGATGGGATTTATTTATTTTCTCTCTCTCTCTCTCTCTCTCTCTCTCACACACACACACACACACACACACAGAGAGAGAGAGACCTCTTTCTCTTGTTTTCAAATTCTGTTACTCCCTGCTCCCTTAGGAATCCCTGCTTCAAAGACCAATTTCCCAGTCTGAAAAGGGAAAAAACAGCAGGTTTTTTTTTAAAAAAAAAATGTGTGTGTTAATGATAATGAAGCTATATATATATATATATATATATATATATATATATATATATATATATATATTCCTGTGGAGAGCTCGACTCACTTGACACTGGTTAACCTTTCCTGTATAGTTCTGTAGCTGGTAAAAGTTGATGTTTCAGTAGGGAGCTTGTGTACACTGTTTCTAACAGCTGGTTTGTTCTTATTGTGGAATTTGCTCATCTTATCCTTTTTTTCTGGTTGCCAAGCAAAGCTCAAGGATTATGAGACTTGAAACCAGTGTCCTGTAGCTTATCCAACTGAAAACACTCCCAGAAATAAGAACATATGGAAAACCTACCGCATCAGGCCAAATGTCCACCTAGTCTAGCATCCTATTGTCACAGTGGCCATGAAGCACCTGCCCACTTGGGATTCTCAGGGACCGATAATCTGAGGCATACTGCATAGGACAGTGGAGAGAGAGAACATAGCCACCATGACTAGTAGCCACACTGACAACCTCATCCTTTTAGGTCAGGCATCCCCAAACTGCGGCCCTCCAGATGTTTTGGCCTACAACTCCCATGATCCCTAGCTAACAGGACCAGTGGCCGAGGAAGATGGGAATTGTAGTCCAAAACATCTGGAGGGCCGAAGTTTGGGGATGCCTGTTTTAGGTCATACAAATCAGTGGCCATCCCAGCATCCAAGAACACAGAACACTATGGAAGACGTAGTTCTCTCAAGGGCTTCTGGAATCCAGACTCGTGATGCAAACTTCTCCTTGACTAATAAAGCAAAATGTTGATGTAACACCGGCCACTTGGGTCGGAATTTCCACTTTACACATGAATATTATTTGTATTCCACCCCGCCGCCCCACCCCGCCCCCCAGGCATGAAGTATGCAGGCCCAGGCACCAATAGAGCCCAGAACCACAGGTGGCCTCTGGAGTCTGCAGCCATGAAATCCATCCCTGAATACTTGCGTTGGTGCCTGTGTGTGTTTGTGCAATCAAGAAAACACAGGGGAGGGGTAGCTAAATATCTCTTGCCCCAGCACCATTACATTATTCCAGTTGTATTTGGAGACACACAAAACCTTCACAGCGAGGTTTTCTTAACACACACACACACACACCATCTCTTTGGGCTCTGATTTACCTGAGCCTTGATATACCAGCAAAATACTCCAAAGAGTAATGATTATCCCTGACCAGTCCACCTGCCCCAGCTTATATATCTCAGGTGTGGGGCAGGTAACAATATGGCTGGGCCAAAGAGGGGTTTCCAAAACCTTGGGCAAAGCCCCAGACACTGCGTTTTGCAAGCCCTGGCAATCATCTGATTGTTGGCTTGTGTGGGGAGGGAGGGAGGGAGGGAGGGAGGGAGGGAGGGAGGGAGGGAGGAAGGAAGGAAGGAAGGAAGGAAGGAAGGAAGGAAGGAAGGAAGGAAGGAAGGAAGGAAGGAAGGAAGGAAGGAAGGGGTATCATTTTGATGTTAGGTGATTGACAGGTGGGCGGCCTGATCAAGTTCCCCACCTATACTGACTGACAGCAGCTCTCTGAGTTTTCAGACAGGGGTCTTTCCTCGTACTGTCCGAAGATGCTGCTAGCCCTGTGTTGATCTATGGCTGCGTTCAGAGATGCAAACACATCTTGAGTTTGTGAGCTTATAATCTAAAAGCGAAGGTCTCCCTCGTAGCTCATTAGACCTCATTTCAGCTCAGCTATAGATTCTCCTGCAGCTGCTGAGTCAGGATTTTTTTTTCCCCTCACCATTTGTGAAATAATGTTAGGAGCTGAAAAACTACTCATTTTTATAAAGGAGGTTAATCCTTTAAAACATTTAGCACAGGGGCTATTTTTGGCTCTGTACACTTATGTAATCAGAACCAAGGAGCAGAAAAATAACTTCAAAGAATGAACACTGACAGCAACTATTGCCAAGAGCAGCAATTTCAAGGGGCTTGTACTCCAGGTTGCCCACCCTCCTCTTACTTAAAACGTGTGTTCGTTTATTTTTGCACATCTGAGATATTTCAAACTCAGATCCCTTTTTTCGTCTGGAAACCAGCTAAAAAAATGGGGGGGGGGTTATTATAATCAATGAGGGGGGGGAATAAAAAGTTGCTTTTGAATAAGCACCAGCATATTAACATTATAATCATTCTTATTATGGTTGTATCCAACTAAGGCCACATTCACACTATGCATTTAAAGCACCGTGACTCTACTTCAAACAGCCATGGCTTCCCTCCATGATTTCTGGGTTAAGTGTAGCTTGTTTATTATTATTATTATTATTATTATTATTATTATTATTATTATTATTATTATTATACCCCACCCATGTGGCTGGTTTCCCCAGCCACTCTGGGTGGCTTTCAGCAAAATGTAAAAGCATAATAAGATGTTAAACATTAAAAACTTCCCAATATAGGGCTGCCTTCCGGTGTTAAGGGTTCTGAGATTTGTTAGGAGACCCCTTCTACCCTCACAGAGCTAATGTTCTCAGAGTTCCCTGTGAGAGTTCCCTGTCTGGACCCTGAGAATTGTAGGTCTGAGAGGGGAACAGGGGCCTCAGTTCAAAGGAAGCAGCCTTATATCAAGTCAGGGCAACAGTACAACATGGCCCCATATGTAACAAACACAACCAGCAAAAAGACCCACAAATGTGTAAACACACTTGCAGTGTGCTTGACTTGGGGAGAAAAAATGGAGGAGTAAGGAGAAAGAAGGGGCTTCTCTAAGCCTCATGATACTTCCCTGTTTGTCATGCCTAGCTCTGACAGGCAGAGGGTCACAGAATACCACACATGGAATCAGACGCACCACAGGTCAAAGGCCTGGAGAAACAGGCAGCATCCCATTAAACCAGTGCTGATGGGCTGCCCAGGTTTGGGGCCTGCTAAAGAACCCCCAAGGGTCGTCTATCCCAATCCCATGCAATGCTAAATAATCCCGGCAGATGGCCATCTATTGAAAAACTTCCAATGAAGGAGAGTCCTTCTTGCTGGAACAGCAGAAAGTCAGCGTGCTCCCTCTTCCATGTGACAGCCTTCAAATATTTGAAGATGGCTATCATATCACCAAGGGATGCAGGTGGCACTGTGGGTTAAACCACAGAGCCTAGGGCTTGCCGATCAGAAGGTTGGCGGCTCAAATCCCTGTGACGGGGTGAGCTCCCGTTGCTTGGTCCCAGCTCCTGCCAACCTAGCAGTTCGAAAGCATGTCAAAATGCAAGTAGATAAATAGGAACTGCTACAGCGGGAAGGTAAACAGTGTTTCCATGTGCTGCTCTGGTTTGCCAGAAGCGGCTTTGTCATGCTGGCCACATGACCTGGAAGCTGTACGCCGGCTCCCTCGGCCAATAATGCGAGATGAGTGCCGCAACCCCAGAGTCGGTCACGGCTGGACCTAATGGTCAGGGGCCCCTTTACCTTTAATCATATCACCCTGTGCTACACTAGAAACCTGCACATGTCGGTGAGTGCTTTGGTGGGAGGTTTAGAGCTCTTGGGACAGGGACCTGAGGACACCCACTAGAGCATGGTATTCTTGTTCTAATCTAGATCCTCAGGCTCAGATTCCATAAGGTCCAATCTATCAGCCTTTGACTCTCTGAGCTCTGAAGTACTAGCACCCGGGATATGGTCCATTTCCTTAGCAGGTGTTACAGCAGTTCTGGCTCTGGCTGACCTTAAGAAAAGCTGTGCTGGATCAGGCCATGGGCCCATGTGGTTCAGCACCCTGGTCTCACAATGGCCAACCAGATGCCTCCAACAGTAGCAGTGGACACAAGCCAGTGCGAGTCACTCTCTCACTCAAAGCTCAAAGCTGGGGTCACAATTGTTACACCTGAGAAGAATGTCCCTGTAGGGCCCAGCCTAGAATGGAAGACGGAGGTACTCTCCATTTGAGAAGTCTCTTGCATGTTCCAAGTCACTGGCATTGAAGTAAGATTGCATTAGTAGTATTTCTGTGCATGCAGCTGCTTGCAACATTTGAGATGATATATAAATAAATTTAGTTTATTGATTTAAAATCCACCCTCTTTGCTCAAATGCTCTGCATCAAACTTGCTTGGTTTCTTAGCTTCAACCCCACCCCTCAAAAACCGATCCAGTCATTCTGCGGCTTCACATGAAACCTAATTGCCTTCAGCAATTAAAAAAGAAGTTGAATCTCAGAGGAGCTATTTTGCAATTAGTCAGTTTCCAGGTACAATATTTGCTACCTCGACAATGCCTAATTGGAATGAAAATTACACACAAAGGAATTTTGTTGTGTTTCCTTGCTTCCCCCATTTTCAAGAAAAGAAAATGGAGAAGAAAACACACTGACTCTGATAACATAAAAGTGATGACACTTCTACATACAACACAAAGAAAGATTTTGCTTTATAGGAGAGAAATGAATTATGCTGAAGCTTCTTAGTGCAATATAAACAAATCCCCATCTTTGCAAGCTGCCAAAAAAAGGCTTGATGCTGAACTTCTTTTTGAAAGCAGCGATCTCTTCACATGAACCTTGAGAACCACCAGCTCAGTGGTAGAGCGTACAATCTGCCTGCAGAAAGTCACAGCTTCTTGCAGACCAGTTGGGTAAGGTGGATGTTGCTATTTTCCTTACACTAGTACTCACTCTGGCTCAGAGTGTTATACATCGTCCCTATTCTCATTTGATCTTCCCAACACCCTCAAAAGTGAGTGACTCCCCCAGTGAGGAAAAATGGCCCAGGATGAGGACCCAAGTCTTCTTGCTCATTCATTATTTGATGCATAACCTGCAGGGCCAGATTTAGGTTTGATGAGGCCCTCAGCTACTGAAGGTAATGGGGCCCTTTATATGTCCTGCTGCTCTTTGTCAACAACAAATTGTCACTGTTTTTTTGTGTTGAATATATGCTATATGGCAATTTATGGACCTAATAGGTATCTAAAGCCATTTGCACATGTTGTCATACAACCAGTCCATGCAAAATGTAGGCGCCCTATAAATAGAAATGGGCAAACCAGTGATATTTTAGGAAGCAGGCTAGCAGGCGGGGCCCGTTACTTACATCATAGGAGCCTACACAACACAAAACACTGATGTTGTATGTGAGTTTTATTTTATTTGTTTTTTATCTTATATTTTGGAAATGTAGATCCAGGTTTTTTTTGTTTTTTGGGGGGGGGGGTCAAGAGAGTGGGACCCTAATCTATATCTTGTTTAGCTTATACAGTCATACCTCGTGTTGTGTTAGGTTCATGTTGCATCTTTTCAGCTTGCGAACACGGCAAGATAAGATAAGATATCTTTATTGTCATTGTCCCCTTGCGGGAACAACGAAATTACTCGGTTGCTACATCCACTCAGATAAAGCATTCCGCATAATCCAAAATTACAAAAAGCTAATTAAAAACAGTAATTATACTACAAAATGACAAGTAAAATAAGATGACTTCAAAGTCCGGGCTTTCCATTTAAGGCCAAAATTGCTCTAGAGAAGAAACTGTTCCTGAGACGGCTCGTTCTTGCCTGCATTGTTCTATATCTCCGTCCTGATGGCAGGAGCTGAAAGAAATGGTGACCAGGGTGCGTTGGATCTCTTGATATATCTAGTGCTTTTCTATGGCACCTGGTGGTGTAAATTTGTTCTAAGGTGGTGAGTGAGCAGCCAATAATGCTCTCTGCTGTTTTAATAATTCTACACAGCCCTGCTCTGTCCTGGGAAGTACAGCTTCCGTACCACACACATAAACCGTACGTGAGCACGCTCTGTATGGCACAGTGATACAACCCAGAAGTGTATACTTTCGGGTTTCGCTGCATGCGCACATCGCTTTGCGCATGTGCAGAAGCGTTCTGTGAGCTTCACACATGCGCAGAAGCGCCGCTCTAGTTGTGGACTCTTCGGGGTGCGAACGGATCGTGTCTGCAACTAGAGGTACCACTGTGTACGTAAATCCGGCACTGACTAACCTGTGAGATCGACTTTCCCCATAGAGACCTACTTGGGTCACTTTGATCTGTGGAACTGATACAGGTGCCACATAATGGCCATTGGACATTTTTAAGAAGTTGATCTTTTGGTGCAGCAGTGCCCACACGTTGGACCTCCCTGGCTATTGGCATTAGGCAGGAACCTTTCCACAATCCTCTTTTTGGTGCTTGCTGAAAACAATTTTCTTTAGACAAGTCTACACAGATATTTAAAATGTTTGCCATGCCAGCTGAAACGGATGGGAGGGTACCAGTTTCCTCATCCCTGCTTTAGGGAAACAAATTCTCCCTCCTGTAAATCAACAGAAAACAGCATCTCACTGGTTTCTGCAATTCATGTCGTAGCAGCCCCAGATTTGTCCTGTTTTCTCTTCCTTTGAAAAAAAGTAATTGTGCCTACCTATATTGTCATGTAGCCCTAGCCACCTTTTCCCGCTCTCCTTTTTTTATGCATGCAGGCATACGATCAGACATAAAAAGAAAACATTCATAAACTGTGTGGAGTAGATGAAATTCAAATATGAGAATCTCAGACCTTTGGAAATAGGGGGGGGAGGATAAAGGTGAAAATTGAAGCGAGAGGCACGGCAGGCAGGAAAACTCATATCCAAAATTACACCTTAAAGCTGGAACACATTCTCAGGAGTCAGAATTGAGGAGCACATATTTGTTAGAAGAGCTGGGGAGGGAGGGGTGGAAATCTGAAACGGAGAGTATGCTAGAACTGAAATGAGCTGGAGGCTGCTGGGCAGGGGGGGGGGCGGTACTCAAGCAAATGTTCCTAGCTTGCATTTGGTTGAACATATTCTGATTCATGTCCCTTTCAATTATTGTGGATGATTTCTGGCTGTAAGGAAGGGATAGGGAACCTGCAGCCCTCTCCTGCATTCCTGCCCATTGACCATGCTGTCTGGGGCTGATGGGAGTTGGATTCTGAGAGCATCGCAAGGACCCCATCTTCCCCACCCGTGATCTAGATCCCTGGTTTTCAACCACTGTAACCCAGGCTGCACAATGGCGTCCGAAGGCGTTTTGTCAAAGGTTACACCCACACCATGCAATTGTCAAAACCACAGAGTCTAGGGCTTGCCGATCGGAAGGTAGGTGGTTCAAATCCCTGCAACGGGGTGAGCTCCTGTTGCTCGGTCCCAGCTCCTGTTGCTCGGTCCCAGCTCCTGCCTACCTAGCAGTTCGAAAGCACACCAAGAAGTGCAAGTAGATAAATAGGTAAGGGAAGGTAAATGGCATTTCCGTGCACTGCTCTGGTTCACCAGAAGTGGCTTTGTCATGCTGGCCACATGACCCGGAAGCTGTACGCCGGCTCCCTCGGCCACTAAAGTGAGATCAGCACCGCAACCCCTGAGTCGTCCGCGACTGGACCTAACGGTCAGGGGTCCCTTTACCCTTTACCTTTATACCACTTTAATAGTCATGGCTTCCCCCACGGAATCCTGGGGACTATAGTTTGTCTAGAGTGCTGAGAGTTGCTAAGAGATCCTTAAGAAACTACAGTTCCCAGGCTTCTTCGGAGGAAGACTTTGTTGTCCAAGTGGTAATAAAAGTGCTTCTAAATGTATGGCACAGAGACCTTTTGTAGACCTGTGTTAAGAAAGGCCAAAGTCATTTTGATACATACTTTTCTTTCATTTGCACTAGCTTTGGGATGGTTTCCAAGGAGACACAATGACTGGTGGAACCCCTTCTTGAGGCTCCAAAGCTCAGAGGTAGATCACATCTTTACAATAAGGATGGGGGACCTGTGGTCCTCCAGATGTTGCAGAGCTCTCAGCATTTCTGACTACTGAACTTGTTGACAGGAGCTGATTAGAATTGGAGCCTAACAACACCAGGAGGGCCATCAGTTCCCCATCCCTGTTTTACATACAGACTTTCCCAGGTTCAGTCCTCAGCATCTCGTGGTAGGTCTGGGAAAGACCCCTGCCTGATAATGCTTAGCTGAATGGGCAATGCTCTGAGTTGGTATAGCTCCCTGTGTTCCTAAGCTAAAATACTGCCTCCCTTCTCTATCATCATCATCATCACCACCACCACCATCAAATAACAATGATTAAAGGGTATATTTTTTTAGTCTCCACTGTAGACCTAAGCTGGAACTGGGCACAGCTAACCTAATACTTTTCCAAACACTTTAGGATATGGCTCTGTGGCATCACCAATAATACAAATATTGCGCTTTCTGTGCTAGAGTTTCCTTTGAGATGCAAGGACACTGATGCCCAGTTGAGCTGTGTTTGACAACAAAAAGAGAGAGGAGAGAGAATATGTGTATGACAAAACACACACACACACACACACACAGAGAGAGAGAGAGAGAGAGAGAGAGAGAGAGCTGAAATAATGTCTTCCCCCCCCCCCAGCACTCTGCATGATGTTTATTAAACTGGATAACTACCCAGGTAAAAATAAAAATGCTGGTATTAAATATTTATGTGCATCCAGGCCTCTTTGAAATGTCCTTTCTTTACCTGATCACACTCTAAGTGTGCACTTTGTTTACCAGAAGATGAGAGAATAACTTCAGCATCTGGGAGGGTATTAGTACACATATGCCCTGCTTGTGGGCTTCCCAGAGGCATCTGGTTCACAGGTGATGGGTTGGGGCCAGGGGGTGGGGGTGGGGGTGGGGGTGGGGGTCACTGCTGAAAAAAACATTTTGGGTGAGAAATCAGATCTGGTTCACATTTGAAGGAAAATTTACCTAATCCACACTTCCTGGAGGAAATCCCCTCACGAACCAAAACAGAGGCATTCGACAAGTTTTGCAGTGAACTCTCAAACCATGCAATGTGCACAGAAGATACAATAGGTAGCATGTGCCTATACATACCATATAAATGCCTATATCACTGAAAATAACACAAGGAAAAATAATTACATTAGGGGAAATTGCTTGCAAAAATGCTTGCATATTCAAAAATGCATATATACACCCACAAAATTGCTGATGGATTTTCATGAAGGTTGTTTGTTTGGTAAGAAAAGGAGGGGGGGGACATTTGCAAACTGATATGGAAATATGGAGAACCAAACTTAAGGATGGGGAAATGAGAAACTGAGATTACTGTATTTCTTACTATTATTATTCACAGTCCAGCTTTCTGCCTCCACTACAACTTTATTTATATCTCACATTTCCTCCTGGCAGCTCAAAGCGCTGTGCGTGGTTTTGCTCCTCAGTTTTAAACTGTTTTAAATATTATGTTTTCATGTAACCCACCCTGGGGCCCTAGGGTGAAGGGTGTGAAAATAATAATAATTTTGTCCCCACAAAAACCCTGCAAGGTAGGTTAGGCTGAAAGGTAATGACCGGCCCACTCTGATCACTCATGGCTGACCAGGGATCTAAACCCTGCTCACCCAAGTCTTAGCCCAGCACTCTAACCACTACTTTGCACAGGCTCAAGTCCTCCCATCTTCCAACTGCTTAGGATTTAATTTTAACAAGCAAATACTGCATACCTTCGGCTGTGTGTTATCATCCATGCAACCCCCTTCTCTATAGCTTTTGTCGAAGGCATCTTGGCGATATTGCCTCCGTTTCCTCCCTTGATGTGGTTACTTTCAAATTACAACAAAAAATCAATAAAGTGTAATCCAAAAACCTAGAGCAAAAGCTTATTTTCCCAGGTTTTTTTCCCCCCTCTCTCTCAAAAATCTCATTTGCCATGAGTCATCCTTTTTTATTATTTTTAAGATGAAACATGGGATGTGGAATATAAACAAGGAGGGGATGAAATTGACTGTTCTTGATAAGCACAGCTTGCAGCCCCAATTGGCTCTGTTAAAATTCCATACCTCAAATTCAGTCTCAAAATTATATACTGCCCATTATTATTTATTATTATTGTTATGATGATTAAGTTGTCTCTTCCCAAAGGCACCCGCAGCCTTTAACACACTAATAGTAAACTTACTTCAGCCATATGAGTGAAGTGCAGCAATAGTTCAAACTCCCCAGAGCCCAAATGAAAATCAACAAACTCATTTATTATGAGTTCCCTATTATGGTTTCTTGCTGTTGTTCTCTGAGCGCATTTCCCAAATCCTGACTCCGTCATGTCCCCAGCGGCATCAACCAGGGTGCAATGTATTCCAGCTGCCTCCAGCCGGCCCAAATATGAGCTCCCGTCTTCCTCAAGAGCCTGCCATGCTGCTTGAACTACCTAGTTATGTCATGAAAGTAGCAAACGTGGGCTGTGTCTGGAGGCCTCTCTGTGACTGGACTATTTCCCCATCCCTAGTGCCTTAAGTGCTGCATACAATGTATACAAGGCATCAGGGACCCTGGGAAAAATAAGTTTCCATATTGATTGTCAAGCTCCCTTGAAACTTTCTTGTTTCCAGTGGTGAGAAATGGCTGACTCCCATACGATCGGACCTCAGCCGTGCCAGTAAATCAGGGCTGATGGGGGGGGGTAATAAGCTCTGACAGACTCCCCAGGGTGGGGGAGGACTGTCTCGTAGACCCGCAGATTGTCCGAGATTGTCAGCTTGCATCAAGGTGCAAGCGGCAGGACACTGGGTCCCAGAGCACGACATGGCTGGCACTCTCCGAAGCAACTCTCATAGCTGGAAATATCTGTTTGATAAAATAATTAGATTTGGACAATAAACAGACATAGTCTGGACCGAAGAAGACTGAGAAAAGCTCTTCAGAATGGCACAGTCACTGGTGTTTAAGCTTGGACTTCAAAGAGATCCTCATCATGGTGTTTGGATTATGGAGGTGATTGTTCTTTTTCTCTTCACAATACCTACAATTGTTTCTCTGTGCCGAAACCTTCTTTTTTGATTGTTTTTTTTAAAAAAATGAAAAATTCAGTAAAAAATATTGAAAAAAGAAAGAAACCTTTTTTTAAAAAAAAAGTACAGATGGACTTTTATTTATAATTAAGTATTCAATTGTGCAGCTTTACTTAGACTTGAAAGACTTGATGAAGATAAAAGAAGAAACAAGATGACACTTGTTAATATGACGCAACACAGAAAAATGAGAGTTCCTCCCTTTTTCGAAGAAAGTGGAAGATGCTTGCTGGCTGACTTTGTAGTGACTTGAGACAATAATTTGGGATAACATACAGTGCATCTGTTTGCAGAATTCTTCATTATGAGAGAGAGAGAAGGCTAAATGAATGTCTAGCAGCCCCACTTCCAGGGCCCAGAAGGGGGGATTGTGTGGTCTCTGAAAGCTGATCGATCGCCAAATGACTTTTATCTGTGGAATACAGTTCACTTACTTTGCAATATTGAAAACAGTATGCGTAATATCAAACGACAGGCTTGGACAATAGCCCGGATTGGAATAACTTAACAACATGGGAGTTGCTGCGTCATTAAACTCTAAACGATAGACTTGGACAACAGTCCGGATTGGAAGATTGGAATGAAGTCAGGAAAAGATGCCCTGACAAATAGACAGTTGGAAAAATACATATTTACAAATAAAGCTGTATTCGATGGATGAAAGGATATATGATTTCTGACATGATTGAGAATAGCATAGCCAGGGACGGAGAACTTTAAAGCGTTAAGATCAGAAGGTGGAAAATATGAGAACAACATGAAGGCAGGAACAAAGATATTGGATATATACTTCAAGAGGTCCAGACTATGGGGAGCCCGGAAAAATTAATAATTAATAATTTGGACTGTAATTTGGTTTTTTAATTTAGTTTATTGTTTTTAATTGGATTGTGATTATGGCCATGTTAATTGGCTGTTTTTATTGGAAAATTAATAAAAAATGATTTTATAAAAAAAGAAACTTAGGGAAAGACTGTAACTCAGTGGCAGAGCAAATCCTTCTCATGTAGGGGGTCCTAGATTCAACCCCCTCAAAGGGCTGATAAACGCTCCTGCCTCAAGCTCTGGAAAGCCACTTACAGTGTAGACCATTCTGAGCTGGGTGTCCTATTGGCTTGACTCAGTAGGGTAGGTTGCCGGTACCCAGGGCAACCCACCCCACTGACCAAATGCCAGTGGATCTGTAGATATTATTGTGGCTATTGATGGTGAAGCTGCCATTATCTAATAGTCTTTGGTTCTCACTCCTTAAATGTCTTTCACATACTACAGACTGTCTTCAGACTCTTCAATCAAAATATCAGAGTCACACACCTGTTTACATGACAGAATATTAATATTTTGAGACATAATAAGAGAAAAAACATATACCGTATTGAAAATAGCTGGGATAAAGGAAATCGTATTCTGCATCTCTTATAGTTCTTTAAAAAAAAAATGCAGTTCCTGCAAAATAAAGCAGAATTGGTCATAAAGTGATGCAAATAGCTATTTACTTGGCCGTTTTCCTATGCCACGAAGGCTGGAATTTCAACTCAGTGGAGGAGGGTCAAGATATTACTGTAACTGATATGCATGAAAATTTACTGGTGGCAGTGACCCATTAGTACTTTATTCAGCTACTGCAGAATCAACAACGGCAAAAAAGTTGGATGGGAGACTACATGGCAATCACTGACTCCTGCCGGCTATATGTGGTATTTCGCTCATCTTTAAGGGACCCAGGTGGCGCTGTGGGTTAAACCACTGAGCCTAGGGCTTGCTGATCAGAAGGTCGGCGGTTCGAATCCCTGTGACGGGGTGAGCTCCTGTTGCTTGGTCCCAGCTCCTGCCAACCTAGCAATTCGAAAGCACGTCAAAATGCAAGTAGATAAATGGGAACCGCTATAGCGGGAAGGTAAACAGCGTTTCCATGTGCTGCTCTGGTTTGCCAGAAGTGGCTTTGTTATGCTGGCCACATGATCTGGAAGCTGTACGCCGGCTCCCTTGGCCAATAATGCGAGATGAGCGCGCAACCCCAGAGTCGGTCACGACTGGACCTAATGGTCAGGGGTCCCTTTACCTTTACCTTTATATAACCCCTCTTGTAGCAAGATAAGACCTTTGGAGCAGGCATTTAAAAAAGAAGAAGTTATTATTCACTAGCACCTTTGCTAGTGAAAAGCTCTTCTGGTTTCCTTTTTTTTCCAGAGAGAGAAGGGATGCAAAAGCTATTTAGGAATCACTGAACTAAGGCTAGTTGAAAGAGTGCCTGGAGCGGCTTCCAAGCTGACATTTCATTCGGGCCCAAGATGTCATTTTCCGTAGCGCTGCACAAACAAGAGCGCTGGCAGGGGTGGCCACGGAGCGATGGAGGTTCATTGCCACTGCTAAGACGGTACAGCTGGGAATCGGCAAACTGTAAGCTGTCAAACAAAGCACTCAGGGTTTCATCGGACCCAGTCAAGATTTCAAGTCCTTTTTTAAAAAAATTGCTCATCTCGGGCACTCATTGCTCGTGACAAGGCCTTTCGGTGTGACACGTTGTCAGAGACAACTGCAACTGCAACACCTTAAGCGGGGAGGGGGCAATCAGCCTAACCTAAGGGCTAGCTTACACTTTAAGCTACTTCCTGAAGTGTCTCTTATGATGGGGGAAAAAAGGGAAACAGCTTAGTAGAGACCTGGACTTCTGCCTCTGTCTTGTTATATTTCCTCCCACATATATATTTTACCCCAGGCATCCCCAAACGTCGGCCCTCCAGATGTTTTGGACTACAATTCCCATCTTCCCCAACCACTGGTTCTGTTAGCTAGGGATCATGGGAATTGTAGGCCAAAACATCTGGAGGGCCGCAATTTGGGGATGCCTGTTTTACCCTGTCCTGCAAAGTTACTCCTGGATTGAAATCAGTGGAAAGCAAGCTGTTGCAGGGCATGCAAAGATGACCTGAGCAAAGTCTTCCACGCTGCACAACAGTGGTTGACAACAAAAGCAGCAACAAGCATGTTATAGCACTTTCAACTTTTCAAAATAGGGATGTTGGAGAGTTCCAAGAAAAGCAGGAGCAGAAATTGGCAGTATGCACTTATTTGTCTCATATCTGTAATGGAAATCAATCCAGTGTATACAACTGGCACTGGCAGTTATTGATATGTAATCAATTATTTTCCTGTGGTCGCTATTTGCATTGCATTTCCTTTGCACTGAAGTAAACAGGGTAGAATAATGTGATGACAATGTAATTTACATGTTACATAATTAATTACATAATTAGTTACACAGGTTACATAAGCAATTACATGAGTTACATAATTTCACTGCACTGTGCAGCAAGATAAGAAATGTGATTTTGGGCAGAAGATGAATTGCAGCGGAACAGAAGCAGGGCTGGATGTGATGAATCAGGGCAGAATGCAAAACAATGCTTTCTTGCACCCCTAGTCCAGAGTACTTTCCATATACCATTACAAAAACCATGTAATGCAGGGATGGGGAACCTGTGGCTCTCCAGGTGCTGCTGGACACCAGCCTTGACCATTAGCCATTCTGGGTGCAGAACTGTTCATGCCCAGTAGTTCGTCATACAAATTATGTACAGCTTAACACTGCCTTGCAGTAGCTACTCATGGTATCTCAGAGGAGTTCCATGCATTTCTACTATCTAAAGTCCGCTCCCAAAGAAATGCATTTTCTTTTCTCTTTTCTTTTCTTTTCTTTTCTTTTCTTTTCTTTTCTTTTCTTTGCAGCATACAAAAAAAAATCCAGCTGAAACAACTTTCATCTTTATAATGACAACTGAAGAGCCCAGTAGGGCCTTCTTCATCTAAATGTCATGTTCGCAGCAACTGAGTCTACCTTTTATTGACTCTCGGGCCCTTAAGGATCTTCAAACAAACTGCCGTGGAGGACAGGCATAAGGGGTCAGCGAACAGGTCTGACATGGCTCAGATTATCATTATGAAGCCGTGAACATGAGGATCAAGGAGGACAGAGGAATCAAATAAGACGAGGATCAAGGGCAACAGGTGAACCAAACCTGAAGGTCCTCACTCTTAAGATGATGGCTGAGGATTGTGGTTCAGCAGTAGAGTAGACACTTCAAAAGCAGAAGGTATCAGGTTCAATCCATAGAATCTGTGCTCCTCCGGGTGGCCTGCTTATTTAGCCTTTAGCTGGACTAGCTTGCACAAAGCTTACATGGCAGCTAGGCTATGTCTGGTCTTTACTGAACATTTGTTCTGATTTGCTTGCACAAAGCTTACACAGTGGTTAAACTATGTCCGGTCATCATTGAGAGTTCATCATTATTTGTTTTCAGAAAAGTTATACAACAATGAGCACTCTTCCCAAATTTATCTCGATTTGCTTACTGGGGTGCTTATACATTTCCCTATCAATTATCAATTCATCTCACACATTTCGGTGCATTTTCCATCACTAACCGCAGAAAGTCCCCCCCCCCCATGGATTTGTTGCACTAGGGTGATAGAGCACTTACATTTCCTGCAAAATAGTGACAGTCGATATGCAGCCCAAGGCATTAATCTCCCAACCCGAAAGAGACAAGATGAAGGATCCAGGATCACAGGGAGAGCCTCATTTTCCACTATGAACAGAATGGCACACAACTGGCTTTTGCTTTTGCTTTTTTTAAGGGAGAAAAGATGGTGGGGGGACTCTTGGCCACCACAGTAGGGTTGGGTGGATCAGTCTGTACCCAGTTTGCATCATGTTTGCATGTGCTTCTTCATAAATTCCCTCCATTCTGTTTCTTTATAAATTTGTGAATTTTTTTTTTAAAAGGAAAAGCCAGCACAGACTGTGCATGTCCGCACCTGCGCAGTCCGTCCAGGTTGGTGCTGCTGCTCAGCTCGCCCAGCGCGTTCTGAAGCAGAGCGTGCTACGGAGTGCATGGGCATACCCAGCATGGGGCAGGAGGGGGCAGCTGCCCCTCCTAGAAGCAGGGCAGCTGAAGAGGACAGGCAGGGACGCTGCCTGCTGTGCTCCGCCTCAGCCTGTTTGGCTGAAGCGAAACGGCAGCAGCAGCAGCGAAGCTGCCTCCGTTAAAAAAAACCTGGACCTGGGCTAACTTCAGCCCATACTCCTTCAAGTGACAGCGAGCACAGCACAGAAAGAGCTGCCCCACAATGCTCTGCGGCACCTCATTTGCATACATGCCTTGTTTTAGTCACCGCTGCCATTAAAGGAGCGGGCAAGGCAGGAGTGCAAGCACGGATGGCTCCGTGTGCTGCCTTGCAAACGGCCCCCTTTCCTCTGGGTGGCGTGGATGTTGACCATGCCTCCTGGGGGGACCCTGGCCACATCATTGCCAGCTAGCCAATCGGGTGGCTGGGGGCGTGGCTGGTGTGCTCCCCTAGCTTTGATCCTGGGTACGCCCATGACGGAGTGGGTTGCTTCGCAGAGAGGCTTGCTTGCGGTTTGCCGCCACCGCCGCCCGGCAACCCAGAGTCCATAGCGTGCTCTGCTTCTTCCTGCTCGGGCGGAGGAGGTGAGGGGCAGGCCAGGGGCTGGGGCGCTACCCACCCCTTCGCCCCTCCCTTGCTACGTGCCTGCTCCCAGATGAATGATCACAATGGAATCACAATGGAATTTGAAAGACTCGGGACCGGGGATGCCAACTTCTCAAAAAAATTGCAGGGGTCCAATGCAACATCCTGACATCACACGTGTGATATTGTGAAGATCCAGGGGGCAGAGCTGAATGCAGTGGCAGCACACCCCCAGCAGCTGGTGGCCCCCATCCTCCCCCTCTCCCTGCCATGCAGTGGAAAGATGCGGGAGGCTGCCTTTAGGCAATGGCGGCGGCAGCAGCAAGAAGAGAAGGAGAAGTGGCCGGCTACTGAAGCCATACCATGCTTGGCTCCGCATTTGCCCTCTGAAAAATGGGGGGGCGCCCCCTCAAAAACAACATTGAGAGCCCCAAAGTGCCTCAGTCCCTAAGAGTTAGTGCATATGCTTGGGACCCCCCCCCGCCCCGCCGATGTCTTCTTTATTGTAGTTTCAAGATGATTTCTGCATTTGTGATGATAGTATAAAAGGCCTCGGCCCAGTATACCTGAAGGAGCATCTCCAGCCCCATCGTTCTGCCCAGATACTGAGGTCCAGTGCCGAGGGTGGTTCCCTCACTGCGAGAAGTGAGGTTACAGGGAACCAGGCAGAGGGCCTTCTCGGTAGTGGTGCCCGCCCTGTGGAATGCCCTCCAATCAGATGTCAAGGAAATAAACAACTCTCTGACTTTTAGAAGACATCTGAAGGCAGCACTGTTTAGGGAAGTTTTTTATTCTGTTTTTAATGTTCTGTTGAAAGCTGCCCAGAGTGGCTGGGGAAACCCAGCCAGATGGGTGGGGTAGAATTAATAAATTATTATTATCTGGGCTGTGTTGTACTCAGTCCTGCTTCCTATGCCTGCAAAGGTTAGGGGGCAGACATACTGTTTCATTTTTAATAAGTGCCTGTCTTGTAACATCCTGCTGAAATCTTGTAGCCTTTCATATCGCAAATGTTCTGGTTTATTTCTTTTAATCTTACTTTTTGTTGACATATAGCACAAGAGTGCCCCACTAGATGGCAAAAATGTCTTGACACTGGAGAAGCACCACAGAGCAACTAGGAAAGCAGAGTGAGATTTGGATGGTCCAGTATAAATCTACCTGACTAATTTGTATCAATAGCATGTTGCAGAATAAACCCACAAAGAACTAAAAGATAAAAAGGTACATCTGGGCATTATTGGAAATTAAAAACTAAGAACGGCTTTTCAGACCCAGCCAATGCTATCAGAGAAGACCACAGGTGGGAGGAATGGCTGGCTGAGCAGCCAAAGAAGCATGAGTGCCTAGCCAGCAACTGCCCAAGAGTGCCAGGTGCCGATTCCAGCATTCCTGCAGGAGTGGCATTCCTTACCCAGAGTTTCTATGTGACAGCCATATTCAAACCCAAAGGCTGACTGATCTGAATTTTTAAAATGACCTTCCAGGAGTAAGGACACAAGACAAGCTTGCTCCATCAGCTCAGTTGGCCAACTAGCCCATCTTCAGAGTGGCCAACCAGGTGTTGGTGCTTCTCGGTGGGAGACGGCCCTCTCCCGGCAGCGGTCTGGAGCACATAGCACAGCAATCACCCCTCTGGACGTCCAAGCGTGACATGCATCTGAAAATGCATGCACGTAGTAAACAGCAGAGTCCTAGCAGAAGCTGAGACTGCAGACGCGCGACATCTGAGTTTAGTTCTTTATTTACAGGATCAAAATAAAGAACGAAGAAATCATGGCATGTCTCTCTTCTCCACTGAGAGAGAAACAAGAGCCAGAACAAGGAGAGCGGAAGTGGTACACAGTGTCTTCCGTTCTCACGTTTCCAAAGCATGGAATGTAAACACACAGAACATGTGATCTAATAGTCACACAATCAGCAACAGGAGAGAATGAAAATACTGACTTCCAGGTGCCACCAGGAAGTCTGCCATGAAAGCACTCTGCAGTTTCCAGCAACTGGTATTCAGAAGCATGGTTGCCGCCAATGGTGGAGGCAGAGCGCAGCCCTCCTGGCTAGCAGCCACTGGTTGCCATGTCCTCTGTGGATGTGTCTCATCTTCTTTAGAAGCCATCCTAAGTGGTGGCCTCTTGCCAGGTGGCCTGTTGAGGAGGCCCTAAGCTACTGAAGGTAATGGGGCTCTTTATAGTATGTCCAGCTGTCCTTTTTGTGTTGTTGGTTTTTTGTGTTGAATATACAGTATGCTACATGGTAATTTATGGACCTAATAGGTATCTAAAGCCATTTGCACATAACAAAAAATGTATTTTTATCAAAGTAATTGTTGAACTGAAATACAATTAAGAAATATATTAAGAATGAAATACAATTAAGAAGTATATTAATAGTGAAATAATTATTAAGCTTGAGAACCAAGGTACCACTGTATACAGAAATGAGAAAACCAGTGATATTTTAGGAAGCAGGCTAGCAGGCGGGACCCATTACTTACATCATAGGAGCCTACACAACACAAAACACTGTTGCTGTATGTAGGTTTTATTTTGTTTGTTATCTTATATTTTGGAAATGTACATCCAGTTTTTTTTCCTTTAAATTTTTTGGGGGCCCCCAATAGAGTGTGACCCTAAGCTACAGCTTGTTTAGCTTATACAGTGGGACCTTGCAAGACGAAATTAATTTGTTCCACGAGTCGTTTCGTGTTGCGATAATTCCGTCTTGCGAAGCGCGGTTTCCCATAGGAATTCATTGAAATTTAATTAATGCGTTCCTATGGGGGGGGAAAGAAGCACAAAAAAAGGCGCCGACTCACCCGCCACAGCTGGAAGACTTCAAGGCTCTGGGGAGGGGGAAGCAGGAGGAGGGCCAGGGGTCTGGAAGGAGTCCGGAAGCCATACAGAGATGGGAGAAAGCAAGGCCGGAGCCGTGGGGTCTCCTCCCGCCGCAGCCTCCGCTCCTTCAGGCGCTGCCGCTGTTCCCGCCAAGGGCCGCCTGGCGAGCCCCGCTGCAGCTCCTGCCAGAGCCGTGGAGGCCGCCAAGGAGGGCAAGGCCAGAGCCACGGAGGCCACCATGATGCCGCGCTGCCGCAGGAAGAAGAAGCGGCGGCCATGGATGTCACCGGCGGAGTCCTAAAGGTAAGTGGCCCCTCACGAGGCTGCTTCGTCTTGCGAAGCACAGCCATAGACAGCTTCATTTTGCGAGCCGTCCAAAAAAATCTCAAAACGTTTTGCGTTTTGCAATTTTCCGTTGTGCGAGGCGTTCGTCTTGCGGGGTACCACTGTACATAAATCTGGCAGTGCCTCCTGAGAGTGAATTTTACAGTTTAACTAAGTGCTGTTCTATCTGCTTTGAATCTTCCAGCCTTCAACCCTGTCGAACGTCCCCAAGTTGTTTACACGATTTGAGGCATCCATGTGACTTGAGAAATCGAAGGCTGGAAGAATCCTTTCCTTATAATGCCATCTCTCAAGACACCAGGTTACATTAAGAGCTATCCAAAACAAGGGCTTTATCTAATGACGGATTGCCAAAATGTCACGTTTGATTTACTGCAGGGGGAGAAAGGAGATCTCATCCATTACACTGAGGTATTAAGTGCTAGTTCTGACAAATAGACTTAGGAGGTTAAGCATCCCTGTGAAGGAAGCCTTTCAATTGGGAAACAAAGGGCATTGTTTTGTAGAAGACCCATTGAAGTGAACATGAACAGCACTACTGATGTAGCAGCAGCAATAACGACAGCAACACTTGGACTCTATAAGTGGAACCCGAAATAAAATGTTGCCGTATCAATCACTTCTCTTCAGGTTTCCAGCCAGTCAGCTATGCCATTTCCCAGGATACTCCATTCCATTCCCCCACCCACCCGGTTTTCCATTATCAGTTACTTAGTCACTGATCCATGGACTGGTTTTGGGGGGAATTTTTTTTTGAAGGGGAGATTCTTTTATTGGGGTGGATGTGCTTTAAATGTAAGGAGTGGATGTGACCTTTTAAACCAGGCATCCCCAAACTGCGGCCCTCCAGATGTTTTGGCCTACAACTCCCATGATCCCTAGCTAAGAGGACCAGTGGTCAGGGATGATGGGAATTGTAGTCCAAAACATCTGGAGGGCCGAAGTTTGGGGATGCCTGTTTTAAACCTATCTCGCAACATTTAAGAACACCTAAGAGCAGGCATCCCCAAACTTCGGCCCTCTAGATGTTTTGGACTACAATTCCCATCTTCCCCGACCACTGGTCCTGTTAGCTAGGGATCATGGGAGTTGTAGGCAAAAACATTTGGAGGGCCGCAGTTTGGGGATACCTGCCTAAGAGCATCTAAAAAGAATCACATATCCTCACAGATGAAAAGTGAAGTATTTCCAGGAACAATATCTTTCAGCCATCAAATTTGTGGGTAAACAAGAATGTTTTAAAGTTCTTCCTAAACATTGACAATGAGAGAGGGAGGCACATCGAGCCAGGAGATACCAGAAATTTAACCTCATTGGGACATATTATGTGGGCCTCACTAGCAAAACATTCTTTTTGGTCTGAAGTTGTTATCCCCCCTCAATTTTGCATTGGTGAAATCCTTGATATTTGCAGGTGTTTGTATACATTTAAATGATTTTTCTGTCATGTGGGGATTAATAGCAGGAAAACAAAAGTGGATTGGCAAGCCCCTGTGGTTGCCAAGAGACTTGTACTTTGAGCCTGGAAGGATAAATGCCAACCGTCTATTATGCAATAGTCTGGAGACCTTAATGCCCTGGTTACCTTTGAACATATTTCATAGAGACATCAAATTTGTGCAGTTACCTATTTGGACAGCTGAATGGCTCTTATTAACTCATGCTCTGGTGGTTATTATATTTGTAATGTGAACTGATGGTGGTGTTCTGTTACTATATACGTATCATTTCTTCTTTTTTCTTCTTCCATATGTATATATATTTGTTATGGTACATTAGCACAATGTTGCAAACAAAATAATAACAGCAGCAACAACAACTGGGACCTTCCGCATGAAAGGCAGATGCTCTACCTGGCAAGTATTAACTGTTCTCAATCTTAACCTGATAAATGGCATCTGTCCAGATTTTAATTTGTCTGAATTAATTTCAAGGTGTATTTTAATTAATTGATGTATACTGTGTTATTTATATGATGTTAGCGGCTCTGAGCCCAGCTCCAGCTGGGGAGGGCGGGGTACAAATAAAATTATTATTATTATTATTATTATTATTATTATTATTATTATTATTACCACCACTGAGCTAAAACACCTTCTGAGCATATAATGCTACTTTTTGCTGAGCCACTGGCCCATCAAGCATAACATTATCTACCCTGATGAGAAACGATGGGTCTGCAGGACCCAGGTTCTAATCTGGAAAACAGGTCCTCTTTCGCCCACCTGTGTTATTCCCATCAGGGTAGTGGCTTTGATTCGCCTTCCAGTGATTGATCCATGCACACGGCTTTGTGTTTCCAACTCAAGACCCATTGAAGAACATTCCATCCAGTTCATCTTTGATAAGTGGCTTTGAACATTTTTCATATTCTTCTTTGAGCTACCCTCACCATTGTGGCGGCAAGGGGTTGCTGTTCTGTGTTTGGACTTACGCTACTAGTTGAACGGTTCATTAATCCAGTCTATATAACGTTTGCTGTGCATGTATTTGTTCAGATGCAGTTGTACTTTTATCCATTCCATGTTCACAGTATTTCCAGGTCTTGACTTGCACATGGCACCTTAGTATGTTTGTTATTTGAATGGTTCATAGAATCATAGCATCATAGAGTTGGAAGAGACCACAAGGGCCATCC
Source organism: Zootoca vivipara (assembly GCF_963506605.1). Lineage (NCBI taxonomy): Eukaryota > Metazoa > Chordata > Lepidosauria > Squamata > Lacertidae > Zootoca > Zootoca vivipara. The sequence goes on from NC_083292.1 coordinate 6,921,577, forward strand.
AGTCCAACCCCTTTCCAAACAGGAAACACCATCAAAGCATTCCTGAGATATGGCTGTCAAGCCTCTGCTTAAAGACCTCCAAAGAAGGAGATTCCACCACATTCCTTGGCAGCAAATTCCACTGTCGAACAGCTCTTACTGTCAGGAATTCTTCCTAATGTTTAGGTGGAATCTTCTTTCTTGTAGTTTGAATCCATTGCTCCGTGTCCGCTTCTCTGGAGCAGCAGAAAACAACCTTTCTCCCTCCTCTATATGGCATCCTTTTATATATTTGAACATGGCTATCATATCACCCCTTAACCAGCTCCCTAAGCCATTCTTCATAAGGCATCGTTTCCAGGCCTTTGACCATTTTGGTTGCCCTCCTCTGGACACGTTCCAACTTCTCAGTATCCTTCTTGAACTGTGGTGCCCAGAACTGGATACAGTATTCCAGTTGAGGTCTGACTAGAGCGGAATACAGTGGTACTATTTGTGGTCTACCAAGACTCCTAGATCCTTTTCACATGTACTGCTCTAAAGCCAGGTGTCACCCATCCTGTATTTGTGCCTTTCATTTTTTTTGCCCAAGTGTAGTACTGTACTTTACATTTCTCCCTGTTAAAAGTCATCTTGTTTGCTTTGGCCCAGTTGTCTAATCTGTTAAGGTCATTTTGAAGTGTGATCCTGTCCTCTGGGGTATTAGCCACCCCTCCCAATTTGATGTCATCTGCAAACTTGTTCAGGATGCCCTCAAGCCCATCATCCAAGTCATTGATGAAGATTTTGAGTAAGACTGGGCCCAAGACAGAACCCTGTGGCACCCCGCTAGTCACTTCTCTCCGGGATGAAGAGGAGCCATTGATGAGCACCCTTTGGGTTCGGTCAGTAAGCCAGTTACAAATTCACTGAATGGTAGCATTGTCTAGCCCACATTTTACCAGCTTCTTTACAAGAATATCATGGGGCACCTTGTCAAAGGCCTTGCTGAAATCAAGATAGGCTACATCCACAGCGTTCCCTTTATCTACCAGGCTTGTAATTCTGTCAAAAAATGAGATGGTTACTAGCCTATCTCTATTCTAGCTATTATTCCAGTAAATCTGGTTTTATATTGACTAGCCAGTTTGTGACATAGCTGCCAAGTACCCCGTTTTCACCGGGAAACCCCTGTTTTTACTTACCTTTCCCCGGTGGTCCCCCGTATCACTTCATCTCCCGTTTTTCTCCATTATTTTCTCCTGCCGGTGGCCATTTTTTTTCTTTCCGATTTGCCCTTCTATAGGCACCAAAAATGGCCACCGCTGGCTTCAAAAGTCGCATCTACGCATGTCCGGAAGTGCATAGACGCGACTTCCGGTGCCGGTGGCGGCCATTTTTGGTGCCCATAGATGGGCGGAGCGACACCGGAAGTTGCGTCGACGCACTTCCTGACATGCGTACAAGCGATTTTCAAAGCCGGCGGCGGCCATTTTTGGTACCCATAGAAGGGCAAAGCAACACCGGAAGTTACGTCGACGCAACTTCCGGTGTCACACGGCTGCCGGTCCCGGATTCTGCAGTCTGGGATTTGGAAGGTAAGGTTTGTGGTGGTGTTGTTTTGTTTTGTTTTACTATTATTGTTGTCACCACATTTGATACTTTGTGTATATAAGAACCCAGGTTCTAATCACCTGCTAGCTGATACCTCTTTAACTGCAGATTCCACAAACCTGCATGCAAAGCGCATCTCTTCCACTGAGCTTAAACCCCACATTGGTCCCTGCTCCCTTGTGCAAGAGAATTATCAATGTCTCTGGTGGATTTTGCATCCCAAATTGATGCACAAAACTGGCCCAGTTTCTGTAGCCGGCATTCATTTGTTTCAGCTTCAGCACAGAAGATAAGAAAATGCAACCTTTTTCTTCTGCTAGTGTGCTTGGCAATGCGAAGGGAAATCTCCCTGACTTTCCAAAGGCCACCCCCCCCCAACACACACCAAACAGCCGCTAATCGATATGTCCTTAACTCTTCAAACAAGGTTTGAACAAGAAACCAGAGAGGGGTAACTGCTGCTGCTAATCGTGCTTGTAATGAGAGAGGCTCAGAGGAGATTCCCACGGCAGCGCCTTGCAGGCATCGCGGCAAATAATTGAATCCATGGAAGACGCTGCCAGACTGAAGCGAAAGACAAACCAGGCAGAAAATGCTCACATATTATTAATTACATTTGTATCCTGTTCTTCCTCCCAAAGGAGTCCAGGGTGGCAAACACACAAGCGAAAGAACGCAACAATTGTTGGTATCCGGCAGTCTTGGAGGAGGAGTACGCCTTTGGGGCGAAGTCAAACGGTTGGAGAGAGACAGCATGTGCTAGGGGATGTAGAGACTGATGAAGGTGTCCGATTGTGCTGTTGCCGGTGCACCACGGAATTTCCTCTCTCTGTTCTCCTCCCAGCAGTCATTCCTCCTCTGGTCACCACTGTGGATGCATGACCTGACTGTCGGTCCAAGGCATGGGTAGGCAAACTAAGGCCCGGGGGGCGGATCCAGCCCAATCGCCTTCTAAAACTTGCCCGCAGACGGTACGGGAATCAGCGTGTTTTTACATGAGTAGAATGTGTCCTTTTATTTAAAATGCATCTCTGGGTTATTTGTGGGGCATAGGAATTTGTTCATTCCCCCCCAAAAAATAGTCTGCCCCCCCACAAGGTTTGAGGGACAGTGGACTGGCCCCCTGTTGAAAAAGTTTGCTGACCTTTGGTCCAGGGATTCCCATACAATAGGGCTGGTGTTGCCAGCCTTCATTGTAACACAGAATTGGTCTGCCAAGAGGCCTGGTGCTTAAAGCCAACTCTCCACAGAGCAAGTCCTTCTTTCTTTTTCTTTTTGCATATAATTTTTATTAAGTTTTCTGTTTTACAATTTAAGATACTCATTTTACATCCCTAAGCTATCAATGACTTCCCTTCTCCTCTTTCCATGGTTCATTTTACATATCATAAATCTCTGCATATTTTACAAAAAAAACCTATTCCATTCAGTATTCCATTACTGCATCCATCAAAACCTATTCACACTATTGAATTTATCTTAATGCTGCCAGTGTTTTCAGCAGTACACAATTATTTCCCATATATTCAATAAACATTTTCCAATCTTCTTTAAACGTATGTTCTTCTTTTTCTCTTATTCTATATGTTAAGTTTGTGCATTGTCCATATTCTGTCAACTTAAGATACCACTCCTCTTTAGTTGGGACCTTGCTCATTTTCTATTTTGGGGCTAACAAAACATGGGCCGCAGTAGTAGCATACAGAAATAACCTTTTTCGACATCTGGGAATTTCAGTCTGAGTTATCCCCAACAGAAAGGACTCTGGGTTTTTTTTGGGGGGGAAGCACTTTTAAGCATTCCCCCCCCCCCAATTCTAGTTACAGGTAGGTAGCCGTGTTGGTCTGAGTCGAAGCAAAATAAAAAAATTCCTTCAGTAGCACCTTAAAGACCAACTAAGTTTTTGTTTTGGTATGAGCTTTCGTGTGCATGCACACTTCTTCAGATATCTACTGAAGGAATGTTTTTATTCCCCCAATTCGTTATGGATCATTTCCCAATACTCTTTTACTCTTTCCACAGAACACGTCCTTGGACATTCTGCCATCTCAGTTCTGTGGACATGACTGTGTCAGCATAGACATCACTGAGACATGAGGGTGTGCGTGCCGCACAAACAAAAATATATATTCATTATTTTGAAGCACCTTTAAGAAACAAATGAAACTTTGGCCCTTTTCTGCTGAAAGTAACAAGCAACATGAGAACGGGCCTTTTCAGTGGTGGCTCCCTGCTTTTCGAATGCTCTCCCCCTGGAAGGTTCACCCGGTAACATTGTTACATATTTTCAAGTGGCAGGCAAAAACATTCCTTTTTAATCAAGCTTTGGGCTTTTAACTATCTGTGGCCTTTTTGCATGGGTTGGATGTTTTAATGTTGGTTTGTTTCTGTTTTTTTTAAATAAAAAATAGAATAGTTATATATAGTTATATATATATATATATATATATATATATATATATATATATATATATATATATATAAAATGTGTATGTGTGTGTGTGTGTGTGTATAGTTTACGGTATGTGTTGTTCGCTTAAATATTGTGAGTTGCTTTGAGTTGCAATGGCAAAATAGTGACTGGTAAATTTAATAAATCATAAGAAATCATAAGAACTGGGATAGCTCAATCGGTAGAATGTGGGGCTCTGAATTTCAGGGTTGCGAGTTCGAGTCCCACATTGGGCGAAAGATTCCTTCATTGCCCTTGTGATCTCTTCCAACTCTTATTATTTCTCCGAATAACAAGTCTAGCCTTGAAGCTCACAACTATAACATTTGCTTTGCAAAGAGGATCGGGCACCATTAAGCGAATTAAAAAAATGAGGTGTGTGGGGCCAAATCTTACACATTTCCCCTGAATGGAGAATTCCTCTCTCCTCTGGCTGCAATCTCCCTTGGACAAAACTACAAGGGCATAAAAACCACAGGGAAAAATAGACAAGCCAGCAACATTAACTATGATGTATGATACAGGCCAGTGTTTATGAAATATTTTAATGAACACCAGGAAGCCACATAATATGATTATTGGTGCCATTAGGCTTTTATTTATGCCGAACAAATTGTTGAGCCAAGGAACTGCCACTCGGTTTGGGGATTATGGCACTCCGGAGATCCCTGCTGGGACATAGCCGCAGTTGCAACAGGTTAGCGAACGAGACTGTAAGTCATAGCGCTCCTTCCACTCAATGCTGGACGTTAAATAATTTAAAGGCAAGTTTCGGAAACGAGAAATACACGCTGCTAACAGCGCAAGCGATAAAAATAAATGATAGCGGGGGTAAATCAAGGCCACGTCAAGCCGTTGCATTTCCCTTTGGCCCAGCTTCCCCACTGCCATTTAAATCCTGGTTCTCAAAGATTTGCAGGGCAAGCTTCTGTAAGGCCCTGTCTGTAAGATGTACTTTGGTTTCCTCCAAATCCTGGGAGCTGCAGTTTGCTAAGTGTTGTGACGTGGGGTTTGTGATTTCAGCTCTCTTGACAAAACATGCTGGAGACAGTTCTCTAGTAACAGCTCTTTATTAAAGTGAACAAGACTGAAGACTGAGGAGAGGAAAGCTACATTTATAGGGACAGGGGACTAGCTAGGAAGGGATACATTTTGGAGGGAACAATATCAAGCAATCACAGTGCTGCCTTTTGGAGGAAACCAATAAGACAGAGGATCCAAATACAGCAGCTTAAATGAACCAATAGTAGCTGTACCCTCTGGAACCAAAAGGCAGTTACTTTATCCTAATGCAAATACAGACAATAATAATACAGATATAAAATCCTTTGACTCAATACACAACACTAAGGTTGCTGAAAGCAACCCTTCCATGATTTTCAGAGTGGTCTAAAAATCATTCCCTCTTTCTAGGAACCTCTAGGAATTTGAGCTCTGAGGTCAGAATATGAGTCTCCTAACAATACTCAGCACCCTTAGCAAAACTACAGCTCCCAAAATTATTTAGGGAAAGGTATGCCTGTTTTCTGGGACCCAGGTGGCGCTGTGGGTTAAACCACAGAGTCTAGGGCAGGCATCCCCAAACTGCGGCCCTCCAGATGTTTTGGCCTACAACTCCCATCATCCCTAGCTAACAGGACCAGTGGTCAGGGACGATGGGAATTGTAGTCCAAAACATCTGGAGGGCCGAAGTTTGGGGATGCCTGGACTAGGGCTTGCTGATCAGAAAGTCGGTGGTTCGAATCCCTGCAACGGGGTGAGCTCCTGTTGCTCGGTCCCACCTCCTGCCCACCTAGCAGTTTGAAAGCACATCAAAGTGCAAGTAGATAAATAGGGACCGCTCTGGCGGGAAGGTAAACGGCGTTTCCGTGCGCTGCTCTGGTTCCCCAGAAGCAGCTTTGTCATGCTGGCCACATGACCTGGAAGCTGTCTGCGGACAAATGCTGGCTCCCTCGGCCTATAGAGCGAGATGAGCGCCGCAACCCCAGAGTCGGACACGACTGGACCTGATGGTCAGGGGCCCCTTTACCTTTACCTTTATGCCTGTTTTAACATATGATGTGGTCCAAGTAAGATTTGCCTCAAGTTGCAATGCAGGAGTCTGCAAGATGACATTTGCAGGTGACAGTGATCCTTCCAGTACACAAAAGACCTCAATATATATATCCCCTTGAAAATGGTCAATGCACAAAAGAGTGTTTGCTCTTTCTGCTCAGTTCCTGTTACAGGTAGGTAGCCGTGTTGGTCTGAGTCGAAACAAAATTAAAAAAAATTCCTTCAGTAGCACCTTAAAGACCAACTAAGTTTTAATTTTGGTATGAGCTTTCGTGTGCATGCATGTATCTGATGAAGTGTGCATGCACACGAAAGCTCATGCCAAAATTAAAACTTAGCTGGTCTTTAAGGTGCTACGGAAGGAATTTTTTAAATTTTGTGCTCAGTTCCTGTTTGTGCTGGCCCACCCTTTAGAGACACCCAGATTCCATCAGATGCCTCTCATCCGTTTTGAGCAGAAGTCCAAAGAGCTTCTAACGGAGACTGGCTAATATAGGTGCCCTTGATCCCATTGGCTGGGGATGCAACGCATGGGAGACTTTTCTACACCATTTTGTGCCCCCTGTCTGTTTCTGTGCTCTTTTGGATATGCTTTTGTGTATGCCACGTCCCATAACAGTCATTTGTTCTTATGCCACATCCAGCCACTTTGTGACTGGCACACACAGCGCTGTCTCAAACGTCCCGAACGCACCAGGGGCAAACTGTGGTTGTATGGTGCCCTGTGTGTGTCAGGAGGTAATGCCTGAATAGCAACAACAAATACTCTATTGTGGTCCAAAGACTCACAAGATGAAGTTCAGTGCATAAAACGTTCATTAAAAGCATGCAGATGTCGAGGAGAAATCATAAGACTATGCTTGTTTCTGACTTCTGTCTAATGCAAATGGATCTCTAGCCCTGGCCAACTCAGACAGAGTTAGAAGTCCATCTTCTTGCCAGCCAGTATTGCTGTACGGAAAGGCACAAAGGAAACAGGTTAAATAAAGTAAAGTGAAATTAAGACACCATGTGGACAAGCAGGAGGTCGCCATGTGTGTTGTGGGGCCTGCTTTTCTTCCCACCAGGCACTACCTCTCCACGCTTGCTTTTCTACCAACAAGAGTTGCTTCCATGTTGCCCCCACTCCCAGCCATAAGACAAGAAAACAAAAGGGCTGCTTGAAATCTGGGATTTCTCCCCAAACTGATAACAAGCACGGTCTCAAAAATTTCAAATGCTATTTGACAGATGGGCTTAATTAGCTATTCCAACACAAAGCCATAATATTTGCAGTTAATATTCATACTAAAACACCCTGCTGCCTGTGATAATATTTGTATGTTAATCCTGTTACGATAAGGGTTTCGGTCCCCCAAACAGAAAGTGCGATACGTTTCAGAATTCCGATAGAAGCGACGCGTATCCTTCCCGCCTGCTTGTCGCTGGGTTGAGCATCTCTTTAATCCGTGAAATTACACCTGTCACAGGGAGTTAGCTTTATTAACACTGTTTCCCGACCCACGGAAAATGATCAGAACACACAAAAGTGTGGAATCTCCAGTTAATTAATGCCACCACCTTTTCATTTATACGATCAGATTTCTGGCGGGTTTTCTAAGAGTGATAGTTAAACTGTATTTGGGGCACAGGGCAGTTAGAAATAACATATAAAGAAATGTCAGCGGGTAACTAAACAAAGAAAGTTCTGTCAAGTTCTAAACAGCGGCATTAATATCTATTTCTTGACATCCAAAATCGCTTGATGCTACGGAATCGTTTTTCAATGTAAGCCAATAATTTTTTTACAAAATTAAAAGCAGGTCCCAATATCTTCAGCGATCTGACCCCTTTAAAATATACAATGGTCGAGCTAGAAGTGGACTTAAGAGTTTGCCTAGTCCAGCATCCCTGTCCTCTGCTTAAAATACCTCTGGCAAAGGAGAGGCCACCACTTTCCGAGGCAGATTGTTCCATAGCTGCCAAGTTTTCCCTTTTCTCGCGAGGAAGCCTATTCAGCATAAGGGAATTTCCCTTAAAAAAAGGGATAACTTGGCAGCTATGGATTGTTCCACTGTCAAACAGCTGGTCCCTGTTGGACCAAAATCTGCTTCCGTGCCATTGTTACTTCTTGGTTCTCATCCTGTATTCCAGGGCAACAAATCTGTTCTAGCTTCTGCATGGCAGCCCTTTGTCTATTTGAAGACAGCTAGCATGCCTTCCCCTAACCCTCTCTTCTCCATGCTAAACACGAACAAGGGCTGGGCACCAGATTCAGCTGAAGCCCAAAGCAAATCAGCCAGCTTAAAGGGATCTGGTGCTGCCATGGAGCAGAGGATCCAGTGGGAACTTGAGGCAGGCAGCCTCAGTGTGCTCCCCTCAGAGAGCACACTGAGGAAACAGAACCCAGGAGGATTGAATCCCCCACTCAACAACCGGTGAGTGGATTCAGTTCTGCTGGCTGCAGGATGCTCCTTCACCTCTGTGTGGTGCAAAGCAGCTCCTAGCACTGTTGAACCTCCTGCTCTTCTTCCCCCAGCCACTCCTGCCTTGAATTGAGATGGGGTCAGATCTGGGGCCGGTGGTCCCAAGCAGGGCCAGATTTAGGTTTGATGAGGCCCTAAGCTACTGATTTTCCCAGTAGTGATGTATGGAAGTGAGAGCTGGACCATAAAGAAGGCTGATCGCCGAAGAATTGATGCTTTTGAATTATGGTGCTGGAGGAGACTCTTGAGAGTCCCATGGACTGCAAGAAGATCAAACCTATCCATTCTGAAGGAAATCAGCCCTGAGTGCTCCCTGGAAGGACAGATCGTGAAGCTGAGGCTCCAATACTTTGGCCACCTCATGAGAAGAAAAGACCCTGATGTTGGGAAAGACTGAGGGCACTAGGAGAAGGGGACGACAGAGGACGAGATGGTTGGACAGTGTTCTTGAAGCTACCAACATGAGTCTGACCAAACTGCGGGAGGCAGTGGAAGACAGGAGTGCCTGGCTTGCTCTGGTCCATGGGGTCACGAAGACACGGACACAACTAAACAACTAAACAACCTACTGAAGGTAATGGGGCCCTTTATATGTCCAGCTGTCCTTTGTCAACAACAAATTGTCGCTGGTTTTTTTGTGTTGAACGTATGCTATATGGTAATTTATGACGTAAAGCCATTTGCACACAATCAGTCCATGCAGAATGTAGACAACCTATACATAGAAATGAGCAAACCAGTGAAATTTTAGGGAGCAGGCTAGCAGGCAGAGCCCATTTCTTACATCATAGGAGCCTACACCACACAAAACACTGTTGCTGTATGTAGGTTTTGTTTTTATTTGTTTTTTATCTTATATTTTGGAAATGTATATCCAGTGTTTTTTTCCTTAATTTTTTTGGGGGCCCCCAAAAGAGGGGGTCCCCAAGCTATAGCTTGTTTAGCTTATATGTAAATCTGGCACTGGTCCCGAGGTTGGCCTGGATTAGGTCAGTGGAGAAGGGTGATATACAGCCGTATTCAACATTCACGTATCTCTTTCATAGGACTCGGTTTCATTATCTTGGTCACCTGTCTCTGAATATACTCCAGATCAGGCATCCCCAAACTGCGGCCCTCCAGATGTTTTGGCCTCCAACTCCCATGATCCCTAGCTAGCAGGACCAGTGGTCAGGGAAGATGGGAATTGTAGTCCTAAACATCTGGAGGGCCAAAGTTTGGGATGCCTGCGCCAGATGGTCAATGTCCTTCTAAAAATGTGGCTCCCAGAACTGAACAGCAGTTTCATGAACAGTGAACGGGCATAGCAAAAATTAATAGGAAAGCAACATGTAAATAATTTAGTCTATTAGATGAATGCCTTTTAAAATAAGCAATGAGGGGACTCCTCTGAGTTCAGTTTGCTGCTGGTCCATTAAGAATGGATTAATTAAGAAGATACCTTCCAGGCTACTAAAATGATCCAGCTTTGCTTTTTACTGAGAGGTACTAAGCCCTTATTGGGACCCAGGTGGCGCTGTGGGTTAAACCACTGAGCCTAGGGCTTGCTGATCAGAAGGTCGGTGGTTCGAATCCCTGTGACGGGGTGAGCTCCCGTTGCTTGGTCCCAGCTCCTGCCAACCTAGCAGTTTGAAAGCACGTCAAAATGCAAGTAGATAAATAGGAACCGCTACGGCGGGAAGGTAAACGGCGTTTCCGTGTGCTGCTCTGGTTCGCCAGAAGCGGCTTTGTCATGCTGGCCACATGACCTGGAAGCTGTACGCCGGCTCCCTCGACCAATAATGCGACACTCAAGCTCCTAACCATAATGGCTATGTTCTGCCCGCATTGTCAGAAGCAGCAGGCCCCTGAATACTAGTTGCAGGTGGGTGGGTCGAGCACACCTAAGCTGTTAAATTAGCACATGAGATGTGTGCCACCTTTCACCCTATTTATCTTCAGTGCACTTCCTCTTTAAGAAGGATGTGTCCCATGGTCACCCCCGTGCTGAGTCTCCCATTCCCCCAAGTGGCAAGGCGAGCCCAGAGGGGAGAAGCCTGTCCAGTTTGGGTTTGTGGGACTTTTTCCAGTAACATCTCCTCATCCAGTCATCCCACCCACCAAGAAAGCTGCTCTAGATTCACAATTAAGGTCCATGCAACTGCCTTAGAGTGTTGCTGAGTGATATTGACAAAGTGCCAAAGCTATCCTGGGGGAATGCAAGTGAGAGAAACAAGTTGAAATGGACTTTTATGAGTGTATTTATTTGAGTGGTTAAATAAAATATTGACTGTAGCCATTTTATTTAAACTGGCACAGTGCAGAAGAATGCATAAAGCTCAACAACTGCACTATTTTGTGATGTTTTAGAAAAACACATTCCAAGACCATATCCACAATATTCAGCCTCTCTCTTCTCTTCTCTTCTCTTCTCTTCTCTTCTCTTCTCTTCTCTTCTCTTCTCTTCTCTTCTCTTCTTTTTTCTTTTTCTTTTGGTAATTCATGGACTTTTACAACTTCTGCTCTGCATCTTTGTTGTTTATTCTTCCATTTCTTTTTTGCTTTTAGAAGAATCGTGGAATGGAAATAATTACAAATCAGTAGGTTCTGCAACTGTGTGACCTAAAAGACTAATGAAGTCCAGGCACTTGCTGTGCCTGGTGGGTCAACCATAAGCTTGATAGAGCTTCTAGTTTTGCAGCCTACCTGTGATTAAAACTGTAAGTTATCAAGTATCTTGAAAGCTACAATTGGGGATGGAAGAATGTTTTAGTTTGGGGTCTTTCAGTTCCTCATTTTTCAAACAATAAATGTAGTTTGCAAAATTTCTGCAGCAATCTGCATTTTACAAATAAAAATCCTCGTGGGAAATCTAAAATGGCATTTTAGTGTGAATTTGGTGCTGTGGTCTAAACCACTGAGCCTAGGGCTTGCCGATCAGAAGGTCAACAGTTCGAATCCCCACGACAGGGTAAGCTCCCATCGCTCGGTCCCTGCTCCTGCCAACCTAGCAGTTCAAAAGCACATCAAAGTGCAAGTACTGTAGATAAATAGGTACTGCTACAGCAGGAAGGTAAACAGCATTTCCATGCACTGCTCTAGTTTTGCCAGACGCGGCTTAGTCATGCTGGCTACATGACCCAGAAAAACTGTCTGTGGACAAACATCAGCTCCCTCGGCCAGTAAAGTGAGATGAGCGCCGCAACCCCAGAGTCGTTCGCGACTGGATTTAACTGCCAGGGGTACCTTTACTTTTACCTTTTTCTCCCAATAAACACATACACATTTTGTATGCAGTTTTGAGTAACGTTCAAATTTTTGCAAGCAAATTCTCCTACTATAATGCATTTATGTATGTTGTCTTCAAAAATATGTGGAATTTCATCAAACATATGCATTTTGGTAAACACTGATTGGGTGAATAACTGAATCACAGGATTCACTTATGTGTGGATTTAGCTACGTTTTGGTTCCCACATTGATCCAGAAAGTGCAAATTTGATCAATTCAGCTTTAAATGTGAACTGAATCAGATTTTGCCCCCCTCCCTACTGACCTTATGTGTCTGGTTGCTCACCAGGCTGAAATGAAGTATTTGGATAACACCTAGGACAGGGGTTCCCAACAAAATTTTCTCGAGGACCCCTCATTGAGCCGCTATTGTGACAAGGACCCCCATTAATTCCTAATCCTAAAATTAAAAAGTGAGAGCCAAATTAAGAGTCTTTATATATTCATATTTATACATTTTTTTACAGTTACAACAGAGTACTCCATCAGTATACAGTTAGTTTTAATTTTCAGTTCTTAATGAGATGAACCACTTTTTAACCAACGGTCCATTTTTAACTACGTGAACTGTAGCTTCCGCGAAAAACAATGCTTTGTTTACAAACACTACTGTTTTGCAAAGAGGCAGCGCGCGCCAGGGAGGAGGGAGGAGAATGGAGAAGACAGGGTACCTGCGCAGTAGCGCACAAATGAAGCCGACACGCGCAAAGCATCTTGGGGAGGTGAGCGTTAGTAGAATGCGCGCGCTGCCTCTTTGCAAAACAGTAGTGTTTGTAAAGCACCACCTAACAGCATACAGCAGAACTACGGCCTCTATCTAATTCTAGTTTTGCGCTAGACTCTGCTCATGCAGGAAGCGGCCAAAACAAAAAATCTGTTATCATACGAAATATATTTAATATATTTTTTATTCTAATAGCATCTTGAGGACCCCTCTGGCATAGCTCGCGGACCCCTGGGGGTCCCCGGACCACCTGTTGGGAACCACTGACCTAGGAAATCTATGTTACCCATTCTCCAGCCTCCTTGGGGAGAAATCCAAGGTGACCACTAGCATTCCTGAGATATATTGCAAAACATCTGGAGGCTCCCTGGGCAAAAAAGTGTTTGAAGCCTTTTGTTAACAGCATGATCTCCGACACTCACAGGGCATGATGATCCTCATTATGATAACACACTATGTTTATTACATGAATTTGTGCTTGTCTGTTTTGCGTATTGAGTTGTCATCCTTCCCTGTTTAGAAAAGGGGATGCAGTATTAGTTATATAAGGCACAATGGCCAGTAGGAGGCACTGTGCAGGGACATTGGAGATTGCAAGTAGGAAAACAAAGTTAGCAATGACCTCTCCCAACATTGTGTCCTGGTTTTCTATGCTGGCCAAGATAAATCTTTGCTTGTTGGTAGTCCCAACCAAGTCACATTCTCTTCACGTAATCTACCTCACTTACGCAGACACCGAAATGATGTTATTTCCAATACTGGAAATGTAGGGTTCCAATGCTGGAAATTTAGAGCATATTGCTGATAATTATATTGCATATTATTCCACGACTAGAGAGGTGCATGTGTAAAAACTAGCCTACTGTATAAATGTGACATTTACATTTGTGGAACTTCCCAGATTTCCTGCCCACCACCAATATGTGGCCCTCAGAAGTTTGCATGGAAGGGAATGTGGCCCCTGGGCTGGGAAGAAAAACCATGCCAGCTCTGACGTATAAGAATGCCCCCTAGCTGTTAGTAAAATGGGAACAAAAGTGATTATTTTCATAAACGAGGAACCGAAACAGTAGCCAGCTTCTTAAATGCTGATTGTTTTAAGGGTCACTGTCCTACATTAGCAACTACACTGTGGGAATTTTTTAAAAAATCAAGCTCTAAGTCTCTGGATGTAGATTAAAAATTCACTCACAAGAACGGCGGAATGAAGCGTGTAAAGCCTTAAAAAAAAAATTCCCCCTGGAAAGTTCAGGATACAAACCAAGGGTAGTAATTAGCAAGACTCTGATCTTTAAAGCTCTCCAGTAATTTGAAGAGACTCAACAAGAGGATTGGACAAAATTCAAAGCTCCTTTTTAAAACACACACACACACACACACACACACACACACACACACACACACACAGAGCCTTCTGCCTTTTCCTATTTCTTTTGGGCGACTGAGATGGCATTTTTTTATTTTTAAAAAATACACTCCTCTTTGATTAATAGCACATACAGCACAATAAGCAAAATAATAATATTATAAACCAACTCAAAATGGTATCACCCTTAGGTCATAGCCAACTAACTTCAACTGAGAGTAGGCCCACTGAACTTAATGAGCATAACTTAGTGATGGATCTACTACTCTGAGTAGGACTCGCATTGCATGCAACCCAAAATCTACCCCTCTACCTCCACTCATTTGATGAGCATGATAAGAAAGAAAGAAAGAAAGAAAGAAAGAAAGAAAGAAAGAAAGAAAGAAAGAAAGAAAGATCTGCTATGAATAAAAAGGATCCAAAGTTGTGAAAACAAATCTGACCTTTGAGAAACCACGTTCAAAGTGGTGGCTTTCCCCAAGCAACTTTCTAAATGGCCGAGGGACCAATTTTCATGTGAGCTTCTTGACCTCTGGCAAAGCCTTACACACTGCAGAGGATTCTGAGGCACATTCAACAGCACATGATCAGCTCGCGTGCTTCTCTGTAAGCCCACACAAAATGTCAACATGCCCCAGAAGAACCTTCCCAACCTCAACGGAGCATCCTAAAGAATCCCACAAAGTCTTCGAAATTTTCTACTAGCCTGCTGGAGGCTGGCAGAGCAGTGATGGATAGACCCGATGCATTCGAGGCTGGTCTGTTATGGGAAATGGGGCACTGCCCCACCACACTCCGCCAATTCCCACCTGCCTGCCATCTTATTTAACCACAACCTCAGCAGGTAGCCCTGGCTGCCGGCTTCCTCCTGATCCTTGGTGTCAGTTTTGCTCTTGCAGAACTCAACAGGAGGAGGGGGGAAGCAGTAGAATTGGTTGGTTCCTCCTGTGATTGGCTCTGGCTCCACCTACTGTTGGTCTTCCTATCTTCTGCCCTTCCAGTCCCAGTGGGCACCGCGTCTCCCCCAGTAACCTGCTGCATTACTGTGCTGGGTGTGCAAGGGGGAGGTTTCTCTCCACTCATACATCTCTTGGTTACTGTGCTAGGTTTGGAAGAGGGGCAGAATGCCCCATCGTGTGACTCCACAGCACTGGGTTTATGCATAAGCTAAGGGAACTGTGGTTTAGGGGCTCAGATTCTGTGGGGCCCTCTAAACACACAAAAAAACTGTTACTAAATTTAAAGTTTTGTGTAATTGGTTAAAAAATAAATAAAGGAACCGGGAGAAACAGACACTAATAGAGACATTATCGTTCTGCTATGACAAAAGTATACTTAATGGCCACACAATTACATGTCACATTGTGCTTATCTGCAGAAATAACAATATCAAAATTTCATTAGCTGATCTTGGTTGCTGTACATTCAAAGTGTTCATGCAGGCTAAGTAAGGAATTATAAGGTGTTTTCATTTAAAGGTATTTCGCATGCAAATAAGCTTATTGCAAGATTTGTGCTTTAGGTAGGTTGTGAGTTTTTAGATCCATCCTAGCCTTGGTACTGATATATATGTGAATATAAAACTTTATTATTTCTATTTCCGTTGCGTTACAATAAAACATTATTCTGCTAATGCTATGCAGCCTCTTAAACCTGATGTCACTTAAAGCCTCCATATGTCATGATCCAGCTCTGCTCATTCACTTACCTGCATGTCCTTCCTTGTCACCTACGGCTACCAGGTAGGTGCTTAAATCAGGGGAAAGTAACTTGCAGTCCTCCAGTTGTTGTTGAACTCCAACTCCCATCAGCCCAAGCCAGCATGGCCAATGGTCAGGGATGATGGGAGTTTTAGTTCAGTAACATCAGGAGGACCAAATCTTCCCCACCCTGGTTTCCATAACACTCCCATGACTGTGTATCATAGGGAAAGATCTATAGCGGTGAGCAAGTGCTTTCTCAGGAAAGTTTATCTGTTATATGCTTTTTGAGGCTCCCCCGAGAAGCTTCTGAGCCACACCGCTGGCTGATGCTGAATTCAATACAAGTCAGGTAATTGGGTCCAGACTTCAGAGATGGAGCCTGGAGATAACATTTTCAGACTGAAGGTGTTCCAATTCAATCTCTTACACTTTGCCATGTCCCACATGACCTGAATGGACACTCCAGATTACAGCAAACACCCCTACAGATCTTGGCAATGGCAAGGGGAAACCAACAGTGATGTCCAAACTTCTTTTTAGGGAAGCTGGTCACTATAACTCACCTTCCCAGGAGGTACTCAGAAGTACCCTAAGACAGAGCTTGAAAACTACTGGTAATGACATACATACCTCTTTCCCAAGGGGGTAGATTTTCTTCGGCAAAATATAACAGCCGGTGCATATTTCCCAATATAATCCACACTCTTCTGGACGTCCCATGTGTATGGATTGCTGGCTCTTATGCTGAAAACATTCACGCCTTTCTTCACCTTTGCCCTAGGAGAAACAAGAAGCTATGTTAACAAGCAGACAGGGACTGTCAGGTCTAGCTGCTCTCACAAGTCTTTACTGATTACCACTCACTACTGAAAGGGGACACTGGTGGCGCTGTGGGTTAAACCACAGAGCCTAGGGCTTGCTGATCAGAAGGTCGGCGGTTCGAATCCCTGCAACGGGGTGAGCTCCCATTGCTTGGTCCCAGCTCCTGCCCACCTAGCAGTTCGAAAGCACGTCAAAGTGCAAGTAGATAAATACATACCACTCCAAGCGGGAAGGTAAACGGCGTTTCCGTGCGCTGCTCTGGTTTGCCAGAAGCAGCTTTGTCATGCTGGCCACATGACCTGGAAGCTGTACGCCAGCTCCCTTGGCCAATAATGCGAGATGAGCGCGCAAACCCAGAGTCAGTCACGACTGGACCTAATGGCCAGGGGTCCCTTTACCTTTACCTTACTGGTCCTTCAAAGAGGCGATGATTTAATAAAGCTATCCTTCAGCATTCAGACAGGTAGAGTTTATTTAGCTGTGGGATGTGTGCACACAGCACTAAAAATGGCATCAAACTCACATGCCAAGGTAATACAACATGTTTGCTGGACCACCTAGTTTAATGACCCCAGACTCTAGTTGTGACCAAGATACTGAGGTCCCATCTGTGCTATTCATTTAAAACCGTATCATACCACTTTAAACAATTAAGGCTTTCCTCCCCCTCAAAATTCGGGGAAGTGTAGTTTGTTAAGAGTGGAAAGAGGTGTTTGCCTCACAGAACTACACTTCCCAGAATTCTCAGCAAAAGATCAATTGTTAAACTGCTCTGGGAACTGTAGCTCTGTAAAGGAAATAGGGGTCTTCTTACACTGCGCAGTACCCTTAAACTACACTTCCCAGGATTCTTTGGGGGAAACCTCAACTGCTTTGAAGTGGTATGATGGTGCTTTAATGCTTTTAATGGAGGAGGGGCCTGAGTCAGAGGCTTCAGAGGCCCCAGTTAAGGAGCTCGAACAGGTTCATGACTCGACCTTATGCTAGTGATCAGGGACAAGTGAACCCGAGGCTCTTAGGAGCCCCCAAAACCATATCCAAACCTGTGCACTTTGGGTGTCAATAAATGTTCTACAGGGACAAAGAAAGAACTGGTTGGAAATCAGGATCCCAGAGAGATGAAGCAAGAAGCTGGGGATCAGGATCCCAGGCTCCTATTCTGCTGGATGTCTCTCAGTCTGGATGTCAGTTCCTTATGTACTCCAAAGGTGATGCTCAGGCTTCAACATGGAACACAGGCAGATTGGTCCAATGCTTACCTTCCAAGTCCCGGACTGCAGAATCCGGGACGGCAGCCGTGTGACACCGGAAGTTGCGTCGACGAAACTTCCGGTGTCGCTTTGCCCTTCTATGGGCACCAAAAATGGCCGCCGGCGGCTTCAAAGGTAGCTTCTACGCATGAATGGAAGTGTGTCGACGCAACTTCCGGTGTCACCCCGCCCATCTATGGGCACCAAAAATGGCCGCCACCGACACCAGAAGTCGCGTCTACGCACTTCCGGTCATGCGTAGATGCGACTTTTGAAGCCGGCGGCGGCCATTTTTGGTGCCCATAGAAGGGCAAATCAGGGAAAAAAATGGTCGCCGGCAGGAGAAAATAACGGAGAAAAACGGGAGACGAAGTGATACGGGGGACCACTGGGAAAAGGTAAGTAAAAACGGGGGTTTCCCGGGGAAAACGGGGTACTTGGCAGCTATGGTCCAATGTAACTTATCAATGACAAGCTAGCTGGTCCATAGAAAGCTGTCTTCCACCGAGTCATTCCATCTAGTGCAATACTGTCTACACTGATTAGCAGTGACTCTCCAGAGTTTCAGCTGTACCTGGAGATGCTGGCGTTTCTGCACGCAAAGGAGGTGCTCAACCCCTGAGCTCCATCCCTTCCCAGCAACTGGGAAGGGCAAGGGGTTCTAGTTTTAAATCAGGCATCAGGAACATGTAGCCTCCAAGATGTAGACAAACTCCAACTTCCCCCAGCCCCAGCCAGCCTGGCAAATGGCTATGGATGGTGGTAACCCAACACCACCCAGATAACCACAATCTCCCCAAGCTTGGCCTAGATCCTCACCCTGTGACTAGTAGCATCAGAATAAATTGCACAAAGTGGCACAAATGAAAGGATAACGTATGTAAAGCAAGAGAAATCGTGTGCATTTGCCCAATTTGTGCAGGTTGCAGAATCCAAATTTGCTTGATTTTAGAATCTGGATTGCTGTGACATGCGATTCTGATATTTTCTTTGAAAAGCAGCGTACACACAGCCTTGAATATGCATGAGGGGCTTTGCAAGTGTCAAATGAAGAAGAGATGTCATTATTACAAGGGAAGGCACATTTGGCAGCCTCCCCCGAGACGGATTCTGACTTAAACAGGGGGAAGAGTGCCAAGGCAGTGTAACAAACAACACAACGGGATTCCTTTCCCAATCCATTTGGATTACAAGACTGGCATATATTGGGTTCATCTGCCTAGCTGGCCTTCGGATTCTACCCTTCGGCTGTTTTCACAATTTGTCTTGAACGATTATTATATGTAGAAGGACAGACACTTTGCCACTGGATCTCTTGGAGTTTCTGAAGCAGCTCCATGGGTTTTCGACACATCTTATCATAGAATCATAGAATGGTAGAGTTGGAAGGGACCCAAGGGTCATCTAGTCCAACCCCCTACAATGCAGGAATCTCAGCTAAAGCATCCATGACAGGTGGCCATCCAACCTCTGCTTAAAAACCTCCAAGGAAGGAGAGTCCACAACTTCCCAAAGGAGGCTTCTCCACTTTGTTGTTTTTTTATTTTTAAAAAATCCAGCTTTCCTAAACCTCAAAGAAACTTTAAAACCAGAGTAGAAGCCAGATCTCTAAATAAGCCCATCTCTAAATACACCTGATGTCTGAAGGCAGACCAAATAAAGGTCCATCCATAACATTCAAAACAATTCACACCATTGCCCCAGGGCCAGTAGGAAAGGATCAAATCGTAGTCCTTGAAGAAGGTCATTCTGAAGTCTTGGGGCCAACCCTGAACAGGTCCAGGATCCTTGCTTTGTAAGACTTCTTCATCCAAACTGTGGGACTACAGAGCAAGACCCTTGAAGGTGATCTCATCAGGCAGGCAGATTAAATAGTGACATTCTGATTTTGTGCTGTTCTTATCCCTGTCTTTCCTTATTGTGAACTGCTCTGGGAACCAATTGTTTGAAGGACGGTATACAAATGCATGAAATCTGGGGGGGTGCTCGCTCCCCAGAGATGCCTGCCTGGCACCAACTTTGTTGTCATTTTGGACCCCCCCCCAAGCATCTAGGCACTACTAACAATTTGTGTCTCAGTTCTTCCAATGTTCTGGAAAGTGCAAATTAATCAAGTGCAGCTTTGCAGGTGAACTGAATCATATTCATCCCCCATCCCTACCTAGACTAAACAATCTTAATCTTTTGCATGTGCCTTTGAATTGAAGATGAGTAAAGGATCAGGCTACATCTAGTGGAGCTACATCTCATGGCAACTCAAAAAAGGGCCTTCCCAGAGTGGCCCCCACATTGTGAAATGACCTCCCTTTAGAGATACAATGGGCGTCTATGGGGCAGGCCTTCTGCCAGATGTTAAAAACCATTTCCATGGGCATTCCCAGGCACCGATCCTTAGTACCCCTTTTACTGAACTGGTTGACATGTTATTGCTACTTAAGCGTACTGGTTTTATTTTGGACACCACCTTGTCATTTTCCTCCCCACAATGAAAAGCAGCCTATAATTTTTTTATAAAAATAAATAAAATAAGCATGGTGGGCTGTGTGTGGTGGGGTGATCAGAAGTACAGTGGAACCTCGATTTATGAACACCTCGGTTTATGAATTTTCGGTTTATGAACGCCGCGGACCCATCTGGAACGGATTAATTCACTTTCCATTACTTTCAATGGGAAAGTTCGCTTCAGTTTATGAATGCTTCAGTTTATGAACAGACTTCCGGAACCAATTACACCCATGCTTCGGGTTAAGTACGCTTCAGGTTGAGTACTCCGCGGACCCGTCTGGAACGGATTAATCCACTTTCCATTACTTTCAATGGGAAAGTTCGCTTCAGTTTATGAACGCTTACTCCGCGGACCGTCTGGAATGGATTAATTCACTTTCCATTACTTTCAATGGGAAAGGTCACTTTAGTTTATGAACTCTTCAGTTTATGAACAGACTTCCGGAACCAATTGTGTTCATAAACCGAGGTACCACTGTATCCCAAGAGTCTGCAGCAAGAGATGCCTGTCAGGTACAGATTTTCAGGTCTACCTAGTTTACATTTTCCCTAGAGCTTTTCTGCACAATCTCACAAGTCTCTTTGTAAACTAGCGAGTGGAGGAATTTGCTATGGGCATTCAGGGCAAACCAGATAACCTTGCACATATGTCAGGAAGAGAAGCACCTGCATGCTCCAGCAGTAAATCAGACTTGCAAATGCTTAAATAAAAGGAGCAGGCTAGTCTTGCGCTCTGCTGGGGAAGGCGTGGAGGGGAGGAAGGCAGAATGAAGGGCTATGAGATCTCCCAATCTCCATTTCTACTTCTGGATAGTAACCCCTAATTCTATGCCCATTTCCCTGGGGCTCACTCATCATAGACCCATAACGAGGAACCTGTGGTCCTCTACTAACAAGCTGGAACGTGTGCAGAGGCCGGCGACCAAGATGATAAAGGGTCTTGAAATGAAGCTTTCTTTACTGTCTTATTTGTTTCATAAAAATTGTACACCGCTTGATTTAAAACAACAACAACCCTCAAAGCAGTTAACAACATCAACAACATCATCATCAACAACAACAAAACAGAAAACATTTGAGGGTGTTGGGTATGTTGAGCCTGGAGAAGAGAAAACTGAGTGATGATACACCTCTTTGAATATCTGAAGGACTGTCACATGGCAAGCTTACTTCCGCTGCTCCAGAGGATAGGACTGATTGTTAAAACACTTTGGGAATTGCAGCTCTGCGGGTAGGGTTGCCAGACTCAGTAGTGGACAGGACTTCTGTGCCTTTAATTGCCCTGCTCTCTTTTGAGTCTGGAAACCTTAAAGAGAAACCAGCAGACCCTTTGCTTGGAAATTAAACAAAGGGTCTGCTGGTTTCTCTTTAAGGTTTCCAGACTCAAAAGAGAGCAGGGCAATTAAAGGCACAGAAGTCCTGTCCTCTATTGAGTCTGGCAACCCTATCTGAGGGAGGGGCAGGGATTGGGATCTCCTAAAAACTCTCAGCATCCTTAACGAAGCACAGCCCTCAGAAGCCTTTGGAGGAAGCCATGACCGTTTAAAGAGGTATCATAGTGCTTTAAACTAATGGTGTGAATGCCACTACTGCAGCTCTCATTGCCACTGGCTCTTGTCTGTTGTGCACTGTGCTCACTTTTCCAGCAATGGTTCCCAAAGCCAGGCTATGTTAATAGATTGATCATAACCACTCCTTTAAAACAAAACAAAAAAAACGTTAAAAAAATCACTGAAGCCTATTTAATAAACTCTACAATTGCAGCCCGTTCATTTTGCATCATTCCTCAGAACAAAAGCATTCATAGCTCTGCAGCCTTTGGTAAGTCAGGAAGTCCTGTCTCCCCCCCCCCTTCCTTTCATCCTAGTTTCAGAGAGTGCAGTCTTGTGCACTCTTACTTGGGAGTAAGCCGCAGTGAGCTAGCTGCTCCTCTAATGCAGTGTTTCTCAACCTTTTTTGGGCCACGGCACACTTGTTCCGTGAAAAGAATCACGAGGCACACCACCATTAAAAAAGTTAAAAAATTTAACTCTGTGCCGCCCTATATTGACTATATAATTATGACTGTAAGAAACACTTGCCAATTGCTGTGTTGGTTGCAATCTCCTGTAATAAGGCTTCACAAGCCGTCCGGCGGGTCAGTGGTGAGTATTGGCGGCCGCCAGGCACGTGACAATGCAAATCACCCTTCTCATCGCCGCACGTCGCGGCACACCAGCTAGCGTCTCGTGGCACACTAGTGTGCCACGGAACAGCGGTTGAGAAACGCTGCTCTAATGGAGGGAAAGAAACAAAACACTGGCAGTGTTATATTACAGACTTGTACCAGAAAATAAGCACTATCCCTGGTGAATAGAGACAGTTGGAGCAGATGGAGTGAGCCAATGACGGGAGCCGCCAGGAATCAATACCTTTGCATTTCCCAACACACTCTTCTTGACCCGCTAAACACCATGTTTACTCTGGTGATAAGGAGAGGCTTCAAATCATGCAATTAAAATGCAGGTGCCGTTCCGTTTTCATTTACTTGTGCATGCCTCTTTTAACATCTCCCAGCCTTGTTTCTTCTTCCTCTTCACTTCTTTGTAGTTTACAACCAGTTAGCACTTTAGCTCCCAGCCCCTGTCATTACTGCAGGCTGGTAACGGCCGTGAAATTGTTACTTAAGTGTTGTATAAAGTGGAACAGCTGGCTGGCAAAGACATAACTGTGTCGCAATGTCGCACAGCGCCAAGGGCCACAGTGCAATGTCAACGAAGCCGTCGTGTCTGGTTCTAAGCACCAAAAATATGCATTTTGGGGTAGTGTTTTTATAAAAGCTCCACAAGAGGCACAGGAAGAAGATCAAGGCAGAGTTTGAACAGAAAGTTGATAAGTTTTTTCCCTCTCCTTTCTTTCTGTGCACAAAGGTTTGGGAACATATAATTACATTTGTTTGTATTTGTCCCATTCTACTGCTCTCTCTACAGGCAAACAGCCTGGCTTGCCCGCAACACCCAGAACGGTTGGGCACATGTCGAGCCCATCTGCATATACAATATAGTGAGGGTGGGCTGATGCTGGAATTGTGGCTGTCTGCTGTTGGAGAAAGGATACTGGGCCAGGTGGAGTTTGCTGTGCAATGCTGACGCTATAATATGCATCAGGAGGAATACAGCGGCCAGAGACCACTCACTGCTTTAACCCCCCTCCCCAAATTCGAGTTACTATCAAAAGCACATAAAGAAGTTGGCAAACATCTGTAAAATTGATTCCAGTTTTCTATTCCTGAAACTTTCCAAGCAGCGGCATAGGGGCAGCTTCTGGCACCAAGGGCAGGGCAAGTGTAGCACACAGTGGACTGGGCAGACTGCTGGACCACTGGAGACCAGTAGAAGAGGTGCTGAGATGCTGCTGCAACCTCTCCTCCTCTCCCACCCCCAGGTCAGGCCTGACCAGGGATGGAGCTCAGGCAGGGCCATCATGTGCCAGAGCCCAGCGGAGGAGAGGCATGACAGGGTGACGGTGGCCCTGGGGTGTACCTTCACCAGCCATGAGGAGAAGAAGGTGGTGGAGCCTGGCCCGGGCACAGCTTCCTTCCCTTCCGCTCTGGCCTACAGGAGGGAGTCTGTTGTGGGGGCACAACAAGGTTTCCCCCCTCCCAGCCCAACCCATGCTATGCCTCTGTGCTCAAGGTCTGCATAAATTCTTGTATGGAAACAAACCAACAATACAGACAACAGGACAGTAGGTGGAAGTTGGCCTTCTGCCTTTCGGCATACATAATTTGGGTCTAGAACTACCATGTTTTTCCATGTATAACACGCCCCCATGTATAAGACGCCCCCTATTTTTGGGGAGTCAAAATTAAGAAAATTGGGGGAGCTTTTTTGGGGGGAGAGGATTGCCCTGAATTGTCGAGCATTTTTTAGTGGGGAATGCCAACAATCACTCACCCAACTTCCCTGTGCTGCCGCTTGCACGCATCGCGATAGCCGCTTGTTATCTGTTCTATCACCAGCACAAGCCGCCAATTGCCCACCCAATTAATGGCAGCAGCAATGCCACCAATAACACACCCAATAGCCACTGACAATTTCCGGGTTGCGGCAGCAGCCAATCACAAGTCACCCCTATGCACTATCAGTGTATAGGACGACCCCAATTTTTTAAGCTTATTTTTTTAATTTTAAAAAAAACCCTCGTCTAATACATGGAAAAGTATGGTATATTTGGTAGAGTTCGGAACAGTTTTATGTTTGCCCATATCCAAAATGTCCGCAGCGCCAGAAATCGCTTCTGAGCATGTGCAGACATGAGGACATGCTCAGAAGCAATTTCTGGCGCTGCTCAGCGAGTCCCCAGTTTAGTGCAGCACGCGGGGGACTTGCCGAGCAGGCAGTATATAAGACGACCCCTGAATTTTGAAACAATTTTCTGGGGTTAAAAAGTCGTCTTATACACCGGAATATACGGTATACAATCGTGTGAGTATTAGGGACGATTTTCATTAAAGAAGAAGAAGAAGAGTTTGGATTTGATATCCCGCTTTATCACTACCCGAAGGAGTCTCAAAGAGGCTAACAATCTCCTTTCCCCTCCTCCCCCACAACAGACACCCTGTGAGGTGGGTGGGGCTGAGAGACTTCAGAGAAGTGTGACTAGCCCAAGGTCACCCAGCAGCTGCATGTGGAGGAGCGGAGACGCGAACCCGGCTTCCCAGATTACGAGTCTACCGCTCTTAACCACTACACCACACTGGCTCTTCAACGCTGGTGAATTTTCATGATCACCATATAATATATAGAGAGAGACAAACTGATGCAGAAATGTGGATAATTGGACTTTAGAGGGGGGGAGAAACTGAAATTGACAGATGTGTCCATCCTTATTTGCTTTGCCCATCTTTGCCTCTGCTCTACCCGCCACTTATGTGTGTCCACCAAAACGTTGCCCATAAGAGAATGTGGCCTTTGGGCTAAAGAGCCCCCACACTTTTTGCTTTGTAGGATAACAATAGGCTGCATTTGCTTTGATTACCTAAACATCTAGTAACTGGTCAAAGGATATGCAAGCTTTTGAGTGGACTGAAAGATTGTCATCTAGATGCACAGATAAGCAGAAAAGACACCTCAATTGGGACACAACAGAACCAAGTGTCTGTGTTATGCCCCCCCCTCTACCACTGCAACACCACTTGGGGAAGGGGGTCACATGCAAAAGGTCTCAGGGTTCAATCCCTGGCCTCTCCAGTTAAAAGTAGCAGGCAATACATTGATAAGGCATTGGTAATACAATGCATTGATAAGGCTATCAATGTTAACTAGTCATGATAATTATGTTTCTCTTGCCACTGGCAGAGGCAGTAGACTGCTGAATAATAGAATCTGGGAATTGCAAGTGGGGAGAATGATCTTGTGCTCAGGTCCTGCTTGTATGCATCCCAGAGCATCTTGGTGGCCTTTGTGATAACGGGGTGCCCAATTAGATGGGCCTTTCGCCAGATCCAGTGGGGCTCGTCCTTATGTTCTTATGTGAGTCCAGATAACCACCGTCAGTTAGATGAACAAATTATCTGATCTGGAAAGAGAACTATGCACTGTGTCCAGTTCTGGGCACCACATTTTAAGAAGGATATTGACAAGCTGGAACGTGTGCAGAAGAGGGAGGCCAAGATGATCTATATGGTGTGGAAACCAAACTTTATGATGAACAGTTGAGGAACTTGGGTGTGTTCAGCTTGGAAAAGAGAAGACTGAGACGTGATAGCTGTCTTCAAATATCTGAGGGGCTGAGACATGGAAAATAAGTTTGTTCTCTGCTGCTCTGGAGGGTAGGACCTGAACCAATGGATTCAGATTACAGTGGTACCTCGGTTTATGAACACAATTGGTTCCGGAAGTCTGTTCATAAATTGAAGCGTTCATAAACTGAAGCGAACTTTCCCATTGAAGGTAATGGAAAGTGAATTAATCCGTTCCAGACGGGTCCGCGGAGTACTCAACCTAAAGCGTACTTAACCCGAAGCATGGGTGTAATTGGTTCCGGAAGTCTGTTCATAAACTGAAGCGTTCATAAACTGAAGCGAACTTTCCCATTGAAAGTAATGGAAAGTGAACTAATCCGTTCCAGATGGGTCCGCGGCGTTCGTAAACCGAAAATTCGTAAACCGAGGTGTTCATAAACCGAGGTTCCACTGTACTGTACAAGAAAGGAGATTCCAACTAAACATTAGGAATAACGTTCTGATGGGAAGAGCTGTTCAACAGTGTGAATTGCCTGATGAACTCCTCTGTTGAAGGTTTTTAAGCAGAGGTTAGATGGCCATCTGTCAGGGATGCTTTAGATGTAATTCCTGCATGTCATGGGGTTGAACTTGATGACCCTTGTGGTCCATTCCAACCTTACATTTCTATGATTCTATGAAATAGTCTAACATGGTATAAGACAGCTTCCAATGCCTGCCCCCCCTAACCCCCAGAGATCAGAAGACCGCCTGCAATGGACTCAGCTGCAGTGCAGAAGGATGCCACCATGGGAACTGGGGGCAGAAATGCTTTCCTTGTGTGCATGGGTTTTTCGTATGGACATTAGATGACTTTGGATACTCTGACACTCCAAGTTTTTCTGGGTTACACTTTCTTGATGGAAAAGCGTAAATTGGAAAGAAAGAAAAAAAACAGTTTAAAGTCTCCCAAGTTCCTTGTGGACTTGGCATAATTTACGGGGAGCGATCTAGCAAAACGTAAGTCATTTAAAGCTGAATAATATACCCACAAATTCTTATTAAGGTCTGTGCTTTCTCCAGCCCTGCGAGACAGAAACCAGTTATCATTATGCATCACCATGAAAGCAGATTAAAATTAAATCAATCTGTTTATCTATGGGTTTGCAAGACAGCTTTCACTCCCCAAACCTAACATGTTCTCCTTCTAATTAACATTTCAGGAGGAAATGAGGAATGCTCACACACATACATACACAATCACCCAGACAGTGAAGCATCCTCACTCAGAGATGGGGGTTTTTTAAAAGAAGAAGAAGAAGAAAGAAAGAAGTCCCATAAGGCTTTCTAATTAAATTTAATTAGTAAAAGGGCACAAGCCCAATGCAAACTTCAGAAGATGAACTTCGCATGCCTGAGTTAAATAAAGCAGATTTCTTGGAGATGTTTGGTCTGTGAACTGGATAGACGTTATTGTGCGTGTTTCTGCAGCAGGGCGTCAGGGGCTCAGACAAGGAGCCTCGTGCCCCCATAAGGTTACCAGACTTCTCACTTTCACTTGGAGAGTCGGGATTTGGGGTTCATTTGTTCTCTGAGCCCTGGAGCAGCGAGTCAAATCACAAGACCATTACCCGGCTGGCAGCTTCTGGTGTGCTAGACTAGCTGATGCATGGCTGTCTGTGACAACTATTTCATAACAACAGCTATATAAAGAAGCGCACTCAGAGAAGCAGGGAGAGCACTCACCACCCTGTTGCTGTTTTGCTGGATGGAGAAAAACATAGAAGTAAGGAAAGAGCTTTAATGCTGACATACACACTAAGGTTTTCACTGTCCACCACAGTCATAGAACCATAGAATTGTAGAGTTGGAAGGGACCACAAACACCATCTAGTTCAACTCCCTGCAATGCAGGAATCTTTTGCCCAACATGAGGCTTGAACCCATGATCCTGAGATTAAGAGCCACATGCTCTTGCAACTGAGCTATTGTTTCTTTCGAAAGTATCTTACTCATCTACTAAGCATTGTATTTTGGAACGCTATATGTTTGGACACCTCTTAAGATATTGGAACCAAATTTTGCATGGCCGCTCCTTCAAGGTAAGTGAGCAGCTTTTCACCTATGTTTGGTTACAGTTGGGTGCTACTTTGAATCAAGCAGGCAGCCTATACCTTTCAAAACTGCACTAACTTTGACCATTGATTTCAAAGCTATAGCGTGGTACCTCGGTTTATGAACTTAATCCGTTCGGGAAGTCCGTTCTTAAACCAAAGCATTCTTAAACCAAGGCATGCTTTCCCATAGCAGCGGGAAATGGAACACACTCAACATGTTCTGCTTCCAAGGCAAAGTTCACAAACCAAAACACCTACTTCCGGGTTTGCAGCGTTCTTCATCCAAGTTGTTCATAAACTAAGCTGTTCTTAAACCAAGGTGCTACTGTAACATTGTTAGTGTGTTAGAATTCCTGAGAAGTACTGGGCATCCAACTCTACAATTATTTGATTTTATGTGTACTGGGCTCAGCAAAATTTGTTTGACAGCTCAAAGCTCAGGATCAGTCCTTACAAAAAGAGTCAAGTTTTGGTTCTCCCTCCAAATAATTATTATTAAAATGCTGGCCTGAATTTGCATAAAATAAATAAATTACCATATGCAAAGTTATGCAAACATGTCACGAACCTGCACCGCAAACCTTTTGTGTAGCATCCCTGAGTTCCTAGCCGTATTTATTTATTTTAAATACTTTGACATTAATTCCCGGGGAGAGGCATAGTGGATAATTTATTTCTATATTGTAACCGGATTGTTGGTGCTTGGTTGGCTGTTTGTGTGTGTGTGTGTGTGTGTGTGTGTGTGTGTGTTTTAAAAGCCTATATTTTTCCAAAACTCTCTTTGCTCTAGTTCTGCTAGCAAATGATTTCCAATAAGAATTTATCTCCTCTTCCAAATCACCCTACATGTGTAGATAGCATGAAATGCTCAGTGTGCCCGGCTTCCCAACCATCCTGGCTTTCACCAAATAAACATCCCCTCAGTCACAGTAGGGAACAGTTCCACCTCCAGGCATCCCCCAATCACTCAATCTAATCACTGAGGCAGAAGGGAGCACAATTAATATAATAATGAGTGAGGCTAAAATTATTCTCTGTCCAGCTCTCTCTCTCTCTCTCTCTCCCCTCTGCCCCTCTTAAATTTAGGATGGGAGGAGGGAGGAGGGAATACATTGGTGCACACACACAACACACACTCCCAAATGTCCCCATTTATCAGAGGCAGTCTCTGCTTTCCAGTACCTCCTGTACTAGGAGAACATTGTGATTTGCTAGACATCTCATTCTTCAAGGTTCAACTAGCTCTCCAGGATCCCTGGAAGTAAAACTCCAGAGTGAATGCATGGCTGTCCCTCAGGCACATGCAGGGCCACGCAACCTTTAGTCTGACCCAGTCAAAAAGTAATGTTGCTGTCAGTTCCTGCTCCCAATCAGTTTCTCTGTGGGAGGGAGGTTGTCCTATGAAATGAGGCTTTCAGGGGTTACTAACCCTGATGTCTGTGCACTGCTTCCACTGTGGGAGGGACTATGCTTCTGAATACCAGGTGCTGGGAACCACAGGAGTGGAGAGTGCTGTGCAGGTCCTGTTTGTGTGCAGCAGCCCAGAATGGGACTCCGAGGCTGAAGGAAACTTCACCACGCAGCAATAGAGAAAAGTAAAGTAATTTATTGTTTGCTGACAGCAAGCAGTGACTCAGAGGATACTTCCTAAAAAACTGAGCCCCAGAGCATCAGTGCTCTGGGTTTATATACCTTTTCCAGACAACATTTGGCATTACAAATGTAAACCAATAAAGCATGGACACAATAAGCTTCCGTATGTCTCCTATGGTGCTGGAGGAGACTCTTGAGAGTCCCATGGACTGCAAGAAGATCAAACCTATCCATTCTGAAGGAAATCAGCCCTGAGTGCTCACTGGAAGGACAGATCGTGAAGCTGAGGCTCCAATACTTTGGCCACCTCATGAGAAGAGAAGAATCCTTGGAAAAGACCCTGATGTTGGGAAAGATTGAGGGCACTAGGAGAAGGGGACGACAGAGGACGAGATGGTTGGACAGTGTTCTCGAGGCTACCAACATGAGTTTGACCAAACTGTGGGAGGCAGTGGAAGACAGGAGTGCCTGGCGTGCTATGGTCCATGGGGTCACAAAGAGTCGGACACGACTAAACGACTAAACAACAACAACGACAACAATGTCCTTATAAGACTACTTCTTCCTCTTCTAAGAAAAACTTATTCTTTCTATTGTTGTTTAGTCGTTTCGTCGTTTCCGACTCTTTGTGACCCCATGGACCAGAGCACGCCAGGCACTCCTGTCTTGGTCAAACTCATGACTCAGTTTGGTCAAACTCATGTTGCTAGCTTTGAGAACACTGCCCAGCCATCTCGTCCTCTGTCGTCCCCTTCTTCTAGTGCCCTCCATCTTTCCCAACACCAGGGTCTTTTCCAGGGAGTCTTCTCTTCTCATGAGATGGCCAAAGTATTGGAGCCTCAGCTTCACGATCTGTCCTTCCAGTGAGCACTCAGGGCTGATTTCCTTAAGAATGGATAGGTTTGATCTTCTTGCAGTCCATGGGACTCTATAGCATTTCTATAGCATACCCATATAAAGCACTTCCTTAGAGATGTGGTTGGTATCTAATGCAAAACAAAAAAAAACCTTACATATCAAGCATCCTGCTGCCCATCAAATAGAACATCCTGACCTTCTGCTGTATAAACATCCTATCTGGTCTTGTGGCCTTGATGCTCAGAACCTGAAAACACAGCTAAAATACATTGCTACCGTAACTTCAGCAACAAGTAAAAGACACAGAGAATATGGCTTTCAAACAAGGCACTATGGCAGAAATAAGGAACATTACAAAAGGCTCAAAATCTTTTCCTTCGGTATGCTTGCCACATGTGAACTTCTCATATGCACCTGGTAGACTACCATGAGAACAGGAAGCTGGACTAGATGGCCTGATCCAGTGGGTTCTTTTTGTATTCTTATGTTAAGAGGGGAGGGGAAAAGTGGGGCTGGGGTGGATAGGCTGTGGATAAAGATTAATCTATTCTCTCCCCCATATTAGGTTCCACAGCCGTATTGGCTAGCTATAACAGTGCAGGAGGCTGTTTTGGTCAAGAGAAGTTAGGAAGTGTTGATCTTGCCTGGGGTGGGAGGTCAAGAACTCCTGGGATCTATGAACAGCTGTCCATTGTGCTGAGCTGCAGAACTATAGGAATTGGCTTCTCAAAGAAGTACCTTCAGCCCCTTGACTGACTGACTGCTCAGAATAGTCATTGAATGGTCCTGGACAGGAAGGTTTCCTATTTCAGTTGAGCCTTGCTTGGGCATCTAAGTCTTCCTGAGCTTGGGAGTGTCCCTACATTCTTGGTTGTCCTTTGGTCCTGGATTTCTGGCTTGCTCCTGTCTTGTGATTCCTCCTTTGGTTCTGATTTGCCCTTCAGTCCTGGCTACTAGCTTGCCCCAGGATGCTCAGTTTCCAGCTTCTAGATTGACTTAGCCTACAGCTCCTGGCCCATCCCCAAACAGCAATGAGGACCAATGCAAACTCTGCCCCGTGCAAGGTATTTGGCATATCCCAACACTCCAGTGACCTGCACTCCTTAGCATATACACAACACTAGACCCACAATCCTATACATACTTGAGGGAGCATTCCTTTATGTACTCATCAGGACAGTTAATATGCACCAGACCAGGTAGCCAGAGAAAAGAGGTTTCATATCAAAGGGGCTAGTGGAGACTGCTCTAGTGCACTCCTCCCCAAGGGGAGCCAGCAATTTCAAAATTACACAAACTCTTTGTGGTTGAGCTATCCTGAGTTAAAGCCATTTTGCAAGCATGGATGTAGGTCAGCAGGTAATTCTCTCCTGATAGAGCTTCCCACAGCACAGTTGATTTAACAGCAGCAGCATCTCTCTGCACCTCATCTTCTCAAAATTCCAAGGAGCATGCCTCAGTCTGCTTGCACATTGGAGTCATTGAAAGGGAAATTGCCCTGGATGTTGTATGGCTCTCATCCCAGCAGGCGATAGTCAAATACAAGCAGCGGCACAGCCAGAACCTGCTAGCAAGCACAGCGCAGAACGTTGTCTAAGCCAGGGCTCAGACCCAAAATCTATGTCTGCTTTTCAATGCCTTGCTAATTAAGGATATTCCTGGGAATTCACAAGCAGAGAAACACACACCATGCAGTTGTAGGCATGTCAGGAAGCCTTATCAACTCCAAAAACTCAGAGACTCATTTGATGACGTCTTACCTGATTTTGGATTTGGGTGCTGGAAAATCCTGACAGAGGGCCCCCCAAAACCTTGGAGATAGCACTGGGGAATATGTTTATCTAGGGGGTCCTTTGTCTGGTCCATTTTTCACAGCAGGACAACCCAATGACTTCTGAACTTGCTTGCAGATCAGAAAATAAGAGTGTCGAGTCAAACTGTGCACAATTCTGCAATGCAGTTTCAGTGTGCAAAAAGATTGCACCAAAAGGTCACTTCTGTATCCAGGGCAGCTGTCTACCAGCTCCATCTGGTACACAGGCTGAGACCCTACCTGCCTGCGGACTGTCTCGCCAGAGTGGTGCATGCTCTAGTTATCTCCTGCTTGGACTATTGCAATGCACTCTACGTGGGGCTACCTTTGAAGGTGACCCAGAAACTACAACTAATCCAGAATGCAGTAGCTAGACTGGTGACTGGGAGCGGCCACCGAGACCACATAACACCGGTCTTAAATGATCTACATTGGCTCCCAGTACATTTCCGAGCACAATTCAAAGTGTTGGTGCTGACCTTTAAAGCCCTAAACAGCCTCGGTCCTGTATACCTGAAGGAGCGTCTCCACCCCCATCGTTCTGCCCGGACACTGAGGTCTAGCACTGAGGGCCTTCTGGCGGTTCCCTCACTGCGAGAAGCAAAGCTGAAGGGAACCATGCAGAGAGCTTTCTCAGTAGTGGCACCCGCCCTGTGGAACACCCTCCTATCAAATGTAAAAGAGGTAAACAACTACCTGACATTTAGAAAACATCTGAAGGCAGCCCTATTTAGGGAAGTTTTTCACGGAGAGGGAGGGCCAGGGCTCTGGCAGCATCCAAGAGCCCCTGCTCCATAGGCAGGAAGAAAGGGAGGTGGACAGAGAGGACAGGAATCAGTCAGACAGAAGACCCGTCCCCCCGACGCCGGAATTGAGGAGGAGGAGGAAAGGGAGGCCCTTCTCAGTTCCGAGGCTTTCATGTTGGTCCAGAACGCAGAGGGGGGCAGTGCAGGAATCTGACTCGATCGGGTAGACATGGAATCAGTAGTTTGTTACACTGTAAATAATATGCACCAATAAAAACGTCTGAAAGACAAGCATGTGGAAGGTTGTTACTCAAGAGTAGTCACTACATACCTGACATTATCATTAATATCATTATTAGTCCAAATTAGAGATGCGAAGTCAGAAACCAAAACTGGTAAAGGAGAAGGGAAGTCCCCTCTGGGTAAACAGGAAAAAAACCACCGGGATGGTTTGCACTGCAGCCTAATAAGAGGCCAACATTGGACTCTTCTTAGCTTAGGAAAAATTGTGAGCCTCACTTCCAGGATTCCCCATGCTCCTATTAGATGGTAAGGATTTTACAGCACAGCATAACTCTATGGCTTGACATGGGAAATCCATATGTTTGTAGTAGGGAGGAAATTAATAGCTCACCTAGGGATTAAACAATTGCTGAGGTGAAATAGATACTGAGCTCCGGCTCTATGGGCACAGTTTGCAGTATATCTACTCATCAATCAATTAACCCCGAGCGACTGATGAAAGAAGGAGGGTGAACAGATGGGAAGAGGACTGGAGATGGGCCCCCTTTTAGTTCCTAATTAGAACAGCTTCACAGCCTGATAGGCTCCCCAATGGTTCCTCTACACTCCATAGTGCACAAACCCAAAGTTAGAATAGGCCAATTGCCTATCAGACTTTTTCTCTCTCTCTCTACACACACACACACACACACACACACACACACACACACAGAGCTGGGCAAAAAAAAATTAGCACAATTGTCTTGCTCACAGGCCTGGTGGGTAGGCTGGGATTGTGCACAGACATACAGAGAGGAACAGCCAAACAGCCATCAACACATAGCAGACTGGACATGAGGTTCAAACGGTAAGGGGCTGTGTTGAGATCAGAGATGGGGAATCTGTGACCCTCCAGGTGTTGGACTGAGACTCCCTCCACCCCTAACCACTGGTCACACTGGTTGGGGTTGATGGGAGTGGGAAACCAGGACCCTCTGAAGGGCCACAGGTTCCCAATCACTGTCTGCATATGTCGCTGTGAGGCATTGAGCTGCTCTCAACACTGACGATGCAGTAGAGGCAACACTGGCCCAGATGTGCCCCCAGATGTTGTTGCACTCCAACTCCTGTCAGCTTCAGTCGGCATGGCAAGTGCTCATACATGATGGGAGTTAAGAGCCCACCAATATCTGGAGGGCACCACTTTAGATACCCCTAGTTTTGCAGATACTGCTGACTTTGGGATTCCACCTGTACTGGACTATAGAATGGTGCCAACCTGTTACTACACCCATCTCTCTTATCCCATCCATCCCTTGCTATGTCTTCCATTTCCATTTCCCTCTCTCACCACTGGTGATTCCAGAGGTAAGGTTCTTCTGGCGGTGGAGGTAGAGCATGGTCATTGGGCCAAATAGCCATTGATAGCCTTAACCCACATGAATCTCTTTTAATTCCATCCATGTTAGCGGTCATCAGTTTATTACTATTATTATTACTATTATTATTATTAGCCAGATATAAATTTACAGCCATGTATAGCTCGTTCATTTCATAGCTAGACTATTTAATTCGTGGGCAGAAAGCATTAACCTTTTTTGGCCACTAATCTATCACTAGGGACGCAGGTGGCACTGTGGTCTAAACCACTGAGCCTAGGGCTTGCCAGTCGGAAGGTCGGCAGTTCGAATCCCCATGACGGGGTGAGCTCCCGTTGCTCAGTCCCAGCTCCTGCCAACCTAGCAGTTGGAAAGCACGTCAAAGTGCAAGTAGATAAATAGGTACCACTCTGGTAGGAAGGTAAACGGCATTTCCATGCACTGCTCTGGTTTCGCCAGAAGCGGCTTAGTCATGGTGGCCACATGACCCGGAAAAACTGTCTGTGGAAGCAGACAAATGCCAGCTCCCTCAGCCTGTAAAGCAAGATGAGCACCGCAGCCCCAGAGTCGTCTGCGACTGGACTTAACTGTCAGGGGTCCCTTACCCTTACCTTTTAAACTATCACTTTGCTTCAGCACAGCAGTTCCTTTCCTCTCTTAAAATGTGTGCTGCATTTCAAACATATTGCTATTTAAAAGCTAGTCAGAACACTACTAGTACTGCAAGTGATGTCTGTATTACCAAGAAGGAAACAGATTTGTATTCTTCTTCTCAGCTTCTATTGGGGATTAACCACCTTGGAAACAGATTTTTATTTTTATTCAAGCTGACTTTCTTATTGTCCAGAATATGAGTTGCTGCTAAGAGAGTTTGATGGACCAGGGTGTGAGTGGGGTGGGGGAATCATGATGTTTTGGACACATCAATTTCCCCTTTTCTCCTCAAACTAAGCAACCTTCTAAAAAACATAGATGCCAGGAGGTAAATATCGTAGAAGTCACTGCTGAGTGATCACTCAGAATTTTAGGATTCTCCAATTCGCCTAATAGAAGTTTCTTAAGTGCATGGTTAGAAAAGTATACTTCAGTGCTATGGACTCAGATGGCGCTGTGGTCTAAACCACTGAGCCTCTTGGGCTTGCTGATCAGAAGGTTAGCGGTTTGAATCCCCGCAACGGGGTGAGCTCCCGTTGCTCGGTCCCAGCTCCTGCCAACCTAGCAGTTTGAAAGCACACCAGTGCAAGTAGATAAATAGGTACCACTGTGGTGGGAAGGTAGACGGCATTTCCGTACACTCTGATTTCCGTCATGGTGTTCCGTTGCACCAGAAGCGGCTTAGTCATGCTGGCCACATGACCCAGAAAGCTGTCTGTGCACAAAAGCTGGCTCCCTCGGCCTGAAAAGCGAGGTGAGCGCCGCAACCCCATAATCGCCTTTGACTGGACTTAACTGTCCAGGGGTGCTTTGTTGTTGTTGTTTAGTCGTTTAGTCGTGTCCGACTCTTCATGACCCCATGGACCAGAGCACGCCAGGCACTCCTGTCTTCCACTGCCTCCCGCAGTTTGGTCAAACTCATGTCCGTAGCTTCGAGAACATTGTCCAACCATCTCGTCCCCTTCTCCTAGTGCCCTCAATCTTTCCCAACATCAGGGTCTTTTCCAAGGATTCTTCTCTTCTCATGAAGTGGCCAAAGTATTGGAGCCTCAGCTTCACGATCTGTCCTTCCAGTGAGCACTCAGGGCTGATTTCCTTCAGAATGGATAGGTTTGATCTTCTTGCAGTCCATGGGACTCTCAGGAGTCTCCTCCAGCACCATAATTCAAAAGCATCAATTCTTTGGCGATCAGCCTTTTTTAAGGTCCAGCTCTCACTTCCATACATCACTACTGGGGAAACCATAGCTTTAACTATATGGACCTTTGTCGGCAAGGTGATGTCTGCTTTTTAAGATGCTGTCTAGGTTTGTCGTCGCTAGGGGTCCTTTACCTACTTCAGCTATTTTTTTTTCTACTGTTGCTTGTTATTATCTGTATACGACCATTGTATCAGTCTAAGCAATAAAATTTAAAAAGTATGTGCATCATTCTCAGTTGATCAGGTGAGGCATTGATCAGCATCAGATGTAAAGGTTCACATTTTATGTGAAATGTTCACAGCTTTTACATTTGCCTGTGAATGTTTTTGTTGCCCTTGGGTGTCCCGAGTTCTCAATTTGTTTGCAAAGAAAGGCTTCCAGACTTTCTCAGGCCCAGGCCCCATCTGCATTATACATTGAAAGCAGTGTCACAGCACTTCATGGCTTCCCCCACCTCTGGGAGTTCTAGTTTTTTTAAGGTCCTCTCACAGAGGTATATTTCCCAGAGTTCCCTGTGAAGAGGGATTAACTGTTAAACCACTCTGGGAATTGTAGCTCTATGAAGAGGAATAGGGTGCCTCGCTAGACAAATTTAATTCGTTCCACGGGCCTTTTCTTATAACGAAAAAATCGTCTAGCGAATCCCATAGGAATGCATCGAATTTTTTTTGAATTTTTTTTTTTTGCCCATAGGAACGCATTAATTGAATTTCAATGCATTCCTATGGGAAACCGTGATTCGCTAGACAAATTTTTCATAAAACGAATTCGTCTAGCGAGGCAACCTCCGCTCGAAAAATCCTTTCGTTAAGCGGAAATTTCGTTAAGCAGGGCATTCGTTAAGCGAGGCACCACTGTACACTGGATTTAGCCCAATGTCAGTACCAATAATGGAAGCTTCAGTTTTCCTGTGGGTATCTCTTCAGTTTATTGATTTTGATTTTTTTATATATATATATATATATATGCATTTCTCAGGTTGTACCTTATCACTGAGCAAAGGCGCTGCCAAACAAGTCTTGAATCGGTGACCAGAGAGATGACAGAATTTAGACAAATGAGAATATTTCGGGGAGACCAATTGCAAGCAGCCTCCTTGCACCAACAGAACAGCTAACTTAATACTCATTTACTTGGTCTTCGCTTTGAGACCTCCTCTTGCTGGCTACGTGTTGTGTGCCAGATCCCATGGAGAAAGTAGCCACCATGGAACAAACTTGTTTTCTCCTGCTCTGAGGGTAGTTCTCAAACCAATGGCTTCAAGTCACAAGGAAGGAGATTCTTACTAAACATCAGGAAGAACTTTCGGACAGTAAGAGCTGTTCAATAGTGGAACCGAATCCCTTCATTGCAGGTTTTTTAAGCAGACGTTGGATGGCCATCTGTCATGGATGTTTTAATTAAGATTCTTGCATTGAGATGGCCCTTGGGGTCCCTTTCAACTCTAAAATTCTATGAAATCAATCCAAGGTATTCAAACACATAAAACAGATTCAGGGAAAGCCAGGGTAAGTCTTTACAAGATTTCTGAAATTGCACATATCATATACAATCAACAGGTTAGTGAAAACTTTTCAGTTTGAAGGCCATAATCCCTTTCAGGAGCAGGTGTGATCTCTCCATCCTCCATCCAGGCAAGGAAGAGAGATTAAAGGTAAAGGTACCCCTGACCATTAGGTCCAGTTGCGGACGACCCTGGGGTTGTGGCGCTCATCTCGCTTTACTGGCCGAGGGAGCCGGCATACAGCTTCCGGGTCATGTGGCCAGCATGACTAAGCTGCTTCTGGCAAACCAGAGCAGCGCACTGAAACGCCGTTTACCTTCCCACTGGAGCAGTACCTATTTATCTACTTGCACTTCGACATGCTTTTGAACTGCTAGGTTGGCAGGAGCAGGGACTGAACAACGGGAGCTCACCCCGTTGCGGGGATTTGAACCACCAACCTTCTGATGGGCAAGCCCTAAGCCCTAAGCAGCACCTGCCACATTCCATCCAGGTAACATCTCTAGAAGGAGGTGCAAAGCCAAGCCAATGAGGGGTGTGGCTTGGATTGAATCCTGAGGGCTGGATAGAAATGTTTCAAGGACCACATTTGGTCCCCCAGCCTGATATTCCCTACCTCTGACATACCATTTCATCCTGCTATCCAAATCTAAACTTCGTTGGAGACTTTCTGGAAACCAGAATGCTGAGATATATGCATGGTGATTTGCGCGTGCGCGCGCACACACGCACACACAGAGTAGCATTTTCTTCCCCAGGCCACTGTGAAGGTTAATTTGAAGAACCTTTCCTTGAGGAGGCTCACTTTTTCTGACAGGCCAAGGCATATACATATTCATGCATCCTCAGAGAAGCCAAGGAGCTTGTTAAGACTTCTGCCTTCACCTGGCTCCAAAGAAGTAAAAGCTGGAGGCAAGAATGTTCCGGAAATGGCCATATCAGGGAATGCCAAGTTCAAAGACAACTCTCGGAGCACTGTAGCAGGTGTGGAATAACTTGGGTTATGTAAAGAAGAAGAAGAAGAAGAAGAAGAAGAAGAAGAAGAAGAAGAAGAAGAAGAAGAAGAAGAAGAAGAAGAAGAAGAAGAAGAAGAAAGTTTACAATGAATTATCTTGCGTCAAATGCTTGTCAAGCCCGTTCTTGAAGTTTTGCTGAGCAGAGTACTTATGTCCATTTGCTTCTGTCCCAAGGTGGTGAAATACTTTGAGAAGCGAGGAAGGAAGGAGTGTGCTATAGTTGGAGGCAAAGTCAAGCAGGTTTTAAGCATGCTAGAAAGGAAGGCCAAAGGTCAGTATGATTTGGGATCCTTTACTCAAAGTGGCCAAACAGATGCTTCCAAGAACCCAGAAGGAGGGCATAAAGGCCCAGGTGTGGGGAACTGACTGCAGCTGGCAGGGGTGGGCGGCCCGCCCTGGGTGTCATTCTTGATGGGGGGTTACATCGCCACCCCACCCCCTGGGACGCTTGCCCTGCCCCTGTGGGGAGCTAGCTCTGCCCTCGTGGTGGCTAGCCCTGCCCCTGGGTACACAGCATGTGTGCCACTCCGGGTACCAGAGCAGCTAGCTCCTCCTCTGTCTTGATCTCCCACACCCACTGTGCGGGGGTGGGAGAGGAGTAACAGGTGGGAGGGGCCGCTGACCTACCAATCACATAACATCAAAACGATGCAGTGCCGTGCACAGAAGCCCCCAGATTCAGCTGATCATTGGTGACGTCCACAGTGAATCGCCTGATTGGCAGAACCTGCACCCCCCCCAGTCCAATTGTGTCTTTACCTGCCCCACATCTGGCAGGTCAAATGGGGAGGCCTGCTGGTCCTAATTAAGCCCATGGATAAAACTCTGAAGTGTGGGCCCTCAGCAGATGCCCTGGCATGGCAACACTTGACGCCAATCCTGTGCCCATCTTGCTGGAGAACAAGTGAGAGGTACCTCAGGCCCAGGGTCCAGATGTGGCCCTCCAGGTCTGTCTATCTGGACCTCAGGACTCCTCCCCAAGCCATTGAACTACACTCCACACCCATCCTGCTTCACAACCCTTACCTTGAGTGTTTTTTGCCTGGCTGGAATGTGTCCTTGGGCTCTGAAAATGCCTTTTGCTTGCCAGGATGGAGGAAGTGTATGTTAGTGTGTGTAGAAACTAGTTTACTGCATAAAGTTAATCTTTGCATTTGTATAATAATAATAATAATAATAATAATAATAATAATAATAATAATAGCAGCATCCCACCCATCTGGCTGGATTTCACCCACATTTGCTTCAGGCCCTGGCAACTATTGGCATGCAACCCCCCAAAAGGTAAAGCAGCCCTCAGGTTGGAAAAATAGCTCACCCTCTTGCATTAGAGTAAGGGTTCAGAAATGGGGGGTAAGTTTCAGTACCAGAACAGAGCAAATCGGGTCTCACAACTCTTAGTCCCTCCTAGCCACATTTCCATAGCAGAGGAGAAGATATTAGAAGCTGTATTCCCTCCCCATTCTGTAAGAATCTGACTGAGAGGCAAAAGGATGGGGTGGGGTGGGGAATTTTCCTCTGTTATGAACAAGAGAAGGATTTAAAAACAAATGCTATATATATATGCTGGTGCAGAATGACATGTAGTTACCTAGCTTTTAAAACACACACACATACACACTCCAGACAATTACAGGAAGCAGACAGAGCCAATAAATGCAGTAATCCGCAGAATTCTTTTCATATGGAAACAAAAAAAAATGTTATAAATGGGTCCCAGTTTAGACTGCTGTTTTTGACATGAGGGATAAAGAAGAGAGAGTGAATCTCTTTTTCAAAGTTGCTCAGGTCATTGATTGCAATGGTTAACAAGTCTTTATTTACACCAGCAGAAGTCAATCCACTGGCTGATTCTCACACCCATTCCTGATTAAAGGCTGAATTGGTCACCATTTGAGTTGCCTAATGTGCAAAGTGCATCACATCCATCATAGAGACATAGGGCTAGAGGGGCCAACCTTGTATCCTCTAGATTTTTGGGACTACAACTTCCATCATCCCTAGTATTGTTATAGTTGTTGTTGTTATATTTATATTATGCCCCACCTTTTTCCCAGACAGAGACTCAAGGTGGTATGTCCAGGTGAGGTTAAGAAAAATCTTTTCCTGAAACCCTGGAAAGCCACTGACCATCAGAGTAGAAAGCCAATATGGCGGCTTCCAGCTGTCGTTGGACTACAACCTCCACCAGTCACAGATGGTGTGGCCAATAGCTTCTTCCTCCTTAGATTCAGTGTTACCTTAATCTTCTTGCCAGATACCTGAAGGAGTGTCGATGCACACAAAAGCTCATACCAATGACAAACTTAGTTGGTCTCTAAGGTGCTACTGGAAGGAATTTTTTTATTTTGTTTCGACTACACCAGATCAACACAGCTACCTAAAAGGTAAAGGTAAAGGGACCCCTGACCATTAGGTCCAGTTGTGACCAACTCTGGGGTTGCGGCGCTCATCTTGTGTTATTGGCCAAGGGAGCTGGCGTACAGCTTCCAGGTCATGTGGCCAGCATGACAAAGCTGCTTCTGGCGAACCAGAGCAGCACACAGAAACACTGTTTACCTTCCCGCTGTAGTGGTACCTATTTATCTACTTGCACTTTGACGTGCTTTCAAACTGCTAGGTTGGCAGGAGCTGGGACCGAGCAACGGGAGCTCACCCCGTCGCAGGGATTCGAACTGCCGACCTTCTGATCGGCAAGCCCTAGGCTCTGTGGTTTAACCCACAGCTACCTACCTGTTACTTAAAAAAGATATTCCTACTAACCTAGAAATGGCTGAAAGAGACTGTACCTGGCCCATGGTACAGTTATTAGCTATGAGGATATATGAATGTTTTTAAAAAATATTTCTTTTAAATATTATGTGTCCTTATTTTATTTTAAATTATATTGTTTTAGCATTTTGATGTTTGCTGCCCTGCGCTCCTTTGCGAGGTATGGTGGGATAGAGGTTTAATAAAGTAGTGATGGTTCAACTACGACATTCACAGTCCTGCCAGGCTTGAGCTGATGGGATCTTGTCCCTTTGCAAGCATCTCTCATCCATGGCTTATCCTATCTCTCTTCTCCACCCTTGTTTTATGTGGATAACTTCCTGAAATTTCCAATAGAATCCTATGGACTTTAGATATTCCCCCCTTCCATCTCACTTTTTCTCAATTACTTTGTCTGCTTGAATTTTTTTTTTTTAAAAAAAAACCCCATTCCTGCAAGATTTATTTTGCAATGTAATGTCTCTTTCTTTTTTAAGTCTAATAATGGTAATCTGTTGCCCCCATTCCCTTATCTAATGGCAACTCTTCATAGCTGATAAATGGTTCGTTTTAAAAGGAACCTTACTATCTATTGACCTTATCCACTTAGTAAAATCTCCCTTAGAATTGTCGGAATTAAAATCTGTGGAAAAGATCACAGCTACCAATAGTGACATGAACAGCCTCATTACTGTTCGAAATCTGGCTGAGGTTTTCAACCTGCCCCACAAACTGTTAGCATATCAGTCTGCTTCTACAGACCAGAAAGCATACTTGGAGGGAATTTCTTAGCACATTTTGCCGCCACCCCTGCCCCTCAACTTGTTTCCACTGAAATTCTCCTTTGCAAGCCTCTCCATCATCACGGTCAGCATAATCACCAAGCATAACAATATACCCTGATAAAAAGTATCCATTTTTTTCTTTCACTGCCCTCTATACGACGCAATAAGACCAAGGCTCCTCATACTAATTCCTTCGCTTATCGCCTTGGAAGACGACCGCATGAAATTTCTATTGGTGGACGCTAACCCCAGGCTTACCCACGGAGTGGCCATTTATATCTTGCAGGCCCTGAAACTCAGAGCTCTTTCGACTGGCTAATTTTCTCTAGACACGGATTTCACTAAACATTCCCCAGCGGACGAAAAAACACATGATGCATCCTAGTTTTTACCAAATTCTGTTTTATATCGCATGTTTTTATATCCAATGTTTTGTAAGTGTTTGATACATGTTCTGTATAATAGCGGTAGGTTACCGCTATTGTTGTTGTTGTTGTTAATGTTTTATGTGTTATGTGCTATGGCCAACCGGCTAATGCAATAAAATTTTGATTTGATTTG
The DNA here is from genome assembly GCF_963506605.1 of Zootoca vivipara. Lineage (NCBI taxonomy): Eukaryota > Metazoa > Chordata > Lepidosauria > Squamata > Lacertidae > Zootoca > Zootoca vivipara. The sequence continues at coordinate 6,964,665 of NC_083292.1, forward strand.
ATAAAAAGTAAAAGCTTGTCCACCCACTTGAAGTAGTCACCTGCACAGATGCCTTTCAAATTCTCTGCAGTTTGTTCACCCAACACAAAGACCAGAAACGTGTTGTCCCATCCTGTCAAAACTGGTCACTGGCATTTCTAGAGAGGGGAACTGAATGAGGAATCTTCATAGAACACTTGATTCAATCAGAGGTATTCTACTCAACCCAGGGACATACCGTAAGAAGAATCTGCTGGATCTGGTCAAGGCCCACCATCCTGTTCTCACCATGGCCAACTGGATGTCTATGGAAGGCCACAACGAGGACAAGCAGTGTCCCCATTTGTGATCCCAATCAACAGGTATTCAGAGGCATACTGTGTGTTTATAATATCTTGCTTTTCTTACTTTTTTTTTTTGCAAACCACCCTCTAACTTCTTTGAGTGAAGGGTGGTATAGAAATCTCTTGATATGTAAATAAAAGAAAGGCCATGGAGGTGGAACGAAGAAGAAGAAGAAGAAGAAGAAGAAGAAGAAGAAGAAGAGGAGGAGGAGGAGGAGGAGGAGGAGGAGGAGGAGGAGGAGGAGGAGGAGGAGGAGGAGGAGGAGGAGGAGTTTGGATTTGATATCCCTCTTTATCACTACCCGAAGAGTCTCAAAGCGGCTAGAATTCTCCTTTCCCTTCCTCCCCCACAACAAACACTCTGTGAGGTGGGTGGGGCTGAGAGACTTCAGAGAAGTGTGACTAGCCCAAAGTCACCCAGCAGCTGCATGTGGAGGAGTGGAGACGCGAATCCGGCTCCCCAGATTAGGAGTCTACGGCTCTTAACCACTACACCACACTACAACTAGTAGCTATTTATAGCACAATGTCTTGTGAATTTGTCTAATCCTCTTTTAATCTTGTTTTCAAGCTGTATTTTAATTAATTGTTTTATATTCGGTGTTAGCCGCCCTGAGCCCGGTCTTGGCTGGGGAGGGTGGGGTATAAATAAATAATGTATTATTTATTTATTTATTTTAAAGGCATCCAAGTTGGTGGCCATCACTACCAGAATTGTCAGAGCGAATTCCATAGTTTAACTCTACACTGTGTGAAAAAAAATTCTCTCTCTCTCTCTTTGGCCCATCCTGAATTTTCTGGTGTCTGGCTTCATTGGATGGCCCTGCATTCTAGCTTCAGAAAAGAACTCATATTTCCAAGTCATTCCTGATAACAGTGCAAGGTCCCTGGAAAGGAATGCAGTAAACAGTGTCTGACCCATCTATCGCAGTATTCTCTACTCTGACTGGCAGCAGCTCTCTGGGGTCTCTGCTTAAGATCTTGCCCATCATCTGCAATGTGCCCATTGAACTGGCAATTTGGACTAAATTTGTTGCCTTCTGGATGAAAAGCATGGTCTCCACCAACAACTAAGAATTTCCAAATTGTCATCCTGGTCACGATGTAATTCTCATGATGTGAGTAACATCATGGGAGGGGTGTTTCTGGGACGGAGGTGAAACTTTGAAGCTCCCTTGTTGTTTTTGCTACTGGATGCTGCATGTTGTTTAAGTAATCTCGTTATATTTATAGTATTGGAATGTGGGTGTTTTTTGTATGTTATTATATTTGCTATTGTTTTGTTTTTGTGAAATTGTTACTTTTTGCTACGTTAATATGAAATGGTTGTTATGTCCTTGTTTTCCTATCACTACACTACAACATTGCTTTTGTAGTGTTTGTTAAATGCATCCCTGTTTCTTTGTTGTAAGCCATTTTGAGCATGTTTTTCTGGTGTGTAATAGCGGCATACAAATACAGTGAGTGAATGAATGAATTTGACTTCCAAGTGCCTCACCTACATCTCTTTTAAGTCCCTCCTTTCCACCCGCAGGAGCTGCCTTTTCTTCTCACGCAACTTTGGTTCAGTTTTGCCAGCTTTGTAGATGCAAACCTTTCCCCATGAATTTTATTCAGATCTCAGCACAATGACAGACGAGGCAAAGGTATAAATCTGACCTAGACTGAAGCAGATCATTGGTTCCCACTAAGGCAGCCTTTCCCATCTGGTGGCCTCCCAGATGTTTTGTACTTCAGCTCTCATCAGTCCCAGTCAGCGTGGCTGACAATCACAGGTGATGGGGGTTGTAGTGCAAAGAGTTGGAAGATTGAGAAAGCTTGATCAAAAGGGTCATTTTCCACTCCGGCCACCTGCAGCCCTTCAAAGTTACAGGAAGAGCTCTTGCCCAGCCCTCCTGCTTGGAGCTACTGGAAATTAGGTTAATGACCTTCTGCATATAATCTCCCTTGATTTTGTGGTTGTTCCAATAACTACTTGTTATTAACATGCAGTTAATGACAGTTGTTAGCACCCTCTAGGGTTGCCAGACTCAATAATAGACAGGACTTCTGTGCCTTTAATTGCCCTGCTCTCTTTTGAGTCTGGAAACCTTAAAGAGAAACCAGCAGACCCTTTGTTTAATTCCCAAGCAAAGGGTCTGCTGGTTTACTCTTTAAGGTTTCCAGACTCAAAAGAGAGCAGGGCAATTAAAGGCACAGAAGTCCTGTCCACTATTGAGTCTGGCAACCCTAGCACCCTCACATTTCTCCTTTAAGTCTACCTTGGAAGCATTATTCAGTTGAGCCACAAACTGGCTTCCTTGATGTGTGTCAAGTGGTTCTCGATGATCAATAGATGTTTTGGGGGCTGGGTTCTTCAAGAAAGTTTGAACATGCCCTATACATTCTACTTCTCATTTCCAGGTGATTCCTCCTGAGTGTATAATAAGATATTTAGCAATGGTTCACTACAAGCACTATGGCCCTTGAAACACACACACACACACACACACACACACACACACACACACACACACACACACACACACAAAGCCACACTGACCTGGCATAAGAATTTAGCTCCTTTTCATGGTCTTAAAGGTTTCCTCCAAGCACACAAAGGAATTGGCTCAGTGATGCGTCCAGGCTTATCAAGTGAGGACAATGCTTATAATGACAGTCTTCAAACAGATTCTCCTCTTTATGGAATAGACTGACTGTTTCACAAAAGGCCGGGTAGGGTTATTAATACATTAGCTTGAAAGCTTGCAGGGAGAAGAATTATAAGCAAGTGACCCAGGTTGCATCTCGACCATCCCAGTGAATACATTCACCAATGTGCTGCGGAAGATTCTCTGCCGGTGACGGTGTTTTCAAATTTCTGAAACCTGGGGTCTGGCTTTGGTTGGTTCTGTTATGTGTGAGAGAGGGGGCACACACACACACACACCCACACACCCACACACACACACACACACACCCCACAGTGAAATAGGGATGGGCATATCCATCAATTTCAATTTCTCTGTTTCTCATTTTCCTAATCTGAATTGCAGGTTACCACATTCCTTAATTACCACATTCTTCCCCCCCCAATGGATTTAGCCATTTTTTATATGGAGTTTTGACCGATATAATGCATTTTTGTTCTGAGATAGACAGCTCTGTGTGCTTTCTTCCCTAATATACACCTTTTGTATGCATTCTTTTTTTAGGGGAAAGGGTTTGAAGAACTCCATTACAAAATTTGGACAAGTGTGATACTTGAAGGACAGTGATGTTTTGGCTTGCATATTGTTTTAGGGATGTGCGAACAAATTTCTCCTCTATCCCTAAACTGAAAGCACAGTTCACACTTATTCTGAAAAGTGTATGGGTATTTTCTCAATCACTTCCCAAGGGGGGGGGGGACACCATGTAGACATACTTCTTAAAACTGTGGAGCCGTACAGTTAATTTTTTCTTTTTAAAAAAATCAAGTTAGACAGGGTTCAGAAAGAAAAAAAAGTGTGGTGCAGCAGTTTTCAGAGGGCGGGCAGGAAATATCAGGCCCAGAAACCAAGCTTGCCCCTCCAGGCCTCTTTGTCTGTCCACTGAAACTCTTGCCAGACTGAACCCAACCCTCCTTTTTCAGGTCAAAACATTACTGTCCCTTGCTTTTCACCCTCCTTGAGTGTTTTTGCCTGATTTGAATGTGATGTTAAACTGTGATAAAGCCTCTTGGTTCTCTGGCTGGAGGATAAAGGTGAAGGGACCCCTGACCATTAGGTCCAGTCGCGGACAACTCTGGGGTTGCAGCGCTCCTCTCGCTTTACTGGCTGAGGGAGCCGGCATACAGCTTCCAGGTCATGTGGCCAACATGACTAAGCCACTTCTGGTGAACCAGAACAGCACACGGAAATGCCGTTTACCTTCACTCCAGAGCGGTACCTATTTACCCGTATCTACTTGCACTTTGACTTCTGAGGACCATATAACCAGCATGACCAGGTGCAAAATTCAGCCAAGCAATGATTGTGACTCTCACCTTTGTAGAGGAGGTTGCGTTCTAGCCAAACAAACCTAACAGGTTTCTGAGCACACCTGGCACATCTCTCCATCTCCATGCAAGCCAGGGGTTGGCAAGGTTTTCGTGGCTTGGGCCAGTTCACGGTCCTGCAGATGCTGCGGTGGGCTGGAGTGTGTGTGTGTGTGTGTGTGCATGCACAAACGCTATTTCCGACGCTCCCTCTGGCGCGGAGAAGGCATGCACAGCTTCCCATTGGCTGCCCAAGCTTCCTGCAGCCAATGGGAAGCTGACCAGCATCGCAGAAGGTGGTCCCCGCTCTGCTCTGCGCCGGTTTAGTGCGGCGCGCAGGAGCTGACTGAGTGGGCGGTGGAGGTCCATGGGCCTTAGGTTGCTGACCCCTGATCCAAGCAAAGAAGAGGCACTGTTGCAGTTCAAGAACACATCCCAGTCAAGCAAAAACTATTGAGAAGGGTGTGGCCTGTGGGGGGGTATGGTCTGTGGGAAGTCCCAGGGGCCAAACAGAGAGGACTGAAGGGCTGCATTTGGACCCTGGGCCTGAGCTTCTCCACCCTTGGTTTAAGCACAAACACCTTCCCCCGGTGCATGCCTGGATAAGGCATAATAATGCCCATTCCAGCTCCTCCCTTTCAAATAAAATGATGGAGGCAACTCTTATTCAAAAGCTAGACATTTGGCAAGTGACCTTGGCTCACTCAGATCATGACTGGAATCCTAAGAGTTCTCTTCCTGTATTTGTTTCAATTCAGCATATTAACATATTTATGAAGCCCCCACCTTGTTCAAAAGAGGTCTCTGAAAAGGTAAGGAGATTTTGGGGGGTTTCTTTTTTAACGTGAAATGATTAATTCAAGCTCAAGAACACTTACAGCATTGCTAATCAATCTCAGCGGGAGACATAGTCCATCACATATTGCCTCCGCCTCCTGAGAATCCACATCATTTAACAGGTTTTTGAAACATAGATCAAACTCCGAAAACTAGTCTTACATTGCACGCATACCCCAACACACACCATCGATCTTAGTTTCCCATGGAAAGAAGGGGGGGGGGGAGATTTTCAAACCTAGGTATCGAGTACCGACTGTTAGCTGTCCCTAGCTAACAACAAAAAGTTCGGCTCATTCATCTAAATAAAAGAATAGTAAATAAGATGTGCTCTAATCCACAGTCATGCAACCATGTCTCTCTCATTCTCAATTCATCTCCCGTCTCCATCCCCAGGAGGCTGCCATCCCCACTCTTCCCCGTGTACAAGAATGTGTGCGACATCAGCGGAATATTACAAGCTCTTTTAAGGCTTTGGTATTTACTGGAAGGAATAGCTCCTGGGTGTCTGATTCTGCACTCTGGAGGATGCAAACAGTTTTGTTTTCCTTTTTTTAAAACAACAACAACAACAACATTAATTTTAAAGCTGATTGCAGCGAGGATAAAATTCCCCCACCCGAATCCCACTTCATAACACCCATAATTATGAGTGTTTAGGTATTACTTTAGGTATAATCATCCCCATCATAATTATAATATAGCGCTGCTTTTCTCAACCTGCTGCCCTCCGGCTGTTGCTGGGCTACAGCTTCCACCATCCATGCCCATTGGCTATGCCAGCTGGGGCGTGGGAGCTGGGGGTCTAACAATATCTGGAGAAAAACCAGGTAGGAAAAAGCATGACTCTTGCAGAATAACGGGAGGTGGGGTTAGTATTTGCCACATGGAACTTACTACAATTTCAAGATACAAAATAGGGGTCATGGAGGGAAGACTGAGACCAGGGTAATGGGAATCCTATGTAAAAAGGTCACAGGTTGATCCCCATAGGAGCTAACAGGAGCCATATGGGAGAATTAAACTGAAGAAACATTGGGTACCCCTGGAAAGGGGAGAGGGGCCTAAACCTGCTTTTAATATCTCAGGAGCATCTTGACTTTTTCCTCTCAACTGTAGGTTGTAGCTAGGTTTTTTTATTATTATTATTATTATTAAAAATAAACTTTATTACATAACAAAACATTCATCACAATTAAAATAAATCATCACCGTAAAAAGGATATTACAATTATCTTGTTTCATTACACGAAGTAATACTTCCCTCCCCCCTCCCTCTCTGCTTCCCATTCCCCTTGACTTCACAACCTAATCTGAACTTTTCCTTTTATTATTCTATAATAATAGTACTCTGCATATCTTACTTTAACTTGTATTAAGTCCATGTAATCATAACATACCGGTACGTCCAATTGTTTACTATCATTTATTCCATCCTCTCTTTCCATACAGCATCTAATATATAGTCGTAAATATGGCTGAACCTTATTTGGCGGAGATAAGGCTAGTATTCGCTACTTTGGTTCTTATGTAGTCTGTAAACACTCTCCAATTATTTTCACTTTCTTCCTTCTTGGTACCTTTAATTTCCTCATACTTTTTAGCCAGATTATAATAATTGAATAATTTCTCTTGCCATTCCTCTTTTGTTGGGACGTGAGCAGCCTTCCAATTTTTTGCTATTAGTGTCCTTGCGGCAGCTACCGCGTAACTTAGACAGCATCTGTCTCTAGGTTTAACTTCTTCCGGCATCATTCCTAAAAGAAATAATTTGGGACATTTCTTAATTGGGTATCTCATCATCTTCTTTATTTCATTATAAATTGTTTCCCAGAACTTTTTAATTTGTTTGCAATGCCACCACATATGTATGTGGGTTCCTACTTCCTGGTTGCATCTCCAACAATTATTAGTTAAACCTGGATAAATCTTGGCCAATTTTCCTGGTGTTAGATACCACCTATTTTGCATCTTCATTAGGTTTTCCTTAATATCATAGCATGGTGAAAAATTTAGGTCCCTTTTCCATAATCTTTCCCATTCTATCATTGTTATTGGTTTCCCCAAATCTTGTGACCATTTAATCATACATTCCTTTGTTAATTCCTCCTCCGTTTTCCACTTCAATATAATTTGGTATAAATTTTTAATAAATTTGTCCTTATTTATCAGTAAAATCTCTTCTAATTTAGATGTTTCTTTATCAAAGCCAATTTGTTTGTCAATTTGTAATCTTTGGTTTACTTGAAAATATTGCAACCAGGTAGTAAAGAGTCCCTTTACTTCTTCATAATCCTTTAATTGCCAGGTTCCCTCTTTATTTTCTATTAATTGTCTATATGTGGGCCAATTTGTCTCCATGTTTTTTCTCCTTACTGCCACTATTTCAAGGGGAGAGAGCCACCAAGGTGTTTTTGGCTCAAAATATCTTTTATATTTTTGCCATACAAGATATAATGACTTCCTAATAATATTAAGCCGAAAACTGCTCCTTTTTTCAATTTTCTCCCTCATCAAATAGTGGTGCCACCCGGAGGCCAGTCCCAAACCTTCCAGATCCAATACATCGGTATCCCTCAGTGTTATCCAATCTTTAAGCCACCATAATGCCGCCGCATCATGGTATGCTTCAAGGTCAGGCATTCCATATCCCCCTCTACTCATACTGTCTATCATAATTTTATATTTAACTCTTGGTCTTTTTCCATTCCAAATGAATTTGGTTAGGTCTCTCTTCCACTCTTTAAATATATTTTCTTTGCCCAAAATTGGCAGGTTTTGAAATAGGTGGATCATCCTTGGGGCTACACACATCTTCACTAATGATATTCTTCCCAGTAAGGATAGTTTCAGTTTGTCCCAATTTACAAAATTTGCCTTGATTTTTTTCCAAATTTCCTTATAATTTTCTTGAATTAAATCAATCCCCTTAACAGTAGTTTGAATGCCCAAATATTTTATCCTTTTTACTATTTTCAATCCCGTTTTTTCCTGCAATATTGTTTTTTCTGCTTCTTCCAGGTTCTTTACTAACATGTGCGACTTCTCATAATTAATTTTCAGGCCAGCTATATTACCATATTCATTAATCTTTTCCAATGCTTTTGGAATGCCCTCGATAGGGTCCTCCGTGGTGATAATAATATCATCCGCGAAAGCCTTTGTTTTAAATTTTTTCTTACCAACAATTATCCCTTTAATTTTTTCTTCCTCCCTAATATTTTTTAATAAAATTTCCAAAGTAATTATAAAGAGGGTTGGGGACAGGGGGCACCCTTGTCTGGTGCCTCTCGTAATATTTATTTTATTCGATACTTTCCCATTTATTAATATTTTTGCTCCCTGTATTTTATAAATTGATTTAATTGCATTTTCCATTTTGTCCCCTAATTCTAATTTTTCCATAATTTTCATCATAAAGGGCCACGAGACCCTATCGAAGGCCTTCTCTGCATCGATGGCAAGGAGCGCTGCTTGTTTGTCTCTACGACTCTCTAAACATTCCAATATGTTTACAATGGTCCTTATGTTGTCTTTAGCGTACCTCCCTTTTATGAATCCCGCTTGGTCTTTGTGTATTATATCCTCCAATATGTTGCTTAATCTTTTGGCCATTATTTTTGCGAAGATCTTGTAATCGCTATTTAACAGCGAGATCGGTCTAAAATTGCCTGGTTTGTCTAAATTCGTTTGGGATTTGGGGATTAAAATTATTTGGGCTTCCGTCCATGATTGGGGTGTATTTCCTTTTTGTAAGATTAAATTCATTAAATCTTTAAGAGGTATTACAACCTCGTCTTGTAATTCTCTATAAAATTCAATTGGAAGCCCATCTGGACCTGGGGCTTTCCCTTTTCTCATGTTCTTAATTGTTTCTATTATTTCTAGGGATGTTATTTCTTTGTTTAACAAGAATACTTTTTCCGTTGGTATTTTTGGTAAATGATATTTTGCCAGGAAATCATCGATTTGTTGCATAGGTGTATCTTCCTTTTGATATAATTTTTCATAAAATTTCTGAAAGGTTTTTATAATCTCTTCTGTTTTATAACAATATTTCCCTTCCGATTCAATTCTATTTATTATTTTTTCATTTTTCCTCTTTTTTATTTGCCACATTAACAATTTGCTGGGCTTATTGGCCCATTCAAAATTTTTATATTTCCAATATTGTAATCGTTGATCGATCTCATAATCGATTAATTTTTCATACTCTAATCTCAATAATTTTACTTCTTGCTCAATTGTTTTATTACATTTTTTGTATAACATTTTTTCCTTATTTTTTATTTCCTGGAGAATTTTTTCCTTCTTTTGTTCTCTCTCCTTTCTTATTCTTGCATTCTGTGATATAAAAAAGCCACGCATAACAGCTTTGCTCGCATCCCAAGTCATTAAAGGGTCGACCTCACCAGTTTGATTTATTTCAAAATATTCTTTTAACGTTTTTTTTGCTTCCCTAATAAGATTGTTATTATTTAACATAAGGACATTCATCCTCCAACCTTTCTGGGAATATTCTTTTTTTAATGAAAGGGTTACTGGGTTGTGGTCCGAGAGGGTCTGTGGTCCTAGTTCTATTTTATGAATTCGTAATGATAATTCTTTAGTGATCCAAATCATATCTATTCTGCTCGCCGATTGGTGCCGTGCCGAGATGTGAGTGTACTCTCTTTTTATGGGATTCTTAAATCTCCATGCATCTAATAAGTGTAAATTACTTGTAATGTCCATAAACTTTTGGGGTAGTTTCCCGCTTGATTTTCCTTTACTCCAACCATTTTTATCTAACTCTGGATCTACGATTCCGTTCATATCTCCCATTAAAATTAATCTTTCCCCCGCATAATTTATTAACTGGTTCTCCAGTCTTTTTAAAAATTCTTTCTTACTCCCGTTGGGGGCATAGATACCCACCCAGACCCATTGTTCTCCTTCAATTACTGTTTTAACTATAAGGATTCTTCCCTCAGTATCCGTCCCAATTAGTTCCGGGTTCCATTTACTTTTTATGTACATCACAATTCCTCTTTTCTTTCTTGCATCGGCCGCAACGAATTCTATTCCTAATTTCTCATTTTTTAGGACTCTCACATGTTTTTTATTTATGTGCGTCTCTTGTAGACAGATCACGTCCCAGTTTTGTTTTTTTAGTATGTGCCCCACCCTATTCCTTTTTTTCTTATTATTTAGGCCGTTCACGTTCCAAGAGATTATTCTCATATTTGTATTTGTTAGTTATCAAATTGGATATATATATGTATATAAAAAAAAAAGAAACACGAGCAAAATAAATTTCCAATTAACGTTATTCTTACTTACATCAGCCTAGACTAAGCATAAACAAGGATAATCATTAAATATCTACATGTTCAAGTGAGTTACCTAGTTTTCCTCTTAATTATTTCTTACAGCAATACTAAAGATAATCTATATATTTACATTTCAATCATTCTTCTAGTTGCCCCTCTTCTACTCCTTCCCCATCTTCTTCCTCCACTTCTTCTTCCCCGGCCGCCTCCAGCTCTTCTCTACTGGAATTTTCTAGTTCTTCTTCTTTTCCCCGGGCCTGATCTCTAGCTGTCTTTGATTTATCCCCTCCCAGTTCTTGTGCGTATGTTCTATAAAATCTGTCTGCCGCCTCTGGTGTATCGAATCTTCTCCATCTTCCTTTGAAAGAGAACGCTATTCCTTGCGGATATTCCCACTTAAAGGGTATCCTTTTCGCCTTTAATGGTTTTGCAAGAAATAGGTATTTTTTCCTTTTATGAACCAGTCTGGGTGGGATTTCTTTCAGGACGAATATTTCTGTTTCTTCCATAATTAATTTCTTTTTTGCTCTTGTTTTTAAAACTTTATTTCTTAGCCACATGTTGGTAAATGATACAAGGCAGTCTCCCGGCCAGTTGTTCTCTTTCGCTTTCTTGGAGTTAACTCTATAAATCTCTTCTATTTTGGTATCAACATCAAGTTCTTCTAGATCTAGCCAATTAGCCAGGGCGCTAATTATCCGTTTCTCTATATCTTCGTTGGGCAATTCTGGGATATTCCTAAATCTCAAGGTCTTCTCCTTTAATTTCATTTGCATCATCGCAAGCGCGTCTTGTGATGCTTCTAGGGCGGCATTTTGCTCTTCCAGGTCTTTCTTTATTTTCTCTATTTCCTTTTTCCCCTCTCTCTTCTCTTTTGCCATATTTTTCAGCGATGTCTCCAGCGTTTGGTTCTTATCCTTTATCTCCTGAGTCAATTCCATTGCTTTGTTAGACTTTTCTTCTATGTTATTTATTTGTTCTTTTATTTCATGTTTATCTTTCTCACTGGAGTCCATTTTTCCTTCCATATTTTCTACTTTCTCTTCAAGTTTTTTTATTCTTTCATTCATCTCCTGTTTAATTTCAGAAAGGTCTTGTTTAATCTTCCCTATATCATCTTTAAACTCTTGCTTGATTTCTCCTATATCATTTTTAAGACTTAAAATCAGTTCTTTGAGGTCTAATTCATATTCTGCTGCTGAGGTTCTTCTTTGAGAAGAGGTTCCTAATGTATTCTTGTTTTGTTTATTCATTTTATCTATGGTGTCGTGTCAAGTCCTTATTAACCACACGGTGTCGCTCTCTTTCTGTCTATACACCTAGGAGCTTGCTGTATTTACTGGGGCTCTATTGTAGCCGCTAGGAGTCACTTCGTTACTAATGTAATAACTTTCCACAGGTGAAAGTCTCTTTAAATCTCCTGGTACAATAGGTAACGTCACTTCTGGCTTCTCTGTAGCCTTGTCTGCTTAGTCATTTTTCGTTTTAGAGGATCGTCGCCATTTTATTTATAATTGGGGAAGAAAGGGAAGTAAAAAGAAAGTTGGAAAAGTCCTTTGTAACGCTTCCCCCCCAAAGTATTTATAAAACTTCCTCACGAAGCGTTAGGAATAGAGGGTCTCCGTCACTCTCCTCCTCCACACAGTGCTTAATAAGAAGTTTTTTATAAAGTCCTGGGTTCAGTTTCAATTATATGCAGCTTAACGTCTCAAAGTTCAGATTGGTTCCAATTTACTTCTTGTGTTATTATCCCCAACTTTGCGCTCTTTTCAGTTCTCCCCCTGACAGCGTCTCATGCTTAGCGTTTCAGCTCTTTCACGTTCCTTCCCGCACCCCACTTAATATTATTAGTTCATCTAATTCGTCTGGATTTCTTCCCGTTCTGTGTGGGGGGGATCCTTTACGTTTCCATTAATCTTCAAATACAAAGTTCTCTCGCCCGGGGGTGGTGGTTAGAAGGGTTTACTGAAAGGAATTTTTACCGTACGTGATCGAATCAGGTTTCGGCTTTGCTGGTCTTTATGTTCTTTCGCTGTCGCAGTGCCCAGCTTCTCCCCCTCCTTCTGCTGTACGCGAAGGTCTCCGGGAGAACCTTTGAGGAACCGCCGACACCTCAGGCAAGAATCACCTTCTTGTCCTTTTGTGGGGGGTCGCTAGCCACGCAAAACACCCCCTTTCTCCAGCTTAAAGTTCGGGGCTGCAGAGCTCCCGTTTTTAGCCTGTTTTTCGATCCGCGGTCAAAACCGGAAGTCGGTTGTAGCTAGGTTTTTACTCAGAGTAGACCCTTTAAGTAGAACATAAGAAGAGCCTGCTGGGTCTGGTCAATGGCCCATCTAGCAAAGCACCCTGCTCTTGCCATGGTCAACCAAATCTCTATCGATGTCTGAAAGCAATAAAAACCATTTCGCTGTTGAAATTAATATAACTGACTTAGTCCAGAATACGATCAATGTTGGCTATGGCCCTGTGTTCCCAACTGACTGCCAGTCCACTTTGTCCAATACAACCCAATGGCTGCCACTGATTACCAAGAATGGAGAAGAACTGTAGCTCAGTGATAGAGCATTTGCTTTGCCTGCAGAAGGTTCCAAGTTCAAGCCATGGAATCTCCAGGTATGGCTGGGAATGCCCTCTGTCTGAAGCCCCGGAGAGCTGTTGCCAGTCAGTTTAGACAATGCTGGGCTTAGATGGGCCAATGGTCAGTATAAGGCAGCTTCCTAAATCCCTATGCACCCTTTTGCCTAGCTCTACCCTGTGTTCCATTTCCTGGTGTGATGCTAGAATGTTGTAAGGGGGAGGGCTTATAGAGAACCCCCCCCTTTCATCCGAAGCAGTCTGTCTCCCAGCAGTCATGAGAGCGAAGGGTCTGATGGAGGGAGTCAGGGAACGGAGAGGGAGGGCCAGGGCTCTGGCAGCATCCAAGAGCCCCTGCTCCACAGGCAGGATGAAAGGGAGGTGGACAGAGAGGACAGGAATTGGTCAGACAGAAGACCCATCCCCCCCCCAACGCCGGAATTGAGGAGGAGGAGGAAAGGGAGGCGCTTCTCAGTTCCGAAGCTTTTATGTTGGTCCAGAACGCGGAGGGGGGCAGTGCAGGAATCTGACTCGAGCGGGTAGACATGGAATCAGTAGTTCATTACACTGTAAATAATGTGCACCAATAAAAACGTCTGAAAGACAAGCATGTGGAAGGTTGTTACTCAAAAGTAGTCACCACATCCCTGACAAATGTGAATATTGGGAACTGGCTCTGGTGCATATTGATGGCACACGATGGAGCCTCGCTCTGCCTTTCCTCTGATCCCCACCAAATGCTACCTTTGTGGTGCCAAAATGTCCCCCATCGTCCCTACTGCTAGCATCAGCTGCAGCCTGCAATTGATTTGCAAACAGAAGAGGAAGCTGGGACAACTGAGACAGGAAGCTGCCACCTCTGCCTTTCTTTGGCATCATGTTTTCATACTAAGGGCTGGGGGGAAAGATCAGCTCTTTGACACATAACAACTTTAGACTTCCAAACAGGAGAACATAGCAGTTGACTAGTAAGAGATTGGCCGGGCGGGTGGAGGGTAGGAGCAGGCTAGACTAACAAGGAGTGGAATACACACAGCCTTTTCTCAGTTCTTCCAGCCCTCCTCTGACTCTAAGCCAACCTCTCCCCAAAAGAACGACTGAGATGTTGCCATCGCCTGCCAAGTTCTGCAATGGCCACCAGCCAGGTTTTGATTTCTACCAATCAAATGCAGAACGCAACCCTCCAAAGATTCAATCATTGTGTCTCGCACAAGTGCTCCACTCAATCGTGCTAACCCAACCTCCACTGGAGAGAGCATCTGTGCCAAAGGAGAGGCCCCAAACAGCCTGGAAAGCTTGTTTTGCATTTCAGTTGGTGCACTCCTGATTTGATTTGCCAGGTAGATTTGGTTTGCAAGCACGCAGGCATGCATGGCTAAGACAAGATTAGCAGAACGGACCACAAATCCCAGACATTGCAGTCCTAACCATACCTTCTCAGTCCTGTTGAATTCAATGGGGCTTAGTTCAATGGGGTTAGGATTGCAATTTGAGCCATAATCTTTGATTCATCACAAGGTCACTCCCACTGGGGCGGCGGGGAGTGGATTTCTCTCTCACATAGCCCTATTCCAGAGAAGGTTGCAGTGGTTCCTCCCTGGGAGGAGTAGGTGTGAGAAAGGTGTGGCTTAAATGCCGAAAAGGGAAGAGTCAGGCATTTTAAGTCAGTTCCACCCAAAATACTTCCCTCTGCTTCAGCATGTACATTTATTATTATTTACTAAATTTATAAACTGCCCTTCATCCAAAGATCTCAGAGAGGTTCACAGGAGCTTTGTTTGTTACCTTACCTGGGGCTGAGTAGGATTTCTTGGGGAGGGGGGGTGTCGCTGATTGGGACTCTTCTTTGGAGTGATTCCAATTGGCTTTTCAGAGTGGAGGGGGGAGCATTTGGCTTGTTTGGCATTCAGTTTGGGCAGGTGAGAGTTTAAAAAAAGAAAGAGAAAAGAAGGGGTTTGATAAGCACCTGAGGTTTGATAAGCATTGGGGGTTAAGGGACCTCTTTAGCCACCTTCCACTGTGTTTGGCTGGGGGGGGGGTGTCACTGAGGGTGCCCCTTAAGCCTTGTATGCACACCTTGGTGAATGCTGAACAATGGGGCCAGGATGCACGTGTTGAGTTCACATAAGGAAGGCACACATAAGTCCCCCCCCCCCAAATCCTTGACTGGATGACCACAGATTGTGGCTGTTAACATGCCCAGCAGATGGGAGGCAGAAGACCCTTGTTATGTGCATAAATCCACCTGACTGGACTCTTCTGATTTGAAATACAAAAATTCCTTCAGTAGCACCTTAAAGACCAACTAAGTTTTTATTTTGGTATGAGCTATCGTGTGCATGCACACTTCTTCAGATTTGAATAAGTGTGCATGCACACAAATCTTCTGATTTGGTTACTGTACAGTAATTGCTTTTCCAGATCTTCTAATTTTGTTATAATTAATTGGTACAACCATTTTACCACTTAATTGGCCTCTTCTTTGAGGCAAACTTGCAGTAATATCAAGGGTGTCCTTTCTATTTTCCTGTGGTTTCAAACTGTGGCCACAGTCATGCCACAGATTTAAAGCAATACGACGCCACTTGAAACAGCCATGGCTTCCCCCAAAGAATTCTAGGAGCTGTGGTTTGCATGATGAGAGTTGTTCGGAGATCCCTATTTCCTTCCCAGAGCTACAATTCCCGGAGCTCATCAGGGGAAAAGTTCTTGGACAAAACTAGGATTCCTTGGCTCTGCCTGTCATGGACTCTGGCTCCACCTTCTGACAGGGCTTCCTTCCTGTCTTCTACCTTGCCAGTCCCAATGGCCACCAAACCCATATGCTTGCTGCTAATCATTTCTTCTACTTCTGATGTCCGGGTTGGGAGTACATTGCTTATGCAGCCAAAAGAGCACCACTCCTACACAAGAGGGGGGGCGGAATTAGCAGGCTTGGAGAAGCCTCAAGGTTCATAGAAGTTTTTTAATAAAAAAAAAAGTTGGGGAAATCCTAAGGAGTATGATCAGCAGGCATGAAACACTTGCTGTTGGGGTGGAGCGAGAGAGATGGAATGAGCAGCAACACGCCATAATGCAATATTTTGTTGCAGGTCCCACTTGTAATTCTTTGAACTGCCATCCTTTTTAACTACTATGTGGCTTGTTTTCACAGCTTCCAAAACAAAGACTAGTCTGGAATATAAAGGAGTAGTAAGCGAATGGAGCCGACTCCCTTTAAAACTGCCACCCAGCCCTGCTGGTTTATGATTTTATTTCAGTAATAGGGCTCCATCAGAGAAGAGAAGATGGATGAGGGTCTCTGGGTCACTCATAAATAAGAGAGTGTTCTGATAGAAATTGGACTGGTTATTGATTTCTTTCTGTCATGAAGATTTAGGGAAAGCTAATCACTTATACAGTTTCTATACAAAATATTTTTCTTTCTTTCTTTCTTTCTTTCTTTCTTTCTTTCTTTCTTTCTTTCTTTCTTTCTTTCTTTCTAAGAAAGTCGGTGTAGAAAATACTGAGCTTGATGAACCAATGACTTGACATCATTTAAGGCAGCTTCCTATGTTCCTACTGGAGTCTCTGTTTGAAAACAACTACCACCTTGGCCTTTGTAATTAAAGTTGGAATGTCTCGTGTCCGATATAAATACCAGACTAAGTTCAAAGGGCTGCAAGGACTGTGTTTAAGATACTAAGCATACATTTAGGCAAAGGGATAATAATAATAAATTCTTAAAGAAAGAAGCTAGATTTCTGAAGGCTGGAGGTGGGCATGACTATACAATTGAGAACATAAGGAGAGCCCTGCTGGATCAGGCCAATGGCCAGAGCTGGCCCACCCATGAGGCAAGGTTATTTGACTGCCTCAGATCCCCAGGGGCAGCAGATCCCACCCACCACCCCGTTCCTGCTGTAGGCTTTCAATTGCCCCATCTTCCCTGGGGTGGAGGAGGGTGCCATTTTGGGTTTACGTCAATGGCAAAATGTATTGGGGAAGCCCTGCCAGTGTCCCATCTAATCCAGTATCCTATTCTCACAGTGGCCAACCAAATGCCTATGGGAAACCTGCAGACAGGACCTGAGAATAAGAGCAATCTCCCTTGTTCTGGCTTACAGTGCACCTGTATTCAGAAGCATTACTGTCTCTGACAACAGGAGGCAGAAGACAGCCATCATGACTACCGTAGTAGCCATGAATTCCTCTAATCCTCTTTTAAAGTCATCCTAGTGGTGGCCATCACTGCCTCCTCAGGCAGTGAGTTCCATAGTTTAACTATGCCATGCATGAAGACATCCTTTCTTTTCTCCGCCCTAAGTCTTCCAACATTCAGCATCATTGGACATCCACAAGTGCTAGTGTTGTGAGAGAGGGAGAACGATGTTTCCCTATTCACTCTCTCCATGATTAATTGAACTAACTTCCAGTTACTTCACAGCATTCTGGCTATAGGGCAGGGGGTTGGTGGCCCTCCACATGCTGTTGGACTCCAGATCCCAGCATCCTTTACCATAGGCCATTTCTAGCTGCTGGGGCTGCTGGGAGTTGGAATCCAGCACCACCTGAAGGGCCACATGACCCCCACCTGAAGGGCCACATAGGCAAACTCCTCAACTGGAAACATGTCACAAGCTGCCATTGGGTGGTTCCAGAAACTCTCTGCTGCTATTATGGGCTTTTTGGTGACTTTTGCAGATGTTGCAACCATTGGGTTGGATCCAGACCCAAGTCAATTGCACTTGGCTCCTACTGAAATCAACTCATGACTAGTGTTCTTGCTGATATCAATTTAAACCCAAGTTCAACTAACTTAGAGCTTTATCCTGTGAAGTATTAAGTAACTGTCATTGCAATAAGCATATTCCTGCACTGCAGGGTGTTGAAATAGATGTTCCTTAGGGTCCCATCCAGCTCTACAACTCTATGAGTCTCATTTTTAGGCACCAGGAAAAAAGCATTCCTCTTCTCCCACACCTTTGGCAAATCAAACAATTTATGGCCTTTTAGACTGGGGTGGGGTGGGTATTGTCTCTGGTTGCTACTGTTTTATGCATTTTTGTGTTTTTATATTGTAAACCGCTCTGGGATCCTCAGCTGAAGGATGGCATGGAAATTTATAAATAAGTACATAAAATAATATGTTATGTAGATTATCCCAACCCTCTAGAGCAGGCATCCCCAAACTGCGGCCCTCCAGATGTTTTGGCCTACAACTCCCATGATCCCTAGCTAACAGGACCAGTGGTTGGGGAAGATGGGAATTGTAGTCCAAAACATCTGGAGGGCCGAAGACTGGGGATGCCTGCTCTAGAGGAGATTTGGGGGAGAAGTGGGAGAAAGCTCTGTTGCTAAATCCTAGAGCTCGTGGGAAATGTTAATATATGCTAGCATGGACTCAGCCCATTGTATTTTGAAAATCGCATGTGCGGACTGTATTTCATGGCAAATGGATTCACTGCGCTCTTTGGCAGCGGCAGCAGCAGCGGCCGGGGGGGTGGGGGGGATTCCACTGAAAACAGCCTTCTCATAGTGAATGATTCCTGCACCAGAGGAAACACATTTTCAATGGCTTATCATGATGATTGCCATCATCACGCTAAATATTCCCCTTGGCAATGGCTGTTAGGAACATCTGGCAGGGCGTGGAGATTTCTGATGAGCTGAAGGAGAACCCGATCATAATTAGTCCTAAACATTACAAGGGGAATCACTAACCTCTTCAGCTGTGGGTGGGTTGAATTAATAGCCATAAATCAATGACATCATCATGATCAACATCATCATCATCATCTTCAACAACAACAACAACAGGGGGGCATCACACAATCCCCAGACAACTTCATACGTTACTCCCTGATCCAGGTAGATTTTTAAGGATTTCCCCTTTAAAATCTGCAGGGAAATGGGACAGATTCCATCCCTCTAAAAAATGGGATGGACTCATAGCTGCCAAGTCTCCCGTATTCCCCGGGAAAGCCCCGTTTCTCCGGCTGTTCCCAGCCGAAAAAACGGATTTTCTTTTTGTTTTCTCCCGGTTTATTCTGGTGCGGCAGCCATTTTGGAACTGGGCGGAGCATGCTCAGAAGCGACTTTTGATGCTGCTTTGCCCAGTTCCAAAATGGCTGCAGCGCGACTTCTGGTGCAGCGGCCATTTTGGAACAGGGCAGAGCAGCATCAAAAGTAGCTTCTAAGCATGCTCCGCCCAGTTCCAAAATGGTGGCAGCGCTACTTCCGGTCTGCTACTTCCGGTCCAGTCCCTTATTTCTCAGGCCGGAACTTGGCAGCTATGGGTGGACTGGACTTTAAAAGATCAATCCATTCCCAGATAAAAGGTATATGCTCCCATATGAACACAAGAAGAGCCTGCAGGATTAGGCCAGTGGCCCATCTAGTCTGGTATTCTGTTCTCATAGCGGCCAACCAGATGCAAATGGGAAGCATGGAAGTGGGGTGTGAGTGTAGCAGCACTCTCAGAGCATACTGCCTCCGACCGTGGAAGCAGAACACAACTATCAGCAGCACCTTTTCAAGCCATGAGGAACATGTGGGCATGCAGATGGCAGAATACAACTAGAGCTGGCATTTCTTTTTTCATGAATCCAGGGCCAGCCCAAGGCACTTTCCTGCCTGACGCAAAGGGCAAGATGGCGCCCTCTGCTATTCTACATGTAGAAGGTGACTAGGTCAGTAGTTGAATATTACTTCAGCACTGGTAATGGGACAGCAACCTTCAGGGCACCTGAGAGCAGCTGGCAAACATACAGTGGTACCTCTGGTTATGAACTTAATTCATTCTGGAGGTCCGTTCTTAACCTGAAACCGTTCTTAACCTGAGGGGACACTTCAGCTAATGGGGACTCCTGCTGGTGTGCAATTTCTGTTCTCATCCTGAGGTAAAGTTCTTAACCCGAGGTAAGCGGAGTTTGTACCCGAAGTGTTTGTAACCCGAGGTACCACTGTAGATGGTTCTGTGTGGGATTGAGAAGGCTGCCTCACCATGTCTAATAGAAGGGTGGGGAGTGTTTTGGGTCCCATGGACCAGCTCCTTATCAGATCTGAGCCTCCCAAGTAGAATTTGACAGGTGGGTAGGGCTTACCTGATGCCACAATGGCATTAGGTAACTGGGCACTTTGAAGTCTCAAGGTCTGGACTTCAAAGTATCATACAAGGTTTGCAAAAAGCCCTGCAGTGGTAGAGTGGAAGTTCTGCCAATCCAAAATTGGGAGCATAATTTTAACGCTCCTGGTTATGAATTGGCATAGTGTGACATCATGTATGGGACAAGTGGAGATGGTTTGTGGGAAATGGTTTCACTGGCCAAATGCAGATCTCTGGTGGGCCATGTTTGGCTTGTGGGCTAGAGGTTCCCCGTTCCTGGTCTAATGGAAGGGTCAGCCATGTATGGGTTGGCCCGCAAATGTCTACCAGGTGAGAGACACCTAGCCCAAACTGATGCGAAAGATATAAGGAAACTAGAGACATCAAACAAATAGGAGCATTCTTTTTCAGGCAGGGTTACAGCAAAGTTACAGTCAAATAACACACACAGCCACAACAGCAATCCAATTCAGCCACCAGGAATCAGTCTCAGAAGACAGGGACAGTCATAATCCAATCAAATGCTGCCCATACAAATTGCAATCAAACTTCATTAACTTGGAAGCCGAGCATGAATTTCAAGCTAAAAATCTGGATTGCAACTGTATTGCAACACACGTATACATGCGCTCAGCTGCAAGAAAAATTTGCTGAGTCTTATTGAACCTTGAACCTTTTCCAGGTTTCCTAAACAAAGTTCCAAAGTGCAGATGCCACACAACATGATGGTGCTGACTCATGTGAGTTTGCCTAACTATTTTTCAATTTATTAAATTTCTATACAGCCCTTCATTCAAAGATCACAGGGTGACTTACACCATAAAAACACAAAAATGCACACCACCACCACAACACCCATATATATATATATATATATATATATATATATATATATACACACACACACACACACAGAGAGAGAGAGAGAGAGAGAGAGAGAGAGAGAGAGTGTGTTTAAAAGGAATAATAATAATAATAATAATAATAATAATAATAATAATAATAATAATACCCCGTCCATCTGGCTGGGTTTCCCCAGCCACTCTGGGTGGCTCCCAACAGAGGACTAAAAATAGAATAAGTCTTCAAACATTAAAAACTTCCCTAAACAGGGCTGCCTTCAGATGTTTCCTAAAAGTCAGGTAGTTGGTTATTTGCTTGACATCTGATGGGAGGGTGTTCCACAGGATGGGCACCACTACCGAGAAAGCCCTCTGCCTGGTTCCCTGTAACCTCACTTCTCACAGTGAGGGAACCGCCAGAAGGCCTTCGGAGCTGGACCTCAGTGTCCAGGCTGAACTATGGGGGTGGAGACGCTCCTTCTGGTATAGTGGGCCAAGGCCGTTGAGGGCCATAGGTTGTTTAACTTGCACGTAATATATGTAACAAAGGCACCAAGTGTGTCGCCCTGTGGAGAGCATTCCACAGGCGGGGAGCCACTGCAGAAAAGGCCCATTCTCATGTTGCCACCCTCCGGATCTCTCAGGCAGTGGGCACACAAAGAAGAGTCTCAGGTGATGAGTGTAGGGTCTGGGTTGGTTCATATGGTTCGCTACCGACAGGATTAAAATAATAAATGGGGAAATGAGTGGGGTTTGTGGCACAAAATTAGCAGAACACTTTGTCACTGGTTTGGAGTCAATCGGACATGGTTGGAACTTTTGGCATTAACTTGTGACCCCAATTTGTTTTGTCGATTACTCAGTTTGGGGGTGGCACACAAAATGTGTGGTTCGCAGCACAAAATGGCCCAAAACTAGCACAAAACTTTGGCATCAGTTGGAGGGGGGATCCTGAATTTCGGGGTCACGGGTTAATGAACCTGTCCCGGTGACAGGTTGCAAGCGGGAAGCATCTGTTGACATCCAGGGCGGGAGGACTCAGAAGGAAGGCGCTTCCACTTATTCCTGGCTAATTCAGCACAGCTTCTCCACTTTCCCATTGGAACTTCTACTTCAGATATCGCCACCTCAAGACACATTGCTTAATTGCACAGGGAGCTCATTAGTGCACACTGAAAGAGTCCTTAATTCAAAGGCCTGGATTTATGCTGGGGAATTTCCTTAACACCCCCTCCCCTCTTTGCTTCCTTCTTAATTCCTTTGCTGAAGCCAAATTGCTCTAATTTAACTGCAATTAAGTATTTTGGGGGGGGGCAGAATTAGTCGAATTATGGCGGCATCCATTTGTAAATATTAAACCACCATTTCCCAGCGCTGCTTAAAATGAGCTAAATATATCACCCCGAGACACAGCAGTGGGTATGAAAGTTTTGTGCGCACAAACACACACAGACATGCCAGCTCTTTCCCATAGCTTCTGGCATGCATGAGGAGGGGAATTACATACCAGAATGATATTATTATGAGAAGAACAGGGCTGGAAGGACACAGGGGCGAACGAAGGCATTGTGAAACCGGGGCGGGGCGTCGCTACGTAGGACGCATATATGTACAGCGCCGTATGTAGCAACGCCGCACATGCGCTGTACATAGTGGTTTGCAGGCGACAGAGAGATCCCGGCACCATCCGTACGGCGCTGGAGCGGCGGCGCTGGCAAACCGCTATGTACAGCGCATGTGCGGCGCCGCTACGTACAGTGCATACGTGTGACGCCGCACATGCGCTGTACATAGTGGTTTGCCGCCAGCGCCGGGATCCTCTGCTCGCAGCTGCAGCCGTGAACGAAGGATCCTCCACATGCAGCAGCGTGATGGCTGCTTGCGCCACCGCAAGCCCCCCATGTCTTGTCACCCCCGCAGACATGGCACCTGGGGCGCACCGCCTGCCCCACCCCCTGTTGCGACACCACTGGAAGGACACTTCTTTTATCATTTGAGAATTTTATTTTTTCCCCACAAGATATGCAATGAAACCTCAAAGTGGTCTACAAAATGAATGAAACAATAAAATTATCAAGAAAAAAAGAAGTTTTAAAACAACCATTTAAACACTTTGGAACTCCCTGCCTATTGAGGTCAAGCAGGTGCCTTAACTGTACACTTTTGGGCACCTGCTAAGAGATTATTTTAATATGCTTTAGCATTTTAACTTCTGCATATTTTAAAGTATAGTTGCAATTTTTTCTTGATTGTTTTATCTTGTTGCAAACAACTTTGAGGGTGTTTTTTTTACCATCAAGGGGTCTACAAATCTTATAGACTTATATTGATCAAAGATTCTTTCTGTATGCCACTGTGGCTGCTAGAATTTTAATCGCCCAGAAATGGAAATTACAAGAAATTCCATCAATTACCGAGCGGCAAACGAAGGTTCTAGAGTATATGGAAATGGCCAAATTAACCCACAGAGTCCGGGATCAGGACGATGAGAAATTTCGGTTAGAATGGAGTAAATTTATTGATTACGCTAAGGACAATTACAAGGGAATGAAATATAACTTTGTTATATCCTGCTGTGAAGCTGCCGCTGGGAGAAAGATCATCATTCTCCACCCACACTCCGACTCTGGAAGTTAATTTGACATCGCAGAGAATATCGTCCCACTGTATTTTGATTCCTCTGAGCTTCCCGCCTTGCATCCCCCCCTCCGAAGTCTCAATTTCAGGTACGTGGGCTGGTGATGCAGAGACACAACGCTTAAGATGTAGGTAGCTAGACAATTGCTAATTATAATGGGTTTTTTTTTCCAGGGGCTGACAGAAATGAACCAATTTATTTTAAGCCTTGCTGCCTTACCATTCATATGGGGGAAGTCTTGCTGGTGTGAAATTCAGAGGAACAATTTAAATGATAAAATGCCCCACCCCACAATACGAGACAAACAATGCTCTCTTATCCTAACCTACCTCACAGGGTTGTTGTCTGGATGGAGGATAGAGAGGGATGTGCTAAGTGTATGCAGAAAGCAGCCTGCTACACAAAGCTGTGATTTGCCTGCATTGCTCTTTTACCTCTGGCCCTGCCCTCCACTGCCAGGTGGCCCCCATAAGTTCACCCAAAAGGGATTGTTGGCCCCCATCCCTGGTTTTCACAGCTTCGGGCAGAGAAAGCTCTGCCTCATCCCCTGCTATCTGATCCTGGAGGTCCTGGGAGTTTCGCCTGAAACCTTCTTGCTCCTGGGTCAGTCGGTAGAGCATGAGTCTCTTAATCTTGGGGCCATGGGTTCGTGCCCCATGCTAGGCAAAAGATTCCTGCATTACAGGGGGTTGGAATAGAGGACCTTGGTAGGTCCTTCCAACTCTATGATTCTAGAAAGCTGCGACCCGTGTGTGTGTGTGTGTGTGTGTGTGTGTGTGTGTGTGTGTGTGTGTAAGCAATCCTAACTAAAATCTTCAAAGTCAAAGCAGTGGCTGAATACAGCATCATCTGGTAACTGTTGTTGTTGTTGATCAATCAATACTTTATTACGGCCATAGGCCCATATTAAGATATCAACACAAAACAATGTACATCATACAGCAGAACAAAACAGAATAAAAGAAGACAAAATGAATCGAATCAGTTCCATTCATATAAATCCTATCCCTATAAATATTATAAATTACAATTGTTGTTGTTGTTGTTGTTGTTGTTGTTGTTGTTACTATTATTACTATTATTTTAAATTATATGCCAAAATGGCTTCTAAGCAATTTTCAGCTGCAAAAGCAATCTGTAATTAAAATACACAAGAACAGGAAGCTATGTCTTCCAAGTGTGGAAAAGGTTTTTGTGGCACCTGGTGCAGTGGTAGATCCACAGACCAAGCGGTCAAGTGGGCAAGTATGGGGTAAGGTGAACCCGCAAGTAAAAACCATCCCAAACCTGGAACCCACACCGGCTGAATCAGATTTCCAGTAATTGAGATGCCTTGTTCCTGACATTTCCTAGGACTCATAGAATAAAATATACAAACAAAGTATGAAGATTTGCTCAGTTTGCATAATTTAACTCACTTAAATCAGCTTTTTTTTTTTGTTTTTCTTGTTCAAGCTTTGAAATGCTTAGGAGCCAAAAAGAATGTTCCTTTCTTTTTCTTTTTCTTTTGTAGTTGGCAAAATAGTCTTACAGCAGGATGTGAATTTGGCCCAGCACCTAGTGGTTTCCATCCCTTCCATTAAAGGAGGGTTGGGTCGGCTGTGGCCCAGAGCCACCTGGGACCCTCACCCTTATTGCACGTGGCCCTTGACCAAATTTCAAAAATTCTCAGAGTGGTTTCACCATCACCCCCTCTTCACAGGGAACTCTGGGAATGGTAGCTCTGGGAGGGGAATAGAGGGTGTCCCTGCAACTTTCAGCACCCTTAACAAACAACAGCTCCAATAATTCTTTAGGAGAAGCCATGACTGTTAAGTGTGGTATCATATTGCTTTAAATGTAGTACTTGTTTGCAAAATAATATAAAAAGCAGTTAAACATAAAAAACAGATTAAAAACAAACACGAAAACAAGCCAACAATCCCACACAGGTTACTCTTCAATGAACGTGGCCCTCAACATCTATATATATAAAAACGTAAAAATCGTGAAAGTGCGGGATCCATTTTTCTCCGTAACCGCTTGACCGATCGTCCTGAAATTTTGACACAACGATCCAGGCCACTCCCCGAGTGTTGTTAGAGAAAAAAATCCCTCAAATCTCACACCTCCGCAGGTACAAACCTCTTTTTCAACAAAGTAAAACAGTGCCCTCAAGTGGATTTCCTCCCACAGTACACCCCCTCCCTTCCTGTGAAATCTACACCACACCCACAAACCCCACCTCCACCATGAGATCCACCACTCACATACATACATCCGGCAGAGGTGTTGAAGACCAAACCAACTGAAAACAAGCCTTTTCCAGCAACAAGGCCCAACATTGCCAAGTGGAGGTAGGGGCCTGCCTTGGGGGGGGGATGGGGAGCCGAATAGGGGGCAGGGATACGTAATGGGTCAGAACAGGGTGGGGGGGAGACACAGGGATGAAACCTGCCCTCTCCACAGTATCTCACCTCGACGCAGGGGGACTCTGAGGCTCAGGGGGATCTGAAGGGGAGCTATTACCCTCCATTTCACAGACTAATGCACAGCAACGTGTGCAGGGCCAGCTAGTTTAAAATAAAAAGTTTGCTCAGCTGCCTTCAAGTCAGCCACCTTCGAACACAACAGCCTCCCCCAGCTGTTGGTTTAATGTTTGTTTTTTTTCCTTTCCTTTTTATCAGTCAGTTGGGGATTTAAGTACATCACAGTGACATCTCCCACTATTAGGTAAAAGTGTGATGGATGAATGAAGCAGCACCTGCAAACAAGGCTCCTCGCAAGTTGTCAATGCCAATCACCCTTACCATCTGTCTTCCATTTATCTGGCGCAGGCCTGACAGCCCTCTCTCATATTGTTTCATTTTCTTATCACTGAAGAACCTCTAATGTTTTCTCTATAGATGCCCACAAAAGGTATTGGAATGCCAAAGCAGATCACACAGAGGGAGGGAGAGAGGCAATATCCCAAACCCACCAGTTCCAAAAGTGGAGCTCGTATATATTTAAAAGCAATCACTCACACAGCTCCTTCCCACCTACCCCCCCCCCACACACAAAAACACCCAACAACAACCCTAAACAGCCTGCAGTTATTATGGGCCAGAAAACGGTTAAGCTGATTTCTGCTGAAGTTCCATTTTGCCACCATAATGAAAACTTTATTGCAAAAAGTCAGCTCTTCCCACATCTCTGCCCCCCCCTCCTTTTCGTCTAACCTTTGAGTGTCTCCACTTTATAAAAAGGAGCAGTAATTCTGAGCCAGGCTCATTTGGACAATGTAATGATAAAAAGCAAAACAAAAGATAACACCATATTTTTACACATATTGCTGGCCCTGCCTTGGATCATTCCAGTGGTCCATTGTTGGAATCTTATTACCTATTATTATTTTGAACACAGACTGAGATTCCCAATAACTTTGTCTCTTTACTTCATCAAGGGAGACTTAGAGAGGTCATGGTTTGCCCAATATATTTTGCTGCCTGAATCGGAAGTATAAAGGCTTCCTCTTCCCCAAGTCAGTTACATCTAGGGATGGAAGAAGCCATTATGTTCTGTTCCGCCCTATATTCTTCACATGCAGTGCTGCTTCCTTTCCACTGGAGTTCATCTTCTGCCCAAAACAACATTGTTCATCTTGCTGTGCATTGCAGTGCAATTATGCTACTTAATTATGTAATTAAAACTCTTATTTGTCCCACTGTCTGCTGTCATGAAATTATGTAACTTACATAATAAATTATATAAATTGTGGTTACGTCATTCCACCCCATTCATTTTAGTGCAAACGAAACACATTGCTAATGCAGGGAAAATATATCCAATTAGATATTATTTCTGGACAATGGAGGGGGCTTAGCTGCCTCACCTCTACCTCTGAGTCAAAGAGTCATACAACAGGAAAGGATCCTAAAGATCATCTAATCCCCTGCAATGCAGAAATAACCATCCAATCTCTGATTAAAAACCTCTGATGAAGAATATTCCACAACCTCTTGAATGAGATATTCAAACAGCTCTTACCACCAAAATGTATAGTCAGATGTAAATTGAATCAATTGGTTCAGGTCCTACTCTCCAGAGCAGGAGAAAACATGTGACAGCATTTTAGTTATTTGAAGATGGATATCCTATCTCCTCCAAGTCTCCTGTCCTCCAGGCTACACATATCCAACTTCCCCAACCATTTCTCGTAAGGCTTGGTTTCCAGACCCTTCGTCATTTTGGTCATTCTCCTCCACACACATCCCAGCATGTCAATATCCCTCTTAAATTGTGGTGACCAAACTGGACAAAGATTCCACGTGTGGTCTGATCAAGGCAGGATACAGCGGTCTGTTGATGTAGCCTAGAATGTTGTTGTTGTTTAGTTGTTTAGTCATATCCGACTCTTCGTGACCCCATGGACCAGAGCACGCCAGGCACTCCTATCTTCCACTGCCTCCCACAGTTTGGTCAGACTCATGTTGGTAGCTTCGAGAACACTGTCCAGCCATCTCGTCCTCTGTCATCCCCTTCTCCTTGTGCCCTCCATCTTTCCCAACATCAGGGTCTTTTCCATGGAGTCTTCTCTTCTCATGAGGTGGCCAAAGTATTGGAGCCTCAGCTTCAGGATCTGTCCTTCCAGTGAGCACTTGGGGCTGATTTCCTTCAGAATGGAGAGGTTTGGTCTTTTTGCAGTCCATGGGACTCTCAAGAGTCTCCTCCAGCACCATAATTCAAAAGCATCAATTCTTTGGCGATCAGCCTTCTTTATGGTCCAGCTCTCACTTCCATACATCACTACCGGGAAAACCATAGCTTTAACTATATGGACCTTTGTCGGCAAGGTGATGTCTCTGCTTTTTAAGATGCTGTCTAGGTTTCCAATTGCTTTTCTCCCAAGAAGCAGGCGTCTTTTAATTTCGTGACTGCTGTCACCATCTGCAGTGATCAAGGAGCCCAAGAAAGTAAAATCTCTCACTGCCTCCATTTAGGTGATGGGACCAGTGGCCATGATCTTGGTGTTTTTTTTTTATGCTGAGCTTCGGACCATATTTTGCGCTCTCCTCTTTCACCCTCATTAAAAGGTTCTTTAATTCTAGGATAGCATTAGTTTTTTCTGCTCCTGCTTCAGACTGTTGACTCATGTGAAGCTTGTGGTCTGCTAAGACCCCTAGATCATTTTCACATGTACTGGCTGGAGGGTAAATGGCCTTGTTGCCCATACTGGTGGTTGCTCCCTGCCTCAGCTATTCCACTGATTATGTGTGGCCTTGTTAAAATGATATACAG